>NC_090930.1:984440183-985791968 GCF_040938575.1 Ambystoma mexicanum
CAATGTTGAAAATAACATTGTTACATGATAGGTAACTCATGCTTAAGTTAAGAGATCTAAAAGATATAAGAGTAAATGTTTCTCTCATTATTGTTTCTGCAGTAGAAAATCGTTGACCATCACTCTAATAAAGCATTTCCCAAAAAGAAGCATGATTTAACGATGCTACACAAATGACATGGGAGCACCAGGTCAGTACTCCGTAATCAATGTTTGAAGTACAAATATGAATTTTGAAGGAAATAGAAATAAGGTAAATTATAAAGTCCTCCAATTTTTTGTAGGTAAATACGAATTAGCAGATGCCTTTGCATGTTAAAACCATAGCAATTTGAAAAAGAATCACGATTTAATGCTGCTACACAATTGTTTGTTTGTTTGTTTGTTTATTTGGTATAGCGCAGAACCAAACCCGAAGGGGTAGCTGGGCGCAAACAGTACAAGATTACTTAAGAACTTAGTTACAGGAGAAATACAATTTATGCAGTTCGCAGTTAAATCAAGAAAAGTGCAGTTTATACAGTTCACGATAGATCAAAGGTAAGTATAGAAGGAAAGCAGAAGGAAAAGAAGAAAAAATGCGGAACTACGGTTCAGTCTAGTTGATCGGATGTCATTCAGCTGGTTGCAGACGTCTAGTGTCTATGTGGGAGGGGAAGGTCAAGCTAAGTGTCATTGGCATGGATCCAAGTGAGGACTTTTCGCCTGAAACTAGAGTAAGGTTGGTCCATTCTGAGATCCAAAGGGAGTTTGTTCCAACTTTGCGCAGCTATGATTGGGAAATTAGAGCCGCCGGCTGTACTCTTTTTGTATCTAGGCATCACTAAGGTGAAGGCGTTGGTCAGTCTAGTGGGACGGTTTGAGGTTCTCCTGTGGATTCTATTGGCCAGATAAGGGGGGGCAATGTTGTTAAGACATTTGGAGGTGAGGGAGAGTATTTTGAGGGTGATCCTGTCTTTGATTTTTAGCCAATGGATATTTTTCCTAAAGGTGGAGATGTGGGCTCTGTTAGGAATATTTAAAGCTACTCTGATAGCGTTATTTTGGAGAGTTTGTAGTTTGTCAAGGATATACTTGTTAGAGCCTGCATAGAGGGCATTGCAGTAATCCAGCTTGGATATGATGAGAGCATTGGCTAATGTGATGCAGCTAGTCTCAGTTAGAAAAGGTCTACATGCTCGGATCAATTTGCAAGTATATGCCGTGGAAGATGCTAGAGAGTTCGTTTGTTTTTTGAAGGTGAGCGTTGAGTCAAGATAAACCCCGAGGGTTTTGACTGCAGGCATCACTTTGATGACGTTATTGTCGATGTTAAATGAGGCATAGTTAGGGTCAAGTTTTTTGATAGCCAACGCTGAGCCAATGATCAGTAGCTCAGTCTTGTCGTCGTTCAGGCAGAGGCCATGGGATGCCATCCAAGCCTGAATGAGGAGATATATCTTATTTACTAAGTCCGTGTCTTCCAAGAAGTTACCCGAAAGGGGGATTAGAATCTGAGTGTCATCTGCGTAATTAGTGTAGACAACACCCAGTCTGTCCAGCTTATCAAACAGGGGCTTAGTAAAGATGTTATACATCGTCGGAGAAACACATGATCCTTGGGGGACACCGCATGAAACTTGTATGGGATCAGCGGCTGCTGAGGGGGAGAAGACTCTCATTGTCCGGTTTGCAAGGAAGGATTGTATCCAGGTTATGGCATCACTTGAGAAATGAGCGGCTGAGCTTAGGTGATTGCATAAGACTGCCTGATCTACCAAGTCGAAGGCCGCAGATAGGTCAAGGAGGAGTAGCATCGCTGTTTTACCATTGTCCTTCAACTCGTCAATTTGGGTCTTGAGGTCAATCAAGGCTGTTTCAGTGCCATGAAGGGGACGGAAGCCAGATTGCCGTGATCCTAGTAAAGTGTTAGTTTCTAAGTAGTCCTGGATTTGCATGTATGCTACTCTGTCTATAATTTTAAGTAAGAAAGGGACAGTAGTGATGGGTCTGTAGTTAGTTGGTATAGCAGGGTCAAGTGTTTGTTTTTTTAGCAAGGGAAGCACCCAGGATTGTTTGAGGTTGTTAGGTACTAGATTAGACTTAAAGGATGCATTAATGAGTTTCGAAATGAAGGGTGCTAGGTCTCGAGCTGCATCTTTTATAATTTGGGCCGGACAGTTGTCACCTTTACAATTGGAGGGTTTTAGAGATAGTATGATTTTTTCTGTCTCCAATATGGATATTTTTCTGAAGCTAAATGGGTGAGGGGTGTTAGATTGGTTTGGGAGGAGCTGAGGTTGCAATATGGGTTCTGTAGGCAGGAGCAAGGAAGCTTTTTTGTTAGCAATTTTAGATTGGAGCAGGCTGATTTTACCCGCCAGGGCATTTTGTATATTAGTGCACCAGGGCTTGTTTTTAGGAATGTTGTCAGGTGGGGTTATGGGTGTTTCCATTTCACGGAGGATGGAAAATAGCTCCTTAGTGTCTGATTTGGCTTTGGAGATTCTGTCATTGAAGGTGTTTCTTTTAGTGCTTATGATTTCCTTTTTATACTGTTTGGCGAGGGTGGCTAATTTGGTTTTGTTCTCCTCAGTGGGTGAGTGTTGCCAGATAGACTGCAACTTTCTTTTTTGGATTCTAAGGTCTTTCAGGTATGGCGTGAACCAGTTGTTAAGGTGACAGAGTTGTTTGCTTTTGCGCAGCTTGGTAGGGGCAATCGAGTCAAGTGCCTTGATCATAGAGCTGTTATAAGCTTCTACAAGCAACGTAGGGTCTGTGATGTTGTCTAAGTTATTGAGAGTAGGGAGAAGGTGGGGTAGGAGTTGTTCTGATGTGATGTCTTTTTTACTTCTGGTGGGAAGTGGCGGGGCCATGAGTATAGGTTTGGGCCGGATAAGGTCAAGTGAGGCATTGAATGCAATTAAGTGGTGGTCAGTCCAGGATTGT
Source organism: Ambystoma mexicanum (assembly GCF_040938575.1). Lineage (NCBI taxonomy): Eukaryota > Metazoa > Chordata > Amphibia > Caudata > Ambystomatidae > Ambystoma > Ambystoma mexicanum. Next base: position 984,443,112 of record NC_090930.1, read on the forward strand.
GGTATTATGTTGGTAATACTGATGTTACAGTTCCGATCAGCAACCCAGTCTAGGGTTCTACCTTTGGCATGAGTAGGAGAGGAGACTTTTTGAGATAGGGCGTAGTCATTCAGGAGTGAGGCGACAGATAGGGCATGTTTGTCGTTGCTGTCATTAAAGCCCAGGTTAAAGTCTCCCAGTAATAGTATTTGAGCATGGTCTTTAGTATTGTTGGTTATGATACTGGTTATGTCGTCTTCAAAGGTTCCCAATGGTCCAGGAGGTCTGTAGATAACATGCAAGGTGAGAGTCCGGTTGCAAGAGAGGTGCAATTTGGCAGTAAGGAGTTCACAAGATGAGAATATCAGGGTAGTAGCTAGTTTGATAGGTAAGGTAGCTTTATGAATGATGGCTAGGCCGCCACCTTTAGTGTTAGGTCTATCGACTCTTAGTAGTTGGTAGCCGTCTGGTATAGCTAGCATGATGGCAGGGCCAGCCGCGTCATGGAGCCATGTTTCGGTTATGACTAATAGGTCTAAGTTTTCATTAGTTAGGGTGTCCGAGATCTCAGTAGCATGGGCGACCATGGATCTTGCATTAATGAGAGATCCAATTATTGATAAGGTACTAGTTGGTTGAGTCGAGGGGGGTTGTTTATTTTTAGTGGGGGCAACTCTTTGTGACGGTGGCTGGTTAGTAGATATAGGAACAGGGCGAGGGGTGGTAGGTTTGGGGTATTGCGAACGTTTGTTTGCTAGATCGATATATCCTCTGTGATTGTGGTAGGAAGATGGTTCATGAAGACAGGACAGTCTTGCCCTCAGTCTCATGTTTCTGTCTTTAGCAGGGTGTGAGTCCGCGGTTGCAAATGCCATGGTGGTAAGGAGGCTCAGGGCAATGTGTAGAGATTGGTAATGGGTGATTTTCATTCTGGTAGTGGACAGGGATGAGAGGGTGGGCAAGTCCAGGTTCAAACTAAGGGCGTGGACTAGGTTGCATGCAAGGGTGTGTAGCTGGTGGTTCGGTGCCAGAGAGGTCTGAGCAGTCTGTAAAGAGACCTGTATATTGGCAGTTAGGTGATCTAGGCGAGAACCAGGCTAGGTTCTATGTGGGCAAAGCGGTGGCAAAATAGGCAAGTGTAGAAGGCTAGCTAGCTAGTGTGTCACCTAAGTGTGTCAGGGCGACTAGAAGCACATTGAAGTATATAAAGTGGCTAGGGCAGTGTTATACCTAATGACAACCATAGGGCAGGGGCACAAGTCAGGTGAAGTACTATCTGCAGCAGCACAGATTAAGGCAAAGGTCAACTGTAGTCTATTGGCGACCATAAGGCACAACACAAATTGAGGCACAAATCAGGTAAAGTCTAATGGCAACCATAGGGCACAGCACAGATTGAGGCACAGGTCAATTGTAGTCTATTGGCGACTATAAGGCACAACACGAATTGAGTCACAAATCAGGTGAGGTCTGATGTCAGGTTAACCTTGTGCAATAGAGCTGCAAGGTAGAGGGAAGGGGTTAAACAGCCCAACTACCGAAGTACAACAGGGGTTGCATGGGGGCCTTTGTTAGAGAGTGCCAAATAAGTCTAAAGCGTGCAGTTTTCTGGGTTCCAGCTAGAGGTGCCGGAAAAGAGCCCTCGGGCTTACCGTGGTTGTGTGGGTCCGTCCTTGCAGAAGGCAGGGTTCCTTGCAGGATATCTTCGGGAGGGAGGGACAAGGGGGTAGGCCGCGCCGCGCCTCCGAAGCGCCGAACAGGGCGCAAAACAGGGCCTTTGTATGGCCTTCGGATGCGCTGGCGTATCCGCCTGCCGGCGGATGTACAGTTCAGTTCAATTCAATTGACCTGGGGATACCAGGTCAGTACTTCTTAACCAATGCGTGAAGTATAAGCATGAATTTTGAAGCAGACATAAATAAGGCAAATAATATAGTTCACTTTTTTTTGTAGGTAAACACAAACTAGCAGTTGTCTGCGCATGTCAAGAAATTAGCAATTACAATTGACTCAGCTTCTCTTGTCCGAATCCTGTTTGTTAATCATGTTGGTGGCCATTGCAGACCAGGTTAACATACTGGTGACTCCAACTCTCTCCGCCACTGTTTTTAATTAGTTGTTTTGTACCGATTTTTAGTGTGAACATTTGACTGATACCCAAGGGGGTTCCTGTGATTGATTTTCCAACAAAGAAAATTTGTCGGCCTGAAGAAGTCCATAAAAAACAAGAAAAAGTGCTAAAGATTGCACTTAATTAAAACATGGCCGAAACATATGCAGACTATCTACGAGACACAAATTAGTTAGTCTTAACATTCTGGAAATCAGATTAAAGGTCAACCAGAAAGAAACCAAGTGTTTTAGACTTATATATGGTGTTTGTAGTTTTCAGACTTAATCTAACTGGACAATGTTATAACAATACGACAGCTTTTGGATACCATCTTCTGTCTTATCAGTTTATTCTAATAAGTGCTGTATAGTTTAATGAAGGAGCCTAGTTACATACTAACCCCACTTTCGTTTAATTAAACTTTGTTTTTTATATTATGAACTGCTTTTAGTTGGGCCTGAAATTATAAAAAATTATTTTTGTGATAAAAATGTTTTGGTTGTGGAGATGATGGAGTAAACAACATTCATGAAAGTTTAATCATTGTGTCACTGACCCAAATATAAACGGACAAAGAGAGAGGTAATCAGTCCTTCCTTCTATTATATGAATCATGTATCCTTCCCACTTGAAGACTGATCCCCCGTAAATAAGGAATTAGGGAAGTACACAATTTTTAAGCACTGGTCTGTTGGATGGTCATGATTTTGTTTTTGAAATGGTCTATGAGGTCATTGTATAGTTTCTTCAATGGTATTGGAGTGTTGTTGCAGCCAGGTGGGTTTTTTATTTAGTTGATGTTGTTGGAATTTGAATTTCTTTATGCAGTCGTTTTTGCTCCTCCATTATAGTTCAAGTTTTCAGTTTCTCCTTTTCATGGCGCTGAGTAGTGGGGTAAACCATTTGGCCGTTGCTCTTATTGCGTGATGGGGTAAAAGATTTTTCTTTGCCAATCTCATCTATTGTTGTAGTGATCCAGTTGTGAAGTAGTTCTATTTTTTTTGTCCAGGTCAGCTTCGTCCATAGTTGTTGCTTCTGGTTTGCTGATTTACAGTAGTTCAGTGAAGTTGCAGTTTTTGATGGTTCTCCAGTTTCTTTTCATGATGATCTGTTGCTTGTTCTGTTGCTTGATTATTGGTGTGGCCAGTGTAATTATGAAGGGAATGATGAGGTGGTCGCTCCACAGGATCTGAATTGTTGGCGCTGTGGTAATGAGTTTTTTGTTGGCAAAGATTGTGTCTAGTGTATGTCCTGCCATGTAGGTTGCTCTTTGACTAGTTGATGTAATTTCAGTGTTGCTAATTGACTGGCTAGAGATTTTGTGTGATTGTAAGTTGGTGGTCTCTATACCATATGAATTTCAGGTTTGTTCAGGGGTTTGTTGATAGGCGAACAATTAGAGATTCGCAGTTATCGATGTTTAATGGGTCCTCCAGTTTAATTTCCAGGGGTTCCTTGTGGATTATTGCCAGTCCTCCACCTCTTTTTGTTTTCCTGTTTGCTTGGACGCACTTGACGTTATCAGGCATGCAGTTGTTGAGAGTGATCTTGTAGTTGTCATCTAGCCATGTATCAGTTATGAATAGGATGTCGATACCTCTGTCACATAGGAGGTGGTAGATTTAGGTGGCATGTTTGGACATTGACCTTGCATTGATTAGATGCAGTGGATCTTTTTGGTGTGGTTCAGTTTATTTGTTGTTCCCTGTTTTGATTTGTGGGTGTTAAATTGAGCTGCTTCTGTGTTTACGCTGGTTGGTTAAGGTTCCGTAGAGGCTGCTTCGCCATTAAATCGGTCTGTTAGATTGATAGTTGGGTTGTTGACTTCTACTGCTTCATCATCTCCTGTGGTTTGATGTGGATATCGGTAGTGCTGTTCTGTTCTTGTGCTATATGGAGTAAGGAGATTAGTATCATCCCATTCTCTTCTTGGGTCCTCCTGTCTTTTTTTCAGTTGTTCCGGGGAATTCTTTGCCTGCCTGGAGATCTCAATGTCGTTGAAGTATCGAGGTTCTGCGGTTGTTGTGAGGTACGGTGTAAGGTATCAGGATTTTTCTCTTACAATGTTTGTTCTGTTGATTTTATTATTTGGCTGGGTTTGTTCTGTATTCAAGGCGGCTTCTACTGAAGGTGGTTTGGTTTGTGTATCCGTATTAGTTGTTCCATGTTCCTGCTGTCGTTGTCAGCGTCCAATTCTGCGTCAGGGCATTTTGGGTCCTCATTGATAGGAGTTGGTCTGGGTATTGAGTTTACAGGGGCAGATGCCCGCCTGTCGTGCTTTGTGCTAGGATAATGTTGAGTTTGATCCTCTTATGTTGCGATGCCTGGATGCTCTCCGAGAGTGACTGTCTGCTCAGTCTGTTGGGTTAAGGTGTTCCTAGGTTTCACAGGTGGTTTACAATGATATATGACTCAGCTTTAGGATATCAGAGGGATCTTAGTTTCGGCGAATGCCAAGCAATAATTAAAAACCTCGATTCCTGACTCCTAGACAAAAGGAGAAAGGCCTAGGTTTCACAGAATGGCAAGCAGTAATTAAAACACCTAGATTTGAGACACTAGACAACCGGAGAAAGACCTAGTCTTTGGAGGATGGCAGGCAGTAATTAAAACACCTAGATTTGAGACACCTGGATAGAGGGAGAAAGGCCTAGTCTTCACAGAATGGCAGACAGTGATTAAAACACCTACATTTGATACACCTAGACTATGGGAGAAAGGCGTAGGCTTCACAGAATAGCAGGTAGCAACTAAAATAACCTATATTTGAGAGACCTAGACAATGGGAGAAAGGCCTAGTCCTCACAGAATGGCAAGCAGTAGTTAAAACACCTAGATTTGAAACACCTGGATAGAGGGAGAAAGGCCTAGTCTTTTCAGAATGGCAGGCAGTAATTAAAACACATAGCTTTGAGATACCTGGATAGAGGAAGAAAGGCCTAGGTTTCACGGAATGGCAGGCAGTAGTTAAAACACCTAGATTTGAGACAGTATACAACAGGAGAAAGGCCTAGTCTTTGCAGAATGGCAGGCAGTAATTAAAACACCTAGATGTGAGACATCAGGAAAGAGGGAGAAAGGCCTAGTCTTCACAGAATGGCAGGCAGTAATTAAAATGTCTAGATTTGAGACACCTGGATAGAGGGAGAAAAGCCTAGTCCTCACTGAATGGCAGGCAGTCATTAAAACACCTAGATTTGAGACACATAGACAATGGGAGAAATGCCTAGTCTTCACAGAGTGGCAGGCAGTAACTAAGACACTTAGTTATGGAACACCTGGATAGAGGGAGAAAGGGCCTAACATGGGGGGACCACATTAATTGCTATAATAACCGCTAGATATGTGACACCTATGCAATAATAGCACCTAGATCTTGGACACCTGGATAGAGGGAGAAAGGGCCTAACAAGAGGGGACAGCAGTAAATACAATAGCACTTAGACAGGTAATAATCAGAAAGACTCCGCTTTAAATTCCTGAATAGTGCTAGTTGGCACAGTCAGGCCAATTCTGATAGACGGCTGTCTGTCTCAGTCAGGTTGTCTTGATAGTTAGGCTAGATGTGAGAGGCTGCTATCTGGCGCATGTGGCTGGGGTACAATCTACTGAAACCAATGTTTGGCTTAGGGCTAGCTGAGAACAACATATCTCTGGTTTAGATAGTCTATCTTAGAGCAATATATGGCTAAGAGGTACAGGCCAACTAGATGCAGAATATAGCTATTGTGGGCAAACTACGTAAGGCACTATTTGGCTAGGGGTCAAATCTAACTGTAATAGGACTCAACAGGTGGGGTTAGAATGATTTTCTATGAGTTTGGACAATTTACAGAGGAGCATCAAGTGCTGGTCTCATACCTTGATGGTCGCTGCTGGTTGACGGATGTAGGTTGCAGGCACCACAGGCATAACAGGTCAGGGGCAAGAACGGTCTGGAGCTGCTTCTTTGGGAGCTGCCCTTTCGCTTGGGGTCCTTAGCCGAAGGAGCTGCACAGGCAGTGGGCTACCTTAGGGGTTGTGGTTAAGACCTGGAGGGAGACAGCCAATCACAGACAAGTTGCAAGGGGGAGGGCAGGAACTAGGAAAAAGCCAGAGACAAACAAAGGACTACACCCCAGTGAATGTACACTCTAGATGCAGGCCAGCTCAGAAAAACAGGGTGAGAAGCCACAGAGACACAAAAGAACCCATAAGCGGATTACAATCAAAAGAACTACTCACAGAGCATCAACCTGCTCCTAAGACTGCTTCCCAAGTGGTTTCCCTAGGAGATCCTTTGAGATTGCAGTCCAGAAGGCAAGTAGAAATGGCTGCGAAGATCAAGGCAGAGTCACACCGGACTATTCTAACCAATTGCAAGGGGGGAGGGCAGGGACTGGGAGAAAGCCAAAGACAAACAAAGGACTACACCTGAAGGACAGCACACTCTAGATGCAGGCCAGCTCAGAAAAATAAGGTGAGAAGCCACAGAAACACAAGAGAAACCCACCAGAATAGCACATACTGGTCAAAAAACTATTGAAAAAAACACTCAAACCCCTCCACAGGAGCACATGAAACGGATTACAATCAATATACATCAACTCACTAAGCATCAATCAACCCCTAAGGCTGCTTCCCAAGTAATTTCCTTAGGATATCCTTTGAGATTGCAGTCCAGAAGGCAAGTGGAAATGGCTGCCAATAGCAAAGCAGAGACACACCTCTGTTTCCGGCACCCTTGTTTCTCGACTGGCAAACTACATGTTTGCCTGCTGTGGCCGCTGTGCCCAACAGGTCTGACCCTGCTGGGCGCAGTGGTCATGGTAGTAAAACCCTTCACTGAAGCACCCGCACCGTTACCAACGGTGCTTCTGTGTTCCCACTCCCATAGAGTCCCATGGGAATGGGGACTTAGAATTTACCGGCGCTTGACTTCCCGGGCCGCTGGACTTGTAATAGTCGGTGTTACGCTCACCTGGCTCCCACAGGGGCGTCGATCTGAACTGGACAGCTGCGATCTCCACCAATTTGACGCGTAGTGCTGAGATGAAGGACTGGACTGGCCCACCTAGCTTCGTTTGCTTGGCCCGTAGGAATATTCTTCTGCAAATAGAGAAAGGGAATTAACCACCCGTGGAGTTGAGCATTAACCCTCCCCCCACTCCCACTGTTCTCCCCACTGATCACCTTTGATGTCCCCTCTTATAGTCTCACCTGATGGTTTGGAAAGATGAGCTCTCCATCCTGCATTGAGCGCAGGGGCGCGTAGATAACCAGTTGCTTCACTGGCTCGAAGGAATTGGTGAGTTCCAGAACAATATTGATTCTGAGATTCCCGGCAAGATGCCGTAAGTATGTAGTTCGTAAGAGTTCAAATGTCTGACTTTCACTCTTGTCCGATTCCTTGCAGGTTGCAGCTTGACCCTAGCGAAGAGTTCCTCGTGGCAACCGGTAATATTCAGGTAAGGATTGTATTATCCAACACAGTTCGATAAAATAATGTCAATATGTAAGCTGTTGCTTTCTCCCTTATTCAGTCGCTGAGAGAAAGTATGAAGTCTCAGGGAATAATACCCCCAGTGGTAAAATCAGGTAAGTCTATGGGGGGTAACTAATATTACCTCTGTGTATTCCCTTGGCTCACCTTGCTGTTCTTGTCTTCCCCTTAGGTGCCTGAGTGCGGCGGGAACATGCAGAAGGATGCGGTGGAATGTGAAGATGCTGCGAAGGCCGGTGAGTTCAGCGCGGAGCTGCAGCAGGCGAGGCGACGCGTATAAAATAACTTCTTTCTTCCAGCTCGAAGGCGCGATGGATCGGGAATTCAGGTAAGGATCAAAGGTATTGCTCTTGTTCTAACCTTTTCTCCTTCTTTCTCCCATTTTCTAGGAGCTACAGACTCGAGGTGGGTGTGGCAGAAGACTGGATGCAGACTTGCAGGCACGGTGAGCATTACGCTGCTGGATGCAGAGTAACGCGAAGCGTGTGCTGCTCTTTGGGCGTGGTTTAAATAGCCCCCAAAGTAGTCCCAGGTAAATATTCCTTCCCAGCCCCACCCGAGTAAAAAATAGTCCCTAGGTAAAGTAGTCCCTTCCAAGCCTCTTTTGGCTTGGAGCTCTTGCAGCATTGTCTGCATCAGGTGAGTTTGCAGCATGGTCTGCATCAGGTAAGTTTTAATCTATGAGCCTGGCGCCACTCTCCATATGAGCCTGGCGCCACAGGCGCCAGGACTGCACCCAAATAGCCCCTAGCAGGGACTGTTGGGCTTGCTTAGCATAACTTGATGCCTGCTTCCGGGGTTGCTGGACTTGGTCTGGGTCCCCGGGGGTAGGCATCATGACACTCGGTGGCACCAGGAAGTCAGGCGCCAGTAAATTATTACGGGCCAGCGCCAAACCATCGGTAGCACCGGTGGGGTTACCCCTGGACCTGTAATGAGGCCGACTGTGTAAGATCTTGTTCCTCCATTAGGTTATTAAGAATTTCCAAAGGCATCAACTAGGCATTGAAACTGGGCATTGAAATCACCCACAACCAATTTAAACCATCTACATGTCCTGTAAGGAACTTGTGGTGGCAACAGTAAAGACAGACGCAAATGATCACAGTTCCAGGGTATTATTGAACAATGATGGCAGGATGGAAAAACGGCTAAACTAAACCTAAATCTAAGATGGGAGCGAGCATCAACCATCAAATGAAAATAAGGCAGTCCTCGTGGCCTTGTGTCAAATAAAAAGGGCCTATACTAAGAAACCTATTGCCAAACCTTACAACTAATATAAAAAGGGTGTGGGATAGTTTACAAGAAAAGAAAGAAGTGTTCACAAATAATATGCCAGGATGCGGTAGCTTGGATCTCCCTACCCCACGTTTTGAGCACAGGGCAAGGTGTAATCTTGGAACACACAACAGTCTCGAGCTTCCCCAGCATGAGAAGACAGTTCCACTTGCAGCTATTAGGTTCATTGATGGCCAAGTCTTGTTTCTCTTGAAAGTCTCTTGTCTTCCAGGCCCTGACGTATTCAAATAACAAAACAAAAGTTCCTTCAACAAAATGAAAGTTAATTTCCTGGTTTTCCTTAGGGTGAGAATTCTTCACCCCTTGGTCCCCTCTTCCGGGCGCTGACCTTTGTTCCTCTCGATATCAAGGCCTTCAGTGGTTGTGTCTCCAGGCTCCGTGGGTCTGATAGGTTTGCAAAATAACTAACCAACACAAAGTTCTGCTCTACATATTTTTCGGATGATGGATTCACCCCGGGGTCCCCCGCTTCCGGGAGCAGACCCCTATCTGCTTTCAGCCTCCCTCCACCAGGTTCACTATGGCTTTTCTCGGGTGATGGATTCACCCCTGACTCCCCCTCTTCTGGGAGCAGACCCCTCTTTGCTTTCACCCTGTCTACTCTGGGTTCACTATGTCTTTTCCTTCACAAATCTTAATGTCTTTTTAAACAGTTTCAGTGGACATCTCTCGGCCGGGTTCACTCTTGTCAACACACTGTTTCATGGGACTTTAGACTTACCCCCTTTTCATCAGCATCCCTCTTCCAGATACACTCTTGCCAACTTCACATTCACTTTTACTTTCAATGTTTGCGAGATTCTCTTCCCTTACTTTTCTTAACTGTTTGTAGATCAAAGTCGTTCGATTGTAAAGGGATTTTGCTTAACCTCCTGTATGACCACTTTGACCTGTTTTGGTGGCTCTCCTACAGCCTTCTGGTATTTGTAGTTTTAGTCAATATTGGATCGACCAGAGTCTCTCGAGTTAGCGCCCACGTGGTGCCGGTTCCTTCTACAGCCGGTCTCCCTTCACACACGTACAGTTCCCTGAACTTCTCTCAATGTGCCACTTTGAGACTTTCATTCACCACAGCCCGGTTCTTATCGACTCTCCCCTGGACTCACCGGCTGTAATGAACCGCTCAGCTTTCCTCTTTCCTGGAGTCAAGGCCGGTACCACGGAAGCAGGAGTCTCCCTCGCTCCGGGTTATAAGCATCGATATGCTCCGTGTACCATTGACATCTGCTGCAGCTCACTTGGGCAATTGTCCTCGGTCTTACGATTCCTTCAGTGGAGGGTTCGCAGGGTTTTGTTAAAAAGGGCAAGGTCGTCTCTTTCCTCGTCAGCCTCTCGATATTTGCCGCTTTTCTCCCCCTTTTGAACTGCCGGGTCTGGATAGCTGTCTCGTTGTGCGGTTTGTCTTGCTCGTACTGGGCTCTCCTGTTCCACCTTTTATCCCTGTGGGGAAAAGGAAGGGCCATCAGGTGTGGTGATTTAAGTCAGTTGCTTGACTTTGCCTGAACTTTGTGTGGGGACATGTCAGGTAAACAGTTTTATTACAAGTCTGTTGTCTTTCATGAGTTAAAACCGTGTTCGTGTTGGAAAGGGGAATTACAGTCTTGGTTCCAGGGGGGTAGGTGATTTCGGAAGCGTGGGTTTTGAGGATCTGTAATTGTTGGTCACTTCCGTCTGGGAGTTTGGAAAGTGACAATCAGAGAGGGACGGGATTGGTAGGGTTTGCGGGGCAAACGGGAATAGCTGGGATCGTGAAATAAACACGGGGGATTGTGGGAACTGTATTATTTTACATGATCAGGTTGGGCATGTGGGAAATAATAATCAGAGGGACGGGAATAAGAGTGATTGGGAGTATTCAGAAAGTGAACAGGAAAACAAGGATTCTGAGAAAGATGGTTTATGACTGCAACAGGGTGTGTAATGGATTCAACAGAAGAGGAGGGGATGGTGGATTCTCGTAAAGGAAGTTGTATTGGATGGAAGGAAGGTCGAGTTGATACAGCCCCTAAAAGCCTCAGGGACGTCGCCACCTCATCCCTTTCTCTGGTATAGCACTGCGTCTCACCTGAGGCATTCCCCCGAGCACAACCCCGTGCTCCCTCACCCAGATGATCCTCTCTCGCTCGCCCACCTACAGGGTTGGGATCTGAGAGCGCCAGCCCTCACCTGAATAAGGGCTTCCTGGGGTTTACTTGGGAGAATACCCTCAGGTTTCTCACAGTCCCCTCAAATGTATTCCCCCAGCTATCAATTCCATCCTCTGCTAATTGCACAGTTTTCATACTACCTGAAGCAACACCTTTTTTACAAACATTGAAGATACAGAAATCAATTGTGGGGGTCATTGCGATGAGGAATCCTTTAGATCAATGGAACTAATTTCTGGATGTGTATACCTGGCTTTCAATTCAACATTGATCTATATGGTCAATCCACCACTCAGGGGTGCACACCGGCCATTTACAGTTGGAAAAGGATAATTAGAGTACCTGTATATTCTGGTTGGTGGAACAGCCCAGGTTTTCTGGAAGCAGAATATATCATTCCCTCTGACGAAATCACACCATTCATTAGCTTCCAAATTTTTTCTAATTCCAGTAATATTCCAAAAAGATAAATTTAAGATATTCCCTTCGGTGGAATTGCCAATTACTATAACATTTGGAGGTCCATTGCCAGTGTCATCATTAGGACACTGGCAATCATTCCTTCTTCATATCTCCTCCCATCAACAGCTTCTGTCATCAGATCATTAAATGGTATGCATTTTAATTTCTCATTTAGAGATGACTTCTATGCAAGAAAGAGCTCATAGCAGTATTTTATTTTGAGGCAATGCAATGGTGAATTAATCGAATTTCTTGGGTATGAGATAATTTACCCCAGGTGAACCAATCTATCTAAAATCGAATTAGACAAGCTATCAGTCTTTGTCAGATGCTCTTAATTAAATACAATGGCATAATCTAAAACACAATCAACATCAATTCTTCTGCAAGGGACTCATTAGCAAGGATGTTCAGTCTAGTGACGGTCAATAAATCACCCCAAATGACAGATAAAATGACAGTCATTTCATCAAAGTAAATTACTTTATGGTAATTCACTTTGATGCATTTACTTTGTTGGGAAGTCATTTATATATGTATATTTGGGGCATGGGTTATAAGAGTGGGCGGTGGTCAGCGGGACTATGGGTGGGAACCCCCTATTATAAAAAGAAAAGAAAAAAATGCAAAGTAAATGCATCAAAATGAATTGCCACAGGATTCCAAGATGGCCGCCGCAACATGAGGTTGTGTTTGTGACTCCATCCTCCACAGCAAGTGGAGCCGCCTGCTTCCTCAGCATATCCTGATATGACTTAACTCCATAACACTCTGTAAGGGGACTTCATCTTTTCACTGCAGCAGCAGAGCATTGGGCCAACTGGAAATATGTTTAAATCACCGGGACATTGCTAGCAGCGGCTCTGTGCATCGAAACTGGGCGCGGTGGCAGGCAATCAGAGATTGTCCCTCATTCTCGTCTAGCTCTGCAAACGGACAGTATCCAGAAATGCTACATATATGCTGGGGTGGACTTGCGTCTTGAACTCCACGCATCGGGAGGTCCCGGGGCAACCCTGAGCTCCGCCTCATAACGCGGGTGCCAGTTTTTGCAATTGCCAGTGCAGGTGGCGTATAGGAGTACTTTCATTTTGCCTGTGTGTGCGGTGCAGGTCTTTTCTTTGGCACGGACAGGTCGCGGCACTAGTGCGCCATGCCCGCACTAGCTCAGGCAAGTCCCATCTCGAGAGAGCTGTGGAATCTGTGCTGCGGAGAAGGTATATGTGTGCGCCTGAAGTGGGGTACTCCAGAGATTTGAGAATGTTGGACTGCAGTCTCACGCGGGTGTGCCCATTAACGTTTATGTTTGCATCGGCTCTCGTTTTGAGCCCTGCCCCCCCACCTCTTCCTCTTTATTATATCACTGATGAGTACCAGCTGACTGTAACTATAAGAGGGACATCACGATGAGCGGAAGGAATGGGATAAAACCACGACGCTTATACCTGAAAAACTCTCCAGTAGGAACTTTAGCTTTTATCAGTTGAGGTGGCAACAAGTGACACTGAAGTGAAGGGCCTGCAAATGCAGTGCTGTTTACCTCCCATATGTACACCTGCATTGACCTAACTGTGCGACAGACAGGGCGGGTGGGCAAGTAGACAACTACTGGGGGCTCTTCCAGCTGCTTGGCCTCTCTCCAGGTATTTTGCCTAAATAATAAACACTGCGCAGGGGCTCATAAGCAAGCACTGATACGTATGCCTTCAAGGGTGAATCCTACATACAGTCATACTCAGTGGTGGAGCTATGTTGCAGGTCCTTTTTCCATGTGCATAGCTGCAGTTGCCTTGCCTATCCGTTAGCCTTTAGCCAGCCTGAACTATCGGTCATATGCCGAGGGGCAAAAAGCAAATTATCCAACATCAGCTTTCTAAAGACGCTCTTGCCCATCAAAATCCGATACAGAGGCTCTGGAGGGCAGCAAGGTTGGCGACGGCTTCTATAAGTGTAGCAGAGCAATTATCATCATCGTCCGCAGACACAAACATCCCGGGAACGGAGATGGCTGCTGCCAAAGAAGATTTTGCGACATGTTTCCAACAATTTCAGGACACATTTTCAGCCTCCTTTCACATGCAATTTACCTCCTTTATGTCAGAAATAAAGCAGTCACTCAGATTTTAGTTGAGACATTGTCACTCTTGGCGAGTGAGTAGAGGTCAACAGGAAGGCAATTCAGGAACTTTCACAGGACAGCAAACAAACTGACATTGCATTGGAAGAACTCGCTCGGGTGACACGCAACCTAGAATTGCAATGTGAAGACCTAGAGAATAGGTCCCACCACTCAAATATCCGGGTGGGAAACCTACCAGAAGCAGTTCCAGACTCACAGCTAAAAGAAGCTGTAACCCAAAGATTTGCTGACCTACTTCCAGGGGAAGAGTCTCCAGTAATATCTCTAGACCGTTTACACCAAACAGGTCCGAAAAGGAACGATCCTTGAGCTCGCCCACACGATGTCCTGGCAACATGTCCCTCGTATCAGCAGAAAGAACAAATACTGAGAAGAGCCCAGGAACAAAGCTAGATCACAAATAATGGAACGAAAATTCAGATCTTTCAGGACCTGTCTCAGATCACTTTACAGAATAGACGAGAAATGGAATTGGTGGTCAGAGCATTACGAGACCGCGGGATCAAGTGTAAATGGACCTTTCCCTTCGGCATCCTATTCGTTTTTGAAGGCACACAGCGCAGGGTTACTTCCCGAGAAGCAGGTCTGGTGTTGTTACAAATTGAAGAGGGGGATGGGGAAAACGCAACTGTATCTGAAACTGGTCATGTGTCCCAGCAATCTAAACTGTGGGAGTGGTTGACAGTATTGCGCCGTGGGCAGAAAAAGAAAACACAGCAGAAGGAAGACTGGAAGGCTCGTCTAAGAGGCCTGATGCCTCTCCCTCAGAATAAAGTGTACTGGTACTAAGTGGAATGGCAATCCTCGCAGGTTATATTGTATTTTCACTAAGTATGGAGGAGGAGCAGTTGCTGTCATGATGCCTACCCCCGGGCATCCAGACCAAGTCCATCAACCCCGGAAGCAGGCATCATGTTACCCAGAGAAAACCCAGCAACCCCTGTTAGGGGCTATATGGGTACAGTCCTCGCGTCTATGGCGCCAGGCTCATATGGGGCATCAGTCCTGGCACCATAGGCACCAGGCTCATATGTTAAAACTTACCTGATGCAGACCATGCTGCAAGAGATCCAAGCCCATGTGAGGCATGGAAGGGACTACTTCACCTAGGGACTATTTTGTTACTCTGGTGTGGTTGTGGAGGAACTACTTTGGAGGCTATTTAAACCACGCCCGAAGAGCAGCACGCGCTTCGCGTTATTCTGCATCCTGCAGTGTAACGCTCACCGTGCCTGCAGTCAGCATCCAGACTCTTGCCACGCCCACCTCGACTCCAGAGCGCCTAGAAAGAAGAGAAAGAGGAAGAAAGGTTAGAACAAGAACATTATCAGGTTTCTTACCTGATTCCGGATTCATCGCACCTTTGAACCAGAAACAGACTTTATTTTAAACACCTCGCATCGCCAGCAGCAGCGCTGCGCTATACTCACCGTTCCTCGCAGCATCCCTACGATCCGGCGCTGTCTCCATCATTATGTTGCCGCATTCCAGCACCTAAGGGGAACAAGAAAACAACAAGGTGAGCCGAGGGAACAAACAAGGACAATCTCTTGCCACCATATACTCACCTGATTTTACTGCCGGAGGTATTATTCACCAGCACGTCAAATCTTCTTATGCCGCACCTGTAAGAAAAGACAAAGCAGCGAGTTAAACCTTGGCATCATTTTAACGGACAGTGTGGGATAACACAGACTCTTACCTGAACGCTTTAAGCTGCCACAAGACGATCTTCTTTTGGGTCTAAGCTGCAAGATAAACAAGGGAATTGGACAAGAGTGATTATTCAGACATTTTTGAACTCTTAAGAACTATATACTTACGGTCCTTCGCCAGGAGGTTTGGAGCCAAGATTTGTCTAGAACTCTTCCAATATCCTCAAGCCAGTGAATTAACTGGCCATCAACGCGCCCCTGCGCTCCTCGCAGGATGGAGAGCTCATCATTCAAAACTATAAGGTGAGCTTTGTGAACGGGAATATCAGAGGTGATAAATGGGGACGCAGTGAGGGGCTATTACTCAAATCCACGGGTGGCTAATTCCCTTTCTCCGCCTTTAGGAGACAACTTCTACGGGTCAAGCAGATGAAGCTAGGTGGGCCAGACCAGTCAGTCATCTCTGCACTACGCATCAAGTTGGTGGAAACCGTGGTTATCCAGTTCCGCCGACACCACTGTGGGAACCAGGTGAGCATAACAGTTGCATAGCATTTTGGAATCTATCTGTTCAGGTAACAAATGGGGGTACTAGCATGTTGTCCTGTGGAAATAGTGGGTTCACGGCTGGGGCCAGTTGCCCCAGATTATGTTAGGTACTGTGGCTCACAGCAGGGGACTTTGGTGGGGATTTTCTTTGGAAAAGTTGGAGTTAGGGGGATAGTGGGGCTGGAAGGGGGGGTGGATGGGAATACATGGTATATTTGGATAAGATTTGAAGATGTGCCGGTACATGCGGAGTACAATGTAAGGACAATTGCTTTAGTGTGATGGGAGAACTTAAATGTTTAACTTTAAATATACGGGGCATGAATACACCAACAAAGCGCAGGAAGTTAGACGCACTTTTGGGGCATCACCAATTGGATTTGGTGGCACTCCAAGAGACACATATATGTTTGTTAGATAAATATAAACTGCTGCTTCGTCGATATCAGGTAGTGTTGCAGGCTAACGCAGGCGCCAATGTGGCATGAGTTTTAATTGCAGTGAAATCTGGCCTCCATTGCAAGGTGTTGAGAACACACATTCACAAAGAGGGACAATATGTATTTGCGATTTTGGAAATTGGCCCTAGAAGAATAACAGTGGCTTCTAATTATATTCTCCTAACACGGGCCAGCAGAGCTTTTTGAAATCTGTTCTTGCTCAACTGGAAGTGTTTAGTGAAGGGGAAATTATTTTGCTAGGAGACTTCAATATAGCTTGGGACCCCATACGGGATCGGAGTGAAGTCGCCACCTCAATGCACTCCGCACCTTCTAAAGTATTAAAACAAAAAATTCCAATTTAACCTTGTTTGACATTTGGCCAGCATTAATGGGGGAGACGAAGGGTTACACATTTTATTTGCATGTGCAACGTTCCTTTTCCCGCATCGATTACAAATGGGTCTCTGAGGCTCTATTAGGCAGGGTTACCTCAATAACTATTCACCCAATTCCACTGTCAGATCATGCGCCTTTGACCATTTTGATCAACATTGCAGGGATGACTCAAAGGGTTTGGACTTGGCAGTTCCCATCCGAGATATTTCAAGATGCAGTGGTGAGGGGGAAAGTGGAGGGTAAAAAATTACGTAATTCTTTGAATACCTGATACTTCTGTAAACATGATGTGGGATGCTTTTAAAGTCTCAATTACAAAAAATAATGAGGAAAATGGAAACGTGCACTGATCCAGCACTGTTAAAAGCTTACAGAATAGCAAAAGGTAAATGAAATTTATTCCAGATGAAAAAGGCTGAGAAATCCTAGTTGTATTTGCGTCAGGTTTCTTATGTTAAGGCTAATAGGTCAGATAAACTTTTGGCGAGACAAATACGTCAAAAAATTGCTTCGCAGACCATCCACTCAATAAAATCATCAGATGGGGAAAAGGTTACCGAAACCCCTCATATTATGTCGCTATTTCATACATTCTATTCGAACTTATATAGGACTGAAAACCCAGATGAACAAGTTGAGCCACAATATTTACAAACAGTTACTCTCTGAGGATCTTGCTAGTAGATTGGGAAATCCTTGAAAAAGATATCACAACTGAGGAAATGATGAGAGTTAAAGAGTTGCTCCCTCCAAACAAATCCCCAGGACCCGACAGTTTCTCTGCTCCTTTTTAAAAGATATTTTGCTAGGCGTTGGCTCCAAGGCTGACACAGGTATATAACTGTTTTGCTGGCTCAGGAAGTATTTCCCCCTCTATGGAGGAAGCAAAGATAATACTTTTTCCAAAGTCTGGTAAGGATCCAGCTAAATGCGGAGACTACCGCACAATTGCCCTTATTAACCTCGATGCAAAGATTTACTCTAAGTACTCTAAGGTTCTTGCAAACAGGTTAGTGGACATGCTTCCCTCTATATTACATCCGGATGAATACGGTTTTATAAAAAACCGACAGACGCATGATAATATTCGGCGTACATGTCATCTATTGGAAAAGGTGGGGAAAAAAAATGGATCCCTGCGATACTGCTGTCATTGGATGCTGAAAAGGCTTTTGACCGTGTCGAGTGGTCGTCCATTTTCCAAGCAATGGTAAAGATGGGATTTGGTCCCCTGTTTATAGCGAGAATCAAAGTAAATTATAAATCTCCGATGGCACGCTTATTAATCAACAGACATTTGTCCCCACCCATCTCCCTTCAAAGAAGGACAAAACAGGGCTGCCCCACGTCACCTTCGTTGTATGCTATAGGTCTGGAGCCTTTCCTAGCTAGGGTTCGACAAAAATCAGACATCCAAGGCATACAATTTGGGGAGACTGAGAATAAAATCATGGCTTACGCCGATGATATGTTGTTGGCAATTTCGGAACCAGTCACATCACTACCCACAATTGAACGGGAACTAGAGAAATACGGCTTGTGCAGGACTTAAAATTAACTTAGCTAAATCATAGATATTAAATCTATCTTTGCCCCTTACTACTGCATCCCTCTTATGCACTCAAACTCAATTTGGCTGGGCACAAGGGCAGATTAAACTACTTGGTGAAGCAATAACCCCGGATTTAGCTGGTTTATATGAAGCTAATTATCCTCCTTTATTGAAACAGGTTACAAACCAACTTGGACAATGGGGCCCTTTATCAATCTACTGGCTCGGATGGATGAATGTCATTAAGATGGCTATCCTTCCTAAATTACTATATTTCTTCCAGGCACTGCCGGTCGGTATCCGGCCCGTCACTATCTTTAAAGTACTGCGTGAAAAGCTTTCTGGATACATTTGGAACAGCAAACCTCCTAGAGTGGCATACAACGTTTTGACTGCTCCCACTGTCCCACTGAAAAAGGAGGAATGGGCTTTCCCAACTTGCAAAAATGTTATCAAGCTGCACAACTTTGTGTAATAAAAGACTGGTGGAGGGATGGAGAGAAAAGCTGGATGCATTTGGAACGGGCATTAGGAGGACCACAATTGGGCAAAACGTTATGGTTCTCTAAAAAAGATCGCTCCCTCAACATTCATAGGAGCAAGATTACGAAATTGGTAGAAGATATTTGGGACTTAGCAGTGTTAAGGATTTCAATCAGGCGACACACACCTTGGTCTCCGCCTAGTATGTATTGCACAACTGAGATGTCTTTCTCCTTATTTTATGCAGATTCAATTTGAGATAGTACACAACTCGTATCACACCCCCTTTTTAAAATACCCTTGGTCACAATGGACCATGAACCAGGTTGGTTTGTGGAATGCAATATTTATTTATTTATTTTAAAATTCAAAAGAAATCATACAATGGGGTGATAAACTGTCATGATCACTGCTTCCAATGAGCCAGGACCAGCCCAACGTCCTTGGAAGCAGGCCCCTAACCCTAATCCTAGGCACCAGCCGGTCCCCACGGGGACCTTTTGGACCTTGTCCTGGCGCCGGTGGCACCAGGCTCATCAGAATCATCGGTCCCGGCACTGGAAGCGCCGGGCTCATAATATGTGTGCAGATGTTTGGGTGGACTTACCTGCAGCAGACCATGCTGCTTACTTACCAGCCACTTAGAAGTCCTCTGTAAACAAGAACTACTTTCTTACCTGGGTGGGGCAGCTCCATTCCCTGGATTCAGCATGGGGAAAGCTTCTGGAACTGCAACTCTTTTCTTACCTAGGCGGGGCCGTGGAGGAAGATGCCTCATCACTCCAAGGCTATTTAAACCACACCCGATGGATGAAACGTGCTTCGCGTTATTCTGCATCTGCAGCAGAACGCTCACCGAGTCTGTTCCAGCCTTTCTTCCTCAATCTGCAAGAATCATACTCACCATTCCTGTATCCAGTCGACAGCAGCATCTGCAGAGTCAAGAAACAGCAGGTTAGCAAGGCAGTCTTAACTCGCAGTGCTTACTCACCTGATCCATCGGCTGCGGTCATTTCGGCACGCTGTACTTTCGCCTGTGAAGACAAAAGCATTGTCATTACTTACCGGCACTCCGTGAACTCTGGAATTCTTCACGCTGCATCGCCACCTGCGGAGATAAAAGCATCGTATTTACTTACGGGCCTTCCGCAGACTCCGGCGCTGCAAACAAGCTTCTGAAAGACAAAAGAAGAGACATTAGACAGGTATTTACTTACGCCCATCGCGCTCTTCACAATAAGAACGCCTGCAAATACTCCGGTGCCTCTTCAGCACGAACTACGCTGCAAGGGAAAGAACAGCTAGAGCGCTTGCATTTACTCACGCATTTCCAGGCGCTTTATTTCATCTTCCCCAAGAGTCCTGCAAGCAAAAGGGGAGAAAAGCATCATACGAAGTCCTGTTCAATGTTAACGTACCTTGCACCTAAAGACTCTAAAGATTATAAAGACTAAAAAGGTGTCTGGAAACTCACCGCTCGTGCGATTAACGACGGTAAAGGTCCTCTGAGTCCAAGAGGCCTATGTTTCACCAGTGAAGGAACTGGCAACAGCGCCCTGCATCAGACGCAGATGGAGAGTCCAGCATTCACCTATCTAAGGTGAGCACGTTGACCTGGGGGCTCTACGGAGAAGCTTGGGAGAGAGAGGAAGAGAGACATTAAACAACCCAGACCATTAACCCCTATATTCTTTCATCTGCAGAAACCTCACCCTACGAGTTCGTCACACAGTGCGAAGAGGTTCGACCCCAGAAGCCCATCGAGTCCTGCACATCACCTTTCGAGTAACAGACACCTTCCTGCCACGACCTGCGCCTCCGTGGGAATCAGGTGAGCGTTACAGAACGCGAAGCCCACCTCAAAACTCCTACCCAGGCGCAATGGAAACCTCAGACACTGATCACTTAGCCCAGTTGCTCGGAGAATTAAGAGCAGAAGTACATGCAGCTCGTCAGGAAACAAGCTCTCTAAGAAGAGAACTAATACTTTCCAAGGAGCGAACAGAGGACCTCGCTAGGCAATTGCTACAAACGCAGGCCGGACAGACACCTCTGCCCGTTCCAGGAGGAAGCTATCCTTCTGCACCATCTGTAAATCCAGTGCAAATCAATCTACCTGGTAATGTGCCCTTGGCTCCGCCCGAACGTTTTTCTGGTGACCCAAAGAAATATGCAGTGTTCATCAACCAGTGCCGCTTACATTTCTTATGTCGACCAGCTGCATTCCCAACAGATCAGACCAAAGTGGCTTTCGTGCTTTCTTATCTCAGTGGCAGCGCCGCAGATTGGTCGATTCCTTTAGTCACCCAGGATGATCTGGTTCTGCATGATTTCCAGGCCTTCCAGTCCAGTATGGAGAAACTGTTTGCAAGACATGCACAAGGGCAGGCCTTGGACCATGAACTTCTTTCATTACGACAGGGTAATCAAGACTTCTTGACCTATATAGCCTCATTCAACAGACTCATAGTGGAAACTCAATGGCCCGAGGACAAGCGAATAACGCTTTTCTACAGAGGCCTGCGTGGAGAGCTCAAGGATGTGTTAGCTCAAGTTGTGAACCCTCCACAAGAATGTTCAGACTATATTGACTTAGTCGTCCAATTGGACCACAGATTACAGAACAGGAAGGCTGATCGTTCCAAATTTGATACCCGAGTGTTTTCTAAACCACAAACTTCTACTAAGGGAGCTGACACTGTGGAACCCATGCAAATAGGGGGGATGAAAGGTCCTTTAAGCCAAAAGGAGCGGGAAAGAAGAAGACAGCTGCAATTATGCCTCTATTGCGGGAACTCAGGGCACTTTCTTCGAGACTGTCCAGTGAAACCAGCTAAGAAGGCTGTAGGAGCCGCAGACACCAGTGCCACAAGTTCTAAGCAGGGAAACAACCTAGCCCGGCAAGTGTAGAGGTCCTCTTGCCGAGCGTTAAGATCTGTCCCGTGACCTCGCATTTCGTGGTGCCCATGGTCCTCATTAGTCCAGCACGTCCGGATCGTTTGCATGCAATTGAAGCTTACATCGACAGCGGAGCAATCGGCAATTATGTGGACCGTGAAATGGCATCAAGGATGAATCTACCCCTTGTCCCTAAGGCAGTAAAGGACGTCATTACTACAGTGGATGGCACGGAGATAGCCTCCGGACCAGTAACGCACGCCACCCAAGAAGTGACGCTAGTGAGCCAAGATGGACACCGGGAGAAAATTGTGTTCGATGTGATCAAGGCCCCTCAGTTCCAGATCATTCTGGGAATCCCTTGGTTAGAGAAACACAATCCTCAGATCGACTGGCGAGCAAAGACGGTTCAGTTTCCAGAATGTTTTACCACTTGTTATCCTCGGCCTGAAGTTTCAGTGGCGGCAATTTCTTCTGAGGTTCCTACATTACCTCCCGACTACCAGGAATTCCAAGATGTCTTTCGGAAGGATCAAGCTAACTCCCTGCCTCCTCATAGGTCTTACGACTGTCAAATAGACTTAATACCCGGAACAACTCCTCCTTGCAGTAGGATTTATGCCCTCACCGAGCCAGAGAATCTTCACCTCAGACAATATCTGGACCAATACCTAGCTAACGAGTTTATCCGTCCTTCTAAGTCTCCAGCTTCCTCGGCTTTGTTCTTCGTTCCGAAAAAGGAAGGAGACCTTAGGACTTGTATAGATTACCGCGCCCTGAATCAAATCACCGTTAAAAACAGATACCCGTTACCTTTGATCCCTGAACTCCTGGACCAAGTCAAAGAAGCATGTATATATACAAAATTGGATCTCAGAGGAGCCTACCACTTGGTACGAATAATAGAAGGCGATGAATGGAAGACGGCCTTCCGCACCAAGTATGGGCTATTTGAATATCAAGTGATGCCCTTTGGACTTTGTAACGCTCCTGCCGCTTTCCAGTATTTTATGAACGATGTCCTTAGAGAACTCATAGATGTGTGTGTTGTTGTCTACATTGATGACATCCTTGTCTATTCATCATCTGAAGAGGAACATCAGAGACAGGTTAAAAAGGTTCTCGGGAGACTGCGTCAACATAACCTTTTTGCCAAGCTTGAAAAATGCGTTTTCAACGTAGCTGAAGTTGAGTTCCTGGGATTCATATTGTCACCTAATGGGGTTCATATGGATTCGAAGAAGGTCGATGCAATCATCAAGTGGCCATCGCCAACCTCGGTAAAAGGAGTTCAAAGCATGTTGGGATTCGCTAACTTTTACCGCAGATTCATTCCTGAATTTTCCCGGATAGTCCAGCCCATCACCGCTCTGTTAAAAAAGAACAAACGTTTTGAATGGTCTACTGAAGCAGAACAAGCTTTTCAGGACTTAAAAGCTAAATTCATTTCTGCACCTGTTCTGAAACATCCTCGCCCAGAACTCCCCTACATTGTGGAAACAGATGCTTCTAGTCTTGCTATGGGGGCAGTTTTATCACAAAGAGATCCGGTCACACACCAATTACATCCTGTAGCCTTTTGGTCCCGCAAATTCTCAGCTCCCGAGATCAACTATTCCATTACAGACAAGGAACCTTTAGCTATCAGATCGGCCTTTAAAGCCTGGCGACATTATCTTTTGGGAGCCAGACACACAGTCACCGTAATGACTGATCACCGCAATCTACAATATCTGAAGACGGCCAAAGCTCAGTCTTCCAGACAGCTTCGCTGGGCTCTGTTTCTGGCTGAGTTTGACTTTATAATTACTTATCGACCCGGCAGTAAAAACGGAAAAGCAGATGCCCTCTCTCGGATGGGAGTAGATGAATATTTGACCAATCCAGAACCAATACCCATAATCCCAGAACAAAGGATTTTGGGGTTAGTCCACACTCAATCCTTTGAAGACATCAAGACTGCAGTCAAGTCACTCCTAACTCCGGCCGATTTGCAGGACTGGCAATTAAAGGGAAAAGAATTCTCAGTGGATCAAGACCTACCATATTTCCAAGGACGATTGTACTTGCCCTGTGAGAAAATACAAAAACAAGTAATCTCCGGTTATCACGACTCTCTGATGGAGGGTCACCCTGGCATTACCAAAACCATGGAAAAGATCAAGAGACATTTCTGGTGGCCATCATGGAAGAAGGATATTAGAGACTTTGTAATCTCCTGCGGTGTGTGTGCCCAGAACAAAAGTCAGAAGGAGAAACCAGCCGGCCTTTTACACCCTCTGGATATTCCTCCCTGTCCATGGCATACCCTGTCCATGGATTTCATCACGGACTTACCTCCATGCTCAGGGTATAATACCATTTTAGTAGTCGTGGATCTATTCTCCAAGATGGCTCATTTCATTCCCCTGAAGGGCCTACCTTCGGCTTCGGTATTGGCCCGAGAATTCTTAGAAAACATCATTCGGTTACACGGTTTTCCCTCGGTTTTAATCTCCGATAGGGGAAGTCAATTAATCTCCCACTTTTGGCGAAGTTGCTGTCGTCTAGCCCAAATTGATGTAAGACTTTCAACCAGTCACCATCCCCAAACTGACGGACAAACCGAGAGGACAAATCAGACTCTAGAGCAATATCTGCGTTGCATGCTCCAACAAACTGAAAACCCTTGGAAGGATATTCTGTGGATCGCTGAATACGCTTACAACAATTCGACTCATTCTGGAACCGGGAAGACTCCCTTCTTCCTATTATACGGACATCATCCTAGAACCTCTAATTTGGATCCTCCCCAAGAATTCGAAACACGAGCTGTGGACCATTTACACTCTGAGATTACCCGTGCTTTTAAGGAAGCCACTGCCCATCTGCAAAGAGCTAAAGCTCAAGTCAAAAAGGGAGCAGATCGACACCGTAAAGAGGCCCCTCACTACGCAGTAGGAGACCAGGTCTGGTTATCCACTAAGCACCTGCCTCTAAAAGGATCCCGCACCTTCAACCCGAGATACCTTGGACCCTACACCATCTCTACCATAATTAATCCGGTGGCGGTCAAATTGGAATTACCTACGCATATGAAAATACATCCAGTATTCCATGTCTCCTTATTAAAACCAGTACAACCAGAAACTCGATTGACTGAACTCCCAGAACCTGTTTTGGTAGACGGAGAACTTGAATTCGAAGTAAAGAACATCCTAGACTCCAAAATCTCCAAATCTAAATTATACTATCTGGTTGATTGGAAAGGATACGGTCCCCAGGAAAGGTCTTGGGAACCCTCAGAATATGTCCACGCACCTCGTCTGGTCAAGAGATTCCATCTGAATCACCCCGACAAGCCAAAACCCCCAGAGAAGACACGCTTAGGAGGGGCCTTGAGGGGGGGTACTGTCATGATCACTGCTTCCAAGGAGCCAGGACCAGCCCAACGTCCTTGGAAGCAGGCCCCTAACCCTAATCCTAGGCACCAGCCGGTCCCCACGGGGACCTTTTGGACCTTGTCCTGGCACCGGTGGCACCAGGCTCATCAGAATCATTGGTCCCGGCACTGGAAGCGCCGGGCTCATAATATGTGTGCAGATGTTTGGGTGGACTTACCTGCAGCAGACCATGCAGCTTACTTACCAGCCACTTAGAAGTCCTCTGTAAACAAGAACTACTTTCTTACCTGGGTGGGGCAGCTCCATTCCCTGGATTCAGCATGGGGAAAGCTACTGGAACTCTTTTCTTACCTAGGCGGGGCCATGGAGGAAGACGCCTCATCACTCCAAGGCTATTTAAACCACACCCGATGGATGAAACGTGCTTCGCGTTATTCTGCATCTGCAGCAGAACGCTCCCCGAGTCTGTTCCAGCCTTTCTTCCTCAATCTGCAAGAATCATACTCACCATTCCTGTATCCAGTCGACAGCAGCATCTGCAGAGACAAGAAACAGCAGGTTAGCAAGGCAGTCTTAACTCGCAGTGCTTACTCACCTGATCCATCGGCTGCGGTCATTTCGGCACGCTGTACTTTCGCCTGTGAAGACAAAAGCATTGTCATTACTTACCGGCACTCCGTGAACTCTGGAATTCTTCACGCTGCATCGCCACCTGCGGAGATAAAAGCATCGTATTTACTTACGGGCCTTCCGCGGACTCCGGCGCTGCAAACAAGCTTCTGAAAGACAAAAGAAGAGACATTAGACAGGTATTTACTTACGCCCATCGCGCTCTTCACAATAAGAACGCCTGCAAATACTCCGGTGCCTCTTCAGCACGAACTACGCTGCAAGGGAAAGAACAGCTAGAGCGCTTGCATTTACTCACGCATTTCCAGGCGCTTTATTTCATCTTCCCCAAGAGTCCTGCAAGCAAAAGGGGAGAAAAGCATCATACGAAGTCCTGTTCAATGTTAACGTGCCTTGCACCTAAAGACTCTAAAGACTATAAAGACTAAAAAGGTGTCTGGAAACTCACCGCTCGTGCGATTAACGACGGTAAAAGTCCTCTGAGTCCAAGAGGCCTATGTTTCACCAGTGAAGGAACTGGCAACAGCGCCCTGCATCAGACGCAGATGGAGAGTCCAGCATTCACCTATCTAAGGTGAGCACGTTGACCTGGGGGCTCTACGGAGAAGCTTGGGAGAGAGAGGAAGAGAGACATTAAACAACCCAGACCATTAACCCCTATATTCTTTCATCTGCAGAAACCTCACCCTACGAGTTCGTCACACAGTGCGAAGAGGTTCGACCCCAGAAGCCCATCGAGTCCTGCACATCACCTTTCGAGTCACAGACACCTTCCTGCCACGACCTGCGCCTCCGTGGGAATCAGGTGAGCGTTACATAATCACAATGAAAATGGAATAAAGACACTTGGTTACCCTTCTCTTAGAACATATACACAGAACAATTGAATAGGAAGCACTTTTTGATTTAGGAAAGATAGCACCCAGGTTAAGGTTTCCCCCTGCAATGTTCCCTCAACCCAAAAAATAATCGAATTCTGAGTGGATAGAGAGAAGCAGCAGGTAATCAGGTATAAGAGGCAGAAGACAGAATAAAAATCCAACCTTCCCTCACAGAATAAGAGGCAAAACGGACTTTAAACCCTTAACAAAGTATAATTAATTAATGTGTGGTTAAATTATAATATACATATGTTTTATTACAATAGCATGTATGTTATATCACAGGCAATCACAAGGCAATGGATCATCAAAAGGCATACAATTCAAAAATGATTGGAAAGTTTAGAGCATGCTGCAGCCAAATGACACGTTGAAAAGCTTTAAATTACCCAAACGGTTTTTAATAAAAACGGGTGAAACACTCTAATTTGGAGTGCTTTCTTTGGGTTGGGGGATAGATGTATATCTCTGGGACAATATAGAGTTGAAAATAGGTCTCTAGCTATGAAACTGGATGAGATATGCAAGATATAAAAAGGTGCGGTTTGAGTAAAATGAAGCCATGAAATAGGAAAGGAAATCAGTTGTGACAAGAACAGTTTTACTTTAAAGTAGAGTATTCAGACTAGACCACCAAAGCCTGTCACCCCAGTGCCCAACCCTGGCGGAAACCAGTCCGATCACTCGAAATATGACTAATGGTTTAGGATTACACAAGACAAAATTGAAAAGAGATGGCGCTAGCACTTAAAAACTAAAGACAGGATACGAGGATAATTCTAACAGTTTCAACAAGTTATCGGGGTAAGATAGGATTGCTTAGAGAGTGGGATAAGTACAAAGGCAAGACAAGATAGGCTATGTATTTCTATGGGATAGGGATTATACTCACAGTCCACTTTCTAGTTTTGGGATTTTTAGGCAGCCAACTGGGTCAGGTCACCATACGGCTGGCGCGCCTGGCAAAAGACAGCGGGGCAAAAGACAGCTGGGCAAGTTCTGGTCACCGGGTAGCAAACAGCTGGGCAGTTTGGGTCACTGGATGGTAATTCTCCTGGCAAAGGACAGCTGAATGGCAGGATTGCAGTAGGCATGCAGGTAGTGGGCAGCAAGCCAGCCTGATTTCAGGATGCAAAAGGTTCCACAGCTTTCCCCTTTTTGTTATTGGGAGATTGGTGGGTTTATTCTGGATCAATGGCCTTGCTGGGAATAGTATCAGCAATGCTTAGGCCTTGTTGTTGGAATCAACAAGATGGCTGGAGCAGATCAGGAACTTCAGGAAGAGTGTCTGTCTAGAGTCTTGTCAGGGACTCTTATTTATAATGCATAGTGACATTATATAAGTATATGGCTGGGCAGGCTTAACTAAGCACACCTCTATCCGACTGGATTGGTCAGGGGTGCTAATCCCCGCCTCGCTCTCAACTGGTTGGATTTCAAGGTAGAATGTCACATTTATGATGTGAGGTTTACAATGTTCAAAAACCTCCCACGGTTACTTTAGATAAAATACGATTTTGCCACAAATGGTACATTTATACCGTTAAAGTGTCTTCGAAACTTACATAAAAAGGTTACATATTTTATGCAGACCATTCCACCACAACTCTAAAATCTGTGAGACATCGTTTCGCCTGTCTAATACTTTTTGGTAATTTTGAGCATGAAAGATTCGGCCTAAAATTCTGTAACTTTGTACACGTGTGTGGATTATCACAAGGGATGTCAGTATTAAAATTCGCAATGGCATCATGCATACTTTCCTTATAGTCCCCAATTCTTTGCCATTTCTGTTCCCAAGGTGTCAGTGAATTCTACAATGTCTCAAATTATAAAGCACAAAATCACTTTTAAACTGCGAAATGTTTACATTTTTACAAAGTCCTGCTGCAGAGATAAAAGTCTTTACATTTTTATTAATAGTATTTTATTAATAGTCTTTGGAAGCAAATGGCAGTCCTTTGTCCGCCACAGGACCATTTTATTCTTCAGCTGCCACCAACTGTCATTTCCTCCAGAGCAAGGTGGGGGTTTCGCAGCTTGATTGAAGGTTTATTGCCCCTTCCCCACTTCACACTTCCTTGTCCTGGGAGTTCCATTGTCAGAGGGTTCAGCCCAGACCAGATCCTGTCCAACCTAGTAATTATCAGAGAAGTGTTAGTATCTACCGGAAGTTTATGGTGGTTCTCTTTCTTGGGGGAAGCCTTAGCTCTGCCAAGTGAAATAACCTGTTTTTGGAAGCTTGCAAAATATAGCCAAGGCAGTTTAAAACCTTTATTTTCTTTTATTTGGTCCTGAATCAAAAAAGCAAGCCTGTTGAATAGACAGCCCATATGTGTTTCCCAGCAGCCAACCCCTTCTCATTGCTAGACATAGACAAGCTTTCATTCAACATTTTACTTTTTTTTAAAACTGGCATTTTTTTCTTTAGTTTGCAAAGCCCATTTTACACGTGGTGCAAGCTGCTAGCACTTTGCTTCTTACATTACGCTTTTTGACTTTCCATCCGGATTCCCACACTATTTTGCAAACATAGTGATTTTCTTGTGGGCAGTAGTTTATTTTAAGTACAGATTCACTGAAATTGGCATAGCCCAGATAGCTGGAGTTTCTCTGAACTACTGATCCTTGATACTTTGTAAAAAAAATGAACATGCTTCCTGTGTGGGTAAATGAAGTTTCTTTGTTGATTCTTCTCAGATTTGGTTTGACAGAGCCTGTCATTCAGGGGTCATGCTTGGTTTTGCTGAAGCACAATGGGGATATGAATGGGCATGGCAGGGTCTTATTAATAACAGTAGTTTGAGGATGAACAGATGAAAATAACGTCAGAGCAGCATCAATTTTAAAGGTGAAATGCTTCCTTTTTCAATGGGGACTTTGGGCTTTCAGCAAAGCAGTGCTGCCTTTTTCACTCTATTTCTTTTGTACATGTAAGAACACACTGGCAGGCTTCCTCACTGTGCCCCCTTGTTCCATCCTGCCCAATATGTGCTTGGCAAGATGGTGCAGCCATCTTTTTGTCGCTGCAAAACACAGTTTTGACGCCATGGTGCTCACTGGAACCAGCGCACCCATTTTGCTGTTTCTGTTGAAGCGCAGCCTGGTTTTGGTGAAATTCTGTTCAGTGGGTCAATGTAGCCCACATATGCCAAAAAGTACAGTCTCATGACATTCCCATCACCTTTCACCACCATTTTCTATAACCTTAACTTTGATCCGGGTTGCGATCACCGGGCCTTTTCCAAATGGAAGCAAGCAGGATGCAGGAAAATACATGACATGTTCATCGGTAGGGATATTACATCTTTTACTCAGTGTAAACTAGATTTGGGTCTCAATGACCTGGAGAGATTTTGATACTTTCAGGTACGCCACTGCATCTTGACCCCCTCCATCTAAACAGGTAACAATTAGGGAGTTTACCCCTTTTGAAAAATGTGTTATCACTAACCCCGGCCGGTAATAAAGCCCTAATATTGAATCTATATAAAATAATGAATGTGACGTCTACTACTTTTCTACAACATTATATGACAAGATGGCATTTAACACTGGGAGAACAAATTACGGATAAAGCATGGGAGGGATATTTCTAAATTTACCCGGTCTATACAAATCTGGGAATTCTGGTATAAATTGGTAACTCAGTGGCACTATACACTGGCTTGTTTACAGAAAATTAAACCCTCCCTGTCAGATCAATGTTGGAGACAATATGGGGCAACTGGCGATTGGGGGCATGTCTGGTGGCATTGTCCAGTATTAGCGGGTTACTGGGCAGATATTGACGTATTAATGCAACAAGTGTTTGGCTCATTCAAACCTAGCTCCTTGAAGTCAAATTTATTGCTGATTCTTGAACCTAGCATGCGCCGTAATTCAAAGCAGAAATGTATGACATATGTGATGTTACAACTGGCTGCACTATTGGGAATAGCTCAAAAATGGAAGTGCAAAGATCCACTGCTGATTACTGAATGGTTCTATAGAATTTGAAACTTTGTAGCATTGGAATGGATAACTTTCATGATTGAAGGTGAACAGTCAACATTTTCACATGAATGGTCCGGAGTGCTTGAATTCTTGCAATCTGACTTATTTACAACACTGTCAACGTCTACATGTTCTTGACATTTGTTGACACTTATTGACTTTTTGAAATTTGCAAAATGTACCATGTAAGGGTTTTGAAGGGAGACATCCAGCTGGGTGCGGGTAGGGAAGGGGTTTGGTTTTATTGTAAAATTAGTTCAAAATGCTAATAAATACTAAGTATTACAAAAAAGAAAAAGAATTCCACAAAGTAATTCACTTTGATGAAATAACGACATAAAACCAAAATAACACATCTAGTGGATGCACATAGTTAGATGTAAATCCCCCATCACTCCACTACCCTTACCCCAAGTATCTGTGATTTAAAGAATTACTTTTATTCAGTATTTTGTCTGGGCAGTAGCTGGAAATGGCTGTTCCTACACCAAACTGTTCCAGAGATGGAGTAACAGCTTCAAGGATGAGAGTCTGACGCATACATTTTGTAACCTATTCTTAAGAGTCTTTGATCTGTCAAGGACAACCTAGCCTACACAACATATGTCCAATGAAGTGGCCAACAGAGCAAAGCTCAAATCCTATTGTTAATGAGTGCTCGGCCTCCTGGCTACTCTAAGCTACAGCACAAAATGCCAAGTAGTGGCCCACAAAAGAGTTCACAAGTCCTACTCTTAGACAGACCAACCATATTCTAGCACAACAAAACAAAAGAGATATTGTGGGGATTCTCTTGCGGGGATTACTCACAGACTGGTCCCTTTGTCAGTCTTCTTGCTTCAACACACTTCTCATGACCTCTCCACGGTTTCATGCTTCTCAGGTCTCCTTTCCCGATGCTTCACATCAATCTGGTAGCATATCCCTTCAGGTCTTTTCCACACCCTGTGTATCTCAGCATTCACTTTAGATCTCTCCCAAAAATTGAGTTTCTCAGCATTCACTTCAGGTCTCTGCCAGACCTCTGATTTTTCAATCTTCATTTCAGGTCCCGCAAGAACTTGGGTTTCTCAGCATTAACTGCAGGTCTCTTGCAGGTAATAGGCTTGTCAAGCATAATGGGTATGTCACCACCTTCGTTCATCATAGTGAGTCCTGTTCAGGCAGCCAATATGTGCACCCTCCTGCCACAGGTTCTTCTTTTCTGGTTTCACACAGTGGAAGCCTGGTACTAGGTTCCATTTTCCCACCAACAGCTCTACTGGTGCAGCCTCTGGCCCTGCTTTCACAGAGTTTCCACTACTATTACGCTCAGCAAGCTAACCATGGTTTCATAGATGACGGCATCCCTGTATATCCAGGAGGACTGGATCAGCATGTGTGCAACATTCCAGGATTCATGCTATGCTGGCATTTCCTAGCTCTTCTTTTAGACCTGAGCTGATGGGTGATTAATGCCCATTCTGAGGTTGTTGTGTTGGGTGTTTGTGATAGGTTGGTTTTCAATTGCTGTGTTATGTTATTATCACTAGACTTTTCACATTGGCCAGAAAGTAATTGATCCCAATATCAACTGCCAATCTCCTGGTTCCAAACATTCACTGGCTCCCCTTACAGCCAGCAGTGACTTCAGTAATGCACTTTCTTGCACCGTATGCGCATTTATCTCATGAATGTTATTGAGTGATATTCTGAAAACCTGACAAGTGTGTGGCCCTTAGGCATGCCAGTTGGACAACCCTGTTCTGGAATGTCATCATGCTCCCCTGTGGGTGAGGGCACAAAGTTAGTGGGCATAGTATATGGTAAGCTGATAACATCTTATATTATATGTGAGGGTGTAGGAGTAAGAGACGGACACAGAGGTGGCATGTTGATTAGCAAAGACTTTTTATTAATAACCAAAATGGAAGGGTGGGAGGAAATCCTATCTAGGCCTGCTGCTAAGAGAAGTTTCCCTGCTTCAACAAAACTAATTAATGAAACCACAGTTTGTCATAATGTTCAAAGTAAAGTTCGCCATCATATGTCCAAATCCTAACCTGTCCCTCACACTCTAAACTTAACAAAAGGTGAAAAGGGAAAGTCTCTCTGATTGTTGACATGCAGCTCGACTTTGCAATTCAAAACAATAGTTTGAAAGAATCTACGTGATTACAGCGCAGCTCAAAAATGCAGAATACGAAAATGTCGAATTCAAACATCACGCTGTGCATTGGTCACAGATCACTTTCTCCTGCATCCCGCATCTCCTACCCCTTGCCCCTGCTTACCTTTTTAAGCGGCACGCTTCTGTGTGTGCCGCTGTCTCCACTCTATCCTTGCAGCGTCAGTTCCAAACCGCTAACGTGGGTCAGAGCTGGCGCTGCAGGGTCCTTTCTTCGTTTTTGTTTTACTTTATTGTCCCCCGCTTTCAATCTCATGGAAGCATGGGACACCGAAAGCCCATAATGTCGAACAATGGGAGCGGGAGACACTGCCGCAACTCCTACTCCCCTTATTTGACATTATGGGCTTCGTTTTTTTCCCATGCCGAATGTGCAGTAAATACACATTCAGCATTTTCTGTTCGATTTTTTTTCACCCAAAACAGTTCCAAAAGGGTGCAGAAAGAACAAACAAAAGTTCCACAAGACTCAAGGGGTTGTCTCCCTTTCCGCAGAATCTTTCCAGTTTATTCAAAACCACATTGTTCCTGTAATAGATGAAAAAGAAGAGTCTTTATCTGTCCTAGACAGACCTGATGTCCAGGTCCTACAATAAGGAAGAATGGCCTGGTCACCATGGCCAAGCCGGTTTGAGGGTCCCAGACCCTAGTCTCAGAACCCCTCAACTTGGCGTCCTCTCCTGCCAAGAATAATACTCCACACATTGTTGGTTTCACAGTTCTTTCTCTCAATATTTTCTTCCACCCACATCCTTGGTTTATTATCCTGCCAAGGTCTTTGAGTGTCCCTTGTACACACAGCTTCTGTATTCCTCTCACTTGTAAATTGGAGTACTCCTCCCCAGCCTGGGTCCCAGACCTCCTTCACCTGATGGCTCACAATGTTCTCCTTGTTTAGTCTCTCTTTCTACCACAGCCTTGGTTTACTCCCCTGCCAAGGCCTGCGCGGGTCACTGATGTTTGCCCAGTTCGTATTTCCCTTAATTTCTGGTCGGGGTATGCTTTTTTAATGTGGGTGCCAGACCCCCTTCACTTGCTTATGTACTATGCTCTTTCGGCCTGATCTTCCTTTAATCCACAGGCTTGGTTTGCCCTCCTGCCAAGGTCTGTGCATGTCATGGATGTCTGTACAGTTTGTATTCCCCTTGGATACTGATAGTGGTGTGCTTTTGTTATCTGGGTCCCAGACCCCCTTCACAAGTTTATGCCTTGCGCCCTTTTTCGTCTGTTCTCCCCTTGATCCACAACCTTGGTTCACTCTCCTGTCAAGAGCTGTGTGTGCCACTTAAGTTTGTACAGTTGGTATTCCCCTTAGTTATTGGTAGGGGAGTGCCTTGATTGTATGAGTCCCAGACCCTCTTCACTGGGTTATGACCAGCGTTCTCTTTGTCTATTTTCCTTTTCGTCCACAGCCCTGGTTTACTCTCCTGCAAAGGACTGTGTGTGCTACTTGCGTTTGTACAGTTCATGCTCCCCTTAGTTACTGGTAGCGGTATGCCTTTTTTGTATGGGTCCCAGACACCCTCAACTAGGTTACTCTGCCTCAGTGTAGCTTGCGCTCCTGATTTACTCTAGGTCCCTCTCACTCTATGGGTCTCCCCACCCCTGTGACCAGCCACCACTGTACCTTTATGGTCTGGCCTGTATCCCTGCGGCTATTCGCAGGTCTCCCAGGAGCTTCAGTGGGTTTCCTGGCTTCTCTGGACTTAGCTCAGTCTTCTGCATCCCTTCCCTGCAGT
Organism: Ambystoma mexicanum; assembly: GCF_040938575.1. NCBI lineage: Eukaryota > Metazoa > Chordata > Amphibia > Caudata > Ambystomatidae > Ambystoma > Ambystoma mexicanum. The sequence continues at coordinate 984,477,509 of NC_090930.1, forward strand.
TATCCAGCACTTCTGTTGCATGCCAGCAGCCTTGGTTACTGGAGAGTGTCCTATTTCCCGTCTGGTCTGCCTCTTGCGTCGCGTACCTTCTGTGAGCGTTTCTGCGAGCATGCTTCCTTCCTTAACACCATCTGGCGTTCTGCACTCTGGGTCTGCACGGGCCTCACAGAGGTCTCGGTCCGTACTGAATTTGAAGGCACCATTGTTCTCTTCTGTCTCCTACTTCAATTGGCATTAGACCAATAGGAGCATCTGGGAGAATAGAATGCATGTACTCGTTCTGGCAAGTGATCATCATTCCTCGTGGCATCTTCCTAATCCCAATGGTTCCCATTGGGGATATGCTACTATAGCACATGGGAGTAACAGGTAATGGAGAATAGGAGGGGTCTTGTGGGAAGGTGGGCGGGTGAAGGGGATTCTGCCTTCTCCCAAATTGGTCACTGCTCTCAATAGGGTCCTCCCTCCCCATGAGATCCACCTGCTGAGTACCACCACCAGGGAGACTATCAGGTAGTCTCACTTCCCTGGTCTCATAGAAAGGGGGTTCCCCATCTAAAGCAGTGACAATACCTTGGGATTCGTCACAAATTATAGACCACTAAATCTGAATCACATCTCTCTGCACTGTGTGGTAAGTCAGAATTAGGAGATGGGCGCTCTGTCATTTTGCTTTAAGGGTTCTTTATTGTTAAGTAGAAAACCATATTCTATATATCTAAACTAAAGACAATAAGTCTAAAAGGGTGCTCATCCGGATGTCCTAAAAGTTAAGTCTGTCATACAGAAATCTATTCTAGGCTGAGTTCTGTCCTTACCAATTTGAACAAAGAAAAAGTATCCACAATACAGTTTCTTTCCCAAAGGTAGGAATGGTGACTGGCTTATAACCCCATTGTGATGTATCCTGATCACAAGCAGAAAGGGTTGCCTTGCCCTTTGGCAGAGTTCCAGTCAGTACAACAAGTCTCTCTTCTCGTTCTCTCACTCTTTCGGGTTGTATTATAGTTTCTGATTGGTCTCTTCCTCATTACTATTTGTTAGTCAGTTTGTCTGAGTCTCTGGTTTACAAACCAGCCTGGGTTGCTTTCTGGTTTATTAGTCCACACACTCTCTTTTCATCCTCCCCCTCTTCGGGTTGTATTGCAGTGTTTGATTGGTCTCTTCCTCATAAATATTTATTGGAAAGTTTGATTCGGTCTCCGGATTATAAACCAGCCTGCGTTGCTGTCAAAATCTGGACAGTTCTCACAACAATCCCCTCTCAGTCTGGAGCTAATTTGCAACCAGACTTTCCTCACAAGAGCGCTGTCTGTAGGAGTACAATATACCTAACAGTCCAGCGGCTTGGGTGAAAAGTCAGGAGCAGCAGCAACAGAGCTAGAGGAAACAACAACAACAGCAGTTCAGTATTGTGATCAAGGATACCAACCCTGCCAGTCACCACCCCCTGCTTCCCACTCTTACCTGCTCCGTGAAGAAAAAGACCTGAAACCTACAGGCTGAAGTAGAATGAAAACAAAGTACCAAAATCTCAGAAGGAGTTCTGTGATCCCAATAGCACAATTCCACGGCAGCCCTTTATCTTCCTGCACAGCATCCCGATGTTAGAGAGAGGAGTAACCAATGAAGAAATCAGGAGAGCGTTCACAGTAGTCACCCTTGAGTCCAAAATGAAAGATCCTTGGAGTTCAGCAAAGCGTCCCAAATAATAAACAGGTAAGTGAGTCCGTGTTTGGGGGTGTGGAGAAAAGTAAAGCAAGGGTAAAAGGCAGAGGGAAGGAGACTGATGGAGGGGAAACCAAGGTAGGCAAAAAACAGTCCAAACAGAAGTCAGGAAGTACCCGACCAGGTTCTAGAAGTTGCGACACCAAGGCACAGGAATCCGAAGTATAGACGTATACCAGACACTAGGCAAAAAGGGAAATCCGGGTAAGCAATGCAGCGTCGGGGGGACCGGGAATCAATACAAAGGAGCCAGACACCAGAAACCAAGGGCAATCTGATAGAGTAGTCCGTAAGAACAGGCCAAGAAGTCGGAAGCAGGATTCAAGACGGGAATATCAGGATGCAAAGTGCTACGAAACCGGCAACAATACACAGTTAAGGAGCACCTGATCCTTGTGTGAAGTCAGAACAAATAGACTACTCGCATACGGACGCCAGCAAACGGTCCGTGATCTCACGTGGCCCTAGTGTCCAATTCGACCACTAACACTGAATGCTGGAAGCTGTAGTCCGCATGGGACCACTGCGCTTTTGGCATTGACCAAGACGCCAAGGGATTTTCCAGGTGATAGAAGGGGTGTTCACACGCCGTTTTTGCCGCATATGAGGTTGGGGCATGACAGTACCCCCCCGCAAGGGGCACTGCCACCCAGAACCCCGCAGGCGCTCACGCCAGAAGGAACACAAAAGCCGGGGAGCATGTATATTGGCGGCCGGTTCCCAAGTCCTGTCTTCAGGACCGAATCCCTTCCAATCAATCAAATAGGAACGTATCCCTTTCTTCACTCGGGTGTCAAGGATAGCGTGCACTTCATTTTCCTCCTCCCCCTGCACCACCAGTGGAGCAGGGGAAGCAGGGAGCCGAGTACCAGAAACAAAAGGGCAGAGCAAGGAAACATGAAACACAGGGTGTACACGCCAGTGTGAAGGGATTCGCAACCGAACAGCAGAAGGGTTGATGCAATGTATGATCTCATAGGGACCAAGATAGAATGGCAAAAGCTTTTTCTTTCCCTGAAGGGTAAGGTGTTTGGTCGTCAGCCATACCCGGTCACCCGGAGAGTAGATAGGGGCTGGGGAGTGATGCTTATCCGCTTGTTCTTTATTGCGACGCTGAGCAGCTTGGAGGTGACAAAGAACAGAGGTACGGATAGCGAGCAGAGAATCTCTCACATTCTTGGCAGCAGGGACCTGGTCCAAAGAAGGAAGGATAGCTGGAAGAATCCTCAGATGTAGGCCATAGAGAGCATAAAACAGGGAACAACCCACTGACGAATGCCAGGAGTTGTTGTATGCAAACTCAGCAACCCCCAAGACAGACAACCAATTCGACTGATGTTGTAGACATAAACAGCGGAGGTACTGTTCCATGGTGGCATTGGTACGTTCTGTTTGACTGTCTGTTTGCGGATGATATGCAGAAGAGAGACGAGCATCGATGCCTAGGGCGTTGGTTAAAGCACGCCAAAAACGTGATGTAAATTGTGACCATCTATCGGATATCATTACGGTGGGAAGTCCAAAAAAGCAGACTATAGTGTCAAAGAATAGAGAGGCCAACAGGGAAGCGGTCAGGATACCCAGACATGGTATAAACCGGGCCATCTTGGTAAACTTGTCCACTACCACCAGTATTGCCGACATACCCTGGACCATAGGAAGGTCCACCATAAAATCAAGGGTAACCATGTACCACGGGTGCGGGGGGAAGGGCATATTCATCAAAAGACCCACTGGTTTACGTGGTTGGTGTTTGCACTGAGTACAGATGGCACACGTGAAAATGTACCGATCAATCTCCTTTTTCATCCCGGGCCACCAACACCATCGCTTTAATAGCTCATAGGTTTTGGTCCGGCCTTGGTGTGCTACCAATTTGGAATCATGAGACCATTCGAGAGCCATTCTTCTCGTTTTATTGTCCGGAAGGTACAGCAGACCATGAACATAGGGAAGACAAGAGATAAGTGTAGCCCCCAAACCTTCAAGAGAGGAAACAGGATCCTTGGCCCATTGATGTATTTGATCTAAAAGAGATGAGGAGGCCGAACATACACAGACCACTGACCCAGATGGTAAAATCTGTGTTACTGGTTTTTCAGCAGTGCAATCGGAACCGATCCGGGACAGAGCGTCTGCTTTTCCATGCGAAGGGCCAGGGCGATAAATCACCGTGAAGTCAAACATGGTGAAAAAAGGTGCCAGCGTATTTGCCGGGCATTAGTGCACTTTGCTTGAGATAGAGCTTGTAACTTCCTATGGTCGGTGTATACCGTAACCGGGTGTCGGGCACCCAAAAGATGGTGCCTCCATTCTTTAAATGCAGCCCGTATGGCCAAAAACTCTCTGTCCATTATTGTATAATTGCATTCCGCGGGTGACAACTTGCGGGAGTATAACGCCACGCGGTGCATCTGCTAGGTAAAATTTTGTGCAGATTTGTGAAAGGATAGCCCCTACTGCAATGGCAGAGGCGTCAGCTTCTGCAATAAATGGAAGAGACGGATTTGGATGCTGCAAAACAGGAGCAGTTGTAAAAGCTTCTTTTATGGCTTGAAAAGCCAATTGTGCATCAGAATTCCACGCAAACGGAATCGCAGGGCTGGCAAGGCGTGTAAGGGGGGCCACAATTTCCAAAAAAGAGACAATGAATCTGCGATAAAAATTCACGAAGCCCAGAAAGGATTGCAGGGCTTTCACAGAAGTTGGGACAGGCCAGTCGAGCACTGCCTGAACCTTGGAAGCACAAATATGCACCCCTGGCGCTGATATTTGGAATCCTAAGAATTCGACAGATGATGCATGAAAAAAGCACTTTTCCAGCTTTGCATATAAGGAGTGTTCCCGTAGACGTTGTAAGACAGAGCAGACATGCTGGATGTGTTGGGGAAGATTGTCAGAGAAAATCAGAATATCGTCCAAGTATATCACTACATAACAATCCAGCATGCCTTGGAAAATATCATTGACAAAGTGTTGGAAAGTGGCTGGAGCATTACAAAGGCCAAAGGGCTTTACACAGTATTCATACAGACCAAACTTGCTTTTAAATGCGGTCTTCCACTCGTCCCCTCTTCGCATCCTGACCAGATTGTAGGCCCCTCTCAAATTCAGCTTGGCAAAGATGGTGGATGAGGACAACTTATCAAGCAGTTCAGATATCAGAAGCAACGGATACTGGTTTTTTACAGTAATTTTGTTTAGAGTCCTATAGTCCACATGAGGGCGTAAGTACCCCTCTTTCTTGGGTACAAAACAGATTGGGGAGGCTGCAGGGGAGCGAGATGGCCGGATATGCCCCAGTCGTAGGGTTTTGTCTACATATTCTCGCAGATGGTCCTCCTCTTTTTGTGTCAAGGAGTACACTCTGCCATGCGGAATCACTGCCTCAGGAACTAAATCGATAGGGCAATCATAACTTCGATGCAGAGGAAGGCGTTCAGATAGCTTCTTGCCAAATACGTCGATATACTGTTTGTATACCAAAGGTAGTTCTGAGGTAGAGTTTTGCAATATGGCACTGATCTGTTACGCTCACCTGTTATCCACACGGATGCCACCCAGCCGGGTTACTCACTGGTATGTTTTTCAGCTTTGCCCTGATGTGGTCTGCGGGGATGGTTCTGCCTGAAAATACAGGAGGACTGTGTTCAGGACTGACCGACTGGGGCAAGTATCCTCCCTCCACCCCCGTATGATTTCAGTCTCTCTGGCGCCCTCTCCTCACCTTGTGGTAGAATTAGGCGTGCTCTCCGTCCTGCCTTCTTTGCAGGGGCGCATTGTCTTTCATGGGCGAGTGCGGTCCAGTTACTGCACTGACGCCGCCCATTTGATATGGTTCAGGTAGGTCTTATTGTTGTTCTTTAGTTTTGTTGCTATCCTGCATGCCTTTCTTTGTTTAAAATGTCTCTTGTTTCTCCCTTAGGTATGCGCAGCTTCAGCACGGCGAACTGGCTTGGTTGGGCCCCGCTGGTAAATGATTGCGCATTAAGAGCGCTATGATACGATAAGTAAGCGCTATGCGTAGCGCTGCAAAGTCTTGTCTTTGCTAACCTGTGTTTCCTTCCTTGTAGGTCCTTCCTTCAGCGCGAGTGGAAGGTCCGGAGTGGTGCCAGCCGAGAAGCGACCATCCAGGTAAGCCTTTTGAGGAGTTTGTAATTTGTAAATGTCTCTACTGCTTTCTTTAATGTTGCCTCTATCTTCCTCTTTCAGGTCGTTCTGTCCGGGAGGTGTGCAGATTCGAGGAAGCTGTTCTCAGTAGCTGCGAGTGTTTAAAGATTAAGACTGCAGGTATGATGCTGCTGCTAATGATGTTCCTTTTGTCTTCTTGCAGGTTCTGCTTCTCCGAGGTTCGAGGGAATAGCTGGACACGGTGAGCGTCACGTTGCAAGCTGCAAAGTAACGCGAAGCGTGTTGTCTTGTTCGGGTGTGGTTTAAATAGCCCCAAGAAAATGGTCCAGGTAAAGTAGTCCCTAGGCTACCACACCCAAAACACTAGACCGCATAGCTTGGTTTTTAGGAACCAAGCTATGTGGATGACTCCATGTTGGCTGACAATACAATAAAGTAGTTCCCAAGCACATTGTTTTTCATGGTGTATGAGCCTGGCACCATAGGCGCCAGGACTGGCCCCATGAGGGCTTTTGAAGAGGATGCCAGGCTCTAGAGGCCCGAGTCCTGACTCCACCTGGCCAATGGGTTTTGCCAGAGGGGGTTTTGGGCGAGGGTCGTGACATGATCGAGGAAACCTTAGCAACCATGGCTAAGCAAGGCGAGAGCTCCGAAGGTACCGGAGAATCAAAACATTGCCTACTGCAATACTCTGAAGAGAAGCGTACCGTTTGTTGGGTCCAGTCAATGACAGGATTATGTGTCTGTAACCAAGAAAGGCAGAGTATAATCCCGAACTGTGGGGCTGAGATGAGGTCAAACGTAAAGTACTCAGAAGACCTTCTGATGGTGACATCTGAAGAGGTCCAGTCTGTTCTGTTATCTGACCCAAAACAGATGGGAACCATCGACAGCATGTACTTCCTCAGGGACATCCTTGATGACAATAGGTAGTCCATGGCGACCAGTCAATTGGACATCCATGTAATTTCCGCTAGCACCAGAATCAATCATGACAGGGCTGGAAAATGACACAGAACGAGGGGCAGAAAAACACATACAAAGAGAGGCAAAACAGGCAAAACAGTTGTCTCCTGAGCCTTGTATCTGTTGACTCGTCCTGCAGGCTCGGGTTAAGGACGAGTCTTGGCGTTTCCCATGAACTTAGCTGGTCTTTTGGGGCAGACATGAATGTAATGACCTGCCTGGCCACAATAGAAACAGAGGTTGTTAACCACGCGTCTTTCCCGTTCTGCCTTGGATAGAGGTCCTCGGATAGCCCCTATTTGCATGGGCTCCGCTTCACTGGAAGAGTTAGTAGTACCCGTGTCCGATTTCCCTGAGACGCGGAGATCTGGAACCCGACGTTCTCCACGTCTCTGTCTATGTCTGGCATCAACCTGCAAGACCAGGTCCACCAGTTCCGAGAAAACAGACGGGACTGCTGGTACTACTGATAAAGCATCTTTAAGTTCATCTGAAAGGCCCTTATAGAAAACGGCAGGTTTTTTTGTTCCGGCCACGAGGTTTCAACCGCTAATTGGTTAAAGCGGGCGAGGTAGGTTAAGGCGCAGGCCCCTGAGTGATGGCCAGAAACTCAAGATCAGAGGCCTGCGCCTTATGTCTCATGTCGAACACCGCGTTCATGGCTTGGATGAGGGCCTCAAAATTATACAAGACCGGGTCATCTGCCTCCAAGAGAGGGTTGGCCCAGGCGGCTGCCGTCCCGCCCAAATGCGACAGAACAAAAGCAGCTTTAGTTGTAGCATCTGGAAATGCCAGAGGCCGACAAAGAAAATGCAAACGGCACTGGTTCACAAAAGTGCGATAAGTTTTAGGGTCCCCCATAAAGCGTTCTGGCGGGGCCAGAGAAAAAGGCCCAGGCAATACCACTGGAGTCGGAGCAGGAGGGGTGGCTTGGCGTGCTGGAGGGTCTGCAACTGCTGCAGCCTCACCGAACTCCTCATCAGGAGGTAACGGTTGTATAAAGCTCTGTAACACATCCATACGTTGATGCAAAGTCGTATGGGCCGATGCCATATCATTACGCAAGGCTGATAAGGCTTGCATGAGTTCCTGCACTGGATCCATATTCGCAGGTTTGTAATGTAGGCTCCTTAATCTGTCAAAACCTGGACAGTTCTCACAACAATCCCCTCTCAGTCTGGAGCTAATTTGCAACCAGACTTTCCTCACAAGAGCACGGTCTGTAGGAGTACAATATACCTAACAGACCAGGGGCTTGGGTGAAAAGTCAGGAGCAGCAGCAACATAGCTAGAGGAAACAACAACAACAGCAGTTCAGTATTGTGATCAAGGATACCAACCCTGCCAGTCACCACCCCCTGCTTCCCACTCTTACCTGCTCCATGAAGAAAAAGGCCTGAAACCTACTTGGCCTCACAGGATGAAGTAGAATGAAAACAAAGTACCAAAATCTCAGAAGGAGTTCTGTGATCCCAATAGCACAATTCCACGGCAGTCCTTTATCTTCCTGCACAGCATCCCGATGTTAGAGGGTGGAGTGACCAATGAAGAAATCAGGAGAGCGTTCACAGTAGTCACCCTTGAGTCCAAAATGAAAGATCCTTGGAGTTCAGCAAAGCATCCCAAATAATAAACAGGTAAGTGAGTCCGTGTATGGGGGTGTGGAGAAAAGTAAAGCAAGGGTAAAAGGCAGAGGGAAGGAGACTGAAGGAGGGGAAACAAAGGTAGGCAAAAAACAGTCCAAACGGAAGTCGGGAAGTACCCAACCAGGTTCTAGAAGTTGCGACACCAAGGCACAGGAATCCGAAGTATAGATGTATACCAGACACTAGGCACAAAGGGAAATCCGGGTAAGCAATGCAGCGTCGGGGGGACCGGGAATCAATCCAAAGAAGCCGGGCACCAGAAACCAAGGGCAATCCGATAGAGTAGTCCATAAGAACAGGCCAAGAAGTCGGAAGCAGGATTCAAGATGGGAATATCAGGATACAAAGCGCTACGAAGCCGGCAACAATACACAGTTAAGGAGCACCCGATCCGTGTGTGAAGTCAGAACAAATAGACTACTCGCATACGGATGCAAGGAAACGGTCTGTGATCTCACGTGACCCTAGTGTCCAATTCGACCGCTAACACGGAATGCTGGAATCTGTAGTCCGCATGGGACCGCTGTGCTTTCGGCGTTGACCAAAATGCCAAGGGATTTTCCAGGTGATAGAAGGGGTATTCACACGCCGTTTTTGCCGCATATGAGGTCAGGGCATGACAGTTGCTTCCTGATTCGTTAATCCACACCAGATATTTTCCCCGGATTCCCCACTCAGGAATTTTGTTTGGGTCTCTTCAATGATCGTTATCGTTTTCCTAGGTTTCAAGTTTCTCACCCCAACTTGGACTCTGGTTTTTCTTGCCCCCTCTTGGTGTCTGGTTCCTCTCACCCCACCCTGGGGTTTGTTTGTTCTCACCCCACCTTGGGGTTTGGTTGCTCTCACACTGCCCTAGGGTTTGGTTTCTCTTAACCTGCCTGCGCTATGTTTTCAGGTACCCCACCTTGGGGTGTGGTTTCTTGTTTCTTATCACACGTTTTAGGCTCTGGCTTCTCTTGCCCCACTGTGGGTTTGGCTTAGTCAAACCCTGCCTTGGGGTTTTCTTGGCCTTTACCTCCCACGTCTCTCTAAGCCACTACATACTTTTAACTTTGTTGTGGTCCTCCTCGGGCAGAGGGGGAGCTTCAGAGTAGGAGTCACCAGCTCCTTAGTGTTTTTGGTGTTTTCTGCCATGGTTAGAGCTGGCGCCTCACTCTCTCAGGCTGCTCGCGACTCAATAGTCACCGTTCTTTGGTCCACTGTATGTCTCTCGGCTTGAGACATGTTTTTCTCTTATCCAGGCGTTCCCGGTTTCTTAGTCGGCAGGCTTCTCTGTGTTCTGCAGGCTTGTCCACGCATTCATTAGCAATGCTAGGCATCGGTCTACCTCCTCTTGTCTCGCTTGCCAGGAGGAAATGTCTCTGCCGCTCTGCTGGCTTTTCACTCTCCCATCCTCAATACGGATCGTATCTTTATGCCGAACCCAGAAAGGGGGAGAGTTTGTTCACGCCTTTCTCGTTTCAGGTACGGACGTTGTCTAAAAGGGATTGGAAGGCAAGTCAACCACTCATGTATGAAGTTGTGAGTCAGTACACCATTCAATTCCCATGTAACCAGTAAAACTGTTATCTTTTTGGGATAAAGCAGAATAACAAATATCCCTATCTTGGGATTCCCTCTCCTCTAAGGAGGGGTCATCCCCAGTAAGATTCCACATGCCTTGTTCCTTAGGGGCTGTAAAGCTCAGCAGGCTCACCCACTAGTCCCAAAGTGGTGGCTCACTCTTGGGGCGAGGGGAAGAATTCCCTGTATTCGACACAACTATCTGTCATCCAGTTCTTGGTACATTTCAGGGCTAACAGTGATCCACAGGAATGGAGATGCAATTGTGAGGCCTTCAAGACTGACTGCACTGATTATGAACAATGGCGAGCATTAGCATATTCTCCTTTGCAAACAGTAGGAGCTTACAAGTAAAGTGTTATTGGCATACAACTGAAAGCATATAATGGCCCATCCATGTCACAACCTCCTGATTTACAGTGGTCTATGTTTTTGGGGCTGCTACCTGTGGTTTACGTTGCTCTAGCGGACATACCAGCAAAATTGTAACTGAAATGCTACTCATCATCACCCTTTGCATTTCCATCGTGCTAACCCCACCTATGGGCAGATGTCACCATGGCAATGTGTTGTTGCAGGCATCATGCACTCCATGTAGCTGCATGGTGTGATGTCAAGGCATAGGTAGGCTAAAGTGTGAACACACAGACCCTCCGGAATGGCCACATATATGTCTGTCCAATGGACTTCTCTGCATTTGGGATTAAGTTGTTGCATTATTTCATGTTACCAAGCACAGGCAGCACGGGGAGTGCTGCTGACCTCTGCTTGCCCTGCAATTGGAGTGTCTCTGCTAATCAGAGCAATACATCTTACAATAAGGTTAAAGTGTTGGAAATTACATTAATGTCTTCATATGTGTTGTGGCCTGGAAGGACAACAGGACGCTGTAGTGGATCTACTCTACTTTATTGATTTACAGGTGGTGGGGACTTGTATATGCCCAACTTCTTATCAAGCGCGTACTTACAGTTCAGTTCAGTTCAGGGCTTCCCCAGTTGAGTCACTGAGGGAAGTGGGTGCACTGGGGTGGCACGCTGTAAGCTTCTAGGGCCCCCAGGTAACCTCCTGTGGCTGTGGTGTTACACCCTAGAAGCTGGGCTGTAAGGCTGCTGGAGGTTCTTGCCTTTTTGGCTCCTCATCAGGAGCAGCGCTCTGATGCGACCGCTTCATCTGGCCGGCTGCCAGCTCTGAAGCGGGAACGTTTTCCCGCGGAGCGTGGGCTCGCGAGATCTCGTTAGGTGCGATCTCGTGAGAACACGCTCCCGCGATCGGGAGATATCCCCACACACCTCCTTTGCTGGGAAAAAGGATGCGTGGACATTCCATGACAAAGTCTGCAAACTTTCTGGGTTTTCTTCGCTCTCTCTGAGGTCTGCTTGTATCTGTATATGGGACAGGATTGCTGGAGTGCCCTTGAGCAGATGCGGGTGATTCAAGTTCTTCTTCCCTTGCTCTTCGCTGTGACTCCTTGGGTGTGGTTGGAGAGTCGGGGCTTGAGAACTCGTTGCCCTGGTGTGGCTCCATGACACCCCTTTCTGAGCGGCGAGGGTTTTCGGATGTCCCTTGGCGGTCTTGCTCTTCTCCGGTGTCCCAGTGTGGTTGTTCCATGTCTTCCCTTCTGCGGTACATGGCCACTCTCTCCAGATTCCACTTCCTTCCGTCGCTGGTGCAGATGTGGTTTGACCCTCTCTCCATGACTTCTACGGGACTGCTGTACTTGGAGCCGGTGTCATTGTCTTTGTGGGGAAGGCGTATTTTCACCAGGTCACCTCTGTTAATTGTTGTGTGTCGAGCGGCTCGACGCAAGTCCCCTTGGGCCTTCATGACTTCTTTGTTGCGCCGCATTCGAAACGCTACGTTGTCCATGTTCACGTCTTCGTCAGCCCTCACTTGATGGAGCCAGGGTGGTACCGGTGAGGATGCGGCCCTTCTCCCCCATCAGCAGATGGAATGGAGAGAAGCCAGTGACGGCGTTGTGGGTGAGGCGGTGTGCCGCTACTGCTTCCTTGACCGTCTTGTACGGATCAGAGCCCGAGGCATGAGCCAGTTGAAGTGCCCCTTTGATGAAGCAGTTTGCTCCCTCAACCAGGCCATTGGCCTGTGGGTGGTACAGGCTTGCTCTCCGTTGTCGAATGTTGTTGAGCTTGAGAAACTTCTCCATTTCTCGGGAGACTAACTGGACTCTGTTGTCTGTGACGAGTTCTTCTGGTAGACCTTCCCGCTGGAATACGGCGGTGAGTGTTTCAATGACTGTGCTTGTGGTGATGTCTGACGTGAAGTCAGCTTCTACCCATTTGGAGAAGTAATCAACCATGACTATCCCATATCTGTGCTCTGGGGGCATGTTGTCCAGGGGCCCAATGAAATCCAAACCTAGTTTTCGCCACACCCCTTTGGGCACTTCGGTGGGCAGCCTGGGGGCTTGCCTCACGGTTAGGCGCTTGTCACTGTTGGTGCACTCGTGGCACCTTTTGACCATTTGTCTTATGTCCTGGTCCATGCCTGGCCACCAGTAGGCGTCGCGTATCCTGCGTCTGGTCATGTTGCACCCCAGGTGGCCTGAATGTGCCTTGCACATTATCACTTTGCGGATGCCGCTGGGAGGGATGATTTGATCCCTTCTGAAGATGAGGCCGTTCATGGTGGAGATTTCCTTGTTCACTTTCCAGGAGGGACGGAGGCCTTCGGGGATCGCTCTCTCGCTGGGCCATCCCTCGCGAACCCAGGTGCTGACGTGCCGTAGGGCCTCGTCCTGTTCGAACTCCTCCCGCCAGTGGCGCTCACTCAGGTCCATGTATCCGCTGTTCCTCAAGTCACTGATGGAGGCCACGACACACTCATCCTCCAGGAATGTGGTGTCGGGGGCTCTTTGGCTCAGGAGTCTGGACATGCAGTCCGCTTGTGCATTTTTCCACCCCGCAATGTGCGCTATTTCGTACGTGTATTCTTGAAGCTTTGCGGCGATCCTGGCCAGCCTCGGGGTGGCCGTCTTGGTGCCGCCCGGGCTCAACATGTGGATGAGGGGCTTGTGGTCGGTGACCAGCTTGAATCTCGTCCCCCATACGTACGATCTGAAGTAGTCGACGGCCCATGCACATGCCAACATTTCCTTCTCGACTGTGGAGTAATTCTTCTCCCATGCGGATAACGCTTTGGATGCAAACGCTACAATGTTCTCAGCGTCTCCCGTCTTCTGGGTCAGGGTAGCCCCCAGGCCATACGCGCTGGCGTCTGTGGTAATGCAGGCGTCCCATTCAGGGTTGTATGGTTTCAGGCACGGCGCGTGTAGGATTCTTTTTTTGATTTCACGGAATGCCTCGTTCTGTTCCGGACCCCACGAGTAGGCTGCCCCCTTCTTCAGGAGCTCCCTCATGGGAGACGTGGTCTCGGAGAACCTGGGGACGAATTTGGCATAGTACTCCGCTAGGCCCAGGAATGAGCGTAGCTCTTCCTTGGACACCGGAGCCGGGGCTTCTGTTATGGCCTGCATGAGGTCCTTCTTGGGACTAACGCCGTCACTTGAAATGCAGTACCCAAGGTATTCTACCTTGTTCACTCCGAAGACGCACTTTTCGTAGCGTAGGTGAATGCCCTCCTCTTGAAGCCTGCTCAAGACAGCCTTGAGTGCCTTGTCATGGGTCTCGTTGTCTCTGGCGTACACAGGGATATCCTCTTGAAAGAAGGAAACATTTGTGAGTCCTTTGAGTAAGGAGTTAATCATTCTCTGAAATGCGGATGCCGCCGATGACAACCCGAATGGCATGCGGGTATATTGAAAGGTGCCGAAGGGCGTGATGAACGCTGTAAGGGGGCGAGAGGCTTTGTGCAGGGGAATCTGGTGATAGGCATCACGCATGTCCAGCTTAGTGAAAATCGCCGCCTCTTTCATCATGAGGACGATCTCATTGATACTGGGGAGTGGAAAGCTATCTGTGATCACCTTTAGATTGAGGCTTCTCAGGTCGATGCAGATCCTAAGGTCGTTGCTGGATTTCTTTTTGATCAAAACTACTGGACTCAACCACTGTGAGGATTCCACGATCTCGATGGTTCCTTCTTCGACCATCTTCTGAAGGTGGGCCTCCAACGCGGGTCTCGCTGTGGCAGGCACTGCCCTGACTTTGTGTTTCACCGGTATGGCGTTGGGTTTTAGGCGAATCCTGTGGACATAGTTTCTCACTTTCCCTGGGTTCTCAGAGAACAGGTCCGGGAACATCTGCTTGAAGTTCAGCGCTGCTCCTGAGGAGACCATGAGAACCTGTTCCGGAGAGCTGGGATCCAGTTTCATGCTGAGTTTGTGTTGATCGTCCCATCCCAGTACAGCTGGGCCTCTGGGTGAAAAATACACTTTGGTGGTGGTGGACCTACCTTTGAATTCTATCCGGCCTTTGATGTAGCCTAAAAGGTCGACAGTTGCACCACCGAACACCGTCGGCTTTTGCCTGGTCATTCTGATCTCTACTTGCGCTCGACCCATCATCTCCTTGTACGTGTTGATGGGGAGGATTGTGAGGTCGGATCCCGAGTCTGCCATGACGCGCGTTTCCATTCCGTCAACTTTAATGGTGCAGTGGGGCTTTTCCCTCCTGGCCTGGGGAGCGTTGACCATGACCACCATGGGTCTGTCCTGCTGGTCGTCATCGTCGCTTGAAACGCAGTCACCATCGACACGGGAAACCGTCTTCTCCCGCCACGTGCATGCCTGAGCCACGTGGCCGATGCGTCCGCACTTAGAGCACTCCTTATTCCTTGCGGGGCAGTCCCGATCATTCGCCATGTGCTTGGTGCTGGCACATCTATAGCATTTGGGTGCCTCCTTTTGCCTGGGACCTTTGTCTCTGGGGCCATCGCGGGACTGCTTGTCTCTGCGCCCTCTCCATTGCAGCGCCACAAGTTCGGGCGCGGGCAGGTGACTTCCCGCCACTTTGCGTCTGCTGGAGGTTTCCTCCTCCGCCCTAGCAATTTGGATGGCCTTGTCGAGGGTGACCTCCTTTTCTTGTATGAGCCTGTCCTGCACTTTCATCGAGTTGGTGTGAACGACGAGCATGTCGCAGATGACCTTTTCTGCGTTCTCGCCAAAGGTGCAAAGAGAGGCCAGCTCCCTCATCCTGGTGATGTAGTCGTCCACGGGTTCGCTCCCTTCTTGTTTGCGGGTGTAGAACCTCAGTCTGTGCAGTACAACGTTCTCCTTATTGGTGAACCTCTTCACGATGCGACGGGTCGCTTCATTGTAGACGTCGTCGTCATCATCGGCCGCAGGTATCTCCTTCAACCCAGCGAAAATCCGCTGCCCTTCAACCCCCAACGCATTTAACAGCATCGCCTTCTTCCTCACGGGGCATACCGTGTGCCGCCTATCGCTTCCAGATAGGTGGAGAACAGGGGCTCCCACTGCATCCATGGAATTGCTGGTGTCCCCGGTGACAGAAGAAAGGCAGGGGGCGGCGTGGCGCCTTGCATGGTGAGGCCGTGGGGTCTTTGGAATCCTCGTCGCCAATTATGTTGTGGCCTGGAAGGACGACAGGACGCTGTAGTGGATCTACTCTACTTTATTGATTTACAGGTGGTGGGGACTTGTATATGCCCAACTTCTTATCAAGCGCGTACTTACAGTTCAGTTCAGTTCAGGGCTTCCCCAGTTGAGTCACTGAGGGAAGTGGGTGCACTGGGGTGGCACGCTGTAAGCTTCTAGGGCCCCCAGGTAACCTCCTGTGGCTGTGGTGTTACACCCTAGAAGCTGGGCTGTAAGGCTGCTGGAGGCTCTTGCCTTTTTGGCTCCTCATCAGGAGCAGCGCTCTGATGCGACCGCTTCATCTGGCGGGCTGCCAGCTCTGAAGCGGGAACGTTTTCCCGCGGAGCGTGGGCTCGCAAGATCTCGTTAGGTGCGATCTCGCGAGAACACGCTCCCGCGATCGGGAGATATCCCCACAATATGGGTCATCTTTTCCTTTACCTCTCCCAATTCCTCCGTGATGAAGTACCTCTCTTATTTTGGTGACTTCTAGTGGGGTGAGCAAGAGGGCTTGGGACCTCGCGGAGTTATTAAATTATGGCCTTTTGGTGGGCGGTATTGGGAGGATCCCTTGATCACCCACATTTAGCCCCATCACTGGGCAGGAGATGGTCACATGCCAGACAGAAGTGCTACTTGCCCTATAAGGACCTAGTCAGGGGATCAGGGACCTCACAGGAACAAGGGTCCTCCCTCCCTAACCCAGGGACCTCACGAGATGCTATAGTGACAACGCTAAAACAATTGATAATACTTAGTGGGGGTCCCACTGCAGACGCGGCTCCATTGTGATCGGTGGATGCTGGCATACATGCAAAGACTCACAGACAAGAGCTCCAAGATGGCAGACTGGGTTCTCAAAGCCACAGTCCAGTCATATTTTAAATAGCACACTAATTCCTATGCTACATCAGTGGTATAGTTGGTTGTGGCTATAGTGTTGAGAGGGGTCTGTTGGCCTCTCTATGTTCATGTTGAGGGAAAATTACTGGAAAGGGGATGTATGTCACAGACACATTAGGGGTACAGCCTGCAAAAAGTGTATATTTTGGCCAAACAAGTGATGACTTGATTTATCTACAAATACCTCCTGCTATCTAACTTCTACATTATCATCCCACGTTGATGGACACACAATTATGAGCCAGTGTGGGATCCGGCATTAGGACACAGTACATAGCATCCTTGGGGAAATATGGGGGCTCCTGAAATTGTTAAAGCATGCATACAAGTTTTATGCTTGGCAGTATGCATACTTATAGCTCCAGGGGATTTTGATCAACTGGGCAAGGGACAAAATGTACACTTCTGCCTCTCCCTTGCACCCCACTTGCTAAAAAGGTATGCTGTTACTTTAGCATGGAAAATTCATCATGGCATGAATGCATTTCAATCTCATGCAATCTACTAACTTTCAGCAGCTGGGAAAAGAGGACGGATTGCATGGAAATCCACTCGAAATGCACCCCACTACGCATGCCACCATGCAAGTATGGTAGGAGACATTGACACTTACGACGTGCTCATGTTGCAGGCGAACCCAGACATCTTTTGCACGTTGTACTGCAACCTAGATGAATTGCACAATGGTAGTCCCCTCCATGTATATTGCATGTTAGAGACAATGGACCCTTGTGACTGCCCATTCATCTGGTACATGGTCATCACAGGCACAATACTATGCTGGTGGGGGCATGCACACATTCATGCTCTCTGGTGAGGTTCACTTAGGTGGTGATTCCATCTCCCTGGGAAAACTGCATAGTTCTCTCTATTGGCTGCAGTGGTTCTCCAATTGGTGGCATTTGAAATGCCAAGTGAAAATATGCCCAGAACCACCAGACCATTGTTAGTAATAATAATACCACGCTTATCCATAGGAGTGGGGCGGGTGTGTCGATTAACCTGTATACAGACATGGGGCCTCATTACGTGTATGGAGGCAGCCATGCCCTTAATAAGGACATGGCTGCCAACATACCGGGTCCCAGTACAGGGTTCCTTCAATGAAGAATAACTGGGTAATTCCGACTTCGGAGGACCCGGTAATTCCTCCATAAAGGAACCCATCCCCATTCCCATTTGAGCCCCCATAGGGGTTCAATGATCCAGGTTCAATGGTGCAGGCAGAGAAGGTTCCTGCGGAGCTCTGGACCTATGAGGTGCATCGCCTCCTTCACAGCTCCCTTCGCAAGGACATTCAGTTAATCATTGGTAAAATTGGGCATCTTGCATGTGACCTGGTCCTGATGGGTGCCTGGTGGTGTGAGACAAAGAAGATGACAGCTCGCCAGCCTATGGGATCTGGAACCGAGGAGCAGGAAATTGACAGAGGAACAGAGGTTTTTAGGGCATGACTGGAGTTGCGGAGGAGGTGACTCGAGTGCAAGCCAGGGAGGATGCATGCAGCAGGGGTCAGAAATGGATGCCAGGACTGATGGGTTCTGGAGTGAGCAGGTGTCAAGAACTGCCATCTGACAAGGGTGTAGGAGTCCTGGCTTTTTTGATTTTTATTAAATGATAGAATGATGCGGGTAATTCCATCTCTGAAAGGGAAATGTGCTGATCAGATTCCCTTTTTATAAGCATCATGTCAAAAGTATAGTGTGTACTTGTGCCCTGCTGCATTAGTATCCTGATTCGCATCACATGCTCTACCAGTGCAACACAGCATGTTCAGAGGCCACTCAATAGAAAGCTGGTTGGCTTGGGGCCAGGAATCAAAGGACACACCTATTCACCAAGGGCTAGGCCTCAATGCATACTTAAAGGCTTTCGATTCCATTGAGAAGGGAAGGGGACAGGGTGAGTGTAGCCAGAGGGTGATCTGTACAGTTTCTTTCAAGAGCAAGAATTGGACCCCTAAAGCAGGCTAGCTTTGGTCCAATCACCTGTGGAAATTTGCCTTTAAAAGAATGTGTCTTACACTACTTCTTTGAATCATCTGTTGGACTTAAATCATGAAAGAAGATCTTGTTAGACCCTGCTAGGAGAGCAGTCTTTTCCAGCATCCTCCAGTTGTGAGGTGAAGGCAAGTGTTCCAAGGCAGAGGCGAGACAAACCATCCCCAGGGACCATTAGGGTGATCTCTGCTGCTCGACCAAGATCTCTGTCGGCCACCCTGTTGTCTGGGACCACACACTGTTGTGAGACCGGTGAAGATATGTGCCAGCCTGCCCTGTGAAAAGGACTAACTTTGGCCTTTGAGACTGTGGAGTGGGACTCAGAGCACCTCAAAGTCAAACAGCCGAGATTCATGTTGTCGAAGAAGACACGTTGCGAGCCGTGACTCGAACACGTTCGACAACAAGCCAACCATCATGGCCCTTCCACCCTGCCTTTGGCATTCATTGTTCTTTGAACTGCCACTTACCTGCTCGACTCACACCAGCTGAAGCGCGTCGTTGCCTCTGGTCAAATCAATGAAGCACTACTGCATTAGTCTCCAACCGGAGCACCAGCCTTGTCATTGCCGGGCCTGTAAGTCGATCGACCCTACGAGTTGTTTCGCGAACAGCGACCTCCGAGCCTCTGCATAAAACCGACTCACCTGAGCCACCTGGTAACAGCTCAGTACCATCAAACTTTGACCGTCAACTGAACCTGGTGACCACCAGGACCGCACAGTTCGAGTAGAGGATTAGAGACTGCAGCCACTTTCCTTTTGACCCTAACTCGACGCTGCTTGCCGCTGGACCACCTCACCGGCCACATCTTCAAATTGTAAACAACCCACGATCGACACTGTTGAACCGCCAAGATCTTTGCAAAGGTATTCATGGTATTAATGACTAGCATCTGCCCTTGTTTGAACATTGTGGTCTTTTATTGCCTTTTCTCCCTCATCCCATTATCAAGAGTGCGGCATCTATTCTACCCTTGCATATTCTGTATCCTTTCCAAAGGGGTGGGTTTTTACAGTTTTTCTAGTTAGTTATTATTATGCATGCTGTGTTTGATTAAAATATACATTTTTATAGAACGCAGATTGGACAGTCCTTTAATTTGTACCTTTATACTCCGCTGTTTGGGTTGCTAGTGAACCACTTTCACACCCCTCTTAACAGTGTAGCCTTCTATTAGCTCACGTTACCATAAAAGGCAAAGGAGGGATACCGCTTAACTGTGTCTGTTTTACCTTGATTGTGTTGGCTCTTGGTTTGTAGAAGTGGGAGGGCTGAGTGGGTGCTTTAGCCTCTACTCATCATAGTACTCATGGAGAGTAGAAGTCAATTTGTCACATTGGTGGCAGTGGTGAGACTTGGAACAGACTGTGCCTACAGCCTGGTCAGCCAAAATACGAGTGTACATTTAACGTTAGAGAAGTGGGTTTACTCCTGGTTATCTTGTCTGATTTTCGGTATCAATAATCCTTCTAACACGGTAGTTAGTGCGATACAGGTTCGCTTTTATTGATGGTTTTTGAAAGATTCCACTTGATACAATGATTAGTGTGTAGAACACTGTTTTGGCATTTTGTGCCTTGGTGCGGTCAGCCGACACGTGTTTCAACCCATACGGGTCTTTCTCAAGGCAGTTATGTCATGCTGCGATCCCTAGGTGGGGTTCTGAAGCCGCAGGGAGCAACTCATCACAGACACTACTCTGACGAAGAGCCCAATAGGAGCTAGACTGCCATAAGGACAGCCACCCACAACACAATAAGAACCCCCATAGCAAATACAATTTTTATTTATTTAATTATTGAATAAATAAATAAATAAATAAATAAATAATTGGTATGTGCTGAGTATGAGGGGTGAAAGGGTGGTTGGGGGGTGTGGGGGGGGTGGCAGGGGGGTGTTGGGTGAGGGGGGGTTGGGGGGGACCCCCCCATAGTAAATGATCCTTTTTTAGTTTATTTATTTATTTAATAAATAAATAAATGGTATGTGTTGAGTGTGAGGGGTGAAAGGGTGGTTGGGGGGTGTGGGGGGGGGGTGGCAGGGGGGTGTTGGGTGAGGTGTTGATAGTTTTAAGGGTTTATAGTCATAATGTAAAAAAAAAAATGTCGACATTTTTTTTTCGAAAAAATGACTTTTTACATTATAAGTATAGGATGTCGACATTATTATTTTCGACATTTTTTTTTCGACATTTTTGTCTGTCGACATTTTTTTTTCGACATTATGACTATAAACCTGTCAACTGGCTAAAGCCTCATTATAGCCGGGATGACTTGCTGATGGCTCTCATGTTGGACGGTGAGAGCAAGGGGGGACAAATCCCCTCCCAGACTTTTTGCATGCAGAGTCCACTGATGGGTCACTCAGGGGAGTTCAAAACTCCACAGAACTGAGTGAACAGAAATTGCAGGAATGCCAGCAGCTGCGGGGCCAGTATGCAGGTCTGTTCTCACTGACTCCATGTAAAATTGCTTGGTGCATCCATGATATTGACAATAGGGAGAGTA
Source organism: Ambystoma mexicanum (assembly GCF_040938575.1). NCBI lineage: Eukaryota > Metazoa > Chordata > Amphibia > Caudata > Ambystomatidae > Ambystoma > Ambystoma mexicanum. The sequence continues at coordinate 984,498,471 of NC_090930.1, forward strand.
AGCTGGTGAAGAGCAGAATTCACTGGATGTCTGACAAGGTAAAGGACACCATCAAGGAGGAGGTCTCCAAGATGACGGACTTAGGTGGACTGAGCCTTTCCACAGCCCCTGGGCTGGCCCTGTGGTACTGGTCCCTAAGAAGTCCAGCAGTGGGAAAAATTAAGTCTGCTTGTGTGTGGACTACTGGGCAGCTCAATTCTGTCATGAAGACAGATGCACATCCCATACCTCAGACGGATGAGCTAATTGACCAGTTACGCGCTGCCAAATCTTTCAGTACCTTTGCCCTCACAATGGGGTACTGGGAGGTTGGCCTAATGGACAAAGCAAAAGAGAAGTCTGCATTCTCTACACCAGAAGGTCACTTTCTGTTCATTGGGATGCCCTTTGGCTTAAAGAACACCCCTGAACTCTTTCAGGGGATGGTGAATCTGGTCCTATCAGGGTTAGAGGACATCAATGTTTCCTATCTTGATGACGTTGCTGTCTTCCGCCATACCTGGGAAGACCATCTGTCCCACCCAAAACAGGTATTTCAAGCCATGCAGAAGGCTGGCTTGACTATCAAGGCATCCACATGGGCTGCAGTGAGAAACAGCCTCTCCAGACTTCTCCAAGCCAAAGTGCTGGATTGTGATATCTGCTGATCAGATTTCCCTTTCATAAACCGGGCTGGGAGCATAGCTCAAGGGCAACCGTTTGTCTTGGAAGCAAGACAACGCAGAGAAACACATGTCGTATCCCAGTCCTGCATGTAGAAACTGGTCTCCGGTATTGAGGGCGTTATAAAAGATTAATTAATTAATTAATATGCTACATGCCAAAAGTATAGTGTGTACCCGTGTCCTGCTGCATCAGTATCCTGATTTCCAGCCCTGCTACACCAGTGACACAAAGTTGGTTCTTAGTTCAGAGGTGCCCTCTTAGCAGCTGCAGTGACAGCCAAGTCTCAGCAGTGCAGGGCTGTGTTTAAGATATGCACCCTTGTCCCAAACACTGCATAGCTCGTAAATTGTAAATATAAGCCATGCCAAAATTATGGTATGATGGCCAGCATCTTTCATAGTTAACCCTGCCACATTAAATTGATATCGCACATGTGTCAGCCCTGTGAGCCCAGTTGAGCTGTGGAAGGGTTATGTGTATTTATTCCAGACAAGACTCCCCTCTGCCCACCTGCAGGAATATAGCCTTGGGGAATTGCCTCTCTTTGTTCATTTGTAAGGGCAGGTAACGCCCTTTCCCAAAGAAAACAGCCACTCCATCGGAAGCTGGCATAGGGACAGGAATCAAATTGCACACCCATTCAACAAGGGCTAGCCCTAACACTATGTTGCTGCATATTTAAAGGCCTTTTCTTCCATTGAAATGGAAAGGTGGCGGGGCGATTGATTGATTCTTTCTGCCTCTCTTTTGCTTTCTTGTGCCCTCCACTTCCTTAGCAAAAAGCACTTTGGATGTGATGTCAGAAGGGCAATGTCCACTCATTTCAAGACTAGGGATTGGACCCATAAAGCAGGCTCGCTTTAGTCCAATCACATATGAGCTCTTGCCTTTAAAAGAAGGGATCTCACATCACTTCTTTGTATCATCCTTTGGACTCCAATCCTGAAAGAAGATTTTTTTGACCCTGCTGGGTGAGCAGTCCTTCTAGAGTCCTCTTGTTGTGAGGTGAAGACAGGTGTTCCAAGGCAGAGGCAAGCTCTGTCCCCTAATCAGCCCCAGGGACCGTTGGGGGTGATCTCTACTGCTTGTACAAGACCTCATCTCTGCCAGCCACCCTGTTGCTTGCGACTTCACTGTGTTGTGGGACCCCTGATGTGTTTGCCAGCCACCCCTTTTTGTGGGAGCAGGAGAACATGACTCACCTTGACCCTTGACACCCTGGAGTGGGAATCGCTGCACCTGAAAGCCAGAACAGCCAATATTCCTGTTGTCAACATCGACCCGCTGCGAGCCATGACTCGAGCGCATTGGACACAAGCCAACTATCCTGGCCCTTCCACGCTGCCTTTCGCGTTCATTGTTCTTCAAAACTCTGTTCACTGCTGCATCGCACCAGTTGATGCGCGTCATTGCATTGGCTCAAACTAATGGGACACCACTGCCTTAAATTGCTCGAGTCTCTGTGCGAAGCACCAGCCTTGTCAGTGCCATGCCTGAAAGTCAATCGACCCAACCCTGGTGTTTCCCGAACAACGCCCTCTGTGCCGCATCATAGAACCGACTCACCTGCGCATCTTGGTACCAGCTCACCGCTATCAAACTTCAACCCTCAACGGAACCTGGTGACCGCCCCATACCACACAGCGGGAGTAGAAGAATCGAGACTGCAGCCACCTTCTGTTTGACCCTGACTCGACGCCAGCTTGCCACTGGACCACCGTGCCTGGCACATCTTCTAACTACAAAGAATGACACCTTTGATGCCCAGAAGCCTGGTTCAACGCCATCAAACGATCAAGAACTTGGCAAAGGTATTATCGACTAGTATCTGCCCCCATGTTTCATCTTGGCCCTAGAGACTGGATCGGTCATTGTAATCACTTTTCTAACCTCAAGAACATATCCTGTCTATAATTGCCTTTTTTCCCCTGTCTCATTACCCAGAGTGCTGCATCTACTTGATCTTTGCATATTCTGTGTCCTTTCTACATGGATGGGCTTTTACAGTGTTTTCTAGTTAGTTATTATTGTCTTGGTGTGCTTAATTAAAGTATATATTTTTATAGAACCTTGATTGGACATTCCTTTATTTTGGATGGTTATACTTCGATCTTTGGGTAGCTACTGAACCACATTCACACCCCTCTAGAGAGTATAGCCTTCTCTCTGATCATGTTACCACAAAAGGCGAAGGAGGGATATCTTTTGACTGTGCATGTTTTACCTTTATGATTGTGTTGGCTCTTGGTTTGTATAAATGTGAGGGCTGACTGGGTCCTTTAGCCTCTGCTCATTCTTGTACTCCTGCAGAGCAAAAGTAATTTTGTCACAGGGGGTTTATAGGAGGAAGGGATAAGGATAGGCAAGTGAAAAAGGGTTGCACAGCTGTCCGGGAGAAGGCAAAGAAGGCAGAGGTCAAAGAGGGTAAGCGGCAACCAGGGAGTGGCCAGAGAGGTCCCAGAGGAGGTTAGCAGCAGCAAGGGTGAGAATGAATAGGTCAAAGAGAGTATAACAGAAGTCAGGGAGGGGGCAGGTTGGTCAAAGTGGGGATATCACCATTCAAGGAGGGAGAAGAGGGGTCAAAGAGGGCAAACATCAGTTAAGGGGGTGAAGAGGAAGTGTCAAATATCGTCGCCACTCCAGTTGCCCCCCCCCCTTGCCTATTGAATTCACAACAAAGTATGTGACGTATGAAGAACAGTTGAATCAGCAAAGAGCAGCATAGGGGCTCTGCCCAGTACCTATCAGCATAACAGCACCTGTTAATATACCGACAACTAAGAAAACCTGGACAGTAAGGTATCCATTAAAAAAGCCATATCTACATTCTAAACAATATGATGGTTGTTTGAATAAAATATCTGAAGAAGCAAAGAAGATAATGAAGTAAGATGAATGGTGACCTCATAAGAAATCGGATTGACGCACATATAGAAGATATGATGATCTGCGACTACTGACAAGAGGCGAAATACCACAGATAAGTGACAGCTTGAGCCTAAGGTGAAGAAGTTGATGTCAAGATGAAGAAACTTATGCCACATACATGATGAAGATATTTAGTTAGTTTAAACGTGTACAGATGCAAGTAACTGCAAGAGGCAAAGAAATCGTGAAGCTTGCATATGCTTTATAGTTGATAGGTTGGGGCAAGCGCCAACGTTTACAAGTATATACCCCAAGAAGCACTTTATGTATGAATGTAAGTCCACTACGCACATAAGCAGAATGAACAAAGGTTATAAAAGCCACAGATGGAGTGTGTTGCAGCAAGAAAATCGAGAATCAAGACAGAACAAAACTCAGCAAAAGAATGACCATGCCAAGAAGCCAAGGTCTTATCTGACTGGAATAGGCCAACATTGGATAGAATTAAGGAGAGAGAACAGAACAGAGGATCATGTTCAGAAAGGTCAAGATGAGCCACAGACGTCAGAAGACTGAGAGAAGTAAATCAAATATACGAAAAGACACAGAGAAAAGACAATTTCATGGTGTCCAGTCACGTGACAAAGGAGGCTGGGAGGGTGAAACTTTCACACTTACGCATGGATCCCCGCCATGCCCATACTCCTCAAAAGTTCTCAGAGTACAGAACAGACACAAGGCCAAACTACAAATCAGTAATTGACACATGACCACTGAGGTGATGATTGATTGTAGCATAGTTGGTGGGAAGCTGGAGTGCAGACAAGCTTCTCTGCACCTGGATGTTCTTTCTGTGTGCTGCTAGACGTACGTGGAAAAGTATTATTGGAGTTGATGCCAACCCAATCATAGTGGACCATGTAATCTAGGGTCCTATAGTGAGTAGAGCCAATGGGATGTTGTACTTTTAGTGACATTCATAGTGGCCATTTTAAAGGGAGGGCTTAGTTGCCCCTCCTGACATTTATTATCCAATCTCCTCTCCCCGTTACCATATACAGATATAGTACGTATGTTAAGTTACCTTCCTATAACCAATCACGTTGCATGTTAGGTTTTTAAGATTGCCACGTAGAATAATGTTAGTACGTGTGCAGGTTCTACGTCAGTGATGATGATTTTTTGCTATAAATATTGGGCCTCATTATGACCCTGCTGGTCTGGAAAGAAGCGAGAAGCTCCCCGTAGATAGTGGTTAGATTAATTAAAAAACCCTGCAGGTTAGGTGTCATGGGTTCCTTGCTTTCCCCCAAAACTCCCTACCACTTCTACGAGTAGCCGACCAGACGAGCGGCAAAGAGAGGAAGTAACGAAGGCGGTGATCCTGAACGTCTGTAGTTGAAAGACATGCAAACAGTGAGTAAAAAAGACTGAATGTTTTGGCAAAGCATGCATGTATAGAAAACAAGTAAAGGGAAGGTAACAGAGGGAGGCGGGATAAAAATATGACATCAGAATAAGATTGTAATATAAAATATATATATATATAAGGGGAAAGAAATTGATTGAGTGTGGCCGAGCAATATAAAGAGTTATTGTGAGTGTGGCCGCAATAAGAGTATACGCCCGGTGCCTAGGTTTTAAAGAACGCTAGCAGAAGCGCTTATCTAAAGTCCTATTAATAAGATGACGTAGGAGACCGGTTTGTTTAAAGACAAATCCGAAAGAGACAGGCTTAAATTCCATGTTGGAATAAACATAAGGGTAAGATGCGTCTGAGAGAGCAGACGGCATAAGGTTCATGTGGCTGGCCAGACTTTGTCTGTTTGTTTTATGCGTTTAAGTAAACTTGTGACGTCATAATTGAAAACTGTTTTTTGTGAAAAAAAGCATAAAAAATTGCACGATTATAGAAGGAAATTATTGCATGACATGAATTGATGGTTGTTTTTCAACAAGATTAAAGTAAAAAATATATTGTTGAAATAATGGGATTGGAGCTTACGACGATTGGTGCTCGCTGATTTTGTTGATTGTTGAGACACAATTGTAATAAATACTAAAGTGAAAAAATAAGCAAGTGTTATATGAATAAGGGATAAACGAGTTAAGCATGGAAGATATCACTCTGTTACCGAAACACGCACCTAAGCTTAAACAGTACAGTGCGGAATGGGTTAAAGGGACCACAGACAAAATGTTTATGCCGTGGCCCCAAGGTGGATCGCTATCTAAAATGGTCCTGCAGCACATGACAACATATTTGCATGCTACATACACTGGTAAAAAGATAGACAAGCACCTGGCTAGTTTAGAACTTTGGAAGATGTGCCAGGAAGAAAGAGAGGGCAAGCCGCCGTTATATTCGATACTGAATATATGCAAAGAGGGGCTGAAGAGCCTTCTACGCCACCCGCCCTGTCTGAAATAAAAAACAAAGCTAGTAAAGACAAAGGATTGTACCCAATAAGACAACTTAAAGCAGCAACGGGATATAGATACCCATCATATGAGTCACCTACGCAAAGTAGTGACAAAAGCCCAGAGCAAGACAAGGAGAGAAATATTACCTCCAATGTCCCGAGGGACAAGGAGAGACGTGAAAAGGAAAAAGGTGATAAAACGCAAGCAAGTACATCTCTAGGTACAACAAGAGAGGTAAAGAGATGGAAAAGAGATGAGGATAGAACTGATGAGATGGCATTCACACAGAACAAATGGATGGGAGGGAGGTCAGATTTTATTGAAACTCGATGGTAAAGGCATTGAGGACATAAGACAAAAGAGAGAACGAGACGATCAAGAAAGAAGGGATAAGGAAAAAGCAGGACGATTGAGAGATGAAGGAGCAAGAAAAAAGGATAGACAGAAACAAGAGCAGTTATACCATGATGAACAGGCTAGAAAACAGGAAAAGGCGGAAGAACAAAGAAAACATGATAGTAAGCAAAGAACAGCTGATGATCAGGAAAGAATAGAACAAAGGGGAATAGAAGAAGAAGAACAAATGATACGAGAGAAGAGAATCAAAAGACGGCAAGATGAGGAACTACGAAGGGCAAATGAACAAAGAGATACAAGGAAAAAAGAGGAAGACAGGATTAGAGAGGAAGTGAGGAAACATAGAGAATTTGTTGACGACATATAACGCAAGCGAAGACAGAGAACACATGATCTCAAGTATCTGGAAAGGGAGGTTAGAAAGCCTGATCCATTGGTGGAATGGGAAGACATAGAAGAATTCTTTCTTGAATACGATTCAGTATCAGGCACGTCTAGAGTAAATCTAGAAGATGATTTCGACACTAGAAGTGTTGGAGAGACAATCAACAGAATGTATGATGAGATGGGACTAGAAAAGGTACCCCAAGGAAAAGGAAAGGATGAGCGCCTAGAAAGCACTCAGTTGTATGACACTGAGGACGCTTCACGCAGCAGCAGACATAGAGAACTGTTGTTAGATCGGTTAACACTAAATAAAAATGAGGAAGATGAGAGAAGCTTCACGAGTTGGGCACAGGCAATATCAGACGAAGAAAAGGAACCCTGTGAAAGAGAAGAAAGAGACACAGAGCAAGGTCGCGAGAAACATTTCTCTAGGGGAAAGGGAATAAGATGGTCAGATTCAACCGCGTCCACAACGAAAATGCCAGATTCAGTGACACAGTCAGACCGGCATTAAAGACTGCCACACGGTCAGAGAGGGGTGTCTCCCCCGCCATACGTAAGCAGGTTAAGGACATTGCCAGGCAGACGGCGATGTGGGAATGTTACCCCTGCGCCAGACAGACAAATGATGAGAGAAGAAAAGGAATTCAGTACGTCACATTTTCCCTTATTAGAGAAGGGAGGGACAAGGCCACAGTATATACCATTGCTACAGGTGGCTAGAAAGAATCTTAAAAACAAGCTCCCAATGTTGACATATGGAGCTGGGAAATGGATACACGAGTTAAAAAAAATGACGGAAGGTAATACGGTAGCTATAGGAGATATCAAAGGTCTTTTGATCGCCATACTTGGTGACAGAGCTGACGATGTTTGGACACAAGCAGGTTAACCAGGTGTGACTACAGTCAATACCACACATGACGGAGCGCCATTTAATAATTGCAGAACCGCGGTATGGAAAGCGCTTCGACTGCTATACCCGGACACTTCTGACATGGGAGTCATAATGATATGTGAGATGAAAGAGGGAGATGATCCGTTGAATGACATTCAGAATTTCCAAGAGGCATGGGTGCTTAAAACTCGTGAATCTTGGGGGAAATCTATACCCATGTTCTACGATATATTATGTCAAGGACTGCCAGAACAGGTACAGAAGCAGCTCAAAAATTTTGTGGGAATTGAAGATAAGCCATGGTCTGAAATACAACTGAACATTGTGCATTATTGCAGGTTGCTGCAAGAGAAAAATCACAAGAAGAATGATGCAAGAAAAGGCGAAGAAGCCAAATTAGTGCAGAAAAAATTGTCGGAATATGCCATTGAAGGAGCAATGTTAACTAGCACAGATGGATCCAATGCGCAACAGGCTAATAACCAAAGACAGTTCGATCAAATAATAATGGGTTCAGCCCAAGATGGCAAAATAATCAGGGAGGTTTTCAGAATATGCCAGGCGGAAATCAGAATATGCAAAATTAGCAAATAATCAGACCACCGCCAATGTGTTGAGCGTGTGGGATGACAGGACATCTAGCGCGCATGTGCAGAAGTCAAGGGATGGTGCAAAATGACCAATTTACAAGAGGGGGATGATGAATCCACCTGCGTTCTGGCAGCAGGGTGGAGACGGATTTGCGCAGAATCAAACTGTACAGCAGCAACCGCCGAAAGTGCAACAAACCTACAGCCACAACAGACTGTGACCAATTTCCCGCAATGGCAATCTGAACATGCAACTTTTACAGACCACAGGCACGAGACAGGTATTGAACTCTAGAGCAGGAAATGCCACGGGTGATGAAGGAAATCCTTCACTAACTGTGGGATGAAATTGTACATGGACTAGGACAGCTCACTGGGAGACCTGATGTGTTCCATCCTATCAGTGACACCAAACCCTCACGAGGAACCATGGGTAGATGTCACTATAGGGGATAAAAAATATCAGTTCCTAGTGGACACGGGTGTGACACGCTCGTGTATACGTGAAGGCAAGTTTTCTTTATCCAGCGATGCCATGAATAGCCAAGGTTTTACAGGAGCCACAAGCCGTATTCCTTTCACGAAAGAACTTTCACTTTATAAAGGAGAATGTGACATGAAAGTGCCACGATTATATCCGAGATTTGATGACAAAGCTGAATATGACAATCTTGTTCACTGAGTAAGGCATAGTGTGTTCAACTCCAGGAATGCATTATCTAAACATGTGAGAAATGATCAGAGCATACGCAGGACAAGTGGCTATGAGAGCTATTCTATTAGAACCTGAGATATTCGCATATGGAGTGCGCATATTAATGTCATGGCTACCAGACCTTGCAGACAGAACAATGAGAACACCAGATGAGTTTCTGTCCAGGCCAAACATACCTATGCATGAGGAAAAGGGACGAGTGTTTCCCTTGACAATACATGCGGCTACAGTGCAAGCAGAGATGGCTTTGCTTGATGGCTGTGATGACGAAGGCAGACAATGGTGCGCAATAATCGCCATTGGGGAAGGTTACAGATTGACTGACGTCACTGATGACGATCTATTTGAAGAACAAATAGGTAAAGATGAGATGACATTTGAGGTTAATCTCATTTATTGGGTGCAAATGTTCAAAAGAGAAGTGCCCCAGAGGATGATGATGGCACAAAAACGTCCTGAATATTTTGATGACGACATGGCAAAGGGGCCTGTCTCAGTATGGACTACAGGCCCTTATGATGTAGGCCTACTAAAGGGAGTTGGAGGAGTGAAAATTAAATTGAAACCAGGAGCAATTTTACCAAGATCATGACAGAATCCTATGTTTATGGAGCCAGATGAAGGGATTTCCAAGACAATTTCTGCCATGATGGAGCAAGGCATCTTAGTGACGTCAGAGTCGTCATGCAATACGTCTGTGTACCCTATCAAGAAATCAAAGGGAGGGTCTTGGCGTTTAATATAAGATTTTAAGACCGATAAACCAGATAGTAGAAGCCGAGTTCCCTCTAGTCCCTAACCCATCTACAATCTTATGTAACATACCTGTTGAGGCACGTTATTTCAGGGTGATTGACTTAAAAAATGAATTGTTCTCAATCCCATTGCATAAAGATTCACAAGATTTGACATTGTTTACCTTTAGACAAGTTCCTCTGAAAAGCACAAGGCTGCCTCAAGGTTATTGTGAGTCTCCTTCGATTTTCAATAGAGTCCTGCAGATGGACTTAAGCAACATTGCATTAGAGAGTGTTGTTTTGAAATACGTGGATGACATTTTAGTCTGCAGCACAACAGAAGAAGAGCGCAGGCGCGATTCCATTCAGTTATTTACTATACTTGCTGCGAAATGATATAAAGTTGACAAGGAGAAGTTACAGTATTGTCAACAAGAGGTGTTTTACATAGGCCAATCGATTTCACATGAGGGAAAAAAGGTTACGCCTGCAAGAGCTGAAGCTATTTTGATAACAGCTAAGCCACACACGGTAAAACAAATGCAAAGTTTTCTAGGATTATGTAATTATATCAGGGCATGGGTCTTTGACTACAGCTCTTATACCAGGCCCTTGTTACAAGCTTTAAAGAAAGCACAGGCAACAAAAGAAAAATGTGTGTGAACCAAGGCCAGGAGGAAGGGTTGGATGAACTAAAAAAGGCCATTTGCACAGCACCAGTTTTAGGGATTCCCAATTATGCAGAGGAATTCTACCTGTTTTCACATACACATGGTACTGTTATGACAGCAGTCCTTACACAGAAAACCATGTTCGGGTACAAACCTCTGGCATACTACAGTGGGATTTTAGACCCAGTAATGAGAGGTAATTTCCTGTGCGGACAAACTTTGGCTGCTGCCGTGTTCGCCATAGAGAAAGCTATAACCATTGTAATGGGATGCCCATTGACGTTGTTCGTTGAGCACGCATTATTCGCCATTTTAGAGAAACCAAAAGGTACATTGACATCACAAAGAGCTTCTGCTTATAAAGTGGTCATATCAAATCCAGGGATTGAAATAATTTGATGCAAAATAGTGAACCCAGCTATGTTTATAGCAGAGCCAGGTACTGAAGGAGAGCCAATACATGATTGTGCAAACTATGAAGAATTCTATGATGAGATCCCAGAGTAAAAGAAAATGCATTGGCAGAAGGAGAAATTGTCTTCATTGATGGTTCTTCTAGGAATGATCAAAATGATGGAGAGAGATATACAGGTGCCGCCGTGGTAAAGCACACAGCAAATAGAGAATTTCGAGTACTTATTAGTGCACATTTATCCTCTCATTATTCAGCACAGGCTGCAGAATTATTGGCGTTGATACTCGCGCTTGAGACTCACGTAGACCAGGAAGTAATGGAGTACAGTGACTCTGCCTATGTGCGGTTGACAGTGCATGGAGGCTTAGCGTGCTGGAATAGGAGGGGCATCCTCAGAGTGGACGGCACGCCAGTGCAACACACTTCCTTATTGGACAGGCTGATTAAGGCACTACAACTCCCAGTGGACATAGCAGTCGTGAAATGCGCAGCTCACACGAAAGGGACAGATTTTATATCACGTGGAAATCAAGCAGCAGATGCTGAAGCCAAACGTGTCGCAACTGAAGATGAAATATTGTTGGATGTGGGAATGCCTAATGTGCATGAGAAAATGATTGTTGTAAGGAGTGAGCCGGAAGGCTGCAGTAACATGTCAAATACTCTGTTAATGGAGCTCCAAGGGGAAGCAGCACAGGAAGAAAAGAATCTGTGGAAGTGAAGAGGGTGTTCTTTAAACCCCACTTAAGCTTTATGGTGACAGGACTGCACTGGCAAACCAGTAATGCCTATAGCCCTATTGAAAATAGCACTGGAACAGTTACACTATCCAGCGCATATAACAAGAGAGAATCTAGCAGCAACAATTGCCGAAGACTGGTTTGAACCAAACCTAGCAGAGCATTTTGCATTTTTTTATGATAAATTGCATAATCTGTTAGAAATTGACAGCTGGGCATTCACTATGTGTGATCAGAGGAGTTATCCCAAGGCCTAATGGTCCTTTTCAGCACTTGCACATCGACTTTGTCGATATGATTCAAGTATGTAACGGGTACAGGTATCTAATTGTTGTGGTGTGTCCATTCTCTAGATGGATAGAAGCAGGTCCATGTACACACCCAGACTCTACCTGTGCGGCCAAATTCTTAGTAAGGGAGGTGTTTCCCAGATGGGGAGTTTGTGAAGTAATGAGGTCATATAATGGTCCTCATTTTGTTAATGCAGTATTTGAACAGATCAGCTTGTTGCTTGGTATAAAGCACAAGTTTTCATCGGTGTATCATCCGCAAGGGAATGGGATATGGGAGAAGCCCAAAGACTTGTTAAAAGAAAGGATAGCCATTTTGAAACTTACTCTGAAGAAAGGATGGTTGCACTGCCTTACACTGGCATTGTATACACTCAGAAACCAGCCGGGTTCTGACCGCCATCTTATGCCACATGAAATTGTGATGGACAGAAGAATGCAGATGCCACTAATGATTTCAACTAGAGCTAGATGTGATGCTCAGCCAACAGGAGAAGTGCTAGGATTGGAAATGCAAAACTACCTGAACTGTATGACTTCCAGTTTTTCTGTAATTTCAGGACAGCTGCAGCGACGACAAGGAGGGTGTAGGGCAGTACAGAACACAGAAGGAGATCTTCATTGGTGATATCAAGCCACATATCGGAGAGACCCCTCTGCCCGCACCCAACCCGGAGAGACTACAGACAACGGGGAAGAACCACAGCATGTGCAGACGAGATCCATGACGAGGAAGAAGGACGCATGAGCAGTCAAGTGAAAAAGCAAGGAAACCTTTGCGATAAGATTGTGGCCCAGTTATAAGACATTTCCTTTGAGCAAAATAAAGGAAAAAGGACACAAATAGGAACACTCTGTGTATCCTAGTTGCAGAGTAAGAAAAATAATTGCATTTATTGAGCCACAAATAGCTTATTGACTTTGGACTGAGGCACACTGAAACCTTGATAAGAAAAGCTATGCCAAATTTTGATCGAGGATATATAAACTGGAAAAGAATACAATATGCTGAGTCCTTCCACAGAAAGTCTTTGTTTGGACTTACTTCTGGTGTCACACAATAGTGACCCCACTAGGCACATACTGACCTATTTCAAATTGGTATTGAGGTCCTATACATCATTGGTGGGGAGACTTACAAGCATAACAGAATTTCTTCAAGATCCTGATAACGAGAAAACAATAAGAAGACTGCTCACAGTGATACAGAACAGTTTCTTTTGCTTCCAGAGTACACCGAGGACAAGACAAATGTCCCTATCAACAGAGAATCATAGACTGGCAAATGCAGTATTTTTTTGTGTAATTGAAGACTTTCCAGACCTTGTTTGGAGACATGCAAATGTTGATGTACTCACATTTATCCGAGATCCAGCTAACACGACAAACTTGAGTATGCTTTTGCATAGCATAATAATTCAGGTTGCACTTGCTTCTCATCAAAATCACAGAACAGTGTAGAGACTTTCATTCGAGGGACAGATCGTGGAAGTACTGACGAAAATGCACTTTTGCTGGCAGGGAAGCAACATGTCATCTGGAGTGAAGAAGATTCAAGGTATAGACTGGGAACTAGTCTATATGGAACACATATTGTAGACTTACCAAGGTCATCATTCATTGTTGGAACATTACATTATAAACATAACTGTTTCCAGAGACAAGAGACAGTCCATTATCTAGAATCAGAGGACAACTAGTCCAGAACTATTGATCCATGAAGCAGAGACAGCAGAATCCAGGAAAAAGTGATAATAATGAAAATGTATTAAAGAACCAGTTTTTGCTTCCTTAGATGATTTAGATGGGTAGCCTGAGCAGCAGCATCGTTCTCCCCCAGGCGGAGAGACATTCATATTGCCCAAGAAACAAATGCTGTAAGATGACCTACCGATGCATTGTATAAGGATGCATTATAGTCATAATCGTATTATTGTCATTTACGATCAGAAATACGTTTTTCATAGGTGCACAAAGTGTTGTTCCTGTGCACCCACCTGAGAATGCACGCTTGATACCCACAAGAGCACCCAGACCTTACATAGTCATTTCTGTTCTGAGAAAATATGACAGAGTGACTGAGCTTGAAATGGATGTGGTAAGCAATGACACACACACAACACTTGTTTTAACAAACGTGTTGAAACACCGGAGACAAGGTCGGCAAAGAAAACCAGACAAGGGATTGATGAAAGTTACACCCAACCAAATAATGCATGCAGATACACCTGATACCATGACAAAAAGCCCAAGTACAAGTCCCACAAGACAATCACGTGCAGAGATGATAACAGAATCAATATGGCCATTTATAAACAGAGCCAGAAAGAGGCAGAGGGATAAAGAAAGACTTACTGAACTTTCTTCTACTCAGAGAACCCGGATGGATATGCCTGAGAATCCACCAGCCAGAAGAAGTTATACCTGTAACGCTCACCTGATTCCCGCAGAGGCGCCGGTCTTGACTGGGTGAATGCCGTATGTTCAAAGGTGATGTGTAACACACGGTTGGCTCTTTGGGCTGGACCTCTGTGCACTGTATGTCTGACTCGAAGAGTAAGATGTCTGCAGATAGAAAATATGGGATTAATGAACTGGGGTTATTGGGTGCTTCTCTCCTCTTCCCTTTCTCTTCTCCTGTAGAACCCCAAAGGTTAACACCCTCACCTTAGGTAAGTGAACGCCGAGCTCTCCATCTGCCTCGGGGCAGGGTGCCGTAACCAGTTTCTTCACTGGATAAGGGTACAGGCCTCTTGACCTCAGAGGACTGCTGTCTGTCGTTAACTGCACGAACGGTAAGTTCTGGGCACTTCAAATGTCTTAAAAGTCTTTTGTAATGATATCTCTTGTTTTGCAGGGTTCCGGCGAAGGCGGATGGCGGGCTGATGAAAGTTGAGGATCGAACCCGCGTGAGGAATAGAAGCGCCTGGAAGCACGTAAGTAAGCGCTTGTAGCCTGCTTCACGATGCGCACTAACTGTCCCTTTTATCTTGCAGGTACAAGTTCAGAGCTTTAGAGAAGCTGAAGGGTGCTGGAATACCCACTGGATTCGGCGTGGGAAGGAGTAATGGCACGTGAGTAATAAAGTTGCCCAATGTCTTTAAACGCACCTTCTTTTGTCTTTCAGATGCGGGATGCAGCGCCGAAGGCCTCTGGAGCGTGCGAAGAGCTGGTAAGCTTTTGTCTTTCAGATGCCGGAATGCAGTGCGAAGACCTCCGGAGCATGCGAAGAGTAGGTAAGCCTTTGTCTTTCAGATGCCGGAATGCAGCGCGAGGCGTTGGTGACAGCCGATGGACCAGGTAAGAGATGCGCTGCCACTGAAGACCGTAGTGCTAACCTGTTCTTTCTTTGTCTTTACAGGTGCTGCTGAAGACTGGATTCCAGGATGGTAAGCCTTTGTTCCCTTAGGCCCAGGATCAGAAGCAGAAGACACGATGAGCGTTCTGCTGCAGAGAATGCAGAATAACGCAAAGCAAGATTCATCCATCGGGTGTGGTTTAAATAGCCTCCTGTAGTGCTTAGGTGTCTCCTTCCACAGCCACGCCTAGGTAAGAAAAGAGTTCCTGCTTTCCAGAAGAGTTCCAGTGTTCTGAACCTAGGGAGTGGCTCCTGCCCCACCCAACAGGAAAAGTAGTCCCAAACAGAAGAGGATCAAGGGTTCAACTGGCAGGTAAGTAAGCAGCATGGTCTGCTGCAGGTAAGTCCACCCAAGCATTATGAGCCCGGCGCTTCCAGCGCTGGGACTGGGCATCTTTATGAGCCTGGTGCCACTGGCGCCAGGACAGGGTCCAAAAGGTCCCAATTGGGACTGGCTGGCACTCGGAACCGCGGTTATGGGTCTGCTTCCAAGGGAGTCGGGCAAGTCCTGATCTTTTGGAAGCAGAGATCATGACAGCACCCCCCCTCAAGGCCCCTCCCAAACCGGGCTTCTCCGGGAGTTTGGGCTTGTTAGGAAATGTTCGATGAAATCTTTTGATTAGACGAGGCGCGTGGACATATTCTGCAGGTTCCCAGGATCTTTCTTGGGGACCGTAGCCTTTCCAGTCAATCAGGTAAAATAGTTTAGATTTGGAGATCTTGGAATCCAGGATGCTTTTGACTTCAAACTCGAGTTCTCCATCAACTAGAATAGGTTTTGGAGACGTAGTTAGTCTGGTTTGAGGTTGCACGGGTTTTAATAGAGAGACGTGGAAGACCGGATGTATCTTCATGTGAGGGGGCAAGTCCAACTTGACCGCTACTGGATTTACTATGGTAGTGATGGAATAGGGACCAAGGTATCTTGGGTTGAATGTGCGTGGTCCTTTTAGAGGTAGATATTTGGTGGATAACCAGACTTGATCTCCTACTTGATATTGGGGGGCTTCCTTCCGATGTTGGTCTGCTCCTTTCTTGTATTGTTCTTTAGCCCTTTGAAGGTGAGAAACGGCTTCCTTAAAGTATTGGGTGATTGTAGAATGCAGGTGGTCTACTGCTGGTGTTCCAAGATCTTGGAGTGGATCCAACTCCGAGGTTCGAGGGTGACTACGTATAAAAGAAAAAACGGGGTCTTCCCAGTTCCCGAGTGGACAGAGTTATTGTAGGCATATTCGGCTATCCAAAGGATATCTTTCCAAGTTTTTTCAGTTTGTTGTAGCATGCAGCGCAAATACTGTTCCAGAGTTTGATTGGTCCTCTCGGTTTGTCCGTCGGTTTGAGGGTGGTGGCTGGTCGAAAGTCTCACATCAATTTGAGCCGACCGACAGCAACTTCGCCAAAAATGAGAAATAAATTGACTACCTCGATCCGAAATTAGAACTGAAGGAAAACCGTGCAGTCGGACGATGTTTTCGAGAAATTCTCGGGCCAGAGTTGCTGCTGTTGGTAAGCCTTTGAGTGGAATGAAATGCGCCATCTTGGAGAATAGGTCCACGATTACTAGGATCGTATTGTATCCGGAGCATGGAGGTAGATCAGTGATGAAGTCCATAGAAAGTGTATGCCAAGGGCGAGGCGGGATGTCAATAGGGCGTAAGAGGCCGGCTGGTTTTTCCTTTTGACTCTTGTTTTGGGCGCATACTCCACAGGACATTATAAAGTCTCTGATATCTTTTTTCCAAGACGGCCACCAGAAGTAGCGCTTCATCTTTTCCGAGGTCTTGGTCATACCGGGATGTCCTTCAATTAAAGAATCGTGATAACAAGAGATTACCTTTTTCTGTAAATCTGTGCTGGGCAGGTATAACCGTTCTTGGAAATATAATAGGTTGTCCTTCACCGTAAAGTCCTTTCCCTGCAGATGCCAATTCTGTATGTCTGCTGGAGTTACCAGTAGCCTGGCTTTATCCTTAACTTCCTCTATGGATTGTGTGGCGATTACACCTAGAATTCTTTGTTCGGGAATGATAAGTACAGGTTTAGGATTGATCAAATGTTCTTCCACTCCCATCCGAGAAAGGGCATCAGCTTTACCGTTTTTTGTACCAGGTCGATAGGTAATTATGAAGTCAAACTCGGCAAAGAATAGTGCCCAACGGAGTTGCCTAGAGGATTGAGCTTTTGCGGTTTTCAAATATTGCAGGTTTCGGTGATCTGTAATCACAGTAAGGGTGTGTCGGGCCCCCAGAAGATAATGCCGCCAAGCCTTAAAGGCGGACTTGATAGCTAGAAGTTCCTTATCAGTAATAGTGTAATTGATTTCAGGAGGCGAGAATTTGCAGGACCAAAATGCCACGGGATGCAATTGATTGGTTACTGGGTCCTTTTGTGATAGAACTGCCCCCATGGCAAGGCTCGAAGCATCAGTTTCAACGATGTAGGGGAGTTCTGGGTGAGGATGTTTTAAGATCGGTGCAGAGATAAATCTACTCTTCAAATTCTGGAAAGCTTGTTCCGCCTCGGTAGACCATTCAAAACGTTTGTTTTTCTTTAACAAGGTGGTGATGGGCTGGACTATTCGAGAGAATTCGGGGATAAACCTGCGGTAAAAGTTAGCGAAGCCTAACATGCTTTGAACACCTTTTACGGAGGATGGCGATGGCCATTTGAGAATTGCATCGACCTTCTTTGAATCCATACGCACTCCGCTAGGTGATAATATGAATCCCAAGAATTCAACTTCAGTCACGTTGAAAACACATTTTTCCAACTTAGCGAAAAGTTTGTGTTGACGCAATCTCTCGAGGACCATTTTCACGTGTTTCCGATGTTCAGTTTCCGATGAAGAATAAACGAGGATGTCGTCAATGTAAACAACAACACACACATCTATGAGCACTCTGAGGACATCGTTCATAAAATATTGAAAGGCGGCCGGGGCATTGCAAAGTCCGAAGGGCATGACCTGATATTCAAATAGCCCATACTTGGTGCGGAAGGCCGTCTTCCATTCATCGCCCTCTTTTACTCGTACCAAGTGGTAGGCTCCTCTAAGATCCAGCTTTGTATATATGC
The DNA here is from genome assembly GCF_040938575.1 of Ambystoma mexicanum. Lineage (NCBI taxonomy): Eukaryota > Metazoa > Chordata > Amphibia > Caudata > Ambystomatidae > Ambystoma > Ambystoma mexicanum. The sequence continues at coordinate 984,516,662 of NC_090930.1, forward strand.
ATGCTTTTCTGACTTGGTCCAGGAGTTCAGGGATCAAAGGTAACGGATATCTATTCTTAACTGTGATCTGGTTCAGGGCGCGATAATCTATACAAGTTCTAAGGTCCCCTTCTTTTTTTGGAACGAAGAACAAAGCTGAGGAAGCAGGGGACTTGGAAGGACGAATAAACCCATTCGCTAGGTATTGATCCAGGTATTGTCGGAGGTGAAGATTCTCAGGCTCGGTGAGGGCATAAATTCTACTACAAGGAGGAGTAGATCCAGGTATCAGGTCTATCTGGCAGTCATAAGACCTATGACGGGGTAGAGAGTTAGCCTGATCCTTCCGGAAAACATCTTGGAATTCTAGGTATTCAGGAGGTAACTGAGGAGCCTCCGAGGAAATTGCTGCCAGTGCAACACCAGGTCGAGGGTGACAAGTAGAGACACATTCTGGAAACTGAACCGTTCTTGCTCGCCAATCGATCTGAGGATTGTGCTTCTCTAACCAAGGAATTCCTAGAATAATCTGGAACTGAGGGGCCTTGATCACATCGAACACGATCTTCTCATGGTGTCCATCTTGACTTACTAGCGTCACTTCTTGGGTGGTATGCGTTACTGGTCCGGAGGCTATCTCCGTACCATCCACCGTAGTAATGACGTCCTTTACAGCCTTTGGACAAAGAGTCAGATTCATCCTCAAAACCATTTCATGATCCACATAATTGCCGATGGCACCGCTGTCGACGTAAGCTTCAATCGCATGTAATCGATCCGGATGTTTAGGGCTAATGAGGACCATAGGTATCACGAAATGCGAGGTCACGGAACTGGTTTTAACGCTCGGCAAGAGGACCTCTATTCTTGTCGGGCGAGGTCGTTTCCCTGCTCAGAGTTTGTGACCCTGGTACCTGCAGCTCCTACTGCCTTCTTGGCTGGTTTCACCGGACAGTCTCGAAGAAAGTGCCCTGAGTTTCCGCAATAGAGGCATAATTGCAGCTGTTTTCTCCTTTCCCGCTCCTTTTGTGTTAGTGGTCCTTTCAGGCCCCCTATTTGCATGGGTTCCCCGGAGTCTACTCCTTTGGTAGGAGTTGGTGGTTTGGAAAATACTCGAGCATCAAACTTGGAACGATCGTCCTTCCTGTTCTGCAGTCTGTGGTCAATTTGAACGACTAAGTCAATATAGTCCGAACAGTCTTGCTGGGGATTCACTACTTGGGCTAACACATCTTTGAGCTCTCCACGTAGACCTCTATAAAACAGCGTAATCCTTTTGTCCTCAGGCCATCGAGTTTCCACTATCAGTCTGTTGAAAGACGCAATATAAGCCAAAAGGTCTTGATTACCCTGTCGCAATGAAAGGAGCTCATTGTCCAAGGCCTGCCCCTGTGAATGTCTTGCAAACAGTTTTTCCATACTGAGCTGAAAAGCTTGAAAATCATGGAGAACCGGATCATCTTGATTAACTAGAGGGATCGACCAGTCTGCCGCATTGCCACTAAGGTACGAAAGCACGAAAGCTACCTTAGCTTGATCAGTTGGAAAGGCTGCTGGCCGGCATAAGAAGTGCAACCGGCACTGATTAATAAATACTGCAAACCTCTTTGGGTCACCAGAAAATCGTTCGGGCGGAGCCAGAGGTACATTGCCAGGTAGGTTGATCTGCACTGGGTTCGTAGAGGATGTTGAAGAAAGATTTGCCCCTGATGCGGGTAACGGAGTTTGTCCGGCTTGTGACTGTAGCAATTGTCTAGCGAGATCGTCTGTTCGCTCCTTGGAAATAATCAGGTCCCTTCTTAGAGCATTCGTTTCCTGACGGGCTGCATGCACTTCTGCTCTTAGTTCCCCAAGTAACTGGGCTAGCTGGTCGGTATCCGAGGTTTCCATAGCGCCTGGGTGGGAGTTTTGCGATAGGCTTTGCGTTCTGTAACGCTCACCTGATTCCCGCAGAGGCGCCGGTCTTGACTGGGTGAATGCCGTATCTTCAAAGGTGATGTGTAACACACGGTTGGCTCTTTGGGCTGGACCTCTGTGCACTGTATGTCTGACTCGAAGAGTAAGATGTCTGCAGATAGAAAATATGGGATTAATGAACTGGGGTTATTGGGTGCTTCTCTCCTCTTCCCTTTCTCTTCTTCTGTAGAACCCCAAAGGTTAACACCCTCACCTTAGGTAAGTGAACACCGAGCTCTCCATCTGCCTCGGGGCAGGGTGCCGTAACCAGTTTTTTCACTGGATAAGGGTGCAGGCCTCTTGACCTCAGAGGACTGCATTCTGTCGTTAACTGCACGAACGGTAAGTTCTGGGCACTTCAAATGTCTTAAAAGTCTTTTGTAATGATATCTCTTGTTTTGCAGGGTTCCGGCGAAGGCGGATGGCGGGCTGATGAGAGTTGAGGATCGAACCCGCGTGAGGAATAGAAGCGCCTGGAAGCATGTAAGTAAGCGCTTGTAGCCTGCTTCACGATGCGCACTAACTGTCCCTTTTATCTTGCAGGTACAAGTTCGGAGCTTTAGAGAAGCTGAAGGGTGCTGGAATACCCACTGGATTCGGCGTGGGAAGGAGTAATGGCATGTGAGTAATAAAGGTGCCCAATGTCTTTAAACGCACCTTCTTTTGTCTTTCAGATGCGGGATGCAGCGCCGAAGGCCTCCGGAGCGTGCGAAGAGCTGGTAAGCTTTTGTCTTTCAGATGCCGGAATGCAGTGCAAAGACCTCCGGAGCATGCGAAGAGTAGGTAAGCCTTTGTCTTTCAGATGCCGGAATGCAGCGCGAGGCGTTGGTGACAGCCGATGGACCAGGTAAGAGATGCGCTGCCACTGAAGACCGTAGTGCTAACCTGTTCTTTCTTTGTCTTTACAGGTGCTGCTGAAGACTGGATTCCAGGATGGTAAGCCTTTGTTCCCTTAGGCCCAGGATCAGAAGCAGAAGACACGATGAGCGTTCTGCTGCAGAGAATGCAGAATAACGCAAAGCAAGAATCATCCATCGGGTGTGGTTTAAATAGCCTCCTGTAGTGCTTAGGTGTCTCCTTCCACAGCCACGCCTAGGTAAGAAAAGAGTTCCTGCTTTCCAGAAGAGTTCCAGTGTTCTGAACCTAGGGAGTGGCTCCTGCCCCACCCAACAGGAAAAGTAGTCCCAAACAGAAGAGGATCAAGGGTTCAACTGGCAGGTAAGTAAGCAGCATGGTCTGCTGCAGGTAAGTCCACCCAAGCATTATGAGCCCGGCGCTTCCAGCGCTGGGACTGGGCATCTTTATGAGCCTGGTTGCACTGGCGCCAGGACAGGGTCCAAAAGGTCCCAATTGGGACTGGCTGGCACTCGGAACCGGGGTTATGCGTCTGCTTCCAAGGGAGTCGGGCAAGTCCTGATCTTTTGGAAGCAGATATCATGACAGCACCCCCCCTCAAGGCCCCTCCCAAACCGGGCTTCTCCGGGGGTTTGGGCTTGTTAGGAAATGTTCGATGAAATCTTTTGATTAGACGAGGGGCGTGGACATATTCTGCAGGTTCCCAGGATCTTTCTTGGGGACCGTAGCCTTTCCAGTCAATCAGGTAAAATAGTTTAGATTTGGAGATCTTGGAATCCAGGATGCTTTTGACTTCAAACTCGAGTTCTCCATCAACTAGAATAGGTTTTGGAGATTTAGTTAGTCGGGTTAGAGGTTGCACGGGTTTTAATAGAGAGACGTGGAAGACCGGATGTATCTTCATGTGAGGGGGCAAGTCCAACTTGACCGCTACTGGATTTACTATGGTAGTGATGGAATAGGGACCAAGGTATCTTGGGTTGAATGTGCGTGGTCCTTTGAGAGGTAGATATTTGGTGGATAACCAGACTTGATCTCCTACTTGATATTGGGGGGCTTCCTTCCGATGTTGGTCTGCTCCTTTCTTGTATTGTTCTTTAGCCCTTTGAAGGTGAGAAACGGCTTCCTTAAAGGCTTGGGTGATTGTAGAATGCAGGTGGTCTACTGCTGGTGTTCCAAGATCTTGGAGTGGATCCAACTCCGAGGTTCGAGGGTGACTACCGTATAAAAGAAAAAACAGGGTCTTCCCAGTTCCCGAGTGGACAGAGTTATTGTAGGCATATTCGGCTATCCAAAGGATATCTTTCCAAGTTTTTTCAGTTTGTTGTAGCATGCAGCGCAAATACTGTTCCAGAGTTTGATTGGTCCTCTCGGTTTGTCCGTCGGTTTGAGGGTGGTGGCTGGTCGAAAGTCTCACATCAATTTGAGCCGACCGACAGCAACTTCGCCAAAAATGAGAAATAAATTGACTACCTCGATCCGAAATGAGAACTGAAGGAAAACCGTGCAGTCGGACGATGTTTTCGAGAAATTTTCGGGCCAGAGTTGCTGCTGTTGGTAAGCCTTTGAGTGGAATGAAATGCGCCATCTTGGAGAATAGGTCCACGATTACTAGGATCGTATTGTATCCGGAGCATGGAGGTAGATCGGTGATGAAGTCCATAGAAAGCGTATGCCAAGGGCGAGGTGGGATGTCAATAGGGCGTAAGAGGCCGGCTGGTTTTTCCTTTTGACTCTTGTTTTGGGCGCATACTCCACAGGACATTATAAAGTCTCTGATATCTTTTTTCCAAGACGGCCACCAGAAGTAGCGCTTGATCTTTTCCGAGGTCTTGGTCATACCGGGATGTCCTTCCATTAAAGAATCGTGATAACAAGAGATTACCTTTTTCTGTAAATCTGTGCTGGGCAGGTATAACCGTTCTTGGAAATATAATAGGTTGTCCTTCACCGTAAAGTCCTTTCCCTGCAGATGCCAATTCTGTATGTCTGCTGGCGTTACCAGTAGCCTGGCTTTATCCTTAACTTCCTCTATGGATTGTGTGGCGATTACACCTAGAATTCTTTGTTCGGGAATGATAGGTACAGGTTTAGGATTGATCAAATGTTCTTCCACTCCCATCCGAGAAAGGGCATCAGCTTTACCGTTTTTGTACCAGGTCGATAGGTAATTATGAAGTCAAACTCGGCAAAGAATAGTGCCCAACGGAGTTGCCTAGAGGATTGAGCTTTTGCGGTTTTCAAATATTGCAGGTTTCGGTGATCTGTAATCACAGTAATGGTGTGTCGGGCCCCCAGAAGATAATGCCGCCAAGCCTTAAAGGCAGACTTGATGGCTAGAAGTTCCTTATCAGTAATAGTGTAATTGATTTCAGGAGGCGAGAATTTGCGGGACCAAAATGCCACGGGATGCAACTGATTGGTTACTGGGTCCTTTTGTGATAGAACTGCCCCCATGGCAAGGCTCGAAGCATCAGTTTCAACGATGTAGGGGAGTTCTGGGTGAGGATGTTTTAAGATCGGTGCAGAGATAAATCTAGTCTTCAAATTCTGGAAAGCTTGTTCCGCCTCGGTAGACCATTCAAAATGTTTGTTTTTCTTTAACAAGGCGGTGATGGACTGGACTATTCGAGAGAATTCGGGGATAAACCTGCGGTAAAAGTTAGCAAAGCCTAACATGCTTTGAACACCTTTTACGGAGGATGGCGATGGCCATTTGAGAATTGCATCGACCTTCTTTGAATCCATACGCACTCCGCTAGGTGATAATATGAATCCCAAGAATTCAACTTCAGTCACGTTGAAAACACATTTTTCCAACTTAGCGAAAAGTTTGTGTTGACGCAATCTCTCGAGGACCATTTTCACGTGTTTCCGATGTTCAGTTTCCGATGAAGAATAAACGAGGATGTCGTCAATGTAAACAACAACACACACATCTATGAGCTCTCGGAGGACATCGTTCATAAAATATTGAAAGGCGGCCGGGGCATTGCAAAGTCCGAAGGGCATGACCTGATATTCAAATAGCCCATACTTGGTGTGGAAGGCCGTCTTCCATTCATCGCCCTCTTTTGCTCGTACCAAGTTGTAGGCTCCTCTAAGATCCAGCTTTGTATATATGCATGCTTTTCTGACTTGGTCCAGGAGTTCAGGGATCAAAGGTAACGGATATCTATTCTTAACGGTGATCTGGTTCAGGGCGCGATAATCTATACAAGTTCTAAGGTCCCCTTCTTTTTTTGGAACGAAGAACAAAGCTGAGGAAGCAGGGGACTTGGAAGGACGAATAAACCCATTCGCTAGGTATTGATCCAGGTATTGTCGGAGGTGAAGATTCTCAGGCTCGATGAGGGCATAAATTCTACTACAAGGAGGAGTAGATCCAGGTATCAGGTCTATCTGGCAGTCATAAGACCTATGAGGAGGTAGAGCGTTAGCCTGATCCTTCCGGAAAACATCTTGGAATTCTAGGTATTCAGGAGGTAACTGGGGAGCCTCCGAGGAAATTGCTGCCAGTGCAACACCAGGTCGATGGTGACAAGTAGAGACACATTCTGGAAACTGAACCGTTCTTGCTCGCCAATCGATCTGAGGATTGTCCTTCTCTAACCAAGGAATTCCTAGAATAATCTGGAACTGAGGGGCCTTGATCACATCGAACACGATCTTCTCATGGTGTCCATCTTGACTTACTAGCGTCACTTCTTGGGTGGTATGCGTTACTGGTCCGGAGGCTATCTCCGTACCATCCACCGTAGTAATGACGTCCTTTACAGCCTTTGGACAAAGAGTCAGATTCATCCTCAAAACCATTTCATGATCCACATAATTGCTGATGGCACCGCTGTCGACGTAAGCTTCAATCGCATGTAATCGATCCGAATGTTCAGGGCTAATGAGGACCATAGGTATCACGAAATGCGAGGTCACGGAACTGGTTTTAACGCTCGGCAAGAGGACCTCTATTCTTGTCGGGCAAGGTCGTTTCCCTGCTCAGAGTTTGTGACCCTGGTAACTGCAGCTCCTACTGCCTTCTTGGCTGGTTTCACCGGACAGTCTCGAAGAAAGTGCCCCGAGTTTCCGCAATAGAGGCATAATTGCAGCTGTTTTCTCCTTTCCCGCTCCTTTTGTGTTAGTGGTCCTTTCAGGCCCCCTATTTGCATGGGTTCCCCGGAGTCTACTCCTTTGGTAGGAGTTGGTGGTTTGGAAAATACTCGAGCATCAAACTTGGAACGATCGGCCTTCCTGTTCTGCAGTCTGTGGTCAATTTGAACGACTAAGTCAATATAGTCCGAACAGTCTTGCGGGGGATTCACTACTTGGGCTAACACATCTTTGAGCTCTCCACGTAGACCTCTATAAAACAGCGTAATCCTTTTGTCCTCAGGCAATCGAGTTTCCACTATCAGTCTGTTGAAAGACGCAATATAAGCCAAAAGGTCTTGACTACCCTGTCGCAATGAAAGGAGCTCATTGTCCAAGGCCTGCCCCTGTGAATGCCTTGCAAACAGTTTTTCCATACGGAGCTGAAAAGCTTGAAAATCATGGAGAACCGGATCATCTTGATTAACTAGAGGGATCGACCAGTCTGCCGCATTGCCACTAAGGTACGAAAGCACGAAAGCTACCTTAGCTTGATCAGTTGGAAAGGCTGCTGGCCGGCATAAGAAGTGCAACCGGCACTGATTAATAAATACTGCAAACCTCTTTGGGTCACCAGAAAATCGTTCGGGCGGAGCCAGAGGTACATTTCCAGGTAGGTTGATCTGCACTGGGTTCATAGAGGATGTTGAAGGAAGATTTTCCCCTGTTGCGGGTAACGGAGTTTGTCCGGCTTGTGACTGTAGCAATTGTCTAGCGAGATCGTCTGTTTGCTCCTTGGAAATAATCAGTTCCCTTCTTAGAGCAATCGTTTCCTGACGGGCTGCATGCACTTCTGCTCTTAGTTCCCCAAGTAACTGGGCTAGCTGGTCGGTATCCGAGGTTTCCATAGCGCCTGGGTGGGAGTTTTGCGGTAGGCTTTGCGTTCTGTAACGCTCACCTGATTCCCGCAGAGGCGCCGGTCTTGACTGGGTGAATGCCGTATCTTCAAAGGTGATGTGTAACACACGGTTGGCTCTTTGGGCTGCACCTCTGTGCACTGTATGTCTGACTCGAAGAGTAAGATGTCTGCAGATAGAAAATATGGGATTAATGAACTGGGGTTATTGGGTGCCTCTCTCCTCTTCCCTTTCTCTTCTCATGTAGAACCCCAAAGGTTAACGCCCTCACCTTAGGTAAGTGAACGCCGAGCTCTCCATCTGCCTCGGGGCAGGGTGCCGTAACCAGTTTCTTCACTGGATAAGTGTGCAGGCCTCTTGACCTCAGAGGACTGCTGTCCGTCGTTAACTGCACGAACGGTAAGTTCTGGGCACTTCAAATGTCTTAAAAGTCTTTTGTAATGATATCTCTTGTTTTGCAGGGTTCCGGCGATGGCGGATGGCGGGCTGATGAGAGTTGAGGATCGAACCCGCGTGAGGAATAGAAGCGCCTGGAAGCACGTAAGTAAGCGCTTGTAGCCTGCTTCACGATGCGCACTAACTGTCCCCTTTTATCTTGCAGGTACATGTTCGGAGCTTTAGAGAAGCTGAAGGGTGCTGGAATACCCACTGGATTCGGCGTGGGAAGGAGTAATGGCACGTGAGTAATAAAGTTGCCCAATGTCTTTAAACGCACCTTCTTTTGTCTTTCAGATGCGGGATGCAGCGCCGAAGGCCTCCGGAGCGTGCAAAGAGCTGGTAAGCTTTTGTCTTTCAGATGCCGGAATGCAGTGCGAAGACCTCCGGAGCATGCGAAGAGATGGTAAGCCTTTGTTCCCTTAGGCCCAGGATCAGAAGCAGAAGACACGATGAGCGTTCTGCTGCAGAGAATGCAGAATAACGCAAAGCAAGATTCATCCATCGGGTGTGGTTTAAATAGCCTCCTGTAGTGCTTAGATGTCTCCTTCCACAGCCTCGCCTAGGTAAGAAAAGAGTTCCTGCCTTCCAGAAGAGTTCCAGTGTTCTGAACCTAGGGAGTGGCCCCTGCCCCACCCAACAGGAAAAGTAGTCCCAAACAGAAGAGGATCAGGGGCTCAACTGGCAGGTAAGTAAGCAGCATGGTCTGCTGCAGGTAGGTCCACCCAAGCATTATGAGCCCGGCGCTTCCAGCGCTGGAACTGGGCATCTTTATGAGCCTGGTGCCACTGGCGCCAGGACAGGGTCCAAAAGGTCCCAATTGGGACTGGCTGGCACTCGGAACCGGGGTTATGGGTCTGCTTCCAAGGGAGTCGGGCAAGTCCTGATCTTTTGGAAGCAGAGATCATGACAAAGAATTGCTGGAGTCAAAAAACTGCAAAGTGCATGATCCTAATCATGTTTGCAACTCACATCTTGCCAAAGTCTAAATCTCCTAACGTGTTGGGATCACCTGGGAACATGCTAGTGTGACCCCCCCGTGGAGAACAAAAGGACCTGGTCAGAAATCCCCTTCTGAGAACAAAACGCAAGGGACTTGGAACACACCGAGCGGAACCCGCACCCCCCGGCGGGGTAAGGGTGAAAGGGCAGAAAGAGAGTACAATTAAAATTAAAACCCCAATTCGGGCATAAGTGGATAGTCAAAGCAAGAAATTGCCAGGGAGATCGTAAAGATAACTTACCAAAGGTGATAGTAAAAAAATGAAAAAACCATGGCATGTAATAAACAGTTCATGCATCCAAAGAGTGCATGTGGCGCCTCTATAGAGAGCTGGGAAAAAAATAAAATATATTGGTTCCCAAAAAAATCTTGCAGTCAGTTGCATCCGACCGTGTTCCCCATATCTGTGAATCTAGAGAGAAAAAGCATAGTAGGGTATAAGCATATCTGTAAGCTTGGCCCATATGGAGGAGAAGAAAAATGAAGCAAAAGTATTACCTTGAGCGTGATCCTATGCTACGCAAAACGAAAAAAGTGAGCCCATTATTGCTTGTTTGGGAAGTGGCTAAGTCCTGTGTGGTGTCAGTTAAATGGGCAGCTGCCTCACAAAGGAGATTATATCACCAGATGTGTTCGAGGTCCATTGAAGAAACCAACCTGGACCAAAAGAAAGGAACAAAACCCAATTAAAGGGCGGTTAGCCTTCAAAGTTATAAAACACAGGAAAGAAAACTCGTGTGTAGGGAAGCTGTAGTGCAGGTAGTTCAGTACCTGTTATTAGGTGTAGCTGAGTTCCCTAGCAAACAGTTTAGGCAGATAGGGAAGGGAGGGAAAGACAGCCTCCGGCTGGCGCCTGTGCCGCGCTGCAAATTCTGCTGCGACTGGCTCCTGGAATGCGGAAAAGGAGCCTTTCTATTTGGAAGGTCGCCATGACGTGTGGAGGCGGGCGTGTGGGCCGGTGTCTGGTAATTGGCGGGGCACCCAATCAGGAGCCTGTGTGTCCGCCGAGTGGCAGGGGGTGTGTGTCCCGCCTAGCCTATCAGCTGGGATAGAGAGTCCTAGTCGGGTTGTAATAAATACAGCGCGGCGTCAGGCAGGCAAGTGATAGATGTTGGGGCCGGCGTCCGCCTGGAGACACAAAGGGGATCGCGTTTCTCCCTACCGCCTCTGACTGAATAGAGAATCCAAAGCCCGGGGGCATGATAGTCTCCACGGACCAGGCCAGAGGGGACACCCCCTTGTGCCAACATTTTGGTCTAGGAAACCTGTACAATTGAGAAGAGCAGATTCTTGTGCATTTAAACATGCCAGGAATTAACCGCGTGAGGTGGTGCTGGGACCCGAATTGCACCCGTATTGTTGGGATCTGTGTTACACCCATGTTGTTAGGACCCATGTGACAGGGACCTAATCTCCTGACCGGCTCCCAAGGTATCTAGACTCTTGTGCAATGGGAAGTCTAACTAGACATGGAATTCTGCCAGGTAAGGAAAAACTTATCGGTATGCATGTAAACAGTGTATGCATACCGGGACTGAATGGTCTTGTGGCGGCAGTCCCGGGTGTAAATATGCGCAGCATGTTAAATAACCTGGAGGTCCCTATGTAGGGATAATATGGATGACAATAAGACCATAAGAAAGCTCAGCTCGAAAAAATTATCTAAAAAGGACCTCTGTTAACGGTGAAGGATTCAGGAAGGAGGTAGCTCATTGAGACCATTGTCCAGGGAGTCCAATCTGTACACCCATCTCTTTTCCAATTCGAGAAGTCTGTGCTGTACATTTTGACCTGTATGGATCCTATCCAGGACCCACCACAAAATGTCATCATGGGTATGGGAGTTGGTCAGGTAATGTGTGACCAACGGAGATGTAGTTTTCTTACACCGGATCCTCGAGCGGTGTTCTGAGATCCGAGTCCCTACATTCTGCATAGTTTGTCCCACATATCTGAGCCCACAAGGGCATTCAATACAGTATATCATTTGACTGGTCTTGCAATTGGATTGATTGTTTAAGACCCATTGTCTATCGCCAATATTGAATGTTTGGATCCTCTTAGTAAATTTACATACCGAACAGGATCCGCAAGGATAGCGTCCGGTGACCTTGCGTAAGTTCCACAGGCCTGTGCGTAGTGGAATTTTGCTGTATGAGGAATGAACTAAATGATCTCTGATGTTTTTTGCTCTTTTAAAAGCAAAGCGAGGTATAGGCTCATTCACCAGTTGTAATCTAATAATGGGCCAATATTTTCTGATCATTTTTTATAAAATCAAAAACATTGGGTCCATGAGTCAAGACGCATGTTAACCTTGCTGCATCAGGGGTATTTGGCTCGGGCCGTGATATCAAAAGTGAATCCCGGTCCGTGAACCTAGCTCTCTTGGTAGCGGTATTCACCAACCTTTTGGGGTATCCACGTATGTGTAGGCGCTGACCAAGTGCCTGCATCCTTGCCCAGCAACAGGGCTTTAGATGCCGGCTTTTGCCTCGCCATGTGCTGCAGGGCACGGATACGTGTTTGTTATTTCTTGGGCCGTTTTCCTGGTTTCAGATACCTCAAGTCAGCTTCCCTCTTAGCAGTTCTAAAGTCCTTGTATCAATGAAGGATTCCTCTAAGAATTCCAGGACAGCCTGTGTGTCTGGCTTGAAGCAAAGAAGTGGAATTGTTAAGTTTTTCTTGGTGATGGGAGAGATTGCAGTAGGCTCTTTGCTGGATCCACCAATCACTTCAATGAAAATGCTAAGGTTCAAAGGTGGTTTCTTTCTATCTCACTGGGACTGGTTCTTCCCATTGTGGTGATACTGGACTTCTAGTGAGTCTCAGATTCACTGACTTCCCCTTTCAGAGACTAGTGAAGACAGCAAAGTTTCAGGGTTATTTACTTTCCTAGGCCCCTACTAATGGAGCGACCCTTCAAATGCATCCTACGCTTTTACTACTGGGTATATTTCTAATTTTGGTGAACAGGGTTTTTGCCTGAGGCTCGCTCTTCTTTCAAGATGCCTCTTTAGAGCCAAAGGCTGATATGTTTTCTGCCAGATATATGTGGCATCATGTTATTTTGCTGAAGTAAATTACAATTTGGTAATTTACTTCACCAAAATTACTTTGATGTACATATGTATTTTTATGGAAGAGGTATATGTGGGGTAGGTTGTTTAGGGGTGGGAATGGTAGTGTTGTGGAACGGGAGGATAGGGGGAACACCCCCAGTTAAAACAAAAGGGGGATGTCACTCCAAGTAATTTTGTCGAAGTAAATGAGCACACTGTAATGTACTTCAGCAAAAGAACATATATGTAGTTTGCACAGTGTCACGGGGCCATGATGGATCAACAAGAGGCAGATACAAGACATAGTTCAAAAAAGGCTTATTAGGTCTAGTTACAGGTTTGGGCCAAATTAGGGAAAACAACTTTGCTGACAACAACAGTTTGGTTTCTCCTTGCTTGTAATGGTTGAAGTGTTTGAGGCTTTGAATTTGTGTCTATATTCCCTTTCGGGTTCATAGTCACTCACAGTCGTAGGGTTTTAAGTGTCCTTTGAACTTCTTTCTAGGCTTCTTGATTCACCACATCCAATCCTCTGCTTCTCATCTTTGGGCCTGGGAGTCCCCTCTTCTGGGATCTCTGGGCCCATGTGAGCCCACACATGAGGCATGGTCAAGGCAAAGGCTGGGGTATAGTGTCAGCGAACAAAGCCCCAGAGGTTCCACCTAGCAGTCAGTTGCGCGAATGAATCTGAAGGCTAATTTCTAATCCCTCGCCTCCTCCCCATCGCAGTGTCCTGGCACTGTTCCCCCAATGCCCTGACCTCACTTTCCTTCCTGACAGGCCACTGTGTTCTTGTACCTCTGGGGATCTCTGACACCTCCAATCCTCTCCTCTCCAGCATGTCTCTCCTTGCTCACCTCTTTGACATTCCACTATATGCTCGTATCTCCACTGTTGCCAGGCTCATCCTTTCTAGGAATGGGGTGGGCCATCTTATGATTCACCACGCACTTTCCTGTGGCGTTTCTCCTTACCTCCATGTGATGCCTTGTTAATACCTCCATTCTCTCTGCATTATCTCCTCCAACTGATGTCTTTCTCCCACCAGCCTTCGTTCTCTATCCAATGTCTCGATGCCTATGTCTTTTGTAAGGTTCTAGCCATTGTCCTGGGACCATCCTATGTGGGAGTGCTTGCACCTATGTGTGATAACTGGTATAGCGTGTGGATTTGTGCGGGGGGTCAGAGACTCAGTTTACCTGTTTGTAATTGGGAAACACTGAACAACAATGCAGATTGAGCCTTCTTTAGGCTTATCTGCCCTCTTGGTTTTCATCTGAGTACACCTGGCACTGCCATGTGGCTCTCCCTTGTATAGCATTACCCTGTTGGGCTTCTGCAGCAGAAAGTATGTGCAGAAAGTCACTGGTCCAGCCCTGCGCTCATTCAGATCTGCAATATGTGTTACTGTTACTTTCATTGGCTCCGGTTGCCTCATTTGAATGGGGATATGTTAACCAACAGTAGGGCCCTGCTTCACCTCATAGACACGCTTACCTCTTAATGGGGAAGGCAGCCCTTCATCATGTCTTGGGTGACAATTCCTGCCATGGCCCTGGGGTGAGTTGGAGTGGTCCGAGAGGTGCCTTATATACCTCCTCTTAGCCTAGTATTACAGCAAGGATGGCAACTTTCTGAGTGGCGACCGCCTCATACACCCCACACAGGCATATTCCAGGGAATTCGTCATAACCGCTATGCAAAGCCATCTCTAAAATTACACATGGTCCAGAGATATATTGCCCAGGTACTGCTTAGTGACAAGTCTTCTTCACAAGGGTATAGCACTCTTCTTGCAGTTTGTAATCCATGTCAGGAGGAATGTGGCTGGTCCACATCTTGCCGGTACAGAGTCATAGTTCCCCAAGTCATTCTAAGGGATGCTTGTTTCACCCTCTGGGTGTTATATGAAGCACATGGTGCCCTTCTTACCCGGTCTGTATCACAAAATGGAAATGGTGTCCTCACTGTATTAAGGATTTCTCACACTGTCTCCCTGTATTCTAATCCCTCATCATGTAGAGTCGAATCACCTTTGACCAGGGACTCATTACCACCTCGATCTGGTAAACCTGGCGGGCTTGGTCAGGATCCCCATTGGCCTCCACTTCCAGGATCACCACAGCAGTCTCAGTGTTGCTCTCAGCCTCCGTTTGCATACGCTGTTCTCCAATCACATGCTAAACCAACTCCATGTGGTACACGCACCCACCCCAACTCACTTAATCCTTTGGTTTTATATATAGGAACCTACATAGTCCCTTCACTATGTCTCGTGTGGGGATAGGCCCATTCTATTTTCACTTTGTTTTGGCCTCTTTGATTGGTAACACCGGGTGTAATTCTTTATTAGCTCCATAGGAGGGGGTGCTGGTCAATCAGGATACTCAAAATTCCAGCTGGATCCTAAGGTATAAGACTGAATTCCGAGCAGCCTAAGTGGTGCTGGCCAGCGCCCCCTTCCCCACTTCTCCTTCCCTGCTTTTCTTTCCCTTCCTCGCTCCCCTTTCACCTCTTAGCACCCGTGTAGTTTATTTTCGGTGCTGCACGGTGCAGAGTTGTGGTGTCCCAACTCTGTTTTGTCTGTTGATGACTTGATGGTCATCAACAACGAAAACGCACTTGGAAACTTTGCTCTGGCCTATTGACTCTGGCCCACCCGGAATGGCCCGGGTACCTTGTGATTATGGCCATATTAATCTAATTTCTGTGGGTCACGGCACAGTGAACTGATAAAAGTGCTGGCTACTAAGTTGAGGCCAAGCAGACGTCCCACTCCTCCACCGTCCAGGTATTGAATCTCAAAATCTTGTGAACTCGGCTCCGTAAGTTGCGTCCTCTTTTTGCAGGATCTGTCTACTTATTCTCATGGCACTAGACCAGCAAACAACCTGCGTCGCTTGGGTAAGTCTGCAGGTGCCTTTTGCGGACAAGCACACTATCTCCTTAAGCCTGTGGAGGAGCACTTTGAGAATCACTGACCCAGAGGTCAATAACTATTGGCTGGGGGACAGAAAGCCTTGGGAATGGGGATCACTGGCCCTATTTCTAGGAAGGCTCTGGCATGCCTCCGATACCCACTATTACCAAAGCCACCCATGCTGCTATAGTGGGTCTCAGGGTTCCAAACTCGCAGACAAGCACTCTTCAGGGGCTGTCAGCCCCATATCACAGGTTGGGCACGTTCTTCAGTGACAGAGGAAAGGTTGCTCATGTCAGGGCATGGACCTGAGGATGAATGGGGTTTCTTTCACTTACACTCTAACCCCCTCTGAGTAGCTCACAGCTCTGGCTCGGTTGCCTGAGCAGGCTGGCTTTCCTGGGTGACAGAGAAACCTGTGTGAGAGGATCAGATGTCTGACTTCTTTACATACCCTTTGCCCTTCACATTTGCCCCATTTGATGGAGGACTCTTCACAGGATAACACGAGAATGAATCTATGTTGCCTTGCTCATTATCCTCTCAGTGTTGCACCATGATGCTGTATGGTTGCAGGCTAATGAAGTATCCCAAGATGTGGGCATTTGCCTCTTTCTGTTTGGGTAACCCACTGAGAGGTGCATGATCACTGAGGAGTTTAAATCGAAAGCCTGATAGATAATACTTTAGCACTTTAAAAGGCCTACGTGAGGGTTCAACATTCCGGTTTGGTTATTATGTAGATATTTTCTCTGTGGGGAAATTCATGTAGAGAATCAGTTGCTTTAACCCCTGGATATCTGAGATAGGACCTCCACCAACCCCCTTCTAATGCATTAGCTTGTTATATGAACTCCGTTTTTCCGACACGCATTATCAGAAGTGGGGGTTGGCATAAAGCATCTTTGCAATCTCGACTTCCGGCAGCCGGTGGATGCCAGGAATTTGAATTTTGGTGTCTTGAAGCCCTGGATCATCAAGCCCAGCACCAATGACATCGATAGCCTTTGACTACTCCACTCCAAACCCCAGCGCTCACATCCTGAGAGGGCATGTGCTTCTGTGTTCACCTCCATAAGGGCGAAAGAAGTGATCCAGGGGAAGCAATGCTGATGGGTGCAGTAGTTATAATCACTGAGACAACCGTTCTGGGAAACTCTATCGTTCATCCAATCATGGAGGAAAGAATTAGTAACATTTACTGGAGCAATGATGACACCATAAATTGGGTGTTGGTGTCCCTGGAGGCACAATTTGCCGGTAATGCTGTGTGTGGTCCTGTGATCCTGTTCCCCCGCGCCCCTTTGTGACCTTAAAACACCTCAGCACCCCCTGTGAGGGCGTAGATGTTGGCGTCCCAGAGGGTGCTTGTGAGCCCGCTAGACGCTGGAGGTGATTCTGTTTTCATATCACATTCACATCGCCTCTACAGTCTTACTTCCCCGTACCCCCTGTATATCAGCTGAGAAGCGGACAACATTGAAACCACTAAAAGCATGCTGGGCGGACAACTTTGGAAATATTGGAAACATCGACCCAGGAGAAAACTTGGAGCTCTGTACAGCAAAGACGCCCTGTTGTAGAGTGAGAACTGTCCCTTGCGGTGCCACTATGAGACTGTGTATTGTGTGGCGCACACAGCAATGACTGAGGCCCACACGGTATCAACCGGTCTCAACTATGTCTTTATTTTAATTAACTTTCCTTCCCCGCTTCCGGTCCCACTCTTGCAATTCCTATGTCCCACCCTTACCCTAGCCCCACCTTCCACTTAATGATGTGGGTCAAACATGAACTTGACAACCATCCCCCTTTTTAAACACATAGGGCCTCATTTCGAGTATGGCGGTAGGGGGTTAACGGCACTGGTAAGGATGCCGGTGCCGTTAACCCCCTACCTCCATATTCCAAGGTCCCTTAGCAGGTCCCACCAGGAACAGCTGGTCTGACCAGTCGTTCTTAGCAGGACCCGTTAAGGGACCATAGAGCTAATAACGGGCCCGCAATTTGCGGGCCCGTTAATAGCTCCTTCCCCATTCCCATTGAGCCCTATCGGGGCTCAAATGGGAATGGGGAATGGTTTTCTAAGTGGGGAGTTACCGGGTCCTCCAAGGTTGGAATGACCCGGTAAGTCCCCATTCATAGGGCCTCATTCTGAGATTGGTGGTCGTCATGGCGCTTTTTGCGCCATGACTGCCACCAATAATGGGTCCGGCACCGGTGTAGTTCAATGGGGACTTACTGGTGTAGTCCGACCCTGGCGGGACCGGTAAGTCCCCATTGAACATGCCATTCCCCATTCCCATTTGAGCCTCCAAAAGGCTCAATGGGAATGGGGAGGGTGTTAATAACGGGCTCGCGACTTGCAAGCCCGTTATTAGCACCCTGGTCCCTTAGTGGGACCCGTAAGGGATGTGTGATCAGACCACACGTTCCTTACGGTCCCCGCCACGGGACCTTGGAATAGGGCGGTAAGGGATTACCGGCACCGGTCTGCCGGTATCTGGGCTGCTTCCCTAGTCACCTCGGGGTTCGATGGGGGGAGGGACAAGCCTGGTGCTTCCATGCCATCATCACCTGAGGCTTCTTCATCCCCCAGTATGCATCGAACGAATCCTCTCGGACACATCTGTCGTCAGGGTCCTCTGGGTTGTCCCACAGGGCTTCCCAAGATATCACATCACCACAACATTCTTTGAAGTGTGATACATTTCACGTGATCTCTCGTCCATTGACATCTGTGTCGGTGATCATTGTGCCTTTTACTCTTGTAACCATGAGGGGAGTCTTCCTTCCTCCTTTGAGTCCGGCGTACTATTACTTGGTGTCCTCCCTCAAAGCTGTGTTCTCGAGCACCTCGCTGCTCATCTGCTGCAATCTTCATTTTGTGCTTCTCTTCTGCATCTCTGGCCCAGACCACCTCGTCATCTGGCATAGTGTGTCCTTCCTGGGGCTCTTGCGGCACTTGCCAGTAGTGCTTTGGCAGTAGTCCCTCAAGAGTTGGTATAATGTTTGTTCAAAAGGTTTGTGAGATAGACGAGCCACTTACAGTGCCCTCTTAAGGTTTCCCATTGAGGGCTCAACCATGCCATTGGCTTGTGGCCAGAGGGGCGTGATGTTCCGATGCTTGAAACCCATATGTTGAGCAAAGTTGGCAAAGTCCATGCTGGTATATGGTGGTCGATTGTCAGACTTGATGATCAGAGTAAGACCATAAGCTGTGAGTATGCAATCTTGGACCGGAATGACTGTTGTTGCTGCAGTGCACGGCGCAATCTGTACTTCCGGGTATCTTGAATATTCATTGATGATGATTAAGGTATAGGTGCCGTTCCGAAGGGGTCCAAAGAAATGAACCGCTAGTTCTTCCCATACCCAGCCTGGGAGTGGAGACATCAGCAGCAGGTTTGAGCGCAGGGGTGGGGCTATCTGTGAGAAACCAGAAGGTGCCTCACCCACTAGTCCCAGGGGATATGTCATCCAGGTGGCCAGGACACGGACATTGCTTTTGGATCCAGTTCCTGCGGGTGGACCGGTGCGGGAGGATCACCTGGGTGAGGGTTGTTCGGGTAGTGGGAGTGGGACACCGGATGGTGAGATGCGCTATCCCCTTGCATGTAAAACCTTTACCCCATCCTACCAGGTAGGATACGTAGGGACTCAACCCCCACCCCCACCCCTTTTCCTACACAAACACTTTCACACGGACAGCCCACACTGGGGGAAAACACCCGAGCAGTATACCAGACATGTCCTAATACAATGGTCAGGCGTGGTCAGGCAATTACTGACCATCACACAGACCTGACTTCAATTAAACTTCCCCACACGGATAAAAGGTGGGGCACCAAAACACACCCCGAGCGAGGCAAAACAAACGAGGGAATAGCAGCTCCAACACGGCATCTGAACAATGGGAGAAAGACAGTGAAGTACGAGAGGTTTGCAAGGAGGGAAATTCCCTTGACCTTTCTGGCAAGAAACAGTTACTTTCATGAGACTTTGATATTTGACAGTTTAAGGCCACAAAACCAGTCCAAATAATCCTGCATTGTGTGTCGGAGATACCCACTTTCCTCCTACATGACTAATCAAGTCGGGGAGAAGCAGCAGCCACTGTGGTACCGTCCTTGACTCCAAGAACAACATAGCAACAAAGAAATAAACACAGCCGGTGAGTTGGAGGGACCGATACCAGACCAATCTGTGTTGAAGCTAAGGTTGCAAGCAGCAACACTGTATAACGTGCACTGGAACAAACTTGCTAAAATGCATGTGATGAAAGATGCGAGTAAAGTTAAACTGCTGATGTATCCTTGAACTTTGAAAGGATAGATACAATACCGTTGACAGAGTGGTCTGGCACCAAATGCATGCTCAATCGAAGGTCTGTAAGGTATACAGTCAAGAAGTGGCAGAAGTGAAAGTTAAAGAGTTGTAGGGAGAAAGAGTTTGGGAATCGAAGTGGTCCTGCTATGGGTCAAGCAAAACCTGGCGCACAATCAAAACTCTTTAATTTTTGATACAGAAAGGAAATATTGGAAAATTAAATAAAGTGGTCCGAGCCTGATCGAGGGAGGGCAATTGTGAAGAAAGGAACTGTTAAAGTGGGTCTGTGCCTGACGGAGGGTAACCTGAGGTGAACAGTGAATCACCCGAGAAATTGTACATGTGGAAATTCGGAGAAGAAAGGAACGTTAATGTTTGTTTTTCACATACAGCCCTCTGTAATAAGAGACTTTGAATGGCAAAGAGACTTTGGCACAGGAGGTTCTAATACTGAGGTTTTGAACTGCATTCTCATGCTAGAGAAGCAAGAGTGTGTGCTAAGCTTGAGTGTGCCTCCTTTTCCCGTGCTGAAAATGTGGGGAAGGGAAGCCAACGGCTCAACTATCTTGACATATGATTTCGTGAACACTTTTCTATTGCATAACATTGTTTCCCACACCATTTTTATTTAGAAGTTAGGATTGGCAACAGGTTTATTAGTATAGGTCCTTTTATATTCACAAGACTCTACTAGGACTGCGTTATTATTTTTTGATGGTCTAAGCTTGCTCCCATCTTTAGATTTAGGATTAGACAGGCGTTTTTTCAAACCATTTTGAAAGTTCAATAAACACCCTTGAACTGTGATCACTTCTGTCTGTCTTCACTGTTTGATACCATGCCTTCCTTACATATCACACTGCAAATGGGGCACTTTTTTAGAGTGTCCGCCACCTGTTTATCCAAGCATGGGAACCAGATTTTCTGCCACAGTAACTTCTTGGCTACAGTCTATGGGCCTCATTACGACCCCGGAGGTAGCATTGCCGGTAAAAGACACTCCCCAGTCCCATTGTGTCCCATAGGTGCCGGTACTACCATCAAGGTCTGGGAGTGGGTGCCTTTCCTCCTGCCAGGTCAGAGTAATTTTTCCTTGGTTGATACACTGTGCTACAATCGCCAGTACCGGGATGACTGCTGACTCCTGTTGATGCATCTTCCATGCCACCGGGAATGGCTTCATTTGGTGGATATCGTATTGCAGGTATGCATCCGCGAATGAAGGCTCGGGTTGTGGAGGTCCGTCAGGTGGCGCGACTGATAGTCGCCCAGGTTCTTGTCCTTACCCGCTCTGTGGCAGATAGTGAATTAGTAGTCTTGGAGACAAAGACCCCATCTTTCAATTCGCGGTGGCATCCAGGTTTGTGGGTTTCCATAGATGGTGAGGAGAGCTTGGTGGTTGGTGACCACTGTAAATACTTTCCGATATATGGAAACAGATAGAAGTGTTTGCACGCCCAGACAACCACCAGGCTCTCCATTTCAGCCTCTAGATATTTCTGCTCACTGGTTCTCAGACTGTGGCTGGCATAGGAAACAACTTTCTTGATGTGTGGGATCCTAGGGTGATATTGTGCAAGTATAGCGTCGAGCCGCACCAGGCTCGTGTCCACTGTCACTTCAGTATCTTTGGCAGAGCTGAAGTACGTCATGTCAGTGGCTGAGGCAATACGTGCACATATTTTGGCAAAGACGGCTTCACGTCCTAGTGTCCAGACAAAGTTTTGATTGCCTTTGGTTAGTTGACGGAGCGAGGCGCTCACAGTTGTGAAATTCTCCAGATACCGTGAACAGTAACTTGCGAGCACCAGGAATGACCCGAGGTCTGACACACCCACTGGGTGGGGGGCTTCTTGTAGCGCTTTAACCTTATCTGGGTCGGGACGCATTCCTTGGTCCAAAAATATGTGTCCAAAGAACTTGAGAGTCTGTTTGCCAAATTCGCATTTGTCTTTGATGAGAGTTACGTGGGCTGCTTCCAGGACCATGCAGACCCTGTGTAGGTTGTCATTGTGTTCCTGGGCTGTTTTACTAAACACAGGATGTTGTCTCTGTAGTTCAGACACCCTGGGATATGCTTGATCACCTGGTAGATTTCCTCCGGGAAAATTCTGGCCGCTGAGGATATGCCAAAATGTAGACGCTTGTAGCGAAATAGTGCCATGTGTGTTACAAAGGTGGTAATATATATCGGGACTCCTGGGCTAGCTCTAGCCGGTGGTAGCCCTTATTAAGATCAAGTTTTGAGAATATGGTCTCTCCATTGAGGAGGTGGAACATGTCCGTTATTCTCAGGGCTTGGTATCACTCTCGCTGGATGGCCATGTTGGGGCGGCACATTTCTACTCAAAGGCGAAGGGATCCTTCTGCCGATTTATTAGGGACCGGTACAATTGTGGACATGCATGGGGTGGGTCCCACCATTGGCTCTATGACGTGGAGATCCAGTAGGTGTCTTATTTCCTCCTCCACCTGCTTTTGTATGTTTATTGGGATGCACCTGTAATGTTGGGCAACAGGTTTAACTTCTGGGTCAATATGGAGCATTCCTTTGCAGTTCTGCAACTTGCCCAGTCCTTTGAAAAGGTTCGAAAAAATGCTTTAGTGACATCCCCTTCTGGAGCCAGGTATTTGTGGGTCATCATGCGTAAAGAATGTGGATAAGTCCCATGTCTACAGCCGTTTGAATACTTAAGATACATCCACTATTTGCTGCTGTGGAGAGTACATGTAGAGTATATGTAATTGGATGTGGGCTGTGTGAGATTTGTACAGATCGTTGTGAAAGTTCTCTTACACAGCAAAGGTGTGTTCGAGGCGTGAGGGAAAATGTCCACTTTTGAGGGTCTCAGTTTAGGCAGTTGTGAGAGTTGATTGTAGGCTTCCTTGCTCAGAACACTCACCCATGGCTGGAGTCAATTAGGAACACTGTTGGCGTTTTGTAAACTTGAAGTGTCAATATGGGGCTGTGTTCCTTTGCCGTCTGATTCCCCAGCACCCACACATATCCCTGCTTCCTTTGGCTGTCCTGGGAAGAGAAGTAATTGGGATGGCACCTGCTGTTCCTCAGGAAGGCAGCCTGGGTGATTGGCGTGGGGGCATTCCTGCAGAAAGCCCTGAAATGATCATCGTCTCCCCCGCATGCATCGCTTTTCTGACGCAACCCTGGCCCTCAGGGGGGAATTCGTAGCCGCGCCTGTAGCACAACTTTGCAGAGTGACTGACCTTGTCGGGTGGTGTTGGTGTCAGCTTCTTGATGACCACCTGGTCTCAGGGGTCTGATGATATCTTTACTCATCCCAGACTGACCACTTGTTGTGACACCATTGAGTCAGTGCGGGCCATGGCCAAGATTTCACCCAGGAATTGTTGTTTTTGGAGGAGTTTCTTTTTAAATTCAGCAGACTCGCACCCCACAATCCGTTGGGAGCACAGTGCTTCATCATTTGAATAATTATGGAATTCACAATGTTTCATGTGAATGCAGAGTTTCATGACATAATTATCCATGGTCTCGCCGCTCTCCTGCATGGTGGTGTGAAAGATATGTCTCTTGTAGTCAACGTTGGTGTGTGGGCCAAAATATATGGCAAGTAGTTCTTCTCTAATCTCTTGAAACGTTGCTTTCTCCTCATAACCAGCTCAAATACAATGTCCCGTGCTGCTGCTCATACTGGCAAGGTCAATATGTTCTTTTTACGTTCATCATCCATGGGGCCCATTGCCCCCACGTATACTCTAAAGTCCTTCATCCGTCTGACCCATCAGGCCCTAGATTGCCAGTGTCTGTGAGGTCAAAAGCTTGGGGCAGCTGATATCCCCCTAGATCTGGTGAAAGACATCTTAGTGCCTGGCAGGCACAGTGGCAGGAATGTCCATCTCAGACATATAGCCTGCCTTTTCCTTTGCTATGGCAGGTGTTCCTTTCTGCAACTCCTCACCTCTGGAATGCCGGGGTGCTTCTACTGGCCCTGGCTGGACTCTGGCAGCTGAAACTGTTGAGCCGGCAGGCTCCTCTAGATTTTCCTGCAGTCTGGTGTGAGCCCCCTAGGGTGCCGAAAATCGGGCTCTGTTGCACCGCCGCTGCCCGGGCTGCAGGCCTGACATGTGAGCCGCTTATCATGCGGTCACACCTGGAGCTGGATCACCGCCGCCACCTGGGCTCAAATGCCCTTGCAGCCTAGGTCAACTGGATGCCTGGGGCGGGTGTCTCCCATGGAATGTCTTCACGGTGTGCGCAATGTCAGAACCTCGCCGGGTCCGAGCTCCTCATCGCCAGTATTGGAGTGTGAGTACTCTCCCTTGCGGTGCCACTATGAGGGTATGGGTTGCGCCGCGCGCGCAGCAATGACTGAAAGCCCACACGGTATCAACTGGTCTCAACTCCGTCTTTATTTTAATTAGCTTTTCTTCCCCGCTTCCAGTCCCACACTTGCACTTCCAGTGTCCCACCCCTACCCTAGCCCCACCTTCCACATAACGATGTGGATCAAACATGAACAAGACAATCCTGTTTACTCGAGGCATCAGTTGTGTTTTGTACTCCTTGTAAGCTTGTTAAAAAAACAAAGGCAATATAAAGGTAATCAATTACTGCATGTTTCCGTCACATGTGAAACTTATTTTTAATCCTAAAGCAGTTGCTTATTTGACTTTGAAGCCTTTGTTACTGACTCTGATTTAATCTAGATTCAGTTTCATTTAACTGCAAGCTCTAATTAACCCAGCACACATTATTGTGCTGCAGACTCATTGCATTTGCACATCAACTCCTAATAACTGTCTGCCCTTCCCAAGGATAAGAACTGCTCTCCGCAGCGAGCAAGTCGATAAAATCACTGGCAGTCTTTCTCTGTATTCCATCTCCTGCTACACATTGGGGTGCACTGGGAAGATTTTTCTGATTCTTTTTGGCAGTTTGTTGCATAATTGAACAACAGATATGCTACCAGTTTTCAGAGGGCGAGCAGGGAGACAGACGCTGGTGGCCCCTCAAGCTGTCAGTCGTGCCTCACCCTCATTTGGTTATTTAAGAGTGTATATGGACACTTTTTTTGCAGGCACATTTTTAGAGTGTTTGCAACACATTTTTCAGTATTTATGATATAATTTTGTATTTTTTATGGTAATTTGTTTTAAATTGTGAAAGAAGTGTCATTTGCCCAAATTGTGTTTATCTTTTGATTCTCCTTGTGAATAATGTCTAAAAGAAAGGCTGTGAAGCCCATTTCACCTAATGAAAGGGAAAAGAAAATGTATAAAATGTTCCAGCCAATAACAAAGGTAAATATTTTAATCTTTGAGATTAAGGGCCTGTTACATCAAATAGAGTCACCCGAGAATAACACAAAATCAGTTTTGAACACAAGACTAACAAAGAACTCAGTAACCAATTCAAACTGTGTGATTGATAACTAAGAGGATGGTCTTATTTCTTTTTTCCCAGTCCTGCTGGAAAATCCCCCTACTAACACCGCCCAGTGTTTGCCCCTTTCTCCCTTTGAAGTGGTCAAAAGACAGAGGGTGGTCAAAATTATGTTTTGCCAATAAATAGTGGAAGGGGCGGCCAACAGCAGACAGTTTGCAGAACGAACATAGTGCAATTCAACGGATCTGTGGATAGCCTACCCTTGGCTAGTAAAGCCATGGAGAAAGAAAAACATGAATCCAAAGCCCAGACTAGTATGGAGAGGGTAGAAGTTGAAAACACTGTAGAAGTTGCCGTAATTCATCTCGTACTGAGTTGCAAAACAGGTTTGCCCTACTCGATAGTGAATGCTCTTTGAATTCAAATAATAAGGTGGAAAAACCCTTAAAGAAGAGAATGGCAAATAAAAAGCGGAGCTCTAAGTTCACTGAGGACAGGATTGTCCGCAGTAAGCGCTGCCCCACTCTCCCGAAAACCTCAATGGACCAAAAAGATAATTTGGGGTCACCAGAGATGGGATCTTCAGAGACTATAAAAAGGACTGGCTCCGATTGTGCTGACCTCCTTAGAGATATTAGGAGTCTAATTGTAAATAAAATTGGATACTTTATTGGAACTCTTAGGTGAGCTAAATACAATCAAGGAAAGTGTTACTGTACTCTCCTATAACCTAAGGCCCCTTGAGAAAATATTTCCTAAGAATCAACTCACTAACAATTCCTTTGTGGGGGGAAGCGACCAAGGAAAGGAGTGGACAGGCTCTTGCCCAGTAGATAACTCTATAACCTGTCCAACAAGACATGTGAAAAATAATGTCATGACACACCATCAAATTAATGCAATGCACAATTCAGCTCCTTCCCTAATTTCTAGAAATGATACACTGCCTTCCTTCTTGGACCAATCCTGTCCAGAACGAAGCAGAAACTCTGTATCATTCCAATCTTATGCTGAATATCAGTCTCGAATGCGTTCCTGGTCAGCTCACCAACAGCAGGGGCATCCAATTAACAATTCTTATTCGAATTCCAACCAGCGACTTGGCAATCACAAAATGTGCAGGGGTATTTTTCCCAAACGTTGCCATGTTAAATGTCCCAAGTTTGGGTCAATACGCTTACAAAGATCTAGACTCATTAAAAAACAAATGCACTGGCATTGGCCAAGATGTGTTAAGGGCTGTGTCTCAATAATAAGATCTGACATTGTAATGTATAAGAGTTTAGCTCTCAAGTGGCCCCTTTTGATTCAATACTATTCTTTCTCTGATCATGGGACCAGGTGGATGGCATACTGGTGATCAATTATCATACATACCCAGAAGCAGGTTCCACGATCAGGCTTAGTCCTCATGCCCCAGGCTATAGCCCTAGCAAAACAGCTAAAGGGCACATCCAAATGTCAGGGGAAGCCTGTCCAGATCAGAACATATCCTCTTCAGTTGTGAACAGATGGGCAATGAGAACAATAAGTGAGGCATGTCCGGCAGTAGATAGAGACTTGGAGGCCATGGACTGACTGAGGGCAGTAAGTGCTAGCCCCCTAACTGAGTTTCCCTGTAAAATTATTTTTTGGAACATCGCGGGCATTGCTATGAATATAGATGACCCGGAATGGGTTTATTTTATTACGCCACATAACTTGATATTTTTCCAAGAAACCTGGGCAACTGAGCCAATAGCTCTCCAAGGATATTGTTCCTTCGAGATTCTGACAAGGAAAGGGCTTAAACGTAGACCAAGCAGTGAGCTAGCCGCTTTGGTAGAAACATCTCTAAATTAGGATATAAAAGTTATAGCCGCAGATACTTCTGATTTACAACATCTCGTCACACGGACTCCTGGGGGCTATACTCTCGTTCTCTTTAGCATAAACAATAGAACTAGTTCTAAAACTGGGTCTGATACTGTGGAGGAACTTTATGACCTGATAATGGTGGATGGACGTGCGAGCCACCAAAAGATACTTACTCTGGTGGGAGGAGATTAGTTAGAGCCCCTTTCTGAATAAGATGCCCTATGGGAGAAACAGGACAGAGCCTGGGATGTTCCATATATGTAAAGGCCCCGAAACCTAGGAGGATGCATCCTCAAGCTATTGGCACGACCTGCACTCTGTATGATCTGGACCTACGGGCATGTAATGGTTGTTTTAAGAAAGATCAACCAGCCAATCCAACTTTTGTGGGCCCTATGAGCATCTCCAAAATGGATTATATTCTTGTGTCAGCGAAGAATTGGAGTAGGGAAAACAATTTTGAGGTCTTAAGTGAAGTGGTTAGTGATCATAAGCCACTGCTAATTAATCTCAGGTCCGACCCATACTGCACGTTCAGCACCCCGATGAAAGACAGGGTGGCTCCTCTCGCAATAACTGGGCACGCCGTAAAGCAGTGAAATGGTCCAAGATCTTGGATCAAGACCTAAAAGCCCCTATCCATAATGACATTCTGAGTAATCTTATAGACATTTGCATTCCAGAAGCTACGACGGAAAAGGTTTTAACAGAGTTTGGATCACTTATTGTTATCCTCCACCCAGTGCTCCAGATAAGATTTTGAGGAGGGTGTATTTTACTTCATATTTTTAAACTTTGAAAGTAAATGTGATTTCAAGAGAGTAAAAATGACTTTTCTCCTTTGCAAGAGAGTAAAATGTAAGTGGTATCCAGCCGACATGTGCAAAAACTGATTGTAAATCATTACCATGCAGCAGCTTTCTGCACTATGACAGAAAACACCTTTCATTATTTCACTAGGGTTTGGCCATTTGATCTCTCATATATATATTTAAATGTTGACAACACAAAAACCTAGTCAATTACATAGTAAAGCAAACATGAATTGTATTATGTGTTTTGAGGTTCAATAGCAGAATTGTCTTTTGGTGTTTAATGAAAGTCCTAATTTCCTGGAGATATTACTACCTAATAGGATGTGAAAGTTATGATACAACAGTGGAGAGAAGCAAGGACTCCATGCTAAATTCTATACCTAATCTCATGGTCAAATGGTTATTTATATAGCGCTTTTGGCAAAGCGCTGTACATAGAACATATTTATCACAATTATCACCAAACTGAAGGTGGTACACCTTTATCGACCTTGAAAGGAGGAAAGGCTGAGTTGTCCTTGCTGGGATTCAAACCTACTACCTACAGTTCAAGCACAGATCGCAGCAACGAATGCTCAACCGGCTGAACTATCTTATTAGCTAACATCCTTCAGAGGTAAGTAAAGTGAGTATCGACCGAGGTACAATAATCACAGTGCCTAGATGTTGGGCGTACCATTCATGAAGCGCTACATAAAGTTAAATAACTATATGGGTTATCACAGGAACAGAGTACAACAGTATCACAACTACACTGCGCATACACATGGAATTGGATTGTGTGGAGTATTTAATGCAAATGGAAGCAGCCGACATGTTTTGGACCACAAGGTTTTCTTCTAGGCTGCTATATACATTTCAAATAACACAACTAATTGATGTAAATATTAAATAAAGAATACAAAAAGGAAGATCCAACATAATTGTATGAACCAGACAGAAAATCAAGTGCATATAGGTGCACAAACAGATATAAGGTGAACAATTCATAAAGTTCATGACATTACAATACAACAATTTTCCCATGGATAAGTTAAGTTGAGGTCAACATGGTCGCAGAAGTCACCAACAGGCCATAATAGGGAAACAAAGAAACACATATGCCACATAGTGATGGTACGAATAATCCATTAACTATTGAATGTTTTTAACTAATTTAGTCTATTGCAGACTACAACTGATATTCGAGGTGGGACCCCACCTTATAAACCATACAAAAACAATTTCACTGTGTTTATAATACTTCAATAGCTGACACCAGAGGCAGGTAAATCCTAATGCATGCTTGATCAAGCAGTCAGCACCGAATAATTGTGGAGTTTCAGTTACAATCAAAATTAGGGTTCAGAAGGTGAAGCGCATTAAGCAATTGGTTATGGCAAGAACTGCATTGTGAATAGTCATGTCCGCCTACCTTGATATGTTCTGTTCCCCACTCATGGGAACTGAAGTGTACTAAATTTTGAAAAAAGAAGAGAAAGAACAGGTTTTGCTGAGTTTCTGTTTCAATTACAAATGTAACTTTCATTTGTTTGTATTTGAACAGCTCTTGCACTTCCTGCAGAGTCAGGTTTGTGAATGTTTTAATTGTAGTCTTGAATATTTGAGAGGCTATGACTCCTGTGATTGGTAATGACGATCACTCACCCTTGATTAAAGACTCTGCTGCCACTGACCCTTTTTTAGTAATCTAGCCCATTGACTGCAAGGTTGAATGGATGTAAACTAGACTGTGCATACTCATCATTTTACACACTGTTTTTATAATTAGAGTTTAAATTAAGTTATAAGTGTGAAAATGATCTGCCTCCGCATGATTATGCGCACAGCACAGGAACTCTGAAAAATACAATTGTGCAATACTGGTTTGCTTTCACTGGAAAAAGAAACACAATGTGTTACAATAGATTAATTCTCAATTACAACTTAGTTTTCCATCATATTAATTATACAATCCTAAAATACTAGCAAAATAAATATGTAGAGTGCGTCTGTTTGCTCCATGAGCATTGACACACAACGCAGCAGAAGCTGAATGGAAAGAAACCATTCATTTGATCACAGCATGCAGTTTCTTTTATTGAAAGGCTTCAGAAAAATACATTCTGTTTCAGAGGCTTTTCTCCATGACTTGCAATTACATCCCCATAGATAAAAAATCAAAAGAAGTGTTCTGGTTTCTGTCAATTAACCTGATCTTTGCACTGCCGTCTGCTCTAAACCTGTGCATAAATGGACACAGGAAAAAATTAAGCTGTTGTATTTACAAGATTTTAATGCGTAAAATCACTGCTCCCCGGGAGAGCGTTTTCCACTGCTACCTTGTGGTTAGCCATGGCCTGTCTTAACACCACATTTTCCGTCTTGAGGTTTTGCACCTCAAGAGTCAGGCCCTGGTCTGCGGCAACAGGTTCCTGTAATTGCTCCATTCTATCCTGCTCCAGGTGGTGTTGCAATCTATCAGCGACATGCCTTACCTGAGGAGTCCCTCAGGATGTAGAGGGGAAGATGTAAGGCCTTTCTCCCCAAGAAGCCACCTCACCGCCTGTATCTCAAAACAGGGGCATGGAAGACTACCCCAGGAGTACAGGCCCAATTGAGGAGGAAATGCAAGGACTGTGAGAAAAAGTTGACAAAATTAATATGCAGGTTCTGGCAGAGAACACCACGTTTCCACAAAGGTTGAGAACTGATGGGCAGAAGGTAACAGGGAACAGAGTTGAAGCATGAAGATTGAAAGAAAGAAGATGGAATGAGAAGGTGGAATCTAGGAAGACAAACACTGGCATGCACAGGGAAAATCAGACAGAGAGCAAAAGGACTGGAATTGAGTCAAAGAAAGGCAAGAACTAGCATCTCATGAAATGAGGAAAGGATAGTTGTGATGTACAGCCTACCTTGTTTTAGCTCCTTTTAAACACCTGGGAGTCGCGGGATTGGCGATCGACTGTGGTCGCCATCTTGGCATCGTGACATCATGGTGGCATTACATCGCGGACATTGCAGCAATCTTTGAATGGGCTCCAAATCCTTCCATCATCACCACAGGGAAGAGGAAGCGCTGATCTTCCAGACCCGGGAGTGACGGTGAGTGAAACACTACATCTGTACTATAAAAATGCATTTTTACGGAGGTCCCTACAGAATCAAACATTGCTGAGGTAAGGGTTCACTTATCAAAGAATCGTATCTCTTGGGTTCCAAAAATATCCATCTTTTTAACCAAAAAGTGAGTGATATGGTCAGAGGCCTCCTTACTGATCTATTATATGACTATTTTTCTACCAGTGAGTTTGGAAATATGTTATATTTGGTGCAAAATGGAAAAATGAAAGCCAATGAGGGAGTAAACACTAAAGGCAGCAATGTTCACAAACACGTTGCAGATCTAGAAATTGGCATTAATAAAAGAGAATTAGGTAGAGGGTTAATGTCTTTAGGGGAGAAGATCATGTAATCCGGGACAAAGAACTGAAATGGAACTATAGAAACTGGTTGAGGGCGCACACATTCTATATGTTACAAAGGGATGGGGAATGCATGCTTTATTTGTTGGCTAAGCCCCAGACTCATTCCCTTCTGGAACTTGGTTAATGATTTACCTCAATCACAACATGTCTCACAAATAAAACCGATTTCTGAATCATACTGGTTGGTCTATTTTTCCAATTTGTCGGCTCCAAAAAGTTCCTTGTTGTGGTTTTCAAGTGATGACTTGTTATGACCTCACAATATGCAGGACGCCCTGCGCAGTAATAATTAGGCAGACATGGGGAGCTGCGTTCTACCTTCTCTTTATTCAACTTCCAACTGAGCTGCCCTTGTCCCCGCCCTCCCACGTCACTTCCCGTTCCTTCCCGCTCCCGGTCCCTCCCGTCCCAGTTGTCCTGGATACGTCAACGTGACATCTCCCCATTTTTAAACAGTTACCAAACTCTTCGCAACAGGCGGTGGTCTGGTGAGCTTCTAGTCCATCTCCTCAATCCATCGTCGAGGTCTGTTCCGGGGTCGCTGCGGCCCTGAAGGTGCGGGCCTCGGTGACATTCCACTCTCAGCATTTCCTTGCCCTTCATCGACTCCCGACTCATCCGAGTCCCAGTGGTCACCTAACTAAGGGTCGTCAGAGTCATAGTCTAGGGGAACCTGCACTCCCCCACTCAGTCGTCGGGTTCCAGTCTGCGGCACTTCCTTGAAGTGGGACGAGTTTCTGGTGACAGATCCTGTTGATCCTTGGCCGGTTATCATCGACCGTTTCTTTTGTGTGACGAGGGGGGGCTCTTCTCGGAAAGACGCCGTGTACTTGTGGGTCGAAGGATGACGAACTGCCACCACTTCTCCTACCACTATTTGGGATGTCTGTGCTCGCCTGCGGGTGTCGGCATATTCTTTCATCCGGGCCTTGGCTCCTTCGTCTCTCTCCCTGACCTCCAAATCCACAGCCGGCCGTGGGCTGCTCGTTTCAGCCTGTGGGATGTGTGTCTGCGTGTTTCGCCCAAACATTAGCTTGGCAGATGTCTTTCCTGTTGTGCTATGAGGTGTTCCTCGGTAGTCCCTCAGCAGCTGGTTCAGTACCTGTTCATACGGCTGTCCTGTCAGGCGTGCGACTTGCAGGGCTCGCTTGAGGTTGGCCATGAACCGTTCGATCAACCCACTGGCTTGGGGCCATAACAGAGTAAACTTCCTATGATGGAATCCAAGGTATTCTGCGAACCGGGTGAACTGATGTCCACAGAATGGGGCCCCATTATCAGTCTTGAGCACCTTACGTACCCCATACGCTGAGAACATGTGGTCCAGTGCCGGGACAACGTGATGGGCGGCTGTGGAGGCTATCAGCCGCACGTCCTGATACCGTGAATACTCGTCCATCACAGCCAGAACGTATTGTCCCCCTTCGATGGGTCCAAAGAAGTCGGCTGCGACTGCCTCCCATATTTTCGGCAGGAGCTCTGACATTAGCAGGGGTTCTGGGTACCTGTTTGGTGTGATGAGGTAGCAGGTGGGACACGCTTTCAGGGCGGCCTCCACCAGGGTGTCCATGTGAGGAAACCAAATCTTTTGGCGGAGCATGCGTTTGGTGGAGACCATGCCCCTATGGGTCTCGTGCGCTAGATTGATGACTTTTGCTCTCATTGCCTCAGGGATGACGAGTTTGCAGTCTTTGAGCAGCAGATGGTCTTCCGACACCGCCAACTCCTCTTTTACTAACAAGAGCCGGTCCAAGTCTTCTCTTACTTGACCTCCCGCTGTCTTCCCTTTTTCCTTGGCTATTCGCCACTGTCCAGATTCCACACCTTCGCATATGATGCGGCATGCCGGGTCATTCTCCGTCTCTCTGGCGAGTTCTTCCGTATTGACACCCTCCGGTGTGGTCTGATGGACGAGGTATCTTAGGTATCGGTCGGCCACTGATGGTTCTGGTATGCTTTCTCTCCGTCGTCTTCTTGACAAGAAGTCGGCTGGGTTCTCACCTTTCCCTGGCCTGTGGATGATGTCAAATGCGTAGTCCTGAAGTCTTAATACCCATCGGGCGATCCGCGGAGGCATCTTGGCTTGTGGGTTGCCGTATAGAAATAGTAGGGCTTGATGATCCGTGACGACTTGGAATGGTTTCCCGTACAGAAACAGATGGAAATGCTTGCATGCCCATATGACGGCTAGCCCCTCCGTCTCAGTTTGAGAGGATGCCTGTTCATTGGTAGACAAGCTGCGGCTGGCATAGGCTACTATGTGCTTCAGTGAGGGAACTAGGGGGTTAAATTGCGCCAAGATGGCTCCCTGGCCCACGGGGCTGGCGTCAACTGTCATCTCCGTCTTCCTATTAGGGTCGTAGTATGACATGTTCTCTGCCTTTGTGACTCTCTCCCTTATTGTTTCAAAGGCTTTCTGACAGTCGCTGGTCCACTCAAACTTTTCATCTTGATGTGTCAATCTCCTCAGTGGCTCACTGACTGACGCGAAGTCCCGAATGTATCGGTTACAGTAGCTGGCAAGACCCAGAAAAGAGCGAAGTTCAGACACATTGGTTGGGGCAGAGGTGTCATTTAGAGCTGAGACCTTGTCCGGGTCTGGGGTCATTCCAGATTCCGAAAAGACATGACCAAAGAATTTTAGCGTGTTTTTCCGGAACTCACATTTGTCCTTATTTAACGTGAGGTTAGCATCATGTAGGGCCTTGCAGACTTTCATTAGTGTCTCGTCATGTTTGTTCACGTCGGTCCCAAACACTAGAATGTCATCCGAATAGTTGAGACAATTCGGGATGTGCTTAATAATGTTGTGGACCTCTGCCTGAAATGTTTCCGCTCCCGAGGACACCCCGAAACGTAGTTTCTTGTACCTGAAGAAGCCGACATGAGTGACAAAAGTTGTTATATTGCGGCTCTCAGGGTGTAATACCAGCTAGTGGTATCCCTTTTGTAAGTCCAGTTTTGAGAAGACTTTTGTCCCGTTCAATAGGTGAATCATGTCGGTGATCCGAGGTGCAGGGTACCATTCCCTTTTGATGGCTTGGTTCGGGCGTCGCATGTCGACGCACAGTCTGATGGCCTCGGATCCCTTCTTAGGGACTGGAACACTTGGAGATACCCACGTGGTGGTTCTGGTGGCCTTCTCGATGATGTCTTGTTCCAGCAGTTTCTGGAGTTCGTCCTCCACTTTCTTTTGAATGTTGACTGGGATTCCGCGGTATGGCTGAGCTACAGGGCGTATGGAGCTGTCCATGTGGAGTTTGATTTTCCTGTTCCTGAGTCTTCCGATTCCTTTGAATATTTTAGGGTATAAGTTGTTTATCATTTCCACCGATTCTATGTACTTGTGGACCATTATGTTGTAGAGTATGTGTATTAGGCCCATGTCAGCGGCCGCCTTGAAGCTCAAAACACAGCCGCTGTCTGTCTCTGTGGCCAGAACGTGCATTGGGACCCTCATCTCCTGCCCTTTGTATCGGCAGAGCCCACTGAACTGTCCTAGGCATTTCAAGGGAGTCTTGGGTCCATATGCGTAAATATCAACCGTGGCCGGATGAAGCTTGGGTTTTTGGGTCAGTTCGGAGTATATCTTTTCATTCACCACATTGACGGTGGCGCCTGTGTCTATGAGGAACTCCGTTGGTCTTTCCTGTAGCTTAATGATGAGTGTCGGGCTGTGGGCGGTCGCCGTGGGGTTTCCCAAGGCGTAGACATATGCCTTCCTTTTCTGGTCACTCCCGGATGAGCTGGGATCCGACTCGGTAGGGGATTGTTCTACCAAGTAGCGTACGTGTCATCTCGATCTTCGTTCAGGTCGTGCACGCATTACAAACCCCCGTCTCTCTCTCCTTTTCTGTCAGTCTTCTCCTGAGTCTCTGTCTCTCTGGTCACCCGGAGACTGATTCTGGGTGATGGAGGTGCTTGGGGCCGGGTTGGTGTTTGACAGCCCCCCGTATCGACTTCTTGGGCGAGACGTGCTTTCCTTGGGTCGGTCTCTCCCACAATCCCAGAATAGCCTACACACTGCCTTGAAGTGTCCTTCCTCGCCACACAACGTGCAACGTTGTCCGACAGCGGGGCATGTTTCTTCATGTAGATATTCGAACCCACACTTATAACAGAAGAGTTCCTCTGATTTCTTCTCTAGCTGCAGTCCGTTTATGTTCTCTCCGGCAGTGGTGCTCCCAAAGCTTTCAACTTGGGAGTCAATGGCCCCTTCGACCCTTGCCAGCGCTAGGATTTCTTCAAGTGTGCGGGATTTCTGGAGTTGCTTCCTGCGAAAAGCTTGAGACTCGCACCCTGATATGACTTGTGACCTTAGAGCCTCGGTGTTCGAATAATTAATTTGCGAAATCGCAGTGTTTCAGCTTGGTGCGTAATCGCATCACATAAGCATCCATTGTCTCCCCTTCTCCCCTTTTGCCCGTTTCGTGCTGTGAAACAAGTGTCTTTCGTAGTCGACATTGGTGTGCGGTCCAAAATAGGCTGCCAGCCCGTCTTTGAGATCTTGGATTGAGTCTATGGAATCTTAGGGCATCTCATCAATTATGTCACGGGTGGCAGAGCCTACGGCTAGTTTCAGAAGACACACTTGCCTTGCATCTGCGACTGGTCCTGTGGCTCCCATGTAGAGATCAAAGTTCCTGATCCATTTGGTCCATCTGGGACCCATGTTGCTGGTGTCTGTCACGTCGAATGCTCCTGGCATCTGGGATGCCAGTGGCTCCGGTAGCTGGTATGGCACGTGATCAGCCGTTGGGGCTATTGGCGCTGGGGGCCCATTCCCCTGAGCTTGTGCTCCTTGTCTGTCGTCTTGGCCTGACATTTTGTCAGATGTGCGCCCGCTTGCTGGGTCCTAGTTGTCAGTGGTAACCACTTTCACTGGTGGTGGATGGCCGCCTGGTAGGGCACGAGGACCATCCACTTGTCCTCCCTTTGTCAGGGTGTTCACAGCACTTCCTGCTGTGGTTCTTGCTCCTGGGCACCTGTGTAGACCCTTGTCCTGTGGCCCTTGTCCTGTGAGTGCACACAGGTATGCTGCCTCCCCTGCCTTGGCCTGTGCTTGGAGTCCCACTCGGGATCACCTCTCCATGTGCCCACGTGCAGATTGCACTCGATTTCACCCCCTTAGCGAGTCCGGCGCAGCGGCGGTGCTTCCTTTGTAATAGCACATGCCCTGCGAGTGAGCCGTACCTCGCGTTTGACTGCAGAGTGCGGACGGGGCTCCTGACTCCTCCGCGTGTGATCACCGCTGCAGCCTGCGCTTCCTGGTCTCTCGCGGGCGTGGCTACTGGCTCCTCCGTATGCTTTTCTCCTCCGTAAGGGACTGTGTGGTGGGGCCCTGCTGTGTAGGTCCGCGCCTCCGAGCGCTCTGCCTTCCGTTCTGGGTTCGAGGTGGGCGGACTGCGTTACTCTCAGCATGAGAGGCGCACCGCTCCGCAGCCATCCTCATCACCATTGTTATGACCTTGCAATATGCAGGGCGTGCTGCGCAGTAATAATTAGGCAGACACGGGGAGCTGCGTTCTACCTTCTCTTTATTCAACTTCCAACTGAGCTTCCCTTGTCCCCTCCCTCCCACGTCACTTCCCGTTCCTTCCCGCTCCCGGTCCCTCCCGCCCCCGTTGTCCTGGATACGTCAACGTGACATGACTGGAATCTGTCCTTTACAGTGGAGGACATTTTAATTAAAATTAAAAGGCTGAAGAAATCTCTGGCCGCAGGGCCTAACGGACTTCCCAATGTAGTTCTAAAAATTGGTATGCCCAGATCCCTGCTACATATCTTAATTCAGTTGCACTCCAATTCCGATCTCAGGGTGCATCTGGATAAAACACAGTCAATAACTAGAGCAATCTCCATATATGGTTTACGCTAGGGTGTGTGCTGCACTAATAATTTGTATATCCCTCACATTCTATCCTTCTTGTTAAAGTGCAAATCCTTTCCACCTAAAATTGGCTCAATAACGTTACATTTTTTGCCATATGCAGATACTCCTCGATCAAACCCTTGAAGGCCTTCAAAGAATTTTGAATGTGCGCGAGGAGCATTGTGACTGTAACGATCTGGTTATCAATATGTAACAAACAAATATTCTGAAATTAACCACTGCCAGAAAATTGTCATCCTTTGTCTGGAAAATGCCCTCATTTAGGTTGGAAATCATTTAGGAATTTGTTTACTTGGGGTTTTGTGTCTGCTGTAAACCAAATAGAACTGAGATGTATAAAAACCTGAGACAAAAAGCAATGGACAAATGAGTAGGTTTGATCTTAAATATGGATGTTTTACCATCATGCCACTAATATATTTTTATAAATTAAAACTGACACCGTCCCTGCATTACGGATGTGAGACAAGCATGGTATCAAGAGAGACACAGACTCAAAGGTAACAGTTTCAACACCTTTATTTAATACAGTTCTGGGGTTGGTGTAATAGCTAACTGGCCCCAACTCTAAATGGATTGCTCCCTCAACTGATGTTTCTAAGGGCTGTCGATGTCTGAAAGTCCAAAACCAAACGCTTTCTGTGCCTAAACCTATGCTTGCCCTCACTCTTTAACAAAATGTGCTAGGAAGTCTTCTTAAAGAAAAATAGTGGTTCAACAAAAAAAAAAGGAAATGTAAACCACAGCTGGTTTCAGGTAGGCTTACCAATAGGTTTAGTTCTGCCAGTTCAAAAATAGTTCAATTCAAAAGGATTGCCCTTGGAACCTTCCACGTAGGGCTCTTGCAGGAAGTCAATGGAGTTTCCAATGTCTCTGGGTCTCTTGGGATTCCCTTCCCCAAGCTTCGATCTTTCCAGTTCCAAACAAAAAGACACAGTTCCTGTTAGGTCTCTATTCACGAAGTTCAACAATGTCTTTAGTGGGCCTAAGCCTAGGCCCCTGTTTACGAAGTTCACAGTACCTATTAGGCCTCTTAGGGTTCCCTTCCCCAAGTCTAGGCCTCTCTTCTCAAAGTTCACCAATGTCTTTAGTGGGCCTCTTGGGGTTCCCTTGCCCAAGCCTGTGTCCCTCTTTATGAAGTTCAACAGAAAACAAAATATAACACAATTCTTCTTGAGCTTTTCAGGGTTCCCTTCCCCAAGCTTATGCCTTTCTGTTTCAAACACAAGTTAGCTTGTTAGGATGTACCTTTCTCTTACATATAGTTTCTTTCAGATAAACTCCTTTCATGGGGTCGAAACAGAGGCTTTCGAAAACGCCAGGCTCTTTGCTCCTCCTAAGCGCGACAACTCTGATCTTTCGCCCCTCTGTTTATTTCTGTTTTCCTATGAACCTTTTATCTTCAGGTGCTTCCTGCACCCCTTTCATCTCTCTGTGTTTCCTTCACTTTGTTGTTCACACTTGCTGTGTTATGCCT
This sequence comes from Ambystoma mexicanum, assembly GCF_040938575.1. NCBI lineage: Eukaryota > Metazoa > Chordata > Amphibia > Caudata > Ambystomatidae > Ambystoma > Ambystoma mexicanum. Next base: position 984,555,084 of record NC_090930.1, read on the forward strand.
CTTGTACACTTCCTTCTTTCTATCATGCACACTTGCACCGTCATTTTCATTATTGTGCCTCTTGCATACTTCTTTCACTTTTGTCGTGCACTCCTGCACCTTCTTTTGCTCGACTTTCTCTGTGTCTCCTTCACACTTCCTTCTTTCGATCGTGCACACTTGCACCTGTCCGTTTCCTCCTTTCAGATCGTTTGCACCCTTTTCTTACTTCACTACTTTCACATACTTGCCAACCCTACCGATTTAGGCGGTAGGATACCGCTTTTTAAGCAGTCCTACCGCCTACCGATTTTTTTTTGTAAAAAAAAACATTTTTTTTTTACATTTTATTTTTTTACATTTTTTTTTTTGCCCACGCCAGCTCGGGGGAGTCTTTCAAGGGCTCCCCCGAGCTGGCGTACCTGGAAAATGCGCGGCATGCAGGCTTTTAATGCCAAAGGCACCCACGGCGGTGGGTTAAAGCGCCCCTCCGCCGCGGGTGCCTTTGGCAAAAGGCACCATTAGCCCCCCACCACGCCAGCTCGGGGGAGTCTTTCAAGGACTTCCCTGAGCTGGCGTAGCGGGAGAAGGCGTGGCATGCAGGCTGTTAATGTCAAAGGCACCCACGGTGGTGGGGTAAAAGCGCCCCTCCACCGCGGGTGCTTTTGGCAAAAGGCGCCATTAGCCCCCCACCACACCAACTCGGGGGAGTCTTTCAAGGACTTCCCCGAGCTGGCGTAGCGGGAGAAGGCGCGGCATGCAGGCTGTTAATATCAAAGGCACCCACGGCGGTGGGCTAAAAGCGCCCCTCCGCCGCGGGTGCCTTTGGCAAAAGGCACCATTAGCCCCCCACCACGCCATCTCAGGGGAGTCTTTCAAGGACTTCCCCGAGCTGGCGTAGCGGGAGAAGGCGCGGCATGCTGGCTGTTAATATCAAAGGCACCCACGGCAGTGGGCTAAAAGCCCCCCTCCGCCGCGGGTGCCTTTGGCAAAAGGCGCCATTAGCCCCCCACCACGCCAACTCGGGGGAGTCTTTCAAGGACTTCCTCGAGCTGGCGTAGCAGGAGAAGGCGCGGCATGCAGGCTGTTAATATCAAAGGCACCCACGGCGGTGGGCTAAAAGCGCCCCTCCACCGCGGGTGCCTTTGGCCAAAGGCGCCATTAGCCCCCCACCACGCCAGCTCGGGGGAGTCTTTCAAGGACTTCCCCGAGCAGGCATAGCGGGAGAAAGCGCAGCATGCAGGCCTTTGATGTAAAAGGCGCCTACGGCGGTGGGCTAAGGGCGCCCCTCCGCCACGAGTGCCTTCCACAAAAGGCACCATTAGCCCCCCACCACGTCAACTCCGGCGAGTCTTTCAAGGGCTCCCCCGAGCTGGCGTGATGGCAGAAGACGTGGCAGGCGCCTCATTGTCATTGAATGCACCCGCGGCGGCGGACTCATTCAATGACAATGGGCTGCTGACGCGCCCTATTCCTATCATTACCTCCTCGCCTGACTATTTTTGAAACTTTAAGATTCCTACAGATTTTTGGTCACAGAATGTTGGCATGTATGCTTTCACTCTGGGCTTTGCTTTATTCCTGCGCTGCTAGCACGTTTAAATGTCTTTACTCTGGACTTTGCTTTATTTCTGTGCCGCTAGCGTACTTTCTTTCTTTCCACTTTCTGTTTTCCTTCTTTCTTACTTTCTGTCTTTTACGCTTTCACTCTTGCTTTCTGCTCTCTGCCGCTTTACAAAATCTTGCCTTTCTCCCGTTCCGCTCCAGTCAAATGCACGCTCCAGAGTTTCTCTCTCTCACTTGTTTGAATCTCACCGGGTAGCGTAGCGCTGGCTAGTGGTCTTTCCTGGATGCATTGGGTTGAGGTCAGGGTCTCACCACCTACCCCTCAGGCACTCTTGGGACCAGGACACATGCCAAGGGAACAAGCATTTTTCTGAACACCGCCAGCAGGATACAGACTGCTTAGCTCTGGCGCTCTGGAGACAAGGCTCTCTAGCCACTCTGCAGCCCCTCATGAACACCGGACCAGCGTCTCGGCACAGCGTTCTCCTCTGGATCCTCCAGACTTCTCGACCTTCAGCTCCTCTGGTCCAAACAGCATTCCCTACCTCGCTCGCTGCTTCTGGCAGAATCTGGCTTTGAACTGAGAAGGGATCCCCTGCTGGACTTGGCCACGCAGCTTCCCTTCTGCTCTCCCAACTGTTTCTCTCTCTCTTCTCTCTCAGCAGTCGCCTTATATACACCTGTGTTGTATCAATGGGCTGCAGGTGTGTGGTCAGGACTGGGTTTGCCTGACCTCCAATACTCCAATTAACAGGACATGCATGTCCTTCAGTACTGAGTAAGTGAGTTCTTAAAGGTGCAGTGTATCTTTTCCTTCCCTGCTCTTTCTTTCTGATAATCTGTGGGGGAGAGTCAAGAAGAGTCAGCTGTGCACAGTTGTAGTCAAGTGCCTAACCTTGCCTGAATCTCTTAATGGGACAGCCTAATGGTGGTATGTAGTAGGCCTCTTTTTGCATCTCCGTAGTTGTTTCTATGGGTAATCTTCATTGCTCTTCGTCACCTCTTCCTCGTCCCAGTATGTGTTGGAAATGGGGAGGGAGGAACGGGATATGACTGGTAATATTCCATACAGGCAAAGGGAGAGTAGGGTGAGGGATAATTGGGACAGAGATGATACCATGTCTCACCATCTGGCATTCTCTCCCCAATCCCCAGAGACCCTCTACACAGGTGATCCTCCCTCGCTTGTCCACCCCCAGCGTCGGGATCCAAAACTGATGGCCCTTTTCTGGCCACCTGAACAGAGAATCCCCAGGGCATAGGTCTGAAAATGCCATCAGGTTTCTCACACAGAGCAGGGTTCCTTTTGCTTACAATTTGGGATATTATTGAGGTTGTTATGTGGAGAAAGGTTTTGGCCCCCTCGAGCTCCACTCCTGTGGTTGTAATTCGTTTTGAACTGGGACTTATGTCTCTGGTATCTAGGATGAATGGCAAAACTTTTTACTCTATCAAAAAATCTGGGACTTTCCTACTAATTCACTTTTTCCATTATTGCAAAACTCAATTATGCAAGGGGACTCAAACATCCTTTTAAACTGGGCAATGTCTTGTGAATCCATATTGGGTGATTTTAATATGACCAAAGGCTGCCTAATTAGAGATCCTTTGAGGGTAATGAAAGTGCTGTGGGGTATGGACCGGGATTCGACATGAAATCAAATTACAACTTACAAAATGTTTCGAAAGTTGCATCTGAAAGAAAAAAGTGCAATAAAATTCCATCTTACCTAACCAAATGCCCATCAAAATCTATTAAATCAAACTATATGAAAATCAGATTGAATCTCCGTCCAACGTACAAGATCTTTGGGTGTAGAGCTAAGGTGAAATATAATTTGCTAAATTGGAGACTTTGTCATAAATTACATCAAATTGAAAGTCTGGAACATTGGTTTTTAGAATCTACCGCTGTAGGTGATAGAAATATGACCTTTGAACAGTTCGTTCATGATATTGCTTCTTTGAAGTTATTAGAATTTTGGTACCGGATTCTGAATGGATTTCAGACCTCGCTAATTAATGTAGCTGTAAACTTTGTTGAGGCAATTTTCTAAATTATATAATATTGTGCTCTCTCTTAAGTGCTTTTTATATGAATCTTTCTTCTATCTTAAATATGTTTTAGATTTTTGAATTTTATGTATTAATCACAACTTCTTTAGGTGGTGTATTTTATGTAGTAATATTCTATTGTTAATGGATGAAGTCAATGAAGTATCTGAAGAATCCACATGTGACAGATAAGTTTCAGGAACAAGTATTTATTCTCTTAAGGAGGCCCTCCTGTCCAGGCTTTTAAATGATAGCCTGAACACTCACCAAGCCTTTTATATACATTCCCAGGAAACCACATAGCACGTTATGCTGGTACTGGACATCCACATAGCAATACAAATAAACAAATGCACATCTGAAATGATGCACCTGGTAAACATGTTTACACTAACAGTTAGGAACCAGCTTCTTCATAAATGTGCATTTCCCACAGTGACAGGTATTATACATGTTACCAATTTTATACATATATATGTATATATATATATATATATACAATACATATATATATATATGTATATATATATATATAGTGAAAAAAACTTAGTTAAAGGGACGTTATGGTTCGAAGTAAAACCGAAAAACCTCAGAAATTCGCAAGTTAAGGTAAGCTAAGCAACCATAACTCACGCCACCACCGTGCACTGCTAAGACCAACACCCAGGACATCAAAGAGGACATCATAAATGAATTTCATAGGTTTTTAGTAGCACAACTTAACCATAATGTCCCTTTAACAAAGATTTTTTCACTGAATTTCATAGGTTTTCAGTACCACAACTTAACCATAACGTCCCTTTAACAAAGTTTTTTTCATGGAATATAAATATAGATAATGGAAATGTGACAAATGTTTACTAAGACTCCCTTACCTTACATTTATATAACATAGAAAATACTAAACCTCCTGCCCCGCTAGTGATTTTGATGTCCACGGACCATGCGCATGTCCGCAGGCACACGTGGTCACCATCACCACTATCCAAAAACTTAGAGTGTATCTTCCATTATTGTATCATACACTGAAAACACACAAACTTATTCAACAAGAACCACATAAATACATTTCATTTAATAATAAATAAGAAGTGAAAACTGTGTATGTAAGACACCAACCATCCACTGAAGTCGCATTTCCAATATAATGGAATATACCAAAACAAAATAAATATGCCTCCAACTGAATTACCTCACATAAACTGCACAGCAAGAAGCAAGAGCATGCTTACACACCAGTAACAGCAACAGTTTGTAAAAAAGTAATAAGTACACTACATTTATTTCATATACTCATACATTTTCTGTATTATGTACACTAAAACTAATTTTTTTTTTTATAACACAGAAATGTCCAGTACTTTGGAATGGCGGGAAGAGAATTTCCCACAAGATGAAATGAGTGAAGAGAGTGATAATAATGGTAGACACAACATTCTCTATATAAACCAATTAATAACCATTACTTTATATGTACTTAACACATTTTTTTTAACAGACCAGACAACCAATAAATCTAATATACCAAAAGAAATAATAAAAGATTGTGGACCACATTAAAGAAAACATTAAATACCACTGTCCCAAAGTACCAGTACCTGTTTCCCCTCTCCATGCCCCAGCCAACTATCCTCAAACCCTCCCTACCTGTAACGCTCACCTGACTCCCACGGAGGCGCTGGTCTAGTCAGGGTTGCTGTGGCCTCTTCGAGCGTGATGCGCAGAACTCGGAACACCGACTGAACAGGACCCTCAAATCTTGCTTGTCTGGCCCGTAGGAATATCCTTCTGCAGATGAGAAAGGGGATTAACAGTCTGCAGAATAGTGTGCTTGCTCCCCCCTTCACCCGTTCGTTCTTCTCTAACTTCCTCCGAAATCCCCGGTTGAAGCTCACCTTATGGTTTGAAAGGATGAACTCTCCATCCTGCTTCTGGTGCAGGGGCGCGTGTTTGTCCAGTTACTTCACTGGTTTTCAGAATGGCGCTGGCAAAATCCACTTGACTTTTCCGAGCGGAACGCCGTAAGTATGAAGATTACAAAAGTTCAAGTGTTGAGCCTCCTTTTCTGTTGCCTTCCTAACCTGTGATCTGTCCTTTATTTCAGGTGCAGAATGAAGGCGATGCGTTGAGGGATTGAATTGCCGATGGTAAACTCAGGTGAGTTAGCGATGGGGGCGACCCCTCTTAATGTCTTTATATTCCTCCAGTAATGTCTTTTGTCCTTTCCCCATACGGGCCGGGGTGCGGTACCTGACAATGAAGCGGTGCCGACCCGAAATGAGGAATGGTCCACCAACAGAAGACCGGTAAGTGTTATGGCGGAAAATTCCTCATATGTTCCTTCTGCTCACCTTTTGTCTCGTCTTGTCTCACCTAGGCGCAGAGATGTGGCGACCGGAGCAGACAGTCACGTGGAGCCAGAACAACTCCCAAGGACAGGTGAGTGAAGCGCGGCGCTGCAGCGAGCAACGCGGTGCTTTTAAATGAAAGTCTTTTCTCAGGAACGCTGGCGTGAAGGTTCCGGATGCAGGTAAGAAGTTTGATAAAATTCTTGGTTTTCACCTTTCTCTTCTCTTCTTTCCTTACAGGTGTTCCAGGATCGAGGCGGGCGTGGCTGGAGACCAGATGCAGGAGCATACACGGTGAGCGTTCAGCTGCTTGGATGCAGAACAACGTGAAGCGTGAGCTACTGTCTGGGCGTGGCTTAAATAGCCCCCAAAGTAGTTCGAGGTAAGTATCCTTCCCTGGCCACACCTGAGTGGCAAAATAGTCCCAAAGAAAAAATAGTCCCTTTCAGGTCTCAGGGAGGCCTGAATCTTGCAGCATGGTCTGCATCAGGTAAGTGCACAAAACACCTTCCTTTATGAGCCTGGCGCCTATGGCGCCAGGACTGATGTCCAACATGAGCCTGGCGCCAACGGCGCCAGGACAGAGTCCAAAGAGCCCCTATAAGGGGCCGCTGGGCTTTTACCCGGGGGCATGATGCCTGCTCCCGGGGGTGCTGGGCCTGGCCTGGTGCTCCGGGGGTAGGCATCATGACAGCACTCCCCCCCAAGGCCCCTCCCAAGGTCGTTCCCTCTGGAGGTTTCGGTTTGTTTGGGAAATTCCGATGGAACCTTTTTACCAGCCGAGGTGCATGTACGTGGTCGCTGGGTTCCCAAGACCTTTCCTGAGGCCCGTACCCTTTCCAATCAATTAGATAGAAAAGTTTTGATTTTGAGATCTTAGAATCCAAAATGTTCTTCACCTCGAATTCAGGCTCCCCATCTATCTGGATTGGTTCTGGTGGCTTTATTAATCTGGTTCCTGGTTGCACTGGTTTCAAAAGTGACACATGAAAAACGGGGTGAATCCGCATGTTAGCTGGTAGATCGAGCTTGACTGCCACTGGGTTAATTATAGCTTTGATCGAGTAAGGGCCCAAATACCTTGGATTAAAAGTTCGAGGTCCCTTGAGTAATAAGTGTTTGGTGGCCAACCATACTTGATCCCCTATTTGGTATGGAGGCGCCTCACTCCGATGCAGATCCGCATTCTTTTTGTATTTCCCTTTCGCTTGTTGCAAATGTGCAGTTGCATCCTTGAAGGCTTGAGTTATCGTGGAATGCAAATGATCCACTGCGGGCATTTCAAGGCTCAGAGGTGAGTCCAGGTCTGAAGTACGAGGGTGATGTCCATATAGGGTATAAAAGGGGCTTTGTCCAGTTCCAGAGTGTACTGAGTTATTGTATGCATATTCGGCCACCCATAAAATATCCTTCCAATTACCCTCCGATTGGTGCAACATACATCGTAGGTATTGTTCAAGGGTCTGGTTCGTGCTCTCCTCTGACCATCGGTCTCTGGGTGGTGGCTGGTTGAGAGTCTTACGTCGATTTGTGCCAGTTGACAACACTTTCTCCAAAAATGAGAAATAAATTGGCTTCCTCGGTCGGAGACTAGTATGGACGGGAATCCATGCAAACGGATGATATTTTCGAGGAATTCCTTGGCTAGGACAGAAGCTGAAGGTAATCCTTTCAATGGAATAAAATGGGCCATCTTGGAAAATAAATCCACCACAACCAGAATAGTATTGTATCCATTACAAGGGGTCAGGTCCGTGATAAAATCTAGTGACAAGGTGTGCCAAGGTGCTGGTGGAATGTCTAAAGGCTGAAGAAGACCGGCGGGTTTTGTCTTTTGGCCTTTGTTTTGGGCGCAAACTCCACAGGACATCACGAAAGATTTAATATCCTTTCGCCAGGAAGGCCACCAGAATTGTCGTTTAATTTTTTCCTCAGTTTTGGCAATGCCAGGATGTCCTTCCATCAGGGTATCATGATGACGGGAAATAACCAGTTCTTGCAATTCCTTTTCTGGCAGAAATAAGCGTCCTTGGAAGTAAGGTAGGACATCGTTGACCGAAAAGTAAGACCCACTTTGGATCCAATCTTGCAAGGCTGTAGAGTCCAGGAGTTGTTTTACCCGTGCTTGAATGTCTTCAAGGGTTTGTAAAGAGGTTATCCCCAAAATTCTTTGTTCGGGAATTATCGGCACAGGTTCTGAGTTTGTGTCTATTTCTCCCATTCCTATTCGAGATAGCGCGTCCGCTTTGCCATTCTTACAGCCGGGGCGGTAAGTGATTACAAAATCGAACTCAGCAAAGAACAAAGCCCATCGGAGCTGACGTGACGATTGAGCCTTGGCAGTTTTTAAATATTGTAAGCTTCGGTGATCAGTGATCACGGTGATGGTATGCCTGGCGCCAAGAAGATAATGCCGCCAAGCCTTAAAGGCGGATTTATTGGCTAATAATTCCTTGTCGGTGATTGCATAATTTACCTCAGGCGGCGAGAACTTTCTGGACCAAAATGCTACGGGGTGCAGTTGGTTGGTTTCAGGGTCTCTCTGAGACAGGACAGCTCCCATGGCTAAGCTGGACGCGTCGGCTTCGACTATATAAGGGAGATTGGGACGCGGGTGCTTCAAAATAGGTGCGGACGTGAATTTAGCTTTCAATTCCTGAAAGGCCTGTTCGGCTTCCTCGGTCCATTCGAAGCGTTTATTTTTTCGCAAGAGTGCAGTGATGGGTTGTACCACACGTGAAAATTCCGGTATAAATCTGCGATAAAAATTAGCAAAACCAAGCATGCTTTGGACACCTTTCACCGAACTAGGTGATGGCCATTTGAGGATGGCATCCACTTTTCGTGAGTCCATTCGGACCCCTTTAGGTGTCAGGATGAATCCAAGGAACTCAACCTCGGTGGTATGGAAAACGCCCTTTTCCAGCTTTGCAAACAGTTTGTGCTGGCGCAATTTCTCAAGGACGGCCCTGACATGCTTTCTGTGATCAGATTCCGAAGAGGAGTACACAAGAATGTCATCGATATATACGACAACACAAACATCGATGAGTTCCCGAAGGACATCGTTCATGAAGAATTGGAAGGCAGCAGGCGCGTTGCACAACCCGAAAGGCATCACCTGGTATTCGAATAATCCATATTTTGTACGGAAGGCCGTTTTCCATTAGTCGCCTTCTTTTACTCGCACCAGATGATAAGCCCCCCGGAGATCTAACTTGGTGTATACGCAAGCGTCCTTCACCTGGTCAAGGAGTTCAGGGATCAAAGGCAGAGGGTAACGATTTTTAACAGTTATCTGGTTCAATGCGCCTCACAGGCCATTCATGATGCTGTTGACCCGTACCCTTCGAGGGTCACAATACTGTGCATGTACTGCGACGCAGTACTCTGCAGGGGGGAGAACCTTCGGACTGCTTTCAAGACTATGGTCAAGGAGCATCAGAAGGTCTGCGACCTACCTGAATAAGGCCCACCCTACATCTTCCTCTCTCCACCTGCCCTTTCTTATCCCCGTGGTTGGTGTCCCTTCCTTACCCTCCTTTCCCATCCTTTCCTTGTGTGTGGTGTTTAAAAAAAACAAATAAAACAACAAAAACAAAAAAAAACAAAGGCTCTTTTCAGAGACACCTTTCACAGTTTAAAAACAGAAGTGACAAATAAATAGTGCAGGGCCCTGTGTATTTTTTAGAAGTCCACGGACATCTAAAAACTGTGCAGTGCTGCCCTGTCACAACCATTGCACTTTTCTCTGGGAGGAAGTGGTGGCTCTGAAAAGAGCCTTTTTGTGTTTCGTAAAGTTCAAATGGTCAACACCTACTGCAAAATGGATTGCTCCAATTCCAAAAAAAGGTTGCAATGCATTTTGAATATTTCGCAGAAAAATCTGATTGCCGGCATAAGTAAGATGTACTCCATCTCTGCGAAAAATGTGTGTACTACAAACATAAAGTTTTCATTCTGAAAAGAGGACAAACCAACATCTCTCAAAAAGGCACAAACAGCCTTGTTAACATTGTGCCTTGCTTTCTCCATTTGTGGACCAAATGAAAAAGAACGCAGCCACGTTTGTCTCTGCACAATACGGGAAAAAATTACTCTGGAGTTTGGATACATGTCCATGACTTTCTCAAGTCCTTCTTTCATTGCAAATTGCAAAGAGATTCCAGACACATGTCCTAAACTGTTCCCTCCACAATGAATAATAATAATGTCTGCATGACGCTGTGTCACCAAAGATGCACAGAGAGGTACCAAATCCACCCACTTCATTCCACGCGCTCCATGCCAGTGCACTTCCACATGAGAGAATCCAAGATGTGCAGCATCTCCACATCGATCTGCATGCACCTCTAACCAATTTATCCAGGAATCTCCCAAAATCCAAACAATCTGCTTTCTGAAACACACAGCCATAGCTATCTGCTCTTCTATCAGGAAAAAGACCTACTGACAAACTCTCTCCTTACACAACACACCCAATAAACCTTATTGTCCAATCCCTTCTCTGCTCAGTCTCATTTGCATGCCTCGCAACCCCAAAATCCCTGTATGTAATATGCGCTGCCCACAAACAACCGCGCTGTCCGCAGACAAATCGAAATATCTGAGCATGGGGGATGAAAATTTAAATAGTGTGCCTCATTTTATCTTTGAGGTTGGCTCTGAAAAAAGCTTTCGTTGGGGTTTTTTTGCAGATGCTTCAGAAACACCTTTTATTATCTATTTCTTTTGTTTTTTTTTCTTATTTTCCTCCAAAAATCTTCACATTAGCTTCTCCAAAGCAACCCCTACGTTCCAAAACAGCATGGCATTTTCCATAAAAGATAAAGAAATACCATCTTCCTTAAAGTAATCAACATTACTAGACTCAATGTTGTCATTGTTGCAAAACATGCCTCGGTTGACTAAGCACCTAGCAATATTTTGCTGAAGACAAAAAACTGAACTATTGTCCCATATTGCCCTAGGTGGCAACCCAGAAAAAATAACCTTGGCATTTGGAAGGACTTTCATGATTGTCTGAACCAAATTTTGCAGATCTTGCAACAAAGTAGAGCTACTAACATAGCCCAAATGCACAGCACCACAGTGTACGATAACTACATGTGGACTATGAAACCTAGCCACATCCTGACAAGCTACTAGAATTGCCTGCAAATTCAAATCAGGCACAGTGCTCCACACCACATCCACTCATTTTGTGTCAAAATGGTTAGACACATTCCTAGATTTTGCATACTGCTCCAAACCATTCACAAACATATCTCCAACCACCAACACCCTGACTTTCTGCACCTCCGCCATCTTCACTACACACAGCCTCTCTCAATATGAAGCAGAACCTCACCACCTAATTGGCTAATCCTCAAAATACACTCCCACTTCATGCTCGAAAACCCCGGATGTAGCATGTCCTGTCTGCGAACAGCCGTGCTGTCCGTGTAGTGCGTAAGTAACACTGGGGGCAGCCCTTCTACCCTTTCCACTGCACTCTCTGCACCATTTCCTCATTGGCTACTGTTAAGTAGTCACACAATCATCCACCAATCACATCCAAGAACTCTGCATCTAACTCTGTCATCACAGATCAGCAGATGTACTATTGATCAATCTCAGTACAATCCAGCTGTCACTGCAAAGGACCTACAGCAACAACTACTATAAAACTTCCCAAGATTTCCACTTTCAGATTCAAGCACATCCACATGCAAGAACACAGACTACAGGAATTAATATTTTCTACACAGTACATCGACACCTCTTCTAGAAATACAATACATCCTGGGAGCATAGCTCAGCGGCACCGTGGACGCCTTGAAAGCAAGACGACATGAAGCAACACAGATTCGATCCCCACGTCCACGCTTAGCAACCTCTGGGTGTTTAAGCACATTATAAATATGCAACTAAGACAAAATAATTATGCAACTAAAAAAACAAATAATTCCTGTATCAGCGCCTCGATGCACGCGGGCTGTGTAAGCGCTTTAAAAATGTAAAACAAAGTAAAAAAAATATGAATGCCACTGACCCTGTATAAACTGTAAAATGAACTTACTGTCATTTCTTCCATCTGCTATGATGAAGTTTCACTTGCAAAGCTTTCACCTCTCCAAATTTTTCTTTACACACACACCTATCTATAAAAAATATTGTTTCATATTATAAGATGTGAAAAATAACAGTATAATTATGAAAATGACTCTCCAGTGTGTTATAAAATTACACACAGCCAAGATGAGTACATGCATCTTCATTCAAGCACACACACAGACAATATCATTAGAAAGGCTTCCAGATCGAACAACACCACTGCCTCTATATCAAATCCTTCTGCTTCATTACCCACACCTTCACAAAGGCATACATTGAATGCTTTTATGTACAATCTCTGCCATTTACCTTGTAGAAATAGCACAGAATGCATATGATTATTTCTTCTATCGCATCCATTAACATAACATTAAAAAAACAAGTGTGCTCTATACGTTAACTATTATACTCATTCAAAAAACATATACAACTAACAGATTCTAAATAAAATATACAGGATGCACATAGGCAAAGAAAAGTGCAAAACAATGTCTACATTAACAAAAGTGCTACAAACACACATATGCACTAACCTCTTTCTTTTACACTTTCAGTGAGCGCCAGTCTCCTGAAAAGCAGCAACGTCTGAAGTACGAACAAGGACTAAGACGAAACCTACTCTTTCCATACAAAAAAGTGAGTACAAAACTAACATAGGCCCTCATTACAACTCAGGCGGTAAGGGGTTTACGGCGCCGTAAACAGCGCCGACCCTTACCGCCTGAGTACGAGGTCCCTTAGCGCCATGGCGGACTTAACACCTGCTTTTAGCAGGTGTTAAAATCCATGGCGCTAAGGGACCATGGAGTTAATTACGCCACCGTAATTTACGGTGGCGTAATTAACGCCTTCCCCACTCCCATTATGCCCTATGGGGCAAAAATGGGAATGGGGAAGGGTAAATGGGGATTGGGGACTTACCGCCCCGCCAAGGTCGGAATGGGGCGGTAAGTCCGCCAACCACCATGGCGTAAACGTAGTTTACGCCATGGTGGTAAAGTCACGACCCAGGCGGTAACTTACCGCCTGGGTCGTAATGAGGGCCATAATGTTCTAACTGTTACTCAAACACACTAGCATGTTGGTGTTGTAGAAGAAACAAATATATTAACCCTTTACCATTAGATATAGTATTAGTGCTTCCCCTTGCCAGCTAAATACTTTATATGGTCATCTGAAGCCCAGTATAGTAACACACACACATACAAGAATAGCCTTCCCCATGGGTTTTTCCCCAGTGCCAAGGCCTTTTTTGGTGATTTCGGTATGTCGCCATTCAATGCCTTGTAACTTTTTTGTTACATGAGATAGCTCGGCCACATTTTTCCCACATGTAGGTGGTCATAACGCTACCCAAGAATTCAGCTGTCGTAACAGACTTTGGGTTACCTGTGTTTTAGGCTTTCCCCTTGGCACCCATGTAGGTGCACCCACACATGTGAGGTACCGTTTTCATCAGGAACACCTGTGGGAACGTGGAACGGTAGGCCATGTGTTGTTGGCGGCATGTTTCGGTGGGTGAGCCGAGTGAAATGTGCGGAAAATGCATTTTTTGACACCCTAGGCCCAAATCTGTAGGTTGCCCACATGAACAAAATGTGCTGTGCCGAAAGGCTTGGGGTTACCAGTGGGTTACCCTTTTCCTTTTGCGTCACGATAGGTGCACCCACACATGTGAGGTACCATTTTTGTCGGGACACCTGTGGCAACGTGAGAAGGTATGACATCTGTTGTTCGCGACATGTTTCGGTGAGTGGACACAGGGAAATGTCTCTGAAATTTAAAGACAATTCTCAGACATTTCGCTCTGATAGCACACCAGCAAAAACAAATAAATCATTTTCAAACATGCACCCCCCCCTTGCAAGCCATCCCTGGTGGTCTACTGAAGCTCATCCCCTCAGTGAAACCCCATTTGCCCCTTCCTACGGGCAGATATCTGCCTCACGGCAGGCCTGCATGAGGTACCCCTGCCATCTATTTTGGGTGAGGGGGGAGAGGGCCCCCAAAAATTGTGGGACAGGCCCCCCAGTGGGTGGGAAAGTAAGGTTTGGGCATCCCCGGGCCAGATTGGCACACCAATGTGCCCCTCTGCGCCAAGGCAAGTTTAGTAAACAAAGAAAATAATTCAAAATGGCAGGCTGCCCTTTAGCGGGGGCTGAGGAGCCCCCTACACCACTGGGGAACTTTCTAATGTGAAGGGGGTGAACCCCTCCACCCCCACCCCAATTGGAGGGGCAGCGCATCTCATGTAGCCCTTCCCGGGGGCAGATAAGGGGGGGCTGTCCTGCACTCCTCCCTGGGCTCAGGCGTCCCTTCCTAGGAGCAGGTATCTGGTCCCAGGGAGGGCTGCATGACATGGCACCCACTCCATTGCGGGTGGGGGCATCAATGCCCCATCCCATTAGAAAATTCCCCGTCCCTTTGGGGTGCCCCACAGCCCCCCTAAAATGTGTTCCACCATTTTCCCTTTTTTCCATTGGTAACCCAACTCCCCTTGGCGCAGAGGGGCACATTGGTGTGCCAATCTGGCCCTGGGGTGCCCAAACCATACCACCCCACTCACTGGGGGGCCTGTCCCACAATTTTTTGGGGCCCTCTCCCCCCTCAAAGCAAATGGGTGGCAGGGGCACCTCATGCAGGCTTCCCTGGGCCTCCTACAAACGGCTGCGTGAGGTACACCTCCCTCCACTTGGGGTCGGGGGGAGAGGACCCCCAAAGATTGTGGGACAGGCCCCCCAGTGGGTGGAGCAGTAAGGTTTGGGCACCCCGGGGCAAGATCGGCACACCAATGTGCCCCTCTGTACCAAGCCAAGTTTAGTAAACAAATAAAATAATTCAAAATGGCAGACTGCCCTTTAGCGGGGGCTGAGGGGCACCCTACACCGCAGGGGAATTTTCTAATGTGAAGGGGGGTGCACCTCTCCACCCCACCCCAATTGGAGGGGTGGCACATCTCATGTAGCCCTCCCTGGGAGCAGATAAGGGGGGGGGCTGTCCTGCACTCCTCCCTGGGCTCAGGCGTCCCTTCCTAGGAGCAAATATCTGGTTTTCAGGGAGGGCTGCATGACATGGCACCCACTCCATTGTGGGTGGGGGCCAAGGGGGTCAAGGCCCCATCCCATTAGAAAATTCCCCGACCCTTTGGGGTGTCCCACAGCCCCCGCCTAAAATGGGTTCCACCATTTTCACTTTTTTCCTTTGGTAACCCAACTCCCCTTGGCGCAGAGGGGCATATTGCTGTGCCAACCTGGCCCCGGGGTGCCCAAATCTTACTGCCCCACTCACTGGGGTTCTGTCCCACAATTGTTGGGGGCCCTCTCCCCCCTCACCACAAATGGATGGCAGGGGCACCTCATGCAGGCCTCCCTGGGCCTCCTATAAAAAACGGCTGCATTTGGGGTGGGGGGGAGAGGGCCACCAGAAATGTGTGGGACAGGCCCCTCGGTGAGTGGGGCAGCATGGTTTGAGTACCCTGGCGCCAGATTGGGACACCAATGTTCCCCTCTGCGCCAAGGCAAGTTTCATAAGCAAAGAAAAAAATGGAAAATGATACACTACACTTTAGGGCGGGCTAAGGGGCACCCTAAACTGCCAGGTAATTTTCTAATGTAATGGGGGGTGACCCTCTCCCCCCCACACCAAATGCAGGGGGGCATCTCATTCAGCCCTCGCTGGGGGCAGATAAGAGGGGGGTAACTCATGCAACCCTCCCTGGGGTCAGATGCCCCTTCCTAGGAGCAGATATCTGCCCCCAGGGAGGGCTACAAGGGGTGTCCCCATTTCCCCTTGGGGCGAGGGGGAGAGGACATCCCCCTTTTCTGTAAAATAAATCCCTGGTGACTAGTGCCCCCCCACTCCCACCCAAAATTCCCCTTTGTTTTTTTATTATTGTTATTATTTTTATTTTGCCCCCTTCCCTGGGGGCATATGATCAGCCGTCTGCCCCCGGGGGGGCCTAACCTGCAGGCCCCATCCTTTGGGGGGCCTGCACACTTATTCCTGGTGCCCCCCCATTTGGGTGGGGGGCCACCTCATGTACTCATAAACCTGCCCCCAGGGAGGGCTACAAGGGGTGGCCCCCCTTTCCACTTGGTGTGGGAGGGGGAGGGCTACCCCCCTTTCATGTAGGGCAAAAAAATCCCCCCACCCCATACCCCATCACAGTTGTTTCTTTTTATTTTTTATTTTTATTTTGACCCCTTCCCTGTGGGCAGATGATAAGCCATCTGCCCCCAGGGTTGTGCACATATGTGCCCCCATGCTTTGGGGGCCAGGGAGGAGAGTGCTGCTTACTGTAAGCAGCCCCCCACTCCCCCCACGTCACAAATGTATCCCTGGTGGTCCAGGTTCATTGCTGGGCGCGGATCGAGCGCTCTGCGCCAGACCCGCACCCAGCAATGCTGTCACAAAGGGTGTCATTGGAAAGTGGAGAATTTACCCTTTCCAACGACACCTACCTCGATCCCCGGCTTGAAATACAGCCGGAGATCGAGGGGGGGAAAGGTGAAGACTCACCTTCTATTTTCACCGCAGCAGCTCGAAATGGCTGCTGCGGTGAAAATATCTTTCACTTTCACGTCGGCGTGAAACTGAAGGTAATCCAGCCCCCCTGGCAGTGAGGCGGGACCTCCCCCTCACATAGCCCGGGGGTTGGATTACAGTTTTGGTGATCCCTGTGCCGGGATCGCACAAAACAGAGTGCCAAAAAGGACAAGGTATCTCGTCCTTGGCAACATGGAGGGAATTCCAAGGATGAGATACCTCGTCCGTGGCACTAATGAGGTTAAGCGAACAAAACAAGCTTCCAGTACAAAAACTTTCCCTCCTCTATCAAAATGTAAAACCAAATAGAAAGTGATTAACAAGACTTCAACTACCACTACTGCTAACACTGGACCTATAAATCGTGATGTAGTGGCAAGTAAGCATACCAAAAAAAATGTTTTACAAAAAATGTTCTGCCACAGAGTCCTTCAGAACCTTTTAAAAACAGGAGAGATATCATGCACAACACTTAAAACCTACCATAGAAAATTAATCCTAGAAGCTCTCGTAGACAGTGCAATCCTTCTGAAAAGGAAGTTATTTATTTTAGTTTTAAACAGAATGAAACCAATAAAAAATGAACTACTAAACTGCAAAAAAGTCTTCTCAATAAACGGAATATCACCAAAAATAGCTTTTTAAACATCTGTGGAGGAGAATGGCGTCAGACCACGACCACAGACCCATAGTTTAATGAAGAAGCATGTAAACAAAAGCAAACAAACCCACTTGCCATACATAGCAGTGAACAAGGGTATGAAAAACTTAATAACACCATTATGGAACAAGAAACTCTGCTCACAAAAATATCCCCAGAAAACTCAGGATCACCTCTCCAAACTACTGAACCAAAACGTCCACTCTACAAATGGCCGTGCACATCAATGTGTAACATTGCCAAAGAATCTTTCAAATCTTTACGCCAGTTCCTCAATCAGTATGTAAAAAGCAAAGACAAATTCAAAATGAAACTACTACAAATTATGGATGCCTGTCCAGTGCGTAAATACACAGGACTACAAGGACATTCATTAGCCTGCATTTCAGGACCTATTTGCAAAAGCACCTTCCATAATATCAAAATGATATCAACGCATCATTCAACTATAAAAAAACGAGTCCAAAAACTCTAGTATGCTAAAAGTCCTGCTTTAGCACTAGCTAACTTAAATAACAATCTTCTACATGGTACAGCCAAACAACTACTCGAAGTAATAGACCATACCCAGAGAAAATATTTTGGAATTGTGAGCCAGTAACAAAATGAAATAGATGTACAACAAACTAGCAACACTGTACAAATAGCAACCTTTGATTAAACACATACAAAAAAGACATACTAAAGTTTAAAAGTACCTCCGCTGAAGGACCAAACCATGTGTGCATGTGTTGCCGCAGGACTTCTTAAAAAAGTACCACAAAAACTATAGGCATAGTACAAAATAGAAGACAATGAAGATTCAAAATGGTTCCAATTAGCTCGCTACCTTATAGCATAAAACAAATACGACATTACTGACCCCTTAATACTTTTCAATTACTGCACTGCAAAACTTGACAACAACCAAACGCTTTCACGTTCTATCACAAATAACTTGGAATTATTCCCACTACCAAAACCCCTGCAACAACTAAATTTATATGAGAGCATCATAATTCAAACAGTACACCCATTTCAAGCAATAATACACCTCCAACCAAAAACAACAAAATTACCTCCCTCTGAATTAGTCAAAGGCATTCATGGCAGAGTAGTTTATTTACCATTAGATCTCACAGAAAATGTGCACACTCTAGGAGTGCAACGGCCAATGGATCAATCTTTAATTGTCTTAGTAAATTGCAAACCTACTAAAGGCAAAAGAATTTGGCAACAACTCGTGGACTTACATAAATTTAGACAAGCCCTGCAATATCTAAAAAACAACAATGAATACTACAAATAAATTAATATTGAAGAAAACCTGAGAGAACCCATTGAAATAATTCAAGAGTCACCAGAAACTGGTCAATTTGAACTTCTAAATCCTACTACAGAATCATATATTTTAGACCATTATACAATTCATCCTTTACACTCTAAAGAAGCTATAGATGATGCACTTGAACGTACCAAATGCAACAAGCCAAAGGATCTCCAATCAGCATATGGGAAAAAAGTATAGAAGCACAGGCCTTTCCACTACTCTTTCCTACTGGAAAAGGAGGAAGGTACGATGATAGAACCACACAGATAACAGCATCAGAATATTGCTCTCTACGAATGTATTCTGACGACCCCAGATTCAGACAAAACGTGGAATACATATTACACCTTCTCTTTGAAAGTGAACTAACAACTCTATGCTACGGAGTTGCACATACATTAAAATCGGGTACCCATTTTCAAAATATGTCAGCTACGCAATTATTACAAAAAGTTCAAGAAAAAGATGAGGTTTTACAGTCAAGTATTACAAATCTTTTAGCAAACATGCGTAGTACAAAAGAATACTGGTTCCGACGTCACAGAGATGTACGCTGTATGATAAGAAACATTGGCCCGCCCACTTGGTTTGTAACATTAAATTGTGCAGAATATGCATGGGAAGATTTACACTATTTCCTACGCATAGCAAACAAAAATAAAACAA
Source organism: Ambystoma mexicanum (assembly GCF_040938575.1). Taxonomy (NCBI): domain Eukaryota; kingdom Metazoa; phylum Chordata; class Amphibia; order Caudata; family Ambystomatidae; genus Ambystoma; species Ambystoma mexicanum. The sequence continues at coordinate 984,574,309 of NC_090930.1, forward strand.
ACATAGATATAAAACACCAGGAGAACTCTGCTCTCTAGAGCCTGTAAATGTATCAAGATATTTCTATCATCGCTTCATTGCTATGCAACACTTTATTTGTAATAAGACTGTTCCTCCCTTCGAAGAACTTCAACACTTCTTTTGGAGAAAAGAATACCAAGCCAGAGGAGCACCACACATCCACATGCTATTATGGATTAAAGATGCTCCTAAATTTGGTCCGGACAGTGATGCCACTGTTTTGCAGTTCATCAAAAAAATAGCTCACTTGTGAAATCCCTTCACAAACAACACATAGTGACCTACATGCACACATTTTACAATTTCAAAGACACAAATGTGGGAAATATTGCCGTCACATATATAAAAAAAAGGGTAATACTACACCAAATGCTGCTTTGGTTTCCCTAGACCAGTTTCAGCAACAGGTCAAGTAAGCAACTTCATGTCTTCAGTCAGACAAAGTGTCAAAGGTAAAGCACCTAATAACACATATTATATAAAAAGAACAGAAGAATCAAAATACATAAATGATTACAATGCAATCATTACCCTCCTATGGAATGCAAACATAGATGTGCAGTACATTGCAGACAATTCCACTGCAGGTGCGCGATATGTCACAGCCTACTTAACCAAAGCAGAGAAAAGAGAGCTTCAGGACCTCTGGGATGACATATCATCTGACAAAACACTATCACAGAAATTGTACAGCTTAGGCATAAAAATGCTCTCTCATAGAGAATGTGGCTGCTATGAAGCGGCAGATCGTTTAACCGGTACTGCTTTGCACGGAAAATCAGACAACATAGTATGGCTAAGTCTTGGTCCTGCTAAATCTAGAAAAAGAGTTCTCAAATCATATGAGGACATAGAAAGAATAGCCAAAAATGACCCAAACAGCCAAGACATTTTGAAAAACAATTTACTAGACACATACTACCCAAACAGGAGTACCACTTTGAAAACCATGTGTCTCTACCACATAGCCCAAAACTTCACATACAAAAATAATGTTAAACTAGATGAAAGGAAAGGTAGATACAGAGTGGTAAATTGTGAAGGCAGCTTAGTGAAACTTACCAAACAAAGCTTAATCATATCAAATTGTCATTAAAAACTCCTCAACATAAGGAACTGTATTACATGTCCCTGCTACATCTTTTTAAATCATGGAGAAAAGAAGAAGAGCTACTGGATACATATGACTCCTATGAAGACGCTTCCAAAGCAAATGAAAGCACTATAACAGATGTAAACTTTACACAGTACCAAACAATGTTGCACAATGAACAGCAACACGAAGAAGAACTGCAGGCCTAACTACAAGTGGACACTCCTGACAGGAGTCAACCTTCTGTAACAGGAAGCCAAGAACCATTTGGACAGCCACTAATAGCAACTGAGGCCGAATTAGCCTTGACAGAAGTAGAAAACACCATGTGTCAGTATGAACAAGCTACAGAAGACTGTGCTGTACTGAAATCACAACTGAACAATGAGCAGCATAGCATTTTCCAAGAAATAACAAAACAAATTGAACATGGTGTGGAACATGAAAATAAAAACTGTACCTGCCAAGACTACAAACCTATACTGCTATACATGAGTGGTGAAGAAGCTGGTTCAGGCAAAACATTCTTAATCAAAATCATCAGCATGTTCCTTCAACAACTGACAAACAACAAACTGTCAGCTGTTGTAACTTCCCCCAGAGGTTTAGCTTCCTACACCATAGGCTGTGTCACTTTACACCGATTACTACTCCTTCCAGTAGAACACCAAAACAAATTAGACTATTACAAACTTTCCACAGAAGCTGCAATGGAACTATGCAGAGTTTTCAAACAAATGAAAATGCTGCTAATAGTTGAGGTGAGCGTGGTCTCCAACCTAATGTTGGCTTTGATTCACCTCAGATTACAAGAGGCCCTCAAAACAGACTACGATCAGCTCTTTGGAGGAAAACACATTATTGTTTTTGGAGATCTTCTTCAATTGACACTGGTGAAAGCTGAACCTATTTTTAAAACCTTAGGGCACAAAATGTGCCGTAAAACCCTTGGCAGCATTGGAAATGTCAACCTTTGGCAATATTTCCAATACAGAGAATTAACTGAAAACATGCGCCAGTCTGCAGCCCTCACATACGCTAACATTTTTAAAAGTATTAGAATTGGGGTACTATCTCAAGAAGCACAATCAATATTAAAAACCAGGCACATCCATACACTCTATGGCCATAACTCATGTGCTATTGATGTCATGCAACAATTAGCACACAAAAATGTCAATTGTATGTCCTTGATGCCAACTCTTGCAAGGTGTTCCAAATTCAATTAAACAATGTTGAAAAAAGAAATGCAACCAATATTTGAAATTTGCTCCACAGATAAACTGGACGTACATGGTATGACACTACCCATGTGTCAACAAGCCACAACAAGACTAAATACCATAGAAAACTCTATCTCCAACACAGCTGGTTTGGAGAAAATATTAAAAATGATCTTTAAACTGTATAGTAATGCTTAAACGTAACCTTGACGTGGAGCAAGGACTAGTTAATGGAGCACTTGGTACAGTTGTTGGCTATCAAACATACCCACTTGACAACAACATTCAATTTTTCAATATTCTCTTTGACTAACTATCAGAAGTTAAAAGGATAGGACACTCAACAGCCCACTTCCTTCTTTTCAAAGACATGTATGTACGCAGAGAACAATTTTCACTAACTCTAGCATACACAGTGACCATTCACAAATCACAAAGTCTTACCCTAGATAAAGCATTAATAGATATTGGTAGGACAATCTTTAAAGAAGGCATGAGTTACGTAGCACTATCACGCTTACGTACACTTGACGGCCTATTTCTAATCAACTTTGATGCAAGTAAAGTAAATGCTGATATTCCTTGCATCCTAGAATACAATAGGCTCTGTTCACTCCACACCCCCCATCTGAAAACCTATCCTGTTCCACAACAAGCAAAACGTTGTAAAGGAAACTACTTCAAACTGAAATGATACAGGATATCACTACAATTCCTCCAAAGAAGAAAAAAGAAACTAATACTTTATCAAGTACCACAATCAAACAAGAATCTAGTGGTCAAAGTAACTCAACTACTTCTTCAAAGAAGCAACACACACTCCAAACAAATTACTTCCACACAGAACTACCAGGTCCATTCAAATTTCCAAATGTAACTGCTGTAAATTGGTATGCCAATGTAGCAATAAATATTCTATTCCAATTGCCACCAATTATTGAGAACATTTACTTACACAGTACAGACCAATTGTGTTTGCAAATGTTAGTCCTTCATAGAAATGTAGCCAAAAATACTGACAATACTTACAGTGTTCATGGAATTAGACAAGAATTGGATTACTGTGCTGGAATTGTCAAATTCACTATAAACTCACAAGAAGCTCCAGAAGAATTTCTAATGTACTTACTACTGGAAAACAAAAACATACCAATAAACCTTTCAGATTTCATACATGTGGAAACATACATGCACACTCTGCAACCATGTGGCACAGGAAGAAGTCCCTAATGAACGCTTTGTGTATGTATCCATACCTAACTGTGAATCCATTCCATTTCAGCAACTTGTACAAAATGCAAACCATGGCAGATTATGTACTACCTGCAATTCAGATAATCGCTCCACCTTACAAATACAGACACATAGTAAATATGTAATAGGAATGCTTTTACATTACAATGTAGACGGTACCAAAAACAACTGTAAGCTGACTGGATTCACACATGGTCAAGTATAACTTGGTAAGAAAACCTTCACAAGAATAGGTATAATCTACCACGTAGGAGCCACAACCAATGCAGGTCACTACACTGCATATATAAAAAAGAATTGTGGATGGTTTGAATGTCATGATAGTACCATTACTCTAAAGCAGAGATTGCCAGCAAATCTTGTGACCGCTTACTTAATATTCTTAAAACCAAAATTTAATACGTAATCTGTGTATGAACAAAAGCAAAACTTCAACTTCAAAACTGTGCACAATTAGAGTACACCAACATGTATCTAACTGCCCCAAGATTCTGAAAAAAGAAAACAGATAAAGAAATACCACTAAAATGTAACATGAAATACACAGTTAGAATACGCCAACAGGTATCTAACTGCCCCAAGATTCTGCAACAAGCAAACACATAAATAAATACCACTAAAATCAAACAAGGAATATACAGTTAGAATACGCCAGCAGGTATCTAACTGCCCCCAAAAATCTGCAACAAGCAAACAGATAAACAAATTCTACTAAAATAAAACAAGAAATATACAGTTAGAATACGCCAACGGGTACCTAACTGCCCCAAAAAATCTGCAACAACCCAACAGATAGATGAATAGCATAAAAGTAAAAATAAACAATTAGAATATGATATGATATGATAATTTATTTATATAGCGCCTATACACAATGTGTTTCAAGCGCTTCAAGGCAAGGGAGGGAACAAGGGAAAATACAATGACATTCTTACAGGCCATGAACAGTAAGGATGTGAAATTAACTATCGTACTCGGCCTGACGACATTTCAGATAGTTCAAGAGCTATGACATAGATAAGGAAGGGAGGGGGAGAGTGGGAAGGAAATGGAAACAGACAGGCGACTACCGTACTAGGCCTGACAACATTTCTGGTAGAGCCAGAGAAAGCAAAAGGTGAGGGAGAGGGGTACAGAAAGGGAGGCGAGGAACAAAACGAGCGACTATCATACTAGGCCTGACGACATTTCAGATAGTGCTGGAGGGTTGGTGGGGAGGAAAAAAACAGTAATGGGAGGGTGGAGGAAACAGACGAGGTTGCTTGCATATTAAGTCCAGGGACAATTCTGATAAAGTAAGTGCATAGAAGAAAGTAAGGGGAGGAGATAGGAAAAGGGAGAAGGGAAAGGAGGAGAGAACAGAGAGTAAGCAGTCAAAAAGTGTGGAGAAGCAAGAGTGGAGAGCGAATACAATTGCAGAAGTCAGTAGTAACACATAATGTTGCAAGGCAGTATACAAGATGAAGATGGGAACAGCATGATTCAGGGCCACCATGAGTACAAGATGCAAAGGAAGTCCAGCGTGAGAGTTAAGAAAGGGTGACGCACTGTGAATGAATGAAGTCCATAAAAGTCAAATCCAGCATTGGCCACAAGACAGTGATGGTGAAACCAGAATATATCAGGACAGATTCCTGCAGAAGTAGGCTGGAGGAGGTTTTAGGGGTAGCAGGGTAGAAGAATCAAGCAAAACAGGCAACGCCTGTGTGCGAGAAGGGGGGGCACAAGGGAACATCACAAGGGGACCAGAGGGGGTGGAGATGGCCTGTGGGGACACATGTTGGTGCATGCTTACCTGCTGTCTGAGCAGGGGGTCGGGGCCTGGCTCCTCCTGGTCCGAACAGGTCCAAACAGGAATTGCCCTTTTCTTTGACTTCCCTTCACTTTGGACGCCCAGGCGAGAGACGCCCTTGATCTAGTAGTCAAGAGCAGGAAGGAAGAGGCAGGGCTAAGAAGGTGGGTGGTGCTTAGGCCAGGTGACCTAGATCCACTTGCACCTGCTCCCCATCTGCAAAGGAAAAGAGGCAGGAGAGCTTCTTAAGTAGGAAAAAGAGCAGGAAGGCACCAGGTGGGTGGGGCTTGCTAAGTGGTGAAAAAGAGCGGCAAGCAGGAAGGCACCAGGTGGGCGGGGCTTGCTAAGTGGTGAAAGAAAACGGCAAGCAGAAAGGCACCAGGTGGGCGGGGCTTGCTAAGTGGTGAAAAAGAGCAGCAGGCAGGAAGGCACCAGGTGGGCGGGGCTTAGGCCAGGTGACCTAGATCCACTTGCACCTGCTCCCCATCTGCAAAGGAAAAGAGGCTGGAGGGCTCCTTAAGTAGGAAAAAGAGCGGCAGGCAGGAAGGCACCAGGTGGGCAGGGCTTGCTAAGTGGTGAAAAAGAGCGGCAAGCAGGAAGGCACCAGGTGGGCGGGGCTTGCTAAGTGGTGAAAAAGAGCGGCAAGCAGGGAGGTGCCAGGTGGGCGGGTCTTGCTAAGTGGTGAAAAAGAGCGGCAATCAGGAAGGAACCAGGTGGGCAGGGCTTGCTAAGTGGTGAAAAAGAGTGGCAGGCAGGAAGGCACCAGGTGGGCAGGGTTTAGGCCAGGTGACCTAGATCAACTTGCACCTGCTCCCCATCTGCAAAGGAAAAGAGGCTGGAGGGCTCCTTAAGTAGGAAAAAGAGTGGCAAGCAGGAAGGCACCAGGTGGGCAGGGCTTGCTATGTGGTGAAAAAGCGCGGCAAGCAGGAAGGCACCAGGTGGGCGGGGCCTGCGAAGTGGTGAAAAAGAGCGGCAAGCAGGAAGGAACCAGGTGGGCGGGGCTTGCTAAGTGGTGAAAAAGAGCAGCAGGCAGGAAGGCACAAGGTGGGCGGGTCTTAGGCCAGGTGACCTAGATCCACTTGCACCTGCTCCGCATCTGCACCTGCTCCCCAATATGCCAACAGGTATCTAATTGCCCCAAAAATCTGCAACAAGCCAACAGATAGAAGATTAGCAATAAAGAAGAAATAAACAGTTAAACAATGAAAGAAATATATTGTACCACAACATAGAAGGTTTTTTTCTAATCCAGCATGGATATTTTTTCCCACAGACCCAATGATTTAGAAATCAAACATAGAAACTGAGCAAATTGCGCATTACACTGGTTTGAAGTACTAAATATGAGGGTCAAAAAAATAAAGAAATGTCTATTATGCAATGCAATAACTCATTATGAACTACCTGCTCTAACATATGACCTTTTCTTTTATCACAGCGATCGAAAAAGTATGTCTGGTCCAGTTACCCATGTCATGAAAAAACTGCACACAACCACAAAAAACTCAACCAGTAAGTATCCAATAAATAAACTCAGAAATGCTGCACTCCTTGTTACAAACTCTAAAGTCCTAACTGCATAACCTAGCCAAAACTTCACATACCAACTCTTCAAATGAAACAGTACACACACTTTTGGGTTGTGCATGTTTGATGGGTGTTTGATTCTATGGGTTTGTTATGCTGCGGTGGTTGTGGCCAGGGCCTAGAGTCTTGGGTGCAGGGCTTACGGTCTATGGCCTACGGCCTTCGGCCATGCACTCAAGACTCTAGACCCTGCACACAACCACCGCAGCATAACACACCTATACTACAAAACATTTTGCCTCTGGTATGTGAGCTGCTTATAGATCATATTAATAATAATCAATGCTGTACTAACAACTCAAAACCAACATCATACTAAAGTAAACTAGATAGTAGTGCATTCATTATGTCCGCGGACAGCAGCTACGACCGCGGGCATGGTGAACACATCAAGGGCACCTGCCACCTAAACAAATACAGTATTTGACCCATCTCTTACTCCTCAACCCTTCCCAATCACTCCTGCACACCAACACACTCCCCAAAAATGCATTTTGCCTCTTTTCGCAGCCGCGCTGTTGGCGAATCCAAGATGGAGGGTGCATCGAAACAATGTGACGCGCCTCACGCCTCACCCCAGCCAAACGGCGAACACGTTGCATGTCCGCGGACATGACATAAGCCGATTATCCAATCGGTGTCCTGTCTGCGGAGTGAATAGGGAAGTGTGTCCGCGGAGCGGACAAAGATATCACTAATTGTTTTGACTTACGTTACGGCCATTTAAAAAGAAATTACTGGACGGATTTACACCAAATTGACAAAAGCACGCTTTCGGGACTAAGCCACCGCTCATGCCGCAAATTTGGTGGAAATCCATCCAGCGGTTTGAGCTGTAGGCGTGCGCAAAGTTTTTTCCCATTATGTTTATGGGAACAAAATACATTTTTGCACCCCTCCTATAACTTTGCCCCCCCTGAACCAAACCTCACTAAAATTTGCAAACAAAATTCAGAGTGGGCCATATACTTTGTATGCAAAGTTTGGTCAGGATTCGTCCGGGGGGAGCAAAGTTATAATCCGCCCAAAAAGTGCTCTTCCTACGGGATTAGCAACTTATCCATAACTACACAGCATGGCTGTGTAATATATGTTACCAATAATACACATAACAATCATCTTGTATGAAATTTGTCCTATTCTTTCTAAGTTTGTGGTGTGAAATGCTTAGTGGATGAACTATGGCCCACTAATAAAAATAAAAAAAAGTACATTATATACTGATTTCAATTTAAGTTGCACTTTTAATATCACATTGCCTAATGGTACTTTTCACTTAGATTATGTTGATGTATTTTGTTATTTGTATTTCAATTGGTTTTAGTTATTTTCGAATCATATGTGTTTGTCTTATTTTAATTCAGTCCCTTAAAGTAGTGGTAGTGCTAGATCATAGGAGTATTTACCAATTGAAGCTTTGAGAGAACCGTCTACTTTTTCTAAGCTGAGGGAAGGAGTGAAGAACATTTCTCTCTGTCACTCAGTAAGCTTTGTGTTTCCACACCAAAGAAAGCCACCATATTGACCACGCAGCTCTATGTATAGACAGGTCTCTGTATGACATGCGTATAATATTTGACACCAACTCGATGACGTGGAGCACTGCGCTTTGTGCTAATTCGTCATCGCGGCAGTGCTGCTGTTTTGTGATTCCACATTTTTCAACATTCATATATTGATTTCAATTTTGAAACTTGTTATATTTTCTTTTGGATATCATAACTTGCATTTTAAAGTGAACGGGCATTTTAGTATTGTTTTATGCTTCTTTTGATGTGCTATAAAAGGCTGATGTCATGGTGTAAATGGAAGCGTTGCAGGTCATCCTTTTGGGCACAATGACATCATACGCATACCACATATTTAAGAAGAGCTGCAAACTTGAGGGCCGAGGGTACTGGGTCGCCCTGGAGGGTTTCGTTTGAGCTGATAAACAAGCAAACACAGGGCATAGGTGGGGATCAAGGAGACTAGGTAGTTTGGGGAGAGATGGGGGGGCGGAGGGAGCAGATTCAGAGTTCTGAGCTGATGAAAGTTCCAGCTCTGAATCATTGTCCATTGAAACACAATGCTCTCGATTCAAAGATGTGGCTGTCCATATAGTTCAATGTACATTTAAAGCACACTTGGTCTGTTCATTCTTCTAATGTGAAAACACAGCTATTACTGCCCACATAAATGGTTCGTTTGTCACAAGCTCTTAGGGCGGGCCTTGCCTGCCTGCAGTTTCAGACTGTCCATAACGGCAAACCGCAGTATGACTAGCCTGTCAGGGTCTGGGGTCCCACAGAACAGTGCCTCTGTGTTGGAGACGTGCGGTTTTTACCACCTGTATAACAGAGGTGGCCACAAAATTCAATTACAGGAAGATACTAAATGCTCACGTAAGTATTCTAAAAACAATAAAGGCACAAGGGGTATTTGTGGCCGTACCCTATAAATATGCATTGGCACTTGGGTAGCAGATTGGGGCAGGGAACCTCTCAGGAGGAAACTAGCAGTCATCGGTATTTGCAGTCCAGAGGCACAGACCCTCTGAGGTCTTCCCTAAGATCAAGACAGTTGGAAGGTGCCATTTTTAATCTCGTTTTCAACTTTTCATTACTGCTGGGGGGCCCTCAGTGTCTAGCAGGTTCCAACAAAAGATCATCGAGTGAGAGAGGTCACTTAAGGAAAACAGTTTATCTCTTCTTGTATAACTGTAAAAGAGGAATCTGAGTGCTATGGGTTTTGTTATGGATCTCTCGAGAAGAAGAACAATTGAAAAATACTTAGAATAATAAAAAGTCACCAGGCACTTGCATGTTGGTAAAACCTATAAGATCTTACTTTACTCTCTAATGAAAGTCATTTAGTGAGCAGATGTGCTCTCACTAAGGGTAGGGGAGCCAGTCAACAGCTTGGGTGGGTTGAAGCCGACCCAAATTGTTGTGAAAGTAACAGGATGAAGGCAGTGACAATCAGCCGGCGTGCAGGCGGTGAAGGGGTACTACAGCAAGAGCCTGTTAAATGTCTTACTTGTGAGAGAAGAGAATGTTTAATTTAAGCAATCATTCGCACCTTCAGGGGGAACGCTCAGCTAATCAGGTGGCCAGGAAGGTGGGTAGATTTGGTCAGTGACGGCCCACGGTCTCTCAGCCAGTTGAGCGCATCCCTCGGATCGCTGCCATTTTTTTGTGCAATCGTCCCTCCCGCCTCCTACCCATCCCAGGGCCCCACGGCATCCCGCTCCGCAACTTTCTCCCTTGTCTAATTATTATGGTAGTGGCCATCTTTGTATTTCTTATTTTGGTGGGAGATTGGGCATGCACAATATGGACAGAGCCCATCGCCTGTCAAAAATAAATCCTTTCAAAGTATTTGCACACAGGAGTGAACCCCGGCAGGCGAATATCAATCACTCCAAGGTTTAAGCGTTAACAATTTGGTCCACCTTCAAATGTGGGTTTGGTTGCTATATTGACAGACAGCAGCAGATAACATAAAGTGGTAGAGGACAAAAGCCTGGCCTGCACACATCAATATACTTCCTATGATGAAGAGAGGGAGAAGCAGAGGGAAAAGGAGAGGGAGAGGAAGAGCGAGAAGGGCAGCGGGTGAGAGAGAGGGGCAGGTGGAGAGAGCGAGGGGCAAGTGGAGAGAGGGAGAGAGATATATATTACCCATGGCTCCATTTGCAACGCACTTTTTAAAACTGTCTTCCAGCGCGCCTAAAAATTTGAGGTTGGCTCCACCCCTGCTTACTAGCAACCCAATGGTTGGCTTGTGTACACTCTGAGCCTCTCCAATAGGCTATCTCCTGAGTCTATAGACCCAGCGTTAGAAGTGAAACGGGCGGGCAGAGGCGCTGCTAGAGGGGGAATGAGGAGGATATAGCCCCGGGTCTTTTGGTTGTGGTCCCGGATTGAAGCTCAGGGGATACAACCAAAAGGCTAGCGATCCCCGTGTCCCGACAGTGCCGACATTAGGGTAACCACAGATCTTTTCCAGACACTGGATACAGGTCAGGTGCTTTCTATGCACATTCCCAGCTGGGTGCTGATGTGTCAGCCTGGCACTATTTCTCCTCTGGCACACATAAGTACCTGTTTTATTTCCAGTGTTTCTACCAGGCACACATTTCTCAATGTGAACATACATGTATTTCCTCTTATGCAGGAATAATGCTCAGGTGCGGATGCAGCCATGGGGTTGGGAGGCTGTATCCTGCCCAAAATATTGAGAATGGTGCAGGCAGGAGGCGGCACTCGGCCACAACCCTCACTTATGCACCTGCTCTGTATTTATGTGTCGGCATAGAATGTCAGTGTAACTATCCTAGGGGCCCGAGAAGTGGGGCGAGGGGAGTGCAAACCTCTAGTTACAATAAACGTATGCTCGGCCTCACCTGTTAGTGAACGTTGTCTTATTTGGGGGCCGTAGAAAGAATCACCCACGAAAGATCGATCAAGGAATTAAAATGATGTGGCTGGAATGAGGAGTAACCCATATTTTGTTTGAAAGCATGTCCCTCTTCCATGTATGTATGTATTGGATTAATAAAGCTGGAATTGAGCTGGGAAGCAACAGAGCACTGTACAAAGGGGACACACTAAGGGGGTAAGAAGTAAGGTGCAGGGTAGCAGAGGGTCTGGGATAGGTATAGAGAGCAATGAAGGCGGACCAATAAGGGAAGGTTGAGTGGCGTGTTCAGAGATTGAAAAGATGTTATGTGAAGAGTAGGGTCTTCAGGTCCTTTCTGAAGTCTAGGCCGGAAGGGGACTAGTCTTAGCTACTTGGGCAACATGTTCCAGAGACAGAACGCGTAGCAGGAAAAGGTTTGCTTCCTGTTTTTTTCCTCCTCTTGCAGTTGTTTTTTTTTCCAGCCTGGCAATGTTGAGGCTTCTGGAGGCACGCAGGGCCCTGGAGACGATGATGGGTTTCTCAGCTAAGTAGAGTGATATTTCGGTTTCCTGATTTGTAGGTGATGCGGGCGGTTTTGAACATGATATGTGCGTAGACGTATAGGGCCTCATTACACAGAGGGCGGAGAACCATGGCGCTATTAGCGTCATGGTTCATGCCGGTAAAATACCGGCTCCGCCTTGGCGGAAAGGGGAATTACCACCCCATTCCAAGGTTGGCGGGGCGGGAATTCCCCCTTCCACCATTGCCCTTCCCCATTCCCATTTTTGCCCCATAGGGCTCAATGGGAATGGGGAAGGCGCTAATTACGGTACCGCAAATTGCGGTACCGTAATTAGCTTCCTGGGTCCCTTTGCGGGTTGGTTTTTAACGCCTGTAAAAAGCAGGCGTTAAATCCCCCAACCCGCAAAGGGACCTCGTAGTAAGGGGGTAAGGATTTACCGGTACCGGTATTTTATTGGTACCGGTAAATCCTTACCGCCATCCGTGTAATGAGGCCCATAGCCACAGCAGCTCCTTGAGGATGGCGGGCACAGCAGCTCCTTGAGGATGGCGTTGATGTGCAGAGGCGTAGGAGACACATAAAATCTGGGAGTGCAGGGGGGCTGGGGACACCTTGGGAACTTTGCTGCAGAGTGATGCGCTCTACTCAGCGGATATGCATTTTGTTGGAAAATTAACAACGGGCGTAGTATTTCTGTTTTTTTTAAGCACTGTGCATGCTCGAAAAAACGGTGCTCATTGATCTTCCTCAATTCTAATGCATCACTGGAGAATATGTACATCCGAGCAGTTTGAGAACACAACGTAAAGGAACCCTTCAACAGCAAAAAGGTCTTCAACTTCTGCCATGTAATACTGAGGGTGTTTGTGCAGCACAACTTGTAATCACCCATCATTCATCATTCACAGCTCTTATGAGGCATGCCATAGGGGAACATAGTCAGTATAAAATAACTCACTGGTATATTCTGCAATCTTATATTGATTGCCTATTTGCTTCCCATTTGAAATGGTCTGCTGAAATAAAGTAAAGAGTTAAAAGTAAACTTGATATACTGCTGTGCCCCCCTATTTCTTTGATGTGCTGAAATGCAAAAATAAAGAAGAAAACCTGGAGGACAGCTCTTCGGAGCTCAGATGTCAATCTCCGAATGCCTGATGGTTAATAACAGCGGGTGCCACTTGGGCATGGGTTGTTTTGTCCATGGGCTTACAAAGGGGCTGAACAGGGGAAGTAGAAATATAAGTGCAGCACTGGGTGGAAATTGCCCGCAGCCCAAGTTACCACCCAATAAGGTCTGAGGAACTTGGCAGTATGGTTGTTAGCACCTGGGGGCAAATGCCCAGGGTTTTAACAGTGAGGTAAAAGTGGGAAAACACTGATCTAGACAAGCATGTGACCAGTAGATTCGGATTATGTGAATTGAAAGAATTGAAAATAACTGCTGTGTAAAGTGGTGCCTGGTGCCCCTTCGGCATTTCAATGGCATGCGCATCAAGGTGCCGCAGAGGAGCAATGGGCAGACATTGAAAAATAGTTAAGTGGTTGCGGGTTGGGGTGGGGCAGGACCGGGAAAGGGATTGCAAGATCTAAGGCATGCCTGCAAAATGGGCACAGGGGACGACGGGTCGGCCAGCAGCTTCAAACATGCGCTTGCATCTGTAACTAAGGACTGCATGTGTTAGAAACTGAATGGCTGGCTTTGATGATTCCCCGGACACTTCCATTTTGGTGCTTTACACCACTGTCTAGGCCCCACCAAAAATGTGTGAAGTTGTCTCCCTTCCCCTGACCCCCTCGATGTGAATGACCCATGCTCGCAGAGTAGAACTGCTTAGCAAGCAACCAATCAGGATTATAATAGCTGGGTTTCCCCTCTCCCCCACTGACAGTCCCCTAACTCAACTCACGTAGAACCTTTCCAGTACACCATTTTTGATCACTTTTAGTCATCAGGTTTCCCTCATTTATAGAAAGAGTATGCTCCACATCCTCCACCCTCCTAGAGGGGCATGCCTCACAGTTTGAAGACCAATGGGGTAAAGTCTGATAGATAGAGTGCAGGCAGTGGCGAATGAGGATTGTGAACTGGTGTGAGAATGAGTGTAATGATGTGAAGAGTGAACGTGTCTGTGGTGACGGAAGGGGGCAGGGCGGGAGGATAAGTGCAACAGAATCAGTACCACGTGCAAGGTTGTCCTGTGGAGCAGGATGAACTCCAGTTTCCCTGACTTCTAAGATGCGCTATCAGCTCGCCTTGCGCTGCCCTTTGTCCAGGAGTTCGCTATAAACAGCGGATGTGTTTGGTTACACAAAGAATAGCTCCAACAGTGGCGAGTTGAGGACACAGACAAAGGCACGTGTTGTGGACCGCAGCAGCAAAGCCACAGAGAGAGGATCTTCTGCACGTCTAAAATTGAGTGTCCGGAGCCCTTGAAAGCACAGGTGCAAGTTGAGTAAAGGCAGGACCCCCCTGGTGGAAAAGCACTGGGATGGGCAAAGGGCATAAATAAGAGAAAGAGCTCAGGGTAGGGTGCAGAGAGAAAGAGGGAGTGGGTGTGATGAGAAAGGGGGAAGGACAGAGCAAGGCTGTGCACAGTTGGTGGCCCAGCTGGATCCCTTTCTCCCAGATTTGTGCATATGAGCCGCAAGTGACATGAGAGAAAGATGAATGGCATTCATCTTTCTCTCCTCTCACTCGCTGCCTTCCCACGCTGTCCCCGCTTGTCCTCACACATCACACTACATACCTTAAGGGTTTAGCTCGAGCCGTGCTGCTCTCATGTCTGTCATAGAGAGCAGACTCTCTCTCGCTAATCAGACAAACTCTGTCGCCGAGATCAGCCCAGCCTGCCTGAGTCTCTCTGCACATGTCGCTGCTTCCTGCCTGCTAGTGCTCCACTTCGCTTCGACGACGATGACGAGTCACATTGACTGGACTCATGCAGGCTGTGCAGGGGCACATGCAGTTTGTTCCCTGGCCCGGGCACGCACCAAATGTGCAGGGGCATAGTGTGCTGCAAGCAGAAGTACTTGTACATGCTGCAGTGCATGCAACTCTCTACCTCCACTCTCCTCCAGCCAGGAATGTGCAGCGGTGTGCACAACAAATCAAGAGATATTCTGATGGGGATAAAATGTCATTATATCCCCCTGTTTAAAATGGTCGGGGATTTGTCCCCCCTGCCGCCCCCCATGTCCTAGGCCGATTGTGATATGTTTAGATTTTCTTAGTCCTGTGATGAGTTATGCTGCAGTGTACAATAGGACTTTCAGAGGAGCGGGTTAGAATCTGTGACTCCTGCGGGTAGGCCGTTGCTACCATCCAGGTGGAAGATGAATGACATGGGCTTGGACAACTGCTCTGAAACTCAGGGCAGGGATCAAATGATTGACTTTGCAGGGGAGCACAAGCTGGTACAATACTACTTAGGGTTTCTTTGCCATGAGTTTTATCAATGAAAGGCCCACATTGATAGGAAAGCTGGGGGATTTTGCACTGGGCGGGAGTTGAGGTGTGAATCCACGGAGTGTCATGTCAGTCAGGCAATTCTGGATTTTTTAAAATTTCATTTTTATTACATCTTTCATGAAATACAACATACCGTGACCCGGCATCATAAATCTTCCCAAACAACCCTCCCCATCCTCTTCCCCATCCTCTTCACGCATCCTGCCGAGCCCATGATCCATCTCCCACTGCTGCTCTCCAACCCCCTGTATTGTCAGATGATATCCACACACGCTCCACACACCCTCCTATTAGTAAATAATGTCTCTTGTTGAATCCCTGGTGACTATCCCTCTAGCATCTCTATTAATTCCCTTCCCTCCCTCGGATGAGCCAGTTCATGGGGGGGGGGGGTCTTGGGTGGATGCCTACTCATTCAATAATTGCCCAGCTCCAAATCATTCTCCCCCTCAGGGTCTCTGTGTTTGCTCTGATGTTACACCTCTACCACACCCCACCTGTGTACATCTTGTAGCAATTGCCTTACCGATAGACCACTTGCCCCTTTCCATGAAATGGCTATCCACCTCTTGGCTAGGACCAATAGGAATCTGACAATATTGTTTCTCACTTTGTGTCTCTTTTTCCCTGGTAGCAAACCACACAAACCTATCTCATGCGTGCCTTGATATTTGCTCCCCAGAGACGTATTGAGTCGTCACATTGCCTCCCCCCAGAATGGTGTAATAATTGGGCAGCTCCAGACCATATGCCAGAACCCAGCATGGCTGTGCCCACATCGTGGGCACTCATGCATCACAGATGGATCTGTTATGTGTAATCTCTCATGCGTTAAGTACACCTTCTGCAAGTAATAAAATTGAATACGTTGGAATCAGGCATTTCGAGACGTCTTTCTAACTTGCTCCCACATCCTTGCCCATGTCTTTTCTGGAATAGGCAGCCCTACATCTCCTTCCCATTTTGCTTTAACACCAGTTCCTTATCCGCTCTCGCAGCCTGCAGTGCCCTATACACCCTTGCTCTAATTCCAGCAACATCTGCATGAGAGGGCTCCCCGAAGGTTCTCCCCGTATTTCTTCACACAACTCCGCCAGTCGCTGCACCGCCTTGGCATAAGTGAGGAAGTGACAGCTTGCTACCCCCTATGCCTGCCGCTGTTCATCAAATGTCAGTTATTTGCCCACCACAAAAAGATCCCCTACTGTAGGACACTGCTTCTCCATCAGGGTTGCTAACCCAATGCTCCTCAGTGCCATCCTAATAGTTGTATTGAATCCGATATGGACACCTCAGTCATAGAGGCCTTTAACTTTCAGTCTCCCTAACAGTCTTTTCCACACCTACTGCACCACTCTAAAGATATTAGTAGCCCCTCTCCCCCATGGGATTCCACAGTAATTTCATGTCCCATCTATCTTCTGCAATTTCTCCTAACAACCCCATAATCACCTACACCAGGGGCTGTGTTCCAGTGGGCTATAGACTTCAATTGTGCCGCCATAAATTAAAGTTCAAAATCCAGCATATTCAGTCCCCCTTCCTCACATGTACATCGTAACGTAGTCATGGCTACTTGGCACCTCCCTGTGTGCCATAGTAACTCTCCAGCGTCCTATCCAGCATTTTTTACCACACGTTTATAATGACATACAGGAGATTTATAAATAAATATAGCAGGCTGGGGAGCACCACCATTTTGCAAAGAGCCACCCTCCCCATCAAAAAAATGGGAAGCTTCCTCCAGAACTGCACTGAGTCCACTGTATCCGAGAGCACACGCCCCGTGTTGCAGGCAAATGTTTCCTCAATATCGCGGAAGACCTGAATCCCCAGATATTTAAAGGATTCTCTTTCCCATCTAAGTCCCAGTCCGGGAGGGCTGCGCTATCTTTGGCGGTAAGGCACGCAAATGGAAACAGAAGCAACTTCTCTCTGTTAATTTGGAATCCCGACAGCCTTCGGAAGTTATCTAAAACCTCCAAAATAATCTGCATGTTCTCCAAGGGGTTGTGGACCACCCTCCCGGTAGTGCTATGCTTGTTTCTGGGATGTATGTTAGGAAATATCTACCAGTGGCTCAAGTGCTAGCGAAAATATAATTGGGGAGACTGGGCAGCCGTGTCGTGTACCCCATTCCAGTGTTCACCCCTGTGACACCCATCTACCCGTCTTGACCCTGGCTAGCGGGCTCTTGAATAACAATCGCAACCACTTCAGGATCCTGCTCCCGAACCCATAGGCCTCTAGTACCTTGAACAGCCAAGGCCATTCAAGTGAGTCAAACGCCTTGACTGTGTCCAGTGCCATCTCCCTACGTAAGTCTTTGACTAACTCCATTACATGCAGACAATGTAAGTTCATGCTAGTGTCCCTCCCTCATACAAACCCGCATTGGTCTGGATGTACCAAGCTGGGGGTCACCCTGGCCAACCTGGATGGCAAAACTTTGTCCAGGATCTTCCTGTCGACATTTAGCAAGGAAACCGGCCTGTAGGAGGCATATTTGGTCGGATCCCTATCCCTTTTCAAAAGCATCGTAATGATGGGCTCTGCAAATTCCCGGTTGAACTCCATTGGAAACCTATCGCTCCCTGGGGCTTTCTTTGTTTGCATGGTCCGTATCGCACTCAATATCGCCCCCTCTTCCATGGGTGCCTCCAGTCCTTCCCTGGCCTCCTCCTCCAGCCTGGACAACTGTACCAAATCTAACAAATCCGAGGCTTCCAAATCTGAGTAGGTGCCCTCGGACAAATACAGCTGTTTGTAGTATCCCTGAAATGTCCCATTGATCTCCTGTTGCGAGGACACCAAGTCACCTGGGTGTTCCTGGCGTATAAGCTATGCCAACAACTGGCCCCATTTACCCCGTGTATCCTTGCTGTGTAGCGGCTGCATTCGAACTGGGAAGGTGAATCCTGTGCCCTCTGGTGGGCTGTCATTTTCGCTGCTAGCTCTTGCACCCCTGTTACCCCCGCTAAGTCCTTTTCCAACTGCTGAATCTCCCCCTCCAAGCCTTTTAGCAGGTTATTCAGTGTCCTCCTGACCCCCACATCCTGAGACATGCATATCCCCGTAGAGTCGCCCTCAATGCCTCCCATACTGACCCCTCATTTAATTCAAAGAAGGTGCTTATTGCGTCCAATATGGAATTCGCATTTGCCCCGTCTTCCAGGAGACCCGTCCTCATTCGCCACATCCCTGAAGCAGGTCTGCAACGCAGGTGTATCAAAGTGGCCTTCAGTGGAGAGTGATCTGAAATGGCCCTATCTAGATAGGTGTGCTCGGTGAATAAGTGACAGTGCTCCCTCCTCACCATCAGATAGTGTAACCTGAAATACATGTCATGGACCCTGGAGGGGTGTGAGTACCCCCTCTCTGAACCATGTGACTCCCGCCATGTCTCCACCATAACCTTATGTAATGCCGTCCCGCCCATCTGATCTAAGTTCGGATCCAGTACACAGTTCAAATCTCCCGCCAGACATGTAGACCAGATCTACAACCCCCTGTCACTTTCAGCACAGAAGGGAAATAATCCTTGCCCACATTCAGGGCACACAAGTTGACCACACATATGTTTTGGCCATCCAGGTGTCCCACCACAGCTAACATCTTCCCCATCCGTGTCCCCTAATGCTCATTCCACCTGTAGGGGGATCCCCGGGCCACCCATATCAATACCCCTCTAGCAAGCATTGAGTATTAGGAGCCAAACACCTTCCCCCCACATTTAAATTCCAGTTTCTTCAACTCCACGTCCTACTAGTGAGTCTCCTGCAAAGTACCAACTGTATGGCATGCCTCTTCAAGTACTGCCCCACCCATAGCCGCTTCCCGGCACTACCAAGGCTATGCACATTCCATGTGCCTACTTTAAGGTGGCCTGCGCCAGAGTAGCAAATCAATTTGGGACTGCGTCCCCCACCTATATCTCCTGGGTCCCTCCTCCTCCTGCCTCCTGTGAGCTTGCCTGTTCATCCCCTCTGGTCCGATAAAAACGTTCCCATCATCCCATTTCCCTACCTCCCACCTCCCTCGCTCGCCCCCTCTTCACCCCAAGCTCTCCCCTCCCACTCGCTCACCTCCTTTCCTTCCCCCTCCCTGT
This sequence comes from Ambystoma mexicanum, assembly GCF_040938575.1. Taxonomy (NCBI): domain Eukaryota; kingdom Metazoa; phylum Chordata; class Amphibia; order Caudata; family Ambystomatidae; genus Ambystoma; species Ambystoma mexicanum. Next base: position 984,593,768 of record NC_090930.1, read on the forward strand.
CACCCCACCAATTCTCAACATGCACCAACTGAGATGGCCCCCAAATCCCATCATTTCTTACAGGCATGACCCGCGGGGTCCCAGTGTTCCGGATAGGCTAGACTCTCTGGTCACACCGACTACGTCACACAATTTGCATATTCGTTTAGTAACCAAAGGAAGTCCTACCAAAGGCATTCAATGGGCGGCGTGTTTAACTTTCAGCTTCCGCCGCTGCCTATTTCCGGCCTCCTTCCAAGGTGGGGCTGCTCCCCACGGGATGATGACCCCGAGTCCCTTGCGGCACCACTTTTGGTGTCCTGTGTTCTAGCTACTCCATCACTCCTATCTGGAGGTAAAAAATAAGTGTCTGCTGTCGTCGATCACTTGAAGCTTCGCTGGAAAGATAGTCATGTAATATAAATTCAACTCCCTTTTTTTACGCTGGATGGAATTGAACAATCTCCTGTGTGAAGTCCGGGAATATTAGTATATTTGCGCCATTGACCTCAAAGTGACCATCCTTTCGAGCTGCTTGCAATATCGTGTCTCTGTCCCTGAAATTGAGTAGTTTGGCTACCATTGCCCTGGGCTGCCCTCTGTAACGCTCACCTGATTCCCACGGAGGCGCAGGTCTGGCTTCGAGTGCTGATGCTTCTTCAATGGTGAAGCGCAGGACTCTGAAGATGGACAGGAAGGGCCCTCTACTCTGGCTTCTCCGGCTCGCAGGAATATTACCCTGTGCGTGAAAAGGGAGTATTACCTACGACTGAGTTATGCTCAAGCCTCCCACTTTCTTCCAACCCTCCACGATACCCTTCCACGATTCCCCGTGAAGTCTCACCTTAGGGTCTGAAAGGACGAGCTCTCCATCCTGCTTCTGACGCAGGAGCGCGTTGAACCCAGTTACTTCACTGGATTGAGGTTGGATGGGAGTTCAGGTAAGCTTGATTATACTGGTAAGGCGCTGTAAAAGTTCTGTTGCAAGTTCAAAAGTTCAAGCTTTAAATAATAATGTTCATTGTCTTTTTTCAGGTGATGAATGAAGATTCCTTTGGAGACTTCTTGCAACAAAGCGCTGATGTTGATGTCTTTTCCCCATAGGGGCCGGGGTTCGGAATGCCAGAAATATGGCGCCGACCCGAAGTGAAATGTGCAGTTCCAGTAAAGATCTGGTAAGTCCTAGATGAGCGCTCAGGTGATGTTTTTGCATTCGCACATCTAATGTCTTTGTCTTTTTTCCCCATAGGGGCCGGGGTCCTGCTTGGAAGCAGCAAGACCCGAAATGAAATGGAAATGACCCAACAGGTAAGTCTTAGAAGGAAACTGGGCTTTTCCTATTCCCTTCCTTCTCTCACCTCTTATTCTTGTCTTTCTCTCTATGCTCTGGGAAGTGGCTGTGTATCCGGATGATCACTGCTGAAGATGGAGGAACCCAGGAAAGGTTAGTGAAATGCAGCGCTGCAGCGATCGTAACGAAATGCTTTTAAAAATGTCTTCCCTTTCAGGATCGTCGGTGATGTCTCCGTGGTGCAGATTAGCTGGTAGGTCTCTTGTCTCCCTTTGCAGGTGACCCAGGATGCTGACAGGCGTGGCTGAAGTCCAGATGCAGGAGCTGACACGGTAAGCATCCAGCTGCGAGGAGCAGAACAACGCGAAGCGTGAGTTGCTGATCGGGTATGGTTTAAATATCTTTGGAAGAAGTTCCAAGTGTGTATCCTTCCTCCGATCAGGTATGTATCCCTCCCCGACCACACCCGGGTGGAAAGTAGTCCCACAGGTAAAGTAGTTCCTATTCAGGCCTCAAGAGGTCCTGGATGTGGCAGCATGGTCTGCATCAGGTAAGTGCACATTAAAACACTTGAACACATGTCTAGCTTTATGAGCCTGGCGCCTAAGGCGCCAGGACAGAGGTCCAACATGATCCTGGCGCCTAAGGCTCCATGACTGCGTCCAAAAGGGCCCCAGCTTGGGCCCGCTGGCACTCCCCTGGGGGAAATGATGCCTGCCTCTGGGGTTGCTGGGTCGGACCTGGCTCCTTGGAGGTAAGCATCATGACACCCTCCTGGTGATGGGGGATTGCCTGGTACTCTGTGTGCCCGCTCCACCATGAAAACCTTCGACAGTCCCTGTATGCGTAGTGTTTCCAGGATCAGCCTCTCCACATATAGCTCAGCAATCTGCCCTTCCTCACATTCCGGCACCCCCAGCAGGCAGATATTGTTTTGGTGTGACCAGCCCTCAGAGTCTTCTGCTTTAGTTTCCAGTGCCCTTGTCGCTCCTATGAGACCTCGTAGCTGGATCTTAAGTGTGGCCAAGTCATCTTCGACCGAGCTTACCCGCTGCTCCACCTCTGTCACTCATTCACTCGCTTTCCGCAGGTCAGCTTGCACCAGAGATATGATTCCCACCTCCTGTATCATTCCTTCCAAGGATATCCTGGAGTCCTGTATCACTGCCATCAATCCTTCCAACATGACTCCCCACCCATCTCCATGCCTGCCCCTGTTATGCTGCTTTCCCCACTTGCCGCTTTGGTTGAATTCTGTTTGGGGACCGTATAGTATTCAACCTATACAGCTGAGTGTTAGGATTAGGCTTGGCAACAAGATTTTATGTGATGCTGGTGACTTTATGTGCAGCCGCAATGAGTCCCTGTCCCATGCCGGCAGCGCTCCCACCTTTCTCACCACTAGGAGGCCATCCCTCTCCTTATTCCACGACTCTGGGTGGCGATCTCACAACGTATGCCAGGTGTCTCTCATAGGGTTTGGTGCAGTGACAATGCAGTTCCTTATGCACCTCAGCCATTTCCCCCCACACTCTCCTCCCCTATCTCTCCTGCACGCATCCACAGGCTCCTTGCTCTAGTTCAAGGCTGCAGTGATGTGCCCTCCCTCACTCCTTGCACTCTGCCAGCCCACCAGATAGAGTGCAGGGCTGCCACAGCGGCTCTCCCTCACGGCCGTTGAAATCTTGCTGCATGACTGGTTCTCTTCCTTGCAGGGATCAGTTCCCCTGTGGTCCATTCGGGGGCCAATAGTTTGATAGCGCCCCCAAGGCCCTAACCGCAATATCAGGCAACTTTCTCTCCTGCCTGGGCTCTTCTTGTCTCTGGTACTCCTGCTGCCTGCTCACCCCCCAGGGGGCCATACTCATCCTCAGCCACACCTTGCCCTTGATCAGGGCCCGCTCAATTCTGGCCACTGCTCACTGCGCTCGTCTCTGGGTTCTCCTACCTAGCTGGTGTACTGGCTTCCAAGTGGAATCACTATGCGGTGGCTGCGGGTGCCTCCACCACCTGATTGCCAGTGTCTTGACTGGCTTGCCCCATGTGGTTGGAACGCAAGATGGATCCTGGCATTCAGAATAGTCCACCCCCTCCCGCCTGTGTCGTGCACCTGATCTCTCCTGCTGCTGGTCTTGGCACCCTGATCTGCCAGTGCCTCCCCTGCTCACGTCCTACGGGGATCGTTCCGCAGTTCGGCCATCTCCTCTGTGCCTGCTTTCCACCTCCGGTACTCTGTCTCTGCTTCTCTCACTGTCCGCAGCCTCCTTCTGCACCTCGGCGTTGCTCGTGGGCTCACTGGTCGCTGTGGGTCTTTATCCACTGTGGAATATTTTTACCCATGCCGATGCGCCCCACTGCACCCCTGTACAAATGGGGAAAGAAACAGCCAAAAATGGATGCGCTAACCCCTGTGCACGCAAAAATATGCAAAACTGCACATGGGATACAATCACCAAAGGCTGCACACCCCTGCCACACAGTCAAAGTGGGGATGACAACAGAATTCTCACTGCAGGAGAATGCCAGTGGGTGCGGTTACAGTTAACATGAAGCAAGGCATCAGAATTGGACTAAACACCGAAAATGCCTTTTAAAATACAGCTTTTGCAACCTTCACAGTGCTGTTTTGGCGCTAGATCCATTCATTTTTCAGTGAATCATTGAGAGTAAAAGAACTACAGATCATCCAGTGTGGCCAGAGAAGCCGGGCCTCATTGACTGACAGCAGCTAAGAAAAGTAGCTCATGAAAAAGGCAGACCAGCAACATTTCTTTCAGTTCCATTGGAAAAATGCAGCTAAAAATGGCAAAACATGTAACAATTTCAGCTCTGCAGAGAAAACACCAAACAAAGGCCCTAATTCTTTAAATGTTCAAATCCCTTATAAACCGTGTTCATTTTTCTATGTTTTAAATGAAAGATCTTAAAGTGAATCTTAAAGTCAAAACCCAGTTGGGAATTAAATAATTAATTCTGACTCGACAGTGCCCAGCCTGGGAAAGATGACACTTCAGGTTGACACTCCCCTGTTAGCAGGAAGGCTAATTGATGCTGGAGGTTCTCGCATATTTAGAACAAAGACCTCATCAGACTTTCGTCTCTGGCCAGCCAAGGACAATGGCAGGCTGAGCACTGATCCCTTTAGGGGAGGGGCAGGAAACTTCCCTCTGGACCCCCACGCTGATCAAAGGAATGTTGAAAGGAAAATTACAAAGAAAAAAACTGCTAAAAGACATTTGTTGTTTAAAATGCCTATCTGTGATTAAGTTTTGAAAACCTTTAACTTTGCCCCATGAAGGTATCAGGGATGGCAAAGGGTTTGGGTGGTTGTGCCTAAATAAAGTGGACAGAGAAGCACACACACAGCAGAAAGGAAAGAGAACGAAGAGTAGGCAAGAGTAGCAAGGAAAGGTACAGAATGAATTCCCTCTTGGGGTGTATGCAGATATAGGAAAAGAATATTCCACGAACCTTAGGAAATACTCAAGCCTTCTGCACAGTTTGCTATAACAGAGGCCCACGCTGTTTGCTCATGACTTGGAACAGCAGCTATGGGTGTCTGTAATGTAGAAACGAGACAAGGGAAGGGGCAGAGGTTGACTGATGGGAACCAACAGACAAGCTCTGTACAAAAGGGTCTACAAACAGGACAAGAGAAGATACTTACAGACAAATCTAGGAAAAGGAGGTTGATAGCAAACTAGCAGAAGGAAATGAAGGGAAAGTCGTGTAACAGGATTGGATAGCAGAGGACAGTAAGGAACAAGGTTGAGAGCTCAGAGGAGCAGGAAAGCAATGAGCAAGCCCACAGGAGCAGGGCTGTAAGGTAGAGAGCCCAGAGGGAAAGGGCTTAGGGCAGCAGAGTAAAGCAGGCTGCACGGCAAGGAACCCAGAAGGACCGGGCAGCAAGGAGTGAGCCCTGAGGGGCAGGGCCGCTGACCGTAGAAGGTTGCAGAGGACTGTAGAGGGCTGCTAGGCCGAGAACCCAGCGGAAAAAGGTAGGTAGTAAGCAGCAGAGCGTGATCAGCTGCAAAGTAGGAAGCCCAGAGGACAAGGGCTGTAGGCAGCCGGAGTGAGGCAGGCTGCTGTAACGCTCACCTGATTCCCACGGAGGCGCTGGTCTTGGCAGGGTGGTAACTGTATCTTGAAAAGTGAAGTGCAGGACTCGATTGGCTTCCGGGGCTGGGCCTCTTCGCACTGTGTGTCTAACTCGAAGAGTAAGATGTCTGCAGGTGAAAGAATATGGGGTTAATGACCTTGGGATTGTCGGGTGTCTCTCTCTCTCCCCCTCTCACTTTTCCGTGGAGCCCCAAGGTCAACGTGCTCACCTTAGATAGGTGAATGCTGGACTCTCCATCTGCGTCTGGTGCAGGGTGCCGTTACCAGTTCCTTCACTGGGTTGAAACGTAGGCCTCTTGACTTCAGAGGATTGCTAACCGTCGTTAACTGCACGAACGGTGAGTTTCCGGGCACCTGTAATGCCCTTACAGTCTTTAGGTGCGTGGGCACGTTAGTATGGAATAGGGCTCTGTATAATGTTCTTTTCAAATGGTGCCTTTTGTCTTGCAGGGCTCTTGAGGCGGAAGATGGTGGTGTGAAGAGTGCCGGAGTTCGAGCCAGTGCATAGGAATGAAGCGCTTGGGAGTGCGTAAGTAAGTGCCTGTTGCCTGCTTTCGAAATGCACTCCAACTGTCTCTTTTCTTTTGCAGGTCTGAGTTCGGATGCTGAAGAGACTCTGGAAAACGCCGGGGTATTTGCAGGCGCCTAATTGTGGAGGGCGCGATGGCGCGTGAGTAAATAGCCTGCCTAATGTCTCTCCTTTTCTCTTTCAGGTGCAGGAATGCAGCGTTGAAGAAAACCGGAATTCGAGGGGTGCCGGTAAGTAAATTCCCCACAGGAATAATTATGCTTTTGTCTTCACAGGCTTTTATAATGGCGGAGGAGCAGCGCGAAGAGTTGGTAACTGCCGATGGATCAGGTGAGGAAAGCGCTGCGAGTGAAGGTTGCTGTGCTAACCTGTTGTTTCTTTGTCTTTGCAGGTGCTTCTGAAGGCTGGATACAAGAAAGGTAAGCTTTTGTTCTCACAGGTTCAGGATCGGAAGAATGAAGACTGGAACCGACACAGTGAGCGTTCTGCTGCAGATGCAGAATAACGCGAAGCACGTTGCACCAATCGGGTGTGCTTTAAATAGCCTTGGAGTGATGAGGCGTCTTCCTCCACTGCCTCGCCCAGGAAAGAAAAGAGTTCCTGTTCTAGAAGAGTTCCAGTGTTGTATCCAGGGAGTGGAGCCTGCCCCACCCAGGTAAGAAACTAGTCCCGGCTCGTAGAGGATTCCCATATGGCTGGTAAGTAAGCAGCATGGTCTGCTGCAGGTAAATCCACCCAAGCATCTTTATACATGTTATGAGCCCGGCGCTTCCAGTGCCGGGACCAGTGATTTTGATGAGCCTGGTGCCACCGGCGCCAGGACAGGGTCCAAAAGGTCCCAATGGGGACCGGCTGGTGCCTAGGATGAAGGTTAGAGGCCTACTTCCAAGGACGTTGGGCTGGTCCTAGCCCCTTGGAAGCAGTGATCATGACAGCTGCAGAGCAGGGAGCCCAGAGGACAAGGGCTGAGACTGGAAAGCAGCAGAGCGTGATCGGCTGCAATGTGGAGAGCCCGGCAGGGCAAGGGCGGAGGCTGGAAGGCAGCAGAGCGTGATCAGCTGCAATGTAGAAAGCCCGGTAGGGCAAGGGCGGAGGCTGGAAGGCAGCAGAGCGTGATCGGCTGCAATGTGGAGAGCCCGGCAGGGCAAGGGCGGAGGCTGGAAGGCAGCAGAGCGTGATCAGCTGCAATGTAGAAAGCCCAGTAGGGCAAGGGCGGAGGCTGGAAGGCAGCAGAGCGTGATCGGCTGCAATGTGGAGAGCCCGGAGGAGCAGGGCTGTGAGGAAGAGAGCCTGGAAGGCTATGGCTGTAGGCAGCGAAGAGTAACAGGCTGCAAGGCAGGAAGCCCAGAGGAGCTGGACTGAGGCAGGGAGCCCAGAAGGCTAGGGCTGTAGGCAGCAGGGTGTAGCAAGCTGCAAGGCAGGGTCCAAGCAGGAGTGATGGCAAACAGCATACAAAGATCCGTAGAAAGACACGAAAGGTGGAGGAAGGTCTCTCAATGCAAGAGGCTGAGCCACTGCAGGCAGCAGCCTTTTATACTGCCTAGCCCAGCACAGAGGCAGGCTAATTGGTTGCACCTGGCTAAGCACACCTGCAGACAATCGGCCACCTCCCTCTCTGTTCCTGAGTTGGTGGAAGCAGAGCCAATCCCTAGGGCTTCTGGGGGGTGTAGTTCCTTTGATGACCAATAGGAACAGCCAGGAATCGATGCTTATAGCCAAGTGCATTGTGGTATGCGTAGTTTGTTGGAAAAAATAATAAAGCACCAAAGTCTCGCAAATGGGAAATAAAGTCCCCAAAGTAAATATAGATTGATCCAAGAGTCTGTTGTAAATAAATGATAAACAAATAGTCCATATTGAGCGCAAATGGATGCGCCCATGGCGCAGGCATGACAGAAGGAGGACAAATCTAAAAATTGGTAGTTGTAGATCTAATTTAATGTTCTTTCTGTGAAGACGTGAGTGAACCCTGTACTACATAAGGAACCAAAGCTACACAATAACAATAATTGTGGCAAAACTATTGATGCTGCAAATATAATATTGTATACCCGTGTACTAGGGGTAATTGCCCAGATATGTACTGAACTAGGAATTGTTAGGCCAAACCATTATGATTAAAATTGACAAAATTCCACAGAACGACAAAGACAGCTCTTACTGAGATTGGAGTTAGATGTCAGGATAACCCACAACATATGTAATGTATGTGTCCAATTTTATTAGAGGGCATACTTATAGAAATGTGCATTTGTGGGAAAGTTAAATTGTGGTTCAAATCAATGTGGGAGTTCCCAAATCACATCATAAAAAGATTACAGCTCTTTCTGACTTCCAACCAGAAAAAGGCAAGTGCCTTTGACCACCTATCACAGCAGTGGGGGTGTGGTTTCAAATTCTGCTCCTACCATAAACTTTGTGATGTCACTTGGCATGATAAATATGGGGACTTCACCACATACAGACACACACTGATTCCTGACTCCATCCTGATTGGCGCGTGAAGGCCTGTTCCAGAATTCTTCATCCTGCTGCTGATTCCAGACTTCTTTGCAAAACCCAGGCCTTAGCATTTGCTGAATTCTTTTCAGCCAGGCCCAAATCTTGAACCATCCCAAACTTAAGGGAAATGAATTCTGATCCAGTCTGGCTTGCTACCATTAAAGGCATGGTCTAGTAAAACATTTTATTTAAAAAATAGATAGGCAACATAAAAAAAAAATACTAGCATTCTCTTTTTTAAAACTTCCTATGTAAAATTTTGAGCTATTCAAGCTCAAAATTCGCAAAAGCAAGCACATGGGCGCATCAATTTTGTGAAATGGATACCCTCCTGTGCTGGCTTTTGCTTTTGCGGCACTAATGAAGGAAAAGCCAGCCAGCTGTAGTAAACAAAAGCTACCGCTGGGTGGCTTTCCCTTCATTAGTGCTGTACGCGGGCTGGAGGAGCCCGGAAAACTTAGAAATAAAACCGCAGCTTTAAAAATGTTGTATTTATGTTTGCGGTCGCTTTTGAAGTGACCGCAAACATAAATACGTTATTGTGTTGGAAAACGTTGCGGTTTTTCTTTCCGAGTTTCTCAGGCTCCTCCGGCTCGGAGGAGCCTGAGAAACTCGGAAAGGAAAACCGCAGCGTTTTCCAACACAACCGCGTTGTGTTTCTGCCTGAATCTGCTTTCCCATTTGGGGCTCTCGGGCTCCCCACAGGGAGCCCGAGAGCCCCAAATGGGAAAGCAGATTTAGGCAGAAACAACGCAGCATTGCGGAAAACAACCGCGTTGTTTCTGCCTGAATCTGCTTTCCCATTTGGGGCTCTCGGGCTCCCCACAGGGAGTTTTAAAAAAGAGAATGCTAGTATTTTTTTTGTAGCCTATCTATTTTTTAAATACAATTTTTTACTAGACCAGGCCTTTAAGGCTTTCCTGCTGAAACTCGCCATCCCGCTAATCTACTGTGTCCAGTGACCAGAAGGGCTAATCCAATCCAATCTGAGGTGCAGTACAATTGACCAGAACCACCCAGCTGACCATCCCACCAGAGGTGCCCAACTGCCGGTAGACCTGACCCGTGATGACCAGAACTTGACAGTCAAATCTGAATTTACAGTGGACTTTAAGTATAAACAGGAATTATAGTAACCCATAGTATATTTGCCTTGTCCTATCCCAATCTCAACCTATCCCATCTTTAATTTAAGAACCTTTAACCTTGTCTGAACCAGTCTTGCAACCCTGTTTGTAATCCATAGTGTAGCGCTGATTTTCTCCTTTGTTTCATTAAACCATAAGCCATTAATGATCTGGATTAAACAAAGTAATTCCCATACAGAAAACGCAGTATTCGCCACGTGAAGAGTTACAAGCGGCCGTGCTTAGCTGTGGAGATTCCCGGGCGGCATTCTTCTTTTTCTAAGTCATTAATATAGTTTAAATCAAACCAATCTGTCATTTTTTAAACCAAATTTCTGCTTTTTTTCTGTTCTATTTTGTTCAAAAACTCCTCTCATTAAAACTTACATAACTTCTTCAATTTTATAGCTAGAGACTTAATTTCAACTCTCAGTTAAACCTAAGACCTGTATCTACATCCACAACCAACCATTGTGCAACAGTATATTCGACCCGTTTTTATTGAAACTCGAATAGTGAAATTTAGGTGCAAATGCACATTTTTGCAAAAATTTTACACGTGTCTTTTACCATTCAAAGTGTTTCTTAACTTCCATTCTGATCTAAAGTGTGTTCTGTTGCTCATCTTGTAGCTCATGTTGGTTAGAATCTGTTTAGTATTGCTCTCATAGGTATTTCTATCAATTTAAGGATTTTTGAACACTTGTCATTGGTTCACAAAGCCATTTTCAACTGTCATTTTAAAAAGTGTACATTTCCCAAAAACGCTTTTCTCTCTTGTTTGGGGAGGGAAGATTATCTTCAAACACTGTATACTGTTCTACATTCCTGAATACCTGCTGCTTACTTACATCTGTGTAGAATTGCTCATTTGAGAATTAAGAACTTGGCAGGGGGAAACCTTAACCTAACCGCTATCTTTTCACAACCCAAAACTGTTCTTTTCCCGGTGTTTTATATTCTGTATTGCTAGAAGTGAATTCAATTGCTTTACTTACTTTCTGAATTGTTTTGTCACCACATTGGTGATTGCTGCCCCATACATATATATTAAAATGTGTGTTGATTTGAATTTTAAATAAATATTTACCTTTATCAACCAGCCTGATTCCTGGTCCACTGTGACCTGGGGGGTATTTTGAGATGGGTGTGATATGAGGGGTATATCACTCAGAATATTGAACCTATAGACATAATAAAGTATTTAATCTGTGCGTTACATGCTAGGCGAGACCCGGGTGTGTGCCTGATTGAAATCCTTAACACAGCAGATCACAGCCACAGGTCCGCCGCATGGTTCCCTCCTCACATACCCTGGCTCAATGTCCTCTGCACCGCCCACCGGTGACCATCTTGAGGTCCTTAGCGGCGTTTTTGCCTCACATTCTTTACTCAAGATGGCAGTATGTCCAGACTCATTCACCACTCACTGCTACCTGATTCCGGCACCCGGGACGTTTCCAATACCCAGTGCACCATTACGGTACCTCAGAAGTGCCTTTCACCAGGATTTTAGTGTGAGCTGGAGCGAGAGCCATGGAGCTTCACAGCGTCATCCATCGCCTGCCGGCCACACCCTCACACTGACGCAATTGTGGATTTGTGCACTCTTGGTGGAGTTTGACAGGAAAATGAAGTTGCTTTTTGTAGGGTTGATCTTCAAGTATGCGGTTGACATGCAGGCTTTGATGAGGGACATAGAGTGCTTGCTTGAGTGGATGGATATCGTAGTTGCAAGCTTGCTTTCCTAGTTTCTTTTTCATAGAACAGACTATCAAAGGCTGCATCCCTCAACCATCCTAAACAATTCGACACAGCCATAGATGGCAACGTTTCATCTCATCTTTCTTTCCTCTGAGGTCCCCCCCATTGGAAATGAAGCCTTGCTCACAAAGCTGGCGCATTCTGTAACTTGTAGGCTTCTTGCAGGCCCTATGATTTCTGGAAAAATACATCACTCTGCTACCCATCCGTGTCAGGATACGATATAAGGCACCATATGAACCGATCTCTATCCATGTTATGTTACTTGGCATTTATATAGCACTCATTGGTATGACCTCAAAGCGCTGGTAGGTTCAACGCCCTCGGGAACCGTACTTCTGCTCAGTAGAGAGAGGTAGAGTCGTAGGGTGCGTGGGTTCACCAGATATGTGTGCGGCTGTTGTAAATGCCATATGGTAGCTGCATCTAAGCATTAGGTGTGGTGCTGAAGATATCAGTTGGATGTGTGCAGTCTGGTGGGTGGACACCCAGACTGGGTTCTGGCTGCGTTAGGCCAGAAGGACGCATATGTGAGCAACTAGGCCGGAATGTGCTCGGCTAGCGGCGTTTTATTAGTGTGATGAGGTGTTTGTGGGGTCGTATTCGTATGTGAACAGCTAGGCCGAATTAATCAGGGATATAGCTGTGCTCTAGTCGTATGATGGTGTATAGTAGAGAGTAAGCATAGTGATGTGATATGATGGTTATTTTTAAGGCGCCAGGGACCAGGCACGTGAACAGGATGGCAGGGGACACAAGGACACAGAGACAGGGCTGGGCTTACAGTGACAGTAGGGGGTGATTTGGATATGAAGCAACAGCATGGGGAACAGGAAAGCAGGGTACACGGCGATACAAGGGGGCATTGCTAACATTCACAATCCTGTCTGGGTCCGGCGCAGGCGAATGCTCACAATTCTAACTAAGTGCTGTATTGCTAACATTCACAATCTAGTCTGGGTCTGGCGTGGGCTAATGTTCATGCAGATAGTGGAAGTGGAGGTTCACACAAGGGCAGGAACACCCTTTACTACTACTGAGAAAGGAGAATGAGAGCTGTGATAAAGAACACTCCTGGCAGCAGGTAAAAAACGTCTGCCTTCCTCTACAAAACTTTCCAATTTATTTCAAAGAATTTGGAAATGTTTAAATAACCGTTCTGAGGCTTCTCGCTGCAAGATGAAGGAGCCCATTTGAATTCACTTGACAGTTCTGGGAGATATTAAAATCTCCAGGACAGAGCAATAAGAACTGTCAAGCATTAAATTATTAGTGCTCGCTGTGCCTGGGTTGGCAGGCAGTCGTATTTCTAAATCTCTTTGTCTTGCTTGACATTCACAGACATAAAGTTCAATTGTTTCTCAGCCCCCAGATGAACACATCTGAAAGCATTGAGAAGTACAGTAGGAAGGCTCTATACCGTACAGTTCCAGGCCATTAGCAAGATGTTAGAGATCAAGTCATACTCCCGGGGGAGGGGAATCGGGGTATAATCAGAAATTGCACCACCCCCCAAATCGCCTGATTTCTTCGAATAGAAAAGGTGCATTGTGGAAGTTGTGCAACTGTTTGAAATTCTATGTTCTGAAAATAGTATAGTGTGCAAAACAGAAGTTACGCTTGCAATTAACAGTGACAAAGGATGTGAAGCACAGCTTGAAAGGGTCCCTTATCTTGCATGAACTACTTTCTTGCCTGGGGCTTTGTATTTCGCTGCCTGGGTGTGAAGTTTACTATGTAAACATATTCTCTACAGCTAATGGCCAGAGCCAAGGGAGAAAGGGACTGTTGGCCAATACTTTCCTTCCAGAGACAAAACCACCTGCCTTTCTTGTGTAAAAGGCAGCGAATGTAGCTCTTTGGGACCTACTTCCTTTTTCATACACCTTCAGAGTTCTGTCTCTAGTTCCACATTTCTTTCAGAATGTGACATGTTTCAGCTTGGTGGTTATGTTATGTTGGGAAGCATGCATACTGCGCCAAATCACCAACGTAGTGGTCGCAGAGGGCCATACCTTGTCTGGATGTTGGTGTATTGTGCCCACACTTGGAACATCTGCACCTCACTGTCTGTGGAGGAAGATGATCTGGGGAAGGTAAGAGGAGGAGAAAAGAGAGTGCAGTAGATGTCAAAGGCAAAAGGTAGGGATAACAGAAAGGGGGTAGAGGCCCCCTCCAACCCCCCCCCCCCCGCCCGTGTGGCGGCACTGTATTGTGTGGTAGGCACCCTTTGTGGAAAGGATGTAAAACCGTTGGCAATGGGCAATGGAGTCAGAGGAATACCTGGGGATCAAAATAATGCACACATATTAGGACCTATACAATGCTAATATCTCGGACTCCTGTCTAAACGGCATATGCAAGATATATCTTCGCTCTGTGTTCCAAGCCATTCCGGATACCAAACAAAGTGATTAAGAGACTGCAGGGGGAAATATGTAGGTTCATATGGGCTAAAAAGTTGCGAGGAGGGCACTTAGAAGAGGTATCACCAAGCCCCATGATTCTGTGGCCTGCAGACACTGCAAATGGGGTGCAGCGACCAGCTCTAGCCAAGCCTCTTCTCGCTTGTGTGTCTATACCTAAAATGGTACCGAGGCCACGAAGAAAGTGGCATATTGCGAAAAGCCACTGAAACCGGTAGGCCTGGTTGTTTTCTGCTATTGAGGCCTACGCACCACTGCCCAGAGGAAAACAAGAGGATAAGTACCATTTGACAAAGAGATACTTCGGACGTGCTATACCTCAGCTGTTATTTTACACACCTTTGATGCGCAAAAGTTCGAAGCAGCGTTTTTAGTTTCAATGTGGGGTCGCTAAACAGGGAAAATAAAAAAAAGCGATTATTCACCTGTATGGCCTCCAGCACACCCTTGGGTTTATGTTTCAATGCCCATAGGAATGTGTGCATTTTATAATATTGGTATTCGATAAACCATTCCATTGCCTGGCTACCTTAGGGCAAGCCTCTTTTATCTGTCCCCTAACCCTAGATAAGTGGTACGCCAGCGCCACATAGGGCCAGACACTACAGGAGGGTCTAGATAGAATGGTTGGAGGGCAAGTTTAGGTTGCACAAAGGGCAACATGCACATTTAAATGAATGTAACCACAGACTTGTATGTCATATGTGTACATATCACAGGCCTCGACTCCTTACACACTTTTCATTATTTTAGTGCAAGAGCCCCATGACTACCTGAACAAGGTGTATTAATGCACAAAGCAGTTTCTTCCCTCACCCTCAGAGGTACCTTAAGGAACAGTAGTCCTAAATCAGCTCCTGCAGGGCACTCGCAGGCTTATTTTGCCTATCAGTTTAGATGCTGTTTTGTTGATTTGTTTGAGGCAATGCATGGAATCCTCACAGTGTAATGCTGCTGCTGAAACATTTATGTTGCACTTTTTTAATCATATTTATTTTTGGGGGGTTTTGTTGTATGCTTCTGTTCATCTTTTTTGATACACCCTAATAAGGAGAGAAGAAAAGGACGTACACTGCAAATCACTGAGGTCTGCCCCGTGATTCCCTAAGGAAGGGGTTATTCTTTTTGGTTTCTCCAGGCGCTGATCAAGAGGTTTGATAGAATGGGATGGCTGTGTCACAGTGGTGCTTTACAGGCTGCCCCAGCCCCTCTCTGCTTTAAGTAGCACATTCATATTTAGTTTTTTTGTTACAGGGCTGCAGTAGATACAAGTGCATAATGGAGAGTTGGGACAGCCTTTTTTTCCTGTCAAGTCGCAGCTCACTGTGTGAGACCGGTTAGCATTTTGAAGTCCCCCCAATATGTGCTTAAAGAAATTCCCTGCACCACATAACGCTTTTGTTAACCTAACAATGCTGATTAATGTGGACTGTGTCTAATTTGTTGACATGAAAACAATGTGTTCAAAATATATGTGCGCTTGCACATTTTATTCACACTAAGCATGACAATAAGATAGCTGCTTTGCTTTGTGAAACAATGAGTACTGTGGTGTGAAGATACATAGCAGCATACAGAGACACTGCGTTGTTTAATGTAAGGTACAAATAGTCAGCGAGACCTGGTTTTCAGGCTTCCGTCATGTTGTGTCAAGGTACTTGTATTCCTGCATTTATATTCAGACTTTTAACTTAAGGGAACCAGAAGAAAAAAACATGCATGCCTATTGTAAGACCAAACGTTTATAAAAAAAAAAGAAGAAATCCCAGAGACTAAGTGGTGGCAAGACGCATTTTCAAGCATAAGGGTGGTATAAGGTATGTACCAAATACTATGGTACCACTTCAGTTTAAGAGTGCCATCAGCGGGGAGGGATGAAAAGGTCAAATTTACAGGACCCGCCATTGCTTTGTGGGTTTTAGGTGGTGATTATTTATTTATTTATTGGGCATTTGTAAGGCGCCTATACACAAATGTTTCAAGGCGCCACTGAAGTAAGCGGAAGTAATGAAGAGCCAATGCCGTATATATTATATACCAGATTTATTAATGTAGCAAAGAGGTAAACAGAAAGTCCCTCTCTCACAGAGAAGAGGAACACAGCAATGACAGTTGAACTGTCATAGATGTCCTGTGACGTCACAGCATCGGTGTGCGAGGCAACCCGTATATTACAACAGTCACAAGAAAAAAAAGAGGGGGCAGAGGGAAAAAAAACAACAATAAACACACGGTTCTACTAGGCCTTGTGACATAGGTACTGTGCAAGTGCAGTGAATCAGTAAGTGTGTGGGGGAGGGGGAAGGCCAGGGCAGTCAGGGGAGGGTGTGGGGAAGGGGGAAGGCCAGGGCAGTCAGGGGAGGGCGTGGGGGAGGGGGAAGAGGGCAGGGGAAGTGCAGAAGGCGGGGCCCCAGGGGCTGGGCACTGCAGGGGGGAGCCCAAGGAGGGCAAGTGCCAGGGGGAAACCATGGGTAAGGGTCAGCTAGTGCAAGGACAGGGTGGACCAGATTAAGGCTAGTCAGGGAAGGGTGCCCAGGGGCAAGTGCTGTTTAGGGGTGCTGGGGAGGACTGGTAGAGGAAGGCCTGGCCCCTGTAAAGACTCATAACGGGCACCAGTCGCCTTATGAGTCTTATGGTCTACATGAATGCTTTTACAGTGTGGCTTTAGGATGTTTCCTGAACTACCCTAACCTTTTGGTGACTTTAGGTTGAGGCCTAAAGGGGAACATAAGTGAGAGCCTGTTACCTGAAGCAATCTTTTAATGTCGAGTCTGGTTCACATTGTGTTGCTTACCTATTACTGAGGGACCAGACCTCCAGTTTCTGGTGCGTGTATAGTGGGGTGTAGTTTTACCTACATACCCTAGACCCCTCCCCTAATAATTATTGTGCACTATGCAGAGAGTCTTCATCTGTATTCCGTGCGTCCTTTAAACATCAGGGCCAGTAGTTTTATGTGGGCTATGAGCAATTGCAGGCCCAGTCTTGTTCTTTAGCTCTGTACCCACAGCAATTTCTTGATTGTCTTTTGTTTTGGAGAGTCCTTAGTGGTATCCACTGCAAGTCTGGGTGGGCAGCGGCTGCACTTATTCTGTGGTTGCCATGGAGAAGGGGTAGTACAATAGGAGCACGTTTTATTGAAGATGTGCTCCCTCAGGCGGTTTGCTTCCTAGCTTCTCCATTAATAAGTGAGATGGGTCAATAAGAGGAGCATATGTTGGGGGGTTTGCCTTTACTGGGGATGACCACAATGCTAGCCCGGCACAGATCCGGAGGCAGAGTACCAGCCTCTTTACTGTGCAAAAAGGATGTAAGTGTGGAACTGTCATATTGCCCAACTTCTTTCACACCTCTACTGGGAACCCATTTGGGCCCCGCGTTTTTCCTGAGTGAAGTTGAGAAATCATGACAATTATCTCTTCCTCTGTAATCTCAACCTCCATGTCAAGTCTCTGTTCAACAGAGAGTTGTGGAAGTATGATGTCCTGCAGGGGATCCGGGCCCACAGACTGGTTATTGTCATGGGGGCCCTATAAAAGAGTCTCATTAGTCCATGAATGCCTCCGCTATTTTGACATGGCCAAAAATCACCCCACCAGACCCATCTGCCAGTCCCCTAACATGTTTACTCCCTGCATCTCTCTTTTCCAACCATGCTAGCATTTTCCCGGCCTTATCACATGATTCATATATTTGTCCCAGTGTGCCTGTTTTGCATTATCTGAAGAGATGTTCCAGAACACCGCCCTCTCTGGCAGGAGCGATCTATATGTTGTGGGGGAATCAGATCGATAAAATTCCTCCTCAAGCCTTTAGGCCTCACGCTCAGCATCCACTATTTTTGTATCTTGGATTTACGTTTCGATGAAATCAGGGATATTAAATTCCCCTTGGAGCAATGCTTTGTAACCTTCCCAGAGTATGACTGGGCTATCGGCTGAGCCAATGTTCATTGCGAAGTATTCCTCCGTTTTGGTAGCCATGCCCTCCACAATATTAGGGAAACCGAAATAAGAATTATTTAGACACCAGCCTATCTTGGTCTTTGGACTGTCCCCCTTAAGTTCCATAAAAGCGGAGCATTGTCGTCACTCTTCTTCTTCGGAATCTAACTGATACTAGTTTATGTGCATCTTGTTGAGAAAAAAAAGTATTTTCTAGACATAGATGCGTGAAGACGTTTGCTCTCCACTTTTCACAAAGGCTGAATGCCACCGCAAAGGTGTGCAGTTTAGTGGTACGTTGAGATTTCGACCTTGGAGGTATCCCTGATGCATGAGTGGGTCCATTACGTCATTGAAGTCTCCCCCAATGATCCAACACTCTGCTTGATGAGATATTAGTAGGGTCTGGATAGTGTCTAGGTGCTTCATTGTTAGACGTTCCTCTGCACACCAGAACACTGCTAACATCTCCACAACACCTTCCCCGGGTTCCCACACTACTCCCTCCAGATTTCGAGACTCACGTGATGTGGTTACCCCCAAAGGACTGAAAGCTCCGTACCGGGTACAATGTACGTGCCCGGTTGCAGCCCTTCCTGCATTGGCAGTTGCCATGGAGAGCATACAGCATTAGGGGCGGCGGAACGCTTCCGCATCGATCATTCATCCGCTCACGTGATTCAGAGCGGCGTTTCCCACGTGACGATGGAGGGCGTCACATGATTCGGAAGCGCACAGTATATAACACTTGATGTACGGAGCACTCACCGCTTCTCAGCTGTCTTTCGACTCTGTTAGGCGCCACGTTTTGAATTTACTCTGCTGGTTTACCTTGACTTTGGATCACGCACCTGGACTCCCTCGGATTATCCTTTTGTACCTTTGCTTGGAACTGTTTACTCATTGCTGAACCTCGGCCCGTCCCTCATCTGCCTTCGGATCTTCCCTTGGAACTTTGTTGGACTTCTACGCCATTGCCCTTTGTGGACTCACACTACGCCTCCAGCTCTAGTTTCAGGTGGGCTGTCCTGTGTCCACGTGTGACTCCGGTCCCTGTTGTTCTGGGGACCGCCTCTCATCTGAGTTTCGAACCTCCCTCACTAGGTCTCCCGGGTTTTCCAACCACCGGATAGGTAAGATTATTCAGATCCTGTGATTCTTGTATTCCATTGTATTTGCCTGGTACTTAACCCTGCTTTCTTTCAGCAGCATCAGTGTTCCAGAGGTTCCGTGGATCCGGGAAGTAACATCTCCCACCTGTGGCTCCAAAGGTCGCACAGCGGGGTTCTTTTGGTTCCCCTGTGCGTCACTGGGGGACGGAGGTCTCAACGGTCTACACGACACTCAAGTCAGAACATTCATAGATAGTGAAGGAGGGGCATATATTGCAAGAATACCTACGGTCACACCTAACCGTCCGCCCTCCTTGAGTTTCCCACTTAATCAGAACATATCTACCCTGCGGGTCCTGTTTGATTGAGAGGATTTTAAGTGGTAAGTGCTTGTGTATGAGAACCAGTACACCTCAGGAACCTCTGGAAAACCCGGCATGCACGGCAGACCTATAATTAGTTTGTTTGAAGAACTGAGCCAGCGAAGTGGGCTTCCAAAAGAAGAGCCACATATGGTGAGAATCTATTCAGGAGTTGCAATACCAGCCCCCTTTTAATGCGAGTGCACAGGCCACTTATATTTCACGTTATAAGCTTCAAATTCCTATGTGTTGTTGCCGGCCCCATCTAAGTGATGTTATGTTATTGAGCAACAGCCTTAGGGGGTGGCTGGGGTGGGAGGATAGAGAAAGGTATGGCAGAGTGGTCAGTCCAGATGAGGGTTATGGGGGTGGATGTGAGATGTGGTTGGAGGAGCTGAAGATGGCATCAAGGGTGTGTCCAGCCGTGTGCGTGGGTCTAGTGATATGCTGGGTGAGGTTGAGTGCCTCTAGGCTGTCGACTACGGGCAGGGTCATGGAGTTGCTTGGCACGTTGAACTAGATATTGAAGTCAATAAGTATGGTGAGTGCTGGGTGAGTAGTTAAAGTGGCTGCTAATGAGTCGCATAGGCTGTTGGTGAAATGTCTGTTGTATCCTGGGGTCCTGTAGATGAGTAGGAAGCTGTGTGAGAGCGTAGGCAGGAGAGAGAGTTTGACTAGAAGGGATTCACAGCTTTGCTGGGTTGTGTTTCTGTTGAGGTGATGGATATGTGAGGTTTATGGAGGATGGCTAAGCCCCTTCAACTAGACGGTAGGTTTTGGGTGGGTGATGAGAGCGTAGTCGAGTGGGAATGCTTTGTGAGCTATTGGCTTGAGGTTGTCCAAGAACCAGGTTTCTGTGATGAAGATGAGATCGGGATTCTCTGAGGTCAGTAGGTTGTAGATGCTGTGTCTGTGTTTTGCCACAGAGCGGGCATCGAAAAGGAGGCATGTGACCTTGTGGGGAGATGTGGGGGCAGTGTTTATCCGGGTGTCCGGGATTGGCTTGGCTGGGATGAGTGGCCGTTAGGATGATGGTGGTGGTGGGGAGAGGGTGGAACGGGTCATACAATGTACTAGTGCGAACAGGATTGGTCAGGGGCAGGCATGCTGTTGGTGGGTGCGTAGAGGGCTGCAGGTGGTTCGGATCCAGGAAGAGAGGGCAGGCTGTCGCAGGTCTTCAGCCAAGTAGTGGCACATGATGGGTGGTAAGTTCGGATGCGACTGGCTCGGAGGTTTGAGGGGGGTTGTGAGAGGAACTGAGCTGTTCGGGTTTGTCGGGCTTGGTACTGTTACTGAATGGTTCCCGGGGGATTGGAGAAGGGGAGATGTTGCGGGATGCATGGAAAAGAGCGGGGAGAGGCTGTGTTTGAGGAGGGAAGGGGTAGGCAGGGGGAAGAGGGAGACATGGTAGTGGAGCTATGAAAGGAGAGGTGGGTCAAACGATGCAGAGCTGTGTGAGAAACCTGAAGGCGCCTCACTTACCAATGCCTGGGATCTGTCATCCAGGTGCCCAGGACATGGCCATCGCCATTGGATCTAGTTCCTGGGGGTGGACCAGTAGGGGAGTATCACCTGGATGAGGGGTCTTTGGGAGTGGGAGTGGGACGTCGAGGGTTGAGATGTGGTATCCCCTTCCTTGTGACATCTTTTCCCCATCCTACCCCGTAACTTATGTAGAAGCTCTACCGACCCCCCTCCCTTTTCCGACATGAACACTTTCTTACACCGTAACAGACAACGGACTAACACCAGAGCCGTTTACCTGACATGTCCCAACATCAGGGTCAGGGCGAGTCAGGCAATTGACAATAATCACACACACCTGACAGCCTTTTACCTTCCCCACAGGGATAAAAGGCGAAGCACGAGAGCACACTATGAGCAGGGCTGAAACGCATGAGGAAACAGTCATATGGAACTGGCAGTACAAATGGAGAAGAAAGGCGGTGAGACCTGGAGGGACAACGAAGGGGAAACTGCACTTGCCCTTTTCAACTCAGACCCATGAAGCCTCCAAAAGGGAAATCATGAGACCAGAGTTACAGCTGGCTTGTGGAGAAACAGATGTCAACGGTGCAGGGGGCCTCCAGCATTGATAACACAGGCAGGGAGGCACGCTGGCTACCATGGTACCGTACTTGTTCCAGAAGCAAGCCAAGCCAGCGGACTCAACAAAAGTGGTGAGTTGAAGTAAACCGATAGCAAAACTGAATTGTATTGAGTTCAAGATTCCAAGTGGCAACATTAGATGAACGCAAGAACTTGAGAACGAAGAACTTGTGCGTTTGAACTTTTGGGAAAGCCAGAGAAGGGCCAGCTGCAGAGTGGTGAGGCGCCACGGCAGTGTTCATTTGAAGGACTTTCACTGGCCCCTTTTTTTTTCATTGAAACTGCGAGTACGAGAAGGTGCTAGAAAAAGTCAGCGTGAGGTGTCGGAGTGGTCCTACAAGGGTCACGTCAAATCCGTTGTATACTGAAAAGTCTCTGGCCCATTGCCAAGAGAAAGCTAATGGAAGTGAATCCCGCATTGTGAGAAAGTAAAGTAAAGAAAAGTGTGCACCCAATGGACGGATGATGAGAGAAAACTAGGAAAAGGAAGTCCACGCTTTCTGTTGAGATTAAGCAAATCACAAGCTATATCAGGAAATCATGGACTGTGTTAATAGTTCGTAAAAATTGCAAGCTGCATTTGAGAGGCCGTAGTGAACCAGACCGAGGGAGGCCCAAGTTGCAAGAAGGATCTGAGCACCGCAGAGGGATATCGAAGCCGCGAAAAGCAATCGCCCAAAGTATAAGATAACAGAAACAACTTTTGTTAGTTTGTTTGCTGTTTACGTGTAGGGGTGAAGAATAATACACCCTGGAACGATGTGCCAATGAGAGTGAACCCGGTTGTTATGCACCCTTTTGCCCGTAACCCTTCTTTGTGTAAACACCCCTTTCAGGCTATGCCTCAGGCCTTACACTACGGCCACAACGCCCACCTGCAGCATCGAAGAGACGAAACAGCTCCGCTGGGCTCACGGTCACCATTTTTTCATGCCTGGCGGCTCCCGTGGCGGAAATGGGTCCCCTTGGCAGACAGGCGGATACTCGCCGTCCCGCTGTACCAAGTGAACGGCAAGCACAGGACCCGTTCACGTGACGGGATTCCAAGGACCACAACACGTCATGCATTCCGGTCACGTGAGACACGTAACAAGTTCACGTGTCCAAACTGGAAATAAAACAGCGACTCTCCCGACGGACTTTGCTTCTAAACTGTGTTTTCCGCTGAGTGGCGTCTCCTCTGCATTATGGATTACTTTGGCTTTTGAACTCGGATTGCTTCTTGGATTGCCTCGCCTGCCCCTTCTGCTACTTCTGGAAAACGTGTTTACCTGGACTGACTCTGACTGTTGACTGGATTACTCTTGAATTTAACTTTGGCATTTTGGATACCTTCGTAACGTTTCTGATCCGAACCCTTTGTGATTCCAGGGCTATGCTCTGCTAGTGGCCTTGGTTCTGTGACTCTGTCATCCTTGCTACAGGTGCTGCTGGTGGGCTTCCTGGCTGCTTTTTCCTGTATTCACAGTCCTTCTCACCAGACCCCCCATAAGGAACAGTTTTCAGCTACTCTAACACTCTGCAGTCCCTTCCTCTACTTCTGCAACTGGTAGGTGATTGGTTTTTCTTTTGATACTTAATACTGTAGACAGTATTACTGGCCATTTCCATTAACCTGCACATTCTTTTGCAGCAGCCACCCGGAGGACTCTGTGTTCCTGTTCCACCCACCACCTGTGGCTCTAAACCTCAAACAGTGAGTGGTTTCTATTCTTCGCCGTTTGTGGCTTAGGGACGGAGGCCCATCTAATCCACGCTACAATCAAGTCTTAACAGACTGAGAAGCCGTTGGCCTGGAGTACGGATCCCTCTGCCTGAGACCGGGTGGCTGCATTGGTCCAAGCTATTGCCGTGCTCCGCTCCGATATGGCAGCGGCCACGGCAGCAATCCATCAGCGTCTGGACACCATACAGAGCGAGCGTCATGCATTACCCGCAGACCCGGAATTTGGTGACCCCGAACCACAACCAAGTGCTTCCCAACCCGGCCCATCAGTTCCCACACAGGTCTTTGTCCCAACTCCTTTCCCTTTAGCAGCTCCAGAAAAATTTCAGGGTGACCCCCGTAAATTCTGAACATTCCTGAACCAATGCAAACTACACTTTCTATGTAGGCCCCAAGCGTTCCTTGATGAAACCACCAAAGACGCCTTCACCCTGTCACACTTAGGGGGTATCGCTGCCACTTCGGCCAATCCACTGCTTGAAAACAATAGCCCGGTACTCTATGATTTTGATCTCTTGGTTGCCGAGATGACCAAAGTTTTCGCTACACGACACAAAGCTCAATCCAGAGATCTAGAGCTCCTTAATCTATCACAGGGCAAATCCACTCTCATTGAGTACATTACTCGTTATAACCATTTGGCCATGGAAACAGCCTGGCCCGAAGACAAAAAGGCAGTAGTGTTTTACAAGGGTTTGAGTGAAAACATGAAAGACGCCTCGGCTGTAGTGCCTTCTTTACTCGCTCAATATCAGGAACTTGTGGATTTAGCGTTACAGGTTGATGCCTGCCGTTCTGAACGCAAGGCTGAGGCCAGTTTTGGTCCTGCTATATCTTTCTCGGTTGGTGAACCTTCAGGGGAACCCATGCAAATCGGCAGGGTGCGTAGTCCAATTACGGCCGTCGAGAGAGAACGAAGAAGGTCAGCCAACGCATGCTTTTATTGTGGTCTCAATGGACACTACGTTAAGGAATGTCCCCGCTGGCCCAAGCTAAAGACACTAGGTTTTCCCAAGGCTCGTCCCTAGATCAGGGGGCAGGGACGAGCCAAGTAAAGACCCCCGCATCACCCACGTCTGCTTATGACTCCATGAAACCCATTTCTGTACGAGCTACCTTGCTGCTTACTCTTCACTTAAAACACGATGTTCAACTAGTCATTGATTCCGGAGCCACCGGCAATTATATCGACATTTCCCTAGCAGCCACACTCAGGTTGCCCTTACAGAACAAAATACACCCAGAACCTGTGCAAGCAGTGGATGGCACCTCACTCATTTCAAGTCCTATAAGACAACAAACAGCACCCATGACTCTTGTGATCCAAGATACCCATCAAAAAACCATCTCCTTTGATAACCACGCCTCAGTATGGGTTGAATTTAGGAATACCATGGTTGCGTACCCACAACCCTGTTGTGGACTGGAGCCTGGGTCGTCTGTACTTCGAGTCCTCCCATTGCCAGTCCACGTGCCTTACACCAGCAGTAAAAATGATTCCCCCGTGCAAGTGCTGGGGGCCATTGCTCAACTTACTCTGGATGACTCCTGCCCTATGGACTCTGATCCTCCGCAACACATAGTGGGTACTACTATAGGGGGTATACCATTTGAATACCAAGAGTATCAAGAGGTTTTTGACAAAGGATGTGCAGAAGTCCTTCCGCCCAACAGGCCATATGACTGCCCCATAGATCTTCTTCCTGCCACCACGGTGCCATCGGGTAGGATTTACTTCCTCTCACCCTCAGAGGATCTAGCCCTCAAGGACTATATACAAAATGCATTGCGCCTGGGTCATATACGTCCTTCGGTATCTCCTGCAGCAAGCCCCATTTTCTTGGTCCCAAAATGAGAAGGGGATCCCCATCCATGTGTTGATTACAAGAAATTAAACGCCTTCACCATCAAAGATCGTTACCCCATTCCCCTTATTGGGCCCCTATTAGATCGGTTGTCTCATGCCTCTGTTTACACCAAGTTGGACCTAAGGGGGGCTTATAACCTGGTCCGGGTACGCAAGGGTGATGAATGGAAGACAGCTTTCTGTACCAGGTATGGGTTGTACGAATACTTGGTCATGCCCTTTGGCCTGTGCAACACACCTGCTACCTTCCAAAGATTCATGAACAATATCTTTAGTGACATACTAGACATTTTTGTTATCGTCTATCTTGACGATATTTTGATCTTCTCTTCCTCCATGCAAGAACATGTGGCCCATGTATGCGAAGTACTGTCACACCTTTGTATGCATGCTCTCTTTGCCAAACCTGAAAAATGCCTGTTTCACGTAGAAAGCAGATGCCCTGTGCCAATCTCCGGGGGGGTGTTTCCCTACCCATCTACCCGGGATTCTTGTTAGAGAAAAGGCATTTAATTTGTTTGTGTACACCTACGCCCGATCTTTGTTCTTCCATTCGAGATTGGGTTTCCACCCACCCAGAACAACTAGCTGAATGGGATTGCAGGTTATATGGAGGCCTACCCTTTTTTCAGAAGAAACTGTTCCTTCCTAGTCCAGACACTCGCACCCAAGCGTTGGAGTGGTCCCATGATGCCCCAATCAATGCAAACCCTGGTCAAAGACGTACCTTGGCGTTGCTCCAACGATGGTGTTGATGGCCATCAATGCGCAGGGACGTTCAGGCATATGTTAATACCTGCTCTATATGTGCTCAATGTAAAAGTAGAAAGGGACGCCCATTAGGTTTACTCCAACCCCTACCCGTACCGCCCAGAACGTGGCACACAGTTTCTATGGACTTTGTTACGGACCTCCCAAAGTTGATTCCTTTGACACAGTATGGGTGATTGTGAATTTTTTCACAAGGATGGCCAGGTTTATCCCCTGTCCTGGTGTTCCTTCGGCTCCCAAGTTAGCACGTATGTTCTTTAAGGAGATATATTGTCTTTTTGGGTTACCCTCGGTTCTCATTTCCAATCGGGGTTCACAGTTCACATCCAAATTCTGGTGTTCCCTGACGAAATTACTCTGAATCGATGCCCGATTCTCCTCTTCATACCATCCCCAGACTGACGGACAAACAGAAAGGTTAAACCAGGCTATGGAACAATACCTGCGTTGCTTGTCCCTTCAGAACCAGAAATCCGGGTTTCAGTTGCTACACCTAGCTGAATTTGCATACAATAACGCCCCACACTCATCTACTGGTTTCTCTCCCTTCTATTCTTTATACGGCCAGCATCCTCGCACTCTTGCCTTCCCTGTCTTGCCCGTTTCTCAAAACCCTGCTGCCCTGGCCTGTATCAGGGATTTGACCTCAGTACATTCACAAACACTCACTCACCTATGTGAAGCTCAGGAAATAATGAAGACAGCGGCTAATAAGAGACGCTCACCAGCTCCCACATACTCAGTTGGGGATAGACTTCGTATCCACCCGGCACCTCCACTTACCTGGCTGTCGCAAGCTTCTCCCCAAGTTTGTGGGTCCCTACAAGATTACCAAGATAATCAATCCAGTTGCCTTTCGATTGTCTCTTCCCCTCACCTGGAGAGTGCACCCTGTGTTCCATGCTTCCCTCATTAAACCCTACGTCGCAGCCACTAGAACGGTTTTGCCTCCCAAACCCGTGGTTCAGGACGGTTCGGTTGAATACGAAGTCAATGCTATTCTGGGTTCCCGCATGTCTCATGGCCGCCTGTTCTATCTCATCGATTGGGTGGGGTATGGCCCAGAGGAGAGGTCATGGGAACCCGCTAATGATGTCCATGCTCTGCTCCTGATGTCCTGTTTTCATAGGGAACACCCGTCCAGCCCACAAGGCCGTGGGCCGTTGGGGGGGGTTCTGTCATGCACCCTTTTGCCCGTAACCCTTCTTTGTGTAAACACCCCTTTCAGGCTATGCCTCAGG
This sequence comes from Ambystoma mexicanum, assembly GCF_040938575.1. NCBI lineage: Eukaryota > Metazoa > Chordata > Amphibia > Caudata > Ambystomatidae > Ambystoma > Ambystoma mexicanum. The sequence continues at coordinate 984,620,637 of NC_090930.1, forward strand.
CCTTACACTACAGCCACGACACCCACCTGCAGCATCGAAGAGACAAAGCAGCTCCGCTGGGCTCACGGTCACCATTTTTTCATGACTGGCGACTCCCGTGGCGGAAATGGGTCCCCTTGGCAGACAGGCGGAAACTCGCCGTCCCGCTGTACCAAGTGAACGGCAAGCTCAGGACCCGTTCACGTGACGGGATTCCAAGGACCACAACACGTCATGCATTCCGGTCACATGAGACACGTAACAAGATCAAGTGTCCAAACCGGAAATAAAACAGCGACTCTCCCGACGGACTTTGCTTCTCAGCTGTGTTTTCCGGCGAGTGCCGTCTCCTCTGCGTTACGGATTACTTTGGCTTTTGAACTCGGATTGCTTCTTGGATTTCCTCACCTGCCCCTTCTGCTACTTCCGGAACATGTGTTTACCTGGACTGACTCGGACTGTTGACTGGATTACTCTTGGATTTACCTTTGGCATTTTGGATACCTTTGTAACTTTTCTGATCCAAACCATTTGTGATTACAGGGCTACGCTCTGCTAGTGGCCTTGGTTCTGTGACTCTGTCATCCTTGCTACAGGTGCTGCTGGTGGGCTTCCTGGCTGCTTTTTCCTGTATTCACAGTCCTTCTCACCAGACGCCCCATAAGGAACAGTTTTCAGCTACTCTAACACTCTGCAGTCCCTTCCTCTACTTCTGCAACTGGTAGGTGATTGTTTTTTCTTTTGATACTAAATACTGTAGACAGTATTACTGGCCATTTCCCTTAACCTGCACATTCTTTTGCAGCAGCCACCCGGAGGACTCTGTGTTGCTGTTCCACCCACCACCTGTATCTCTAATCCTCAAACAATAAGTGGTTTCTATTCTTCACTGTTTGTGGCTGAGGGGCGGAAGCCCATTTACTCCACGCTACAATCAAGTCTTAACACCGGTTGATGGTTGTCCATAGTGTTGTTTGTTTAAAAGGACAAAGGATCTAAGCCTGGAATAGAGATCCTAGGGGCGAAGAGCAATCGGCCAAAGGTACACGATTACCTTTGTTTGTCATTTGATCCATCAGGCCTTCTAATGCAAGAGATTTTGCAGAGAAGAGTCTTGGCCCCTGAAGTTTCTAGTCTTGTTGAACTGAATTGGGAACCTCGTGCTGAAGAGGCCCAGGAGCGTGCTGTGCTCAGGAGTCCGCTTTGTCCCGTGCTAAAAACGTGGGGAAGGGAGACCCCTCCATACCATCCTGACTTATCATTTTGTGAACACTACTTTCTTTTCTGGTGAACATTATCCCACACTCTTTTTTTTAATCCTCTTTATTTAACTTTTAAGAACAACAGAATAATAACAAATTCATATTTCAGGATAATAAATCATTACAATGCAATTAGAACAATGAATAGGTAATCAGCAATAAGAAAATTATACACAGGATTTTAGAATGTCAAACAGAACTTTGATAGAATATTGTCAAAGGTACCAATAACACACAGACCAACACATGACACAGCACACAACACAACACAACACCAAACTCCCTCCCAACCCCCCACTCCTAAAGAATTAAAACACAAGCAACCTAGCTCTGGACAAATATTAAACATAAAATTCATTAAAAACATTCCATTGTTCAATATAAGCCTTGTTTCTACGCAATTTACCAAACTTGATCTTCTCAATACGCGAAAGGAGTTGCACTCTTCAACGCATGGCTTTTTCCTTGTTTTCCAGACACGCAAAATTTGCCTGGTGGCCACCAGAAGAACTTTAGTGACCCACCACAACAACACCCAATCCAAATGTCGAACACAATTTGGAGATTTCAAAACTGCAGCCAAAGGTGTTCTTGGGAAAGCAATATTCCCCACCATGTCAACCATATCTAGGTCATCATTCCAAAAACCATTCACCTTTGTACAATTCCACAACATATGTATAATGGTGCCCTTTTCCTTCAAACAGCCCCAACACTTATCACTATCACTCAGGCCAAATCTATACATTCTGTCTGTAGTCCAATAACGACGTCCTAAAACTCTCTGTTGAATGTAGCGTAAATTCAGGTCCACTCTCGCTTTTATTGGAACGCTCCATATGTTTTCCCATTCTTTCAAAGATAAATCTACTCCTAGCTCATTAGATCATGCAAGTCTCAAATTATCCCAGGAATCAACTAAATGCCTCTCTATCAGAAAGAGCATAAAAAAATGTGACAGTTTATGGGGAGCAGCCACAATAAAATCACATCTCTCTGGTCTTTGTATCAGAGGAGTGGCCATCATACTTCGTCTTTCAATTAATGTTTTTAACGAATTATACCTTCCTTGTTCCCGTTTTTGCAGGCCAAACTTCCTTTGTAGGTACTCAAAAGTTTGCATCCCCCCATCATCATCCTACCAAATATCTTCCAGCACTAGTATGCCTCTGTTGATCCAACTCCTCCAATACAACATCCTATTATCAATTTGTAAGCCTGGATTCTGCCAGATGGAGGCCTCCCCATACATAAACAATCCCTGTCCACCACTCAATATAAATGAAGTGACAGCTTCCCTAGTAGTTAGTATCGTTTGTAAATTCACAACTTGCTTGGGCACCCTACCAAAAGAAACAGACTTTTAAGGAGAAACAGACTAATTTTGTATTTTTCAATCCCAGCCCAAAGCGGGATCCCAAACTCATTTGTAGAAAAAAGAATTGCCGATTTTTTGCCAAACAACCTGTATAGTAATTGTCAAGAACAGGATAAACGAACCCTCCATCCTGAACAATCTGGATTTTAGGACTTTTCCCAATACCGCACAAAGAATCTTGAAAAACCTTATATACCTGGCCCAAAACGTTTTTGGTGAATCTTAATGGAAGTGACTGGATGATGTATAAAACTTTTGGTAAGAGAGCCATTTTGATGGCATTAATCTTAGCCCAAATAAATAACGAGAGCCATCCCCATTTACGGATATCCCGCCAAAGAGTATCTATGACTTTATCCATATTAAACCTAGCCATGCCTGTTAAGTCTCTAGTGAGATATACTCCTAAATATTTCACACATTCGTTCTCCCCTTTGTAGTTCCAGTCCATCAACTGGTTACGCACAGGGGTATTCTGAACTGGAAATACCACTGTTTTCTCCCAGTTTAGTCTGTAACCTGAGAGACTTCCGACCTCATCAATCATATCTCTCTGAATAGTACCCCCCTCCTCAGGATTGCCAAGTACAATCGTAACATCATCTGCATAAGCTAGCGTTTTAATTTTGATCTCCCCCACTCTAAACCCCGAAAGACACAGAGCATGCCGAACATAAATTAAAAGCTCCAAAGCTAGATTGAAAAGGTAAGGTGACAAAGGACACCCCTGACGTGCACCCATAAAAAGCTTAAAAGCAGCTGACAGGACTCCATTTACCCAAACTCTGGCACTAATACCTGACTGCAGTGCTCCAACTGCATTAATAAATAAAGGGCCAAAGTCCATCTTCAACAGAGTAAAATTTAAGAAGGTCCAATTTACACTATCGTATGCTTTCTCTGCGTCCCAAAAAATAAGCAGCACCATCGGGAATTCTTGGGTGTGTAGAGGACTGGTCATAAATGGGTGTGAGGGAGGGAGTGCGGTTGGAAGGAGCAAAAGGCGAGATGGGGCATATGGGCTGAAGGGGGCTTCCCCTCGTAATAGAGATAGATGGAGAGCGATGCAAGGTGGTCCCTGGGTTTCTGACTGAGGGGGCGAGTGACAGGAGCTGGGCGAGTTAGGTGCTGGGAGTGTTACAGGAGGTAGGTGCAAGGATTGTGTTGGCAGTGTTTTTTGGAGCACCAGCGGGCTCCTCTGGCCTAAGAGTTGGATGCTGGGCATGAGAGGCAGTGGGTCGGGGAAGGCCTCCCACCTGTGAGAGCGGGGTGGGGAGGTCAGAGGGTGGGAGGGAAGGGATTGCAAAGTGCAGTAAAGGGTTCAGTTGTTTCTGGGTGAACCAGAGTGCCCCTGTGGTCTGAGAGTTTGAGGGTGGGCGCTGAGAGGTTGTGGGAGGTTGTGAGTTATCAGGAAATGTGGGTAGGAAAGAAGGATTGCAGACGAGTGTGGGGTCTGAGGAGGTAGATGGGTGTGTGAGTCTTGGTGTCCCCAAGAGCTCCTCTTGTCAGGGAGTTGGAGGATGTGTGGTGTGTGTGCGTAGGTTTCGAGTGGAAGGGTTGGTGGTATGAAGGTCTTGCAGTGTGTATGATGGGTTCAGGAAGGAGGGTGCGAGGGTGAAGGGTGCAGGGCAGAAGGAGTGTATTCTGGAGTACCTGAGAGCCCCTCTTGTATGTGAGTGGGGAGGAATGTGGTGAGGGGCAGCGTGTGTGTGAGTGATTCTGGGTGAGTATGGTACTGGGTTCAAGAATGAGAGCGCAAGGGTGAAGGATGTAGGGCTGGTGGTGTGTATTCTGGAGTGCCTTAGAGCTCCTCTTGTATGTGAGTGGGGAGGTCTGTGGTGAGTGGCAGTGTGTGTGAGTGATGTTTGTGGGGGGGTGTGGTAATGAGTTCAAGAATGAGGGTGTGAGCCTGAAGGATGTAGGGTGGCAGCGGTATATTCCAGAGTGTCTGAGCACTCCTCTTCTATGTGATTGGGGGGTGTGTGGTGAGTGGCAGTGTGTGAGTGGCAGTGCGTAATTGGGTGATTCATGATGCAAGTGGTACTGGTGGGCGGGAACATGGTGTGAGAGGTGGTGATTTTGATGGTTGGTGTGTCCAGCTCGAGTGTTTGATGGTCGTCATGGTCGTGTTGTGGTCTGGATCGATGATGGGTGGGTTGGAGGGGGCTTGGAGCATCTGAGGGTGGGAACTAGGTCCGAAACACAATGATCAGTGATAAAACGCTCACATTTGGGGTATCTGTGTAAAAGGAGAGACTCCTCAAATTGGGGCTCAACAGTAAATGCAGTGACATCTAGGTTTGAAACACAACAGTCAGTGATAAAACGCTCAGATTTGGTTCTCTTTGCCAAGAAGACAACACAGTTCCAAAAGGGTCTCAGGGTTCCTTTCCCCAATAAGACAACACAGTTCCAAAAGGGTCTCTCCCAAGGAGACGATGACACAGGTTCAGAAATCTTAAGGTTCTCTTCCATAAATTCAAAAGTAATCTCAAAACAGTCTTGGGGTTGTCCTTCCTACTGAGAAAACAGAATTCAAAAAGGGGCCTTGGGATTCCCTCCCCCAAGGAGACAACATGTAAAGGCCTCTGTAAAGGCCTCAGGGTTCTCTTTTCCTAAGGCGCCATCAAAACTCACCTAAACTTACAAGGTCTTGTATTTTCCTTCTCCAAGACATCAGCTTGTCCAGCTTGCCAACTTATACCTAGTTTCAGTCTCTTAATATTCAAAACCAGTTCAAGGTCAAATGTACACTACTTCTGATTCCTTCAGAGTTTACACAGATTGCTTTATTCTGATTCACTTCAGCAATCTCTTTCATATATGCAGATTTATCATCTGTATGTTTCCTTGTCTTGCACAGATAGGGTATCCTCGGTCTAGGTGCTGTTGTTGGACCACACGGTCCACCCATTACAGGTCATACAACCAATAACGCTAGGCTTTCTTGCCCACACAGGTTTTTCTGTCACTGTACCTGTGTTCTGGTTCCCATTGACTTTACTTTCTCCTTGCCAGTCTTTTTCATACTGTTCACTCCGTGGTGTTCTCTTTGTTTCACCACATTACTTTCACACTCTTCAGTAATGTTCATTACTTGCTTTATCTTGTGTTTCATAGGTTTCGTTCTTTCCCTTTGAATATTTGTGAGGGGGATAGCAAGACAACGCAGCGATACACAGGTTTGAATCCCCATCCTGCACTTAGAAACCAATCTCTGGTATTAAGCACATTATAAAAGAACAATTATAATTATAATATAACATGTGCTTCACACAAGCTTGCCTTCCATTCATAGGCTTATCGAAGCAATCCTTTAGTTCGGTATTCAATAGTTCTTAATTCGCGATCTTTCATTCGCAGTTCAACTTGTTCGTATAGTTCACTTCAGCCCCTCACTTCGTGTTCACTTTAGCTTGCATAACTAATTTCATTCATTCAGCAATTACATTTGCCCTGTAGTAGCCCACGGGAGCGCCCTGGTACGATTGTTCCCTTTTGTTCACTCACTGGGCCCCGGCGGCTCCTCCGGGCGATTTCTTTCATCTTCTCCTGCTCCGCATACCCATCTCTGTAGTAGTGCGAACCACGCTTGCACCTTGGAATTCTCTCTGTAGGTTGCCGGCATCTCTGCTCGCCTCTCGCAGGCGCTGCCAGTTGCTTGCAGCAATAGATTCTCTTCCATGCGCCACAGTTCCTGCTCTAGGCACCTGACCAGAGAGGCTCTAACTGCTGTGACCCTCTGACAGCCCGCTCGAAGCTCTGTGTCACAGTCTCTCCTGGGTCTTTGCCAGTGTCCTGGCCTCCAGGATGGACCCTCCTCAGCAGACACCTTCTCGACAGGATTTCTCTCCTCACAGGTCTGACATGCCCAACCCAGCTTCTCTCCTGCTGGTCTCCCTTTCCTGATCGTCAGTTCCACCTTTTATGCACTTGCAACCATTTAACAGGTTGCAGGTGTGAGTGTGAGACCTCAAGTCCAGTTGCCTGACCATAGTTATTGGTGTTCTCTGGACATGCCTGATCCTCACAACAGTTTTCAGGCCTCTTCCTCGTCTCAGTACCAGAGTGGTGAAATGACATGTTAGTCTGTAACACTCATAGTCAACTCTTCCTCATCCCTTTACTATAATGGTATGAATGAGGGGGAATGAAGGGAAGTGATTGGCAACAGTCTATAAAGGCAGAGGGATAGAAGCATTGAAACCCTACACAACACGATATGTGGCCCAATATGCAGCATATATACTTGATGTTATGTTACTTGGCATTTATATAGCGCCTTACATATCATTGGTATGACCTCGAAGCACTGGTAGGTTGAACGCCCTCGGGAACCGCAATTCATGTCAGTAGAGAGAGTGTCGTACAGTGCATGGGTGCACCGGATATGTGTGCAGCTGGTGCGGTTTTTGCCTGATAGCTGCTTCTTAGAGGTAGGAGTGGTGCTGAGGAAATCAGTTGGATGTGTTCAGTCTGGAGGGTGGACAACCAGACTGAGTTCTGGCTGTGTTAGGCCTGAGGAGATGCCTAAACTAGCCATAATGTGCTCAGCTAGTGGATGAGTAGCTGTTTTTTATTAGGATGATGAGGTGCTCGTGGGTTCATGTTATTATGAGGACAGCTATCCCAAATTTATCATGGTTTAGCAGTGTTCAAGTTGAGTGATGGTGTATAGGAGAGAGTACGCGTAGTAATGTGATATGGTGGTTATCAGTAAAGTGCCTGTGACCAGGTACGAAAGCAGGACAGAGGGGCGTACATAGCGGCATGTGTATACAAAGCAACAGGATGGATAGGGAAAACATGTGATACAGATAACATGGGGATACAGGTACAAAGCATATATCGGAGATACGGATATGTACCATCAGTCACTGCATCTGTACCGTCGGCAGCATTTGCATCGTCCGTGCCATCCGTAGCATCAGTGTCATCTGTAACATCGGCACCATCCGTAGCATCCGCACCATCCGCAGCATCTACACCATCCGCACCATCTGAAGAATCCGCACCATCCGTTACATGCACTCCCTCCGTTATATTCACTCCCTCCGTTCCATGTACTTCATCTGTACAATATACTCCATCCGTACCATGTACTCCATCCGTTCTATCTGCTCCATCTGTTCCATCCGTTCCTTCCGTTCCTTCCGTTCCATCCACTCTATCCGTTTCATCCTTCCATGTGTTCCTTCCTTTCCATGTGTTCCATGTGTTCCATCTGCTCCATCCGTTCCTATCCGTTCCATCCACTTCAAATGGTTCCATCCACTCTATTGGTTCCATCCCCTCCATCGGTTCCATCCACTCCATCAGTTCCATTCACTCCATCAGTTCCTTCCACTCCATCTGTTCCATCCATACTCTCTGATCTATCTACACCATCCATTCCATTCGATTCTTACACTCAGTCCGTTCCATCCACTCCATCTGCTCCATCTGTTCCATCCGTTCCTTCCGTTCCTTCCGTTCCATCCACTCTATCCGTTTCATCCTTCCATGTGTTCCTTCCTTTCCATGTGTTCCATCTGCTCCATCCGTTTCTATCCGTTCCATCCACTTCAAATGGTTCCATCCACTCTATTGGTTCCATGCCCTCCATCGGTTCCATCCACTCCATCAGTTCCATTCACTCCATCAGTTCCTTCCACTCCATCTGTTCCATCCATACTCTCTGATCTATCTACACCATCCATTCCATTCGATTCTTATACTCAGTCCGTTCCATCCACTCCATCTGTTTCATCCGTTTCATCCGTTCCATCCAATCTATCCACTTCATCTGTTCCGTCCACTCCATCCATTCCATCCATATCCTCTGATCTATCCACACCATCCAATCTATTCGTTCTATACACTCCGTTCCATCTGTTCCATCCGCTCCATTCATTCCATCCGCTCCGTCTGGTCCGTCTACTCCATCTGTTCCATCCACTCCACTCGTTCAATCCACTCCATCCTTTCCATGCATTCATCTGTTCCATCCGTTCCATCCACTCCATCCGTTCCATGCACTCCATCCACTCCATGTGCTCCATCCATTCAATCCACTCTATCTGTTCCATCTGTTCCATCCATTACATATGTTCCATCCATCCGTTCAATCACTCCATCTGTTCCATCCATTGGATCCACTCCATCCGTTCCATCCAGTCCATTCATCCACTCATCCACTCCATCCGTTCCATCCGTTCCATCCGTTCCATCCGTTCCATCCGTTCCATCCACTCCATCCTTTCCATCCGTTCCATCCACTCCAGCGTACCATTTGTTCCATCCACTCCATTCGATCCGTTCCATCCATTCCATCTGTTCCATCCAATCCATCTGTTCCATCCATTCATTTCATCCATCGTTCTATCCATTCTATCACTCCATCCGTTCCATCCATTGGATCCGTTCCATCCATTGGATCCACTCCATCCGTTCCATCCACGTCATCCGTTCCATCAGTTACATCCATACCATTTCATCCTTCAACTCTATCCGTTCCATCTACTCTGTCCATTCCGTCTGTTCCATCCGCTTAATCCATTGCAGCCACTCCATCCGTTCCATCCACTCCATCCGTTCCATCCAGTCCACCCATTCCAACCACTCCATCCAATCCATCCACTCTACCTGTTCCATCGACTTCATCTATTCCATCCACTTCGCCTGTTCCATCCACTCCATCCATGCACTCATCCATTCTATCCACTCTATCCGTTCTATCCACTCCATCCGTATCTGTTCTATCCACTTCATCTGTTCCATCTGTTCCGTCCGTTCTGTCCATTCCATCCGTTCAATCCATTCTGTTCATTCGGTCCGTTTCATCCACTCCATCCTTTCCTTCCCTCCTTTCCATCAGTTCCATCCACTCAATCCGTTCCATCCACTCCATCTGTTCCATCCACTCCATCCATTCCATTCACTCCATCCGTTCCATCCACTCCACATGTTCCATCCACTCCACCTGTTCCATCTACTTCATCCATTCCTTCACTTCCTCTATTCCATCTACTCCATCCGTTCATTTCACTTTATCCGTTCCATCCACTCTATCAGTTCTATCTACTCTATCCGTTCCACCATTCCATCCGTACTATCCGCTCCATTCATTTCATCCATTCCATCCACTCCATCTGTTCCCTCCACTCCATCTGCTCCATCCACTCCACATGTTCCATCCACTCCATATGTTCCATCTACTTCATTCGTTCCATCCACTTCATCCATTCCTTCACTTCCTCTGTTCCATCTACTCCATCGGTTCATTTCACTTCATCCGTTCCATCCACTCTATCCGTTCCATTCACTCTATCGGTTTCATCTACTCGATCCGTTTCACCTACTCGATCCTTTTCACCTACTCGATTCGTTCTATTTACTTTATCTGTTATATCCATTCCGTTCCGTCCATCTCACTTACTCTATCCGTATCACTCGTTCTATCAGTTTTAGATACATTATCTGATTTAGTCTATCTGTTCCCCGTCGACTCCCTTTGCTCTTTTATTTTCTTTGTTCAACAACCTTGGATTTCTGTTTATTGCGACTATTCCTTCTTTTTGCTCTAAGCGTCAATTCCTTATGGGAAGAGCCACGTTTTCAGTAATTTGCGGAAAGACAGGTAGTCTTTGGTGAGTCGAATGTGGGGTGGAAGCGAGTTCCATAGAGTGGGGGCCAAGGCTGAGAATCAGGATCCTCCTAACCTGACAGAGTTGGTGTTTGGTATCACTAAAAGTTGGGCAGAGCTTGATGTTAGAGTGTGCGGTGGATGGTAGGGTTTAAGCTTGTCCTGTAGGTATAAAGTGCCGGTTTATGCACTGCTCGGTGGGAGATGCATAAGGTTTTGAAAGTCGCCCTTCATGCAACCGGGAGCCAGTGGAGAGTTCTGAGAGCTGGAGAGGTGTGGTCTCTTGGGCCAAGTGCTAGAAGCATTTTGGCTGCAGCGTTTTGTATTCTTTGTAATTTAATGAGGTGGTATGCTTGGACCCCAAGGTAGAGGGAGTTTGCATAGTCCAGTCTCGACATTACAATAGATTGGACAGCGGCAAGTCTGTTGGGAAAGGACAGGTATGGAAAGATGCATCTAAGAATTTTGAGGTGGTAGTGGCAGGACTTAGAGACGTTGTTGATTTGGCAAGAGAGGGTTAGGTCAGAGTCGAGAGTGCATCCAAGGTTTTTTACTGTGGTCGAGGTGGTGGGTGGATTGCCCATGAAGGTGGGCCATGGTAGAGGTTGGGAGAGAAGCTTAGTGTTGCCGCACACCATGATTTTGGTTTTAGTGGGGTTTAGGAGGAGGTGGTTTATAGTCATCCAACGATCAATGTCAAGGAGGCAGGCTGCAAGGTCGAGATGACAGTTGGAGTTTGAGTTGAGGAGTTTTAGGATTATTTGGGTCTCATCAGCATAGTTATACCGCAGGACATTGTGTGGGCAGATTATTCCTGGGAGGGTGGACATATAGAGGTTGAAAAGGAGGGCTTAGAGGCATGCTCCTTGTGGAACTCTGGTATTGACAGGCTGGGTGGTGGAAGCAAAGGTGGAGAGGAGGTTTATTTGTTTTCTATTGTTGAGGAAGGAAGCTATCTATTTGAGAGCGTTTCACGGATTCCTAGGGAGTGGAGGCGGTTGAGGAGGATTGAGTGGCTGATTGTATCAAAGGCCGCAGAGAGGTCTAGAAGGATTAATGCAGAACATCCCGCAGAGTCTGCCGTGATCTTAAGATCGTTCCAGATTGAGGTCAGAGTGGTTTCAGTTCCATGTCGTGGTCTGAAGCCTGATTGTGCAGGGTCTAGAAGATTGTTGGATTCGACAAAGGCATTTAGTTAGGAGTATGCAGTTTGATCAATGAGTTTAGCAAGGAACCTGGTGTTTGAGATGGGGCGGTAGTTTTTGGGGTCGAGGGATTCAAGGGGGTTGAGGGAAGGTTTTTTTAGAAGAGGCTTGACATGTGCAGTTTTGAAGGCGTCGGGGAAGATTCCCGAGGAGAGGGAGTCATTTAGGATGGTTCTTGCGTACTCTCCTGCGCAGGTGGATGAGAATATTTCTTTGAGGATTGAGGCAAGGCAGGGGTCAAGGGGGAGCCAGATGGTTTCCGGGTGGAGAGAAGGTTGAGAAATTTGTATCTCGATATTGGTTTGAATGAGTCTTAGGTGGGTTGGGTTGAAGTTGCTGTGGCAGGCGGCGGGGGACTGGTAGGGCGGGTGGATTACATGGCGGGTCAGTTTGTTGTTGAGAGAATTTGTTCTGTCGAGAGCAGTGTTGTAGAAGTGGAGAGAGAGTGAGTCGCAGAGTGACTGAGATGGGGTGGATTGGGTGGAGGTACAGGGTGGTTTGGTGAATTCAGAGATGATTTTGTGGAGTTCCTTGCTGGGGTTTTCACAGTTAAGAATTCGGGAATTGTAGTGGACTTTTTTTGGTTTTCGGATTGCAGCTTTGTAGTGGCGATGATGCCGTGCCAGGGTGTATCTACTCAGGATGTTTTTATCTTTCTGCCATTTGCGTTCGAGGGATTTATACAGTTGTTTAGCAGTCTTCAGTTATGGTGTAAACCATCTGAGATAAGGGCCACGGCGGACGGAGGATTGGCAGGTGGGGGTGAGCGGGATTAATGAGATATTGAGCCACGAGTCAAAGGAGTCGATGGTTAAGAGTTCATTGGGCCTCATTACAAGTATGGCGGTAAGGCAACAACGGCGCCAGTATCGCTAGTTCTGCTCGTGGGTGCCCTTGCAGCCACCAGGTCTGACCGGTGGCCATACCGGCACCCGCGAGCAGAACATGATGGTAGCACCGGTACCGTTTCTAACGGTACCGGTGGTACCACCCTCCCCATTCAGCCCTATGGGGCCGAATGGGGATGGGGAGTCCCTTATTATCGGCACCCACGAATGGGCAATTACCGGGTCCGCCAAACTCGCCATGACCCAGTAATTTACCATCCGCGGGTGCCAGATTTTTTCACAAGATTGGAGGTAGCCTGTCTGTATTACAGGCATTGCTACCTCCAAACTTGTAATGAGGCCCATTACGTGGGATGGTTGAGGGAGGAGTTTGAAGCAGGGCATCGGCTAGGTCAGGGAAGATCTTTAGTTTCTTCCAGCATTTTGGTTGATTGGGGGGGTTCTGGTTCAAGTATGGGGATGGGGCAGGCGAGCGAATGGAGAAAGGCACAATGAAATGATCGGACCAGATGATTGGTATTGGGGGGCTGAGATGTATCTGGATGTGGGAACTAAAGATGGCATCAAGGGTGTGTCCTTTAGAGTGAGCTGGGCCATGCATGTGAAGGCAGAGGTTAAGCGCATCTAGGCAGTCGACCAGTGAGTGGGTCATGGGGTTGGTGGGAATGTCGAGCCAGATATTGAAGTCCCCTAGAAGAGTGAGGGTGGGATGGTTTATTTGGATGGTGGCTATCTAATCACAGAGGTTGCATGACAATTGTCTGTCATAGCCAGGGGGTCTGTAGATGATTAGGAAGGTGTGGGAGAATGTTGGGTAGAGGAATACTTTGATGAGAAGCGATTCACAGGAAGGGATGATTGAGGCAGAGAAATGTGACTTGAAAACGATTGCTACTCCTCCTCCTCTGGTGGGTCGGTTGAGTGGGATGAGGGAGTAGTCCGGGGGAAGGCTTCATGGGCGATAGGGGCAAAGTCGTCGGAGAATCAGGTATCTGTGATAAAGACTAAGGGCCTCATCACGAGTCTGGCGGTAACCCTTAAATGCGGCGCTAGCGCTATTACCGCCGCATTTAAGGGTCTGCCAGATCATGGCTTTGGCGGAATCCGCAGCAAAATTGGTGATTTTCGGCGTGTTTACAGCCGGCGGGAAATCTGCCAGCGGTAATAGCGCAAATTTTCCCCATTGGGCCCAATGGGGAATGAGGAATTCCCGAATGGGCCCAATGGGGAATGGGCAATAACTGTTCCGCCAAAACTGTGATCCGGTGCTAATAGCGCTGGGGGGTTTGGCGGTAGGGCTATTAACGCCGGCGCTGAGCTGAGGAGGTCAAAGATGCTATGTCTGTTTTTTGCTACAGATCAGGCATTAAAAAGGATGCATCTTACTTCGGAACAGGGGTGTTGTGGAGGTCGAAGGGGTGGTGGTGGGGAGGAGTGGGTGAGTGGCTGGGAGGCGTAGCGGGGGTGGGGGTTGGAGGGGAGTGAGCGGGATCTGGGAGGTGAAGGAAGTGGATCGGTCAATGGTGGTTGGGAAGAGTAGGCGGGCGGAGGGGGGATGGGTGTGGGGAGATGAGGTTGGACGGGTGTGTGTGGGTGGTTGGTTGGAAAGACGGATTTGGGGCTGGGGATTCAAGGGTGAAGCTCATGGGGTTAGGTGTTCTAGGTGTGCTTGGTGAAAATTCAAGGGAGAGGGGTTGGAAGCAGGGTCAGGGAGGGGAGGAGGGTGGTGATGGTGGAGGTTGAGAGATTGAGGTGATGGGACGAGGCAAGAGGGACGAGGAGTAGTGGGAGATTGACGGAGACCAGGCCCGTTTTCTTTTTTCCAGGGTTTTTATTGCAGTTGGAGTGGGTGAGCGGGTAGGGGGGGATCAGCGGGCGATGGCGATGCAGCAACTGTTCTTGCCAGGGCGAGACATGCAGTTTTTAGGGAGGGGAAGGGATGAGGTTGGTGGGGGATGTTAGAGGGAGTCGATGCAAGGAAAGGGTGGGGGAGTTGGCGGGACGGGGTGGGTCTGGGAGGGTGGGTGGTCAGTTCACTGGTGGGGCAGAGGATGCGGGCATGCTGTGCGGCGGGTGGGCGGAAAGGGATGGGAGGAACAGGAGTCTTAGGATGATTGGTGCGCCATCGGGCTCCTCTGGCTTGAGGGTTGGGTAGGGGGTGGGGTGGGAGCACGGGGGAGGGTGGGATGGTTTGGGATGGGGGCTCCTCTGGCTTGAGGGTTGGATAGGGGGTGGACTGGGAGCGTGGTGGAGGGTGGGAATGTTTGGGATGGGAGGGGGGCGGAATTAGGGGAGGTGGGAGGGAGGCACGCCAGAGTGAGGCTCTTACCCTGGACCTAGCTGGGCGGGATGGACTCATGGCGTAGCGGGGTAGAGATTAGGCTTGGTTGTAATATCAAGAGGAGGAGTTCAACACAGGGGATTCACTGTACAGTGAAGTTAATGTGATGCACTCAATATCGCTTGACTCCTATGATTGGTTGGACAATTCAATACACTAAAACTTAAGTGCAATCCTGGTATACCTAATGTTGTTGGGCACACTTCTTAAATAAAAACTTCAATATCGCTTGACCCCTATAACTGGTTGCACAATTCAATACATTAATCTTTAGTGCAATCAGGGTACATCTAATGTTGTTGGGCACACTTCTTAACTACAAGCTTCAACACAGTGGTGTTAGTAGGGTACAACACAGTGGTGTTACTAGGGAACAGACAGTGTTGTTGTACTTTCTAGATTTAAAATTTAACACAATCAAGATTTAAGACTCAATACAGAGACGCTATTAGGGCACGTTCAATGATGTTGGGTGCACTTTCAAGATTCAAATCGTACCACAGTTTAGATGCAGGATTCGCTACAGTGACGCTATCATGGCACACTCAATGATGTTGGGTGCACTTTCTGAGTTCAAATTGTAACACAGTCTCGATGCAAGATTCAGTACAGTGACGCTTTGAGGTACATTCAATGTAGTTGGGCGCACTTTCTAAATTCAATTGTCACACAGACCAGATGTAAGCTTCTACGCAGTGAGGCTAATATGGTGCACTCAATGAGACGTGGGCACAGTGTCTAGATTAGAAACTCAACACAGAGAAACAATTTGGGCACACTATCTAAGCTTCTACGCAGTGAGGCTAATAGGGCACACTCAGTGATATGTGGGCAACCTGTCTAGTTAACAAACTCAATGCAGAGAAAAAATTTGGGTACACTATCTGGCTGTGAGGCTCACCACAGCGACACAAATTGGACATACTGAATGCTCTTGGTGCGACGCTATTAGGCACACTTGGTGTTGTTGGGAACACTTTCTAAATTCAAATTGTAACACAGTCGGGATGCTGGATTCGATACAGTAACCCTATTAGGGCACTCTCAATGAAATTTGGGCATACAATCTAGATGAAAAACTAAACACAGTGAAACAATTTGGGCACACTGTTAAGAAGAGAAGCTCACCACAGTCAAACAGTGTGGGTACACTATCTAGATGTGGACCTTACCACAGTGAAGCAATTTGGGCACACTCAATGATCTTGGGCGCACTTTCTAGGTTCAAACTTTAACACTATGATATTTGGTCACAATATCTAGATGAAAGACTAAGCACGGTGAGACAATTTGGCACACTGATGCAGGTTTAGAGTCACGGTTACATTAAATATTGGGAGCTCTAATTACACAGCAAATCCTTCTGACATGGCCACTTCAGATCCCAATAGGTAGGTTCAGAGGCTGTGAATGAATTCTGCTGCAAGACATTGATGATGTGTGATGCCCACTCATGGGTCAAGGTGCTTCGGCTTCAGCAGTGCTTCCCATCTTGAGTCTCTTGGATATTATTTCTCTGTACCAAGGAATGCCCAGGGAACCCACTGAGAGTGGGACTGCACGGAGGAGACCCTGAACTGATTGGACTGCAGTACATCACAAAAGCTAATGCATCCCCTTTTAAATGTACCACGGCTTGAGGACTTTTTGGGGATGATTTATTGTAGTGCCCTTTTTTGTATTCTGACATTTTTATTAGAATTAAAATGATAACCCATCCAAATCAAACAACTCTGCGCATTACATGTGTTATGTGAGAAAACTCTTGAACAGGACATGTAACACATTAATACAAGAAAAAGAAGAAAAGGAGCCCAGCCCCAACCCCTCTGACTCCCGCGCCTCACCCTCTAAGTTGGCAAAGCTAAGAGTCTTTATTTTGCCAACCAGAGGGTATAACGCCAAATGTCAGTCCTCATCATCTCCTACCTCATTCTCCATGTTTATTCTTCAAGTGTTGCTCCTGATTGGAACTGTTTATGTAGTCAAGAACAATCCATGAGTCCCAATGTTTGAAATCACGTGTGTAGCCTAAGTTAACACACATAACATATTGTAAAAAGCGGGCCCATCTCTGAAAAAAAGAAGTCATTTTTTTAAATTATTTGTGCCTTCGATGTAAACACATTAAACCATACACAATCACATAAAAACAAGAATAACAATTATCCAACAAAATGTTCCTTCACACATTACATATAAAATTTAATTCCATCAAAGCACCCTAATAAATAAAAAATAATTGATTCCGTTTTAATAGACAGCCCTCATATCCTCCCTCCTTCTTCATTCAATCATTTTTGCCATCTGCAGGAATCTAAATAAACCCTTTTCTAATATAAAAGATTGAAAAGAAGCAATATCATCCTGCAAGGCAAATGTAATAATATTTTCACAGATGTGCAAGTTCCACATTTTCATCAGTCAACCTTTTGTTGGAATATGTGGGGATTTCCAAAATTAAGCTATCACAGCTTTCCCATTATGACGCATTGGTCATATTATTTTCAGAATTCCCAGTCAGCGGCCCGAAAAGCAACTTTCCAACGTGCAAGCTAAGTAACAATCTGTCACAGATTTGAACATATCCATGAACTTTTCTAAACATCTCTAAAGCATGAGACAATCCCAGCACACATGCATCTAGGTGCCAGCTCTCCTAAATCCGCTCCAGCACAATTCTGTTTCTGCTTTCTTCATATGCTTTATCCTATTTGGATTCAGGTACCATCTTAACAAACATGTGTATGCCATCCCTGCCTACTGGGCACTTGCAGAGTCTTTCTTGGTATTACGCCAGGTCTTATGCCACTTTTTCTCTGGAAGATTATACCCAAGGTCTCAATGCCATGCCAATGCATAGGTTGGGCGAGTCCTCCCCATCACACCAAAGGAAACTCTTACACAGTTTGGGTAGAAGCCAGGACATATTCCCTTGTTCAAACAGAATCGTTCCAAACCTGATAAGTGGTCTTATCGGCAGCTGTTTTATTCGACTCACAGAGAGTCCACTGCCTCAATTTCAAATATTTGAAATGCTTCCTTTCAGGGACCCCAAACGCCTCCTTACACTCAGCAAAATATTTAATTTGGGCGCTATGAAATCAGCGGGACAAGTACTCGCTTCCCCCCATTCAAAACATCATACGCCCCATTCTATATGCAGGTGCGAAACCTGGGTTATATTGAATAGGCATGGTAGAACCCGGAAAAGAAGTCAGATGTTGATTAATTGCAATCCCATCCCAAATCTGTATCCATGCCTTAAGTGATTAAACTTCATACATATCCCCAAGCCTATCCTTTCTTGGGAGTCATAACATGTTACATAGGGGTTTTGCCTCAATTGCTTCTTCAATGAGCTTCAAAGTCTTCAATGAAATAGCATCTATCCATTTCTTGAAACATCTCATCTGAGCTGCCTGATACTCTGAACAGAGATTAGGACATCTCAGCCATCCCTTGTCCCTGGGTTTATACAGAATTATAGCCTGAAAGCTGTGCAACAAGTTCTTCCAGATAAATGCTGTAATATTTCTCTGGAGTCTAAGGAGTACGACTCTAGGAAGAGCGACCGGCAACAGCTGGAAAAAGTAAAATCTTCTTTGCAAAATATTCAATTATGCAGCTGTCATCTTTCTGAACCATTTACGCAAAACAAAAGAGGCGATGGCTGGAAGGTTAGGAATTAATCCTAACTCTGGCATTGCTCTGGGCAACTCTCCAGACCATCGTTCTTCGCCTACTAAGACATTACGAAAGGTAAAAGACCATATGCATATCAGGCTTGGTTCCACCCCAAAAGGGACAGTCCAGCCCAAACTGTGTGTGGTCACATACCTTCTGTACACGACCACAAGCATCCCCCAAAATGTTTCCGCCTTGTTGGGGCTCATCACTGAGGAGTATCTTGGCCCAGCAGGCACAGGACCCACGTCTGTGCATACCCGTCCCACTTGGGGTGACTTAAGCAAAACAAAAGAGGTAATGGCTGGAAGGTTTGGAAGTAATCCGAATATCTGGCAATTGCTCTGGGCATGATTCAATCATCTCCTAAAATCCTCTCTAATATTATTCCAGAGTATATGATAGTTGACCTGGTACAGGGTTGAGTTACTAGATGTAAGAGTAGTCCACAGGTATTTAATTGACCCTTGCGCCTCTCCGAGAGATGTGCCAGCCATCAGAGAAGAGTGTTCTTTGCTTAAAGTTAAATTCAGCACTTAGAGTTATCTTAAACCCAGCGGTTTCTCTGAATAAGTCCAGGAGCTGTTGTGTAGTGTTGTGTTATGTTATGTGGATTTATACTGTGCACTGCTACCACCCGAGGGCAGTCTCCAGGCGCTCATTTGGCTCTGCAAGATAAGAGGACGGGGTATGTTAGTGGGGATGGGATGATAGCATAGGTTCAGCACCAGGAGGAACTGGTGTCAGTGTGCGTTGTATTGTGTGTGGGAGCTGGTTTGTTTCGAGAGGCCCTGCTTGTTGTAACTGTACGGGTAGGACTCAGTGCCTCAGATGTGTGCTAGTGTCAGTGTTGGGTGTGTGGGTCATATGAGGTTAAAGTGGGTTTGCAGTTGTGCACACTGGTTAGTTGTATCCATAAGGGGTCCCAGAGTCTTGGATGACTGGTAGGCGTTTTATTGCATTGTGTGTGTGTTCATATGTGTAGTGTCTGTGGATTTATGGACTATGTGCAAGTGTGTGTGCCTCTAAGGTTACTTCCAGAATCTCAGAGAGTTGGTTGAGTGCCAGGATTAGATTAGTTCTCGGTTTATCTATGTGTAGCGTGGCTAGCTCCTAGTTGAGTATAGTGGCGTTGAAAGAGCAGGACATGGGGAATTGGTTAGTACATCGGTTAGTTTGACAGTGCTTCTGAAGTATGTCTTTGGTTGACGCTCAATGGTACCTTCCCACGTTCTTGGTTGCAGTCTGTCAGCCAGCCCCACCTCCTCTCCAAGCAAGGAGGCTGAATGTGCCTACGGGTTTGAAGGCAGGGGTTGATTGTACCCATTGTGTTCCTAGTTCCTTGGCAGGGATTAGTCGGGAAGTCACGTTTTGGCCTGTTGTGCAGTTGGCTGCTAATTTGGTGCACAGCTGGTATTATAATAAATGTGAGGAAGTGGTGAACTACCCGGCAACCCTGGTTATGTGGGCGAGCAATTGTTATGGTGATGCTTTGTTTTAATGTGTTACCTGTCTGGGCTTTCCTGAGTGCATGAATTGCATGTGGGGTGTCTTTCCCTGGGTCTTTCTGTTGATTAGGCGGGCTACTCTTCGCAGATCTCTCTAGTTGTGGGGCATGACTGATGGGTGGTGAACGTGGGTGGCCGGATATTCTGGCCCTCACTGGTTTCGCCACTGTTATCTGTGACCACGTCCCTTGGTGTGTTTCTTTCGGTCCGCGATTTTTTTTTTGTGGCTTTCGTTATCATTTAGTGCTTGTCATTGCCTGCTGAATAACTAGGTTTTTCGTCATTTCCTGAAGGTGATGTGGTCTTGTGTGGTTCTGATTTCTTTGGGCATGGTGTTCCATATGAGTGAGAATGCTGTTCCTCAGAATCTCCTCTTTTCGTATTGTTTTGTCGCTATTTGTAGGTTGTTGCTTGATCTTTGGCCCCTTCGTGACTGGTAGCATCAGATCCTGTCACTTGATCTTAGTTTGAGGTTGTTTGTTGTCATCCAGTTGTAGATGTCTGTGAGACAGTTGTTGAGGCTGTTGTTTGGTTCCTGGGTCGTGATCATTTTCACAATCAGCTGTGTGTTGACTGTAGAGTTGTAGGCGGTTAGTTATCAGGGAGGACATGTAGATATTGAAAAGCAGCAGATGTTTTTGGTGTTTGAGGTGAAATGTGGTAGGTTGGTTCTTTCAGTTCGATTTGTGGGGAATGAGGTAAGTCACTTTAGTGCAGATTTCTGTATGTCACATTCTTCAGTCTTTTTATTACTGTTGCATGGCTAATTATGTTGAATGCTGCAGATATGTCCAATAGTATTACGGCATATTGGTTGTCATTGTCTGCATTTATTTTCAGGTCGTCCCATATTGATAGGAGTGCAGATTCTGCTCCTCTCATTGGTCTGAAGCCAACTTGCAAGTGGTCGAGTATTCTGTTTGTTTTAATGTATTTAAGTAGGTTCTTGTGCATGGTTCTCCAGGAGCTTCGCTGGGTAGGGCAACTTGAATGTGGATCTGTAGTTGCTTGGGTCTTCTGGACTTTCTGATTCCTTTTTACAAGTGGTTTAATGTTTGCTGATTTGAAAGAGTTTGACATGATTCCTGTTTTAAGTGAGGTTCTTACACTCCGGAACTGTGTCGCTGGGGTTTCGTGGTTGAGGATTTCTTTGAAGATGTTCTGGGGGCAAGTGTCACTTGGAGATGCTGCAAGGTTGGTGTCCTTGATAAGTGTGGAGAATATTTCTTTAGTAATTGGTTTGAGGCAGGTGAGTCTTGCAGTAGTCAGTGTTTCGCTCGTTGTCTGTGGTTCAATGGTTCTGGTTGTATTAGCGTGATTTGTGTTGATGGTCTGTTGGATAGTTTCTAACAGAGGGAAAAAGGAGGAGTCAGGTGAGTTCAGAGAGATTATAACACTGTCTGCAAACAGTGTTTTTGTGAGATAGACCAACATGGGTAATCTCATCAATCATGGAATACTCTCTAACCCTAGATGCAAATGGTTGCATTATCAAAGCAAATAATAAGGGGGACAACCTTGCCTCATACTTTTCATAAGGTCAAAGTATAATAGAGAGATCCATTTACCAACACTCTTGCTGAAGGACATGTATACAAGGCATCAATCCTCTAATGAAATCATCCCCCACACCAAATTTGACAATTGCTGCCTTTAGAATCGGCCAATCAACATGGTTGAAGGCTTCATCGGCATCTACCACCAGAAAAAACACAGGGATTGTTCTTCAAGTTAATCCCCTTTTTAATATTATCTGCTGCCTGCTTATTAGCAATAATCCCAGATTGTTCCATATCTATTATTTGAGGCAGTGCTTTTTTCAAACATCAGCGCCAGAATGTTTTCACAGATCTTTATGTCTAGGTTTAAAAGTCCTATGTAACGATAAGAGGCGCATTCCATAGAGTTATGGCTTTTCTTAGGAATATGTGTAAGTCACGCATCTTCCATAGAATCTGGAGTTCATACCTGTACCCAAATAAAAGTGTTTCATGAAGGGGTTTAAGCAATGCTCTAGAGCAAGATTTAAAAAAAGAATGCCATAAGCCCACCCAGCCTTGGGATTTTTTTCTATTTCAAGCTGTTGACAGCTACCATGACCTCTTCCTGTTCATGTTCTCATTCAGCAAGTCCTTAAACTCATTTGAGAGATAGGGACCAAGCTTTTCTCTAACAATTCCTCAATATCAATATGCTCTGGCAATTTCCGAGGTGTATAATTCCTTGACAGATTGCCTGAATTCTTCCAGTGGACTCAAGAGAATTGCCCCCGTTATCCTAAATTGCCACTATATGGCGTGTGTTCTCTTGGGATTTTAGTTTCCAAGCCAGCACTTTGCTTGCTCTTCGCCATGCTCAGAATATTGGAGCTGGATCAGTCGAGTGGAATGTTCTGCTCTATTGTTGTTAAAGAGGTTTATTTGGGTGCAAAATGGTTGTACCCTGTGAAAAGCGTACGCCTATGCATCTTATTGACTTGTATGCTCTTTTCAATTAGAATAGCCCTCATGTAAGCTTTAAAGGTGTCCCACCGGAGCCCTAGGTCACCCATGTCCCTTTGATTATTAATGAAAATATCAGCAATCCCCGTTTCCAGCTGTGCATTCAGTACTGGGGTTGGGGGGGGGCTCATTGTGAGTTTGGTGGTATGGCCAAAAACGGTGATAATACAGTGGTAAGGAAGTTACCACTGCATTACTGCACCACCAAACTATGGGTTTGGAGATAAGGTAGAGGAAAAATCTCCAGCTAAAAATGCTGGAGATAAATCTGCCACCTTACTGCCAAACAATTGCCATTTCGGCAGAATTACCGCTGCCAGTAATTCCATTGACATCCCCATGGACTCCATAAATAGGGGCTAACACCACCATGCCTCCACCTGTAATCCGGCTATAGTTCCACTGGACCAAATGGTGGTAATGGTAAATCTGTTTGGTGGTTTGGCTGAGATATCACCAAACTTGTAATGGGGTCCCTTAGCAGACTTTAATGTAGCATTTAAGAACGAGACTTCATATCAGTGCTGACAGATCGAAGTCTTCAAAGACGGGCGTGTGATCAGAGACTCCTCTATCCCCAACACCGGAGTTGCTCATATCCTGAACGCTAGAAAGATGTAATCAAGCATAGAATGTACACAATTGGTATGAAAATAAAAATTAAAAAAAACCTTTTGCGCTCTGAAACACTTATGTATCAGCGCGATATAAATAAAATATCATTTCATTTCATTTCTTTAGGATGGGCCGGCCTCATTGAGTCCACTAAGCTTGTGAGCAGTATTGCATTAGGAAATCTTTTCCAGGCTTCATTAAGGCCCCAATAAGAACCCTTGGTAACATCCCAATCGGTATCTAATACAAGATTCAGATCCCCATTAAATAATGAGGCCCTTTGCAAAAGCCACCACTGCTAGTAATACAGAGCACATCCAATCGACTTGATTCTTTTTAGATCCATAAATCACTGTTATTACCCTTCCATTAATCTCCCCCATCTGGAGGAAGTAGCACCCATCCCTATCCTTCTTAGTGCTTTCAAAAGAGAAATGTAGTCGTGAACCAAGAATACCACCCACTCTTGTTTTCTTACTCACTGAGGAAAAAGCTTGTGTAGGAAAATGTTCACATGGAAACTAGATTGCGTCACAGAATAGAAGATGCGTCGCTTGGAGGCGTGCCACACCCACCTGCACATCTTTCAGTTTTTGCAATAGTTGGATTCTCTTTTGGAGGAACTAAAGCCCTTCACAATATAGGATATACGCCTGAATTACTGGGAAATAAAATGGCTTTTCCACAATATCCCCCAGCACAGCAGTGCCGTTTAGACAGGCAAACTTTGGGGAACAAACCGTACCCAACATAACACTTTCCCCCCTCTAGCTTACAAATGCACATTCCTTAGATGAGGCCAAGAAAAGCAGGAGAGACAAGAGGCCTATAATTCGAACCTAAGGCTGCATTAAAGGGAAACGATTAGGCTATTAAGGGCGCAGGGAACCCCTGATTTTCAAATGTGACAGTTCATCAACCCCTTCATTAGGCCACTCACCAACCGAATCACCCCCTCCAGTAGTTTAAGCTTGTGTTGCACGACGAGAACTAAAAGCAAACAATCAACTTCATAGATTAGCAGAAAAACACAGCTAACAGGGCCTTGCAAATGTTGCTATGTAGGTTTTACAATCAGATGTAAGGCATTGTTCTGAAGGTCTTTTCTTTCCTGGCACTACTACCACGCTTGCCTCCTCCTTCCATTTCATTTTCATCTGCTTCTCTTCATGTTTCTGCATCTGCCTGGAACATGGGTGTTATTCTTGACTCTTGTCTCATGTTTTCTCTCACATCTCTTCTCTTGCCGTTTCCAACTTGTGAACATTTGTTAGGCACGACCCTTTCTTTCTTTTAACGCTTTAAAAACCCTAGTTTCCTCTCTATTTTCTCTCGTTTATTTTACTGTTCTTCTCTCTTCTTGGTATTCCTGCTACCGACCTGACTCCTCTTCGCTCGGTCTATAATTCATCTATACGCCTTCTTTTTTCTTTTATCCTTACGCAACTATCTCTCTTGCATTTGCTTCACTCCAATGGTTCCCTTTTGAATCGTGTTTGCTCTTTAACTTCCTCTGTCTTGTTTTTAAATGTCTCCACGGCTTGCACTCCTCTTTCCACCATGATTTCTTTCTACTCTCTGACTCCCTCTCTCCATTCTCAATCCCTCTTTTTACTAACTTTCCCGCATCCTCCCAGTGCTAAATCTCCCTTTTGCTCCTTCCTCTCCCTCTGCGCTCTCTCCTCTTTCCCCCCCCTTCCACTATCGTCTTAAAACACACTTGCTTGACTGCTGATTTGGTTTGTTAATTTTTTTGTTTACATGAATTGTATCGTTTTTTTTTTTTTACCTATACAGCGCTTTGGCATGCAGCACTTTTTAAATAAAAAAAAAATGGTTCCACAAATGCATAGGTAAAGCTCAGCTATGACGTTCATCATGCACCCTCTTGATCCACAGCCTGTGTGTTCATCACCACGTTCTGGGGTGGCGCCGTTCTTTGCAAAATTGTATCCTTTTCCAGTAGGTCGTCTGTTTCCCAGACCTCCATTCATTCTTTACACACACGTTTCGGATCTTGGCTGCTTCTTCAAGTGTGGTACATCGGATCTGCTTACCTTCCTAAAGTCAATTTATATTTAAGCTAAGGTAAGATGGCCGCAAAGTCCTGTCAAACGAGGATCGACTGCCCTTCATAGGTAATGGACCCCAGCTCTCTGGAAGCACAGAGCACCTCTTCCTTTGTGGTGTAGGCATGACCTTTCATAATTTCTTGTGCTTGAGCTCTGGGACCTCACCTCACCAGGCTCACCCTATGGATTCTTTCTAGTGTTAATCTATTATCAGTGTTCGCGTCAAACATTTTGAGTGTCCTGCACTCACTCAAGCGTGGACGTTCTCAAGGCGATAGCGATTTTCAAGGTCCTCAATAGTATTGACCAGAATTCCAAATCTTGTTTTTTTCCCACCAGCTCATCTTGCAATTGGAGCAGAGACTGCACCAATGTCTCAACATCTCCCACTCGGGAATCTGTATCAGGAAGGGCTTGTGCCAGCTCATTCAATGTATTGCAAATACATGCATTAGCATTTTGGATTTCCTGCTTCAGGGTGTGGGCTAAATCTTCCTTCAAGGATCGCAGACATTCCACAAGCTCTTCCTTGGTGAGCGATGTGGAAAGGCCGTCAACTGCTTCTAGGTGACGGCCTTAATCTTTACAGCAAATGTCTCTGGCTGTCCACCCATGGAAAATGTCCCACAACTACAGGCAATGTTAAGTATCTTGGCTTCATCATCAATCAAACCCTTTCCCTTACGGCCAAAGTGAGCTCCCTCACCAAATCCTACTTCTTCCAGTTAAAACTCTTCCACTGCATATTCACCTTTAGTTTCTTCCCCTAACGAGTCATCACCGTCAACTCTCTAATTTCCAACTCATGCACTGGTTCAGGCTGCTTCATGAGGCTCTTCTTGCCGGGAATCTCTATATTGCTGGGAGTCTCCTCCTTCACTCCCCAGTATGACTTAAGTGATTTAACTTTCTGTAATCCTCTTCACCCCGACATTGGCCTTTCACCTCCTGTATTTTTCCGATGTCCATGAATGGAGAAATGACAGCATCTTTTTTTTAATAATGCCCATGGAGACCCCTACCGGCCCCACTTCACCCCCCCCCCCTCCTTAACTATTACCCTTGCTCCACCCCACACCTATATTTTTAAAAAATGTCCCAAATCTTTGATTAAAATCGGTAAAAAGATGCAGTCATTTCTCCATTTGATTTTCTAATTTTCGATCATTTCTACGGATAAAGTATTTTTTAAGCCAAATACCCTGTTTTCCTCAGGAGTGCCTCTAGCTTTGTCCAGCGCCTCGTGGAGATCGGAAAATCTCTTCAAATGCAGATTGAAAAGACAAAAAGGCACTAAATAAATCCTTTTGAAGCCAAAAATCTCAGAGCATTTATTCATGGAGTTAAGGTATTGTAAACATCAATTCATGCCTAAGGGGGGAAGCTTCTGTTTCAGTTTCATCAAATGCTTTAGTGGGGCTTATTATTTGTTGCAGCAGCTCCTCCAAAGTAGCGCTCTCGGAACGGTAGAGAGTTCTGGACTCCCGTGGAGCATTCGACACACAACTCGGAAGTTAAGGTCCCCAAGGGGGCACAGCCATGGGGAGACCTTTCAACCACTTCCCGGAGCACCCAACTAAATCACGGCCGCTGCCCGGACAACGGGCACCAGGCAACTTAGGCTACTAGAGATCATCTGCAACAGTCAGCAATCCCAGAGCAAGGCCTGCTCCAGCCCTGCCTCAGGAAAACTGGAGCTTTGCCACAGCAATCGGCCCACCTGGAGCAAGCCCTGCCACCACATACTCTGCTCCATGTCAGCTCCCTCGGCACAGGCTCGGTTCCCTCATGCATGCCAACACCACGGAACCTTCACCAGAGCCACAGAGCAACCCATTTTTCAGGGACTCCCTCCCACGGCAATCAATCTAGGACGTCCTCGTACAGTACGACGGAGGAGGATGAAAGCTCCAGGTCCAAGCTTCTCCAGAAGGCAGCCATTACTGGTGCCGCTGGTCACTGTAGCGCTGTTTCAATGCTGCACAGATATTAGTATTTGAGCAGACCATGATATCATGAACCTAATCACAATTTCTAGTCCTCAGTATATTAACCGATGAACCATTCAAAAAAGATGAAGAAATTAGAAATTCTAGGACTCACTGACACTGTTTAAGCAATTCAGTATAAAGATGCATATTACTAAAGTCAACTTTTTTCTGTCTTCTGTGACTGTGATTGGGTTGGTCCCCTTCCTATAAGGATGCCCAATGGCTTACTTTTATCATTGACAGGTATATCTCTGTATAGTGTCTGAGTAGTGTACCCAAGAGGGATATAAAGATAACTAAGTTGCCCCCAGAGAGTAGCATTGCAGTAGCATTACATGGTTATGTGGGGCAGTTTTTCAACTTTCTTTCACCATAGATATAGCTGCCATGTTGGATGATATAGCGATGTGTTAACTGACCCCTTATGAGAGTGTCAACCGTCGGTTCATCTTTCTCAAATGGTTTCACTCTTATCTTTCCAACCGTTCCTATTCTGTCACTGGTAAGTCCTCTACCCCTACGTTACGGAGTCCCACAAGGGTCTGTCCTAGGGCCTCTTGTATTCTCCCTCTTCCCTTTTCACCTTTCTGCTCTCGTTGCTTCTTATAACCTGTCATTTCATCTCGAAGTGGACGATAGCCAAATCATTTTCTCCTTTTCCGAGTCTTTACACACTACTGTTTCTAGCGGTCTCTCCGCTGCCCACACTTGGATGTCTTCCCACTTTCTTCACCTTAATCCATGTAAGACTGAGGTCCTCTTTTCCCTGCTACTTCCATTTCTCCCCCTTTTCCGATGCCTCATTTTCTTTTCCTCCTTCTCATCCGTTCGTAACCTGATGTCATCTTTGACCCCTCTCTTTCCTTTCCCTCCATATTTCTAACATAGCTCGTTCCCCACGCTATGACCTATTTAACATCCGTTGTGCAAGCCCTTAACTTTCCTTCCATGCCACCACACTCCTTATAACTTCTCTGTTACTGGAGTCTCCATCTCCGATTTTCTCTCGTATTGATTATTGTTCTGCCCTTCTACTTGGTCTATCTGCCACTCACCTGGCACCACTCGTTCTATCTTTAACTCAACTATTTGTCTTATTTTTTCCCTCCCTCCTCGCTCTTCTATTCCCTCTTCTCTATATGTCTCTCCTACATTTTGAGTCTTGTCTTCTCCCAATAGCACATTGCACTCCCAGTACCACTTCCTGCCTTCTGTCCCCAAACTCCCTTGTGCCTCCTTTTGGTTACAATCCTTCGTCCTACTCGCCCCAAGCATTGGAACGACCCCCCTCTCCATCCATTCCTCTTCTTCCCTACATATTTTTCAATTTAATCTCATCTCTTATCTGTTCTTTCCAATAACCTAGCCTCATCCTCCATTACTTTTGCTCATTTTTTATAATGTACTCTTCGGTATTACCCAAATTGACCTTTTACAATTGATCTTTTGCACAATTGACCTAATTATGGTGGTCCTAATTGACCTTCTGCACAATTGACCTTTATATTATTTTTGTTATTTTATATATGTATTGGGTTGATTTTGGATTATAAATTATATAAGGGTATTGGGTGGGGAGTTGCAGGGTTTTTGGAAAGGGCGGAGGGTTGTGGGAGGTTTCCCCCTGCATATATGTTCTAATTGACCTTCTAAATTAGGTCAATTCTCCTGAGGTCAATTCTGAAAAGGTCACTTAGTATACAACTGTACTGCTCCACTTGATTGTACTGTTTTTATCTTAATCTTCGGCGCTTTGGTGAAAGCGCTGCATGAATCATATAAAATAAAATACAAATACAAACCCAAACCCAAAGAACACGCAGATTCCCTCTGCTATTATCCACCCATGGGGAAAAAGATAACAATCCATCAGATCTGAATCGCAAATGCAGATGTGGTCTGGGTGGGTTCCGCCAGATAGTAAAAGCCTACAGGGCAATACAAGTGCTATTACTACCGGTAGTACTGGCGTAGCAGGATTACTATATATGTAAATTTGGTGGTAGAAAGAAAAAATGCAACCTTTCATTTTGCCACTATGCTCCTATAATTGATCTGTAGCCTACAACTTCTCTCCTCCTCTGATGTCACTTCCTTTTTACTGAATAGAAGTAATTCATAAAATGGAGGACAGCCTGCGAAAAAATGCTTGCATAAATGTAAAAAAAAAAGAAGAGGTAGATGGGAAAAGCTTCTGGCTGTGATATCAGAAATAGAAAACAATACTGTAAGGAACAATATATTTTAGTTGTGCAATAACTTTATATTCCCAAGGACAGCTCTGGGGCCTTTGTATGCCGCTGACTGACAGTTAATCGGATTCTACATTGCACCATGTTTATTGCAATCTCTGCACGGGCTATGGGTACTCTCTGTTAATGTTTATCATCATGTGGCCCCGTCGGGGTCCTTATGAGAGATCAGCAAGCGTTTTTTTTGTCTTCCAAAAAAATGCAGTGAGAATAAAGATTTTCCATAATAACTTACTAGAAAGTCTTAATTCTATTAAAGACACGGAGGCGAGCATTATGCTTCTCTTTCTTTATTTTAACATGTAATGAAAGCTCAGCAGCAAGATATTTTTAGTGCACCTGAGTGCCATAGATCATATGCATAGATAAAAAGGTGC
Organism: Ambystoma mexicanum; assembly: GCF_040938575.1. Classification (NCBI taxonomy): domain Eukaryota; kingdom Metazoa; phylum Chordata; class Amphibia; order Caudata; family Ambystomatidae; genus Ambystoma; species Ambystoma mexicanum. Next base: position 984,650,277 of record NC_090930.1, read on the forward strand.
ACGAGCAAATATAACAAATATATACAACAAAGTAGTAACATCTCATAATATGTCCATAACTCCCTGAGAAAATAAACTCCATTTCCCAGAAGACTTGCTAAAAGTTCATCCAGAGGCCACCAACATGTGACCTGGGTCCTCCAATGGGTGTCTGAGTCCCCTCATAAACAGTCTTGAACATGATGCAACTTCCTCTTTCGAGACTGCGAACTTGGCCGTCCATAGAAAAATTGCAACTGAAGCCATCTCATAGCAGAAGATAGAAACGTGCTGCGGATTAGGCAGACTTGTCTGTTGGCTCTGTCAAGAGAGAGACAAAGAGCTCAAATTACCTCATTTATATTACAACCCTAGTTCCCTTAGTGGGTTGGGAGAGAAATTCATTGGGTTATTTTGAGGAACATACATACATTCAAAATGATCAATTATCCTTAGTGATGTATATAATAATTATCGAGCGTGATACATGCTACATTTCTCGCCAGGTGGGATAATCCTTGTCTCCGTGTCTTTAATAGAATCAAGACTTTCTAGTAAGTTATTATGGAAAATCTTTATTCTATGTCAAGACCCGACGCTCAAATTATGCTCGTTTAAAGCATACTTACCACAATGGATGCCAACTGTTCTACCGGTTTCAGGTAGAATTGCTTGAATATAGATTCACCTGCCCAGTCCGCCATCCTCATGATATCTTCCAGTCAGACTCCGACCTGAAATGCCTTGGAAGCCATGGCTCCTCTCACGGAGTGGGCTCCGAAGTGCAAAGTATCTATTCCTGCTTGAGTTAAAGTCCACTGCACCCAGCGCGCTAAGGTTGGAGCCGAAACTGCTTTATGGGGTTTGCGCAGAGCTATCAATAGCTGCCCATTAGGAGAGGTCCTAAGAGGAGCCGTAACCTCTTCGTAGTCCTTCAGGCATCTGACTAAGCAGAGCTTGGGCTGGTCCCTAAAAGCGGGTTAAGAAATCACCCTGGAGTTGCATTTCGTTCTCCTATGTATATGGAACACGATGCCATAAGGGGAAAAGGTTCTGCCCGCTAGGTCGAGGGCTCTGATGTCAGAAACTCTCCTGCAGGAGACAAGGCAGAGCAGTGTAGCGAGTTTGCCTGATAGAGCAGTGCGGGATAACTCCTCATTATCTGGCCAAGATAGGAAAAGATTTAGCACTTTGTTAACGTTCCAAAGCTTGTCGTAGCAGGACGGAGGCGGGACTGCAAGTCTGACACCCTTGAGCAGTCTGCAAACAAGGTGATGCTCTCCTGCTGGGATCCCCTGGATGAGGTCGTGGCCTGCCGAAATAGCTGAGCGGTAGGCGTTTACTGTCCTGTAGGCAAGACCTCTTTCAACTAAGGATGCCAGGAAATTTAGAATTTCCTCTATAGGTGCTGAAACTGGATGTAATCCTTTGTCTCGGCACCAGGTCCTCCAGGAGTTTGAATATCTTTTGAGAGCAGCGGGGCCCAGCTCTCCTCAATGAGGCTGAGCGCCATGTATGACATGCTGGGAACTCTCCACCTTGACCTGAAATCCTCCAGGCTGCTAAGATCAGGGATCCGTTGAGGAGTAGGGGGTGTCGCTGCCCGGATGGATCCAATAGGAGATTGGGAAATCGGGGTAGAAGGATTGGAGAATCCGAAGAAAGTTCCAGAAGAACTGGATACCAAGTCTGAGAGGTCTAGACCAGGGCTATGAGGACCAATTTTGTTTGTTCCTGACGGGCCTTTGCCAGGGTCCTCGCAATCATGTTGAAGGGAGGGAAGGCATAGTGTACTCCTTCAGTCCAATGTTGCAGGAAAGCGTCCGTCACAGTCGCTGCTGGATCTGGTTTCCAGCTGAAAAACACTGATAACTGGGTATTGAGGCGTGAGGCAAACAGGTCTTTGGACATGGCACCCCAAGCCTGCTGGAGGCGAAGTAAGATTTCTCTGTCGAGCCTCCAGTCGCTTTAATCGACTGCATGCCGGGAGTACCAATCCGCCACCCAGGGGCGTTGCTAGGGGGGGCTAAGGGGGCTATAGCCCCTGATCTTTTGGTTGTAGCCCCGGATAGAATCTCAGGAGCTACAGCCAAAAGACTAGCGAGCCCCCAGTCCCAACAGTTCCGACATCAGCATAGCCCCGGGTCTTTTCCAGACCTAGCAACTCCCCTGCCGCCACCACATTCGTGAGGCCTGGGAGATACTCCGCTGTGACCGAAATCTGGTGTTCTAGACAGAAATAGCAAAAGTCTTTGTCTAGTTCCGCTAGGGGCCGAGATTTGGTGCCACCCAGATGATTGATGTGTTTTACTGCTGAAATGTTGTCCATCTTCAGCAAGATACAACAACTCGCTCTGCCTCTGGCAAAGGAGCATACTGCGAAAGAGCCTGTGAGGAGCTCTAGGCAGTTTATATGCATCTCGAGTTCCTGAGGTGACCATGTTCCTCCTGTGGCCACCGTGCCACATCTCGCTCCCCAACCGGAGCGGCTGGCATCTGACTATCACTATATCTGGAGCAGATCCAAAGATTGCTCGGCCGTTCCAGGCTTCCATGTGTGTGAGCCACGAGTTGAGTTCCATCCCCGCTTCTGGCTAGAACGTTAGATGCTGAGAGTAAGAGAGACTGTGTCTTAAGTGCTGGCCCTTTAGTCTCTGCAATTCTCGGTAGTGAAGCGGCCCGGGAAATATAGTTTGGATAGAAGAGGAGAGAAGTCCTATTACCCTCACTAGCTCTCGAAGAGATATGCAATCCTTTTGTAGGAGTCTGCAATTCTCCCGTCTGGTGGTGTGAATTTTGGCCATCGGGAGACGGAGCTGAGCAGCTTCGTTGTCTACTACAAATCCTAGAAACTCTAGGTTCCTGTCACGCTCACCTGATTCCCACGGAGGCGCAGGTCTGGCTTCGAGTGCTGATGCTTCTTCTATGGTGAAGCGCAGGTCTCTGAAGATGGACTCACTGGCTCGCAGGAATATTCCCCTGTGCGTGAAAAGGGAGTATTACCTACTGACGGAATAATGCTCAAGCCTCCCACTCCCTTCCAACCCTCCACGATACCCTTTCCTCGATTCCCCGTGAAGTCTCACCTTAGGGTCTGGAAGGATGAGTTCTCCATCCTGCTTCTGATGCAGGGGCGCCTTGAAACCCAGTTACTTCACTGGATTGAGGTTTGATGGGAGTTCAAATAAGCTTGACTATTCAGGTAAGGCGCTGTAAGAGTTCTGTAGCAAGTTCAAAAGTTCAAGCTTAATAATAATGTTCATTGTCTTATTGCAGCAAGCGCTAACGCTTATGTCTTTTTCCCCTTAGGGGCCGGGGTTCGGAATGCCGGAGATATGGCGTCGACCCGAAGTGAAACGTGCAGTCCCAGTAAATGACAGGTAAGTTCTGGATGAGCGTTCGGGTAATGTCTTTGCATTCGCTCATTCAATGTCTTGTCTTTTTTCCCCATAGGGGCTGGGGTCCGGAATGCCAGGAAGCGGCAGGACCCGAAATGAAATGGGAATGACCCAACAGGTAAGTCTTAGAAGGAAACTGAGCTTTTCCTATTCCCTTCCTTCTCTCACCTTGTGTTCTTGTCTTTTTCTCTCTAGGCTCTGGGAAGTGGCTGCGGATCCGGATGATCGCTGCTGAGGATGGAGGTGCCCACGAAAGGTGAGTGAAATGCAGCGCTGCAGCGATCGAAGCGAAATGCTTTTAAAATGATGTCTTCCCTTTCAGGATCGTCGGTGTGAAGTCTCCGTGATGCAGCTTTAGCAGGTAAGGTCTTCTTTCTCTCCAATTCTCTCTTAGCAGGTGACCCAGGATGCTGACAGGCGTGGCTGAAGTCCAGATGCAGGAGCTGACACGGTGAGCGTCCAGCTGCGAGGAGCAGAACAACGCGAAGCGTGAGTTGCTGATCGGGCATGGTTTAAATAGCTTTGGAAGAAGTTCCAGGTATGTATCCTTCCACCGATCAGGTATGTACCCTTCCCCGACCACACCCAGGGGAAAGTAGGTCCACAGGTAAAGTAGTTCCATTCAGGCCTCAAGAGGGCCTGGATGTAGCAGCATGGTCTGCATCAGGTAAGTGCACCTTAAAACACTTGAACACATGTCTAGCTTTATGAGCCTGGCGCCTAAGGCGCCAGGACAGGGGTCCAACATGAGCCTGGCGCCTAAGGTGCCAGGACTGTGTCCAAAGGGCCCCAGCTTGGGCCCGCTGGCACTTCCCTGGGGGAAATGATGCCTGCCTCTGGGGTTGCTGGGTTGGACCTGGCTCCTTGGAGGTAGGCATCATGACAGTACCCCCCCTCAAGGCCCCTCCCAAGGTTGTTCCCTCCGGGGGTTTTGGCTTGTTCGGAAATCTCCGGTGGAACCTTTGTATTAATCGAGGTGCGTGAACATGGTTACTAGGCTCCCACGATCTCTCCTGAGGTCCATATCCCTTCCAGTCAACAAGATAGAAGAGTTTGGACTTTAACACCTTGGAGTCTAAAATGTCTTTAACTTCGAATTCTAATTCCCCTTTAATTTGAACTGGGTCTGGAGGCTTGGACAGTCGGGTCCCTGGTTGTACTGGCTTCAAAAGTGATGCATGAAAAACTGGATGAATACGCATGTTAGACGGTAAATCCAGTTTAAAGGCCACGGCATTGATTATAGCCTTGATGGGATAAGGTCCTATGAATCTGGGAATGAAGGTTCGCGGGCCCTTGAGGGGTAAATGTTTCGTTGCTAGCCATACCTGATCTCCTACTTGGTAAGGAGGAGTTTTACTTCGGTGCAAATCAGCGTTTTCTTTATACTTTTTCTTGGCTTGCTGTAAATGAGTTGCAGCTTCTTTGAAGGCTTGGGTTATTGTGGAATGCAGATGATTTACTGCGGGCATTTCCAGGGTCAGAGGTGGATCTAGATCAGAGGTCCGAGGATGGTGACCATACAAAGTATAAAAAGGAGTTTGACCGGTTCCAGAATGCACTGAATTGTTGTATGCATATTCTGCGATCCAAAGGATGTCTTTCCAATTTAACTCGGATTGGTGTAACATGCATCGAAGATATTGCTCGAGAGTCTGATTGGTTCTCTCGGTTTGTCCGTCGGTCTGGGGGTGGTGGCTGGTGGATAGCCGCACATCTATTTGTGCTAGTTGGCAACACTTCTTCCAAAAATGGGAGATAAATTGACTTCCACAATCCGAGACTAATATGGAAGGGAAACCATGTATGCGAACAATATTCTCCAGAAATTCCTTGGCCAAGGTGGAAGCTGAAGGCAAACCTTTTAAAGGGATAAAGTGGGCCATTTTGGAGAATAGATCCACAATTACAAGGATAGTGTTGTAACCAGCACAAGGAGGCAGGTCAGTTATAAAGTCCATTAACAAGGTGTGCCATGGTGCCGGTGGAATATCCAAGGGTTGAAGTAGGCCGGATGGCCTTTTCTTTTGACCCTTGTTTTGGGCGCAAATTCTGCAAGACAATACGAAAGACTTTATGTCTTTTCTCCAAGAAGGCCACCAGAAGTGGCGTTTGATTTTTTCCTCCGTTTTAGCGATACCAGGGTGTCCTTCCATTAATGATTCATGATGATGGGCAATAACAAGTTCTTGCAATTCTTTACTTGGCAGAAACAACCGCTCCTGGAAGTAGGGTAAGTCATCCTTAACGGTGTAATGAGGACCCTTTTGACTCCATTCCAGTAAGGCTGAAGAGTCTAGAAGTTGTTTTACTTGCGTTTGGATGTCCTCAATAGTTTGCAATGAAGTTAGGCCTAAGATTCTTTGTTCTGGTATGATTGCACAGGTTCTAAACTCGAATTGGGTTCTTCCATGCCAATCCGGGATAAGGCGTCCGCTTTACCATTCTTGCAGCCAGGGCGATAGGTGATTACAAAATCAAATTCCGCAAAGAATAGAGCCCATCGGAGTTGTCGTGAAGATTGAGCCTTGGCCGTCTTTAAATACTGTAAATTTCTGTGGTCCGTAATTACGGTGATGGTGTGTCTTGCCCCGAGAAGGTAGTGACGCCAAGCCTTGAAAGCAGATTTAATAGCCAGTAACTCTTTGTCGGTAATTGCGTAGTTGATTTCAGGAGGAGAACATTTCCTTGACCAAAAGGCCACAGGGTGTAGTTGGTTAGTTTCTGGGTCTCTTTGCGACAGGACAGCTCCCATGGCCGAACTGGATGCGTCGGTTTCCACAATGTAAGGGAGATCTGGGTGCGGGTGCTTCAATATAGGTGCAGAGGTGAATTTGGTTTTCAGGTCCTGAAAGGCTTGTTCGGCCTCAAGAGTCCATTCAAAGCGTTTGTTTTTCTTTAGGAGAGCTGTGATGGGTTGGACTGTTCGGGAAAATTCCGGGATGAATCTTCGATAGAAATTGGCGAAGCCGAGCATGCTCTGAACTCCCTTCACCGAGCTAGGAGATGGCCATTTGAGGATGGCGTCCACCTTTCGCGAGTCCATTCGGACTCCTTGAGGTGTCAGGATGAATCCGAGAAACTCCACTTCTGTGGTATGAAAAACGCATTTTTCGAGCTTTGCAAATAGTCTGTGCTGGCGCAATTTCTCAAGAACTGCCCTAACATGTTTTCTGTGATAGGATTCTGAAGAGGAGTACACCAGGATGTCGTCAATATAAACAATGACACAGACGTCGATAAGTTCCCGAAGAACATCATTCATAAAGTACTGAAAGGCGGCAGGTGCATTGCACAAACCGAAGGGCATCACCTGATATTCGAAGAGCCCAAATTTGGTGCGGAATGCAGTCTTCCATTCGTCGCCTTCTTTTATACGCACCAGGTGATAAGCTCCTCGGAGATCTAACTTGGTGTGCACACAAGCGTCTTTCTCCTGGTCGATAAGCTCAGGGATCAGGGGCAGAGGATAACGATTCTTAATCGTTATTTGATTTAGGGCGCGATAGTCTATACATGGTCTAAGGTCGCCCTCTTTTTTCGGCACGAAGAACAGAGCTGAGGAGACAGGAGACTTGGACGGGCGAATAAAACCATTGGCTAGGTACTGATCTAAATACTGACGCAAATGTAGGTTCTCAGGTTCCGTAAGAGCATAAAATCCTACTACAAGGTAGTTGAGCATTGGGTACCAGATCGATTTGGCAATCATAAGACCGATGGGGAGGTAACGTGTTAGCCTGTTCCTTCTGAAAAACGTCTTGGAATTCTTGGTATTCTGACGGTAGCTGTACAGGGGTGGAAGTTGCTGAGGCTAGACCCATAACTGGATTTCTTGGGTAACAAGTTGGTTCACAATCAGGAAAACGTATCTTCTTTGCTCGCCAGTCAATTCTGGGATTATGTGTTTCTAACCAAGGAATTCCAAGAATTACTTGAAATTGTGGGGCCTTGATCACATCAAACTCGATTGCTTCCCGATGTCCATCCTGACCCACCAGTGTCATTTCAACAGTGGAATGCGTTACAGGCCCTGAGGCTATTTCGGTTCCATCTACTGTAGTAATGACATCTTGGGTTACTTTCGGGCGGAGAGGGAGCTTAATCCTGGAAGCCAATTCACGGTCTATGTAATTTCCAATAGCTCCACTGTCGATGTATGCTTTTATAGCATGCAACAGCTGAGGCTGTTTTGGGTCCACGAGCACCATTGGCATGACAAAATGCGAGGTCAAAGAGTTTGTTTTCAAGCTCGGCAAGCGGATCCCTACGCTTGTCGGGCTAGGTCGTTTCCCGAATCAGGTGTCAATAAATCGTTATCAGTGGCTCCAACCACCTTCTTAGGTGGTTTAACCGGACAATTTCGAAGAAAGTGACCGGAAGTCCCGCAATACAGGCAAAGTTGCATTTGCCGCCTTCTCTCTCGTTCCTTCTGTGTTAATGGTCCTTTAACACCGCTGATTTGCATAGGTTCGGATACGTCGGTACTCTTGGAGTTAGCGTGGGTTTTGATCGGTACTCAGGTTTCGTACTTGAACCGATCTGCTTTTCTATTTTGAAGTCTGTGATCAAGTTGAACCACCAAGTCTATGCAGTCTGCGCAGACCTGGGGTGGATCTACTATCTGAGCTAGAACATCCTTAAGGTCTCCGCGCAGGCCTCGATGAAACAATGTGATCCTTTTGTTTTCTGGCCATCCAGTTTCCACGACCAGTCTATTAAAGGTGGCAATGTAGGACAGAAGATCCTGATTACCTTGTCGTAAGGATAGCAGTTCGTTATCAAGGGCCTGTCCTTGAGAGTGTCGAGCAAACAATCTTTCCATGCTGGCCTGGAAACCCTGAAAATTCTGGAGAATGGGATCATCCTGATTTACCAATGGAATAGACCAATCGGCAGCACTGCCACTGAGGTAAGATAGTATAAAGGCTACCTTGGTCTGGTCGTTAGGGAAGGCCCCGGGTCTGCATAGAAAGTGTAAACGACATTGGTTCATAAAGACGGCATATTTCTTGGGATCCCCCGCAAAACGTTCAGGCGCGGCCAAAGGCATGTGTCCACGTAGATTGATTTGTACCGGGTTATTCAAGCCCATTGATGTGGAAGTATCTCCGGAATTAGGTAAGGGAGTGTGCCCTGACTGGGCCTGCAATAACCTTTTGGCCAGGTCATCTGTTCTTTCCTTGGATAGGATCAGTTCTCTTTTGAGAGTGTTAGTCTCCTGGCGTGCTAAGTGCACTTCTGCCCGTAATTCCCCTAAAAGCTGGGCCAGCTGATCTGTCTCGGAAGTCTCCATAGCGCTCGGGTGGGAAATTGTGGGTAGGCTTCGCGTTCTGTCACGCTCACCTGATTCCCACGGAGGCGCAGGTCTGGCTTCGAGTGCTGATGCTTCTTCTATGGTGAAGCGCAGGACTCTGAAGATGGACTCACGGGCTCGCAGGAATATTCCCCTGTGCGTGAAAAGGGAGTATTACCTACTGACGGAATAATGCTCAAGCCTCCCACTCCCTTCCAACCCTCCACGATACCCTTTCCTCAATTCCCTGTGAAGTCTCACCTTAGGGTCTGGAAGGATGAGTTCTCCATCCTGCTTCTGATGCAGGGACGCGTTGAAACCCAGTTACTTCACTGGGTTGAGGTTTGATGGGAGTTCAAATAAGCTTGACTATTCAGGTAAGGCGCTGTAAGAGCTCTGTAGCAAGTTCAAAAGTTCAAGCTTAATAATAATGTTCATTGTCTTATTGCAGCAAGCGCTAACGCTTATGTCTTTTTCCCCTTAGGGGCCGGGGTTCGGAATGCCGGAGATATGGTGCCGACCCGAAGTGAAACGGGCAGTTCCAGTAAATGACAGGTAAGTTCTGGATGAGCGTTCGGGTAATGTCTTTGCATTCGCTCATTCAATGTCTTGTCTTTTTTCCCCGTAGGGGCCGGGGTCCGGAATGCCAGGAAGCGGCAGGACCCGAAATGAAATGGGAATGACCCAACAGGTAAGTCTTAGAAGGAAACTGAGCTTTTCCTATTCCCTTCCTTCTCTCACCTTGTGTTCTTGTCTTTTTCTCTCTAGGCTCTGGGAAGTGGCTGCGGATCCGGATGATCGCTGCTGAGAATGGAGCTGCCCAGGAAAGGTGAGTGAAATGCAGCGCTGCAGCGATCGAAGCGAAATGCTTTTAAAATGATGTCTTCCCTTTCAGGATCGTCGGTGTGAAGTCTCCGTGATGCAGCTTTAGCAGGTAAGGTCTTCTTTCTCTCCAATTCTCTCTTAGCAGGTGACCCAGGATGCTGACAGGCGTGGCTGAAGTCCAGATGCAGGAGCTGACACGGTGAGCGTCCAGCTGCGAGGAGCAGAACAACGCGAAGCGTGAGTTGCTGATCGGGCGTGGTTTAAATAGCTTTGGAAGAAGTTCCAGGTATGTATCCTTCCACCGATCAGGTATGTATCCTTCCCCGACCACACCCAGGGGAAAGTAGGTCCACAGGTAAAGTAGTTCCATTCAGGCCTCAAGAGGGCCTGGATGTAGCAGCATGGTCTGCATCAGGTAAGTGCACCTTAAAACACTTGAACACATGTCTAGCTTTATGAGCCTGGCACCTAAGGCGCCAGGACAGGGGTCCAACATGAGCCTGGCGCCTAAGGCGCCAGGACTGTGTCCAAAGGGCCCCAGCTTGGGTCCGCTGGCACTTCCCTGGGGGAAATGATGCCTGCCTCTGGGGTTGCTGGGTCGGACCTGGCTCCTTGGAGGTAGGCATCATGACAGTTCCTGGATGAGCGAAGGATTGATTTCTCCCAATGTATGAGGAATCCGAGACTGTGTAGCAGGTCTATGGCCAGTCTGGTCTGTTGTTCTACCAGAGCTTGAGATTGTGCCATGAAAATAATATTGTCCAGGTATAATATCAGCCGGACGCCTTGTTCCCTTAAATGCGCTACTACTGGTCTCAGGAGCTTGGTGAAAGCCCAAGGTGCTGAGGAGAGTTTGAATGGCAAACTCGTGAACTCCCAGTCTTAGTGTCTCCAAGAGAACCTCAGATAGCTTGCGTGGTCCTGATGTATGGGCACCGCGAGGTAGGCATCTTTCAGATCCAGACACATAGGCCAGCCGTTCGGTCTCAGGATATCCCTGAGAATGTGAATCCCTTCTATTTTGAAATGGCAGTAAATAATGAAGTCGTTGAGAGCCCTTAGGTTTATCACTGGGTGCACTTTCTGCTTTCTGCGTACCAGAAATATGGGGTTGAAGAAACCGCCTTGGCTTGGGCAGGGGCAAATCGCTTGTTTTGAAGCTAAGCTGTGTATTTCCTTGTCTAGTGCTTCCTCGTCCACTTCGGACATCGTAATTGGGGCGGGGTGACCTACTTGAAAGGGGTGTGCGAAGAATTCTAGGCGCATACCACGAACTGTGTCTCTGACCCATGCGTCCCCTGATAAGGAATCCCATGCATGTACAAAAAGGAACAAGTTACTTACCTGTAACTGTGGTTCTCCAGCATGTGTCTGGCATGGATTCACATGCTCATGAATATTCCCCGTCGTCAGGCCAGGAATCCTCGGTATAGAAAAAAATCAGTATCAGTTTCGTTTCTGATCTGTTCTTCTTAGTAGTAACCAATCACTGGTCTCTGGGTCTTACTGCCCCCAGCCAATGACTGCCCTCTCCCTAAGCCCCGCCTCTGGCAGCCATCCTCAGATTTGGTAGCACGTAAAGTGGCAGTATGACCAAGTGAAGAGCCGCAGAGGGGTAGGCGGGAGGGTTCGCATGTGAATCCATGCCAGACCCATGCTGGAGAACAACAGTTACAGGTAAGTAACTTGTTCCTTCTCCAGCATGGGGTCTGGCATGGATTCACATGCTCATGAATAAGAGAATACATAGCAGTACACACATGCACAACCACGGGAGGTGGAAACAGGCTCAACATTAAGCAATACAACAACTCAACATTAAGCATCTCTTACCTCCTCACCAGGCTCACCTTAAGCGAACAGGTTGCGCAGCACTGCTTGGCCGACCCTGGACTCCTCCCTGGAGTCCCGATCGACGCAGTAGAATCTTGTGAAGGTGTGCGTCGACCTTCACGTCGCAGCCCTGCAGATGTCCAGCAGGGGCACACCAGACAGAAACGCCGTGGTAGCAGCGATCGCTCTGGTCGAATGGGCTCTCGGACGGACGGGCAGCGGTCGGTTTGCCAACCGGTGACAGTGCATGATGCAGCCAGTGAGCCATCTGGAAATGGAAGTCTTCGAGAGAGCCTTCCCTTGATTCACAGTCCCAAAGTTCACAAACAGCTGTGATGTCTTTGAAAACTCTTCGTGCGGTCCACGTAGAACTTCAGCGCTCTAGCTACGTCCAGCGAGTGCAGAGTTCTTTCAGCCGGCGACGAAGGAGACGGGAAGAAAACTGGCAACACCAAGGGTTCGTTGAGGTGGAAGTCCGACGGCACCTTGGGCATGAAGGAGGGGTGCTTCCTCAGCACCACCCTCGTGTCATGAAACGTCAAGTATGGCGGCTTGCAAGATAGGGCCTGGATCTCTCCCACTCGTCGTGAGGAGGTGATGGCCACGAGAAACGCTGTCTTCCACGACAGAAACTTCAACTGTGCCGAATGCATATGCTCAAATGGAGCCCCCATGAGCCTGGTCAGCACCACGTTGAGCTTCCACGCCGGGGCAGGGGCCTTCACCGGCGGGAATGATCGGAATAATCCTTTCATAAATTCCTTCAGCAGTCGATGAGACCACAAGGACGCCCGTCCCGTAGTTGTGGTGTATCGTGAGATGGCGGCCAGATGTATCTTGATGGAAGCGTGAGCTAGTCCAGCTTTGGCCAATGACAGTAGGTACGGCAATACTTGAGGGGCTGTAATCCGCAGAGGGTTAATCTTCTGTGCACGGCACCAGACAGAGAACCTCTTCCATTTATATCCGTAGCACTTGAGCGTTGAGGACGCCCTGGCCTTTGCAAGAACCTCTCTGCAGTCGGCCGGGATGTCATACCCTCCAAACTCTAGTGCTGCAGGAGCCAGGCCTGCAAGTTCAGCGACTCCGGGTTGTGGTGAAGAATGGCGCCTCCTTCTCTGGAGAGAAGATCTGCGTCCGTCGGCAGCTTGACTGGTGTGGACGTTGACAAGTCCAGAAGGTCTGGGAACCAGATCTGTTTCGGCCACGCCGGTGTGACGAGGATCATCCTGCACCAGGACCTCTTGAGCTGGTTGATGAGCCGGAGCAGCAACGGCAGCGGAGGGAACGCATAAAGAAATAGGCCGTCCCAGGGGAACGAGAAAGCATCGCCCATTCTCCTCGGCTGGGGGAACCTGCTGGCGAACCTCCGGCTTCGCCTCATCGTCGGAAGAGTCGATCCACTTGATCCTGGCGTAGTTCCCACTTGTGGCACGAGCGCAGCTCTCTGCTGAGTGAGTCGGCAATGGTGTTTTTTATTCCTGCCAGATGAAAAGGCACCAGAAACATCCCTTGGGCGGCGGCCCAATGCCACAGATCCTGGGCTTCCTTGGATAGGGCAGGGGATCTAGTTCCGCCCTGCTTCCGGATGTAGAACATCGTGGTGGTGTTGTCGGTGAAGATCCTCACCACCTTGCCCTTGAGGGACGGAAGAAAAGACCTGAGGGCCCAGAACACTGCGCGGAGCTCCAAGATGTTGATGTGGAGTGACTTCTCCTCCGGGAGCCAAAGGCCTCTCGCGTGAAGATCTCCGGAGTGCGCTCCCCAACCTTCCAGGGAGGCATCCGTTGTCACCGTCACCTGGTGAGCTGGGGTCAGAAAGTCTGTGCCCGCCGACAGATGAGAGCGGGTACCCCACCACCGGATCGCCTGACGGAATGTCTCGTTGAGAGGGATCCTGTCCTCGAAGCTGCCCGTCGACTGGACCCAGCGGGCGTCGAGGAACTCTTGTAAGGGGCGCATCCGAAGCCTGCAAGGGCGCACCAGATAAATGCAGGAGGACATAATCCCGAGGAGGGACTTGATAAATCTTACCCTGGCCATGTCCGTGGCCAGCAGGTGCTGCACCTTGCCCAGAATGGACCTGGTCCTTTCCTCCGACGGCGAGGCCAGCCGCGCCACTGTGTCGAGCTTGGCTCCCAGAAACAGGGCGACTTGCGACAGAACCAGGTGGGATTTTGGAAAGTTAATGGAGAATCCCAGGTCCGTGAGCAGCTGGACGGTCTTAGCAGTGTGCTCCACGGTGAGCCCCTTGTCCTTGCCCGGATGAGCCAGTCGTCCAGGTAGGGGTAGACGTGGATCCCCTGTAAGTGCAGCCGCGCCGCCACCAGTGCGAGGCACTTGGTGAACACCCTGAGTGCCGACTTCAATCCGAACGGGAGGGCCTTGAACTGGTAGTGCCGCCCTTGGACCACGAACCTGAGGAACTTTCGGTGCCTTTTAGAATGGGGATGTGGAAGTACGCATCCTCCAAGTCCAACGACGACAGGAAATCGCCCTCCTCCAGCTGTCCCAGCACGTTATGGAGGGTGACCATCTGGAACTTCTGTGCCTTGATGTACTTGTTCAGTCGTCGCAGGTCCAGGATGGGGCGCCATCCTCCTGTCTTCTTTTTTACGAGGAAGTACCTTGAGTAAACTCCGGAACCCCAAAGCCTCTTTGGGACAAGCTCGATGGCACCTTTCTTGAGCATCGCCCTTACTTCCAACAGTAGTTGAGGGACGTGATTTTCCTTCCTGGCCACGGGTGGAACGCGAGGGCACTTCTTCTGAAACTCGAGGGCGTGCCCTTGGGCCAGGGCGTCCAGCACCCAACGGTCAGTGGAGATGGACTCCCACACGCTGACGAACCTCGCCATCCGGCCTCCCACCGGGGTGCTTCGGCAGGGGCCCGACCCCACGGTCGGTTCAATCTTGTTTGGAGGCCGCCTTGCCTCCTTGACCTCCCTGTCGACGACGACGGGCACCACCTGACTTGCCGCATCCCCTGTAGGCTTCCTGGGACGAAGATCTTGCCGCTTGGCGGTACGTGGAGGAGCCACTGCCGGATCCCTTGGAGGCACCTTGTCTGCCTCCGGAGCTCCGAAAGGACGGCCGTTGTTGTTGGAGCACTCCCAGTGCCCGGGCAGTCTCCGTGTCTGTCTTGATGGCCTGAAGGGACTCATCAACCGCCTTCCCAAACAGGTTGTTCCCGTCGAAGGGCATGTCCAAAACCTTGGTTTGTACGTCCTGGCGGAAATCCGTCACCTTGAGCCATCGTCGTCGTCTCAGGCAAACGCCGTTGCCCAACTGATGGAAACCGGTGTCGGCGATGTCTGTTGCCACCTTGATGGCGTGGTCCGAAGCAATCTCGCCTTCCTGTAGGATTTCAAGGGCCTCACCCCTTTTGGCGTCCAGAAGGAAGTCCAACAGAGGGGCGATTTTGAACCACAACTCCCTGTTGTAGCGGGCTACGATAGCCAGGGCGTTGGCCGCCTTGATAGTCGTCGCTGCGGATGAGATGACCCGTCGTCCCATCGTGTCCAGCTTCCTGCCCTCGCCATCCGTCGGGGAAGTTGATGTCGAGGCCGATGCCCCCCCAGCTTTCTTCTTTGCCGCCGCCGAGACGACCGAATCCGGGGTAGGTTGCGCCCGAAGGCCAAGGGGGCAGCGTCGGGGTGGTACGGCGAGGACCGTCTTCCTTTCAGCCTCGCGCCGTTGGTAAAGGAACCCTTCCTCCTTCTTCTCTTCTGGGCAGAGCTGGAAGAGCTCGGATGCCCTGGAAATCATGGCATGAAAGGATCCAATCTCGTCGGGCGGGAACGCCCGAGCAGGGGGTGACAGGGGACACGTCCCGTCGTCACCTCCGTCGTCATCTGTACCTGTCATAGCCGTGTCCGTGCCTGTATCATCCCCGTGGGTAGTAGACCGGGGGGAAGGCAGAGCAGGCCACAGAGGTGGGAGAGGTAGCGTAGGATGCGTCGTCCTCTTCTTATGCGGTGGACTTTCCGAAGGTCCCGGCTCCGGTTCCCCCGTCGGGTCTGGCTCAGGTACCTCCGTCGGGGGGAGGGGCAACCTTGTCCTTATCTCCGAGCATAAGGACTGAATCGCTGACAAAATGGCTGCCAAAGTGTCCTGCGGCACCGGAAACGCCGGGCGTGAGGGCTCTTGAGGAACCTCGTCGGCGACACCGTCGCTCTCGTCGTCGCCCTCGTCGGGATCCCTCCCGATGGGCTGGGCCTCTTCCACGACTTCGATGAGCTCTTCTTCAGAGGTTGTGTCCGTATCCACGATGGCCACCTGGCCCTCCCCACCTTTTCGAACGAGGACTTCGTGGGGGCCTTCTCAATGGGCCTGAAAGACGACTCCCTCCGCGGTGGCAGAGAGACTCTGGGTCCTGAGGTCGCCTCCACTGGCGTAGCCTCCACAGGCTGAGCCAGGGCAGCTGCGACATCCTCAATCGAGGTCTTAGCAGGGTGAATTAAGGCCATCGTCACCTTCTGTACGCCTGGGGCCTTCACCTTGGGGGGAGGGTCCGAGCCTCGCTCCCCCTCTGCCGGAATCTTCGAGATCGACCAGGGCCTCTCCAGAAGCTTCACCGGGTTCTCGGACTTCCTCTTACTTGAGCCAGAGCGTTGGCTCGTGGTTGATGGCGCCGGGGAGGATGCGCCCTGCCTGGCAGCCAAGGAGCCCGACCGTTCGGCGCTCCCGGTGCCTGCGGACTCGCAGTGCTTGGCCTTTTGTTGGGCCCCCGTCGCTGGGGCGCCCTCACAGGACTTAGAAGACCACTCGGACTTCTTTTTCTTCTTCTCGCCTGTCGGGCTCTTCCCTTCCAGACAGTTGGCAAGATGGAGGTTGCGATCCTTCATGGTCCGCTCCGACATGTTCCCACAAAAACGCACAGTCCTTCTCCGTGTGCGTCTTGTCCTCATGGAGACAGTAGAGGCATAACAAATGCTCGTCCTCCTTGAAAACATTCTGAAGCTGGCATCCAGGGCAGGTCCTGAACAGCTTCCCGAGCGTCGAGCTTCCTTTCTCCTGGGCCATGTCCGGGGTAGGCCTCGGAACTTCTGGAATCCTCCAAAAGCGTAACTCGATGAAATATTCACCCTCGAGGGGGGTAGAAAGCTCCAAAACGGATCCCTGTTGATCGGATGTAGAAACGGTGGAGCTTGAAGCTCTATTTAACCGAAAAATGAGAAAAATCTCCTGAAAAAGCGTGAAAACGCAGCAAAAGCTCGAGAGCTACAGCACGAGGACTCCCAACACTTCAACGTGTGGTAAAAATCTGAGGATGGCTGCCAGAGGCGGGGCATAGGGAGAGGGCAGTCATTGGCTGGGGGCAGTACGACCCAGAGACCAGTGATTGGTTACTACTAAGAAAGACAGATCAGAAACGAAACTGATACTGATTTTTTTCTATACCGAGGATTCCTGGCCTGACGACGGGGAATATTCATGAGCATGTGAATCCATGCCAGACCCCATGCTGGAGAAGAGCTAGCCTCCTTCCTATAGGCGTTTGCGACGCTGGCACTGCTATAAGCACACTGACCTGTGGTTTGTTGCTGGGCTGGGTATCGTGCGGCTCTTCACCAACCGCGACCTCTTCCTTGCCCTCTTGAAGGGAAGAAGGTATCTAAGCGATCAAGCCAGGCGTTGTGTTGATCCCTGGATTGTTGAGGTCTTTGATCAAAAAAGTATCGGCCGGAAGACCGACCTCTACCTCGTCCGGCCCTGGAGAACATTTTAGAGGAGAAAACTCTTTTGATGGAGGCTTGAGCTTTGTCTAGAGCTGTAAAGGTGCCAACAAATTTAGACATTTCCTTCATAAAGGTATCGCCAAAGAGCAGACTCTCGGCCGCGGCCCCGCATTCGGTGTCTGCTAATTCACTTAGTTTGGCATCAATCTTGTAGAGGATGCCTTTGCGGCACTCTACTGATATGGCACAGCTGGCGTTACCCAGCAGACAGATGGCTCTTTGGGCCCAACCCGAGAGAATTACTGGATCGATAGGGTCGCCTGTAGCTATGGCTGCTTCAGGTAGGTCCATCATCTTCGCTAGAGGACCAGTGACGTCCAATACTCTGTCCTGACAGGACCTTCAGGCACGATCTATGCCCTTTCGTGGGTCTTTGACATTCTTTCCTAGAAAAGTAATCATTTTGGAGTCTCGTCAGGGCCACTTTGCCTGGAATTTCAGGGCGTGGGCATTCTGGCTTGAGTCTCACTCTAACTTCCTTGTCCAGGGGCTTGCGTTACCTGGCTTTGATGTACTCCGCTGTTCTCGGAGACTGTTCCCAGTCTGTAGAGCTGGGATGTACTAAGTCTTTCGGAGTAAACATCCCCTTAGAAGGAGAATGTTCTTTGGTTGGCTTCTTAGGGATGGGGGTTGCCGCAATCCCTGAAGTTGAGGGTCGTGACCCTGTTGTATGCGCGTCCTCAACTGAGGAGGTGGGAGATTGATTGCCAAAATCATATCCCTCTTGATCAGTGCCCTGTTGGTATCCCTCCAGGCTTGAGGGTCTAGTACCCCTGTTTTCTTCCTCGGGGTAAGAGGGTCCATCAGTGGACAGGGTTTCTTTCCTATCCAAAAAAGGCTTGTTTCAGCATGGAGAAGGCATCTGATAGGGCAGCAGGGGCTGGTTCTGGCTGGCTCTGGGGGGGTCGGAGAGTTTTTACTCAAGCAAGCCAGAATACATCCCCCATCTGAAAGGCCCTTTCTCTTTTGTGTCTTTTTTCTTGGTAGGGAGTTCTCTTGTAGGTGCTCCTCCATGTCGTCCAGGCGCTGCTGGATAGGCAGGAGCATTTCCGATACAGCTCTTTTGATACTGGTTTCCATTGAAGAACCCAGCACTTTTTCCAGGCTGTTTGCCATTGCCACTTCATCTATTAAATAAGTATCCTCCTCACATTCAGACCAATTCTGGCCTTCATGAGGGGAGTACTGGGCTGCCATTCTTACAATTATCCTTCTCTCAAGCCCACTGTGCAGATATAGTGAGCTTCAATGTATTCTTTTCTTCTCACTCCCTTTTTTCTTCAAATATTCGTAAAATGGAATGCAGTGTAAGTCATTTCAGCTTCTGACGCTCGCGATCGCAAAATCCGCTATGAAAACATAACCGAAATGCGCTTGCGAGCACCAGAATACTGAGTAAGGGACTTGGAATGCAGGAGCTCCCTCTGGTGACCGCGGGCAGTGCCACGGCCACACGGGAGTCAGAGCTGCTTCCCCGGGCTTCCAGAGACTCGCGCTGGACCGGGGAAGCGAACGAGTGTAGTACGCAAGGGTTTGCAGAAGCAGATCCTCGCGTAGAACGCCTATGCGGCAGACAAAGCCAAAAATAACAATATTAGCGTGCACTGTCCTCCGACACCAGCAGGAAACAGCTGGTGACGGAGAGAGAGAGAGGCCACAGAAGCCGAGAGAATGCGTAATGCGTGCCTCAGATAAACATCTCAACAAAGCAATCAACACATCGGAAAGCGTGCGGCTGTTAACCTTCAAAGTAATGAAGAAAGTAAATAACGTGAAAGAATAAAAAACACAAACAGGTTATGAATACAGTCTTAGAACATGATGTACTTATCTCTTGCTGTGAGCAGGAAAGAAAGAGGAAGTTGCATTATGTTCAAGACTGTTTATGAGGGGACTCAGACACCCATTGTAGGACCCAGGTCACATGTTAGTGGCCTCTGGATGAACTTTCAGCAAGTCTTCTGGGAAATGGAGTTCGTTATTTTCTCAGGGACTTATGGACATATTATGAGATGTGTCACGATGCCTACCCCCGGGCATCCGGATCAAGCCCATCAGCCCCAGGAGCAGGCATCCAGATATTTAATAAAACCCCTAGGCGCCAGGCTCATAGACTTTACTTACCTCATGCAGACCATGCTGCAAATGAATCCAAGCCAACGTGAGGCCTGGATGGGACTATTTTACTACAGGGACTATTTTTTACTCGGGTGTGGTTCTAGGGACTTCTTACCTGGAACTACTTTGGAGGCTATTTAAACCACGCCCGAACAGTAGCACATGCTTCGCGTTATTCTGCATCCAGCAGCGTAACGCTCACCGTGCCTGCAGTCAGCATCCAGTCTTCAGCCACGCCCGTCTCGAATGCAGAGCTCCTAGCAAAAGAAGAAAGAAGAAGGAAGGTTAGAACACAGATATTATTTCAATCCTTACCTGAATTCCGGATCCATCACGTCTTCGAACTTGAAAAGGACATTATTCTACACGCGTCGCAACGCCAGCTGCAGCGCCGTGCCATACTCACCAGTCCTCACAGCATTTTTTGATCCGACGCAGCCTCCATCATTTTCTTTGCCGAATTCCACCATCTAGGGGACAAAGGAAACATAAGGTGAGCCGAGAGAGCCAACAAATACAACCTCTCCACCATAGACTTACCTGATTAACAACCAGAGACATTATTCTGTAACAAACCGCAACTTCTTACGCCGCACCTGTAAGGAGAGAGAAACCAGCATTTTAAATACACGCATCTTTTACCGGACAGTGTTGGGTAATAAAGACTCTTACCTGAACACCATCAGCTGCCGCAAGACAATCTTCCCTTGGACCCAGCTGCAACACAAGAAAGGAATGTACAAGAGTGAACATCGGACATATTGAACTCTTTGAACTTTATACTTACGGGTTCTCGCCTGGAACCTCGGAGTCAATATTCATCCGGAACTCTTCCAACGCCTTCGAACCAGTGAAGTAACTGGTATCTACGCGCCCCTGCATTCCACGCAGGATGGAGAGCTCATCATTTAAAAACATAAGGTGAGCTTACTGAAAGTGAATATCGGTGGTGATTAGTGGGGAGAACAGTGGGGTGCCATTACTAGAATCCATGAGTGGCTAAATCCCTTTCTCCACTTGCAGGAGAATACTTCTACGGGTCAAGCAGATGAGATTAGGCGGTCCAGTCCAGTCTGTCATCTCTGCACTACGCTTCACGTTGGAGGAGGTCGTAGCTGTCCGGGTCCGATCGACGCCCCTGTGGGAGCCAGGTGAGCGTAACACAATGCGAAGCCTATCTACAAATCCCCACCCAGGCGTTATGGAAACCTCCGAAACAGACCAACTAGCCCAATTATTAGGGGAACTTAGGGCGGAAGTGCACTTTGCGCGCCAAGAAACTAATGCCCTCAGGAGAGAACTGATTGTGTCAAAGGAACGCAAGATGATCTTGCTAGACAACTGCTGCAAAATCAAGCTGGGCAAACACCCCTACCTGGACTCGGGGGGAACCCAGCTCCTGTTTCATCGAGCAATCCTGTGCAAGTAATTCTACCAGGGGCTATTCCTTTAGCTCCACCCGAACGCTTTGCTGGGGACCCAAAAAGGTTTGCAGTGTTTGTGAATCAATGGCGCTTGCACTTTTTATGCAGACCTGGAGCTTTTCCAAATGACCAAGCCAAAGTAGCCTTTGTACTATCATATTTTAGTGGCAGCGCAGCTGACTGGTCAATTCCACTAGTCAACCAGGATGACCCTATTCTTCAGGATTTTCAGGGTTTTCAAAGAAGCATGGAAAGACTATTCACCAGACATTCACAGGGACAGGCCCTGGATAACGAACTTTTGTCCCTATGACAGGGTAATCGGGATCTGCTAACCTATATCGCAACCTTCAATAGGTTGGTGGTGGAAACTGGATGGCCTGAGGAGAAACGAATTACATTATTTCATCGTGGACTTCGGGGAGAACTCAAAGATGTTTTGGCTCAAGTTGTGAACCCACCTCAGGATTGCGCAGAATATATAGACTTAGTGGTCCAGTTAGACCACCGACTTCAGAATAGAAAGGCTGATCGAGCTAAGTTCGAGAGTCAGGTATGGGTTAAACCCAATGTTACCCCCAAAGGAACAGATGCATCAGAACCTATGCAGATCAGGGGGGTTAAAGGAACCTTAACTCAAAAGGAAAGAGAAAAGAGACGGTAGAGGCAATTGTGTCTGTACTGTGGAACTGCAGGACATTTTCTATGGGATTGCCCTATAAAACCACCCAAGAAAGTAGTAAAAGTTGCAGACAAAAGTCAAATAGAGCCTGATTCGGGAAACGACCACACCCGACAAGCGTAGAGGTCCGCTTGCCGAGCTTAAAGAAGGACACTCAGACCTCCCACCTAATTACACCAATGGTCCTAATTGATCCAAGGCAGCCAACACGTATGCACGCAGTAAGGGCATACATTGATAGCGGGGCCGTAGGAAACTACATGAACCACGAATTGGCCTTAAGGATGAATCTACCCTTTTTCAAAAAGACCGCTTCGGATGTCATCACCACAGTCGATGGAACTGAAATTGCCTCTGAGCCTGTAACTCATTCCACTACTGAGATGACACTGTTGGGTCAAGATGGGCATCGAGAAACTATTGTGTTTGATTTAATCAAGGTCCCACAATTCCAAATAATTCTGGGAATGCCATGGTTGGAAACACATAATCCTTGTATTGATTGGCGAGAGAAGAGAGTGACCTTCCCAGATTGTGCACACACCTGTTACCCAGAAAAAACCTTTTACAAAAGCCTGGCCACCGTCACTAATCCAGTTGTGCAGTTATCTCAGGAATATCAAGAATTTCAGGATGTTTTTCAAAAAGAACAGGCAAATACCTTACCACCTCACAGATCATATGATTGTCAAATCGACCTAGTACCCGGTGCACAACCTCCATGCAGTAGAATCTACGCTCTTACGGAACCCGAAAATCTTCACCTACGACAATATCTGGACCAATACCTTGCTAATGGCTTCATTCGTCCATCCAAATCTCCTGCATCCTCAGCTCTATTCTTCGTGCCTAAAAAGGAAGGTGACCTTAGAACGTGCATAGACTACCGCGCATTAAATCAGATTACGGTAAAAAAACGATACCCATTGCCTCTGATCCCCGAATTACTAGACCAAGTAAAGGATGCTTGTATCTACACTAAGTCAGACCTCCGAGGGGCATATCATCTGGTACGTGTAAAGAAAGGCGATGGATCGAAGACTGCCTTTCGCACCAAGTACGTTGATGCCCTTCGGGTTGTGCAATGCACCAGCAGCCTTCCAGTATTTTATGAACAATGTCCTTCGTGAACTCATTGACGTCTGTGTTGTCGTATACATAGACTATATTCAAGTGTAGTCCTCCTCAGAAACAGACCATGTGAAACACGTTCATGCAGTCCTTGAGAAACTACGCCAGCACAAGTTAAACGCAAAGTTGGAGAAATGTGTTTTTCATTCTACAGAAGCTGAATTCCTGGGATTTATCCTGACTCCAAAAGGAGTTCGAATGGTGAAAGGTGGACGCAATCCTCAAGTGGCCATCACCCAGTTCAGTTGAAGGGGTACAAAGCATGCTTGGATTTGCTCATTTCTATCGCAGATTTATTCCTGAATTCTCACATATTGTACACCCCGTCACAGCACTTTTGCGAAAAAACAAACGTTTTTTGTGGACTGAAGAGGCTGAAAGAGCCTTCCAAGAGCTAAAATCGAAATTCACGTCTGCACCTGTCTTTAAGCATCCACGCCCTGAGCTTCCATACATAGTTGAAACCGATGCATCCAGTTTAGCCATGAGAGCTGTCCTGTCCCAGAGGGATCCCGAAACCGGTCAACTTCATCCAGTAGCATTCTGGTCAAGCGGCAAGTATTCTCAGCACCCGAATTAAACTATGAATTGAATCCATGAATTAAACTATGCGGTTACTGATAAGGAGTTATTAGCCATCAAGTCTGCCTTCAAGGCTTGGCGGCATTATCTTCTCGGTGCCAGGCATACCATCACTGTAATCACCGATCACAGGAATCTGCAGTATTTGAAAACAGCCAAGGCCCAATCATTGCGTCAACTTCAGTGGGCATTATTCTTTGCCGAATTCGATTTCGTGATCACTTATCGACCAGGTTGTAAAAACGGCAAGGCATATGCCTTATCCCGAATAGGGATGGAAGAAGTATATTCAAACCCCGAACCGGTGCCTATAATTTCAGTACAAAGAATTCTTGGCATAACTACTCTACAGACTCTAGAAGACATTCATTTAAAAATCCAACAACTTTTCGATCCAGCAACCCTGCAGGACTGGGTAAAGAAAGTCCAAAATTATTCAGTCATCAATGACCTACCTTACTATCAAGGACGTCTATTTCTACCACACAAGGAACTACAAGAACTAGTCATCTCCAATTATCATGACGCCCTTATGGAAGGACACCCAGGTATCGCAAAAACTGAAGCTAAAATTAAAAGACAATTCTGGTGGCCCACCTGGCAAAAGGACGTAAAGTCATTTGTGATGTCTTGTGGTATCTGCGCCCAAAACAAAAGTCAGAAGAAAAAAACAGCTGGCCTTTTACAACCTTTGGATATTCCACCTACACCATGGCACACCTTGTCTTTAGACTTCATTACAGATCTACCTCCGTGTAATGGATTTAACACCCTTCTAGTTATTGTGGATCTTTTTTCCAAAATGGCCCACTTTATTCCTTTAAAAGGATTACCTTCCGCTTCGATTTTGGCCAAGGAATTTCTCGAAAACATTGTTCGAATCCATGGATTTCCTTCCGTATTGGTCTCTGACCGAAGTAGTCAATTCATTTCGCAATTTTGGAAGAAATGCTGTCAATTAGCGCAAATCGATGTAAGGCTATCAACCAGTCACCACCCCCAAACTGATGGTCAGACGATGAGAGCACCAACCAGACTCTTGAACAATGCCTACGTTGTATGCTACACCAAACCAAAAGCAATTGGAAAGATATTTTATGGATTTCTGAATACGCATAAAATAACTGTGTACATTCAGGAACCGGACAAAGCCCCTTTTATACCATATATGGACATCATCCTCGAACCTCAGAACTCGATTCGCCTCAACACTTAGAAATGCCTGCAGTGACTCATCTGCACTCTACTATTACACAAGCCTTTAAGGAAGCAATAGAACACTTGAAACAAGCAAAGGAGAAATACAAGAAAAATGCTGATCGACATAGAAGTGAAACTCCACAATACCAGATTGGAGATCAAGTTTGGCTGGCTACAAAACACATACCTCTAAAGGGAACTCGAACTTTCAATCCTAGATATTTGGGACCTTACACCATTAAGGCCATTATCAACCCGGTGGCCGTCAAATTGGAATTACCCTCTAATATGCAGATTCATCCTGTCTTTCATGTTTCACTTCTAAAACCAGTTCAACCTGGGACAAGATTAACCAAACCACCTGACCCCATCCTAATAGATGGAGAACCTGAATTCGAGGTAAAAAATATCCTGGACTCTAAGATGGTTAAATCAAGACTTTTTTATTTAATCGACTGGAAGGGTTACGGACCACAAGAAAGGTCATGGGAGCCTAGTGACCACGTTCATGCACCTCGGTTGGTGAAGAAATTCCATCGGAACTTCCCAGACAAACCAGGAACAAGGGGAAGAGCAACTTTAGGAGGGGCCTTGGGGGGGAGTGCTGTCATGATGCCTACCCCCGGGCATCCGGATCAAGCCCATCAGCCCCGGGAGCAGGAATCCAGATATTTAATAAAACCCCAGCAGCCCCAGCTGGGGGCTGTCTGGGTTCAGTCCTGGCGCCCTAATTGCCAGGCTCATAATAGAAATCAGTACTGGCGCCATAGGCGCCAGGCTCATAGACTTTACTTACCTCATGCAGACCATGCTGCAAATGAATCTAAGCCAACGTGAGGCCTGGATGGGACTATTTTACTACAGGGACTATTTTTTACTCGGGTGTGGTTCTAGGGACTTCTTACCTGGATCTACTTTGGAGGCCATTTAAACCACGCCCGAATAGCAGCACATGCTTTGCGTTATTCTGCATCCAGCAGCTTAACGCTCACCGTGCCTGCAGTCAGCATCCAGTCTTCAGCCACGCCCGTTTTGAATCCAGAGCTCCTAGCAAAAGAAGAAAGAAGAAGGAAGGTTAGAACACAGATATTATTTCAATCCTTACCTGAATTCCGGATCCATCACGTCTTCGAACTTGAAAAGGACATTATTCTACACGCGTCGCAACGCCAGCTGCAGCGCCGTGCCATACTCACCAGTCCTCACAGCATTTTTTGATCCGGCGCAGCCTCCATCATTTTCTTTGCCGAATTCCACCATCTAGGCGACAAAGGAAACATAAGGTGAGCCGAGAGAGCCAACAAATACAACCTCTCCACCATAGACTTACCTGATTAACAACCGTGGACATTATTCTGTAACAAACCGCAACTTCTTACGCCGCACCTGTAAGGAGAGAGAAACCAGCAATTTAAATACATGCCTCTTTTACCGGACATTGGTGGGTAATACAGTCTCTTACCTGAACACCATCAGCTGCCACAAGACAATCTTCCCTTGGACCCAGCTGCAACACAAGAAAGGAATGTACAAGAGTGAACATCGGACATATTGAACTCTTTGAACTTTATACTTACGGGTTCTCGCCTGGAACCTCGGAGTCAATATTCATCCGGAACTCTTCCAACGCCTTCGAACCAGTGAAGTAACTGGTATCTACGCGCCCCATCATTCCACGCAGGATGGAGAGCTGTCACGCCCCCTCCCTGCCACACCATTGCCAGACAACCTTCCAGATTCACATCCGCCACCCCTAACCATGCACGCTTTATCCGCCGTCTTCCCCATAACATTCATCGCACTCAGCAACTGAATTACCAAGGACGGCTACGACCTTTCCTACATTGGAATTTGCCATGGCACTTCTCTCCGGGACGGCACCCGCCCATGGGCGCCCGGAGACTACGATCCAGCGCACGGAGTGCTTCCGATCAGGTGACCAAACGCCGGCAACAGGCAGCCAATCGCCGGCAGACTCTCCGTGCAGCGTCGAGGGTCACGTGATGTGGATCTGCGTTTTTCTCGTGACTGTGTCATGTGATCAATTCAACACAGTCAAAAAGGACAGGGGAAACGCGGAACAAACGCTTCACAGCTGCTTTTCGGAGTGCTGCACAGCGTTTTTGGATCTTGCTTAGAATTCGGATTTCTTTGACCACGGAACGTTGCACGGATTGCTTTTGGTCTCTTCCTCAGGCTCAGGCGAACTTTAATCTTCAAGCTTCACGACCTTTGGCTTTGCACAAACTTTTGAACTTTGGATATTGGACTTTGGCTATTGTTTTCTCGGCTTTCGACCCTGGACTGTTAACGGATTGTTACGGATCATCCACTGGCTACCTGACCTACAGGTGTACTCCAAGAGTGCCCAGAAGGACCCTTCTGTTTCCCCTACCCCTTTGAGGCATCCTGACCAGCACATTTGGGTAAGCCCTTTAGCTTCTTCCACCATATTGCATTGTGATCATTGTGACTGTCTGCCCTAATCATTTATTGCCTTACAGTGGTCAGGGGGTCATTCCGGTGTTCCTGGTTCCAGCTTGACGGCACTCCACACCTGTGGCCTCAAGAATTGCATTGGTAGTGATATTATTCTTACCAGTGTGATACTTGGGGACGGAGGTATCTTCATCTACACGACCATCAAGATCACAACAAGAGCTCATCATTTAAAAACATAAGGTGAGCTTACTAAAAGTGAATATCGGTGGTGATTAGTGGGGAGAACAGTGGGATGCCATTACTAGAATCCACGGGTGGCTAAATCCCTTTCTCCACTTGCAGGAGAATACTTCTACGGGTCAAGCAGACGAGATTAGGCGGTCCAGTCCAGTCTGTCATCTCTGCACTACGCTTCACGTTGGAGGAGGTCGCAGCTGTCCGGGTCCGATCGACGCCCCTGTGGGAGCCAGGTGAGCGTAACAGATGTTACTACTTTGTTGTATATATTTGTTATATTTTCTCATGCACCTTTTTCTCTCTGCATATGATCTATGGCACTCAGGTGCACTAACCATATCTTGCTGCTGAGCTTTCTCAGGAGGTCAGTAGATGTGAATTATAGTGAAGAGTTGGAGCAAAGAGCTGAACATTCATGTGTCCACGGAAAAAGGAGACAAAGTTGAGGTGGAGTGGTTCCATGTTAAAATAAAGAAATAGAAGCATAATGTGAGCCTCCGCTCTTGCCATAGAATCAAGGCCCCCCAACACCTGTCCCAACTGGTGACTATAATCCAGTGGCATGTTTCCACCTGTGGCTGTATTACAGAACTACAGAAACTTCGCACCATAGGGAAGTGCAATTGTGCAGTCTTTGGACTACAGCAAAACATGCCCTCTTGCAAATAAGAATTCAATGAATCTTTGCGCCAGTGAAAAGTTTGCCCTAGCCCTAATACTCCTGGTGCAAAAATGCATTGAAATACGTTTTTTTGCAGCAGTGCATTGTTTCCTCTAGTGCTACCTGCACAGATGCAACGTTTCTGTAATACATCCGCGAGTGTTTTAGGAGACTCAACAACATGTGTGTGATTGAGCCCTTTTATCGGTTTCTCATGAGGAGATTTAGATAAACAACAATTACAGACTCTTCTCCATTCACTGTGTAAGTCACGCAAAGGGGTGCCTTGCGTGAAACACTTCACCTCTTATTAGCCTGACCACGTTCCAAATTGACACATTCTAAAGACAAGTATTGGCAAAGTTAACAGTTTTGGCTTTTGTGTAAGTATGGGAAAGGTATATACCATGGGCTAACTGCCCATTTTTGGAAGCAGCTGCAAAATAGTGCGAGTAGCTCAGCATATAATAGCAGGGCCATGTGGCAAATGCCCGTCTCATACCTGTAAACATGTCAAAACGGTTAGTGCTTGTTTATAACAGGACTAAACTGAAGGACACCTTATAAATCAAGTGGCTGAAGGCACACTTAACTAAGATAATAGAGTACTGTACAGACATGTAATGAGTACAATGGTCGAATACAGAGATGACCATTTACGGAATATACACATAGTTAGCGGTGGTGGGGCAGCTTGGGGAACTGGCGGGTGAGGGCATTTGATAACACCTTCCATGAAAAGGTAATGTCATTTTAGGGCAGTCTTGGGAAAATGTGACTGCTCTTGTCCCCGCTGAAGAAACCCACACTTGTCCCGGATGGCCAAGCCAACTATAGCCACATCATGCATTTACCCTTCCTCAGCAATGTCATTGTCATGACTGTCAGAATCCAGATCCATGAAAGGATCACTCAGCACAATCTCCTACAAGACTAATGGCCTGGTTGGCAGACACCAATCCTGGTTATTGTTCTTACAGTGGTACCCGAGAATAGGATACGTCTAGAAGAACCCAGATGGAGTAAAACAGAAAAGGTGACTGCATTTGGGCCCTAACCAATAGCCAGTCATATCTTAGCTAGTAAGGGTTACTATCTCTAGAACCCATCTTGGGCTTTAGGGGCGCCTGTGTAAAGCCCATGTAAGATGACAGAAAGGGGCTGTGGGTGGTCCTTAATAAGCCCCTTTGAAATATTTTAATGAAAACCCTTGAATCATCTTCAAGAGTTGGCATTCTTGAAGCCATCTGTGACACGTGTCATCATCGTGGGATCTTTCAAACCCCGATATAGAGGTCACTCATAGAGGTCACTCACAGCCAAAGGAGATGTTAAGGATAGTGTGACTAACTAACTTTTCTTGAATCCCCACAAAAGCAACACCAAAAGACCTGAATCCATCAAAAGGGGATGGGGACCTCTCTCAACCTGCGGCAGGAGGCCTACCAGGGTTCTTGCCAGAGCTGGTCCTGCCACATAGGTGGGGTGAGGGAGTTGGGAGGGTCCCTTTGACGTGTCCTTGGTTAAGAGAACAATGTAACACTTTTGCTTGCCTCATACCTGATCTGCAACATGCGGATCAGTTATTAATCGTTCATTTTCGACTCAATTCTAAATGTACAAAATTGCATACAAGGGACCCAAGAGCATGTTAGTGCCAACATTGGTGGTCCCCTGCATGCAAACTGAACTATATACAAAATTATCTTGAATTTCTCCGAATGTGGGTTGACCCATTGTGAAGGGTACCCACAGATTGGCTAGACAATGAGGGAAGCTGACAAAGGTGGGCCTTGTCATGTTAGGTAAGTTGAAGTCAGCTGCAAGTATGACTGGTACATCACAGGGCAGAGATTCAAGAAGGAGGTTGTAGTCTTGGAAAAAACAGCTTGTCCACGGAAAAAGGAGACAAAGTTGAGGTGGAGTGGTAGAGGAGTATCTTTAGCGATCAGGAGACCTATCCCACCTCGTTACTTCCTATTCCATTGGGACTGCAATCAAATAGTCTCCTGAGTAAATCTGAAAACCACTGAAGCAATCCTTGCCCTCCTCAATAGCCCAAACATCAATCAGCTCAGCATGTAATCAGTACTCATCAAAGAGAACATCTTCAACCTGGTATTCACAGCCTCTCCAGCCATTGAATGCCTTCCACTAAACCCCATACATTTTACAAACCATGTTGCCTTTCACACACACCACGCAACCAATCCTAAACCTACCAAGAGACAGACCGTTCCTTTAAGAACTTTCCACCAAACCCACGGAAGGAAGACTTTAGCATTTATATAGCCAACTTCAACCAAACCACTTTCAATGCCCTGCTTTCTGCTCTTAACCACACCCATTGACTAGCAAATTCTCCATCTGCTGACAAGAGGGGATGGATTTGTTGAAAACTCTGGCAACAAGAAAATCAATGAACACCTAAAAACCACATGTAGCATGCACAAATCTCTTCATCAAAGTCATTCACTACAAAACAACCATAGCCAAAGCATCAATAATATCCCAATTGCATCTAAAGACATCATGCATTGCAGTAAACCATTGCCGGATCCTCCTACACCTCAGTCCACCAACAAATGCAACACCAGAAAATATTCTTCAAAGACATGATCCAACAACTCCAAGAAAACTTACTACAGACGTCTTCTCAATTAAGTCACCATGTTATCCCAAGTTGGACTACGTTTCTAATGCAGGAAAAGCAACCTATCATTCTCACAACCCTCATGCACACAACACAAAATCATGACATCCTTCCTGCTTCCCTCTGGAAAATGATCACAACGGATGCTTTCACCCCACTATTACACATCAACAATGACTATCACCTGATGCAGTCAAAACTTTAAAGATCTTTCCCTTCCTGAAGGATGTTACACCGCAAACAACAGAACCTAGCCAGCTACAGTCCCAACACTCACCTGCCTTTAATCTTGAATCTAATCAAGAAAGTATTGTGCTTTCACCTACAAAAAAAGATTACCCAAACCTTTGTGAAGACCAGTCTTGCATCTGACCGCAATTCAACATGTTGAAGTCATTAATGAGGCAATACACGTAATGAACAAAAGGCACCTATGCATAATGGTCATACTGGATCTATCCTCCACCTTCAATCAACACCAATGAGCACAAAGTCCTTCCATCGCACCATATAGTCCTGCTATGGTTCAGCCTCTACCTGATGGGCAGATGTCTGCTCATCCAGATGGGTGCCAGCAGATCTCAACGAAAACTTTAAACCTGTGGAGTCCTGCAGGAATCTGTCATATCACTAGCCATATTCAATCTGTACATTAAACCACAGGGAGTACAGGTTTTCTCAGCAACAGTCCTTAACATGATGGCAATATTCAATTATACCTCAAGGCTAACCGTGTCAATGGCATCCAATGACCAAGTTCTGCCTCATCGCATGCTTCCCCATTGCTCTAACTGAAACATGGATAACCAGCAACAAGCCGTCATTTAATCTGGCAACACAGGTTTCATCCTTTTTGGCAAACATATCAAGGACACACAAGTGCAAATCGGCTCTATGATATAAAATCTGATCGATTTATACCCCAACCAATCCTGGGCTCTAGTAGTTACCAATGAATTGCAAACTCCCTCAAAGTCAAACAGACTGAAATCAGCTTTCATGCTTCAAAATCAAGACTTTCATCCAAGAGTCAGACTTCAAAATCTCACTATAAGCAATGGTCCATTCTCACCTGAATGCTGAAAGCACATTCCTCTCAAATTACTGTCAACGTTGCCCCTCATGTTCACCATGCTGCAGCAAGACTGAGCTAATAGTTTAAGAAATAGGACCACAAAGGTCCCACAGTAAAATAACTACTTTGGCTGCCTCTAAATGTGCCTATCAGTGAGGAGACCCAATTAGGCCAAAGTATGTCGGGTTGCTTGGGGTCTCCTGCAGAAGGGACGTGACGTAGCAGTTCCGGTTGGACTGCCTGTTTTGGGCTGGGGACAAGCCTGGTTTGCATGTGGTTTTTCCCTTTTGTAATGGCCTTGCAGGTTAAAAAATGATGGCCTATGATGGTTGCGCCGAGTTTTGACAATGTTTTGATTTAGTCAGAATCCTTAAGCCATCAATCGTCAGTGTTGCATTCATTAGGACAGCCTGCATCAGCTACCAGGAAATGACAAACAATGCCCCATCATACCTGGCAGAAAAACACTTATCTTCAGAGATGATCACAACACAAGATGTCATTAAATAGCCAGACTGGAAAGCAAGAATTGCAACAAGGGACACCCAGGGAAACAAGAACTCTCTTGCTAAGCACCAGGACTCAAGAATAGCAACCCAATGAACATTCATCTGTCCCTATCTCTCAAGCACTAGTAAGGATCTTCAGGTATATCTCTTTAAAGAAGACATGGTTGCCCACCAATAGCTACATTGAAGCTGCATCAAACTACTTGCTCCCCTGGCCATTCACTGACCACTTCTCTTTGACTATCCAATGTGACTTGCTGCAACATGGTGGTATTCAGTGGGTTCACAAGCACATGAATCAGGACAGATCTCCCTTGTTGTCGGATCTGTGGGTCCAAGGTGTGAAGTATTGGAGTTTGCAAAGGTTGGTGTGTGCTCATTGATGCTTGTGTCTACAATTAGAATATCTTTTATATTATAACGCTCGAAGTACATTACTAATTGTTTTGACATGTATCATGAGTATAAACCTATGTGTACATGTATGTGAACTACATATGAAGTAGTTGTGAGGGGTCGCACAGATGCTCACCCAATTTTTGGCCAGAAATGGTCAGATCGTTTTTTTTGAAATAGTGATTAGCCCCAGAGAGCAGTGTTTTTAGTGTGAACCAAATAACTTCAATACTTGGTTTAATCTGAAGCATAACATTACAGAATATTAATACCCGTCAAGGGGGATGTGGCGGCCTCCCAGCCAATAGGGAGGCTCAGAACACTGGCGTTACCAGACAGTAATCCCTCCGACCTGAGCCTCCTCAGGGCTGGCGGCTGCCATCTCCTCTCACCGGGGAATGGTTTAAGTCTTTCTCTACTCCCTCCCCCTATCCACAGACTTCCCTCCCTGCCCTCCCACCCACTTTAATTTCTGTCCATTTCGAGATCAAAAGCGCTGGGAACACTTCTGTCCCCAGCGTGTCTGCTCCCGATCTGCGACAGGCTGTCATGGAAAGGAGGAAGGGACTACACGTGGCCACTTCTCTTCTTTCCATGGTGGCGATTTTGTTTGTTTAATTTTTTCAATTATTTTGAATGACCGCCATGGAAAGGGAAAACAGACTTCATTTTCCCTTCCCCGGCGGCCATTTTTTTAACTTTTCTTTTTCTGTTCCCAAAACGCCAGAGCGTTTCGGAACAGGAAAAAAAATGCTTTTAGTACCCCAGTAATAAAATGCTTCGCTCGGGCCTGTAACTATGGGCCCCTGGGCATTACCTGAATTGATAATGCCCCCCCTGCTCGGGGCTTATTGTTTAATTAATAGTGCCCACTTGTCACATTGGTAGACAAATAAGAACCTTGACATTCCTATTGAGAAGCTTTGAGGGGTACCTTTTAGAGTTAGGGCACCCTTGGGACGTCCCGGAAGGAGAAAGATTGAGAAGACTTTGAGCCATCAACATAGCAAGCTTTTGGATAGTAAAGGTTACTGATAACTAGCTTGCCAACCTGCGGTTAGGGAAATGGGAGTGCCCACGGGAAACAAGAGAACGACAGCCACTCCCGTGCCCCAATCTAAATTAATCCACATGAAGTCTGCTAGGCTAATGTCAAATCCCTGAGATTGAGTGACTTTGTTGGGCTTTGGCCTCAGCGGGAAGGCTCAATAATACTGGTGACTAGGAAGCGGACTTTGGGACTCCAGACACTGGCCCTTTTAGAACAGAGTGTTCAATGAATTAATTTCATCCCACCTTGCCACGTTTTGTTGGAGAGCACCCTACTTTGGGCCCGTCGGTTTTCACTTCACCTTACCCAGTCGGCTGTCCTCTCACCCCATGCTTGATTCGAACTGGACTTCAACCCAGTGGAAAGGTCCACTGCCAAGAGTAGCTCTTTCATGTTAGGTTTGTTTAAATATTATCCTGTCGTTTGGACTGCTACCCCTCCCCTGCATTGCCCTCCCCTCCATTTCCGAAGAAATCAATGTATGGAGTATTTTGTTGTATTAATTCTTTGCGCTGCTCCTCATCCTGACTCTTAAAATAAACATGGTTGAAAACGCGTGAGCCAGTGTATGCATGTGCTGTTTCCTTAAACTCCTGACAATCCCATACATGCATATGTGCAAATACAATTAGGCATTTAAAAGAAACTGCCTGATGAAAATGTGCATCTACTGGATCCAGCACTTTTCGCGGGAGACAAAGAACAACAATGTTTGCATGCCTGGCCCAATCAAGAACAGCTTTGCACAGCCGAACGCTATTGATACCAGAGATTTGAATTCCCCAAACAAATAATGGGAATCAATACCAGTTTTAAAGTTTAAAATGACCTTAACAATACAATTAGGCACTGGCACTGAAAAAAGAGACAATTTGAAACCAATATTGATTGTGTTCAGTTCCTTTCAATCTTACTAGTGTACGAGGCACAGGGCTATTAATTTAACACCAAACCACGGCCAAATTCATGGGGAAAATAAACAATAATGATTCAGTGTCTCAAATGATCTTCCTCTCCAATAAAGAACGTTGCAAACACGCAGGATGGGAAGAGCATATTTTCTTACCACAGAAAATGGCGGCTTCTACTGCATTTGTTACGCTCAATAACGACTGAAACTATATCCTTGGTTAGCAGAATGAATCTGGAAACCAGATTCCATCATTCTTAAAAAAGATAAAATATGAAAATGAGGACATTGTAGTGTGACAGATTGCCTTAATAACTGAGTCTTCAAAGAAATTCAAGGGATTTTTTTATTTTTAAAGACAGCAGAAGGTGCATCGACTGTTATCATCAATGTTAAGAGTGTTCAGTAGTAAGGCAGGCAGCCGGTTTAATATAAAGACAGGTAGATTTGTTCATGGGATTGCACCAGGG
Organism: Ambystoma mexicanum; assembly: GCF_040938575.1. Classification (NCBI taxonomy): domain Eukaryota; kingdom Metazoa; phylum Chordata; class Amphibia; order Caudata; family Ambystomatidae; genus Ambystoma; species Ambystoma mexicanum. Next base: position 984,684,889 of record NC_090930.1, read on the forward strand.
TGGAAAGGGTGTGTGTACACTATTAATCGTCCCTCTCTTGTCTGCAGTGGGCTTCCCCCTCCCTAGCCAAGGTGTCCCTGAATCCCAGTGTGGTCAACCACTGATCGGAAACCTCTACGATCCGAAAACGTTCTTTGGTGAAGGCCTAAAGGCCACCAACTTATCTGGCTCCTTCTGGAGTTGTTCTACGTAGTAACCCATCCAACTATTCCCCCTGGCTTCTCGATAGGAATAACTGTTTTATTATGCTAATAATAGGCACCCTGGTCCCTTCTCTAACTTACTCCCTTTCCCTGATCTTAGTGCTCCTCTCTCTTCCCTCTCCTACTCTACTCCAATGTCCCGCCACTTTCCCCTCTCTCTTTGTTACCTGTTCCTCTCACCTATCCCTCAAATGTTCTGCACTCTCAATCTATCGCCTCCTAGCTCCTCTACTCTCAGGCCTCCTAACTCTACTACTCTCATCACTATGCTACTTTCTTCCTCCTAACTAAGCTATGCTCACCCCTGCCTCCTCAGTATGATACTGCACCCCTTCTAACACACTCACTTTAACTATTGTCACACCTCTCACTGTACCACTCTTGCCCTACTCTGCTACTCTTACTCCTTAAAATACACTCACTCTCACTATTCTCACAAACACCCTCACTTCCCACCTGTACCCTTCTCCTAAACCCCTCTATGCTTTCCTTAGCGTCTTCCAGCAGATATGACCTCTCACTCTACCTACTACCCTCACTTCTCTATCCCACTCTTCCCTCGCTACACATTTCACTCTCGCTCTCTCATTCAATGGTTCACCCTCACAAACTGGCACCACCCTCTAATCATCTCCACCTATTCCAGCACGTTTTTGGAAATAGTCTCATGGCTTCTCTGCTGTTAGTCTGGCATGTTGCGAGTCTGAAACTTTGTTTTTCTTCCACCGCTGTGAGTGATTTCCTTGGTTGGTATTCTGGAAACTAACTGTAATAAAGGTTTAAAATTCATGTCAGTTGCAGCGGTTCTGGTTTTGCGTTCCCTTGACTCTGATCCAGGCTTTCTGAGTTGCACTCGTGTGTATTCAGGGACTTGCGGTTCTGAAATATAAATGAGAACATTGGCCAAAAACCATATTGGAAGGCATTGGGTGACAAAGCGGTAGCAGTAATCACATTCAAGGCACACACAGGGAGATAGGGGTTGGGCCCCCACCGGGGTTGGGCCCCCACCTCTGGCAGGGTAAATTACCAGATCCTCTCATATACTTCCACTGTTTCCTCCAAGCCCCCACTTCCTTTTGGGTACTGTATGTGTTTTATAGTACTATCCCCCACCCAACTCTATCTTTGGCAGGCATTGGCTGAACAGGAGCAATCCAGGCCCACGGATTACTTCCTCAGCTAGGCTGGGCATGACCGTTATGAGCTGTTGTCCTAGCACCCAAATGTCCACCTTTGCTTGGTGATCTAAGTTAGCATCTCCCTGGGAACACTGGTGCTTTGGGACCAAAACCCATAGCAGAGAATTTTGGGTGATATTCGGTCGGGGGTCAATGCCGTTTTCTAGCTCCCTGGATCCAACAGGGTACTGGTTGATAAACTTTGAATTACTACCGGGAGCAGGCATTTCTTGTCTGCCTTTTTCCCAGAATACCCCATAACTCCCTGGGACTCCAAGGCCTCCTTTTCCTCTGAAACATGGTCCTTCTGAAGAAGTGGTGTAGTCTCCAGGTTGTTCACTAGGAGGCTGAGTTTCCATGAGGCTCTCCGAGTTCGATTCTCTGGATGCTGTTTGGGTAGATTTTCCACAGATTCCCTCTTTCTTTTGCCATTCAAATTTTATTGAAAAACATGAAAGAACATTACAAAAAGAAGGAGACACGAGAATCAAACAAGCATCATTTGTTGAAAGACAATAAATTAGATATCACATCTACTATGACCGTCCTATAATCATAATAGGCCCGTTATTGCACGGGGTAAAACATAGTATATAAACAAGAAAGGTATACAAAAACAGCAGCTGGACAACATAAATCATAGAACACTGGTGGACAAACTACTAAGAACTGTAACAGAAGCTACAATAGCATAAAGGATCTCAGGTCATGGGGCTAGTAATGCAGAACAGGATTATCATTTTGGGCTACAAATTGAATAAAGGAGTCCCATTCCACCTGGAACTTAGGCATGTCCACTTTAAGATTGGCCTCAATCTTGCACATGGCTACAAAAAACCATATTTGAACCGACCATTATCTGATATCTGGTGTTGCGTGGGACTTTCAATTATGCGCCACCACCACTTTGGCTGCAACTAGAAAATGCGTGAGCAAACGGGTCGATCTAGCGGCTAGTGCACCTCTCAGTCTTCATCTCCTAGTAGTACTACCATGGGCCCCATTGGGAGTTCTATACCTGAAATCGACTTAATACGAGCCAGGATTTATTTCCAATAAATTTGGATTAGCATGCTGGACCACCATATGTGGAAAAGGGTTCCCAGGGCTTGTGCACTCCTCCAATGTTGGTCTGCTACAGCAGGGTTCATCTTGTGAAGCTGTACAAGGATAAGATACCACCAGAATAACGATTTATAGCTGATCTCCTATAGTGACACACATCTAGATGATTTGCCAGCTCTAGTCCATACCATAGACCATGCAAGCTCCACTTTAGGGGTATTAAGGTATTCCTCCCATTTCGGCATTTAAGTAAGTGGGGGGTTTAAACAGGCAGGCATTGAGAACTTGGTATAATGCAGAGATCTGCTGGGAAGGGGGATCACCAATAAAGAGGTCTTCAAACAGAGTCATATCCCCCTTACCATGTCGATGCATGCTTGCAGTAGATACACATTGAAGGAGTTGAATGTAAGCCTATTTGACAACATCCTGCACCATGAAGACCTGCTTGCATTTATCGATGGTCAGGGCCTGTTCGGACTCAGATAGTCATCACAGTCATTCTAGTCCCCCTTCCACCCATCTCTGACACCTACCCTGTTGGCAGCCTGGCGGAAACTCTGGCGTATTTCAGATTCGGCTGAGAGGGGAAGGGAACGTAGTCCGCAGGTACTTCTGGACAGATTTATCTCAATAGGTCACCAGAGCCCTGGTTGTTGGCAAGAGACTGGTCTCTAGTGTCCGAACCTTAGGGGACTTCCAACACCAATTGTGCAGGGGCACTGTAATCATATCCTGCTCAATATGAAACCAGCGTTTAGGGTTACAAGTTACAGTCACGCTGTCAAACAAGGGAGCCAAGTGAGCTGCACAAAGATAGCTTTCTATGTCTAGGACCCTTAGACCACAATTATCTTTAGCAGTTATTGGTGTACACCAGGAGACCCTCAGGAATCTCCTCACCCAAATAAACCTAAAGAGAAGGCATTGCAAATCACAGAATACCTGTTTGGGAAACCAAATTGGGAGGGCCTGAAGGACATACAAAAAGCATGGCAATAGCGTCTTCTTAAGAGCAGCCACCCGGCCAAGCTAGGCGATATCCAATTGTGCCCATCAAATCAGATCAGATTTAGCTGAAGGAATCAGGTTGGGGACATTCTTAGCATAAGGTTGAGACTGAGTGGCAGCAATCTGAACCCCTAAGTATTTTAGATACACCCCGAAACATTGAAATTGAAACCTCAAATCTCAAAGTTCTTGTTCCACTTCAGACTTCACTGAGACGTTATGGATTTAGTTTAATGGACCTTGAATCCAGAAACCTGGTGTAAAGAGTCCAGCAGGGAAGCCACATGAGGTACGGTCTCTCGAGGGTGAAGCATACAAAATAGAAAGTTTTTAGCGTAAAGGGCGATTTTATGTTGATATCCCGCAATATGGATCCCAGAAATATTTTTGGCAGGCTGGATCTCGGCTGCCAAGGGCTCCATCAGCAGTGCAAATAGCGGGGACAATGGGCAACCCTAACGAGTCCCTCTAGATAAAGTCAGTGACTCAGACAGGGCTCCATTAAATTATATATGGGTAGTCGGGTGGACAAAATTAGCCAATATTCTTTTAATAAACAGAGGCCCAAACCCAAAATTGTATAACACTGTGGAGAGATATGCCCAGTGCATGCAATCTAAGGCTTTCTCAGCATCAATAGATAGCACGGCCAACTCCTGGTCATGTCGCTTTGCATACTCAATCACATTTAATGTTCTCCGCACGTTGTCAAATGTATGACAGCCTGGAATAAAACCCATCTGATCTATCTGAGCTACGCTGGGGAGGACGTCTGCTAATCTGGCTGCAAGGACCTTGAAATAGATCAGGGGTGTCATAGTTCAACACTTCAATGGGTCGGTAGGATGTGCAAAGAGTAGGATCTTTGCCTGGTTTGCCAAAAAACGTGAATAGGGATTCACCCATAGAGATCACTCCAGTAGTAGAGAAGATGTTAAATAGGTCAACAAGATGGGGTGCAAGATGATCAATGAACTTCTTATAAAAGAGAGAGTACGCATCAGGACCAAGGGCTTTGTTATTAGAGGGGGGGACAACCTAGGTAACCTCGTCTAATGTGAACAGGCATTCCCAATTTAGCCTGACATCACCTGTTATGGAGGGTAGATTTGCCCTAGTAATAAAGTCCCTTTGAGTTTCTACGTCCCATGTGTCTGCCCCAAAGAAGGCCGAGTAGTACCCCACTAAAGTACGCATCTTAGAGGCTTAATCCTCCACTAGTTCACCAGTACCCTCCTTTAGTTGCATAATAGTATTCTTAACCTTTTGGGCCTTCAACTTATAAGCGAGAAGGTGTGACGCTTTGTTAGAAGTGTTAAAGACAAACTGTTTGGTCTGCAGTGGTTTATAAGAAACATCCACCATCCAAAGTGCCTTAAACTCAGATCTGGCTACCTGGGGCCCCCCAGTTTATACTGCTGTTCCAGCTCCAAAACACGTTTCTCTTCTTCCTCCCTCTGAGACAACAACACACGCTTCCTAGAAGTGGCCAGACTAACATGTTCCCCCGCAGCGTGGGCTTAAAAGCGTCCTAAACTGTCGCAATGGGCATGTCTCCAGTAAGATTTCCCTGAAATTATAGAGCGATCTTATCTGAAATGGCAGTGCTATAGGGCCACATCCGTCAACAGTGAGTCATTGATCTTCCAAATACTTGTTTTGCTAGCTCCCAGTGCTAATATGTCACCTGTGAGCATGATCCGATGCCAACTCTATAGAAGAGTCTAATACCTTCGGGGCCAGGGAGTGAGAAACCAAAAAGAAATCCACTCGAGAGTGGGTGTGGTGCACATGTGAGAAATAAGTATAGTCTCTTGTAAGGGGGTGATGTGATCTCCAGATGTACACTAGTTATAGCTCCACTATTGCCCAACCCAGGGATTCAGATTCAGCTCCAACTGCCCCCCCCAACCCTGCCAGACCTATCTAAACCTCCCTCCAGCACCACAATTAAAATCGACCCCTAATAGAGGTTCCCCCATCTGGAAATGGGTAATCTGTAGAATAATGCAGGCATAAAAGGCATCTTGATAGTGGTTGGGGATGTACATTGAAAACAGGGTAAGATCTACGTCACCCAGACTAATGTGGAGACCCAAGTAACAACCTTGCTGGTGTGAGAAACCCGAAGGTGTCTCCCTGACTGATCCCCGATGGTCTTTCATCCAGGTGGCCAGGACTTGGCCATCGCTACTGGATCCAGTTCCTGGGGGTGGACCAGTGAGGGAAGATCACCCGGATGGGGGGTCCTCCGGGAGTGGACGTGGGACATCGATGGGTGAGACACGTTATTCCCCTTCTTCTGACAACTTTTCCCCAACATACCACGTAGGATACACAAACCTCAAACACCCCAACTCTGAGAATCCTCCCTTCTCTGTTCTTCCCCGATCTCTCCCTTCTGACGTTATCAACACCCCGAGGATGAAGAGTATCATTTTCCATGAAAATACCCCTCCTGCTGACGCAAACACTTTTGCATATTACGAAGGATGACAGACTAACACTCGAGCTATTTACCTGACATGTCCCAACACAAGGGTCAAGCAAAGTAAGGCACTTGACGAGAACCGCACACACCGGATGACCCTTTCCCTTCCACACAGGGATAAAAGGTGGAGCAAAAGAGCACAATATGAGCAAGTCAAACCGCACATCCAGGGAGGTAACTCAGCACAGCAGTTCAAGAGGAAGAGAAAGATGGCACATACCGAGAGGGTGACGAGGAGAGAAGCGACCTTGCCCTTTCCAACCATGTCAGTGAAACCTCAGAAGAAGGAATCTAAAGGCCACAAACAATAGCCAACGTGTGTTGCAACAGATATCAACGGTACACGAGACCCTCTGCCACTGATAACCAAGCCAGGGAGAGATGCTTGTCTCCGTGGTACCAACCCTGACTCCAATGAGAGAGATAACCAAGCGGTTCATCACAGCTGGTGAATCGAGGGGTGAGTCGCTATGAAACCGAACTGAGTTGAACAAAAAGTAGCAAACAGCTAATTGAACTTTGAAAGCATAAAGAGTGATTGATGAAACCAGCAACAGAGGAGTCTGGCAGCACATGGGTGCTCACTCAGGACACTCTGGGCGATTACCCGATTATTGAAACTACCATAAACAGAAGGCCTTGGGAAAGGCAAGAAGAGGGGTCAAAGTGGTCATACGGAGGCCTTGTAAAATCCTTTGTACAATCAAAAGTCTTCGCCCAACAGATGATTGTGAAGCTAAGGGAAGTGAATCCTGCATCATAAGAGTTGAATGAGAAAAGGTAGAAATTGACAGATTGGCAAGCGTGAACCCGAACAAGGGATACCGATAAAAAGGGAATACAGTCCCAAATACAGTGTGTTGACAAGAGTGAAGCTGGCCAAGGGATCTCCAGTTACTGTACAAAAAGACATGAAGATTTGCATTAAAAGGCATAGTGAACCCGGTTGAGGGAGGAGAACAGTCGAGTCAGATCTGAGCCCAGAATAGGGAGATGAAAGGGTGAAAAGTCAACATCCACCAACCTGTGAGTGGAACACATCAAAATACACGAGAGAAAGCCTTTTGAATGCATGATATGCCAGAGGGAATCCGATAAAGAGAAATGATATTTGAGAAGGGTCTGAGCCCGGAAGAGGGGGATCCCAGGGGTGAAGAACTATCACCCAAATACAGAGAAGAGCTTTTTGTTGAACTTTTGTTTTGATACTGCGAATCTGACAGATCCTCGAAACCAGAAGAAATAACTATCACAGGTTCTGGCATCATTAAATAACTTTCCAAGGATCTGCACCCGGAAGAGGGGGATCTAGAGGTGAACGACATCACCCAATGTATATGTAAAAAGGAACTCTTTGTTTATTATTTAAATACATCAGGCCCACGGCGGCAAGAGACTTTTTGATAGAAAAGAGACTTAACCATTGAGTGCCCTGACTGCTGAAAGCGGAACTGTTAGCTCGTGCTGGGCAAACTCGAGCATGTGCTGTGCTCCAAAGTCCCACCTACCTTTGCAGTTTATTAAACACCCTTGAACTGTGATCACTTGTGTCTGCATTTACTGTTGCCACCATAAGTTCCTTACATATGGTGCCAGGGTGGGATACGATTCAAGCGATAAAAATTGAAACCCATGCTGATAATAGTGGTACCTCCAGAAGGGGAAAACCAAATTGTTGATCTCCTCGACTCTGACCGTGTATCCACACTCAAAGAAACATTGTTCTCCTAATTACATATTAGGTCCATTCAACAATATCTCTTCTTTAAGACTCAGGTATTACTAGACACCCTTCCTCTCTCACACTATACCATACAGAAGTGGGATCGATTAATAGTGAAGGTTCAACCCCTTCTTTTTTTTGTTAAACCTAGCACCCTGAACCCTCATCCCTGTGAACCTTTTTTTATTTTGGCACCCTATTACCTTCAGTTTTGGGACCATCAGGAATGGAGGGTAACTTACCAAAGTCCAATCCTTCGACAGATTCAGACTCATAAGGGTCTGAAGATTTTAAGACTTTATCCAAAGGGATTGAGACTTGCTTCTTTTCTGATTCTCAACCATCCACAGAAGGGACCCTTATGCCCCCAGAAGAGATGGCCGCTCTAACCAATGTCATTGCCCAGTTAGCGGCCCATCAGATACAAGCTAAGGGTAGGCTTCAAGAGAATTTAACAAAACTAATTGTGTTGCAAGCAAGACCCCTAAAACTACAAGTGGTACATTAACCATATCTAGAGGGTGAAGATTTAGGAAATGTGTTCCTAAACTTTGAGTGTCTAGCGGCACAACTGAGATGGGAGGAGAATCTTACAATTGTTATTTAGGACCTATTTTGAAAGGTGAGTTACAAACCTCATATCAACTACTAAATCTCACCCAAGCAGCACCTTCCTATCCATCAAAGAGGGACTGCTAAAAAGAGTGGGGCAAACCTGCAATTTGCATTGGCAGAAGTTGGGAGCTATTAAATTAAATCCAGGAGAAACACCTTAAGAAATTGGTGAACAAATTAAAAACACTGTGGCTCTATGTATCAATGGTAAAAACCTTAGACAAGCTAACAGAACTGATCACCCTGGAACAGTTTACTAATTCCTTAACCCCATTTCTGAAAAAAACTGTTATTCAATTAAATAGGCCTACCCTAACTATGGCCATTGAGACTGCGCAAAACCACTCAGACGCAGTTGGGAGGAACGAAGGAGTCATAAATCGACCCACCAACCACAACTTCACAGAACCGAGTAACCAGGGGGATGTTATAAAGGTAAGGAAGAGCTGCTACGAGAAAGGATAGACATCAAAAGGGTTGACCTCCAAAGCCAAAGATGAAATCAAAAAGGAATAAATGAAAGGAAGTAGACCATCTCCTCCTGTCTGATTCTCCTGCAGGGAAACCGGACATATGGCCCGGTACTGTCCAAAGAATCTAAAGGATGAGCCTATGGAAACAGGTTGCTTAAAGGGTGAAGAATCGGATGAACCCGAGGAAGAGCTAGAAACCTTTAGTATCTGTTTATGCCAATCATCTACAGATTTTACATACGAGCAGGCTTCGGTAAACGGAAGACAAGTAAGGGCTTTAATTGACTTGGGTAATAAACAAATTGCTATACGAGCCGATTTAGTCTCAACTGAGGATCTAGAACATGCGGCCCTAGTTGGAGTCACCTGTGTGCATGGCAAAAACGCAGTGTACCCCAAGATACCTATACACATTAACATAAGAGCAGAATCTTGTGAAATATTATCAGCCATAATACCGGGGCTCCCTGAAGAAGTTATCCTGGGACGAGACTTCCCTTCCTTTTCAAATCTCTTACAGGAAAACAAATCTCCATTTGGAGATTTTCTACCCCAGATTAGTTGGCAAACAGACTATTCCTCCCAAAGCTCTCCAAAATGGAACTGGGAGATAGCAGATTTCATCAAACCAGAGACTACCTTCAAACCCCAGTTTATAGGCTACTGTAGCGAGACCAATAAAACATCCAGACCTCTACGAAAACCAACCAGAGCCAAGCAAAAGGATATGCGAGAGCTCGTGGAGATCTCTCATCCCTGTTCTCATCCAGATACTGTACAAAGAGCAGACATATTCACCACGCATAGGGGGAAGGGCACGTGAGAAACCTGAAGGTGTCTCCCTGACTGGTCCGTCATCCAGGTGGCCAGGACACGGCCATCGCTATTGGATCCAGTACCTGGAGGTGGACCCGTGAGGTAGGATTTCTTGGATGGGGGGTCCTCTGCGAGTGGAAGTGGGACACAGACGGGTGAGACACTTTATGCCCCTTTTTCCGACAACTTTTCCCCAACATACCACGTAGGATACACAAACCTCAAACACCCCAACTCAGAGAATCCTCCTTTCTCTGTTCCCTGATCTCACCCTTCTGACGTTATCAACACCCCTAAGACAAAGAGTATAATTTTCCATGATAAAACCCCTCCTGCCGATGCGAACCCTTTCACATATTACAAAGGACTACAGACTAACACCCAAGCAATACCGGACATGTCTCAACACCAGGGTCAGGCATAGTCAGGCATTGAGGAGAACCGCGCACACCTGACGGCCCTTTCCCTTCCGCACAGGGATAAAAGGGGGAGCACAATATGAGCAACGAAAAATGCATGTCCAGGGAGCTAACTCAGCACAGCAATTCAAGAGGAAAAGAAAGACGGCGCATACCAAGAGGGTGACAAGGAGTGAAGTGACCTTGCCCTTTCCGACCAAGGCCCATGAAACCTCAGAAGAAGGAATCGTAAGACCGCGAACAATAGCCAGCATGTGTTGCAGCAGATGTCAATGGTACACAAGACCCTCCTCCGCTGATAACCAACCGGGGAGAGATGCTTGTCTCTGTGGTACCAACCTTCACTCCAACGAGGGAGAAAGCCAAGCGGTTTATCACAGCCGGTTAGTCGAGGGGAGTGTTGATAAGAAACCAAACGAAAAGTAGCAAACAGCTAAATGAACTTTGAAAGAGTGATTGATGAGAAAGGGGGAAACCAGCAACAGAGGAGTCCGGCACCACGTGGGTGCTCACTCAGGGAACTCTGAGCAATTACCCGATTATTGAAACTACCATAACCAGAGGGCCATGGGAAAGGCAAGAAGAGGGGTCAAAGTGGTCATACAAGGGTCTTGTAAAATCCTCTGTACAGTCGAAAGTCTTTGACCGACAGATGATTGTGAAGCTAAGGGAAGTGAATCCTGATTTGTAACACTTCAATGAGAAAAGGTGTATTGACAGATTGGCAAATGTGAACCCGAGCGAGGGATGCCAATAACAAGGGAATAAACTCTAAAGTCTCGAAATACAGTGTGTTGACAAGAATGAACCCGGCCCAGGGATGTCCACAGTGAACTGTACAAAAAGATATTAATATTTGCGAATATCACCAGGAAAGTTGCATTGAAAGTCATAGTGAACCCGATCAAGGGAGGCAAACAGTCGAGCCAGATCTGAGCCCAGAATAGGGGGATGAAAGGGTGAAAAGCCAACACCTTCCGACCCGTGAGTGCAACAAATCAAAATACGAGTGGTAAAGCCCTTTGAATGCTTGATATGCCAGAGGGAACCCAATAAAGAAAAGTGATATTTGAGAGGGGTTTGAGAACTATCACCCAAATACAGAGAAGAGCTTTTTGTTGAACTTTTGTTTTGATACTGTGAATCTGACAGACCCTTGAAATCAGGAGAAATAACTATCAGAGAGGCTGGTCTCATTAAAGAACTTTCTAAGGACCCGTGCCCGGAAGAGGGGGATCTGAAGGGGAAAGACATCACCCAATGTATGTGTAAAAAGGAACTCTTTAATTGAATACATCAGACCCAAGGCAGCAGAAGACTGTGTCACGACCCTCGCCCAAAACCCCCTTGTGCAAACCCATTGGCCAGGTGGAGTCAGGACTCGGGCCTCTAGAGCCTGGCATCCTCTTCAAAAGCCCTCATGGGGCCAGTCCTGGCGCCTATGGCGCCAGGCTCATACACCATGAACAACAATGTGCTTGGGAACTACTTTATTGTATTGTCAGCCAACATGGAGGCATCCACATAGCTTGGTTCGTAAGAACCAAGCTATGCGGTCTAGTGTTTTGGGTGTGGCAGGCCTGGAACTACTTTCCCTGGTACTACTTTACCTGGGCTATATAAACCACACTCTGACTGCAGAACATGCTTCGTGTTACTTTGCAGCTTGCAACGTGATGCTCACCGTGTCCAGCTATTCCCTCGAACCTCGGAGAAGCAGAACCTGCAAGGAGACAAAAGGAACATCTTTAGCAGCAGCATCTTACCTACAGTCTTCATCTTTAAACACTCGCAGCTACTGAGAACAGCTTCCTCGAACCTGCACGCCTCCCGGACAGAACAACCTGAAAGAGGAAGATAGAGGCAACATTAAAGAAAGCTGTAGAGACATTTACAAATTACGAACTGCTCAAAAGGCTTACCTGGCTGGTCGCCTCTCGGCTGGCACCACTCCGACATTTCACTCGCGCTGAAGAACACTGCGGCCTACAAGGAAGGAAAACACAGGTTAGCAAAGGCAAGACTTTGCAGCGCTGCGCATAGCGCTTACTTACCGCATCATAGCGCTCTTAATGCGCCATCATTTACCAGCGGGGCTCAACCAAGCCAGTTCGCCGCACTGAAGCTCTGCATACCTGGGAGAAAAAAGAGACATTTTAAACAAAGAAAGGCTTGCAGGATAGCAACAAAACTAAAGAACAGCAATAAGACCTACCTGAACAATATCAAACGGGCCAGCGTTAGTGAAGTAACTGGACCGCACTCGCCCATGAAAGACAACGCGCCCCTGCAAAGAAGGCAGGACTGAGAGCATGCCTAATTCTACCACAAGGCAGAACCTTCCCCGCAGACCACATCAGGGCAAAGCTGAGAAGCATACCATCGAGTAGCCCAGCTGGGTGGCGTCCCTGTGGATACCAGGTGAGCGTAACACTTTGATAGAAAAGAGACTTAACCACTGAGGGCCCCGATTGCTGAAAGTGGAACTGTTAGCTTGTGCTTGGAAAGCTCGAGCACGTGCTGTGCTCCAAAGTCCCACCTTATCCCGTGCAGAAAACATGGGGAAGGGAGACCTCAAGTACTGCATCCTGACTTACTATTTGTGAACACTTCCTTCTTTCTTGAGAGCATTATCCCACACCTCTTTTTGTATTTAGCGTATGAATTGGCAATAGGTTTTTCTTAGTATAGGCCTTTTCTTTGACACAATGCCACTGGGCTGCCTTATTATTTGATGGTCGAAGATGCTCCCATCTTCGATTTAGGTTTAGATTAGGCATTTTTCCAACCTACCTTTGCAGATAAACACCCTTGAACTGGGATCCCTTGTGTCTGTCTTTACTGTTCCCACCATGAGTTCCTTGCACTGGTCTCTGGTTATTGTCACCAAGGTGAAGTTCAAAGAATGGGCAAATAGAACAGCCACCCCTGAATGCTTGGTCGGAGAAGACGCAAAATATTGGCAGGAAAACCACTTAGCGCAACGCCAAAACAAATTCAACTGAACAGCTGGTGATGCTATAATACCACCCAACCACCATCCTATGCTATCCCCTAGAACAGAAGCTAATAACCGGCCCAACATGAAACCACAGTTCCAAAACATGAGACCACCCCCCTGATATGTGCTGTGAAGTAACGAAGATGCAATTTTAAAAACAACAGGTCCACTGCCACATAGAATGAAAATAACAAGGAAAAACTTAAAACCCAACAGAGAAAATGGAAACCATCCCTTGTGGGACAAACATTGGGTTGCCAACAAACCCAATGAGGGCGGGTACTCCCGATGCCCTGCCCATGAATACAAAAACATGAAAACAGCAAGCAGCCCTGTGGCCATCCCAGATCCAACCATCCTAACCAAACTTGGCAACGGTAGTAACCACTCAGAACCAGGCCCCAAGAATGGAAAGAAAAAACAAACCCCAGAGAAGAAAGGTCAAAGCACATCAGAAAGTCATGTGGGCACTTCCGGGCCGCTGTTCTCTCTCGTCTGACCATAGAGGATATTCTCCAATCTCTGTGTCTGCCTCTCCTAGAGCGTACTTTGGAGCAGTCTTTTTGGTGGCCATCCTACTCAGGTTCCTCAGGCAACTGTATCTCTGTGCGAGGCATCTTCAACACCTCCAAAGCTGCAGAAAGTGTCACAAACTGATGCTGGATTCCCTCATACGTGAACAATATGAGGAAGGGATAACCCCATCTATACCAAACCTTCTTCTTCATCAGTCACTGAGTGAGCGGCGCTGAACAGTTCCTTGGGATAAGTCCTGAATTATCTGCCAGTCGGTGTCCTGAAACATAACACAGTGTTGAGCCCTGAGTTTCTGAAAAATTAGTTCCTTGGTCCGAAAGAAGTGAACTCTGGGTAATACATCTGGAAGAAGGTTTTGGCATTGCAGGAAAATTGAGAACACTCGATGTGTATGGTCCAACATCAGATCTGCCTGTTCAGTGTCCCCAAAGATGCTACGAAAGAGATTGCTCAATATGCCTCCAAATCCTGGTCTAGGTCTTCCAGTCGTTCCTCCGTGATCTTCTTATGCTTCTCTAAAGCCGCCACTCTTTGCCCAAGTTGGCCGTTGGAATTGGCTTGATCACAGAAAGCAGACTCAGGCCTGCTTATATTATAAATATAATTGTTTTTTAATACCATGCTTAATACCGGGACCAGTTTCTAAGCGCAAGCCCAGGTTCGAACCTGTGTTGCTATGCATTGTCTTGCTTCAGAGACAAACAAGTTATCCACGAGCTATCCTCCCAGTATAATGTTAAACCGATGTTCCGACTGCTGGACAGTATGCGACAATTCCTGGAAGGAACTTTTCAGTTCTTGAACAGTGGACGCCATCGCCTGCTGAATGGATTGAGGTAGTTGAGCAATGTCTGCTTTAGTGGCCGGCTGCGAGTCAGAATCCAGTGCCGGAGCTGTGTCTTTTGCCAACTGCCCAGTTGATAGTGGCTTGGAGGATTGCAGCAGGTCCTTAATGGAAGATGTGGACTAATCTTTGGACTTGGAAGATTTCATGGTCAGGCCCACACTGCACACATGGCAGTTTAAAACAAGCAACTCGGAAGGTAGACCTCAATAAGTAGCAGAAGTCGCAATATGTCACCTCTAAGAGGAACACAACGCAGGGGCTCAGTTGTCTCAAATCCAAGAAGAGCCAGAGGAAGTCCAGTACAGGGTGAGCATGTAGCTGGAGCAACTCTGATGTCCTTAGGCAGTGTGTAAAGTATTTCCAGACAGAATCAAAGTACCCCAAGCACCTACTAGTGTCTCAAGTCAGAAAGAGCCACTGGGTAATCGAGGCACAAAGGGAGGCCACCCAAACAACTGAATGGCCAAGGTGCTCACAGGGGGGGGGGGTGACAGAGGAGGTTTGAAAATGCCCCAACATAGAGGTTTGCCTCATATATTGGATGCCAGAGAGAATTTAATATGAAAACCTGGGGCTCTGTATAGGTGCAGCTCAAACAGTGTACCGCACCCCCACAAGCTCAGTGTATGCTCACAGTCAGACTTGTGCTATATGTCTCAGCGCTGTCAGCGCGGGACAATGTCCTGGAAGTGCTGTGCTTCTTCTTCGGAGAGTGCCAGAGCCCGGCAGAGAAGACGGCTACGGCGCCAGCCCACAATGCTTGGGAGACGACAGGCAGACCTGGAGGAAGGGGCTGGAATAGGTTCTGCGTCCCTTGCAGCCCGACCCCATTTCATACTGGGCAGATAACACAGGTGATGGACATCTGGCGGCCTCCATGGCATCTGGGGATCAAGCGGGAGACAAGCAGTAATCGGCGTCGGGGGGGAGCAGGCGGCCCGGGTTCTGATGGCCCGTTACTCACCCGCTCATGCCTATATACTAAGCCTGTCACCCTCATGCTTACAGGCGCAGGGCGCAGATAATTAAGTAAGTTGGAGGACTTTGTGTCCCGCGGGGCTCTGGTGCATAGTGAGCTGCTACTAGCTCTGATCGGGCGGGTGATCCAGGATCTGCAATTCGCCTGCTTGTGTGTGGGAATCCAACAGCGCTGTCACAGCAAGGAGGAGTGCCGCGAGTTCAGCGCATAGGTTGTCATGGCCATTTTGAGGCATCACGTAGGCCAGCAACCAGCAGGGAGCAATTCAGTAAAATATAGCGCAATTAACGTGTCAGACGCATAGTTCCACATGGGGTGCCCAAGCTCTTCCGACAGCCGAATCCAGTGTAGAGACAGCGAGCATCTGGACTGGGGCACTGTGTGCCGCATTTCTCACAGTAGGGCTGCGGCGCCCTCGAATCTCATGACTCCATTAGACTCCAGCCAGGCCACACACCCCCTCTCCTCCTCTTTCTGTTGGTTATCTCCTTGGGATCCCTGAACTGAAGGGTTGGGATCCAAAGTTCAGTTTTCTGCCCCCAATGCTCTTCAAATGGGTTTCCTCTGGGGTCTTCTCATTGGCCTTCTGCAGATTCCACCGCTGTGGGTCTAGATACCCCACGGCACCTTGTTTTTTTCTTGGCACAACTTTCTCCTACCTCAACCCAGCTTCGAGTCTCACTGTGTACCCCGGTCCAGACTTCTTGCACATTCAGGACCAGGATCCTGTTGCATACTGGCTGGGCAAGGATTTGGCCTGATCAGGTAGGTGTTATTCCCAAAGTTGAATAGAATGACCTTAATCTCTCTGCATTAATGTCTCTTTATGACTCCTGTTGCCACATCCAGGGAGAGCCTGTGTCAGACTTTGTGGAGAATCACCCACAGAGTCCGGTTCTGACCAGCGTTTTCCCATCGGCGGGACCACCACCTCCTCATCCCCGTATAGGTTGTAGCCTGCTCCTATGTGTGTTGCCCTGGTAGGCACTATTACAGTCTGTGATTCAAAACTACTTTCAGCATCTTCCTAAATGGTTGGCCACCTCTGTACCAGGGCTTGGATGATGCCACAATCACCTCACGTGTGGCAGATGGCCTTAATAACATGCAAAGTCTACAGGAAACCTCAAGGGTTTTTATTTTTTTTTAAACCGCCTAAGGAATATTGACTGCTATCATTATCAATGTGTAGATTGTTCAGTATTAAGATAAGCCCATGGTATATTAAGATAAGCCCATGGTTCAATATTAAGACAGGCAATGTGTTCAAGGGCATGCACCAGACTGGAAAGTGGTAGGACAGAAAGATACATTTTTGGGCGTCCCTCTCTCGTGGGCGTCTCCCACCCTAGCTCAGGTGTCCCTGAATCTCAGTGCCTGCCTATTCCACAGCGGCCGAGTCACACAGCTGAAAAAGCTTCAAAAGCCATCCTAAGCCTCTCCCCCATTTCCAGCATGGTTATTGTAACAGTCGCTGATGGCTTCTATGCGGTTTCTCTGGCATGCAGTGGGTCTGAAAGTACATCTTCTGCTACAGTGAGCTGTTTGCTTGGTTGGCATCCTGGAAATGGCCTGGTTGAACTGAAGGTTCAACATTCGTCTCAGGGGCAGTTTTATGTTTCTTTGACTCCAGTCCGGGTTGTCTTAGTCACTTCCAGGTGTATTCTGATAGCTGCAGTTCTGAAAAAAAGGGAGAACACTGGCCAGAAATAGTACTGGAAGGCATTGTGTGATAGAAAGCAGTACCAGTAATCACATTCAAGGCACCAGCAAAGAGGGCTAAGGATTGCCACCCACCCTCCTCTTGGCAAAACTGAATGCAAATGTAGCTTTTTATTTCAGTATATTTTTGTTTATACAAAGCTTTTATACATAAAAATTTACAAAACAAGGTAACATTACACTCCTATGCAAACAACCGTACAGTATTTTAGGCAGACACTTAGGGGTCATTATGAGTTTGGAGATGATAAAATATGCGCTATTTCCCGAATACCACATGTTTTACTGCTCTCCTAAATTACAGATTTCCTTTTGGAAACTCTTGCATTCTGGCATTTTGTGTGGGCGTAATTAGCTCCACGCAAAAGCATTACGTGGAAAAATGCCATTTGCTGATGGTGTCCTGTGGGTTTGCAAAATGGGGAATAACTGAAGTGTGCCTTCAAGTTACCACCTGCTTACAGCATGGTCTCTGAATAAAATACCACCAAACTCTTAATCAGGCTCTTAGTGCCTGCAAACTTAGTTTCGATTTTAAGGCTTTTTCCATTCCAAAACATTTTGACACAGCTAAGAATAAACATGAATAATTCCAAGCAGTCCTTCAGCTTGACTTGCCTACCAAACCTCTGGGACAGACGTTGCTTTGATTGGACTTTGCCATTGGCACTAGGTGATCACTTTAGGCATACTCATCAATGTAATACTACAGCTGTTCAGTGGACATGCTCAACTTAATCTTAACTCAGGATGGCAAAGAATTACGAATCTAAAGACCAGAATCCCTATGACGCAAGGAAAAGTCGTGTTTTTGGATGCTGAATGGGGAAATAAAACGAAATGACAAAAAGAAATGGGGATACCAACCACCAAAGAACTGCTGCACAAACACTTTGACCACAGTAACCTCAACAATGACAATAACCAAGCTTATAAGTAGGAATAAACTGCCATGGATGCATTGCCTGGGCTGTGCGGTAATCTAATAAACAGACTAGAGCATCAAGGACAAAATTAGATTAGCCTGACCATGGCTAGAAAGGTAACTCTCTTTATGACTCCAAAAGAAGTGTATTGCGCTAAAAGTGTTTTGACGGTTGCAGATCATTAGATCTGAACTGTAGATTTAGCAAAAGAACAAAACTTTTCAGGTCTTACTGTCGTATATATATATATATATATATTTGTTCTAATTAAGGGTGCCAATGTTTCCTTTATAATGTACATAAATCTTAATCCCAGGGGGCATCTATGCTACCTTCAAGCCCTGTATCCTCTCCAAATCCATAGGACCGCAGAAAAGAAAAGGTTAAAAGAAATGACAGAAGGTCAATAGCGAGTGGTGAATATTTTCAGTAGAGGGCCATTTACATCTTTCCCAAACTGACCAAGACTAGCGAGGGAGCGCTAAGAGTAATGTAAGGTGCTTTGGGGTAGGATTTTCCCTATGAGAAACCTTTTGTAATAATCGGTTGAAATGGTGCTTTTTACAGCACAATATTTGAGGAAAAGCCATCTAATTTACATTTGGTACTCTATGGTAATAAATGAAATAATCCTATAGATGCCGTTATCTACATTTTGCGCCAGCATCTCCATAGTAAATCCCTTTCATGAAGCTGTGCCCACAATATATGCCAATATTCCTACTTTGTTGTCAATGCAAAATCATCAGAGTGGTTTATACTCACAATAAATACCAGCATTGTTATTGTTAAACAAGGCATATAATAAGCAGTGTTGCATAACAATTTTCTATGCAATTCTGTAGGATTGCTAATTAAATTGGCACTTGCGTAGCAAAGCTAACTATTTAAGTTATCCTTTTCAATGAAAGCACAGCTTGCCCTGCATTCCGCTCTTGCCCTCGGGAATCCACCCACTCTCTTTTTTCTGCAAGTTTAAAGGGGCTAATGGAGAGAGAGAGTACAGCAGTAATCATCTCCTCCACTCTCAAGTGCCAAAGGCCTGTGTGGGAGTGCTAGGCACGATTTCTTTTTTTTCCAATTAATTGCAAAACAGAAGTAATCAGGAGGATACTTTTATTAAGCTAACTATATTCTATCTGGCAAAGACAGGTATTTGTTAACTTTATTTCATTTTAAAGACAGTCATGTAATTCCATTACTAAAAAATCTAAGTTGTTACAAAGCACTTAATTGTCTACATGCTTTACAGTAAAGTTTAGGTTTGTGTATCTAAATCTCAGTGTCAACTACATTTCATTTTGTCGGGGAACATGACGAGTGAACACTTTTTAAAATGTACATAACTAAAATCTTTTGATGGCAATCTAACTTCTCGAAGCATCTTTATTTTTATTTCTATTATGCTATATAGGTCATAAAATTAACTTTTAGTACACATCAAACAAACTACATCATTCACAATTTCATTTACATTCCACACATTACTGCATTACATTTCTACAATTTGACACACAAAATCTAAAATGCTAATTAAAAGTGAGATTTCATTAGTATTTACAATCCTAATCCATAGACCGTCTAGCGTTAACCCACTAAAAAGAGACAATTTCTCTTTTCGAATCAGAGACAAAGAAGGTCACTCAATGCATAAATGTTTCAATGAATCCACCTCCTGAAAGCAGTATCAGCACGTGCTCAAAGATTTGCCAATCAATCTCCTCTCGCGGGCAGCAGATTCAATTGAAACCTTAGGACTTTTAATCAAAAGTCTTTTGCAGGGTACTTTTTTAAATAAGGCAGCATCACATTAAAACTTTTAACCAACCAATTAAAATTAAAATTAATACAACGATACCCCACAATTGCTGCCCTGGTCTCAATCCATGCTGACCTATACAATTCCTGCGTAACTTTGTTTGGGTTACTATGAAGCTCTTCCAGGGAAGATTACATTTTCACTAGAATGTCAAAAAGTAACTTACCCATTTATTCAAAGTCGAACAAGATCCTTTCTCCCACATTGAATTTAAAAAGTATGTTAGCAAGTAATAGGAGTAGACCCCATTCAATATTAGTTTATACAGATAAAATCTCCAATTCAAATCTGACTCCCACAAAAGGCACTGAACTCGGAAGACGAAAGACCCTCCTCCACATTATCGCCCCCAATTTCTGCCAGGGTACGATCTCATCAAAGCTCTCCGCGCCAAAGTTCAACCGTGGCAAAGATTTTTGTCGATAACATGTTATCAAAGGGAGCGCTGAATACCTTCCAAATCTGTAATCAATTGCACCAACTGCACAGCCGCGGCCATACATTTTACCTCCAAATTTCGGTAAGGCTGAGCTTGACCCCTACTTGCTGAAAGGTAGCTTCCGAGGTATTTATATTGTTTTACCACTTGTAGGTGCTGCCCATTCAGGATCTTAAAATATTAAAAACAGGATTTTCGATTTACTATTGGTAATAGGCAGATCTCATTTCTCTAAATAAGCTCTGATGGAATGTAAGGCTCTCTGGAGTCCTATTGGGGTCAAGTTGCATATGACAATGTCAACTGTGTAATTTAGGTACTGAAGTTTCGTAGCAACCAACTGAGGGGGCTATGTCCTCATTTGCTCCCCTGTCTGCCATGTCCTTTATATAAAAACTATATAGAAAGGGTGTGATGACGCACCCCTGCCATAGGCCACGATTAGTGTTGATCCACCCTGTGTACAAACCTTCAGCATCTAGTCTAACCTTTATTTTTGTTCCCCTATGTAAGGCCTCCAACATCCTAATCAAAGGGAGGGGACAGCCATTCGTACTAAGTTGTTCCCACAGGAATGAGCAATTAACATGATCGAATGCCTTACTTATGTCAATGATAAACTGGCCTTCCCTGTTCCTTGACCTGTTTCGCCAATATAAACAGCACAAAGCTGTTTAATACAGTTCCCACCCTCTTCTTAAACTCCGCCTGGCAAAAATCAAATTTCCCTGACATAAGTGGCCCACAGTTGAAGTTTCTTTAATAATAATCTTGAACATTTTTCATTAGAAACATCCAGCAAGGAGATTGGCCTATATTGTAAAGGCAAAGCTGTATCCCCTCCCTTAAAAACCAGAACAATAAAGGCATCCCCCCAAGAAACTGGGAACTTCCCCGTATGTAGAATATTGTCAAATAAGCCAGCTAGAAGATGGGACCAAAAAGGGATGTCTGACTTCAGAGTTAAGTTAGAGAGGCTATGTCGGCCCAGAGCACTGGACTTTTTACTAGTCCTAATTAATAGTGCTATATCCTCTGTGTCCCGACTAACGCACTCAGTCAATTTTGACAGGCATATTCTTTTTGAAGACTCAGCTCTCCTTTTAGATAAAGTGCAGATAAACTATTTACCCACATATCTTCTGCTATTGATTGAATTTGCAGGTATTTGTCTGACCATTTTGGTTTCAATAGTGGCCAGAACAGGTTCCCCTTGTTGCTCAACATACAGCCCATACATTTTTCTGCATCATTTATCGCCATTACAAACTCGTGGCCTTTCAGCCAATTTGAAATGCTGTTTTTCATGGCAACAATATATCTCATGGCACACCCCATATTCCCGCTTTGGATCCTTTTTATTGCCACGTGGAGCCACTTGTTCCTAAAGCTAACTTCTTCATCAAAGACATGCTTATCGCATGTCTGTTTAAATCTCTTAGTTAACACGGAAGCAGGAAGCAGGTGCCCCAGCACTAAGAGGACACATGGCGGACAGCCCTGAGGTGGGCATACGCCACTGTCACTTCTGCTTAAGAGGAAACAAACCTGGTGGTTAAAAGGCTGCGCCATTCTTTGTGACCATTTAACTGCATGGTCCCTTGGATTGATCTAAACAATCAGCGGGGTCGCTGTTACAGTTGACTGATTTAATATGGGGAGCTTGCAAATCAGCATACCATCATCACTTAGTTCTGACTGCCTAATTTCCAAGCTCCCACTCGCCTGTGACATCTCAGCAGAAATAAATATATAATCGATGGTCAATCTGCCCAAGTTATTTTGGCATGTAAAACCCCAGTTTCCATTAAGCTGGGCCAGGACCCATGCCTCTAGTTCCTGGCACACCAAGAAACTTCTATCCCATTTTATACTCAGGGTCTTAACTCTTTCTGGGAATATATACTAAAAATGTTCTAAGCATTCTGCATTAAAATCAACCAAAATGATCACAAATGCCCCTTCCTCTGGAATTTCACCTAAGAGTAAAAAAGAGAGACCTGGAAGGAAATCCTCCATGCTCGTACCTTCCGGGTTAAAATATACATTTACCACCACAAATTTCTGTTCTAATCCCAAGTCAAGGAGTTTCTACTACAAGAGGTTCAGAAGCATATCCCACCTATGTGACTCAATCTGCCGCATACTGATACCCAAACTAACGCGGTCAGTAAACCCCCAAATGGCTGGCCTCTAGTACCACATTGAGCTTTTATGAACTTCACATCACAACCCTCCAATATAGGGGTGTCCATCAGCAATGTTGCTTGCAGACAGATTATGTCGAATAATGTAAATATTCCCTGAGTTTCAACAATTCTTGCAAACTCTCTCGAGTTCCATGACGTGATCACAATGTCCTTCTTTCAAACCTCCCTGTTGACCCCATTAGTATCCTTATACGCACATTCTCCCCTCTGGGGCCACTCAAAGTTGATCCGGTCTAACTCTCTAGGGCTTCTCCACCTATTGTTCTTATTGTAGCCCGTCTCATCCCCATCCTCTCCAGTATAAGAAGCCCTTAACTTTACATTAGTCTCACCTACATTGTCATAGGGGCCTCCTTCCAGGACTTCAAAACCCAAGGGTAGAAGAGCATCATACTCTCCCAATATTGCATTCTTAATAATTTGCGAATGACGATCTACTCCGACAACATCCAGGCAGTCCTCATAAACAAATTACACAGTTTTTATATCGCCTTAACTAACCAATCTAAGACTTGGTATTTCAGTTAACAATGAGAGGCTATCATTTCTATTTAAAGTTTGACACCACCTTAAGTTCTGACTCTTGACTTGGTTTTCTTGTACCTTTCCCAAACCTCTTTGAACCCACCTTAAAGCACCCCTGCGAATCCTTATACTCAGGGAGCTTTTAACATTTCGGCACACCTGTCCTCTTTTATTCAACAGTCCTGGCTAAGGGTAGTATGTTTTGCAAATTGCCATGCACCACCAATTCCACTCCCTGGAGTGGTTTTATACCAACCGATTTGGTAAATAGTGGAAAATAATTCTGAGACTTAACCGTACTTTGAATACACACAGCCGGTAGCTTCAAAGCAGGACCTGGGCTCACTGTAGGACCACTCAGAGGTTGCACTACCTCCCTCAACCTGCAAGTTTTACCGGGACCTAGGAGTGTTAATCTACATACCGCGACTTCTGGGGCCCTTACCCCTTTTTGCTGGCTACCATCTTCTAACGATTCATCCTCCACAGAATAAACTGAGATATTGCTTAAATCAAAGGAGGAACCCTCCTCCTTCACAATACACCCAGTTTTATTCTGTTTTTTTTGCCCTTGGGTAACTGGACATTAGATGTATCCCCCTTTATTTGCTAGAATCCTATGTGTCCCATGTCTTTAGCCCCCTTATTGAATTCCTTATTTCATACAACTCCTCCCCTTGCTGCCTTTTGTTCACTATCCAGATGCCGCCGTAAGTCATTCAAAAATGTCTGTGAGTCTTTGATTTTTCTTTGTGTGGGCATCTTACAGTTTTTAAGCTTCTTTTGAATATACTCCACCACCATGTGCCTTTCTATCCCCTGCCTTAGGAGAAATCATCTCTATATGTCTACTACTCAAAATATTGACCATTCCCAAAGTGGAAACTGGCAGCAAAGGGGTGTCACTTGGCCACTATTTTGGCCCCTCTTGCCCCTCTCGCCCACCCATACCCATTTCCTGACCAACGTCTAAATCCCCTGTAGCATACAAGGGGAATGGTGATGCTCAGTACTTTTTTCCATTGGCCTTTGGTTTAAAATAGAGGCAGTAATAAATCCCCCTAGAAAGCTCACCTTTCTGCTTAACTCCTTCAAAATGGACCTAACCTCATGTATTTCAAAATGGAGGGATTCATAACCTCCATCCATCATGTCTAACAGCCACGGCAGGACCGGGAAGGACAGTTCATCCACCACCGTCATGTCCTGTCCTGCTCTGAGGCGGTATAGAGGCCTGCAGGGGGGACACGCCATGGGGAGTTTCCATCACACATGCTGACTTCGCAGTCCACACATTTTTCAGAGGGGCTGTCGCCTGCCTTTCATTCATCCTAACCATATTCCCAGCCTTAATTACTCCAAGAATACATGGGGTATTGTGTATCATATTATAACGTGATCAGGTTGATGAAGCATAATCCCTGTTAAAGCCTAAGCGTGAGCTTGAGACTCTGGAATCAAGCATTGGTTTGATTTAAAATCCAAGGAAAGTCCAACTTGTTTCCCTAACTCATGGGAAATTACTGAAGCAAGCATCGAGACATCAGAAACAAGGTCCACCTCCTACCCGATTTCCACCGGGACTATGACTTGAATGTTTTCCTCAATTCATATCCCCATCCTTACTGTAAGGGAGTATCTTTACCAGCGGTATCTTTAGATCCTTCTGCTACAGGCACAGTCAATGGCAGAAACATCTTATATATTGCTGGGGGTGGGTGGTTTATTCCAGGCCTTCACCAGTGTACATTCTTCCACCGTGGAACAGTCAGTTAATGGAACACATGTCCTCTCCCCCACATGTCCATGGGTATAAAAGCCACTAATGCCTTTGAGGAAGATGCTCTCTGCATCTTTGTTAGATTTGAAGCAGAAGGGATTGGGTTGGTTTCCAGCCCCTTACTTTTTAAAGTGGCCACTATACAAACTCCTCTTTCCTTATGAATCCAATGCAGCCTCGTTAAAAAATAATGAGTCCGGGCAGTCACCAACACAGAAGAAAGCTCCCCAAGTTACTTAATTCCACTCTGCTTCACAGCGTCAAGATACCTCAAGATTTAGCAAACAAGGCTCAATGGACTCAGTCCCACAGCCACAGTGTAAGTGGAAAGTCTGACTGCGTCACCCGCAGTACTTCAAAGGCAAGCTAAAACACACCAGCACAGATCACAGTAGGCACCAACCCCACGCCAGAGACTGCCGAGGCTGCACACCTCTGCGCAGCTCCCACATCACTATGTGGGGTGCCAACTTCACTCACCACATTGGGACAGTATAGGTGCTGGTGAAACACAGTACAAGTAAAATTACTGATACAATATATAGATGTAAAATGATGTGTAGTAGTATATAGAAGCGGGAGTCAGGTGGAAGCTAGTTGGACTGCCCATGCATCTACCAGCAGGTCAGTACATGGCTGCTAGGGCAGAGAGAGGGGAAGAGGTTTTCTCCAGCAAGCCAGCCCTCACCCCTGCGGCAGCTAAGCCAATCACCTTCAATCACGATGATACAAGCACAAACACTGGGCTCTGAATTTCCAACCCTTGATACTCCTCAATACTCCAGTCTTCAGCGTTTGCCACGCTTCCTTCGTTTTCTTGGCGTCCCTTCTGTGGGGCTTCCGTAAGGCTAGAGGAAAGCACCTAAAATGCATGTGCAACAGGAACGGTCTCACCTGTGCAACTGGTGCTAAACCCATGATCTGATCCCATACTACTGGACATTGTAACTTATCAAACTGTTGCTTTATACCAGCTATTCTAAAAGCGAGATGGCCATATGCTATAATATTACACCTAGTTTGCCTAGTTCTCTGCCTGCTACACCATCCACTCTGGTTAGGCTCTTACTTTCTTTCCTCTGACATAATACATACACAAAGCTAACTGGATATGAACGCAAAGTAGAGATCAATAGTTCCATCCAGTGTGTAGACCTACAGATCTACTGCACTCCTATACACTGCAGTTAGCCTACAGAGCCTGCTTTGCTCTATGATTATGACTGCATTATATATTAGCAACTGTGAGAGAGAACTGTCCAAACTGCTTTCATCGACTTTTTATCATATCTATTTATTTGTGTCCATTCATGCAGCTAACCTATTACATTTTATAGACACTCATCCAGAGCTCCCAAAAAATCCTCTCAGCCACACTTTTATGAAGGGAGAGCACCATTTGCAGGGGATGTTTGGAACTATTATTTAGCATTTTCTTTGATTGCAGTAAATATCAAATAAATGTTTCACTGTGCTCCACTGGCCTCTGGTTGGTAGCAGTGTGTCAAACAAAGTGGGTTTGCGGTGACATGCACCATTTTACATAAAGCACACTTAAATTTGTTGTCATCCATTGCCATGGGTTGAGTGCATTTCTCTTAGGTCGAGTAGGTAAGGAACAAGTTACTTACCTATAACTGTTGTTCTCCAGCATGGGTCTGACATGGATTCACATGCTCATGAATATTCCCCGTCGTCAGGCCGGGAATCCTTGGTAAAGAAAAAAATCAGTATCAGTTTAGTTTCTGATCTGTCTTTCTTAGTAGTAACCAATCACTGATCTCTAGGTCATACTGCCCCCAGCCAATGACTGCCCTCTACCTATGCCCCTCCCCTGGCAGCCATCCTCAGATTTGGTAGCATGTAAAGTGGCAGTATGACCAAGTTTAGAGCCGCATAGGGGAAGGAGGGAGGGTTCGCATGTGAATCCATGCCAGACCCATGCTGGAGAACAACAGTTACAGGTAAGTAACTTGTTCCTTCTCCAGCATGGGGTCTGGCATGGATTCACATGCTCATGAATATAAGAATACATAGCAGTACACACATGCACAACCACGGGAGGTGGCAACAGGCTCAACATTAAGCAATACAACAACTCAACATTAAGCTTCTCTTACCTCCTCACCAGGCTCACCTCAAGTGAACAGGTTGTGCAGCACTGCTTGGCTGACCCCGGACTCCTCCCTGGAGTCCCGATCGACACAGTAGAATCTTGTGAAGGTGTGCATCGACCTCCACGTAGCAGCCCTGCAGGGGCACACGAGACAGGAACGCCGTGGTAGCAGCGATCGCTCTGGTCGAATGGGCTCTCGGACGGCCGGGCAGCGATCGGTTTGCCAACCAGTTAGAGTGCATGATGCAGCCGGAAAGCCATCTGGAAATGGAAGCCTTCGAGAGAGCCTTCCCTTGATTCACAGGTCCAAAGTTCACAAACAGCTGTGATGTCTTCCGAAAACTCTTTGTGCGGTCCACGTAGAACTTCAGCGCTCTAGCCACATCCAGCGAGTGCAAAGTCCTCTCGGCCGGAGACGAAGGCGACGGGAAGAAAACTGGCAACACCAAGGGCTCGTTGAGGTGGAAGTCCGACGGCACCTTGGGCATAAAGGAGGGGTGCGTCCTCAGCACCACCCTTGTATCGTGAAAAGTATGGAGGCTTGCAAGATAGGGCCTGGATCTCTCCCACTCGTCGTGCGGAGGTGATGGCCACAAGAAATGCTGTCTTCCACGACAGGAACATCAACGGCACCGAATGCATGGGCGCGAATGGGGCCCCCATGAGCCTGGTCGGCACCACGTTGAGCTCCCACGCCGGGGCGGGGGCCTTCACCGGCAGGAATGATCGGAATACTCCCTTCATAAATTCATTCACCAGGCGATGAGACCACAAGGACGCCTGTCCTGTAGTTCTGGTGTATTGGGAAATGGTAGCCAGATGTATCTTCATGGAGGCGTGAGCGAGTCCAGCTTTGGCCAGCGACAGTAGGTACGGCAATACTTGAGGGGCCGTAATCCGTAGAGGGTTAATCTTCTGTGCACGGCACCAGACAGAGAACCTCTTCCACTTATGTCCATAGCATTTGAGAGTTGAGGACGCCCTGGCTTTTGCAAGAACCTCTCTGCAGTCAGCCGGGATATAGTATCCTCCAAACTCTAGTGCTGCAGGAGCCAAGCCTGCAAGTTCAGCGACTCCGGGTCGTGATGGAGAATGGCGCCTCCTTCTCTGGAGAGAAGATCCGCGTCCGTCGCCAGCTTGATAGGTGGGGACGCTGACAAGTTCAGAAGGTCCGGGAACCAGATCTGTCTCGGCCACGCCGGTGCGACGAGGATCATCCTGCACCTGGACCTCTTGAGCTGGTTGATGAGACGGAGCAGCAACAGCAACGGAGGGAACGTGTACAGGAATAGGCCGCCCCAAGGGAACGAGAAAGCATCGCCCATGCTCCTCGGTTGTGCAAACCTCTGGCACTTGGAGTTCGTCGCCATCGCGAACAGGTCGATCTGGGGTTTGCTCCACCGTTGAAAGAGCTGATCCACCTGGTCCTGGCGTAGTTCCCACTCGTGGCACGAGCGCAGCTCCCTGCTGAGTGAGTCGGCGATGGTGTTTTTTATTCCTGCCAGGTGGAAGGGAACCAGAAACATCCCCTGGGCGACGGCCCAGTGCCACAGATCCTGGGCCTCCTTGGATAGGGCTGGGGATCTGGTGCCTCCCTGCTTCCGGATGTAGAACATTGTGGTGGTGTTGTCAGTGAAGATCCTCACCACTTTGTCCTTGAGGGACGGAAGGAACGATTTGAGCGCCCAGAACACGGCTCGTAGCTCCAGGATGTTGATGTGAAGAGACCTCTCCTCCGGGAGCCAGAGGCCTCTTGTGTGGAGATCTCCGGTGTGGGCCCCCCATCCCTCCAGGGAGGCATCCGTCGTTACCGTCTCCTGATACGTCGGGGCCTGAAAGTCCATGCCTGCCGTGAGGTGCGCACCCCACCATAGAATCGCTCGACGGAACTCCTCATCGAGCGGGATCCTGTCTTCGAAGCTGCCCGCTGCTTGAATCCAGCAGGCTTCGAGGAACTCTTATAGCGGACGCATCCGAAGTCTGCAAAGGGGCACAAGGTAGATGCATGAGGACATCATCCCGAGGAGGGACTTGATGGACCACACTCTGGCCACATCCGTGGCTAACAGGCGCTGCACCTTGCCCAAAATGGCCTTCATCCTTTCTTCCGACGGAGATGCCAGTCGCTTCACTGTATCGAGCTTCGCTCCCAGAAACAGTGCCACCTGCGACGGGACCAGATGGGATTTGGGGTAGTTGATGGCGAATCCCAGCTCCGTGAGCAGGTGGACGGTCCTCGCTGTGTGTTCGACGGCGAGTTCTCTTGACCTTGCACGGATTAGCCAGTCGTCCAGGTAGGGGTAGACGTGGATCCCTTGCAGGCGCAGCCGCGCCGCCACAGGTGCGAGGCACTTGGTGAACACCCTGGGTGCCGACTTTAATCTGAACGGCAGGCTCTGAATTGGAAGTGACGCCCCTGGACTACGAATCTGAGGAATGCAGCCACATAGCTCACTCTCGGGCACGTTTAATTTAGTAAGTAAAGAAAGTGCTCTGACCTAGCCCCAGCATACCAGGAGGGCGCACAGAGCATGGAGGAAGGGCCCAAATGGGGCAAACAACCTGCTGCCCCCATTCCCCATGCTCTGCCACTGCCGTACATAGGCAAATGGCCACACTCATCTGAATAATAAACACAGACAGGAAGCATATTGCAGGCAGAGTTTCTTTTTGCTGGAGTCGTAGCTGTCTCCCCTGGAAGAGAGGCACACAGGTACCCTGCCTGCTGCAAAGAGAAAATAAAAGAACTGAAAGAAATAGGGTGGAGTCAGCCTGAACATTTTGGGGGCCTGAAGGACAGTTTTAAAAAGGGGGGCATAGTGGTGCATAAGTGATCACAAAATACCCAATGCCACTTAAGTGTCTGCATATCCACCACCAATCGTATTTTTGATTATAAATGCACAGGTTTCCTATCAATTTGTGCACTGTCACCTGGGATCCCTTCGATACATTTTGTTGTCTCCTTTTTCCAAGCCAAGCTCGAGAAAATGTTAAGGAACCAATATTTAGCATAGGCTTTAATATTCGTGACTTGGCACAGGGAATCAAACAGGGCACCATCTCAAGGTGATTGCAGGCCAAGACACCATCATACTTCGCTGAAAAGATCACAAACTCAGGAGGATAAAAGGAGCCAAGATATTGCCAGACTGGAATCCAAGAAGTGCAAGAAGGAGAAGACCAGAAATCAAGTATCCCATGCTCGGGAACAACCTTGCAGCCATCATCATTCTGGCTACCTTGCTCCTGTAATTCAGGAAAGAAGTGAAAACTCTGCTCCTGGAGGAATACTTCAACAAATGAGAACCACAGACAAGGCAATCCTCCTCCTCCCTAATATGTACCACCCCCTCTACTGTACAGCTCTCGCTTGGTTTCTAGCTAGGACTGTGCTATACACATCACCTATATACATAGATAGCAAGCAATCATTTCTCACTGTGGACTGAATGTGTGGCCTGCATGTTACACATAGATCTCCGCAGTGGGTGCATGACATTATTAAAGGTGTCATTAGGTTTCAAACCGGTCACTTGCAAGTTATGCATGCACATAAGAAATAATGGCGTTCTGCTGGGGCTATTTTTGTGTTTTCTTTGAGTAGCCCCTTAGCCTTACTAAGGCGATTAGTTTTGAAGGTAGTGGGTGAAACACTGTCACACATTGCTGTGTAGAATTGCTGTTGGTACAATGAGGCCTGATGAGCTATGAGGTAGGTGGGGCTTAACACACCTTTTTTTTTAGTAATGATAACGTTTGAACTTCCAAACTATACCCCAAACCCAGCCCAATTTAATGAGAAAACTTTGCAAAAAAGGGTGCAAGGCAAAGCATTTTACCATGCGATTTGTAATGAAATTGGTTTAAAAGCCATTATTTTCATTAACTGTGCAGCATAACAGTTACACTTTCCTGACAAACTGGCCTGCTGCCTGATCCAAAGGCAGTACAGACTCTCTGTCCTCTCTAAGAAGAGAGCCCGCATCTAAGCCCGCATCTCTGCAGCATCTAACAACTCGTCCAAACTTTTCAAAATCTGCAAGCAGCTGGTCAATCCTGCTGCAGTCTCTACCTCTCCTATTCCCTCCCAGGACCTCTGCACGGCGTTGGCTTCTCATTCAACCACTACAACACAGGACATGATGTTCACCCTCTATTGCTCTACCTCCTCTTCCACTCCTGGCCCGTCTGAAGCCATCTGTTCTCCTCCTTTCCCCTTTTGACCCCTGACGATGTTTCTAGACAAGTCTTGTCAATGCAGGTTCTCCCCTGCTGTTCATCCAGAACCATCAAGGACCACATCAACACCCTTGCTCCAGCCTTGGCCGATTTCTGTAATCATTCCTTTGCCACTGGTACATTTCCCTCCCTCTCAAGCACTCCTGTGTGCATCCCCTTCCAAAGAAGCCCTCAGCGGATCCTTCCTCTCCGGTTAACTATCGCCCGATCTTCATCACTCCTTTCTTTCCTGGGCAAACCCCTGGAAAAGCTGGTCATCTCCCAGCTTAATCTGCATACTGAATCTGTTTGTTGTCTCCACGACCACCAGTCTGGCTTCAGGTGTGCCAGAAGCATGGACACTGCTGTCCTGAACACCCATGAAGACCTGCTCTCCAAACTTGAGTGTAATCTCCTTTCTGTCCTCATTCTCCTCAATCTATCCTCTGCTTTTGACACAGTCAACCATGCCATCCTACTCAATCACCTCAGTACAACCTGGGTATCACTGATCAGGCCCTGGCTTGGTTGACCTCCGTTCTCACTGCCCCACCCTCAGGTCCAACTGGGGTCTTTCCTCTCTTCTATCTCTTTCTCTAGTTGTGGTGTTCCCCAGGGGTCTAACCTCTCTCCCTGGCTTTTCAACCACTACCTGGCAACTCTTGCCCTCCACATCACTACTTTCTGTTCCAATTTTCAGTGTTAAGCAGATGACACCCAGCTCTTTTTCAGGTTCCCCTCAGCCACCACTGCTCCTTCTCTCATACCAGACTGTATGGCCACAATTCAGGAATGGTGTGCCGCCAACAATTTCTGCCTTAATTCCAGTAACACTTAGATCCTCCTCATTGGGACACCTACTCCCTGCTTTCCTCTCTCCCACTTTCTGGCTGCCCACTTTGGGCCATCTCCCTGCTCCTTCCTTTGAGGCTACAAACCTTGGTGTCATCTTCAACTCCACCCTCTCCTTCTCTCCTCACATCTTTACAATTTTTAAGAATTCAAACTATCAGCTGCATCTCCGCAGAGGTAGTCTTCCTTTTCTCACTTTCCCCCAGAAGCTCACTGTCTCTAGAGCTCTGGTCCGATCTAGGCTGGACTACTGCAACAGCCTCTTTCTAAATCTGCCTGCCTCTACTCTTTGACCTTAACTTATCCAGAACAGGACTGCGAGACTTGTCCTTTGCCTCAAGCCCAGGGATCGTATGTCTACAGCCCTGACATCTCTTCACTGGTTCCCTGTGGCTGCAAAGATCCAGTTCAACACCATCTTCATCATCCAAAAGGCTTTCTGGGGCTTGGGGCCGCTCTACCTCCAACTTTCTCTTCGAAAACATCTTCCTTCATGAGCTCTCCGTTCATCCACCTCTAACTGTCTGAGTGTCAGACGCTTTTCCAAGCAGAGAGTTGGGGGCAGAGCTCTCTCCTCAGCTGGGGCCTCCCTCTGGGACAGCCTCCCTGCCTTTCTCAAACTTGAGCAGAACCCCATCCAGTTCTGTACGCAATTCAAGACCTTCCTTTTCGCTTCCGCTTTCTCTCTTCCTCTCCCCTGCTGACGTACCCGACTGCTCCGCGCAGTGGTCACCTGGATACCCTTTCAATCAGGCACAGGCTCCTGCTTGTCCAGTTGCCTTCACACTGCCTCTAGGCTCCCCAGCACTTAAGGGTGTGTAACTACAACCCTACAGTCCCTTCTCTCTGCACTTATGAGCCACCCGCTGGCTGCACTTATTGAGTTACCTGCACTTCTCCCTTTTCCTCTTCCCTGCACTTGTGCGGTCTGAATGACACAAGGCGTAGTAAGGTCACTGTTTTGTCCTCCCTTCGTTTCCCTCTCCTTGTCTTGTCACACCTAGAAACACTTGGGTACAGATTTGTTATAAATGCCATATCATATCATACCTGTAAATGTTAGCCCTTACCATGCCTCTCCATGGCAACGTTGGCACTGGTCACCTTCCCTCTCCAATACCGCTTGCAGGCGGGACATTCTAGTTTCCTGGTGACACATTGTGCGGAGGCACGCATGCCCAACGTCAGCAGAAGCCCCAGATCTGCAGGAGACGCCAAAGACATAAAACAAACTGCTCCCAGTAAGTCAATTATATCGCAATTTTCTGTTGCAGTGGTGTTGTTCGTGTGCCTTTTTGTCCACGATTCCTCCTTGCTCCTCCCTCTCCCTGGTTTCTCTTCGCTCTGTGTGCCTCTCCTGGAACCCTTGTTTTCCTTTGTTGCTTCTCTCTCCGTGGACCCTGTATGTTGCTTCTAGCTCTTGTACCCCTTCTCTCTTCTGTCCTTTGTCCATCTGTGTGGAGTTCCTAAATAACAGCTTGTATAGTCTTGTCTACTCAAGGATTTTTCTCCCTTGTTGGAGATTTTTTTTTTTCGTGGGACTTGAGCCCTTCGTGGATCCTCAATACTTCTGTCTCCATTTTTGGAGATAGTCGTGGCTGCTCGAGAGGACCAGACCCATCTCTTCCCTCAGAAGAAACAGATGAGGCAAGTCACTGAGAGTAACTCCCTGGATGTGTCACATATGAACAGTGTTTCGTTACATCCCAGCTAGATAAATCCCACATTTGGTTCAATGTGATTTCACTGCCACAATTTCAATAGTGGACAATTTGGTCATGGCAATTTCAAACTTTGCCATCTTATTGTCCTCTTTCTTCTAAAGGGGATTGCCCAAAATTCCTTCCTGCAACTAGCCCACCCTCTTAATCCCTTGCCTTACCTCTGAATATCACTTCCCCTGATCTCTTATGTTGTGGTGATCAAATTGTCCACTAGAAAAATTGTGGAAGTGAAACCACTGCTGAGCCACATGCACAATTAAGGAGTACTTAAGCAAATTATAACAATATCTACCAACTGGTGAAAGTACAACATATAATCGGTAAATCTGGCATTTGTTGGGAGTACCCGAGTATGTGATGCTAATATCTGGAAAATGGCATATTATGGCAATATAGTTCTAATGGGTATGAAAACCTGGGCACTGTGAACGGGTCAGGGCTCTCACTATGCCAAGAAGGGATGGGGACTCCTCTCAATCTGGGGTGGGAGGCCTACCAGGGTTTGACCAGTCCTGCCCCAGATGCAGGGTACGGGAGCTGGCAGGGGCCTAATCCCTGCCACTTCTTCTTGTGCCTGCTTGCATGAAATGAGTACAGCCTTTTCTTGTTCCATGCTTGTACTGCACAATGACTTGTCCCATAAGACTTCAGCACCCAGCATGCCTAATGGTAGAAGAACAACTGAGCAACCTTACTGGCAGAGAGACAGCAGGGAGCGGCCGTGTCACAGAGCAACCTGAAAAGCAGACTGGCAGATCAAGCTCGCCAAAATTTAGGAGGATCCAGCCGCCTTCTCTGTGAACTCTGAAAATGGTGGCCATACCTGCAGGTTGCATTGAGATCGCTGAGCCAGGTACATTGTCCCACTGTTAACGGGAGAAGCCCAGCAGGACTTCTTAAGCCCTCAACCCTGATGGAAGGAATCCCTATGAAAAATGAAAACAAGGTATTTTAGAGAGACCTGGACAAGACCAGGAACACTGCCAGATAGGTTTGCTGCATCTACAGTTGAGACCAGGGGAACTCCCTGCCAGATATCATCCGAGAGAGGGGCTTACGGAAAAAATGGTTAGCCAATAAAACCTCTGATGGTGATTCTGGAGTAGTTCATCAATTTTTTGTCCCTGTACCTACAAAAAGTAATCTGCCAATCATATGAGTGTACTTTGG
The DNA here is from genome assembly GCF_040938575.1 of Ambystoma mexicanum. Lineage (NCBI taxonomy): Eukaryota > Metazoa > Chordata > Amphibia > Caudata > Ambystomatidae > Ambystoma > Ambystoma mexicanum. The sequence goes on from NC_090930.1 coordinate 984,719,754, forward strand.
AAGAAGCGATTCAAACGGCCAATGCACATCAGAGGGCCATGAATTCAAGAGAGCCAGTTGGGGTACCAAGAAAGCCCAGCTAAACAAAACCTGTCTTGTGGGGAAGAGATGAAAGCCCATGCTGAGGAGACCAGAACCCACTCTAACAACTCAGACCAAGAAGAAGCCTTCCAGTCAGACAGACTGTCAAACACTTGGGGCTGAACCACGTCCGGCAGTAGTAAGATGTTGCTCCTTAGGGAAATCAGTGCACATCATCAAATTATGTCCAGATCGACCAAAGGAAGAGCCTATGGACATCGGGCTCGTAATCTCAGAAGTACCAATGCCTCTGAAAGAGATTAGAGCAGACTGGGAGGAACGGCCGACTGATTCAGAGTGTCTAGATTTTTCCAGATGAGGATTAAGAATCCGGATCAGCACCATGGATGGACTATACTACAGATGTGGCTAACCGAAAATTCCACCTTCTGGTAGTGGTCTGGGGAATCCCAGCGAGACTCCCCGCAGACAGCCATCCAGGCTCAACTAAACATTCCTGAAGAGCTTCACCCAGGATCCTTATCGAAGATAAATTGCGTCCACAGACGCACCAATCAGCCGATGATAGTCATGCTTGGGCTCGCTGAACAATTTTCTTGGACACTGATTTCCCCCTGGGAACTAACTACAAGGGGAGAAGTCAGCACATCTTCCACGGTACCTGCAGGGAGTTTTCTGCCGAGAAGGGGAAGGAGACTCGAAAGAAAGGGTGGAGGTGTGTGACAGGGAATGGGCACCCCTCTCAACAATGGAACAGAACAAGAGCAGTAACTCCAGAAGCTTCTCAAGACCCTCCTTTTGTCCTCCTCCATCCCGCACCTCCTCCACTGCTAATGTACCCCCCTGCCTTGTTTGACTAGCTGCAGGGTTCCTTCTGATTCCTACAGGGTACCAGGCCCCCCCTCGACCAGTCTACCCCAGCACTTGGTCTCTGCTGACTCCCCCAATCTGCACTTGCCCAACCGGGCTCCCTCCCCCTGGCTGGGCCTGCACCCCATCCAGCCCCGACCTCGCACTTAGCATGTGCATCTTCTTTCCCCTGCACTCTCCGCATTCCCCTGGCACTTGTCTAGCCCATGGGCCTTCTTCCCCCACCCCCTAGCACTTGTGCACTCGCCTCTCAGACCTCCACTTCCTTTCCCTTCTTAGCATTCCGCTCTGACTGTCACCACCCCACAGCCCCCAAACCCCTGCACTTCTTGTTATTGCACATGCTCAAGCCGAATAGCATAGGACCTTGGTTGTTTTTCTTCATTCCTGCCCCACTCCAAACCCACACACCCTATTTTTGTCTTGTTGCGCCTTGAAACACCATCTGCTATATAGACGCATTATAAATACCCAATAAATAAACCTGGGGTGGGAGGTCTACCAAGGTTTTTGCCAGAGTTAGTCCTGCCCCAAAGGCGGGGTATGGGAGTTGAGAGGGCCCCCATTCCTGTCCTTTCCATTTGTGCCGGTTTGCATGAAATTAGTACAGCTTTTTCTTTTCCCATGCTTGTACTGCACAGTGTTGGCCAGTCATTTTCTTGAGCCATAGGACGTCAGTATCAAGCATTCCTAGTTGTGCAAAAATGAGTGAGCAACTTGACCGGGAGAAAGACAGCATGATCTGCCGTGCTGCAGAGAAATTCGTACAACAGATCAACTGATCAAACACGCTAGGCGAAATGGACCTGCACGAGAGCAGTAATTCCTGCTTCAGCGAGTATGCAGAGCGGTTCACTCAGCCTGTCGGTAATCTCAGCTATTAAAGTAATTCCCCGAAAGCTGACACCAGAAACAATACAACCTGATAGGGAAAAAGGCCCAAGAAAATCTTACAAGAATAATATGTTTTATTTCTACGAAATAGGTGTGCAAGCAAAGAACTCTGCTGCTTTGGTGCCAAGGAACATTCTGTGTGTAAGCAGAAGCTTAAAAGCATCACTTTTATACAGGAAAAAACCAAGGTGGCTGGTTGGTGCGACCATATAGGTGGTCGGCTTACTCCATAGGGGTTGCCAGGTCATTGGTCCCTTCTCCGTCTGTCCATCTTCCATCACTTGGGGTCAGCTGGGCTCATCGTCTCAAGGGAACCATGGTTGAATAATTAATTAAATACAATTTCTAGCAGTGCTACTCTATCATTATACAGGGCACCTGACATGAGCATAGGCTGGTACATGGGAAATCTCGAGGTTACTCCGACCCACACACATTTCACGCGTCACAATCGCGTCTTCCGCCTACCAACCTCACTTTCGAACTATAATTTATCCTTCCCTTCGCATTACAAATCATGTCATTATGAAATAAAGGTAGGGAGACCATTCTCTCAGATCTTTTATGGCCGATTGGTTTATGGTGGATGGTCTGGGGTCAGCTGGTACCTACGGAAATTCAGGGGTCTTGCGACTGGGGTAATTGAAAGGGCTATAACTTGCAGTTAGCTGGGTGGGGGTCAGAGGTCTGCTCTGGCCTGTATGTGATAAGACGTGCACCGAGGCGCCTAGCAATGTCTCGTGGCCTTGTGGGGAACATTCTTTCTTGGAATAAACATATTGGCAACAACTTTGGAACAACGGGGAGTTTCTGTGGAAGTTAGCAGCATGGGCCTTTGTCATCAGCGCTTGGGCCTGTTCAGATTTCCTTCAGACTCGTGGCCTGTGTCTAACACGCAAAATACTGCATGGCCATGCAGGCCTCATGCTTCAACTATGGCTACTTCATATTTGCAAAATGGCATCTGTTTATATGTACCCCCTATGTCTATACGTCTACATTGAGTTCACTATGATACTCATGTGGGGACCTTTAGAGCACCCCCTGACCCCTGGTGTATCACAGTTCTTCCAATGGGACTCGTCTCACCCTAAAGCACCTAGGGAGGTGGGATGGGGTCATTCCATTCTTAACACTATCTATGCAAGACCCATTATGACAATTCCCTTACCTGCGATAGGTCCGCTGAGCAGTCCCCCGGCTGAACCAGGATACTAAATGCTCCAGCAAGCCCTCACACTAACTGGTACCTTGAATGCTATAGCGAACTACAATTTACAAAGGCAGATGTACCTGCGCATGAGAAAGGGGTGAGGCTTACAACCCCCTTTATGTTTTTACTTGCCTGTCAGACCTTCCCTGGGGAAAAAAAAGCAAGTGGTTGGCCCGGGGAACCAGGTGAGGGAGAGAACCAATGGAGAGGGAACGGATAGGATGGAAGGGGCACAGGAAGGTGCAGGTTATTTGAGTGAGGTCAAGGGAGAAGGAGGAACAAGAGACCAAGTGAAGGAAAGCCAGTGCATAAGAGCATTGAGGATTGCTGAAGGAGTGCGAAAGGTGAGTTATTGGCTGGTGTGAGAAAGTGGTACTTTTGGTTTTGATTATGCATGCAGGATGTGCGAGTGGGGTAGAGCCTGAAGGGGGCTCAGGGAGTGACTGTGGTAGAAGGTGTTGGTGGAGTGCAGAGTAGTATTGGTGAGAGTAGAAGTCGAGAGGAGTAGATTAGTGGAGAGGGTACAGTAGTAGTGGAGAAGGTGCAGTAGTAGTGGAGAGGGGAAACAAGTAGTGGAGGTGGATGTAGTAGTAGGGAGAATAGTAGTGGATAGGGGACAGTAGTAGTGGGGACAGTAGGAGAGGAGAGTAGTAGTGTGGAGAAAGGAGAATAGTAGTGGTGTGAAGAGGGGAGAGTAGTAGTGGTGTAGAGAGGAGAGAGTAATAGTGGAGAGGGAGAGTGCTCGTGGTGTTGAGAAGGGAGAACAGTGGTAGAGATGTGGGGAGTAGAAGGACAGAACATCAGCGGGAGAGAGGTGAAGAGCGGGAGACACACAGGAAAGTGCAGGGAAGGAGGAAAGGACACCAGAATTAATATAAAGGTGAAATAGAACATCAGGGTGGTGGGTGTACAGGTGTGAAAGAGCAGGAACAGGTGGGGCCACAGTGTCTGGAAGGCACCAATACTTATACTGAGTTTCATTGGGGAATCTAGGTTAAGGAACACCTTGATTGCTCCCAGAGGGAGATAGTTAGAAAGGGTGTTTGCACTTAGGTCATCATCAGTAGACGAGCATAATCTTAGACAGTACGGGTTACAGTCTCTAGAGGCCATCCTGGGGCTGCGGGATTCCTGTGCTTGGGAGGGAAATGCGCACATTACACGAGAGCAGGAGGGACTGCCCTTAGCATGCCCCATTTCGATTTCTCTGATAAAAACCCTTGAACTGTCTTCGAAGGTACTCCCAAAACTGGCAATTTTGTGGGAGTACCTGTCAAGGATGCGAGTATGTTGCCATATGATAGCAATACCGGTGAAATGATGCAGGTATGGGAATACACAATGGACATGGACACACACACACTTATCCTATACCTGCTCTAACCCGCGTCCATCACATTTTTCCAACTGTTGGCCTTTTTGCCTAAAAATGGTTCATCAGCAAAAAACGTTCTGAGAACAAATATTACTTAGGGTGACAATGCTACCAGCACACCTGTTGTACAGTTGCAGGCATTCCTTTGGCAAATCAGTGTATTCTGGCATTTGTAGCCTTTGTTCGGGTCAATTGGAGTAGCGTACCAGAAAATAATGAAAGTTAACCAAGTTTGGAGGGATGGTGTCCTGATGAGTCAGTCATCTGATCGCCCTAAACTAACATCTGATCGCCCTAAACTAACAACCATAACATTAAATGTGCTTAGTCTCATGTGGTAAGATCATGAATGTATATTTGTTACTTGCTTTTATATTGTGCCTTCCTTTTGTTCATTACTTCCTTCTTCCAAACCATCTCCTAACCCTCTTCTCCTCCCAGCAGTCTCTGGGACCTCTGTTCAAGACACTATTAAAAATAAAGAGGCTATAAATGTCTATAATGTAGAAGCAAAGTAAACATATCTTGGCTCGATTACAAGCTTGGTTATCTAGCAGAAGAACAAGTTACTTCTTACCTGGTAACGTTCTTTCGATGGGATGTTCCTCCGACGTATTCCTTATGTTGATAGATGATCTCTAGCTTGCTGGCCACGGAAATTTATTTTTAGTAGAGGGCGCTGCGTGTCGACGTCCCTCGAGCCGATGTCCCTCGACAGCCTCCGTATCGGCGCCGACGTCATCATGCGTATAGACTTGCGCAGCGTCTGTTGCTCAGTTCTGTTTTTGACGTTAACAGTTGCTTTACATGAATTGGTTATTGACCCTGAAGGAGCGTAAGCTGTAACCACAAGGGAAGTTTTACTGAGGGGATGGATGGGAGGGGCGATAAGGAATACGTCGGAGGAACATCCCATCAAATGTACGTTACCAGGTAAGAAGTAACTTGTTCTTCGAAGAGATTGTGTCTCCGACGTATTCCTTGATAGACTCCCATAGCAGTGGTGTGTAACTGGAGGTGGGAGTAAAATTGCCATGTTTCCCTTCAAGAATGAACGGAGTGCAACACAGCTTTGCCAAATCTAGTCTCTTGGCTAGAGGAGGAATCCAGGTTGTAAAATCTTGTGAAGGTATGTGCAGACGACCATGTGGCAACCGCACATATGTCTGGAATCGGTACCCCTCTTTGGAGGGCTGAAGAGGCTGCGATACCCCTGGTTGAATGAGCCCTAACATTTTGAGGAGGCTCTTTCCCTGCCAGTTTGTAACATTCCAGAATGGCCAAAATAATCCATCTGGAAATGGTCTGTTTTGTTATCGGTAATCCTAATTTGTGCCCCGAGTAACATACAAACATTTGGTCTGCTTGCCTAATCCTAGCAAGTCTGCTGATGTAAAAGCTCAAAGCCCGCCTTGGGTCCAGCCTATGTAGCCTTTCTTCCTCTTTCCCCGGATGGGGAGGGGGATAAAATGAAGGTAAGGTAATCTTCTGAGTGATGTGAAATTCAGAAACCACCTTTGGGAGGAAATTAGGCTTCACTTGTAGGACAACTTTGTCTTTATGAAAAATTGTATGGGGGGGGTTTACAAGATATAGCTTGTAATTCGCTCACCCTCCTAGCAGATGTCAATGCCACTAATAAGAAAGTTTTAAGGGTGAGAAACCTTAGCGAACAAGAGTGGAGTGGTTCAAAAGGAGTACCCATCAGGAAATTTAAGACTAAATTTAAGTCCCATAAGGGAACTTGGAATGGTCTTGGAGGATAGACATTGGTTAATCCCTTCAGAAATTGTATTACTAAGGGTAACTTGAAATACGATGGTTCCTCTGCAGTGCGCTTGAAGATCGATAGCGCTGCGAGATAGCCCTTGATAGTGCCAACCTGAAGGCCCGAATTTGCCAAATAGAGTAGAAAAGATAACACAGTTGGTGTACCACATGAAAGGGGGTCGATATTCTTTTCTCTATACCAGCTGCAAAATTTGTTCCAACGGCAGTGGTATAAAGTCTTTGTTGCTGGCCTTCTTGCCGAAAGCAACACCTCCATGACGTCATCTGGGAGGTCCCAATCCTTGTATCTCAACCTTTCAGATACCAAGCGTGAAGGTTGAGGGTTCTGATGTCTGGATGGAGAACCTGACCTCCCTTCTGCGAGAGAAGATTCTCCTTGAGTGGAAGACGAATTGGAGGGCAGATGGACATGTCCAGAAGGTCCGGGTACCACGTTCTCCTGGCCCAGTCTGGGGCAATTAGGATCATGGCTTTCCGGAACATTCTCAACCTCCTGATCATTTGAGGAATGACAGGGACTGGAGGAAACGCGTACAGAAGTGGAAACTCCCAGTCCACTACGAACGCGTCCCCTAGAACTCCTCTCAGGGGAAATTCCCTTGAACAAAACTGAACGCACTTCCTGTTGATGCTGGTGGCGAACAGATCCACTTGAGGGGTTCCCCAAAGGGTGAAGATCTGTTGAAGGACTTCCTGAGCTAGTTCCCACTCGTGGGAGACTGTACTCTGCCTGCTCAGAGCGTCCGCCGTCAAGTTTTTCTCTCCGGCTAAGTGAACTGCCGATAGAGAGATTCCTTCTTGGATTGCCCAAAACCAGAGCTGCATCGCCTCTCTGCACAGAGGCAGTGATCCTACGCCTCCTCTTTTGTTGAGGTAGTGCATGGCCACTGTGTTGTCCGTCATTATCAGGACATTTTTCCCCTGTAAAGATGGCAGAAAAGCCTTCAGCGCTAGTCTGATTGCTCTCAGCTGTAACAGGTTGATATGTAGTCTGGACTCCGATGGAGACCAACGACCGCTGATGGTCAAGTCGTTGGCATGGGCTCCCCACCCGGTGAGTGAGTCATCTGTGACTACTGTTATCACCGGCCATGGTTGCCAAAACAGTTCTCCTTTCAAGATGTTCTCCTGACAGGCCCACCACTGAAGGTCTCGAGCCACCTTGTCCTGAACCTGAAGGAGATCTGTCATTCTCTCTGAGAATTGCGACCACGGAGTTCTTAGTGCCCACTGAAGAGATCTCATTCTCAGGCGAGCCTCTGGCACAAGGAAGATGCAGGATGCCATGAGGCCTAGCAACCTCAAAACGTCGAAGGCTGGGAGACGTTGGGCATTTTGAAACTTGGTGGCCATCTGCAGAATATCTTGAGCCCTCACCTCTGGTGGCAAGGCTTTTCCCAGGGAAGTGTCCAGGACCGCTCCAATGAACTGGAGTCTCTGTGATGGTATCATCTGTGACTTCTTTAAATTGAAGGAGAAGCCCAGTTTGTGAAGGAAGTGGCAGACATAATCTAGCTGGATCTGAGCTTGTTCCGGAGATACAGCTCTGATCAGCCAATCATCCAGGTAGGGGTAAACGTGAATCCCTTCCCTCCTTAGACTTGCAGCCACTACCAACATTAGCTTGGTGAAGACCCTTGGGGCGGAGGTCAGCCCAAATGGCAGAACTCGAAATTGATAATGAGAGCCGCCAATTGCGAACCTCAGGTATTTCCTGTGTTTGAGATGGATTGGCACATGGTAATAAGCATCCTGAAGGTCCAGAGATACCAGCCAGTCCTGGAGTTGGAGGGCCTGAAGGATCTGAGAGAGAGTTACCATCTTGAACTTGTCCTTCCTGAGGAATTTGTTCAATTCTCGTAAGTCCAAGATAGGTCTCAGTCCTCCGTGCTTCTTCGGTATTAGGAAGAAGGGGGAGTACCAGCTCTTGTTCCTCTCCGCTACAGGTACCGGTTCTATGGCACCTTTCTCCAGCAGGTCTACAATTTCCTGCAAGAGGAGCGGATCTGGAACTCTCCGAGAGCTGTTCCCCGGTGGATGACTCTGAGGAATGCATAGAAAAGGCAGGCACTAACCTTGGGCAACTGTCTCCAATGCCCAAGCATCCGACATAATAGCCTGCCATTCCGTCAGATGTTTAGTTAGCCTGCCCCCTACTGGTGTCTTGTGAGGAGAGTCCTCAGAGTGATTTAGAGGCGGCTGATGCAGATGCCGAGGGTAAAGAGGCACCTGCTGCTGAGGCTTTTGTATTTTTACCCCGTCCACCTCGGATGAATCTTTTTTGACCTCTTTGAACTGACTGTCCTCCGCCTTTTCCGAATGCGGAATAAAAGCGAAAGGACTTACCTCTCCAAGAGGTTTCTGAGTGGCTATATGGCGTTTGACGGATTGCAGCTCCCAGGGATTTTGCTGCTGCTTTGGATGTCTAACTTTTCTAGGCTGTCATCCGCCTTCTTACCAAACAAAGAAGAGCCGACAAAGGGCATATTTAAAAGTCTGGCTTGTATATCTGAAGCAAACCCAGACTTTCGCAACCACGCAAATCTGCGGGTTGTATTATTTGCCGCCATGGCCCTACAGATGCTGTCAGCAGAATCAATGCCAGTTTGAAGGGATTCGCACATTGCGTCTTTACTATCCTTAATGATGTTTAGAAACGCTTCCCTTTCTTCTCCCTCTGGGAGGCAGTCAGCCGCTGATTAAGCACACTCCCAAAGTGTATGGCTGAACCTTGCGAGCGTACAAGTAGCGTTAATAGATTTCAACGCCATGCTACATGCAGAAAAAACATTCTTAGGCATAGAGTCGTATCTTTTGTCATCCCTGTCCTGTGGAACAGTAGGGTATGCCGATCTACTGCCTGATGCAGTTGCTGCTTGAACAACCAGACTCTATGGAGTTGGATGTTTAGACAAAAATTCAGGGTCAGTAATAGATACCCTATATTTGGCTGATAACTTCTTGTTAACCGCCGGGATAACCTCAGGAGTTTCCCAGTTAGCCAATATTTTTCTTTGTAATGCAGCGTGAAATTGAACCACATGACCCTCCTGTGGGCCTTTAACTAAAATGTCTGTAAGGTCATCCTGTTGGAATGCAGGTGAAGGTGTAGACCAGCCCATGAATTCTATAATTCTTGCCATTAAAATTCTGTAAGGGGTCTCGGCATGTTCCCCTGGGTCTGGTTTGGCAAATTCTATTTCTGGGGAAGTATCTAACCCACTTGTCTCATGTAAGGATTCTCGAAGATCCTTTAACCTATTTTCCTCGGAGTTAAATTCCTCTGGTTCAGGTGTTGCAGATCTCTGCAACCCAAAGGGTCTTTCTTGATCCGAATCCTCCCCTTCCTCATAAATTGAAGACAAAGGTCTGAAATGATCAGACCTTGGAAATGGCTTAAATCCCATTTCCAGAGCAGAAGGGGCTAAATTTGTTATAATTGGTTGAGAAAACGCCGACATCGTCGATGCGGACGTTAAAGGCTTCAAAAACACCGAAAAAGGCATAGAGAAGATTGGACGAGGCCTCGAAGAACTCGAGAGGATCAGAATCCTACTCGATGTTGTCGATGACATTCTCGAAGTCGTGTTAAGAGGCCCTGGGTATGACCACTGGCTGTGAGGTAGTGACGGCCGTGGGTTTGTTCTTTTTCGGCGTCGAAGACGGCGTCGATTCGATCGACCTATGCGTCGATGAGCCCTTCGATAATGGGGTCGATGACGCAGATTTATGCGACGAAGGGACTTTCGACGATGGCGTCGATGGCACAGTGCCTTTGCTCGAAGGTTTGTGACGCTCTAGAGTAGTTTCGATCTTTCAGGTCTTTCACCCAGGGTATCACCTTCAGCTGTCTTCGAGGGGGTCGAGGCCGCTTTCTCGAAGACGCTAAGCATCCTTTTACGGAATTCCTCCCACTCAGCCTGAGAGCTATGTTTTGTGGGGCAGGTGACTCTTTCCGGAGAAACAGAAGAAGACGAAGAAGGGGATCTTCGACGTCTCTTACTTGAATGCTTGGATCTCGAAGAGTGGTGGGATCTGCTTCGAGACCTAGAACGAGAATGTTTCCTCTGTCGGCGAGGAGACGATTGTCTCAACTCTGCTGAGGAAACTTTCGAAGGAGTTTTAACTGTCTTACCTCTCTCAAGCTTCCCCTTATGCTCCTTCAAGGCTTTCGCCGTCATGGACATGCAGTCCTCGCACTCCGAACATTGGTGCTCTAATCCCAGGCACCACAAACAGAGCCTGTGAGGATCTGTCAACGACATTTTCTTTCCACAGTCTCGACATTTTTTAAAGCCGGACCGTGGAGTCGTCAGTTCGGATGAAGAAGCCATCGAGTAAGAGTTGGTATTCTCGAGGAATAATGAAGAATATATCTGACTAACAAACTGATTAATGCGATTCCGAGGCCCACGAAGCGCAGAAAAACGGAACTGAGCAACAGACGCTGCACGAGTCTATTTATACGCATGATGACGTCGGCGCCGATACGGAGGCTGTCGAGGGACATCGGCACGAGGGACGTCGACGCGCAGTGCCCTCTACTGAAAAAAAAATTCCAAGGCCAGATGGTCTATCAAGATAAGGAATACGTCGGAGGACACAATCCCTTCGAAATATCTTATTCAAATTTCAACTTGGCTTTGGAGAAGGTCTAGGGACTAATGCGCCGACTTTGAGCCTGTCCCTGCTAGTAGCAAATTCACTGTGACTGAAGGAGAGGAGTCTCAAAACTGCCTTCAACAAGGTGAATAGGGAGATTGTATGGCAGTGTTTAAGGACTGTAACTCACCGGAAGATTTCATCCAAATTTGAATCCTTATACACCAAAATCATAGAGTTTATGTGAGAAGTGGCAGAAATGGGAACTGTACAGAGTGGCTCCCTGTAGAGAATGGCGTGAGACAGTGCTACGTACTAGCTCCAATTCTGTTCCAATTATACATTAATCGGCTCTGGATTGACTTGTGGAATTTTACGCAGATGTCCCCCATTTCAGGCATTTCTCAATCCCCATACTTGCGCATGCAGAGGATACGGTTTTAATCGGTAGAACTCTGAAAGCTTCCCAAATGCTAATTCATTTATACACTGATTTTATGGATAGTTTGGACTTATAAATTAATGTCAACACATCTGCTGTAATGATTTGTCCAGACGACTCCTGCAAGAAGGCTGGTTGGTCCCTTTCCTTCTTTTACTGTAAAGGGATTAAAACTAACTCAGGTGACATTGTAAGATAATTGTATGACATTGTATGATCATACAGGTTTGATCATCACCTCCTCTCTTTTAGGTACAAGACACTGTACCAAACAAAAAGTATGGCCCAATCAATTAGAGGTGTGGTTTGTTTGGCAAAATCGTATAAATGCTCACCCATTGATCCAATGCTAAAAATGAATATATTAACAATTACTGCTATAGCAAAACATGGCATGGGTCACTGGGGCAATAGTGATCTGAACCAACTACAAGCCCAGGAGAATAGGTTTTTAAAACAACTGCTTGGTTTACCAACTTCAGCAGCTAATTTTTCATTTCATCAGTAGCTGGGACTTCCTTTCTTGGAAGATGAGCTGTCATTGGAACCTATGTTTTTATAGTTGCGTATTTGGGATAATGTGATTTTAACCCAACAAATGATCAGGTGGTTGATAAAGTCTAGCAATAACATCATGCCTATCTCTTGGTTTAGACATGCTAGAAAGCTGGCCAATGGTATGAAAATATATTTACAAACCTTAGCATTATCATCTGTAAGGCAGCCACGATGTACAAACTAGCCTTCACATGATTTTGTAAGTGCAAAGAAGACATAATGAACTCACAAAAAGTTCCAACCACCAGCATTTTGTACTGTCATCCACTGGTTTACTAAAATATTTAATTCCAGGTTTTCAGATGTACAGTTGATTATTACAAGAGCTTGTTTTATTGACTTTTCCACCATCAGATAATCTCATCTGTAATTTGTGCAATGGAGGAACCGAGTACCTCTTAAAACTTTCTTTTCTTTGTCTGACTTATTATCAAGTCTGCAAGTGCACTTTACTCCCGCTATTACACAATTTAAATTTCATCCAGTGGAGACCTGCAATGCATTTTTTATTACTTGCTGACTCTCCCCTGGTTTCTTGGACTCCATTGTCGTACATGAGAACTGCTTAGGCCATTAGGGAAAAGCGCCTAATGATTTTGTAGACCACTCTAAATATAATTCTCACCTTTTGAATACCTGAACTGTGTACTTAGTGCTGTTTGAGCGGTGCAAGTTTATGTAATGGAATCTTTTTGTATCAACAGGCAAGGATATTTTAAAATGTGCATATTTGTTTATTGTATGGTGATGTTATGGTACTTTTTTACTGAAATAAATCTGTGTGTCTGAAATACACATATGAACCACCATGTAATGGTAGGTGTTGGGAGGGAAGCAATGGTTAATAGCACAGAAAACGATGTATTCATATTATGAAGCAGGACCAAACTCTAAGAAGCTGGCAGCAGAGAAGCAGCAGAGCCAATAAAGCCCTGCCGAGATGAGAAACAGAAGAATGTAGAACTGACTAGGTTGAGTGAGGATGTAAAAGTCGTCATCAAATTAGGTGAGGATGTGCAGACAGGAGACAGTGTTTTGTGGAAAGTGCTCCTATGCTATTAGTGGTTTAACACCAAATGTACCCCCCTCTCCCCAACTCCCTGTGAATCATGCTGAAGGCCCTCCACAACCTCCTCAACAAAGCCCAGGCCTACCCACATTCCAGGCCGTCCTGGACCAACATTCATGTGCAATGCCCGTGAGGATCATGCTGCAGCAGGGGCATGCTGTGCACTACCCTGGAGAAAGATGTATGTTTTTTAATCAAACCTTAAATCTTTCACCTAGCACAGAAACAGTGGGACAGTACCTAGCCCCTGGTACCCAAAGGTACCAACCACTTCTCTCTGGTACCACTAACATTCTGCACATTAAGGATAGCATAAGAAGACATGGCCTGATTACAACCCTGGCGGTAGCCGTGTCTGTAAAAACAGGCACAGCTGCCGCCGGAGTTGCATTCTTTGGCGCCCATAAATGGCCAATTACGGGGTCATTACGGCCCTGCCTATGGGGCTCAAACAGGAATGGGGAAGCCAGATGCACAGGCAGCGTTATAAATGGTGCCTGTGCATCCGAAATGCTGTGCTCGCGGGTGCCTTTCATTCCGCCAGGTCAGGCCTGGCGGAATGAAAGGCACCCGCAAGCACAACTCTGAGTTTGCCGGTCCGGATACAATAGACTGCTGAGGACAATACTCCACAGACTGGCAGAACAAGCATAAAGAGAGAAAGAAACAATTGTGAGGGGCTGGGGGGGGGGAAGTACCCCCAGTCCATGGGCAGAGAAGAGATTGCCAAGAATCCTGCTTACCCTTAGAAATCTAGATAGACCAAATCCATCAAATGGGAGGAGAACCCCAAGAGCCCGAAGAGAACTATATTTGAAACCTTGGCAGAGATTAGACCAAGAAAGAAAGCCATGAAACTGTGCAGGGCTACAACAGGTGAAGACTGGAGCCAGAAAAGATCAAGAGAAAGTGAAAAGTATGCTCAGGTCCATACAACAGGTACTGGTAGGGACTTGGCACAAAGAAATGAAATGAGTAAGCCGCCAGCCTTTTGGGGCTATATCTTAGAGAACAGACACAAGGTAGGAGTGAAGAAGAGATTGGCACAAAAGAATTGCTCCAGCTAGTGAGTTATAAAAGCACAGCTTCATTAAAAAAAAAAGAAATACTTGCTAGGGGGAAAAATACTTGCTGGTAAGGGAGTGTAAAGGGGTAACATCATGACCATCTGTCCAGGAAGATGGTCCACGGTGAGAGGGTGATAACATCTAATCCAGCCTGTACCCCAATAGTACAGTGGTACTTGCTGGCAGGTGAATTCAAGGAGTGAGCTGGACACAATAACCATGAGACTGAACAAAACCAGGAACCAGCTTGGGGTTAAAACCGGAGTCTGTGAACCAAGCCTGACAGCGGTTCAGTGCTGAACCTTGAGCTAAACCATGAGACTTTTCCACAAGCCAGTAAATGTGGCAGGGTATCAAATACTTGAAGACCAAGAAATCAAATACTAAATATGGGGGTAGAGGGTATTAGATGAAGCTCAACAGCACCCTAAATTGAGCCATCGCATTCTGATACCCTTGTTGGTAGTACGTTTGTGTACCCCCACCCCCAATATGTTTCCGAAGGGCCCTTCCTATGTTTTGGTTGTTGCTGAATGTTAGGTTATCTCACCTTGTCACCTTTAAGCATTAGTATACTTTGTAGGTCTCAAGCATTTTCCCTAGGGGTGCTATTCATTAGCCTCATCTCTCCTGTTGTATATAATAAAATAACAAAATAGTTCAATTCACTTTGTCACACCAGGTACAAGCTTAATGAGGATAAAACCTTAGCTTGGTCTTGGAATTGTACCGATTAACCTCCTGTCAGACATGCTTGCTGGTCACATATTTGGGGGACTGTGATCCAAAATTATGTAAGGTCATTGCTAAGCAATCATTTCAACAAGATAATGGGTATTAGGTAGAAGCTTTTGGAGAGATTTTCAAGTCTCCCCAATTCCCTTGGAGGGGGATGAAATGATCAAAATTATAATCTTCCCTAAACATTTATATATCTTTCGGCGCTCCCAATCTGACAAGTGCACAAATCAGAGAATAAAACTATGTTCTCCAGGATGGGGTTTGGCATGGATTCACATGCTCATAAATATTCCCTATCAACAGGCTGGGAAACTTCAGTAAAAGAAAAACTGTTTCACTTTAGTTTTAAAACTCTATTTCCCCTCTAAACAAATCACTGTCCTCTGGGTCATACTGCCCCCATCCAATGACAGTCCTCTCCTTGGGAATCCTCACGTTGCTCTGCGAGATATTCATGTGCATTTTTGAGTTTTTACATAGAAAATGGAATCATTTTAACTGATTTTGACTTATTATTTTCGAACAAAGGACAGCTACCGGCTCCAGGGATCCACTGCTGGTAATGATCTTCGTCCACCGCGGATCGTCCGTCAAAATTCCGAGAAGGCCTGGCCTTGGGCCTACTTCGCGCCTTTCGGCCATGTCCGAGGAGAAGGAGGAGGGCAGGAGTCTCTTCAAACACTGCGCAAAGTGTGGATTAAGGAACGTCTTCATAGAAGATGGACATCATAAATGCTTATATTGTCTGCATCCAGACCAAAATTAAGGAGGGATGCAAGGTGTGCTGTGCTTTCCTCAAAGAAAACCAAGAAAGATCGCTACAGCAGGCTAGCACATGGCTCAAATGGAGCAATACCCGGACTCTCCCTCCAGGCAGGGTCATGCCTCATCCAGGACCGGCCGGTCCGAGGAGAGAACTCCCTCTGGGAGGAGGTTGAGATCCTTTAAGGACGCCCCACCTGCGGGGGTCCAAGAGAAGGCCAAGCTCTGCAAAGCTAGTTCCGCTGCTGATGCCTCTTGCAAGAGAAAGTACCTACCCCATTCAAACTTCATATCAGTTGACAAACGACGAGGGAGAGGTCCAGGGAAAGCCCTTCAGAACTAAGGCCTCACAGCCTTCCAATTCAACCGATTAGACGACGGCCAGTTGACGAGGGCCTAGATGACTTAGTCGACAATGTCCACCATGACAGCATTGAAGGAGAGTAGGTCCATGAAGGTGTGTCCTTACCCCCGAGGCGTGATACAGCTGCGGAGGCAGAAACGAAGGTAGCAGGCACTTCGGGGATGGGAAAAGGCCCTGTGACCGCATTGGCCCAGAAGCCTACAGAGGAGGAAAGAGGACGACAAGGCCGCCCCAATGAAACCTCTGCGGGATGTGGACCCACGTACTGCTCCAGAAAACCGGTGCAGATGTATTCAGGCTCCAACGACGGCAACAATAATTTTCCCGATTACTAAACAGACCACGAAGGAGGAGAATTTGAGGGTGGTGAGCTTATGTCATCTGAGCGCGAAAGGAGGTGTCCTACACCACTGGCACTTTTCACCTCTCGACTGAGGGAAGTGTCGCTGGATATTCTAACAAATCTACATACACTGGTTACGAAGATCCAGCAGGGATGCCTCCTACACCGGGACCTGCACCACAGGACCCTGAGGAGCCTCTGGGGTTGAGCCCTCATCGTTGGAAGAGAACATCTAAGGGGGGGGCTGGTCCTCAGAGTCACCCGACCCTCTGCCACCAACGCTGCATCGTGACCCAACTCCACCCGGAGCGCCACACAAAGACACTGCTAATATGGCTACAGGCACAAACGAGGAAGACGACTTTGTGACAGCTGACAGGGAAACACCACACGTGGACGAGCCCCATAGGGCCTCCCCGCTGGACGAAGTTGGATCGTTTCATTCTATGATGTCCAGGGCCTCTGGCCTGTTTCAGTTAGCACCTGAGGAAACTAAGAAAGAAGGCTTCCTGTACCAGCTGCGCGAGTCCAGAAGAAAGACCATCATGGCAGTTTCTTTCATGGATGATATCTGGGAGGAGGTCCTGGTGCTAATGAAGAACCCGTATATGGCCCCACCCAAGCGTGACAGACTGGAGAAAAAGTATAGGGTACCAGATTCACCTCCCACATGCTCAAGATCTCAACCTTCACCCAACTCCGTGGTCTCGGCTGCAGCCAGGAAACGCTCTGCGAACCCATCATAAGCAGCCATGGTTCCTCCAGACCAGGAGGGATAGAAGCTGAACATGATGGGAAAGAGAATGATCTATACAGCAGCCTCCTCCACCAAGGTGGCTAATGCCCTAGACATTTTGTCCAGTTATGACCAGAAACTATGGTACAAGCTGGGACCTATTCTAGACTTCCTGCACGAGGACAAGAAGGTCGAGGCACTGGACCAGTTTCAGCAGGGGTATGTGGCCTCGGACAACGCCCTTATAGTCAGATTCTGCCAAATGGGGGACGCCGTGTCCCTTCATCGACTATGGTGGTTGAAGGCCACAAACTGGACGTTCAGGCAAAGGTGTTGGATATGCCATTCTACGGTGAAAACCTCTTCAGGAAGGCCATCGACATGTCTTTGCAAGTCATAAAAACGTATACGGAGACAGGCGCTCCCTGGCAACCCTGCCACAATGTTGGCTGTCGTCCTTTCATTCGCCCAGAAGAATTCCCGGCAGATCCCGCAAGGGATATACTACCCCGTACAGACAGCCTTCCTGCACCGCGACTCAAGAAGCATATAGAGGTCGTTCTCAGGCATATGGCAGCGTAGTACAGTGTCAGCACCACACATAGGGCAGAGCTACCCCCAAGCAGGCCTGAACCAGCCGTGGCCTTGGCCCCCCCCACTTATGCACCCTAATGGGAGGCCGGCTGGCGAAGTTCGTTAGTGCATGGAAGAAGATCACCCCGGACAAACGGGTGCTGGATGCTCTTTAACAGGAGCACACCTTGTAGTTCCAATGCAGGTGTCCTCATATTCCACCAGTGCATCAACAAGAACAACACATGCCACAGCTTCTGCAAGAGGTGCAAGCCTGTCATGCATGCTGGACGTGGTCCTACCTCCTACGCTCGTAGAACAGCTAGACCGTTCTATTCCAAATGGCGGTTGTTCGATACGCTGCCGGGAAAACGACGTTTGCACTTTTCACGTCGCTAACTTCACGTGTATTCTGCTTCGTCACGTGAACTACGGCATTACGTATTTAAGCAGCGTGGAAACTTCACTCGCTGCTTCTGATCGAATCATTTGGCGTTGTGTAGCTGAACCCCTGGTCTGCATCCTTGCAGGTTACTACAGCTACTTCTTGGGCCTTCTATAGCGTGTTTTCCGCCACACGCTGATTCCTGGAGCTGTTTGGTTGCGTGTAAATCCACACGCGCACGTTGTCTTCAAACGCGGCTGGCCTGGGCTGCGTGAATCCTGTTCGCGTGTAAATCCGCACGCGCACGCTATCTTCAAGCGCTGCTGGCCTGGGCTGCGTGAATCCTGTTCGCGTGTAAATCCACACGCGCACGTTGTCTTCAAGCGCTGCTGGCCTGGACTGCGTGAATCCTGCTCGCGTGTAAATCCACACGCGCACACTATCTTCAAGCGCTGCTGGCCTGGACTGCGTGAATCCTGCTCGCGTGTAAATTCCACACGCATATATATTGTCTTCAAAAGCTGCTGGCCTGGACTGCGTGAATCCTAATCGCGTGTAAATCCACACGCACACGCTCTTTTCTTCGCGGCTGTACAGAACCGCGTGTACTTGTTGATACCTTAAAAGGAGCGCTATTTCCAGCTCCTGCACCTGTGATATTAACAGGGGGATTGATTCATTTCTATACTTTACTCTGCGTAGGAAGGAAGCTTTTCAAGGATAATTGGAAGGTGACAGTGAACAGTACTTTGGACGCTATCCTGTGGTGCATCAACCCGGTATCTAGCGTGAGCCTCGCTCCGTTCGGGATAAGTCTCCCTTACTAATTTTCCCTTCCTTGTCGTTTGTTCTACCTTGGATTCCTCAAGAGACTCTGCTGGATTCATCTGCCCTAGACTCAAGGTCAGTGTGGGCATTCATGACATTTTCTATTCCATCATACCCAGGTTGGGGCAGTTATTCATGATACTTTATTTTGTTCTAGGCTGACTTCCTATACCTTACCCACGCCCTTTCCAGTGATCCATCACTCTGCCTGTTTTACCAGTCAGAGAGTTGTATCATTTGGAAGGTCTTAACTTGACTTCACAACTATCAAAACGCGTGAACAGGGATCCGGAAGACCCTACCACCTATATCCTTTTGAGTACCGTATCCTTTTCAGTTAATACTCTGGTGCTTTCTGACAGAATCAGAAGCCATGGAGGGTACGGATCCTTTAGCTGTTTTGACTCAGTTGATCAGCGATTTGAGAAATGAAATGGTTACGGCACAGGACATGTTACGGCATCGCATGGACGTTATGCAAGACGCCATGCACGGTAGTCCTCAGGGAGCACAGGTTCCAATGGCCACTGCATCTGGATCTGGGACTATGACACCCCCACAGGAAACTATTAAAGTGGTTATGCCCACTCAGTTTCCCTTGGCCCCTCTGGAACGGTTCACTGGTGATCCCAAAACCTATAGAACCTTCGTTAATCAGTGCCGACTCCATTTTCTTTGCCGTCCTACATCTTTTCCTGACCTAACCACAAAAGCAACATTTGTGCTTTCCCATTTAGGGGGCACAGCTGCTGCTTGGGCTAACCTTTTGTTGGAAACAAATAGCCCTTTGTTGTACGACTGTGACGATCTCTTGGCTGCTATGAGTAAAGTCTTTGACATGCGTTATGCTACTCAAGCCATGGATCTGGAGTTACTTAATCTACAACAAGGCAATCAGCCTCTTTTGCCTTACATTGCCCGGTTCAATCAACTAACAGCCGAAACTCAATGGCCTGACGGCAAGAAAACGGCTGTTTTCTACAAGGGTCTTTCAGAAGAACTGAAAGATGCCTTATCTACAGTCCCGGTGGTTCCTACGGGATTCACAGAGTTGCTCGATTTGGTTTTACAAATCGATGCCCGAAGGAATGCTCGGAAAGGAGAGAAAAAGCCTTTCATGCAAGCCTCGGGGCGTTCAGAGACACCGGCAGTCCTCTCGAACGACCCCGAACCTATGCAGATTGGCGTCGTGAGAGGCCGGTTGTCCAATGCAGAACGAGAGAACCGAAGAAAGAACCATTTATGTATGTATTGCGGTTCATCCGAGCATTTATTGGCGACATGTCCTAAAAAACCCATCAAGCGTTCGGGAAACGCCAAAACTCGACAATAGCAGGAGTCCCTATGTCGAGTGTTTCATCGGACTCCAGTACCATTCCTAAAAACGCACCCGTTTCCAAGGCCATGGTGGATTCCGGAGCCACCAACAATTACATAGACATCACATATGCCAAGAACTGTTCCATACCCCTTGTAAACAAAAACAAACCTGAAACGGTTAATACCGTGGACGGATCTGTTTTGACTTCTGGTATGGTAACCCAGGAGACGGTATCTGTTCAGATGACATTATCGAATAATCATTCGGAAGAAATCTTCGATGTCATAGCTGCTCCGCAGTACGAGATCATACTTGGTCTTGCATGGTTAACCCTTCATAATCCCGCCGTTGACTGGGTTTCGGGATTGCTCCAGTATCCTTCGATTCATTGCAATGAACATTGCTTTACCAGTTAGGAGGTGTCAAACAAGCAACACATATTGGCCTCTATGGTGGGAGCTTCAACTATCAGCGTGGTACATCAAAGCGACACTACCATACCATGCGAATACGCTGAGTATGCTGATGTCTTTGACAAGGGCCAGGCAGAACAATTGCCTCCCCATCGACAGTACGACTGTCCTATTGAATTGATTCCTGGTGCCAAAATCCCTACAGGTCGTTTGTATTCACTAACCCCAAAAGAAGACGTTGTGTTGAAAGAATACATCGACAAAGCTTTAGCGAGGGGTTAATACGGCCATCACAATCACCTGCTGCGTCTCCTCTATTCTTTGTTCCGAAGAAAGAGGGAGATCTAAGGCCTTGTATTGATTACAGGGCACTTAACAACATCACCATAAAAAACCAATAACCTTTACCACTGATAAACGTTCTATTGGATCAAGTAGGTACTTCCAGTTACTTCACCAAATTGGACTTGCGAGGAGCATACAATTTAGTTCGCATTTGTGAAGGCGACGAATGGAAGACCGCTTTCAAGACACGGTATGGTCTTTACGAGTATTTGGTGATGCCTTTTGGTCTGTGCAACGCTCCCGCCACTTTTCAATTCTTCATGAATGATATATTCAGGGACATAATGGACCAGTTTGTGGTGATTTATCTGGATGACATTCTGATCTATTCATCATCTTTTTCGGAACACGTCAAACACGTTTCTACAGTCCTACAAAGACTCAGGGAGAACCTTCTTTATGTGAAAGCCGAGAAATGCGTCTTTCATTCACAGGAAGTGGAATTCCTGGGCTATGACATTACCAATCTAGGTGCTCGAATAAGCCGTTCCAAGGTGAAGGCCATATTGAATTGGCCGATTCCGCACAATGTCAAGTCATTACAGTCTTTCTTAGGCTTTGCAAATTTTTATCGCAGATTTATTCATTACTTCTCCAAAACAGTAGCTCCTTTGACGGCCTTAACTAGTTCTAAAGTTCCTTTCTGTTGGAACCCAAATGCCCAAGCATCATTCGAAAAGTTGAAAGAAGCATTTACCACTGCACCAGTGCTTCAACATCCAGATCCAGATCGCCAGTTTATCGTTGAAGCGGATGCATCCAGTGTCGCTACTGGAGCAGTACTCTCACAAGTTTGCACAGAAACCAAGGAGGAGCACCCAGTGGCTTTCTTCTCTTGCAAACTTAACCCATATGAACGAAACTACACCGTCACTGAGCGGGAACGGCTGGCTATCAAGGATGCCTTCCGAGAATGGCGTCATCATCTTCTTGGGGCCAAACATCAGGTGTTAGTGTACTCTGACCATAGAAATCTTCAAGCATTCAAATCCATGAAATGCCTTACGGCCCGACAGGCCAGATGGCATGTCTTTTTTGCCCAATACGATTTCCGGGTCACATACCGTCCTGCCCGAGAACACGTTAAGTCGGACGCGTTGTCCCGTATGAGTGAAGAGGCGAAGGAAGAAGCACAAGTACAGAATCAGTTGTTGGCAGATCATGTAATATGTAGTTGTTCTGTTCAACCATCCTTAAAAACCGAAGTACAAGAGTGGGTGAAAAATCATCCACAAGTTATCCAGGATATGAATCTGGACGTACATAACGGTTTACCATTCACACAAGGAGTGCTCTACCTACCGACCTCTTCAACGCGGAATAAAGCCCTCAAGTGGAATCATGATTCCTTGATCGCAGCCCATCCTGGACGGAAGAAAACACTAGAACTACTCAAAAGATGGTGCTGGTGGCCGTCCATGTCAAAAGATGTCATAGATCATGTATCTACTTGTTCTGTATGCATCCAATGTAAAAACACTCCTGGTAAACCAGTGGGCTTACTCCAGTCCCTACCTGTCCCTAACAAACCATGGGACATGATATCTATGGACTTTGTGGTAGAACTCCCACCAAACCAGGAGTACGATACCATATGGGTTGTAGTGGATTATTTCACTAAATTGGCTCTTTATGTTCCCTGTATCGGTTTACCAAACGCTGCTGTTATGGCTGACCTATTCATCCACCATGTATTTCGTTTCTTTGGTCTACCGTCAGTAATCATTACGGACAGGGGCTCACAGTTTGCGTCACGCTTTTGGAGAGCACTAACCTCTGCATTACTGATTGATGATAGAATGTCCAGTGCTTACCACCCACAAACTGATGGACAGACCGAAAGAGTCAACTGCACTATGGAACAATATCTGCGGTGTCTGTGTCTGCAGTACCAATCGGATTGGCTCACGGTCCTGCCGGCAGCTGAATTCGCCTATAACAACTCCTATCATAGTGCCATAGGCACTTCACCGTTCTATGCGCTTTATGGACAGCACCCCCGATCAATACCTTTGGATTCCAGCTTGTCTTTGGATACTCCTGCCGCAGGCCGTACCTTTCGTGATCTGAAGAAATTACAGAGGAAAGTGAAGCAGCAATTAGAGCAGGCTAAAAGACGCGACAAGTTCTATGCCGATACTCATAGAATACCCGCACCCGTCTACAAGGCTGGTATGAAAGTATGGCTGTCCACTAAGAACTTGAGAATTCCAGGCAAAAAGAAATTATTGCCTAAATACACTGGTCCGTATGTAGTGCTCCAAGTAATTAATCCGGCTGCTGTCTGTCTGGCTTTGCCACAACGATGGCGAGTGCATCCCGTATTCCACGTGTCACTCATTAAGCCATGTTCTGAAGCTACTAGATTGCCTGCACGGCCTGTTGCTATTTCTGTGCGGGGTTCAGATGAATACGAGGTACAGGACATACTGGATATGAGACTACGTTCTGGTAGGCCGTTTTATCTGGTGGACTGGAAGGGCTATGGGCCCAAAGGTAGGTCCTGGGAACCTCTTTCTAATATTCATGCTCCTGCTTTATTGAAGCGTTTTCACACGAGAAGGGGAGAGGTTGCCCCTTTGGGGGATGGCACTGTCATGCATGCTGGACGTGGTCCTACCTCCTACGCTCGTAGAACAGCTAGACCGTTCTATTCCAAATGGCGGTTGTTCGATACGTTGCCGGGAAAACGACGTTTGCACTTTTCACGTCGCTAACTTCACGTGTATTCTGCTTCGTCACGTGAACTACGGCATTACGTATTTAAGCAGCGTGGAAACTTCACTCGCTGCTTCTGATCGAATCATTTGGCGTTGTGTAGCTGAACCCCCGGTCTGCATCCTTGCAGGTTACTACAGCTACTTCTTGGGCCTTCAATAGCGTGTTTTCTGCCACACGCTGATTCCTGGAGCTGTTTGGTTGCGTGTAAATCCACACGCGCACGTTGTCTTCAAACGCGGCTGGCCTGGGCAGCGTGAATCCTGTTCGCGTGTAAATCCACACGCGCACGCTATCTACAAGCGCTGCGTGCCTGGGCTGTGTGAATCCTGTTCGCGTGTAAATCCACACGTGCACGTTGTCTTCAAACGCGGCTGGCCTGGGCTGCGTGAATCCTGCTCGCGTGTAAATCCACACGCGCACGCTATCTTCAAGCGCTGCTGGCCTGGACTGCGTGAATCCTGCTCGCGTGTAAATCCACACGCGTACGCTATCTTCAAGTACGGCTGGCCTGGACTGCGTGAATCCTGCTCGCATGTAAATTCCACACGCATA
Source organism: Ambystoma mexicanum (assembly GCF_040938575.1). Classification (NCBI taxonomy): domain Eukaryota; kingdom Metazoa; phylum Chordata; class Amphibia; order Caudata; family Ambystomatidae; genus Ambystoma; species Ambystoma mexicanum. The sequence continues at coordinate 984,743,761 of NC_090930.1, forward strand.
TATATTGTCTTCAAACGCTGCTGGCCTGGACTGCGTGAATCCTAATCGCGTGTAAATCCACACGCACACGCTCTTTTCTTCGCGGCTGTACATAACCGCGTGTACTTGTTTATACCTTAAAAGGAGCGCTATTTCCAACTCCTGCACCTGTGATATTAACAGGGGGATTGATTCATTTCTATACTTTACTCTACGTGGGAAGGAAGCTTTTCAAGGATAATTGGAAGGTGACAGTGAACAGTACTTTGGACGCTATCCTGTGGTGCATCAACCCGGTATCTAGCGTGAGCCTGGTTCCGTTTGGGATAAGTCTCCCTTACTAATCTTCCCTTCCTTGTCGTTTGTTCTACCTTGGATTCCTCAAGAGACTCTGCTGGATTCATCTGCCCTAGACTCAAGGTCAGTGTGTGCATTCATGACATTTTCTATTCCATCAGACCCAGGTTGGGGCAGTTATTCATGATACTTTATTTTGTTCTAGGCTGACTTCCTATACCTTACCCACGCCCTTTCCAGTGATCCATCACTCTGCCTGTTTTACCAGTCAGAGAGTTGTATCATTTGGAAGGTCTTAACTTGACTTCACAACTATCAAAACGCGTGAACAGGGATCCGGAAGACCCTACCACCTGTATCCTTTTGAGTACCGTATCCTTTTCAGTTAATACTCTGGTGCTTTCTGACAAAGCCATGTTACAGAAAGGGGGATAGAACCCATTCCCCAGCACCCCCCGGGCCCCGAAGTATATTACAGATACTTTCTGGTTTGAAAGAAAACAGGGTGTTGGAGGCCAATCCTGGATCTGCATCGTCTCAACAAGTTCCAGAAGTTCGGATGGTCACGTTACAACACGTGCTCAGCCAGCTGGAGGAAGGGGAATTTTTGACGTTGTAAGATCTGGAGGACGCCCACGCCCACATCTCCATTCACAAGAAGCACCACAAATTTCTACAATTCATGGTTCAGGGTCGGCATTGCCAGTTCAAGGCTCTTCCCTTCAGCCTAAAATCGGCTCTGATGGTCTTTACAAAGTGCTTGGCCCCGGCGGCAGCGCATCTTCGTCTGTAGGGTATCCAAGTATACCCTTACCTGGATGATTGGCTCGTGTTATCCCTCTCCCACGCTCTGGCGAGCAAGCACACATTGAGGACCGTACGTCTGCTGATGGAATTGGTATTTTCCATAAACTCTCCTAAATCCTGTTTGATGCCATCTCAGAACACGCTGTTTCTGGGTGCCGGGCGCAACACAGTAACCTGTTTGTGGTCTCCCTCGAGGAGAGGGTGGTGGCCACACAAGGGAAAGTACAGTACTTGTCATCGGCATATATGGCCACAGTTCGGGCCATCAAGTCGCTGCTGGGCATGATGTCCTCCTGCATCAGCCTCATCCACTTCTGCACACTACAGATGAGGCCTCGCCAGGAGTTCTGGATACAAGTTGGATGAAAGTATCGGGGACCTTTGCGGATAAGATCACCCTCTATGAGGAGTTCCGTCTGGCGATATAGTGATGGGATGCACAGCTGCATCTCGTCCAGGGGCCCCGTTTCAAGTTCCACCTTACCAGGAGACAATTCCCACCAATGCCTCTCTAGAAGGCTGGGGAGCCCACATTGGGCAGATGCGCGCCGACGCTCCTGGCAGTCAGACGAAAAGGGCCTCCACATCAACCTACTGGAACTTCAGGCCGTATTCTGGGCCCTCAAGTCTTTTCTGCTGTGGTTGAGGGGCAAGGTGGTGTGGATCTTCATGGACAACACAAGCACCATGTTCTACAACTAGAAGCAAGGAGGGACCCGTTCACCGGCCCTCTTCGAGGAGGCCTAGGATCTGTGGCGCAGGGCCATTCATCAGGACATATTCCTCATCCCTTTTTACCTGGCGGGCATCGAGAACACCATTGCGGGAGCTGTGTTCTTGCCACGAGTGGGAGCTTCGCCAGCAGCTTTCCTCATCCAAGAAGCATGGGGTACACGTTCTCGTTCCTGTGGGAGGGACTGTTCCTGTACACTTTTCCTCTGTTCCCACTCCTGTTTCATGTGATCAACACACTCAGACAGTGCCACTGCAGGATGATACTCATCGCCGTGGCCGAGACAAATTTGTTACCTGGACCTGCTGGGTCTGTCAGTGCCCCGTCCATCAGGCTGCTGCTGGTCCCAGACCTTCTCACCAGAGAGGGATGGGCTATTTTGCACCACGATCCGGAGTCGCTGAACCTAAAGGCATGGCTCCTGCAGCCCTAGAGTTTGGAGGTTATGCTTTACCTGTGGAATGTAAGGACAGTCTGGCCAGGGCCAGAGCCTCGTCAACATTAAAATGCTATGGCCATAAGTGAAAGTGCTGTGTGGTGCCAGGCTCAGAAGATTACCCCTCTGCTTGTCACATTCCCGCAGCATCTACCATACTTGCTTTCCTTGGCCAACGGTGGACTGGCACATGCCTCTATCAAGATGCATCCCGTTACACCAGATCTTCGGGTAGGCCTTCTCTGTGGTCGCACAGACTCATAAAGAAGTTCCTCAAGGAGCTCTTCAGGACATTTACGCCGGTGAAGGCTCTTGCCCCGGCTTGGGAGCTCATTGTGGTTTTGGCTAAGCTCATGGGGGAGCCCTTTGAGCCTATTCATAAAGCACTGCTCAAGTTTCGATCGTGGAAGACGGCTTTCCTTGTGGCAATCAGCTCAGCCCGGCCCGGCGGGTCGGGGAGATCCAGGCCCCGTCTTGCAAGCAGCCTTACTTGTCTTTCTTCAAGGTGGTACTTCGTACACATCGCACCTTTATGCCGAAAGTACTGTCAGAATTCCACCTCAACGAACCTTTTGTGTTATCGGTCATCTTCCCACATCCGTCGTCGCCAGCAGAGAGCGTTGCTCGTGCCTTGAAGTTCTACATGGCACGTATGAAGAATTTTCAGAAGACTTCTCAGTTGATCATCAACTTTGGACCTGTGAATCATGGAAAGGCCTAGTCGAAGGCTTCCATCTCCAGGTGGCTCTCCGGCTGCATCATGCACCGTCATCGAGTGACTAGCAGGCCGCTGCCAGGCTGGCCGAGAGCCCACTCCACCAGACCGATCGCATCAACAACTGCGTTTCTCTCTGGTGTGTCCATGCTCGACATCTGCAGGACTGCTATGTGGAAGTCCACGCACACCTTCACAAGGTTCTACTGCGTCGACAGGGATTCCAGGGAGGAGTCCCGTGTTGGCCAAGCGGTGCTACGCAACCTAATTGTTTGAGGTGAGTCTGTTCCAAAGGCAAGCGTTATTGCTTCTGTTGAGCCTTGCCACCTCCCGTGGTTGTGTATATGTACTGCTGTGTAATCATTATTCATGGGCATGTGAATCCATACCAGACCCCATGCTGCAGAAGGTTTACGCTACTTACCTATAACTCTTGTTCTTCAGCATGGGTCTGGCATGAATTTGCATGTGAACCCTCCCTCCTTCCCCTCTGTGGCTCTTTTTGGTTCATACTGCCACTTTATGTGCTTGCCAAGTCTGAAGACGGCCACCAGTGGTGGAGCTTAGGGACTGGGCTGTCAATGGATGGGCCCAGTATGACCCAGAGGACAGTGATTGATTTGGAAGAGAAAGACAGTTTTAAAGCTAAAGTGAAACTGTTTTTTCTTTGACCGAGGATTCCCAGCCTGGCAACGGAAAATATTCATGAGTATGTGCATTCATGCCAGAGCCATGCTGAAGAACAAGAGTTACAAGTAAGTAACTTAACCCATCTTCTGTTTCATAACTTTAAACTAGGCTAAAAGGATTTGGCAGGCAATGTTTCTCACCTCATATGAGATGGCTCTTATTCAGTAGGTATTTAAGCTCAGATGGGACACAATATTTTAGGAACCTTCATACTGTAAGCATGAGAGATTAAAAACAGTGGAAAATATTTCTCATAACAGGAAAGAGCTCAGTCAGTTGATAAATATTCAGATAATTGAGCTATATGGATGTTTGGCAAATCCCAATAATTTTCTTTTAGCTAATTTATGTTATGAAACGGTCCTGTCTTGACTTCTAATCTGTGGTGGCTCAAGCAGCAGTCATTGTAATGTCACCACAAACTGTAATATGTTATTACAGTTACAGTAGTGATTTAATGTTCTTGTTATAGGTGAGTAGTGATGTAATTACTATGCTATCATAAGGAAATTATTTACAGGCTGGTATACAGAAATTGCAGGCTGTCATGTATTAGAAGGATATCAAAATGCATCAAGGGGATAATGTGCATTCTAAAGCATGAGGCAGTAGGCAGAGTGTAATTTAAATCAATGAACTCCAAGGTCACATGCACTTTAAGGCTGCAGCAATTATTGCTCCAGTGTCGCAAACACTGGCAGCAGAGGACACAAGTTTAGGAAGTGGAGGGCAACGTTCTGGGCGTTTAAGTGGTTAATATCTTTATAATGTACATTTGAGGGTAGTTTTCATAATATCAAAATATCTGACATCTTCTCCTGTCACTATCCAAACTAGCAAAATAGTTGGAATGAATTTCATTGGAAAGTTTTGTATGAACCAGCATTGTATATAGTTCCTTAGTTCAGACCCTAGTGAGGTGCAGGATGGAGCTTTGGAGCAGGGATGGGCCTCAAAGAAAGTAATGGGCCTCAAAGCAGAACAGAACGAGTGGGCTTGGACTTTAGAAGAGTAACAGACCTTAAGTGCCTAGGACCAGCGTTTCGCCTTAAAATGTTGAGGGGCATTAGGCTTGGGTTGAGCATTGAGGTATTGGGAAGAGGTGAGCATTGGGCCAAGGATGGGGCTCAGTGTGTGGGTGGGCCTGTAAAATTGATCTCCTGTGAGCAACAATGATGGGCCTTCAGTGCAGTGCTGGAATAGGCCTAAAATTTAGGTTTGGTTACATTGAGGAAGTTGTGAAATAGTGTCTCCTGTGTACAATTTGATGACTAGCCAATTTTATGTCACACCGGAGGGGAGCAGTATGCTGAACGTATTTATTGCTACACCTAAACAGCTCTTCAAAACGTATATATATATTTTTTTTACAACCATACTGAAAAAACAAGTCAGAAAACTGTATGAAGAGAAGTACACATGCCATGAGTCTCTTCTTTAAAGTAGTTTTCTGTTCCAGAAACATCTACCAATCACGACCCGTCCATCCTGTTATGTCACGTCCTGCTTGGGTCCTTTCCTCTTCTTTTTGCTGCTCTCAAGCATATAAGTAAATTTTTACTAGCAGGGAAATAGAAATGTGGATAATGTAGTACAATCTACTGCAGGCAGTGTTTGATATTAAGAGTGCACTACACCGTTAGTAGCAGAGCGCATAGGTAATGCATACAACACTTGGCCGAAGGCTAAGCGGAATAGTTAACAGCGAAGCACAATAGAGTTTGTAGATTTTATTGCTGCACGCATCGAGCAGCACAGCGATAACTCAACAAAGTCATAAGAGAGACTATTTTCATTAATAAAACAGTGAAGGAGCATGGCTGTGTAAAGCGCAAGCTTGATTCAGTGTGTAGAGGAGCGGCCCTAGGCAGAGCTAGTCAGCGTTGAGATAAGAGGGTTAGAAACACACATGAACAGAGAGCAAGAGGATAATAATTAATCAATCCCTTGTGGAAACGAAAAAGATTAAAAGACAGAAGTGCAGCGTCCAGCTGTGTATAAAAGGGAAGCATTGTTCCATCAAAAGGCAGCGTAGCCTGCAGAATGAGTCTGGAGGAAGACCAGGGCGTGTGTGGAGTGAAGGCAGCCAGGAAGCCATAATGTCGGACGAGGAGATGGACCTCACACTCAGCTTTAAAAGAGTGTTAGTGGAATCCCTCATAGAAGCAGTGTCACAGAGTGTAAATAACCTGCAAGACAGGCTCCAAGTCCTAGAAGCCCTGCTATGGAACAAGAGCACAAATAAAGAAGCAGACGGGGCAGGGAGAAAAGAGCAGCCAAACCAGGCGAGGGACCATCTACTAGACACTCCTTACAAGGCATTGTGAGCAGGGGAGTGACCAGGCCCGGAAGAGGAAGTCCTCTTCTACTCCTCCAGGGCAAGATACAGGGATAAAAAGAATCCCCAAGAGACAGCAGATACGTTTGAAAAACTCAAAAGCGTAGTCCTCCAAAAATGTGCTACACACAGCCTCTATCCCCGACCCCCGACCCTCCCGGGATGCAAAAAACTGGGGACACTGATACATCTGCAGACGATCAATCATACGATGATGCCATCCAGCAGGTGGAAAGTGCGAAGAAGAAAGCTAAAGTCCAGCATGAGATTAAGGTAATCTCGGACATATTTAAACCTGAGTACATCAGGCATCCTAAATCCACTGACTGGTTGTCCTCCCCCAGAGTAACAACGTACATGGCGCACAGATTGCGCAAGCCCCTAGATAAGGACACCCGATTTCCCATGAAAGCAGAATGCCCCACGTCCTGGGCTACTGGGAAAGGTAGCAGATATGCCCGAATTGGACCCAAAAATAATCAGCTTCATAATGTGTCCAATGATGTCCGTAAGGGCATGGACAGGGCTTGGAAAGGATGCCAAGATAAACTCTTTTGTATACAGCAGGCCCATGGAGAAAATAATGGACCTAGCCGAAAGGGCGAAAGACACCGGAGAACTGGTGGACACTCGAACACTAACCAACTGGGCTCAACGAGCAGTGTGCATCCTTGGCAATGCTAACTGCGCATTATCTGCAGAAAGGAGGATAAGCATGCTATTGAAAACAGACAATAAGCTTGCAGATCTAGCCTCATGTGAAACTGGTGACACAGCCTAGAGTCTTCTATTTCGGCAAGGTGTTTGTAAAAGAGATGGATATGTTTGTGGGGATGTGCAGGGCGCTAGAAAAAGCACAGTTCTATATATGCAAGATATTCCCCAATAGTGTTTTTGCTGGGACCGGTCGATACAGCGGTCACTCGATCGGTTGATATAATTCGCAAAGAAGACCTTAAGGGCCCAGAGCACACTACTAGGAGACCAGGCAGCAAGATGTTGCTTTTTCGAACAGCGGCAGAAGCTCCAGTGTCCACAGAAGTAGAGGCTACTACCGTCAACAAGGCGCTAAAGCAAGTGAAAGTCTAATGCGACAAGTATCCACCAGCAGTAGGCAAAACGTAACAGTTTGGAGCAATATGGTGAGCGCCATCAAGCTATGCTTGGGTTTAGCAAACAGTAGTGGGATTCAGACTAGAACTCGAGAGCACCACACTCCAGACAAGCATACCACCACAGCTACATTCCTCTCACGCAGAAGAAAAACTACTAGATGCAGAGCTAGATCAATTGAGAGTGAGTGAAAGGCACCATAGAAAGGGGAGATCCTCAGTCCACGGAGTACTACAGCAATATGTTTCTAGTGCACAGGAAGGAAAAAGTGAGGCCAGTGATCAATTTGAAAGGTCCCAATGATTGGCTGGTATACAGGCATTTCAAGATGGAGGGGATACACCTCCTCCAGGATATCCTCAGGAAAGGAGACTGGTTAGCCCTGAAGGATGCTTGCCTTACTATACCTGTCGCAAACTAGCATCAGCCATACTTACGGTTTCTTTGGAGAGGGCAGTTATGGCAGTTCAGAAGCCTACCTTTTGGGCTGTCTTCAGCGCCCTGGGCCATCACCAAGCTGATGAGACCGATAGCTACCGCTATAAAAGAGAATGAGGAGTCAGAATGAAAGTATACTTAGACGTCATTCTATTCTTGGCACAAGACCAAGGACAACTCCAAGAGCAGGTCCTATGGGCGATCGCGCTCCTGACGTCACTTGGGGTTTCTAGTGAACAAGGAAAATCAGAACTTATACCGAGCAGGCACATGGAGTTCCTGGGCTTCATGTCAGACGCCAGGAAAGTGACGTTAGAGCTTCCAGTCCACACGATGAGAGCGATCAAGAAAGAAGAGTAGTTCTCAAGAAGAAGAATATATCACTTCAGAGTCTAGCCAGAGTACTGGAACTCTCATCCTCTTCCATAAAAGCAATCTTTCCAGCAGCTCTGCACTAGAGAGTGCTCCAAAGGTTGAAAATCAGACATATTCAAGGAGATCTGGGATATCACCAGCTAGTTCCTCTAGATAAAGAAGCAAAAACAAAACTGCAGTGGTGGTTGTACAACATGGAAGTGTGGAATGGTCAGGCCAAATTCGGAGACACAGCGAAACTCATTATAGAGTCTGACGCAAGCAGATCAGGCTGGTCATAAGCGGAACTGGACCTGCACATCAACTGCTTAGAGCTGTTGGTGAGCTCCTTCGTGGTAAAACCATTTGGAAAGGCAAAGCAAACGGCTGCATACTCTTTTCGGAATGGACAATATATAGGCAGTATGATACATTAACCATCTGGGGGGCACACGAACCAGAATGTTAGTCGAGTTAGCAAAAGATTTCCGGCATTACTGCCTAGAGAGGAAGATCTCAGTGACAGCAGAATATCTCCCAGGAGCATAGAATGTAGTAGCCGATTGGAGCTCTCGCTATTTACAGGACTCCAGCGACAGGATATTACACCAGGGAGTGTTTACCAGATTACAGAACAGATGGGGCCCCTGGACACAGACCTCTTCACGCCTACGTTGAATGCTCAGATACTTCAACTGGAGGGTAGACCCGGACGCAGGTATGGACCGAAGCTGTCCAATAGGCGTTTCCCCCATTTAAGATGATGGCCAGGACTCTACCGAAGATATGTATGGAAAAGGCAGAAGTAGTGATAGTAGCGCCAGCATGGAAATCGCAAGCTTGGTTTCCAGTTCTGATGGAACTTTGCACGGATTTCCCAAAGACTATTCCATTCCAGTATGACACACTGACGGGCCCGACAGGGATACTTCATCCCCTCATGGAGACGCAGAAAACATCCAGTTGCTGGCTTGCAGTTTTGGGCAACAATGGAGTATGCCAGGAATTTCGAAACAGGCTGCTGAACTCATCATGCACTCATGGGTACCCTCTACATTAAGGAGATATTGCAATGCATGGCAGCAATGAGAGATCTGGTGTGTGCAGCAGTGTTCATCCCATTTCAGCCCCTTTAGTACAGATACTAAACTTCCTAGCAGCATTGTCAGAGGAAGGTAAAGCTTTCAGGACTATAGGGCTATACAGATCCACCATTTCAGAAGGACATGAGCAGGAGGATAGCACCTCAGTCAGCGAGCATCTGGCAGTAGTGAGACTACTCAGAGGAGTCAAGCTCAGTAGACCACTGATCCAAAGTATTCCACCTTGTGGGATGTTAACATCATGTTAGCACTATTTACGCATTGGCCGCAAACTGACCAGCTTTCAGGGCTGCAGCTGTCCGGTAAGCTAGCCATGTTGCTCGGTCTTGCATCATGCAGACGGTGTCAGACGTCAAAGCGCTTGAAGTGGATAGGAAGGTATTTTATGTAGAGGGTGTAGCATTTAACATTGCGAGACGCACCAAGGGTTACTTCACAGTAATATCCTAGCCATACTTTCCTGATAATGCTAAATTGTGTGTACCTCAAAATATCACAGATTATGAAAGATTGACGGCAGATGTTAGACCGCACCACGCATCTCAGTTATTAATCATTTGCAGGAAGCCCTAGCGAGATGGGTGAGAGAGGTAATGACCTTAGCGGGTATCGGTGTATCAGTGTTTGCGGCGCACTTTGTCCGAGGGGCCATGGCATATAGGACGTTTGCAGCAGGCAAGACATCCTCAAGTCAGCTGACTGGTCCAGCTATTCGACTTTTAAAATGTTTTATTTCAAGCCAGTATCAACAGTAGGAGCAACAGTGAATAGAAGCTTTAAACAAGCATAATGCTTGCCTCCGGTCTTGACATTGAATGAAAATAACCCAGACTTACAGCACAGGAAGTCTTGATTCTATTAACGACACAGATGCACACATTATCCCTTGCATTATACGCATGTTAGGGTGAGGGTATGGAAGGGATAGAGATATGTCTATATGAGCATAACTGCATATTTCCCTCCATAACTCTAATTCCCTATCCATAGGTGAGGAGCAGAAGAACGGTTTAGGAGTACAGAGTAGTGGATTATGGCAGCCTTCAGAGATGCCGACAGGTGCCGTAAATCGGCACTAAGGAAGATGGATATGGAGGTTGACCACAATTGTCTAGCATGGACTACTGTCTCAGTTCCTGCAAGTTGGTCCAAGTTTTGATTGTCAGATTGAAGGCATCGAAAAGAAGAGGAAAGGGCGCAGGCAGGTCCTGACATAAGAGGAAGGAAAGGGTCCTGATTGGTAGTTGTTTCAGGAACAGAAAACTACTTGAAAGAAGAGACTCATGGGATGTGTAGTTCTCTTCATACAGTTTTCATTATGGTTGTAAAAAAAATGATAAAAGTTTTACAGAGCTGCTTAGAAATAGCAATGAAGAAGTCAAGCATAATGGTCGCCCCTGTGTCTTATTTAGGATCAATACTCCCTGTGCTGTAAACCTGGGTAATCTTCATTTATTGTAATCAGAGTGCTGTGATGTTATAACTAGAGATTACAAGATTATGCTATACTGTAATTTATATGTACGTTTTACGCCTGGTATAATGAAAAATATGTACTACTTCTGGACATTATAGACTTAACAAGTACAATCACTTTATCAATAGCAATGCAGAGCCACATTTCCACTGTTTGCGAGTCTTTACCTTAACCGAGTTGGATTCATTTTCTGTAACTCAATTACAATTCAGAATCCGTTTTTTTTTTTTTTTAATTAAGCCTGACACAATCGAACTCTGGGGCACAGAGAACACTTTTAAGCTTAAGCATATTGGGACACTGATTAGAAAAACCTTGCATTTATTTATTTTGATATCACCATTCCAAATCAGAGAGCTGGTCCAATGGATCGGTGAGTTAAGTGCTCACTCGTGTGATCAATGGTTAACCTAGACATCATGGGTTTAAATCCTAGAAGGGCACAGCCTTTGTCATTCCGGTTCAATAGTAAGGGCTGTTATTTTCAATGACAGGAAACAGTTACACTTTTTGAACCATTTTTTGTCACTTTGATTAACTAGATTTTAGTTTAATAACCACTTGATGCAGACCAGCCATTTCGTATTGGCTGTATGTATGTTTTTATGGTTGAAAATATTTATAATTGTAATACTTTGTTGCTAATGTATAAAAAGCCTTAATTGACTGTTTTACACAAAATAAATATATAAAAGAAAGAAACGGCTAAACATCTTATAATGCACAATACATAAACAAGCATTTGCACAGCCAACGGTTTTATCTTTGCTGTAATAAAATGCACATTGTGTTCAAAAGCACTGACATCATTTGCACAAGTAGTAGCGCTATTTTACAACCATATTCCAAGCTACTACAGGACATGCATTTGCTACTATGAGAAGCCCACGTATCCACGTTATACGGCTGCAATTACAATACAATATTTGGTATTACTATCGTATTGGCATAAATACACCGGTACTCTATGTTCCAGGTAATAATAATATACTGCCAAATACTGAAAGCAGATGTTACCATTAACTGCACAGACAACCCCATCATTGGCCAAGCTGTGCCATCATACACAATTTACAGCAACCATATTTTTAGGTACTGCAATTGTTTGCCTGGTATTGTCATGATAGGCCAGGCAATTGGCCACTTATTGGCAATGGATGTCCGTGTACTTAATCTATTAGCCAGATTTTGTCATCTACGTAGTCACACCATTTGATAGATGTTGCCATGATATGTCCAGTAACTTACACCATTTACACATCATATGCCCCCATGCCTATTATCATGAATTATTATTATTATTAGGGTATCTATTGAGCGAAGACCTTGCTTCGGGAGGCAACAGAGCGCTTTACAATCATCACAGGAAGAAAACAGTGAAGGAAGTTGGGAAAAGGGGCGCAGGGAGCAAACATGTGAGGGTGGGTGACTGGCAGCAAGGGATATCTACAAGCAAGCAGGGTAGGAGATAGTGGGGAGCAGATCACAGAGTCTCCGATAGGGTGGAGGAATGCAGGCTGTGTGGACCAGAAGTATGTGATTTCTTCGAAAATATTTCACCTAATGAAGATTTCACTGAATCCATTTCACTGAAAAACGAAATCTACTTTTTACTTTTCCTACTTTTATTTTAATGCAGGGGCACCCGTCCCTGCCCTAACTTATACCGTTGCCCCACAACCCCCCTATATTATGCATTATACATATACCATTTCCCCTACTATTTTCAGTGAAATAAATTTGGTGAAATGGTATTATAAGAAATCTACGGTAATAGTGTGGACCGCCTGAGTTCAAGTCTGTAAATATTCTTACTTCTGATGGATCACAGGACTCCAGAAATGCTCAGTTTCTCAGTAGGGTAGCTTGGGGACTTCAGGGTGACAGCCTTGTAGATGATGCAACAGGAAGATGATACAGGCTTGCAGTGAAAGCCAGTGCAGTTTGTTGCACATCAGGGTGATGTGGTCGAATTTGCATGGTCCTTTGATGAGTCTTGTTGCAGCATGCAGGTGACCTCCCGCGGGTGCCAGGGTAGACGCCGAAAAGCTTTCCAAAAGGGAATCACCACCATCCAGTTGGGAGAGGACCCAGGCTTAGAGAGCGGATCTGAAGTTGTTTCCTAGGGCAGAGGGCTTAATTTTCTGCAGGAGAGAAAATTCATACCAAGCCATTTGTGTCTTCTTTACTATGTACTTTTTGAACGTGAGGTGTCCGTCGATGTTGAACCCAAGTGTCCTGGCACAGGCGGCAGGCTGGGGTGTGAAATCCTTGAGGTTCATAGCAGAGACCCAGGTCTGGATGTCAGGGTGTTTGGTGTTGTTGGTCAGAAGTAGGAATTCAGTCTTGAAGATGAGCTTCAGGTAAGCACTGGACATCCAGGACAGGATCAATGTGAAGCAGGCCTTAAGACAGTGGATGACTTCAATTGAGGATATGTTGGGGTAGATCTGCATGTCGTCAGTGTATTGGTTGATGTGGATGTTGTGTGGAGCAAGGAGGGTTCCAAGGGGTTCCATGTAAAGATTGAAGATCATGGGGGGCACAATGGATCCTTGCAGGACTCCACGGGTGATGGGAAGAGTTGGTGATCTGGAAGAATTCATTTGTAGTAACTGTTGGTGATTAGCAAGGTAGAATGTGAACCATCGGAGGACGATCTCACTGATCCCAGTGGGGCGATGTAGATTGTCAGTGAGTGATTGTTGGTCTACTGTGTCAAATGCTGCTGCGAGGTCAAGGAGAACTAGAAAGCAAGGATTGCCATCCTGGATGATTTTAAGAACATCGTCTATCACCCCGATGTTAAATGTTTCTGTACTGCATCTTGGTCTAAAGCTTGATTGGTAGGACTGAAGGAGGTTATTGGCTTCAATGTTTTGGAGGAGTTGCATGGCTACTGCTTTCTCAAGGATTTTCCGTAGAAAGGGAAGATGGGTGATGGGGTGGTAGTTGCAGAGATCGTCAGGGTCCAGTGTTGGTTTCTTAATAAGTGGGAGGATTTGTCCAGTCTTGAGGGTCGAGGGGAAAGTGCCTTGATTTGGGAAGCTGTTGATGATTGTCAGCTAAGGGAGGAGTGCTTCAGTAAGAGGGGTCTTGTGTACGGAAGCAGAGAGGATGTCGTCCGCATAAAATGTGGCCTTAAGGGATGCTAAAGTGGCAGTGAGGCCATCCGTAGTTAGTTTCTTGAAAGTTGTCGAGGTAGTTGTGGTTTTGTGAGATGGGATGTGTAGTGTGCTGTATGTGTATGCAGATCATGTTGATCTTGTTGATGACGAAATAGCTGATGACAGTAGATTTGTCGAGGGAGTGTGCTGCGGGTGTTCTGGGCATAGGATTGATGCAGTGCTTGTTGGCTTTGCAGAGGCTCTGCTTTCATTGATGGTCTTGGCTATGAAGTTTTGGTAGTAGTTGGCCATGGCAGTGTTGATCAATTGTCTGCATGTAGGATATAGGTCCTTGAGCAGGGAAAGGCCGAATACACTGCAGGACTTTTGCCAATTCTTTTCTTGTTTTCTGATAGCTCATTTGTTGAGATTGAGTTCTTGAGTGTACCAGAGTGAAGAAGGTTTAGGCTTCAGTGGGAGCCGTTTCACTGGGGCATGGCCGTTGATGTTTATGAGGGTGGTGTTGAGTTCTTGGAGAAACAAGTTGCAGTCCTGGTTCGTTAGTGGTAGATTAGCCCATGTGAAGTGGAGTTTGGCGAGGTCTTCCATGAGATCCTCCACTGGGAAGTTCTTCGAGGTTCTGAAGGTTTGTTTGCTTTGTTTCCCATGGGCTTGCTTGAAATCCATATATCCCCTCGAACAAACCTCGTTTGGTCAAGGATATTATTTTTCACGTGAGTTGGGTCTTTCATGCGCTGTGGGAGGGTTTGTGTGTTGAGTAGGCAAGTGAGATCTTCCTTCATTGACTTGGTTGCCAGGGATGTTGAAGTCACTGTGGAAGATGGTGTTGGCATGCCCGAGAGACACGTTGGTGACCAAGTCTGTGAAGTCTTTGATTAAGGAGGTGCTGGGCTTGGGTGGTCTGTGTTTGAGGTGAAAAGTGGCTGTGTCTGTTGGGGAGAGTGGGAAGTGGCAGGATAGGTTTTAGAAAGAGCCAATGGTGGCGATGCCAATTTGGGTGCATGGTCATGATGCCTTGCAAATGATGGCGCAGTTTATTCAATCTTGTTTGGATGGTCTCACAGTAGAATTCTGTTTGTGCTTTCTTTGGGAGAGAGGGGTGAAACACACATTCAACTCAGCTTGCTCAATGTTAGAGGAGCAGGGGTTCTGGTCCTGCGTCTGTATGGTCAGAACAGGTCCTAAGAGGAATTGCCCTTTTCTTCACCTGCCCTTCACTTTGGACACCTGGGCGAGAGACGTCTTTTATCTAAGAGTTAAGAACAGAAAGGAAGATGCATGGCTAAACAGGTGGGTGGTTTTTAGGTCACGTGACGTAGATTCACTTGCACTTGTTCACCAACTGCAAAGTAAAAGAGGCTGAATGGCTGCTTAAGTAGGGGAAAAGGAGCAGCAAAACACAAAGGCACCAACAGATTAGCATTGATTGACAGGTGGGTTGGGCTTAGGTTATGTGACTGAAATCCACTTGTACTTGCTCACCAACTGTGCACTTGCTCACCAACTGCAAAGGAAAAGAGGATATAGGGCTGTTTAAGCAGGGAAAAAGGGAAGCAAAATAAGGAGGCACTGACAGATTAGCAGTGATTGACAGGTGGGTGGGGCTTAGGTCACATGACCCAGAGCCACTTGCACTTGCTCACCTACTGCAAAGGAAAAGAGGCTGGAGGTCTTCTTAATTAGGGGGAAAAGGCGACAACACAAGAAGGCACCAGCTTACTAGCAGTAATTGGCAGGTGGGTCGGTTTTAGGTCACGTGACCTAGATCCACTAGCACCTGCTCACCATCTGCCATCTCATACCCAAATTGTAACTAGCACACCACACATTTAGGCGGCATTGTCGTATATATATCCAAGCACTCAATCATTTGCGAGCTATGCCCAACATATGTCCAGGCAGGCAAAACACAGATAATGATTAAGATAAAATCAAACGCAATAGCTATGACCATCGGGTACCTAGCTTTTCCATGCCATATGTCCAGTAACCCTCACCATTTAGAAACCTATCAATAGAAAGCACAGGTCCATTCACCAGGTATTCCCATTACATACCTAGGTACTCACATCATTTACTGATATACTTACAACATTTACGAGCTGTTAACATAAGCAGCCCTAGTATTCACATGACATGCCGGATGTTATCATGAATGGCCAAGGTGCTCTCACCATATGCGAAGGGCTAATAACAGCTGCCCAGTGCACCTATGCAAAGCCAGAAATAAGGGTCCCTTTTCAGCATTGCAGAAGTGTTTTGTCTCAAGTGAACATTTTCAGTCCTACCAGGTTATTCTTTCAGTTGTGGCATCCACTCTTGACATTTGTGAGGTGGGCATGTACTATTCCTCTAATGAGAGCTTCATTAGCACCCTGGACTGGCATGCTAGCTAATCAGGACGCCGGCTGTATTCACTATTAGCACACGCGGACCTCGGAATGTGGGCTTTATCTCGTGGTATTGCACATTTTCCAAGCCCCCTAAGCAGCGGGAGCCCACCATTTGCGTCCTGGGGAAAAGGCCCACTCTCGTCTGCCCCACAAACTCCCCCAATCCCTCACCACTCGCTCACCTAATTGACCACTATTTTCTGACCTGCTGTCCAGCCCTTCACCTTAGCATCAATGGGCATCATTGAAAAGGATAAGGGACTACGTGGCATTCCCTTCTCGCTTGTCCATGGCAGCCATCTTCTTTTGTAGTTTTGGTTTAACCTGGAAAAACGGCAACCACGGCATGTCTCAACTTATAACATAACGTATTAGCACCCTGGAAAGCATGCCGGTTCTGACAGCTGTAAACCCCTCGATGGGCAGACATTATCGGGTCTGGTAATTGCCCAGGGCCCACACTTAAGCCCTCGCTTCATGAACATTACCTGGTCCAGTATGCCCATCTCAGGGTTTATTGCTTAAGTAAGAACCCCGCATTTCGAGCAATCTGAAAGTTGCACTCCATGTCACTAGCCTCCATTACCCTGCTTTGCTCATAAAGCAGCTCAGCACATTGCCTTAAGTACCCAGTGCAGTATTAGCACTAGTGTGAATATGAACTTTACAATAGTTCTGCATCCTCTGGAATGTCACTGTAGGGCAAATTACTGCGGGATCCTAATGTCATGAACATGTGAACCCTAACCCACAGTGGAAACACTATCTTTAGACCAATTTTGCACATCACATCTCACAAGGCAAGTGTAGTTTTTTTTTGGTGTAAATGGAGATGCGTTTGTCAATAAAGTACTACATATTGTACACTATGCACATTTTAAAAACCGCATATTTTGCTTGGCTCTTGAACGCTCATAAGCAAAGTCTTTCAGAATCGGGCCCGAAATATTGCACTTTCTTCATAATGCCACAATAATTAGACAGTAAATGCCGCAGTCGATTGCCTTTTTACCTGCAATTTCCGATGTTTAATGAAAAAAATCGGGTTTCTTGCAGTAAGATTGCCTTTCATGGTCTAATAGCACAGCGAGTACAGCGCTCGCAATTGACACCTGTGCAGAGCGGCTGATGCAGGTTCGAATCCGGCAGGGCCAAACTCAGCCTTTCATCGTTCCGAGGTCGATAAATGAATGAGCACCACACACCATGGGAAATAATAAGCAGCGCTCAGATACCTGAGGGTTCGTAGCGCTATAAAAATGCTAAATTATTAATATTATTATGGCTATATTTCCTTACAAGATAGCAAGGGTAAACTATCAATCCTCAAAGGTAATTCCTCGCAAAAGGACATGGGGCAGGGTCAGTTTGAGCTCACCTGAATAAAACAATAATGCAATGAAGGCGACCACACTGCCGCCACCATTGGTCAGTCAAGGTGCAACAGCATTGCTGTAGGCGACAGCAGCAGCCAGTGCAGGGTACCGAGGTCAGGCAGCAAGAAGACCACATGTGGACGATAGGGCCTCTATTGTCCCTGTTGATAGTAATGTGATACAGAGGAGGAACAAAAAAACAACAATGCGTGCATCCCATAGTCCTAAACCCCCTGCAACATTAGGGGTTAGGTGCAAGAGCCACCACTAAGAGGGAGCTTGTATCATCACGATGTTGTCAAATCGCCAAATAAGAGAACATGCTATATATGTTATATCGAACCTCTCAATAAAACGAATTATAACCTTATAAAACAAGGAATTCCTTCTCTGATAAACTAAAATAACGGTTATGAGGAACAATTCGAAGCTCATGTTCCACAAAAATAAAAGTGTAACTAGATGGCCTTCCAAGCTTATTTTATGAGAAAAAACATCGCATTTCAGAATATGACAAAGGGATTTATTGCAAACATATCGCGAAGCGGGGACTCCAGACACATCTCTTACTGGCAGCAAAGAGACATGCGAGGAGGCCAGACATGAAAGCAAATGCAAGCCACACCGTTTTACAGCCTGCACATGAATCATGTGATGGCTGGACTTGGCCAAAGGGTACACACATTTAAAAGAAACGTGGCAGCAGCAACTGGACGTAACATCAGAGAAACGCAATAAATAGGAATGTTAGGCACATCTCCAAGGGCTCCCCATTGAGGGGTCCGGCTGCCAGACAATCAGGGTCATGGTTTCAGGGGGCGTCCTTTTCTTGCCTTTCAATAATAAGCTTCTCAGAGCTGTACAGATGACCAATTGCAACCTGAAAGGAGAAAAAAAACAGACTCATTTCAGGAAAGATGGCATAAACAAAAGTGAAGCACCAGTGAACAGAAAAGATGGTTTCTAAAAGGAAAACAAATGCAATTTTACTAGAAACTTTTTTCCCAAACGCAAAGCATAGCCATCACGATTGAACTAGGAGTATATAAAGCAAACCAGCATGAAACAAAGTCTATGGGCCTCATTACAAGTTTGCCGGTCCGGTAACAAACTACGAGGTCTGACCTGGCGGGCGGAACGGCACCTGCTCGCAAACCTTGACGGATGCACCGGCACCATTCATGAATGGTGCCGGTGCATCCAACCTCCCCATTCCCGTTGAGTCCAATGGGACTCGAATGGGAATGGGCAGAATATTTTTCTGTGCCCGGCAATGGCCAATTACCGGGACCGCCGGGGCCGTAATGCCACAGTCCCCATTACCGGGCGCCGGAAAAAAAATTACTCCGGCAGCAGCCATGTCGTTTTTACCATCACTGCTACCGCCGGACTCATAATGAGGCCCTATGTTTTCTTGTTATATTTATCACAACACTGACACAATAATTTGCACCATAAGAATGCAATGTATATTTCATGGACCTTTTGATTCATGTAATTTCTTATTTGCATAACTAGATCTTACAAAACCACAAATCAAGTTTAGATCCCCCTCCCCGAAGTGGGAGCAACTGGGCATTTCTAGAAATTACCTTGCACACACACATTTTGAGAATACAAATGAATTCATCAGTGGTTTCACTAAACCGTTTATCTGCGCATTTACGTCTGGAATGGGTCAGTAACAGCCCACTCAGGCCTCTGCAATAGCTTATGGCAGTAACTGGCAGTCTGCCTGTATACATGGCCATTAAAGATATGAGCCGAAAGAAGTGATCACAGTTCAAGGGTGTTTATTTAAACTGTATAGGTAAGGTGAAAAAATGCCTAATCTAAACCTAAATCTAAGACGGGAGCAAGCTACGACCATCAAAACAAAATAAGGCAGTCCTGATGGCATCTTGTCAAAATAAAAGGGCCTACTAAAAAACCTATTACCAATCCTTACAACTAAATATCAAAAAGAGTTTGGGATAGGATTCACAAGAAAGAAAGAAGTGTTCACAAATGATAAGTCAGGATGTGTTAGTCGGAGGTCTCCCTTCCCCACATTTTGAGCACGGGACAAGGTGGGACTCCTGAGCACAGTACACGCTCGAGCTTTCCCAGCACGAGACGACAATTCCGCTTCAGGTATCAGGGCCATCGGTGGTCTCTCACCTCCGAGGATCCAATAGGCTCCAAAATAACAAACAAAAAGTTCTGTTCCAAATGTATGTTTGGGTGATGTCTTTACCCCTGGGTCCCACTCTTCAGGGCGCAAACCCTTATCGACTGTTTGACTCCCTCCTTCGGGTTCACTCAGGCTTTTACACAGATACCTTCTCCTTGGCATTCACAAATCTTAATGTCTTTTTAAACAGTTTCTTGTGGACCTCCTTCTGCCGGGTTTACTTTTATCAACATACTGTTTCTTGGGACTTTAGACTTTGCTCCTCTTTATTGGCATCCATCCACCAGGTTCAGTCTTTTAACTTCATATTTCCTTTGATTTCTCTTGATGCAGGATTCACTTCCCTTACTTTCTCTGGATGCGAGATTCGCTTCCCTTGCTTTCGCTACAGTTTGCCGGTCAACGACTTTCAACTGTACAGGGATTTTGCTAGATCCCTGTATGACCACTTTGATCTTTCTTGGCAGTTCTCCTATGCGTTCTGGTATCAGTAGTTTTCACTCAATATGGGATTAAGCAGTCTCTCTCGAGTGAGCACCCCCATTGTGCCGATTCCCTCTGCAGCTGGTCTTCCCTTAACAATTTACAGTTCTTTGAAGTTTTCCCAATGTGCCACTTTGCGACATTCATTCAACACAGTTCGGTTTCTTATCGGCTTTCCCCTCGACTCACCGGCTATGATGAATCGCTTGGCTTTCCATGCATCAGTAGTCAAGGCCGGTACCACAGTAGCAGGCGTCTCACTCAGTCCTGCTAATCAGTGTAGGCGCACTGTGTGTACCATCGACATCTCCTACAACACGCTTGAGCTATTGTCTGCAGTCTTACGATTCCTTCTGCAGGGGTCTTGAGGGTCTGGATCGGAAAGGGCAAGGTTGTTTCTCTCCTCGTCAACTTTTTGATATTCGCTGCCTTTCTGCTGCTTTTGAACTGCCGTGCCTGGATAGCTGTCTTGTCGTAAGGTGTGCCTTGCTCGTCTAGTGCTCCACCTTTTATCCCTGTGGGAAAGGGAAAGGGCCATCAGGAGTGTGTATGATCCTGGTCAATTGCCTGACTTTGCCCGACCCTCATGTTGGGACATGCTAAGTATACGGCTTTGGTGTGTTCCGTTGTCTTTCGTGATGTACAAAAGTGTTTGTGTCAAAAAGGGGGAGGGGGTGTAGAGTTTGAGCTTCCCATATAGCAGGATAGGGAAAAGGTATTAGAAGAAGGGGAATACCGCCACTCACCGGTCGGTGTCCCACTTCCACTCACGAGGACCCCCCATCCAGGTGATGCTCCCTCACTGGTCCACCCCCAGGAACTGAATCCAATAGTGATGGCCCGGTCCTGGCCACCTGGATGACAGCTCCCCGAGGACTAGTCAGGGAGACACCTTCAGGTTTCTTACAGCACCTAGTAACTTGTGGGTGATCAGGTGTTTTTTGGGGTTTGCAAATAAGAAAATAAGGCCAATGAAATCAATGCCAGGGCTCTGCGCACAGCCCCTCTTGCATTTCAATGACTGCAGGGGTTGTGGCCAGGGAGGACACACCACGGTTGGCAGCGGGAGCGAGGAGGAAGTCTATGAAACGGTAAGTTAGAGTTTGATTTGGTAGGGGGCACAGTCAGCTGAGGCTGTGGGGGGTGGGTCAGAGCAGGGATGGGATGTGCATGAACAGAGGGAGTGGGTGACCAGCACATGCAGCAAGGAGTAGATTCACCTGGGGAAGGCACAAGCCACCTGGAGTGAACACGGACATATACTGGCAATTCATGCTGCGTTCTATGGCTCCTGATTGGCCATCACTTTGCCTTAGGTTGCTAGTTTGGCATTAACAACCTGTTCCAAGGGTTGGAACAGGTGGTATCGTCCCGGCAGCCCGAGCTTAACAAGGGCACTGGGACATTACCACCCGTTCCACCCCTTGGGACGGGTTGTTAATGTTATTAGCACCCGTCCCAAGGTCTGGGACGGGGCAGATACAAAGTATTTTCTTTTCGTGAACGGGCTTGCGGTGTCCTATTCACTAAAAGAAAATACTGCTCAAAATGGTCACCATGAAATGGTAAGACGGGGCTCCAAACGGAACCCCTCTTCCCTCTCCATGGCGAACCGCCGGAGCAGAACTGTCCTCCGCCACAATGAGGTATGTGGGTACGGTAAGGGGGAAAAAAAAAGGAACAGAGGGTGGGGGAAGATGGCGGGTGAACTGCCCATCAGGCGGCTTGAAGTACGGGCTGAGATTGCCAGTTTCAGCCTGCGCTCCTTGTCTCCCGATTGGCCCGCTCCCCGCCAAGCGTGCTAATATGGAATGCTCCCAGTCATGTTCTGCAAATTGGAAAAAATATTGCAGAATTCCATTAAAACTACAGACAAGAGTATTGTAACTACACAACTGTTTCCCTTTTTAGGCCAAAGAAGGTCATTTTCAGCTTTGCAGATGCACATTTCCTATTAATATACGTAACTAATTTTAAAAGTAATAATTTATCTGCTGAAACTATTCGATATTTAGGTTCCTTCAGCTAGCTCCCTTGTCGCCTTTCCGCCAAAAAGACTGGCAGAAATGCACTGACTGATCCGTTTTAGCTTTTTTTAGACTGAAACACTTTCCCTGGCATACTGAGAGACAAATACCAAAAGGTGGTGACAGCCAACTTTAAACTTTACTTTGATGCAAGGTTTTCTTTTAGTAATGTGATCAAAAGTAAGTGATTCTCTTTAGAATTGAAGCATACGCCCTGGTTCTAAAGATCATTATTTACTGGGCTCTGATCCACGGTCTAAATGGAAATCTATCTTCGTCGAAATGCACTCGATGCCTGCTCTTGATAGGAGTGGATTCGTGCACTTAGTCTAAGAGGTCGCAGCACAGAACAGAGTGAAAGAAAAGGTGGGGTGCAGCTTTCTAAAACATTTACAAGTTTAAAGTGCAGGTGTTTTTCTATATATTTAAGAAAAAGCTGCCTCAATACTTGTTTGCTGAGATGGATTCTGCTGGGGGTGTGGTGCCTGGAATTACATATTTTACAGGCCTAGCCATCCAATAGTTTTACTAAACGAGTCTTCTAATTGCCCTAAATTAATGCAATGGCCGTGTGAACAACTGCATGCCAGGAATCCTCGCCATTCGATGCCATCTTCCACACCATCCCTCCTATTCCTAGGGAAGGAAGATCCAGGGGCACCTGCAATACATACCCCACCCAACAACATGAAGTTAGTATTGTAAGCCGTTGTATTCCCACCAAGCCAACTGATAAACCATCACAGGTTGCATAAGTAAAGTCATTGATTGCATTTAGTAAGAGAGAGGGGAGGGGACCAAACGGGACTGTGGTGATGGATCAGGATTTAAATAATGGGGTTTACAAGTTTATGCTCATATCTTACTTAAAAAAAAAACATTATTTGTGTCCCTTCGTTTTTACAACTTTTTACGCAATAAATAATAATAAACAACACACATTTTTCCAATCACATATTAAATCATTACGTCAAAACAAGATTTAAAAACCTTATTACAGCAAAATTCATGTCTATATATAACATACAGACTTGCAACCTGAACAGTCAGAGGCAGAAGGCCCCTAGCCTTAACATCCACATCCACCGCCTCAACCTCTTGGAGAGAGAAATACACACCTCAACTCTAGAACTCTTATCTGCATAAACAAGACTGCTAAATCTCACACAACTAATGCTAAGAACACACGGACCACCGGCCGCATTCGCTTTAGGGTGATCCTCACTATCTCGAAACCTAACAATTCTGAAACTCCTACAACACGACAACCACTAATCACAGATGTCTTATGTACGCCAACTCACACCACTAAATCGGAAGCAACCACGCTCCAGGGTGCCCTTATCAATGCCAGATCTATCACAGCACACGCCTTAGACATCGCAAACCTCATAACCTCCAACTAATTAGACTTCCTAGCCATCACTGAATCGTGGCTCCACGCAGCGGCAGGACCAGCACTCTCACTCGCCATCCCAGAAAACTATACCATCGTCAGGACGGACAGACCCACAGCCAAAGCTGGTGGAGTAGCAATCATTGCTAAGAACTCTCTCAACATCTCGGAAATTCCTAACCACACCTTTCATTCCGGCAAGCTACTCTCCATCAAAATTGCCTTATCCCTTACGCCAACCCTGAACATGCACCGGATCTATAGACCACCAGGCCCAATATCCTCCTTTGAGGATGATGTAGCTCAACATCTCTCCTTAAACACTAAGCCTAGTTCACAAACTAGGAGACCTGAACTAGGGCTTCAACGACAACAATGACAGCAGTGCCTTAGCTTTGGCTAAAACAATTACGACCTTAGTCTACACACACCGAATCCATAACGCCACTCATATCAAAGGTCACATCCTCGACTGGCTTGCGGACCTCAACTGTAACACCATCCTCACATCTAATTCCCAATGCCCATGGACCGATCACCACAACATCATGTTCAACATACCCAAGAACGCCAAGACTCCCATGGAACCCGCTGCCTTATCCAGAAACTCTTGCAACATGGCAGCAAACAATAGCCTCCCCTTGTTACACCCAATCACGGCAGTCCAAGCTACTCTGACTAAAGAACTTTCAGTCTTGGTTGACTTATATAACCACACGGTCCAAGCAGCCATTGACAAAATAGCTCCTCTATCCCTGCACAAAGCTAAACCATAAGCACACCTCAATTCATGGTATACTCTGAACCTAAAAATCATGTGCAAATTGAAGAGAGTGGCTGAGCTCAACTGGAAAAAATGCCCATCCGTACTGAAGCAGGCAACATTCGCAGAGGTTTCCAACACTTGAGGCTATCCTGCACACTAAAAGTCCCACCTACAATGGTCGAATTACCAATGCCAAATCAGGTACGAAGGAACTCTTCGCCATCATGAGAGAACTTGAGTCGCCAGTACCACCTCCAGAAGCCTGTCTCAAAGACACGAGCTGGTGCACAGGCACTCAAATAGCCCACTTGGACAAAATAGACCTTCTACAACCAAAAATTGAAACAAAAAAAACTAACCTCAAGCGTTAACAGCCCCACTTGACGCATAGTAATACCAGCAAGATAAATGCCCCACTGTTCGAAATCACTCCCGTCTCCCAACACGGATGTCCTCGAAATCATATCTCGTCTCAAACCCTCTAAATGCCAAGGCAACACCTGCCCAGCCTCGCTTATCAAAGACTGCAGCACAAACTGTCCCCGTTCATCACAAACCTTATCAATGCCTCATTCACAAGTAGCTCCGTCCCAAATAACACCAAAGACGCCTGGGTCCTTCCCCTCCTAAAAGAAAACA
Organism: Ambystoma mexicanum; assembly: GCF_040938575.1. NCBI lineage: Eukaryota > Metazoa > Chordata > Amphibia > Caudata > Ambystomatidae > Ambystoma > Ambystoma mexicanum. Next base: position 984,768,622 of record NC_090930.1, read on the forward strand.
AAAACACACTGGACCCCAATTTACCAACAAACTATCATCCCATAACCACAGTGCCATTCCTCTTCAAAATATCAGACAGAGCCGATTACCTTCAGATTTAAAACTTTCTAGAAACTAACAACATGCTTGGCCATGCCAATCTGGCTTCCGTCCTAGACATGGGACAGAAACAGCGCTACTGGACTCGAACATTCAAGTGGACAAGTTTAAAGAAAACGGCAAACTAGCTCTCTTACTCTTGCTGGATCTCTCTGCAGCGTTTGACCTCGTCACCTAGCCTCAGCGGCCCACTTCTCACCAAAAGCCATACAGTGGATGCAGTCTTTCCTCATGAACAGAACCATGAGAGTCTTCTCACCGATCGCTGCTGCCCCGCAGCCCTTGTCACCTGCGGCGTAACCCAAGGCTCTTGAGTCTCACCTACACTTTATAATATTTTACGAAACCCCTATTTGACTGACTAGATGACTTAGGTGTCACTTAAACAAACCACGCTGACAACACACAAATTCTCAGTCCCATTTCCGGAGCATACGACACAGACTCTAAATCACTCAACGCAATCTATCAAACTATCCAAGCTTGGATGGGACAGTATGGATTATGACTTAATGATGAAAAGACTGAACTCCTTCTCATAGGCTCACATCACATCTGAACAAACTCCAAGAATCTTTCCATTCTTTCATCATTGACGGTATCCCTATCAAGGGCTCGAAAGAAGTAGAAACATTAGGCTTTTACCTATACTCAACCCTCTCACTCGTGAGACAAGTTAACGTGACTGTGTCATCAGCAGCCTACACAACCAAGCTCATTGATGCCTGTAGACCCTTCCTGTCACCTGACAGCTGCATCACCTTAGCCAGCACCCTTATGTTATCCAGACTAGACTATTGTAATGCCCTCTATGCTAGCATCAAGAAAGACCACATAAAAAACTTCAGGTGATCCAAAACAACGCATTAAAAACAGTGTTAAGCATTCCCAAACACATGCACATTTCTGTGACTAGACAGAACACCCATTGGCTGCCTATCATGGAGCGAATCCGCTTCAAAACTCACCTGTAAGCACAAATACCATACAAGGTAGCCCCCAAATATCTAGCTGACAAATTCAACACCCACCAATCCAATAGGCCCACATGCTCAGCCTACTCACACCTACTTTCTACACCCCGCTTCAAGCTCCAGAAAGCGGGAGGCTGTTGCCGCCCAACTCTGGAACACATTACCCGTCACATTAAGGTCAGAAGCGCATCCTTCTGGACCTTCCGCAAACACCTGAAAACATGGCTCTTCTCCCAGGAACTACTAAAATAATACTCTATCAGCACCCTATACCGATGTAATGACTCCTATTCCATAAAAGATCAACAGCATCCCAAAATGTAATATATTCCCATTTGCACCGCCGCAACCAAGCAAATAATGTACGCTTATGGTGGTATCAGGTAATATTATCCCCACCAAAAATATCGCTGTATATATGGTCTTCAGGAATGGCCACACGCAATATTTTTTAGTGGGGATAATATTAGTGTATTTTGAAAGCGAAGGTTGCAGGGGTGTGTCCCCCGCTACTTTTAAAAATAATAGAGGGGTGCGGGGGTGTCCCCCCGCAGGTTCCATGCCTTAATATTGCCGGAAATATTGCTGCAATATTTTTCCGGGTATATTAACACATGAACCTCTAGTATTAAACTAAACTAACGTCTAGTATACATAACACTTGTCTCTGTACCCGAGCAACCTGTCTGTAACCTCTCTGTGACCTGATAGTATTGAGATGTTTTTGCCAAGTAAGGTGCCTAGATGCCTCTGGGCTAGGTGCACTATATAAATGTCAAAATAAATAAAATAAAATATATCCTCGAAATGTAAAATACGTTTCCAAGTCATATTATAAAATAAAAAAGAAATTCCATACAAATTTGCTACAAATTCGATTACGCAGCTCAGTTAGTTTCAGGCATTCCAAAAATAAATGCTCTAGGGGGTCTATAGAACCCCTGCAGTATCGACACAGCCTTCATTTTACATCTGTGCCTACTTGCACAATCACAGTACTCACTAATTAAAGAAATAGCACATCTATGAAGACATCATTGTTCATGATTGCTAATCAACATACACATTTCACAGTAGAGAATGTTGCAAAAGCCTGTATTTGTTCAGGAATAGGTATTTTACAGAAACACTTTAAAACAGAGCATACACAGGCGGAGCAGCAATCCCCCTTCTGGGTCCCTTAAAACGAGGAGCACAGTATTCCAGTATGCTACGTGCCCTGGACCAATAGAAGGATGTGGAGAGAGGATACAGAGTGATGTTAAATTCCTGTGTCTGCATCAGCAATTACTTCCCTTGCTTTCTGCTAAGCGGAGAAGTGCCCTAGGTAACATTGAGAAGAACCAGCAATCATCAGTGGTCATCTAACATGGTTCGTGGTGTCATGAGGCAGGAAAAGGATTACGTTACGGAGAGAGGGTTCAAAGGAGGAGAGGAACTGGCATAAAAGAAACAAAGAGAAGGTCTGTCTGCCCCGAGGTGGCGTGAGGACACAAAGACAGTAGCGCCCATTGACCATAGGTGGCCATGTGCGGGCTGACGAATATTTGTATCGTTCCCTTAACTTGAATGAAATGGTACAAGGAGTGGGCGTGCCTTGCAAACAGACATCTCCGGCCTAGGCAGGCTCAACATCTTGAATGGCCCGCCTCTGAAAGATATATAGAAAATAAAACATGCACTGATTGGATATAGGCCAAAGAAATTGCTGCCTGCAAACCAGTAATTGGCACTCTGGCACAGATGGATGTACTGGGTTTTATACAGCAAAAAAATTAGCTGAAAAGAAACAGATAACATTATAACTAGAGGATACAGTTTATTGGATACTATATTATGAATAGAATTAGAAGGATAGAATATTAAAGATACAGTTGGAAAGATATGGAGGGACGAGATACAGAGAGTTGTTATGTCCCTCACTGCTGTCAGTGAGCAGCTCTCATCACATTCTTCTCACCTTTACTAGTATGCCAATGTTATGACATTTCTAGCGGTTTTCGCTCCAGGATTCTGAACATTTAATAACAGTCCCTTACTTTATTATTCAGTATATTTGTAATTATTTTGACATCAAGTGCAGATAGCGCTTCTAACAAAATACTGTACATCAGGACATAGACAGTCAGATTTATTTATTTAGATTTATTTATTTATGAATTTATAACGCGCCGAAGCTCGCAAGCATCAGGGCGCGACAAGAACACGAAAAAAAAGAGGTCACAGGACTACATAAAAAAGAGAAGAGGAGGACTCAAGGGAGTCCAAGCTAAATAATTAACGAATTACCGGAAAAGTAACGTTTTCAGCTGCTTCCTAAATAGGGAGTAACTGCTTTCCAGTCTGAGGTTATCTGGAAGCTTGTTCCAGAGTGCAATGGCTTTGGTGGGAAAAGCTCTCCCGAGTCCAGTAGCTTTGACTCTAGTATGGCTAACTTTAAGTAGCCCTTTTTTGACTGATCTTAGGCAACGGCTTGGTTCATAGAAGTGAAATTCCTTTTTAAGGTATGATGGGGCCGTACCGAATAGACAGCGGTGGACAAGTGTCAGAGATTTGAATTTAATACGCTCCTCTATGGCGAGCCAGTGGAGGCCTATTCGGTCGTGGGTGATGTGCTCGCACTTGGATTTCCCGGTGATCAATCTAATAGCGTTGTTCTGGATTATCTGGCATTGTTTAATGCAGGAGTTACTTGAACCAAGCATCAACGCATTCTCATAATCCAGTCGGGACAGAATCGTGGCTCCAGCAATGGTGGCACTATTTTTGCCATTGAGATATGGACTAATGTGGCGTAATAATCTCTGGTAGTATTGGCAGTCCTTTTTAAGGTATGAGACCTGTGCATCTGATCCTAGTGAGGATTGCAGGTATATGCCAAGTGTTTTCACTTTACTTGAGACCACGATGTTGGAGTCCTTGATATTGAATGACGAATAAACTGGGCCTAGATTGGATAAGGCTTTTGTAGATCCAAATGTCATAAGTTCTGTTCTGAACCATTCAGACACATCCAGTGGGCCTTCATCCAGCTTTCTATGGTATTATAGATAGCTGACAGCCTGTTGTTGTCTGTAGTGTGGTCTCCGCTGAGTTCTATAATCAGTTGTGTATCATCTGCGAAGTTGGTAAAGTAAATTCCCAACTGTGAGAGAAGGGCGCAGAGGCAGCGAATATATAGATTAAATAGAAGAGGGGAGAAGCTGGCGCCTTGTGGGACGCCGCAGTCCACAGGGTTCGTACTAGAGGAATATCCACCCCAGGTGATTTTAGATTTTCTGTCCTCCAGAAAGGCGGATATCCACTCGATGGCTTCCTCGGCACAGTTTCCTGCTTTTCCCAGGGCCTCACGGAGCTTCCCATGATCTAATAAATCGAATGCTGCCGAGAGGTCCAATAGAATGAGCAGGCTGGCCTTTCCTTTATCAAGGATTTCCAGCATTTTAGACTGAACGTCGAGTAATGCTGATTCCGTGCTGTGTGCACTTCTAAATCCTGATTGCTGGGGGTGTAGCAAGTCGTGCTTGTCCACGTATTCTTGGAGTTGGTGCGTGGCTATTTTATCAAGAATCTTCAACAAGAAGTTGCAATTCGTGATAGGTCGAAGATTGGCTGGGTTTTGCTGGTCAAGGCCAGGCTTTTTAACCAATGGTGTAACTGTTACTGTTTTTAGACTAGTGGGAACAGTCCGGTCTCTAAAAGACGAGTTTGCCATACGGCAAAGAAAAGGTGAGAAAATGCCTGCATTGTCTAGAATGAATTTAGGGGGCAGTATATTTTCAGGGCATGAAGTGCAATTCATGTTGGAGAGAGCGTCCGACATGATTTCTGGTGTTATTGGTGTGAATTGAAATTTGGATACTTTAATTTCGGGATCAGCCTTGTTAAAAGTCAGTGTGGTGTCAATGACATTGCGATTTAAGATGGTATCTCTAGCTTTTAGAATTTTTTGTGCGAATGCAGTTTGGACTTTTTCACAGTCCAACATGGTTGGCTGGAAGGGAGGGGTGAGAGTAGGCAGCTTTTGAAAGGTTTTTAAAATTTGAAACAGCTTTCCTGTGGAGTTGGATGCACCTGTAATTTGCTCATTATAATAGTTTTTCTTTGTCAATTACTTTATTTCTATTCAGGATGTCAGATTCCTTCCATTTGAAGTATTAAGTTCTGTGGGGGTTTTAAGCCACTGTCTTTCGAGTTTCCTTTTGGCTATCTTAAGGGTGCCTAGTTCCGCGGTGTACCAACTTTGGTGGTTGGGGTTGGGGCGCACTGGTTTGTTTTTCCAGTGGTGCGTTCTTATCTAGAAGCTCTTGGAAGTGGTTATTATAAGTGGTAATAATAATGTCACAGGGATCATCATCTGTGGTGTTATCCATGATGTATGAGATCCCCTGCGAGAGAATATCTGGCATGATTTTCTTGAGGTTTCTGCTCTGGATTGTTTTGGGTGTGTTGTCGAGGTGAGTTTTTTCGAATGACAGGGATAGTGTGGCTTCGATTTTGTAGTGATCGTTCCAGATACAGGGCTGTGTGTTTGTTACTGTGAGGTCTACGTTGTTGGTAATAATCCAATCAAGTTGGTTGTTTGAATTGATGGTAGGACCATTATTGGCCATTGAGTAACTGATGTTGGAGAGGTTTTTTTCTAGGCTAATAGCCCCTTTGTCGGTGGGGTTTCCCCTCCATCTATTTAGGTCGCCCAGGAGAAGTGTGCCTGAGTTCTTTCCTTTGAGATTGTTAAGAATATGGCAGAGGCCGTCATTAAAGTCCGATGTAAGTGATGGGGGTCTGTAGATTACAATGAAATTGATACAATTGTTTTGAGAGGGGGTGAATTTGAGATGGAGAACTTCGCACCCCGGGCATTGAATGGGAGAGGTGAAAAGATGTATGTCTTGTCTGACTATTATGGCGACTCCGCCTCCCTTTCCTATTGCTCTGTTTTCAAAGTGGATGCTAAAATTGGGGGGGGCAGCTGTGCTAATGGTCGGACCGGTGGGTTCTTGTAGCCAGGTCTCAGTAAGGAAGAGGATATCTAGATTCTCTTCAAGGATATAATCGTGAAAGTTTCGGGCATGTTTGTTAAGAGACCTCGTGTTAAGTAATGCTATTTTAAGGACCTCTGGTTTAGAGGGAGTCTTCGGTTGTTCTAAGATCGCAGTCCCACTACGACTTAAGTGTGGTATAGCATCAGGGTCCAGCACTTCCTTAGAGTTAATGTAGCGCTTGACAAGTTGTTCATTCTAAACAAGATGAGCATTCCTGTCTCTGGGTGCTTTATAACGAGGAGCAGAGGTACTGGAGCATGGAAGGATATATAGAGGGGATACAGAGTGTTGTTACATTACTGTGTGTGCATCAGCTACTACGTCTCTTGCCTTCTGCCATGCTGTGAATCACAGCGAAACAAGTCTTGGTGGAGCTGCACTGCAGGTGTGCACCGAGAAGCGGAGGAGAGTCCATGAAAACAGCCCGAGCTGTGGAGAGAGATTTGAATGCAGAGCTTTGAAAATAAGTGAGGACGAGCCAAGCACCAAGACTAGATGACAGGAGAGTGTGATACCACAGAGTGGTGATGAGAGCGAGAAGAGAGGAGACGTGCCATATTTTGGAAATGCTGTAAGTTTTCCACCGAGAGTGGTGCACGCAAGTAAGCAAACTGGAGCACGGAGAGAGAGCAGCATACACAACCATAAACGGAGATGTTTTCAGACACCGGCTAGTGTGAAATGGAAAAATCGTGGAGAAGCCACCACATGGGAAAGGAGACGTTTTATAGAAAGCGGAGAAGAAACAAGCTGGAACTTGGAGAGAAAGTTCGAAGAGCCAATTGACAAAGTGACTGAAAGGAGTAATGTTGCAGGATGGAACTTGGAGGCCCAGTTTAAAAGAGCATTGAAATGAACGGTCTGAGTGCTTGAAACGGTCGTAATGCACGAAACAGTCAGAGTAAATGGAGCGGATGGAGTACAAGGAACTATTGGAATGGGCTTGATCTCGGTTCCTATCTGGATATTATAAGAGGGAGGCATACGTCACATCGCAGACGTGTCCATCGTGAGGCGTGCCCATCGCCCAATCAAACAAGTGAAGCGAAGAAGGGGCGGGCTAGCGCTGGTATTGCCTACTACTCTGCTGGCGCAAGCTATCTCCGTAACTCAATCTGATAAATTGTACGACTCTTTCGATAGGCGTGCTGGAAACGTTACGGACAAGCTGTGCATGTTTAGGTCGAGCTTTAGATTGATACTTACAAGCGCAACCTAACTCTTATAGTCAAACGCCCCAAGTGAAAGCCTCTCAATAAACGAACACTCAAAAAGGGGCGTAGTCACTCCACGCCAACGAATACACAACCATATAAAAAATAAATAAAAGGGGGGCATTTCAGCGTTTGCTAACATTACTGGAAACACCAAAACGAACATACTCACGAGACAAATTTTGTATATACATGTACTGTTCCATTTTACGTTCTACTACTGAATCATTCAAGAAACACGCTATTTTCCAGTAACTCATCGAAGGACGACTTTGCATGATTGTCTTCATTGGAAATAAAGAGTCTTCATTGAAATAAAGACATTTATGCTGAAAATGTCATACTGGTAATCCTCATAACTCTCACTGCTCATCCTCTTCACAGTTTCCAGTCTGTGGAATTCTCTTACCATCACCAACCACATATCTTAATTAGACAACATGGCAATGCAAGGGGTCCAACCTCCTCATATGTTCTTACCAGAAATAAGAGAACCTACTCTCCCATGGAAACACTGGCTTAAGGCATTTGAACACTATGCTCATGTAGTATGTGGAGCAACTTACAGTACCGAAAGGAAGAAATCCTTAATATTACATTTTTTAAGTATGAAGATCTCCCAGATTTAGTGGATGAGATAGGGGACATGAACGAGTACGAAATTGCTATCACTAAACTCAATAAACACTATGATAAGAAAATGAGTACCGTCCTTGAAAGATATAAATTCGGCAAACGTGTACAAGAGAAGGATGAGACTGTTGAACAATATGTCATGGCTTTAAGGAAATTAGCCCGTAATTGTAAATTCAATCAACAACTTGATGAACGTATCAGGGACCAATTCATGCTTGAATGTAGGAGCTGCAAGGTCAGGGAAAGACTGTGGTCTGAAGACAATCCCACACTTGATACAGTCCTGAGACTGGCTAAAGAAGTGGAGCACACGGAAATATGTGTATCGACCCTGGAGAACAGGTGAAGGACATGTCAGTCAAACCATCGATCAGTGCCGTGCAGTCTGATCAGGATGAAGAAATAGGAGTGGTAAGAAGTGGTAGAAAGAAGAAGGTATCAGGTGCCGGCAATATACAGCGCAGGAGTTCTGGTAATCCAGAAATGTACAGGAGCCAGATGACAGTGAAAAGACCTGATAGACTGGAGGTCAGAAAGGGTGATAGATTCGAGCCGTCAAGGATGTCTATGTCAGGAGGAGAGCGTCAGAACAAGGGACAGATTACTCAGAGCGGAAGAGGGAGAACCAGACAAAGAGGGTGTTACAGGTGTGGCAGCTCAAATCATTGGGCGAATAACAAAGAATGCCCAGCTCTTAAGATCATTTGCAGGAGATGCGGAGGTAATGGGCACATGGGCAAATGTTGCAGGAGCAGCCAAAATGAAGATCGTACCTCGAACTGGATTGGAGATGTCGATGAAGAAGAGGAATGTGTGTTCATTGTCTCTGATGAAGGCGCACATATTGAAAGTCCCAGAACAAAGATTACTGTGAATGGTTTCCCTGTAATTATGATGGTGAACTCAGGAGCCAAATACACACTTCAAACCAAAGAAGGATTTAGCGGACTCCATCAAATCCATGATTGGACCGAATAACAAAGAACAACTAGGGACATTTCTTGGTATGGCAGAACACTATGCAACATGTTTAGGTAACTATTCTGACCATACAGTGGAATTAAGAAAATTACTAAAAATGAACAAGAAGTTTGTGTGGAACAAGAGATGTGAGAAAGAGTTTTGTTTCATTAAAGAAGCTTTAGCTGGAGCCCCGGCACTTCAAAGTTTTGTTAGAGGAAGAAAAACTGTAATAACGACCGATGCGAGTGAGGTGGGGCTTGGTGCATCTTTATCGCAATACCATAATGGACAAGAATTTGGGATTGCCTTTGCATCCAGACTTTTAAAAGCAGTGGAAAAGGACTATGCTACAATCGAGAAAGAGGCTCTAGCAATAAAATGGGCCACAGAGAAGTTTAGGAGTTTTGTCTGGGGAGTGCAATTCAATGTTCACACAGACCACAAACCACTGGTAGAAATGTTTAGTACCAAGGGGCTTGATAAGGTGTCTAGTAGAATCAGGAGATGGTTCTCTAGACTACAAGAGTTCTTTTTCAAAGTTATACATATTCCTGGATCAAAGAATATTACAGCGGATTGTTTGTCGCGCCTGACTGGCTTGGATGAGGTTGAGGATGATTTTGAAGAGCAATAAACTGTTTGTGTTGCATCAAACCAGGCTATATCTGAACAGGAGTGGAATGATGAGATGAAGAAAGATGAGACATTAATGGATGTAGTGAAAAATGTCAAGAAAGGAAGATGGAGGAAGAAGGAGATAATTCACACTGAAGTCAAAGCTTTCTGGGATGTTCGAGAGGACTTATATTTGCAAAGCGGATATCTCATGAAAGGTGATAAGATGATGCCCCCTACCAAGCTCAGGGAGAAGATAATGCTGATGGGTCACGAAGGCCATCAGGGCATTGTGAAGACCAAGAGAAGGATCAGGAATACCTATTGGTGGCCCGGATGTGATCGCCAGATTGAGGATCAGATCAGAAAGTGTATCCTTTGCTCCAAAATTGATAAAGTATGCATGGGTGCAAGTTATCTGATGGTAATGAGAGATATTCCCGAAAGTCCATGGAGTAAAATTGCTATGGATGTGATTGGTCCAATTTGGAGTGGTGGTTGTTCAACTTTTTGTTTAGTGGTCACTGACATGTTAACTAGATGGGTTGAAATTACTTTTTTGCCACACGTTACTACACGTAAGGTTATAGAATTCATGGAAGAACTATGTGAAAGAGAATGGTATCCCCAAGAAGTACTCACAGACAATGGGTCACAGTTTAAATCCAAGGAAATGGAAAGATATTTGAGTGAAAGGTCCATTATTCATAAATTTTGTGCTATATACCATCCACAAACTAATGGTATTGTGGAGCGATATAATAGAGTGATAAAGGACGTCATCAAATTGGCGTGGGCTAATGGGAGAGAGTGGAAAGGAGTTGTCAAAGAAACTCTGTTAGCTCATAGATTCACTCCTCGCAGCTCCACAGGTGCTTCTCCCTTTGAGCTGAGCAGGGCCAGAAAAGCTAATAAAAAACTGTTTCCAGAGTGGATGAGTGCTGTAGCGGGGAATGGAGTTAATCTGGATGGAGTGAAAGAGTGTTGGACAGAGACAATTGAATAATAAAAGACTGCATGACAGCAAGTGTTTCAGAAAAAGACCTTATCCTCAAGTGGGTAGTTTGGTGAGAATAAAACTCCCAGTATCCCTCAGACAAGATGGATGTCATTGGTCTAAACTAGTCAGGGTGGTAGAGGTATATTCGCACGCTGTAAAAACCCAGGATGGCAGAGTGTGGAACAACGAGAGGGTGATGATCCTAAGGGATGAGTGTTTGGAGAATAATGCTGATGAAGTGATTGAGGTGAGCAGAGAGAGAGAAAGAAAGTGAGCGAGATAACAAATAGAGATGATGAAGGTGTATGGGGAGAGAATAGGAGAAGTAGGTTGTCTGGTAGTGTGTCTTCCTTGGCCAACTTGTTCATATAATCGTCCAGAAGAAGAAGAAGCCAGGAAGGGGTCTAGAAGTGGAAGAAACTACAGACGACCAAGATATCTTTCAGACTATGTGAATTAAACAAGTTTAACATTTGTTATATAAGGAAGGGGGATGTGTAGTGTCTTCATCTACATTACACAGCACGTGTACATTATCTAGCATGTGAAGAATGCACGAGGGACGAGAGCGAGGTGGAGGAGAAAGGATTCCAGAGTGGAACACTAAGGAAAGACAGTTGTAAAGGCGAAGGAGGAAAGAGACATTTGCAGAGATATAGGTGTCTGCGAAGGACGGGACTTGCCCTGGAGAGGTGGCATGTGGCTGCAGAAAATGACAGAGCCTCTGGCTGGTGGTCGAAGCGAGGTGGGAAGCAATTGGTGTCTCGGCTTTACTGCTGGCTGACCTTGGAGAGTTCCCTGGCTCCTTGGATTGGTGTCAGAACCTTGGAGCAAATGGCTGGGGCCTTGATCCGACGTCAATAAAACGACGTATGGCTCAGAGGCCCAGGGCGTGAGCTGCAGAGACCCGCTCTGCGGCAGTGGAATGGCTCAGCAGCGGTGAAGGCCAGAAAAACTGTCACTGGCATGGTGCATTGGGGTGAGTACCGAACAATTGTTGTCTCGGAGTGAAGAGGTGTGGCTCTGGAACGTCAGTGGCTTCTGCATCGAAATTGAAACTGCGGTGGTGAGCAGGGTGATAATGCGGGCTGCACGCTGCTTGAAGTGGAATGGTACAACGGCAGGCCGATGGGGCAGGACCGTCCAATGAGATCCGTGACAGCTCCGCCCCCAGGACTGCAGTGTACCGCGGTATAGAAGAGCTTGGAGAGGGGTGCACATGCCGAGGCCGGTGGAAAGCGCACGCAAGCTTGAAAGTTTGGTCTTTGCTACCCCCCTGTATGTAGGTGCTTGGAGAGGCCTGCATGGATGAAGCAGCATCTGCGCATGCAGATTTTGGAATTTCCTTCTGTTTGCAAGCTCTGTTAGGGGCGCAGAGCAGACATTCTGGATGGAGATAACCGAGATGCGGACATGACAGGAGGCCCCACGACTGCTGGCTAGAACGGATCATTGCACACAGCCAAGAGGTGGCACAGAAGCCTTCCAGATAACTAGGGAAGTTACCATGAGTGATTTGCTGGACAGGCAAGTTGCGCTATTAGTGTGCGGGCAATCTGTTTCAAGGTCGGCAGGGAGTGCCTCTCCTCTGTGGAAGGGGAAGCGGCATGTGGACTGCATTGTGCAGGTCTGGCAAAGTATCAAGGAGCGTGCTGGTCTAACTTATGTCAGGACTGGTGAGTTCCGCTCTGCAGTGGAAGACAGAACCAGAGGTGATCACAAAGGGTAATAAAGGGGAGTTTTACTCCTCGGATTAGGGGGGGTGAGCCATTTGGATTACTTGTGACACCCTAAAACTTGTGGCATAGTCCGGGTGGTGTTGATATACGATGACCACGGTGGAGTGGCGCTGGGGCCGGGGAGGGGGGGAGCATCAGGAGGAGCCGCTGAGATACAGGGGATGCCTAGCAGAGAATTATATCTTCTTCCGACAACTGATGTCAGATAATGCAGTGAAACCCATGTCTATGGGCCTCCATGTGGAGTAATTATGAAAAGCCACGGTCCTCGATAGGGCTGGGCCTCACTACCAGAGTCTAGTGATTCCATGTTGGGGGTGGTCTAACACTGACCTGGCAGAGTGAATCTACTTGGATTGCAAAGTTTATGCCTCCATTACATGATTGGCACGACGACTTGGTACAGGTGGGCTGCACAAAGATTGGCTGGTGTGCTGGGGCTGGTGTAGGCCCAAAGTGGAGGGTTGGTGTTACAAGGACTGCTGTAGAGTGATCCCTCGCTCTGGGAATTCCTCTGGTTGCCAGGGCTGGTGCCGCATGTAGGGGATGCTCACTGATCGGTCCAGAGTGCCCAGGTGCAGTCATTTGGGAGTGCTATCTGCTTCTTCAAGAGTGCCATTTCTGCGGGACTCCGGAGGTGTGGTAAGGCTTTGAGATAACGAGAATCAGGAGAGAACAGGATGTCCAAATGTCCAGAAGTGGCACGCAAGTGGGCTGTTGGGCTGGGAGACTCTAGAGCCACATTGCTTTTCACTGCTTCGTTTGGACAAAAGTCTGTTTTTTGTTTCTACTGCCCGGATCCCGCCTCCGCCAGCGTACAGCATTTAATCACTGGCGCTAGCGCACCCGGAAGTGGCACGCAAGTGGGCTGTTGGGCTGGGAGACTCTGGAGCCACATTGCTTTTCGCTGCTTCGTTTGGACAAAAGACAAAAGTCAAAGGGAGTGAGTCTGCAAGAGGAAGCACAAGTGGACGTAGCCGCATGTTGAAATATTGCAGCCCATGCGCTGAGGGACTTTCTTTGGGACCTGTTTGGGGAACTGGGAATGGGATTGTGTTTGGGACTGGGACTGGTATTGGGCTAGGGATAATAGGGGAATCCGTTTGAAATACTCACTTCCTCTTTCTCTATTGTTCCACAGAGTCTGTTTTTTGTTTCTACTGCCCGGATCCCGCCTCCGCCAGCGCACAGCATTTAAGCACTTGTGCTAGCGCACCCAGAAGTGGCATGCAAGTGGGCTGTTGGGCTGTTCGGGTGGGCAGAGGTGCGGAATCGGTGAGTGAGTCCCCCCCTCTTTCCTATACTAGGGGTTAGACCCTAAATAGGCCACCATGGCAACGGTGTTGCGTAATGGGAAAATATGCGCCATAAAAAACCCCCGGGGCAAACCACACACAGGCCATACAACGTGGCGGTATTGAGATAAAATCTAGTACGGAGGTGGATGTTAATCATGAAACCATGACCTTGGGTGAAGGACATATTGATCAGAAAACCATGAATCCCCCCCGGGCTATTATTACCCAAGCGGAGATCTTAGAGGGGGGAAGAAACAAAGGTAAAAATGGCTGCTATTAAACAGGAAGTGGAACTTGCCTATATGCACTCGCAAATACAAACAAAAATGGGTGCACAATTTTTGGGGGAGGAGGATGTCTCTTTCGTGCCTGCGGGCCTCTCATTTGAGACCCAAATCCCAGCTCAATCAAGTCTTTTGAGTGTAAAAGAACTATTTGATCAAAAAACTATTGAGGGGACAGAGAATGTGCCATAGGAAATAAATATCGATGTATCTATGATGGGGCAAGCAGTAAGAAAGGAATTGGGGAGGCGAGCCAGGCTCTCAAGGGGCCCCTCGACACCTGTAAATGCCTCCAGAAATGGGATTCACCAAGTCCATCTATTTAATACACTTCCGAAATTGAATTCGGCCACATCACATAGATTTTTCTCCTCAAATGCTAAATTCCCGCTACCATCTGCCTCAATTTTCACTAATACCCAACAAGGTTGGGGGGAGGAAGAGAATAATGTTATAGAGGTGCAGGGGGGCCCCCACACCAAACGGGAATCTGCCGATCCCTGTACCGTCAACCTATACTAACACTTCGCCAATTTTGGGAGTCTCCCTCACTAGTTCGCCGATTAATGACAGTAATGCCAAATTTGAGGAGTCACTACCAGTATAATCTAGAATATTAAACCTCCTAGATAAAGGCCATGAGCTTACCCATTGGGAGATAAAAGATCTGAAAAGGGTTGCTTTTGATACTCAATTAAAACTAACTAGAGTAGAAGGTTTTCTCATGGGCAAAGATGAAAGGATGGCATCCTCAAAAGAGAAAGAACCCATACAAATCCCGAAAACAAATAATTCACAAAGCACTCAAACCCTGGTTAGTGGAAAGGAGACTGTGAGCTATGCAAGTGTGATACCTGTGGCGATTGCAATGAACCTACCAAAGGAAAATTAAAAAAATGATGAGAAAAAAGAACAGAAATTGGAGCCAGAAGGGGAAAAAGGGATCTTGGAGGCCCTGAAAGAGCCATCAACGAAAATCTCTATTTTAGAAAAGGGCCTGTTAGATCTACCTGGAAAATTGGTACCCTTAATCCCCGTGGGACCAGTAAGGTCCCTACAGGATGAAAACCCTATTCTCCCCTCTCCACCCGACAGTCCATCGGCACTTGTAAAATTGATAGAACCTGTTGCTGGTGCGGGGGCCCTGGCCGATGAGACAGAAAAGCAAAAAGGAGGAGGGGAGTCCGATGGGGAACGGCTTCTTCCTCTCAAGAAAACAGAAACGACTGGCGTTAAAGGCAAGCAAAAGCTGATGAAAAAGGGACGGATGCCTGCTAGACCCGAACTCTGCAAGCTAGAATCGAAGGCTTCCCCAAATGAAGTTGCACTATCCGATTTAAGACAACTCAATAAGGAAAGTAGGATGGCCTTACAATTAAATGCTGCTGACACCTCAAAAGAAAAAAAAAGAAAAACTAATGGAAATATTGTAAACGGGAAAAACTTGAAAAAAATGGGAAAAACAAACCCGACTCAGAGGGAAGATATCAGATCAAAGACAACTGACAAAATTGTCGGAACTGACAACGAGAAAGTACAACCATTACAAATGGATGGGGAAAATAAAGAGATAAAACAGTCACAGCTGTCTAACTTCTATAAGGTTTTGGAGAAGTCGACAGATCGGCAGATATTACCCCAAGACCTCTCTAACCGTTTGGCAGAAAACCCTACCACCTCAGCAGAATCTAATAGATTGGGTTTTTCCTCCCTACCTCCTACACCATTGGAGATGGCTAAGACCACTGGTGAGGATGCGATTGGGGTGAAAACAAATTTCCATCACAGGATTCACCTATTAGATGGAGCCAAGAAGGAGTGCCCAAAACTACCCCTGAAAGAAGTTCAACAAACCCGGTCCGGGGTTGATGGGTCCATTGCAAATCTTCCTGACGCCATAAAAAAGATTATGATGGACCTCCTTCCCGATTTGTCTCGGCTCTACAACAAGGATCTGGGGGGGGAGGTGGATATGAGACAAAAGAAGACCAACCACGGCCCACGAATGAGATACCCACTATTTCCCTAACTAGGGAAAGGGAGACAGAAAATGCTAAATGCTCCGCAGCCACAGTGGGAGCAACCAGAACAATTCCATTCAATCGCCCCTGAGGCATGGACCCCCTTATTCTACCGAACCCCATAACTCGAGGAACTCCACTCAATATGAATCAGCTAGACCCCTACATGTGAAGGAGAGTGATCTCAGGAATGTAGCGTGGCGAGACATTTCATTCCCGGAATATCCGAGTATCCTCCTCTATAATCTCTGTGACATTGGTGGCCCTTCCTCGCTGAATAGACCACGCATTCTCTCACTATTCAATGAGGTCCCTCAACTCGGGATGATTGGAACAGCGGACATTTGTCTGGTGGATTTCATCCATCCCTCTCGTCATGACCATGTCCGCATTGTTCCCAATTCACAAAAGATTTTTGAAATGATCATTCAGGAGGTGGAACAATTTAATAGAATGGGCTATGATATCCTGATCTTTAGCAATGGTTGGGAGAGGGGAAGTGCTCGGGGAAATTGAAAAAGTAAACCCTAATCCTTATAGGGATGAGGTAGAGATACGAAAAGAAAATACTCAAACCCTTAAAGGAGGGGAGGGGCAGGATTTGGCTTGGTTAGCCCAAACAGTTAGAGAATCTATATCGGAAATGCAAAAAATGAAACAAAATCTTTAATGTCACTAAAGTGATGGCCCATTGGAAATTCCTTTCATGGAATTCAAGAGGCCACTCAAATCTGATGAACTCTGGGGAATTGTGTGCAAAACGTACATCATTTAACATATTTTGTATACAGAAAACGTGGTTGACTGCTCCGATACAACTTGACGGTTTTATATGTACACATCTTTTGGCCAAAGCGGGATCACGTGGAAGACCCACGGGTGGTTTGTTCGTCGCAGTCAAACTCGAATTAGGTACTTGTATTCTGGAATCGATTGAATTAATGAATTTTGCACTTGCCGTTGTAGTGAAATATGGAAGTGACTGTTTTTGAATTGATGCTTGTTTTAAACATTTACTGGAATAATCAAGTATCTTTGGGCAATGCCATCTCGTACTTGAACAACTGCCTCGCTGCCATGCTGCTTAAATACAGAGGAATTGATATTATAATTTCGGGTGATTTTAACACTGAAATTAAATACGGGCAAGGAATTGGGAAAAAGATGGGCGTATCACTATTAAGGCCCACGCCTAGCATGGAGAAAGGGGTCGCTGTTGCCTGTGCTATCAAACAAAAGACTTAATGGTGAAATTTGGAGGAACTTCTTTGAATATTGGGGACTGGACCATGTTAATGGCCTATTCAGTTCCTCTGTGTATGAGCATACTTGGTCGAATGGACATTATAAATCACACATTGAACACATCTTTATGTCAAAATCTATATCAGCACTATGCTCGGAATTTCATATAATTGACACTAATATCAGTGACCATAGATTCTTGGAAATTATTATGGCACCAAATAACAGAATCTCTAAACAAAGCCCAATGCAGATAAACTCGATAGTGTCATGCGGTGGAAACCGCATAACTTGGCACAAAGGAAATGTTGACAAACTTAATATAGTCTTCGTTGAAGACTTTAACAGAATGTCTCTGTCTACCAAAACACAGTGTTATTCGGTCCTGCATTTTACTGACCTTATTAAAAACTTGATAGGGAGATCAGTTAAACCTAATAAATATGGCTCTTTGAAATCAATCCATTCACATATGTATGATCCACTGGTAAGGCAAAACAAAAATCTTGCAAATCGGCAAATAAGATCCATCTTGAGAACCAACTTGACTGAGGTAGAAAAAAAGAGAAAAATTACACAAATTAAACAAAACTAAAAAAATTGGATGAAAAATCATAAGTGTGCACTACAAAATAATGATAATATTGCTATGTTAGCAGCCCTAAAGGGAACATCGGGTCGGGAATTTTGGGGATTAATAAATGCGCTTGAAAAAAGACAGGTAGTACTGCAATCTGTTAATGTACAGTCGGATACCTGGGGAAAACATTTCTCAACCCTTTACAAAGGAAAAAGGGCCATGACTTATGAACTCTTACTTATAAAAGAAGGCTCTTGGGGTTTCGACTTTACGATTAATAATATTGAAGCCCAGATTAAGAGGTCTAACAACTCAAGAGCGGCCGGCCCGAATGGGCTAACAAATAATACCTTGAAGAAAAAACCGGAACACTGGGCAAAATCGCTATTTATCCTCTTTAACTCCGTTATACAGACCACGACAATTCCAAAATCATGGAGGATATCCTTTGTTGTGCCTATATATAAAAGGGGGGACAGAACCTGTCCGACAAATTACCGCCTGATTTCAATTATGGACGCGGATTCCAAGATCTTTGCAAGTCTAGTACTACAGAGAATTGAGGAATGGGCGAACCAAAACAATATCTTACCCCCCCAGCAGTTCGGTTTTCGTAAAGGGATGGGAACTGAAATAGGCGGACTGATTGTTTACTCTTAGAAAAGGCATGTAAAAAAATGGCAACACCTATATATCTGGCTTCAGTAGACCTGTCGCTCACCTTTGACAAGGTGGACAGGGTGAGACTTTGGACAAAATTATCCCAAATGGACCTGCCGTCCCATCTACTGACAGTCCTTATTAATCTCCATGAAGACTCGGCAATCCAAGTGAGAATAAATATGTCGGGCGATCTCTCAGAAATAATTCACACTAAGAATGGTCTCAGACAAGGGTGTCTATTTGCCCCCACTCTTTTCAATCTTTACACCAGTAATGCTAATCTCCCTCTCACAAATTTCTCTTTGGTCTCTCTGCAAATTGAGGGCATTAAAATATGTTGGAATGCCTATGCGGATGACCTGCTTTTTGGTCGATAGTACCCAGTGGGTTTACAGCGAAAACCTAGGGTCTTTACTATATACGCACAAGAAAATGAACTGGTGATAAATGAAAAGAAGTCTGTCATCATATCCTTTACCAACAGGAAGAGAACTATAAAATTTAAATGGCGAATGAATACATGTTTGCTAGCAAAAGTAAGTTCACTCTGTTATCTGGGGTTCCCTATATTTGGGAGCATCTCGATATACTCTTATTGGAATTTCTACCTGGAGAAAACAGATAAGTTCATCCTCCTAATGAGGAAGACCTCAGGTAAATTTTGTAAATTCTCTATCACTCCTCTGATTAGGTTTTATAACCTGAAAATTGTTCCAAAACTGATATACGGCATGGATATCTTACCGTTTGAAATATATCGTTTGGTACAGAAAATGGAATCGAAGATCTGGCGAAAAAGAATTTTTTATCTGCCCCAATGTGTTCCGATACCTGCAATCCGCTAAGAGTTAGGCCTTATCTCATTAAACATGAGAGTAAAATGGAAAAAAATGGCATTATATCGGAATACTTGCGCTTTCTCTTCAATGTGCTCCCTACTGGGGAAATCCTCGAGATTAGATCTGCTATGAGCCTAAAAATTCTCTGTCGCTTTTGTCGTCGTGCTGACACGACCGAATCACTAGAACATCTTCTTTTAAACTGTTCAAAAATAGCGCAACAGAGGTTATACGTGTTTGAAACATTTGTTCATGACCCCTCTAGGGTCCACACTGAATTAATATGGTGGTACATTTTACACAGAAAGTCAAACACACTAAAGATAGCAGTGGTCACCTTCCTTATCGAAGTGTGTGGTTTGGCTACCCTAGAAAGAACAAATTAATAATCTAAAATTTACGCTAGAATTTTAATTACTCACTAAAGGACAAACAAGGCCTTTCTTTTTCTTTTTGATGTTCGACTGTTATTTACGAAGTCTGAAAGATGGAAATGTCGTGTGATCTTCTCTTTTATTTCGTCACCGTTTTTATGGTCTGTAATATGAACTGTATAATATGATTAATGAGTTTTACATTTGGAATAATGTTGTAAATGTATTCTCTTTTTTTCTTTGTAACATTGTGAAAAATTTTATTTTAAAATTTTGTAAAGGTTTAACTTTGTTTAAACCAGATACAAATAAAAAAATGTAAACAATTTAAAAAATCAGGATGTCCAAATCTGGGAAAGGAGGAAAGAAACAGTTGAAGCTACAGTTTGAGGCACCCACTCAAGCTGAAAGTCACAGAAATATGGAGTACTCCATGGGGAAAACTCTCAGCCTTCACCGCATGACCTCAGCTGTGTATTCAATGACATCAAAACAATGTTCAATCAGCTTCAAGTCAGCAGTCAATCGCTGGATGGTAAGATGGACAATGAGACCTGCAAAGTGGACCACATGCAGGTCTACTTAGATAAGCATGTGGAAAGATTGGACAAAGTTGAAGGAAGGGTCGCTACAGTGGAGGATGAATCTGGCACTACCAGAGAGCTTGCCCAAGTGTAAAGGGCTTTAAAGGAACTGGCAGACAAACAGGATGATCTTCAATTGAGGTCTAGGAGGAACAACCTGCAGATAGTGGGTGTTCCTGAGTCCGTGGACCATGGAACACTTGGAGGAATCGCTGTTGCGTGAAGCCCTGGGAGGTGAAGACTGTCAGTATTCATAGTGGAGAGGGCACATCAGATACCTAGTGGGTGGAAACCAATACCAGGTACGCCGGCTCATCCCATCATAGCCCGGATGCTGAACTATCAAGATAGGGATCTTGCTCTTCTGAAGGCTAGAGAAAAGGGGACCCTGACCTATAAAGCAGACACTATCAGGCTCTTTATGGACTTTTTGGATAAGGTGCAGGCAACAAGGAGGACATATGTTGACATCAAGAAACGGCTAAGGGCGAGGGGCATGCGATATGGCATGCTGTTCTGTGCTAAACTTAGAGTGGAGCATGAGAGGCCAACAATTTTCTCGAAGCACTCCCAAGAGCCCCAACGCTTAGGGTGACTAATGAGCTGAGGGGAGAGTCACCATGATGGGTTACTGCATGCATAAGGCACATGATAAATAATGTGATGTATAAGTTGAAGGGTACAAGGAGTCGGCCAAATAACTGTTGGGGTGAAGGGTTATTTGATGCAGTGTTTACAGGGGGATTACACAGGTTATTGACAACAGTGTCTGGGTGCTAGGCTGCCCTCGTGCAGAGCTTATGATGACCTGGGGGTTGGGCAGGGCGGCACTGACTGGTAGGTTGGGGTTGCTGGTGGGGGGGGGAAGAGGCTGGAGGTGGGGTTGCACTGTTTTTGGGAGGAAGCAGTGGTTTGGGAATCACCGCTGGTTGAGATCCAGCTTTACTTCCCAAGGGTCAAAGAGAGTGATGAGAGTTCTAGATGGTGGGCCAGACTGTGCCGTTATCAGGTCTTGTAGTATGTTTCCTGAAAGGGTGCACACCGGAAACACCTGGGTTTTACAAGGAAGGTTTGCAGTGCTATGGCCAGAGGGTTGAAATGAATGAGTTGGAATATTAGGGGTTTGAATTGTCCATCTAAGGCACGTAAGGCAGGGCTCTATATGAAACATCATGTTGATGTGGCATTTCTTCAGGAAACGCACCTCACCTCAGCTGGGGAATCGCGATTTGGGCTGAGCTGGGGATGCCATCGCTACTTCTCTTCTTATTCCATAAGAGTTTGTATTTTGATTCACAGCTCAGCTGGGTTTCACTTAACGAAAGTGATGAAGGATCAAGAGGTTAGGGTGCTCTTGGTTATGGGAGTTATGCATGGGCAGGTTGTCACATTAATCAACTATTACGGTCCTAATCAAGATGAGGTGGGTATGTTGGAATTGATAACTCAGCAACTGGATTAAAACCCCACAGGATCGATTGTGCGGGCAGGAGGTTTCAATATGGTGTTGGAAGCAGAGGTGGAAAGTAAAGGGAGGGGATCAAGAAGCCTCCTCAGAAATCAACTACTAATATAAAAGACCTATGTTGGGAGTGGGACTGGGGGTGAGAGGGGCTATACGTATTATTCCACGGTTCACTAGTCGGCATCGCGGTTGGACTATTACTTGATATCAGACACCATCATGAGATCGGTTGCGGGGATCAGTAATATGGCGCGCACGTTGTCAGACCCTGCACCGGTGGTGTTAATACTATAGGTATGGGAGCAAAGCCACCATGGGCTTTTAAAAGTAAAGGGTTATCTGTTGCAGTGTTTACAGAGGGGATTACACAGGTTATTGACAACTTAGGCTCTGTCACGTCATACTCAGTGCTTTGGGAAAACTTAAAGTGTGTGTTGAGAGGTTATGCATTTCACGAGAGTCTGGGATTCTGAAACTGATACGGAAAGAATTGGGGGACAGTGAGGCATATATTCATCGGTTTCAGGCAGAGGTGGGCTTTGAGAACGACATCCACAAGCACAAAAAAGTGAGTGAGGAGTTGGAGAAATGTATGGCTGCGGTCCAGAGGAAAGTAAAGGTCATGTGGGGGAAAACAGCGGTTAGAAAATATGGGGAAGGCCAAAGTCCTGGAAAAGTGCTTGCGAGGATGGCTAAAGTTGATAACCCTAGATCACATATCACATCTATTAAGGATGAGCAGGGAACTCTACACTATGTAGATATGGAAATTCCCGCCTTTATTCCTCATGTGTCCAAACATTGCAGTCAGAGTTAAATGCATATTTTGCTCTGGTGGCGCTCTATTGGTGCAGGGAGGGGCAGCAAGAATGGTTGTGTTTACCCATTACAGAACAGGGGTCTGCTGAGGCCGGGTTTTTGGTATCATGGTATGGTGATAGGATTGATAGAAGACATATCGAGATAGAAAGGGCCCTCGCAGCACCATCTCTATTACGAGCAATAATATTGACAGCCCCTGGTAATTTCTCTAAGACAAAGGACATGGTGAAGCTGACCTGCAGGGTGTGAGTTCTCATTGAAGGGAAAGAGAAAGGAGGAACTCTATACTCTGCTAAACTACCAGTAACTCAGATCCTGGATGTGCCACTGACTGGGGAGATATTTCTAACACCTAAAAATTGGAATGCCCTGCCCACAACCCTAAGGAATGAGACCTCCCAAGCAGGCTTCTGCAATCACTCAAAACTAAACTATTCAACTAGCTCACCCCTCTACAACAAACCCACATCTTCATCCATCCTAGGAAAGTGCAAGTTATAGCTGGATCCTCTGTAAACTTGGAACCTTGAGAATGAAAGCCGCACACCATGTAAATGTCAATATAACCTTGTACTTTCCTGCATTTTATTCACTGTACCCAAGAACACTTACAGTGTCATGTGTTCTCATGTAATTAGGCCTTATTGCAAGAGCGCCACGATGCCCCAGGGCCGTCTAATGAACTTTATAAATGTAATAAATAAATAAATATGAACGCTGCATGGAACAGTTAGGCATCCCATCTTAACAAGACTTATTTCTGAAGGGGTAGTTTCTATCTAGGGAAGGATGGCAGGAGAGGAGTAATGTTACTTCACTGGATTTGTTTTTATACTTTCGGCTGAGGAATAATCTGAATGGTCTATTACCGACCTTTTCGAAGGAACCGCTGACAGACTCTACATTGGATATGATAGGGTTGGTAGATAATAGCAGGATGGTGTCCATACTATGTGGTAAAATACAGGAGACTTTGGTAGGATGGCGAAAATCATCCAATGGAAAGTGGGAGGCATCATTAGGGGTTGCTCTAACTGATGAGATGAGGCAGTACTGTTGCACACAAACGAAGAAAATTGTGCTCAACAGTAAATTCAAACTGATATATTTTAAATTCCTGCATCAATTCTATTATTCCTGCATCAATTCCCACAGTCCTTCATTGTTTCCCTCCCCACACCCTCCCGACACCCTGGATGAATGTGCTTGATGCGCAGCTATGCCAGCAGAATCCTCCCTGTACCATGGAACTGTCCCACATCCTTTATTATTTTAAACTTTGTTTTATTGACATTTTCATAATGTAACAAACGGGCAGAAAGCTTTTTCAAAGAGTGTACAAATCATAGGCCCAAACCCCCCACCCCCTTCCCCCCGAAACAAACCCTCCCCCCCCCAAATAACTAAGTCCCAGTAGAACCCCCGTTATGGGGAGACACGTTGTGAGCTTTGAGTGACCGGAGCTCGGGAAAGAGCGAGAACATTAACTGCATGTTTGGCTGTATTTCGTCCGCCGTCCCTCGGGCCGTGGGCGCCCTTTTCCATCCATGGTTCTTCCCGGAGGATCAGTGGATTTCCCCATCCCCAAATCTGCTGCACCCCATACCAATTAGCCTGGAATGAGCTCAAGTCATTGTTCATCATTGCTGTTAATTTGTCCATCAAGAACATGTTTTTAACCTTTTGTAGCCAGTCCTCCTTTGTGGGGGTCTCCGGGCTTTTCCATTTCTGGGCCAAGGCCACCCTCCCAGCCCGCAGCATAGTTTCCCACATTCTAGGGTATCTGTATACGTCTGTGCCCTCTGGGGGGAGGCCCAGTAACACTGTCAGAGGATTCAGGGGAAGCAATTCCTCCGTGACTTCGGCGATCCAACCCCTTACCCTCTCCCAGTATGCCTGTACTTTCAGGCAGTGCCACCACCTGGTCACATCCCCTTGGGCAAGCGGGGGATATACCCATGAACATCTTTGACAGCTTGGCGGGATCTCTATGCCACCCCTGTAGGATCTTAAAGTTATGTTCCATGTCCGCCGTGAACAAGTTCCCATGGAAAGCTATTTTAAATATCCTTGACCAGGAGTCCTCCGAAATCTCCTCCCCAGCCAGATCATTCCAAAAGGTGCGGAACCCCCTCCTTCTCCCCAGGTCAATCGTGTTCAGAATTTTATACATCCCAGACACCGCCCCCTTCCTGGAGGTCGCAGTGTCGAGGAGTTTCTCAAAGGGGGTCAGCTGTCTTTTTAAACTTTGGCCCCATGATTGGTCACATAGGATTCCCTTCAGGCGGAGGTCCTCGAATATGCAGAGTGACTCCCGCCCGAGGGCATCTCTCAAATCTTCGCATGGCAGGAATTCCCCCTCCCTGAACAGTTGCCCATCCCATTCCATCCCCGAGTCAGACCAGGACTGTGCATTACGGAACCCCCTGCCTCCCAGTCTGAGGGGGTGACCCCACAGGGATGACATTGGAGACGGCCACGATGTTAGGTGTGCCGTCTGGGGGCTTTCCCTCCAGATTGCCCAGAGAACTCCCAATGTTGGGTGGGATTTAAGTCTGTTCGGAATGAATCTGCGTGGGGCCCATAGGAGGTCCCGAACCTTAAGTGGGTGAGCGTCCATGTCCTCCAGGTACGACCAGTATGTACCCATCCCCTCTTTCATGTGTTCCAGGAGGACTCGTAATTGGGCGGCGCGGTAGTAAAGTTGGAAGTCAGGCAGACCAAACCCCCCCCCCCCTCCTCCCTAGGTAAGGTGAGGACGGCCTTTGCGGTCCTCGGGGTCCTGCCCTGCCATATGAACTCGCGCACCGCGTTCTGAAGGACCCTAAAGGTTTGGTCGGGGACGCTGGTATGGAGAGCGGTGAAGAGGTATAGTAGGCGCGGGAGTACGTTCATTTTCACTGCCATCATGCGGCCGTACCAGGACAGAATCATAGAGCCCCATCTCCTTAGATCGCCGGTGACCTGTGCCATAATGGGATCATAGTTGGCGAGGTTGGTTAGGTCCCTAGTTAGAAGGACTCCCAGGTATCGAATAGAGGTCTTCCCAACCGTTATCCCCTCCAGCCTGTCTAGGGCGTCTAGGCCCGAGTCCCAAATTCTCATGGGGAGCAGGACTGATTTAGATGCGTTAATCTTTAGGCCTGAGAAGCGCCCGAATGTGGTCAACAAGGACAGGAGGGGGGGGAGTGAGGATCTCGGGTCCACCAGGTAGGCCAGGATATCGTCCGCAAACAGGGAAAGCTTAAATTCTACATCACCTCTCCTGATCCCCTTGATGTCTGGGTGTGCTCTGACTGCTATTGCCAGAGGCTCCATGGTGAGGACATAAATGAGAGGGGAGAGTGGGCATCCCTGTCTTGTTCCACGTGAGAGGGGGAATGGGTCTGATAATCTGCCATTCACTTGAACCCTGGCCTTAGGGGCCCTGTATAGCGCAGCCACCCAGTCGCTGATGTGTGTCCCAAAGCCCATCTTCTGGAGGGTAAGTTCCATGAATCTCCATTCAACCCTGTCGAACGCCTTTTCCGAGTCCAGGGATAGGACGCTCGCGTCTAGGTCCGACACCTGGGCATAGTGGAACAAGTCTATGGTTTTACGAATGTTATCTGAGCCCTGTCTTCCTGTAATGAACCCCACCTGGTCTCCGTGGACCAGTTTCGGCAGGATCCCCTCCATCTGTCTCCCAATAATCTTGGCCAGTATCTTTACGTCAATATTCAACAAAGAAATCGGGCGGTAGGAGGAGCACTCCGAGGGGTCCCTGCCGTCTTTGGGGAGCACCACGATGATTGCCTCCATCATGGAGT
Organism: Ambystoma mexicanum; assembly: GCF_040938575.1. NCBI lineage: Eukaryota > Metazoa > Chordata > Amphibia > Caudata > Ambystomatidae > Ambystoma > Ambystoma mexicanum. The sequence continues at coordinate 984,794,891 of NC_090930.1, forward strand.
CCGGGAGAGACCCCCCTCCAGCACTGCGTTAAACACTCTAACCAAGTGGAGGGCCAGGGCTGACCGGAACCTTTTGTAAAAAAAGACTGAATAGCCATCCGCGCCCGGGGAGGTGCCCACTTCATACCACTGATCACGTGTTCCACCTCCTCTTCGGTCACCGGACCCTCCAACCCCTCCGCCATCTCCCTGGTCAGGGCCGGGATCTGTATAGAATTCAGGAATCCCTCAATCTCCCCCGCGTCCCCATTGTATTCGGACAAATATAGTCTTTCATAATATCGGCGGAAGGCCTCTCCAATGTGGGGAGTATCATACCCCAACTCCCCCCCCTCATTCTTCACCGCTTTCACCATTCTGCTTCTCTGTACCTCCCTCAGTTTCCAAGCTAAAATCCTGTCCGCCCTGTCCCCTTTTTCGTAATACTTTTGTTTAACCAGGTGGAGACTTCTCTCTGTTTTATGGAGGAGGAGGTCTCTCAATTGGGGCCTATAGTCGTCCAGGGCGGCCACCCGGTCACGGTCTAGGGGCTCCATTGGGGGGCCTCCAGGTTTGAGTTGAGCGATTTTTCCCCTCAGATACCTCTCCTGGGCCTCCCTTTCCCTTTTCATCTGGGATCCCATTTTAATCAGGACTCCCTGTAGGGTGGCCTTGAAAGCGTCCCCTAGGGCGTGTGAACACACCTCGCCGTTGTCATTAAGTTCAAAGAAGTCCGCAATGGCATCGAGTACCTCCTGGGCTAGAACCTCGTCCTTCAGCAAGGAATCTTTACACTTCCATCTCCCCATGTGGTCGTTTGGCCCTCCCCTTGCTATGGTGACTCGGACCAGGTCGTGGTCAGACCAGGGGACGGGGTCAACCCTATGGCCAGTGATGAATGGGTGCAGGGTCTCGTCCACCAGGACGTAATCTATTCTGGAAAATGACGTGTGCATGGATGAGTAGTAAGTGAAGAAGGGGGTGTTCGTTCTAGGGGTCGGGACCGTGTCCACCAGGCCCAGTTCTGAATTGACCCTTTGGAAGTTGCGAGCCATGGTCTCATCTGCCGCCCTGGAAGGCTGAGGTCCAGCTCGTTTCCTGTCCCGGACTGGGTCCAGGACCATGTTGAAGGCCCCCCCCCCACCACCATCGTCCCATGGACAAAGTATTTGAGTTTATCTCTCACCTCTTCCCAAAATTGAATTTGGCCTTCGTTTGGACCATAGATGACGGCTAGGGTGAGTGGGGCCCCCTGCAGGGATCCCCGCACCAGCAGGTAGCGGCCTCTGGGTCTTTCAGCATGGCCTCTTTCTCAAAACCTATGTTCCTCGCCACCAAGATGGCCACCCCTCTCTTTTTGCTCTTGTGGGATGCACTGAAGACCTCTCCAATTCCTCCTCCCCGCAATTTGGGCTCCTTCCCCCGTGGCCAGTGAGTTTCTTGCAAGAAGAGGAGGTCCAGGCTGGCCCTTCTAAACTCCCTGCAAACCAGGGATCTCTTTGTGGGGGTGTTTAAGCCTCGTACATTGAGGGAGCCCACACCCAAGGCAGGCAGACTCTCAGCCATAATCTAAAATTCCCTCCCTCTCGGTCAACACCCTCATAATTCTCTTCCTTGCATGCTCCCTTGGTTCTACTTTGTGCTCCCCTCTGCCCCTCTCCCATCCCCCCGGGTGGGCTTAGAACAAATCCCCAACTGCCCCCCGTTCCCCAACCATAACTGAACAACCCCAACACCCGTAGACACCCCCATCCCCCTCCCCGGCATCCAGCCAATTAGTTCCGCCATCGCTGGCTTTTGGCCGAACCACCAGCCCGCCCACCTCGGCCAGGCAATTCACGTAAGATGCTCGACACCTTGAGCCCCCAATGTCCCCGCCGGCTGCGTCCCATCTGTCTACCCCGTATACTTGCTGTTCGTGGGGACGGTGTTAGTGGTAAGATCTCTGAGTCTGCGCACATCTGTCCTGGACCTAGAGAGTCGCCCCCGTTCTCAGTCCTCTGAGTCGTTCCGTTCTGCGTCCTTCGCTGGGGATGGTGTGCTCATTTTTCTAAATTTCCTTGCGCCGGTTCGCCGTCTCCTCTCTCCGGACGGGCCGGGGCCACTAGGTCTGATGTTCTCCGGCCCCACCGGGCCCCTCCGGGGTTTCGAGTCCATTGTGTACTCTTGAATAGCTCCTCGTATATCCTCTTCCATGATCAAAGTCGAGCGTTGGCCCATGTATTCAAAAGTCAGGGAGAAGGGGTAGCCCCATCTATAGCGCACATCCTTCTCTTTGAGTAGCTGCGTGAGGGGGCGGCACATTCTGCGCTTTGCCAGAGTGTAGGCGGAGAGATCTTGATAAATAGAGACCTGGGCATTATTGTAGGTGATTTCTCTGGTCTTTCTGGCCCCTCCAGCACTTTTGTCTTCTCCGAATAATAGTGGAACCAGACCAGAATTGACCGGGGGGCCCCCGCTCTGCCCCCCGCCCTGTGCACCCTGTCGAATGTGAGCTCAGTTGTCATCTCCTCTGCGAACAGGAGGGTGATGATGTCCCTCACCACTCGGATGACATCGCTCTCTGTCTCCCCTTCCGTTTCGGGCACCCCTGTTTTCGAAATCGTCCATCTGTCAGGCCCTTTCCTCGTCCCTCTTCTCCAGGGTATCTAGCCTCATACATACCTGTATATCCTGGGCCGTCGTTGACAATTGGTTGGACTCAACTTGTAACAGCCTGTCTTCGACCTTGTCCACCCTCTGGTCCATTTTCCCAAATTTCTGGGCAATGTCGGAGCGCATGTCCCTGATTTCCTGCAAAATCGAGGCAAAGCCTCTTTCCATTACCGCCGAGGAGGGAGCCGCGTCCTCGGGTTGGGCCATAGTTCTTTTGAGGCTCGTACCCTTGTCACCTCTGGGATTCTCCTGGAAGCGGTATCTCTGTAAGGATTCCCGCCAGTTCATCTAGTGTTTTCCCGGGGGGGGGGGGCGTGTGCTGAGGGGGGGGAAGCCAAGCGGGGTCGGCCCTCTTGAGACGGGTGGTCTTTAGCCGCTTCTTGAGGGTTGTTAATTTCCGGGTGGGGGGCGGGCACACACCCCACCTGTCCCTAGGCGGGGGCCACACACCCCGATCGAAATCCGCCGCGATGATCAAGGACCTCTCCTGGCCCCCCCCCTTGGGGGGAGGTCGTTGGTAGCAGGGCCCGTGTGGCCAGAGCGGGGGGGCCCCTCTCGTCGGGCAGGGGGTGGAGCGCCCCACCTGTTGGCTCTCGTGTTGCGGGCCGGGGGCCTCACACCCGGGCAACCCCGAATCCGGTGATGGTAATTTTTGTCCGGGGGGGCCCTTACGCTCGAGTCGGGTGTGTGGGGGGCCCGCTCAGCGCTCACCTCCGCCCGCTCCCCCAAGGCATACCGGGGCTTCTTGTGTCTCCACCGCTCTCTCCTCTTTTCTCCGGGACTTCCGGGGGGCCGCGGCAGCCCGTCTCGAGGACTCCTGATGGGGGTGGTGGGGCCTCCGCTCGCGGGCCTGCTCCGCTCGAGTGGTTCCGACCGCGAGCACCCAGGGACGGTTCCCCGGGCATGGAGCGTTGTCTCGTTGTCTCTCTGGTCCGGGCAGTGGGGGGAAGGGCGAAGGGAGCCTGCCTCCCGAACCGCTGCTGGGTCCTCGGTGCCTCCGGGTCCCGGGCCGCGGTCAAGCTGCTCCCCAGGCCGGATTATGGGGTAATCGCGGGGGGGGAAGGGTATCCGATCGGGCGGCGTGCCCGTGCGGGAAGGCCGCATCTCTCTTTTGGCGCTGGGGCCGCCCAGGCCGCGCCTCTCTTCCCGCCCGAGAGTCGCTAGTCCCTGAACTCGGGGACCCTGGGGTCGCCGGACTCCGCTCTTTCGCGAGAAGGGTGCCCGGGGGGTCACCCGTCCAATTCACCACGTTGGGCCCGCCGGGGAGGTCTCGGGGGGGCTCAATCCCTTCTCGACACCGAGCTTCGGTGAGAGCGGTACGTTCAGGCAGCCATTGCCTGCGCGCCCCCTGGTGGCCTCTACCACATCCTTTATTTTAAGGAGGAGGTCTTTGAAATAGTAAGTGACACCATTGGGGAGCGGGTGGATCCTACTCCGGTGGTGACTCTACTGGGATTTACCAAACAGATTACAGGTTGGGTAAAGAAACTGCCAGGATTGTCATTAATACTGGCGAAGAGGAGGGTTGCAATGGTGCGGGGGAGGACCCAGCGCAATGCAAAGGAGCGCTGGAAAGAGGACATGCTCTTTTGTAATGAGATGGAAATTGAATATGGAAGGGTTGCTCATCCATGTGCTAGGGCCCAAGATACATGGGTCCTATATAAACAATATTTGATTGCGCAAGCAGGACATTAAGTGCCAGGCCCGGATGAGAAGATCAGCTGAGAGACTGAGATCGTACACAAGAGGGTTGGAGGAAAGAGTGGAAGAGGCGGGAAGGTGGTTGCTTGGAAGGCATGCACAATGAGAAATACTGGAATGAAAAATGAAACACTGCATATAGCTAATATGATTAGATATGCAGGATAAAGATTGATGAATAAAGCTGGGAGTGAGGGAAGATTCGCTGAACCACTGCTCTTTTTAGTATAGTTACGGAAAACAATAAAACAAGTTTTAAAAATAAAGTTCACAACACCACTTGAACAGAGAAAAAAAAAGATAACCTCCTGAGACAACCCCATGTCCTGTTAAATGTTAAAGGAGGTAAGGCACAAGTTCATATTCGAAATCCTCATAAATTAAAGAATTGGAACTATTATGTTAGCACTTAGGTACAAACAGGATCCCTCATTGTAATTTTCATGATTTCACTTCAGAGTGCAAAAGGAGGTGTAAAGTGGAGGTGCTTTAAGATGGGCAGGCAGCATTTTACAATGGTGTAAAAAGCAGATTAATTCCACAGGAATCTTCAGCATTTACGCTAGCATGAAAAATGTAATGCTGGAGAATTTGTATGTCAGACAGGAATTGGGTGGCGGAACCATTAATGACGATCTATGCCACCTCTCTACCATGCAAATACAATAAAATAATTAATAATGTAAAATGTATGCGCAAACATTGTATGCATTACTTTTACAAATGTAATGTACGTTACTCATTGAAAAATATGGTCTCCAATGTGGCTAAGCAGACACAAATTAGAGTTCCAAAAACAACCTGATAACTATTCTAATTAATACAATTTGCAACTCTATTTCTTTATCTAGTCCTCTCCCTCACCAAAGCTATGAAAGAGGTAACAAAGGAGGGGGGTGTGGCCATGCTGCAGACTGAACGATGTGTTCCCTGTGAGTTCTGGGAGAACTGGCCCCGCGAGCCCACCTGAAGTCATTCAAAAGCAAGTAATTTGCACTGAAATAGCCTCAAGCACTGCAGAGCACTCTATAGCAACTTGGAACTCGCCTCCTGGACTGTATTTGAATGGTGGAAACGAACGAGACACTGCAGCACCCGCGGCTCCCAAAATGACACCTAAGGCGCGTTGAGTGGAGAGCGCCCTGGTGCACGGCAGTGACACTGTGCAGAGTGCAGGATTGGGGAAGACCTGCACAACCTGGGCTGCCACGGAGGACTGGAGCTTGTGGGGTTAGTGGAGGAGCAGCAAGCAACGTGGGTCCCCTAACTGGTAATCAGTGGCCAAGGCGTCAGGACTGTGCACCCGGGGCTGTTGCCTCTCACAGTCCAGGAAGTGCTGAGTGGGCCCGCTGCAGAATGAGTGTGCAGTGCCGAAGGGCATAGAGGATCAGGCGCCTGTGGTTCCCGGGCTCTTCAGGAGACACACTGAGGATCGGGGAGCCAGGATATGGGTCCAGAGCAACTGTAGTGGTCGGGGGCGGATGCCGGGAGAGCAGGCCTGGTGACATTGACTTCCCCTCGACGTATGGAATAGAGCCCCTCTGGGGTACAGCAGTGGCCCTGGCCTGATCCGTGTTGCCAAGGGGGAGTGGTGCCTGAGGAGTGGTCACCCCCAAGGTTGTAAAGCAGGTGGATTTCCATGCAGGTGGAGAACCAAAATGTGAGGAGGGGCCTTCTTCCTGAGCTCGCCGGCATCGGATCCACTCACCCGGGGCTGTAGGCCCCTCAACAGCTGGGAGATGCTTGGCAGGCCTATCTCAGAGAGGGTGTGGAGCCTGGAGACCATGAGACACATACACCTGTAGCCCCTTGCCTTCCAGACAGCACCCCAGAGATCAAGAGGCAGGCTTCTCGGCAGGGACAGAGCAGCCACGCACAAACTGTTTGTTGTAAGGACTGTTACGGGATGGAGAATTGTAGCTGTCAGGGGCGGATGCGGGAGGAGTGAGCCCTGAAGACATTGGCCAACCAACTGGAATTATGCACAGAGGACAAAGGCTCCCTCCCCATCAACTGGAAGCGGACCAGATTACGAACGGCCCAGGAGTCAACGAAGAGTGAAAGAATACCAGTATATGTCCTCACATTTGCAAAATGTCCAAAACACCTGCTAAAGGAAAACTGGGGGACATTAAGACCATTTTATCAACCCAAGAAGGTAAAGCCAAGCAACCGCAGACCATGGTGGCTCAGATTCATACGACACCAAATGGAACCTGCACAAGAAGAGTCTCTGGCAACTAAGAGTGACCTGAGGAGCTTACTCATGGAAATCAAACAAGAGATCAATGTCAATGAAGAGAGAATCTCGAAGTCCATCGCGGTACTACATAACCGCATTTGTTCGGCGGAGAAGTGGTTGGACGATGCTGATGCAAGATAGTGGCATCAAGGTTGATGGGGGCCCTCACAGCACTAATCGACCACAATCAAACAGGCTTTATAGTGGACAGGGGAGCACAAGATATTAGGAGAGCGAATCACTGGGAGTATCTCGAGGCGCTTCTGAAAGGATTTAACTTCCACCCAATTTTCACAAAATACATCATGGCCAATTTTAAAGTGCCCAAGACCAAAATCAATGTTAATGGCCGATGGCCGCCTCTGATCTCGCTTGAAAGGGGCACGAGACAGGGCTGCCCGTTGTCGCCCTTGATATTGGTCCTGGCAATGCAGTCGGTAACCCTACATATTCACTTAAACCTGTTGATTCAAGGTATTGCACAAAAGGGAAGTGTAAAAAAAAAGCATTATACGTGGTTGACATCCTTTGTTTCTCTCAAAACCCATCACCTCGCTACCGGAACTGACCTCCACACTTGATGTTTTTGGGGTGATATCATCAAATCAGTTGGCCTTAATATTTCAGAGACCCATGCAAATCTAGTGGCTATTACACAACGTTCCCCCTTTAAATGGACAGAGAGGGAGAGCACATAACTGGGAATACAACTAACTCCAACATATGAGGCCTTGGGAAGAGTGCATATACCTTAACCCTGAAAGCCGTCCAAGGAACAATTAACACATTGGGACCTCCAAGAAATCTCCTAATTAGGCAGAATACAGGTGGTGAAAATGACCATTGTGCTGAAATTGCTTTATGTGTTCCAAGACCCGCCGATCCAAATCACGTCAAAAGAGCTGGTGGAACTTCAGGTATCAATTGGAACGTATCTGTTCCGATAAGCCCCCCACAGTTCTACAGAGGGTTCTAACTAGGTCAAAGGGAGTGGGGGGAGTGGGTGCCACATCCTTGCGTAGGTACTTTCTGGCTGTGCAATTAGCCCGACGTTGGACTGGCCAGTTGCTATGAGGGAGCCGAAGTGGAAGGACATCAATGCAGCTGCCCTAGATCACCCACTGTAAATCCTCTCCTTTTTGGGCAAGGGTGTTAGACAAAAACTGAAGGGACTTCTGATAACGACAGGATGTACCTTAAAACACAGGGATACCGCAGGGGTTTAACACTGGGCGGTGTCCCCTCTAGTCACCCAAAACCCAGGGTTTTCTGCAGGCATGGAACAGGAATTTAGGAACTGGGAAACAGGGGGAGGAGGGTTCCACTAACATCAAGGGAACTATGCAAAGATGGCATGCCCTTGACCTTTTTGGAACGCAATGAGAAATTCTTGCTTCCAGAATCTAAGGAACTCATGGTGCAACTGTAAAGACAGACACAAGTGATCACAGTTCAAGGGTGTTTATTAAACTGTATGCAGGTTAGAAAAATGCCTAATCTAAACCTAAATCTAAGATGGGAGCAAGCGTCAAACATCAAATGAAAATAAGACAGTCCTAGTGGCGTTGTGTGAAATAAAAAGGGCCTATAGTAAGAAACCTATTGCCAAACCTTACAACTAATACAAAAAGGGTGTGGGATAGTTTTCAAGAAAATAAAGAATTGTTCAAAAATAATATGTCAGGATACGGTAGCGTGGATATCCCTTCCCCACGTTTTGAGCACAGGACAAGGTGAGATCTTGGAGCACAGCACACTCTTGAGCTTCCCCAGCATGAGACGACAGTTTCACTTGCAATTATCAGGACCGTTGATGGCCAAGTCTTGTTTCTCTTGAAAGTCTTTTGCCTTGGGCCTACGTGTTCAAATAATAAAACAAAGTTTCTTCAACAAAATGAAAGTTTGTTTCATGGTTTCACTTAGGGTGAGGATTATTCACCCTTGGGTCACCCTCTTCCGGGTGCTGACCCTTCACATATCGTATCCCACAAATTAAATAATAGTTCCTCTTCTCAATGAACTTTGGGTGATAACTTCACCCCTGGATCTGCCTTGTTCGGGCTCGGACCCCTCTCGACTGTTAGCCTCCCTCCGCTGGGTTCATTATGACTTTCAACACAATCTTCATCTGTATGGCTTTTTAGGGTGATGGTCTTTCCCCCTTGGGTCCCCCTCTTCTGGGCGCTAACCCTTCTCAAATCTCAGCCTCCCTCCACCGGGTTCACTATGGCTTTTCCTTCCTTCACAAATGTTAGTATCTTTTTAAACACTTACAGTGGACATCCCTCGGCTGGGTTCACTCTTGTCTACACACTGTTTCTTGGGACTTTAGACTTTGCCCCATCTTGTCAGCATCCCTCTTCCGGGTTCACTCTTGCCAACTTCACATTTCACTTTCAATGTTTGTGGGATTCACTTCCCTTGCTTGCTCACAGTTCTTAGGTAAAAGGCGTTTGACTGTACAGGGATTTTGATTGACCCCCTGTATAACCAAGATGACCTACCTTGGTGGCTCTCTCACGTGAAATAAAGAAGAGGGATTGTGGGAATGTTAGTATTTTGCCTGGGCTGGTTGGGAGCACAGGAAATAATAATCAGAGGAATGGGACAGAAAATGACTGGGAGTATTCAAGTACGGTGTATGGAAACCGGGAGTCTGAGAAAGATAATCTTTGAGGGAAAGCGCATAGCGGATTTTAGGGGATTGGCTCTAGACGGAGGGGTCTTTTGCTCTGGGTAGGATAGATTTAATGCAAGGAGGCAAGGTAGAGGTGTTGTATCTTACAAAAGCATCTGAGATTTCATCCTCCTCTCCTTTTCCATCGGTACAATACAGCATCTCCCTTGGGTTATTAACCCGAGTACAACCTTGGGTTCCCCCATCCTGGTAAGCCTTTCTCACTCTCTCAACCCTAGAGTTGGAATCTGAGCAGATAAACTCTTCATTGGCCACCTGAATAAGGGTTTCTCGAGGTTCGTTATGAGAGATACCCTCAGGTATTTCACAAGAAGCAGAACGAACGTTTTAAATACTGACAAATTAGACACTGGATCTCCAATGCTATAGTGAAAAGGGTAGGTACTAGGAATCCCTCGGGCCTAGAACTCATGATGCATGAAGGTATGAGCACTAAGCAGATCTCACAATGCTAGGAACTTTTGGAAACTGTAGAGGAGGGGGAGAAACTGCCCTACATGCTTAAATGGGAGCAGGAATTGCGACAGGATATTCCACTTGGGCGTCGTGGTAGCATATCTCGGCGAGAAGCACAAAAGAGCTCCAAGCGCACGCTGATCAAAGAGGGGGCAATTAAATTATGCTTCCGTTGGTACATGACACCAGTGAGGCTACACAAAATGTACCACACATGCCCAGACCGCCGTTAGCATGAATGGAGCACATGGCTCATATATATGGTGTGGCTATCCTTCAATACAACACTATAATACAAACATATTGGAAGGAAATTCTGGAAAAAATAAAAAGATATCATGGACTATAAAATAAAGTTTATAAATTAAAGGAGGTAGCAAAGGCATTCCCTTTTATGCTGACCAGAAGACCGCTAAGGTGCAGAAATCATTAGGCAACTCCTCCCATATTTGTCCCGTCTTTTGCCACACCAGTATTTACTGGCTGAGGAAAAGCAGCAGTCACATTATTGTTTGGTAGTTTTGCTTTAAGATCACACATTTGCTTGCATTCCATGTTTTTACAGGATGGGCTGCGAGAAGGATGCACTAAGAGAGACAGGCTCATAAGGCGGGAATTTGAAGGATAAGAAAGGGAAGGAAGAGAGAGGGAGTGAGCGAAAAAGAGAGCAAAAAAATTGGAGAAAGAGCACGAGCGAGGGTGAGGGTGAGTGTGTGTGTGTGTGTTATACATTGGTGTGCATGTATTGGATTTTATATGACACAAACCTAGCTGTGAAGAAATTAAGCAATGTACAGCACGTGGATATGGTAGCATAACAATACAAAAACAATTAGATGGATAGAATACTGAGTATAGTGAGAAGGATATGGAAAGAGGGCATACAAAAAGTTAAGTGCCTGTGTCTGAATCAGCAATTCCCTCCATTACCATCTTCTGCTATTTGAGGAAAAGCAAAGGTATGCCCTTTAAATCCCCTCTGAAGACCACTAAGGTGGCAAAACATTAAGCACCTCCACCCACATATTCCTCCTGCTTCCTTTGCTAATGTCTACTGTCTTTGTAAAACCGAATCTGAGCATTTTTTGTGTAGCTTTTTTCTACACATTCCCGATTATAGTCACCTGCATTTTCTGGCTTTTACAGTTTTCTAAGAGAAGAGAAAGTAGAAGGATGTGATGATGAGCTACATTCAAGTAGCATTTACTACTGCATAGTCGTACTTTTACCCCAGAAATATAAGATCACAGACATGCTGGTTTAAATCTAGGCTTTTCCGATTTAATCTGATTTCTTCTCCCTGGAAATAATGGTCCCTTTTAGGGGTTTATAAAAAGCATTCTGCAAGATGAAAGTGCTGACCTTGCTACACACTGATCCCTCTATTAAATTTGATATTAAATGCAGGGGCAATGCTGCCCTTTAGTGAACACTTTCAGACATGTTTGTACCTCAATGAGATCCAAACTAAAATAGGCCAGATGATGTGATCCCCTAAATAATTATGTATTGTATGTGGCAAGTCTTTCAAACGTATCAATTTGGAATTGATTATTGGATTCCCGAACCTACAGGGCCGAAACCCTCAGTTACCCACTTGTCAGAGAAGAGCCAAATGGACTACTTTATAAAAGGGTGCCTTGTATTCCAATGATTCTGCATCATACACTAGTCTGTTTAAGTTCTTTTGTGAAATTAAACCATGGGAAGGTCATGTCTATTCCCATAATGCAAATTCTTTCGCAAAATGGTATTGTTTTGATTGTGCAGTTCTGTTAAAGAATAGCAGTTACATATTTGATTTGTTATGCGTCATTCACATCCAATAATCTAGCTTTTATATGATTCCAGAATCTATTTAACCATCCACTTAGTAAATATGCAAGCCTCATTTCTAACAAGGGTGTTGTTGTTATTTGTGTGATGAGAAGCTAAATAAAACATGTTGCCCAGTTCTCTTTGTCCTGCATGCAGCTTTAAAAAAAAGTATATACAAATAATGCTGGTTCAGTCCCCCATTCAACTTACCCTTCCTCTCCTGTTATATGATTTTGTGTGCATGTCTTAGGGTTCATGGCAAAATTATTCAAGTTCTTATCATCCCCCTACTTCAGACAACTGGAGCCCATCAAGACTTCGTCATTATTTGCATTTTTGTATGTGTATTTTTCCTTTTACATTATAAATTCAGGATTCCAAGTATGCAAAGAAATAACAAGGAGTGCATCAGCCTATTCTGTTTGTTTTTTTTTGCTTCGAAGGAATTATGCATGATATACAAGCAGCAATAAAAGATATGTTTGTCTACATTGGTAAAACAGATAGCCCAAAGGTTTTTTAAGCGGAAACAATCTGCAAGCACAGATTTTGAAACATTTTGAACACCCTGGAAAAACTCCACCAAAATTGCAAAAGCAAACGCGGAAAACAAGAAACTCTATTCATAGCCCATGCCAATAGACTTCAAGGTGTGCAAGTCTTATTCAGACATTGGGCTCCACCATTGCTCATGAGTGAAGACCTATACTCCCTTTACCCTGTTACCCTGTGCAGCAGCTCTATGGCTCCCACCCCTTTAACAGGGTTAACTTCTCTGTAAACAACTAGGTTTCTCCATCAGTGTTATACTGATGGAAACCGTTTTTTACTCTTGATGTTTGGATGTCAGAAAGTATTCTAGACGTAAAAGCTTACCAATTAAAGTTTCTTAATTCATGTGCAATCTGTCTTAGTGCTTAAATGTACAAGATTTTCTTACACAGGTAAATTCTGCCTTTGCTCGGTTCTAATTTCAGTGAGAAGAAGGTGTTGCTTCTTTCTTCCTTGAAAACAATGCGTTATGATTTCAGTACTCCCACTTGTAAGATTATCTTCTCAAATTCAGCTTTCAGTTGCAAATGTAGATTGCCAGTGGGTTGTTGGTGGTCTATTGTCTCAAATGCTGCTGAGAGGTCAAGGAGACCCAAGAGACAAGGATGGCCACCATCTGGGATTTTAAGGGCATCATCGATCACCACGATGGCAGCCGTTTCTGTGCTGAATCTTGATCTGAAGCCAGAGTGATGGGACTTCAGGAAGTTGCTGGCTTTGATATGCTGGAGGAGTTGTGTGGCTACTGCTTTCTGAAGGATCTTACATAGGAAGGGAAGATGGGTGATGAGGCGGTAGTTGCTGAGGGTGTCAGGGCTCAGTGCTGGTTTTATGAGAAGTGGGAGGATTTGTTTGGTCTTGAGGGTCAGGGGACGGTGCCTTGAGACAGGGAGCTGTTAATGATTGTCAGGAAAAGGGGGAGTGTTTCAAAAGTACATGTCATAAGTACAGGGCCAGGGAGGATGTTGTCTATGTACGATGTGGCCTTGAGGGATGCTAGGGTGGTAGTGAGGTCTTCCATAGTTAGCGTCTTGAAAGTTCTCCAGGAAGTTATGATTTTGCGAGATGCGTTCTGCCAGATTACTCCTATCCTTAAATCTAACCCTATCCTAGACTGTTTAACTAAATGATCCTAGCTCTAACCTTATATCTAACTCTAAACTAAACCCTAACCCTGATCTGAACCAACCCTCATCCACTTCTAAAATTCACTTTGTCATTACAGGGGGGAGACCCATCTTCTTTTCTTACCCATATTCTAACCCTACCCCAAACCCTTGACCCTCCAACCATGCATATGATGATCCTAAAAAACAGGCTTGAAAAATAAATTCATTGCAGAAAGGTTTTAGTAGGACATGTAGTTCTCTGTGAAAGGTGAATGGATCATAGAGAGAAGGCCTTTTGAAACATATGAAACAGACTGTAGGCGTTTTCCTTTTTTACCCACCAGGATCACTGTATAAGTGCATAATACTTATGCGGGGAATCTGCTTGATGATGTATACTTGCTGTTAACAGAACAATCGGAACAAGAGCAACTCCTTGCTACAACGCACACTAACAAAGTGAAAGGAACAAAAAGAATATCAAAGACTTCAGGAGACAACAACATAAAATGAAAGTGCAAGTGCACATTGTTATGTAGATTCTCTAAATAAGGATTATGCATTTTAATAAGAGCAAACCAAAGTTGAAAAGTATATTCACATGACCAGACAGAAGTACCTTTTGAATACGCAAACAGCTCATCATTTTGGAAATGGGCCATCATTTTAAAGTACAGATTATACTACGAAGTTGTTCATTGGAAACATGATAGTGATACTTGAGATCTATGAAATAATGTGGGGTATTCGTGCCTTGAGGAAGCTCACTTTTGAGTAAAACATGTGTTGGCCCCAGGATTGACAATTATACCTGTTTGCTACCTAAACTAAATTGTAAGACTAAAATAGAAACACATACACTCTTTATTCCAATAGGACTGATGCAATAGAGTAAAACAAAAAATCCACAAATACTCATGTAATTATTTAGGGCCTACATGTTATTATAATTTCTATTCTTTGCAGCAAGCCTTTCCTTAATTTTCCCTCATACTAGCGCTTAGTCAGAGACTTTTTTTATACCACGCACTATAATACTTTAAACTAAAGGCATGAAAATAGAATGTCCAACATCTTGCAGTTGGATGACAATTCAAAGGTGAAGAGAGTTGCTTCAAAAACAAAAAGCTACTCAACAGTCGTAATTCCTATCATTTTAAAGTAGATAAATGTTCGATAAACAAGTGAAGTAAACCTTGAATCGTATTGTATTGGGGCAAGAAAAGGAGGCATAGATAGCTATTTTATTTTTAAATCCCTGGACTTGAGGGTGCACAGCACATACATTTTCAGTGTACATTTGCTGCACCACATTTACATTACAACCCTTACCAATAGATTCCTCGGCCAGAAAGTCAATCAAGCGGTTTGGATGGGCTAGGAGTGGAGAATGGAAAAAGGTACTTGAAAGGAGCCTGTGGACTACAGTGTCAGAGTTACGAGTAAGGGATACTGTTATGTCTTTGGTGTGCACTATACAGGTGCTGGCAATTTTGCACACTTGAAGGTCAGTAAGGATTCCCTATTCTTCAATCTTATTAATTTCCTTACCACATGAAGGATGGAAGTTTGCCGGGGAGGGCGACGGTGACAGTCTAAGTGACATCAAGAGCTTAGAGACAATGGCCATTACTAAACTCCCTCCTTTCAAAAAGGATAGTGGGCTGCTATACAAGCACCAATCTGGGTTCAGGCCTGCCAGAGGTACCGAGTAGCCACCTATCACTTGACAACAACTGTACTATTAATCATACTATCTTACTAAACCCCATGGAAAAGCGCTTGAGCAAAAAAGACACTGTCCTCAAGTGCCAGTCCTCCTTCCTTTACCAAAGCACTACATCTAACTGTGGCATTCCCCAAAGCTGTCCCTTTGGCTCTTTAATACATATCGGTCCCCTCTAGCTGACCGTATCTTCCTTTTTTCCTGCTCCCTTTAGTTATATGCAAACAACACCCAAATCACATTCAGTTTGGCTTGTGGTTCTCCCTCTATGGCTAGCCGGATTGCATCCTGTATAACAATGACCTCAGTTTTAATACCTTGAAATGTGAAACCATTTTCTTGGCCTCCACCATGCCCAAATCCTAACCATTTGTAAGGCTTGTTTTATTGGGCACCCTTCCCACATTGGTTCAAAATCTTGCCATTACCTTCGATGGATCCCTCTCCTTCACGCCTTGAATTTTTGAACTCTCAAAGAATTCTTGTCTCCAGCTCCACCTTCTCAAACATATTATTCCTTTCCCCAATTTCCTTCATAGGGTGGAGGTGACTAGAGACCTAGGTTTTCCGAGGCTGGACTTTTGCAAAAGCCTCAACCTGGGCTTCCCTAGGTCCTCCTCAGCCTGCTGCATACTATCCAGAATAAGGCAGCTATGCTCTTAGCTTCAGACTTAGAAACCACATCACTCCTGTATTATGACCTCTCCACTCCCTGTTAAAGCCAGGATATATTTCGAGCTCTTCTCTATCATTCACCAGGCCTACTGGGTCCATGGGCCTCATTGACTCCAGGGCATGGTGCATGAACATCGCCCCCCCCTATGACAGGGGCCTGCAACATATGGCTCTCCAGCTGTTTTGGACTGCAGCACCTTTGCTTAGTATTGAATGGTGAGGGTTCATGTTGGTTGTAGTCCAAAACATCTGGCAAGCAAATGGTTGCAGACCCTTGCATTACAACACTGAAATCCTTATTCCGGCCCCTCATGTTGAGCCTCAAGAGGTAATAGCTGTATTTTGGGGGCAGGACACCTGGCATGTCAGGGTTCCCATCTCTGAACTCCTTAGCCACCAGCTTGAGAGAAGTAGAAAGTCATCCTTACTGTAGGAAGTGACTAAAGACTTCCTTATTCAAGGAACTTTTTGACTCTTTGAGCAACCCCAAACCCGCCTTGAAACACTTGTTCGCACCTTGAAACACTTGTGTATAGGCACGTTATAAATACCCTATTATATCAAATCATATCATAACCCTTGCCCCAAGCCATTTCAACCTCTGGGTGTGAGGATCATTGTTCTGTCACTCGCCATCCGAGCAAATGCTTCACTGTAACTAATCTCTCTTGCCTAATAATCTTCTACTTTTCTCTCTCTGCCTTCTGCTCCCACCTTGTAGTGCTCTTTGGGGGTGTCCAGTCAACTGGTCGACAACAAACTGGTCGACTGCAATTTGGTCAACACCATTTGGTCGAATGCCAAATGGTGGAATTCTTTTATATATATATATATATATATATATATATATATATATATATATATATATATATATGTGTTTTGTGGGTTTTCGTGTGGGGAAAAAAAATAAAAAAGAAAAAAAAGGGGGTTGGGGGGGGGGACCCCCCCAAAAAAAACCAAAAAATGGGTAAAAAAAAAAAAAAAAAAATTCGACCATTTGGCATTCGACCAAATGGTGTCGACCAAATTGTCTGTCGACCAAATGTTTTCGACCATTTGACTGGTAACCCTCTTTGGGTTGTGTGGCTCGTCCTTGCCTTCCCTCCTGCCCTCGAAGCACCTTCCAGGCTCTTACTAGCCAGTCTGTCTGTTCTGTGGCCACCTTGCCTCTGGAGACCTCTTTCCGGAATTGAGCCATCTTGTTTGCGCTTACTGTGACTAATGAATGAACTCTGTTGTACCGGTACCTACACAGCACGTAGGTTTGTTTCAATGGGCTCCTGTGTGTTCCCCGCTTTTTTCCTCTTTCGGACCCTTTCACTTATCAGGTCTGAATGTTATAAGTCTTTGAAGATCAGTCTCGGACACTTTTCAAATCACTGATAAATAAATAAAATACATAAACAATATAGACACGGTCTTACGAGGCATAAAGTGAATACAATTCAAAAGAATGCTTGGATAGTTTGAAGATCTGCTCCTAAAGGTGCTACCGAGTAGGGTAAAACAATTCCAGTTCTCTTTCCTCTAGCTGCATCAACAATCACCAAATTCGTACAATCTAAAATGTCCCTTTGTTGATGGTGGTGGGTGGTGTGGAGTTGGGGATCTAATGTGACATCATTTGTTAGATTGCTCCTTTAGGCAAGCTAACAGCAAAACATAATTAGAGAACACATGTTGAATGGTACATGCACCTTGGTTGCAGGTCCCAAAAAAAGCATGTACTCCTGGAAAGAAACTGAACCTACCTTCAATGGAGCTCTGGCATTGTAATGTTAAGGCAAAAGATGTTGAAGTTCAGGCACATGTTAAATACAAATACACGTGAACTGGCATTTGACTGCATTGCCCGTAACTTCCAGATGTTATTAAACAACTATTTGTTCGTCCAAACAATGTGTTTAAAGTAAATGGCAATGTATGTCTCTCACCCCTACCGACAAGGATCCAAACTCCCTATGAATCTGCAGGGACCTGTTGGAGCTCCAGATCTGTGGTCACAGAAGCATTTTACCTGGGAGACGCACTTTACTTACGTGATATAGATCACAAAGTAATCAGTTCAGCAGGCAGATCAGACGCATACCTCATAGTTCTGAAAAGGCCCGAGCATTGTAATCCAGTGCATAATGCACAGAGCATGAAAGGAGAGAGCACCGGCCAGTGTAACAAGGAAAGAGGTAAGGTAAGTGGTGGGCCGAAAAGGGCAGCGAGCGAAATGTGGAGTGGAAGGGGAGGGTCGAGGCATATGGGTAGGTGAGTGGTGAGGGTTCCAGGGTAGTCCCACAGGTATGACGGTCAGGGAAATAGACAGGAGCAAAAATAAGGACAGAGTAGAGAGCAGGGGTCATAGCTGGAAAATGAATCTATTTCACACCTCTTGTTGCACAATAGACCTGCACAAGAGGTTTGCGGAAAGGAATAGCTTAGTTATTAAAGCTACAGAATAAGCACAACAAAAACTCACCATCTTTCTATCATAATAAGAGGTGGCGGCTGCTGAACATACTTGCTGTCTCTAGGCTAATCAGGTCAAGGACTGATCGAATTGTCCAGAACTTGGGGAGCAGCAATGTTTCATTGGTTGGTAGACCTAGTGGGTCTGTTCGGGAGAAATCTTCACCTTATACTCCATTAACAGGTATCTGCTAACCAAAATGTGGATGATGTTGCACCACCTAGACTTTCTGAGGTTATAAAGAATCTTAGGCTATTTGGCAGTTGTCATCAGCGTAATTCTATCAGATTGAATGCCCACCAAGCATAAACTGAACAGGTTGAAGAAGGGGAAGATTTACGTAGTGGTAGCAAGGCAAGGGTTGTGAACCCTATTTCCTTTGCAGCAAATGCTATCCTCTACTGCCTACATGGGATCAGATCTACTAAACTGAAAAACATCAAAACATAAAGGCCTACATCTCAACAGAGTTCGCCTATCATAGCCAACTCTTTCCAGCTTTTTCCATTTAATCTGAAAGTTGAACAAGATTGCCAGATATCTCTAGAACAATACGGCCTTACCACTCATAGTTGCCACGTGTGCCTGATGTTGTCCAAGGTCTCTTTGGACTAAAGACTATTTTGGGCCAGTGTTTCAGTAGAAAAATTAGCAATTTCCACATCATGTTGGATGAATCTATGAACAAGGAGATCAGTTCATCATTATTTCTAAGGCCTCCTGCAACACTCGCACTCAAGGAAGGCAACCTTCGAAGGCAGAAATATGAAGAACTCCGAAATTACATTTTTCTTCCAAAACTGCTCAAACGTTGTTACTTATATTGGGTGATAATCTTCAAGTCTATTTTAGAAGACGTTAAAGGCAACCACCATTAGAAATGTTTAAGAGCGGGTAGGCTGTGTTAGGGATGTGACCATGATGTATGAAGTGCTCGAGTGGAGGCAGTAGAAAGTGGGGGGACAGGGAAGAGGCGAGGGAAAAATGTTAGCTAGAAGGCAAATGAGAGGTAGGTTCAGAGGGAAACTCGGAGGTGAGGAGGTAGGCTTTTAGTTTGGTTTTGAACAAATAGCTGTAAACTGTTTCTCGGATGTCCGTGGGAAGAGGATTCCATACAAGTGGAGCAAGAAGGGAGAAAGACTGGAATTGAGAGGAAGCACAAGCAGGGTGAGGTGCCACTAGGGTAGTCAAGGAGGCATAGCAGAGATTATGAGAATGCTTGCAGAGTTGGTTAGATGTCTGTCCGTGGATAGATTTGTGAAACAGGAGCAGAAACTGAAATTTGGCTGTTTTGCATCATCGCCATCCAGCCTAATGATGGTATGAGGAAGTAGGTGTGAAGTGAGGGAGCACAAAGAGAATCCTAGTTAAGGATCTTGTCGAGAGGCAGGCCAGAAAGCATATTTGAGGAGACCAAAGAGTATGCTGGAACTAGTCCAATTTAGAGAATACAAGAGTGGTTAAGAGATGATTGGTGGTGTTGAAAGGAAGGAGGTGCCTGATTTCCCTAATATTTAGGAGGTTGTTGGCGAGCCGCCGTTACAGTTTTGGAGATGAAAGTAGAGAAGGTGTGAGAAGGACCATAAATGACACCAATGTTTCTAGTGGGAGAAGAGTAGGGGAAGTGAATCCGATGGGAACTGGATAGGCAAGGGAAGAAATGGCAGTATTTGTCAGGGAAGAGCAGCACCTCTGTATTTGTAGAGTTCAACATCAGAAAATGTGAAGCCATCCAATATTTAATGGCAGAGAGACAGTTTGACATTTTAATAGAGAGATCAGAGGAGAGTTCAGGAAAACAGAAGAGGATATGGGTGTTGTCCGTGAAGAGTTGATACAAAAACCCAAAGGAGCAGATTAGTGCCGCAAGATCAGACATGTAGAATGTAAAGAGTAGAGGACCCCAGACAGAGCCCTGTGGAACACCAATAGTAAGAGGAGTGAGTTGAATTTATTGTATTTTTTGGACATTTGTATGGCACCTATACACAAGTGTTTCCAGGTTCCACAAGACATTATGGGGGTGTGGGAGGCTAGGTAATCATTTAAAAAAAAATACAATCCTACCGTGCAAGTGCTTGAGAAGGTGGTAGGTGTAGGTGGTGAGGGGGTAGAGGGAGAAGTGCAGGAGTGGGGTGCCCCGAGAGAAGGGGGCAGGGAAGTGCTGGGGGGCCAAGAAGGCAAGTGCCAGGGGAAGAGGGGAAAGGGAGGATGAGTGTGGTGGGTAGGGTGGGACCAAGTTAGGCTAGTCTGGAAAAGGGAGCCTGAGGGAAAGTGCTGGCAAAGGATGCAGGGGGGGCTGGTGGGGATTGGTCTGGCCCCTGTATGACTCTGAATGGACCAGTCCCCAGTCTTAGTGGCAGAAGAAGAGTTAGCACGTGAGGGGGAGAGGGAAGAAAGAAGAGAAAGGGAATGTTTTGGAGAAGTTTCCAGAACTTTAGAAGATCCGGCTAAAGTCAGAGGGAGGAACGAACGCCATTCCAGAGGGAGGAGCCAGCCGCAGAGAGGGATCTACCACCCACGCTTTGCTTGAAGAAACTTTTGACCTGCAGAGAGTTGGATCCATCAGAAAATGCGAAGCCATCCAATATTTAATGGAAGAGAGACAGTTTGATAGCAGGGTGATAGGTGAGGCTGGCTAAGTGCAGTTGGTTGCTCCCTTTAAAAGATTTGCAAGGGGGGGCACAGGTGTGGGGGGCAACCACTAGGCGAGAGGTGGGTGGAGGGATGAGGGAAGGAGGGGGGGAGTTAAAGAGAGAAGGAAGGCAGAGACTGGGCTGAGAGCACTGGGCCCTAATAGTGCCATTATGATAGACATTAATGGTTCATTAAGAAGATGCAAAGTGCGCCAAGATCACTTCCCATCTGATGCTGCTAGTAATGGGAGAGGAGGAGAAAGGGGAGAGGACAGGGACCACATACGGGTCCACAGGTTGGAGGAAGGAACGTCAAAGAGAATTTTGGTGATAGTCTGTCTAGAGGAGACATTGATGTAGGTGTCTGCAATGGGCAGACAGGGTTGGAATTCAGGAAGGCCTTTTTTAGTTTCTTCCTACCAGACAGTGAGAGAAGGAGGGAGAAGCTGTTAGAAAAGATAGGGGGGGATAGAGAGAGCCCTGGGTTGAGAGAAGAGGATGATGGGTGGGGGGAGCCACAGAAAACCAGGGGGGAGGGTTAAGCACTATGCAACAGTAGAATCACACCAGGCGGCCAAGCAGACAGAGATCATTGAGCACGATGGAAATGCCCAGATATACAGATCAGTTAACAAATTGGTAGCACACCTAAACTCGATTTTAGCCAAAAGCACTAGACCAGTACAAAATGGTGGTGGAAGTACAAACAGAGGCACTCCAGAGAAAAGAAGAGTTAAGAGTTATTTGTGTTGTAGTTGATTAATTGAAGTAGGGCATTAAGAGAGCCGTAGAAGTCAGAAAGGTGGTGCACATCAAGGTGCATGGTGCTGATGGAGTGAAGGGAGATGGGTTGCAGATAAGGCAGGTTTGGGAAGGGGCAGGAAGTAAAATTAGAACAGAAAGTGTCCAATGAGGAGGGAGAGCAGGGAGGTCAAAGAATTGCTTACCAGGGCAGTTTGAATCTTAAATGATGATCGTCAACAGCCGAGCTCGGTATAAGAGCAAGTGAGAGTGATGCCGGGGGGCTGCAGGGAGAGGTGCTGTAGACAGGCGCAGACAGGGGCCTTCGTGTGGGCATTTGCGGGAGCTGGCTCCCGTGATTGGCCCTTATGGAGTGCTACTGGCCAATCAGTGGGGCGGCTGGGTGGGGAGGGCAATCACTCCGAAGTGTGAACAGATGGTGGTCATGACAGATGGAGCACACAAAGGAAAACAACCCATACAGCCCAAATGGGCCTTCAGTAGAAGTGCACGCTGATGTACCAAATCAGAAAAAACAAGCGCTGCCTGGTGGAAAGGCAACACTAACAGTGCATGGCGCTCATCTTCTCAATTAGAACTTATGTGCAAATCAGCTCACAAAGCACATCTGGGCTTACCTCAGGTGCGGGATGCGAGCGCTGCTCCTGCAGCCTTGTGGGAGAGCCAGGAGGTCCCCGCTGTGGCTCCACTGCGGCCGGGGATCAAATGGTTGAGAGGTGGAAAAGTGAAAAATGGAAAAGTTGAAAGATGTTGTTGCTCCAGGGGACCGAGAATTACAGAGGTGCCAGCTAGGATTCAATCCAGAAAAGGGCTTGATCATCCCATGAAGAAAGAGTCTCTTGTGTAGGAAGAGCACAGGAGCCCAATTGACAGACAAGTGTGGGAGAACATATGCAGATATACACAGGCTCTTCGGGCAGTTCAGGGGCATGTAGAGACTTATTTACAACACTTTTCAGAGAACAAGCAGGAGCCTCACAAGCCGGTTTGCATGAAGCAAGAACCACAGAGAGGCAGTTCTTGCTTAACGCAATTTGAAGGAGGCACTAGTGTGGTGGTTTGTAAGGAGAGTTGGAGCAAGTGAGGAGAGGGAGAGAATGAGCGAGGAGAACAGGCTGCTGCATAATGCAGCCCATTCATGGAGATGCATTGGCAAGCTAGGGCTGTACCCCAGCTACTGGCAAGCACAGAGTACTTTGATGGAGAGCTGGGAAGGAGCAAGAGACCAACAAGGAGCGTCAGAATCCTGTTGTAGGCTCCAACTCAAGTGACTGACTGTGCGCCTGTAACATGAGAGCAGAGCCTGTAGTAGACTCAAGCCAAGGAGGGAGATGGCTGTATTAAAATAACTTCAGTATTTAATGGGCTGTTGTAAGAGGGAGAATGGCCTGCTGTTAACTCATTTTGGCTATCCCCTAGCTTGGACAAGAGACAATCACAAAATCTAGACTAATAGGCATTGGCTGCAACCACACTTCCAATACCTAGGAAGGCACCATGCAGGCAGAGAGTCAAGCTGTGCGAGTCCTCCATTGAACCAAAGATAGCCTAGCCTCTGAGCCAAGGAGCAACCAAAAGGAAAAGCCAAGAAAGCATGCAGGAGCACCTAAAATACCCTGTAACTGAGTGACTTGGGGCCTGTAACTATTGTTCTTTTGTAGACTTGGATTAGAGTCATAGATACCATTTATATTAGACCTGTGAACAGATTTCTGTTAACACTCCACCCAGATGCAGTCCATGTGTCATAGGCGAGGCCATATAGATTCTGTCAGAATTGATCAAACCTAGGCCTTTACTAGTTCACAGGGGAGTACAAACCCAAGAATCATTCCTTTGGGGGAATAGTGCAGATAAGAGGTAGCCCAACGAGTTAACTAATCCCTGCACCAAGATATCATTGATTGCCCTTACTGTGAATTTATGTCAAAGGGCAGTATGACTTCAATTTCACTCTTGTTGTACTTTCCATTGTTTTCCCCTAGGCTATCACCCAAACTCACCTGTATGAAAATAAATGTGTTCAACCACTGTTCTTTATGTGAGGTTTATACTGGTCCTCACCATGACAGTTGCTACATGAAGAACACATTGTTTAGAGAACATGTTACAAGCATGGTTGTGGCCCAGTGGCAATACTCTCTGTGGATCCTGTCACAAAGCTAAGTGGTTCCTCAAAGAGACAACGGAGAACAGTCTATTTGGGGATTTTACAGATATTTGGCCAAAGGAAAAAGGGGATGTTAAAACCCAAAGGATCATAGGATGTCTACTTTCAAAAACTGCAAAGACTGTAGTTTCTGCTCACAATATTTCTTGTTCCACTCACAGTCTGAGGCTTCTTCCTCCAATATTTCTCTGCGGAATTCTTGTGGGCCGAGTACCGAGTGAGAGAACTCTGTGCTCTTCTGTAGGCTGTACGTGGCAGTACACCACCGCCTTCATGTAGGTCTTTAACAAAAGCATCCAGAGCTTACAACAGACAAGAGCCACTTTTGGTTTAAGGCTCTGGCCAAGTATCTGCCTTGAAGTCTTGGCACTGCTGCCTACTGGACTGCTCTCGATCCTCTTCACCACCGCAATTAGCTTTAGCCCCTTTTCTTCCGCTTCCTTCCTCCTTTTCACCTGACCTCATCAACACCTCGCTAGGTGCTTGTACCTCCACACAACCTATGTTCATCTCTCTTCTCCCAACTTTCTCTGCAGAACTGAATTTGGTCCCCTCTCCAAGCTTCGCTCCTTGCTTTTTGATGTCCCTACCCTTCCTCTCCTCACTAACCCATCAACATTCTCCACGTCTCTCCCCCACACCTGCTCTGCCTTCCTACTGCTATTCTACCTTGTCTTCTATCCAGATACTCCCCCTCCTCCTCCTCAATGATTCTGCTTGCTTCTTCCAAAATCCACTTTGCAACCTATTCCTGATCGCAAACATTCTTCCTCTAGACCTTTCTACCAGCCACTTCACAACCTCTTCCTTTTCTCTGCTCCTCCTCTGCTCCTCCCCTCCAGCCTACGTGCTAGTGCTGTGACTCAAAACACCCACAGTAATGGCTTCCCTAAATCGGCTTTCATGGGCACTTTTTACTTGCCACTGTGTGGGGCTGTTTTCAATAGTCTACACCTGGACTAGATAAGCGTTTCTGCCCAGGGATTGGGGTTTTGTAAGTGCTTGCTTACCTCAGGTACTGTTGTTCTTAAAGGCTGTTTGGCATTCTTGCTTTGCCAGATCCCAGTCATGCTTGCTGGAGCGTGAGTTGTGGGCTCTGTTAATGGAGCAGGTGCAGTGTCTCTAGCAGTGGGATCTCTGTCCACTCCCTTGTACTGTGGCGGGCTGTGGCACTTTTCTGTAATAAGGTGAACCTATCAAGCAATTGACAAGTATTCAGTAAATGTGGGTGCTGTTCTAAAGGACCACTAGATCTTTTACGGCTGTTAGCATATTTTGCCACAATCTGTCTTTCATTTAAAGAGCCATATAGGACTGTGGCCCACATATGGCAATGCCCTCCCTGTGGTGTAGCAAGCATAGTGAAGTGATCCTCCCTATAATGCTATCAGAATGGAGTTATACTGCGGGTGGGATGGCGACACCCAGCATCCTTGGCAACCCTGCCACCCACATTAAAGGTCAGGCTGAGGACTTCCTCCTAATACTTAAAACCTATCGTCACCACCATTACCCTACGCTATAGAGCCGAGTAGTCCATTACTGCTAGGTGAAAAAGATAGAAACAGAGCTGCAGCTTTCAGTGTGATGTGGTCGTTCACATTGAGATACAAGTGGTACTGCTTTTGGTGCATTATGCTGTGTTACCATTAGAGGAACATTTAAAAGACTGGAGAATTGTGGAGGTTAACTGGTTAAAACCCTGTTATCTGAATGGAAACTCATTAAAATAACTCTGATATTCCTCTTTCAAATACCACAGGTGCATACTTCAAGTCTTAACCAGGGCACAAAGAATCACAACGGACACATTTGGCCTATGTCACCCGTCCCGATATGGGGTACCTAGTCGGCTTTTTCTCTTGGGGGGGCATCCTTCTCACATTTGACCGCGTACATGATCTTAACTTCTCTATAGCTAAAGAACGCTACTCATAAAATTACACAGCACGACACTACAATCAATATGTTTTTTGAAAAATTATTTGAAACCCCAAAACATGTGTGTGGCCATCCAGCCTAGCACAAAAAGATCAATGCGGCAGCCTATGTGTACCTTTTCTTGAAATGTGATAGCGGTGGCTATAAATGTAACCCCACAGAAAGCCATTAGAGCCAAGGATAGTGAGACAGCAAATTTACTTTTATTGGAATCCATGCAGAAGATGTCTGCATTAATTTAGGATTACGAGAACTAGCTAGTCTAATGCTATGTTTCCATGGCTTCCTGAAAGGGAGGGTGTTAGCAAACCACTTTGTGCTAATGCTGCTTGGTACATCGCCAGGATCATATTATCATTGTTAGCTTTTGACAGCGTTTGCAGCCATCTCATTAAAAGTCAATTGTTCTCAAACGCTTCACATCAGCTCTGAACAAACACACACGAGAGGATTATCAAGAAATGCCACCGGGTGTGGTCAATTGATCACATTGACTGTTAACTTTGTGGCAGCAGTGTAGCTTCCATTTTCTGCTAAATTGCAGGCACCATTCAATATGTGTGCCATTACAATGCTGTCTTTAGCAACGTACAACCACTCTTGGGCAAAGAAAAGAGCAGATAAGTAGTAGGCTGTGCCAATAAACCAAACATTAGAGAAGAGAATGTGAGTGAAGTGCTACCGATCATTTTATCAAGGTGTGTTGCAGGCTGCGGTGCCGTGTAGTGCCTAAGCATTAAAATAAAAGAGAAAAAATGAGATGGACAGCCAGCACGAGAGAGAGAGAAGACAATGGGCCTCATTCCGACTTGGACAGTAAGGGATAACGGTCACCGGTAGGGAGACCGGTGCCGTTAAACCCTTACTGCCCAATTCTTAGGTCCCTTAGCCGGAGCCGCAAAGAACGTGTGGTCTGACCACACGTCCTTTAAGGGACCAGGATGCTAATTACGGGCCTGCTATTCGCGGGCCCGTAATTAGCGCCTTCCCCATTCCCATTGAGCCCTGTGGGGGCTCAAATGGGAAAGGGGAATAGTTGGTTGAATGGGGACTTACCGGATCCGCACAGGTCGGAATGTCCCGGTAAGTCCCCATTGAAACAGACCGGACGCGGACCCGGACTTGGAGGCAGCCATGGCACTAACCGCACCATGGCTACCTCCAAACTCGGAATGAGGCCCACTATCTTCCCCTCTCCCTCTTTATGCTCCCTGTCTCTTATTAAATATTTCCCCCATCATCCATCAAGTCTTCTGTTTTTTCCTCAGCCTACCTCCCTATAGCTTCTCCTCTTTTTCCCACCTGCCTACATAACTCTCCTATCCCTTTGTTCTTGGATTCTACTATGCCCAGGTCAACACTGGCATGCTCTCCCCACATGTTCTCCCATATTCTTCCTTTCCAGTGCCTGTGTAGAGGAAAGGCAGGCTGAAAAATCTGGATTATGAACGTTGCCCAGAGCAATGGCGGTAATTATGATGTATTCACAACATTCCATCCATCAGTCTTCAGTTATGTTTAAGTCACCTTAATTAGGACAGGTATGCCCAGATGCCAATACTGTGCTTGCTGCCGCTATAGAAGCGAGCTACACCTATATGATGTCCACTGAGATGGAAAGATTTCTGAGGTTGCCTGTGGGTTTGTGCAGAGGATGGGACTTAACAGTGCATGCTGGACTTTGGGGTGCGACCAAGCCTGCTTTGTATATGCATTGTCCCCTTCTGTAATGGCATAACAAGCTAAAAAAATGATAGCTTACAGGTTCGCCAGTGCGATACCAGTGGAATACCAGTGGTTGCGATGTATTCACTGTCATGTTTCTGCAGCTCTGCCTCTGGATGGCACTATCTGCAGACCTGCAGGGTTTATTCTACCATTTTCAGAGAAGACCCGTAATCATTATTTTACATTTCCTTTTACAAATCTGTATATCCAAAAACATGGACTTCAATTCCTATAATGCATCTTGTGGCAGCTCTCATTCCTTGGTTATTCCTATGCATTAGTCTTGGAACCACAATCCCCAGAAGCATAAGAGATCAGTGCTGCTTTCACTTTCCCAGGACCAGAGAGGGAGGAGCCAGATTACCTTCAGGTGTGCTGCTCATGTTGCTACTAATGAGCCTGCTTCAGCACAGGGCAGGGCAGTATTTATGCCGCTGCCTGTAGGAGCACAGGGCTCTTGCATTGACTTCGCTCCTAGCCCTTTTTGACTTGATCCTCAGAATTCCGCTGTTGCTGCCAGAACATGTTCCTGTTCCAGTTCCCTGTGCTCCCTACCTGGCAGCCCAGCTACCCTGCCTACTCTCCCCTGCCTTCTGCCCAGAGCCTCTGTATTTGCTGCACTGCAGCACTGCTCTCCTGCTTGCACTCTTCTGTTCCCTGTCTGCAGCCCTTTGCTCCCTACCACCAATTCTCTTGTTGCATGCCTGCAGTTTCTTGCTCTGTGCCCACAGTATATGTTTACTTGCCTTAGCTTCCTAGATTCCAGTCCTGAGTTATCGTTGTGCCTGGTCTACAGTTCAGTCCGCTGTTCCTTGATTCCGGTCCATAGTTTCTAGTCGGCAGTTCCAGTCTCCTGTAGCATTGCACTTAGATTCATTTCTACTTGCTTTTCCTCTTTCAATCCTGGTCTCTGTCCTGAACCTTGCTTACTTTGACTGCCTATTCTTCTCTTGTTATGTCTGTTACTGTTCTTGTGCTCACTCGTGTTTCTGTTATTCATTTGCTCAGAGTTTGGCTGCAGGGTTTCCCAGCAGGCATTCTCTGCCCCTTCCTTTGTCTCGTTTTACTTGTAGTCTATAGTGAATTTAATGTAACAGTGTGTTGTGTTGTGTTCTGTTCCCTCAGAGGGCATCCGTTGTAGGTTCAGGCTGGACCGAACCGGATTGTCTCGTTCAAGTACACTCCTTGTTTGTGCCCTAGGGTCCAGACAAAGAAGCCACTCTTGCTGCCCCATCCATGGGCTTGTAGGGTGTGGTGCCTTTTAAACTAACTTACACAGAGGCATTGCGCTTCCCTTAGATCTGTGGGTAGTCTCTAGTCCAACCTGGGTATACACCCCTAGTGGGATTCCTCATTGTTTGTCCAGTGCATGGTTCCCATCCCTTCTTGTTCACCATTCAGGTCTGCCCTTTCTTTCTGTTACGTTGTTCAGAATTATCTTGTCTATTCTTCCTTCTTGTTTACCCGCCTGCTGTATGTGTTTGCCTGCCCCCTTACATCAGTACAGCCACCCCAAACCTACCTGGGTGTCCTATGCAACTCCTGACATTAACCTTCAAAACCTTCTATTGACCACTCTTCAGTTTTGCCTGAGTGGCCTAGTCCATAGGGAGGGAATGTGTCAATCACTTACTTGGGCATTCAGTGCCAACAGTGCAAAACTGTGGCAGTGAAAGTCACAGGGGCGGAACTGTTACAATGGCAGTGACATTGTGGCAGACCTGGAACAGTGAGCTCTACCTGGGCCAGAGCTTAGAAAGTAGCAGCCACCTTGCAAAGATTCTGCACAGTGAGAGTAATATGGGGGAGATATGTGTTAGTGGCCGTCACATGAGCAGGAATGTGGCCATGAAAGCGAGACTGTAGCTAAACTGGTGCAGTGAGAGCAACATGCAGCAGAATGGAGGCAACAAGTGTGATGGCTGGCAAAACTGACGCAGTGAAAGCCATCACATGGGGCAGAACTGAAGCTGTAAGAGGACCAGAAATGGGGCAGTGAGAGCCGTTACATTAGGCAGAACTGGAGCAGTGAGCGACAGTTGCGGCAGATTTGATGCAGTGATAGCTAAATGAGGCAGAACCCGTCAGTAGGTGCAACGTGGGGCACAGCAGGGGCAGTGAGAGCAGCATGTGGTAGAACTGGGACAGTGAGAGCTAGATGGGCCAGAACTGGGCCTTGTGTGCCAGATGGGGCTTTGTTGACCCCACCGGGACAGAACTGGGAAAATGAGGGCCAGAAGGGACATAGTGGATGCAGTGGGAGTAACATGTGGGAGTAACATGAGGCAGGACCGAGGCAGTTAAAGCAACTAAACTGAAGCATTGAGAGCCAGTTGGATTATAGCTGATGCAGCGAGAGCCAGAGGAGGCAGAATTGAGAAGTGGGAGCAACAAGGGGAAGGTGTGGGGTTGTCAGAGTTACATGAAGCAGACCTGGAACAGTGACAGTCAGAAGGGCCAGAACTGGGGTGACAGGCAAGTGGATCCAAATTAGGGCAATGGGAGCCAGATGGAGCACAACTGATCTAAATGTACCACCGTCCAAGAAAGATTTGATCTGCGGAACAGCTGCTACTAAAGGACCTCCAATCCAAATTCCATAGAAGTGTGACAGAAGATTTTCAGTAGCAGCCCCAACTATGTGGAACACGCTAGCCATCTACTTCATACAGGGAGTTTGGCTGTGTTACAATTCACAGAGTTCCTAAAGACCTCGACCTTCACCCAAGTCTAGATAGGCCCACCACTTCTTCTCCAACGTTTGATCCTTGCTTTATCTTGCTCTTCTCAGCCCCTAGAAACTATTCTTTCTGTGGTGTGTGTGTGCTTTGTAATCTCTTAAATAGACGGACAGTGAGCGCAACAAGGGGCAGCCCTGGGCAGTGAGAACCACACAGGGGCAGCCCTGGGCAGCCCTGGGGCAGTGAGAACCACATGGGACAGGAGTTGCAATATTTCAAGTGCCCTGACAGAACTGTTTGTAAATCCTACTGCGTTTTTATCTACTGTCCCCCAACAATTGAATCTCCTACTCCCCCAGGTTTACAGTTGCCCCTGTGCCACTGTTGTACCATTTGGAAAATATGTATTCCTGGTGTGCTATGGCTGCCAGCGTGATGCACGACTGCAGCAGCGTTCTGTAGGTTAGTCCGTGTAACTTAGCCATTGTGTTATGCAAAATTTGAGAAATGTGCACGTCGAAAACGCTTAAAAAGTCCGAGCAGTTATCTTGATGTTTGAACGTTCATGTTGCACACTTGGCGGCGAGTGAACTATGCTTCATCTGTTATTAGTATCCCTCAGTGTGTGCTGTAGGAGCAGTCACAGCTACCCAATGGGCTTCCTCTGCTGGGGCCTCTAAATAAGTGCATTTTAAAGTCATGATGACCTACATTCCATTAACGTGTGTCGAGGACCGTTTCCGAAAGAAAGGTTCTTCTCTATTCTAAAATACTAAATGACTTCTGGAAACACCTCAATGCAACAGCATCTATCATATTCCAACGGATATGTACAGAAGTCGCCATACCCGTTGCTAGATTGCAGTGCGCACTCCCCATGGGCCAGCAATTGTTAATGTGGCGCAAACAAGCTGGTAGAAGAGAGTTCTTAATGGACGCAACACTACATTGTAAGCATATATATTTCCCCCTCAGCCCCCTCCCATTTCCTCCCCCATTGCACTTCCTGCACGTTCACAATCTGAATGCCACAAGGCCTAGTAGGACCATTTATTGTTGGTTATCCTCCTCTGTTCACCCCCTTCGTCCCCCTTTCTGCTGTATGGGCACCATACAAATGTTCATGTTCAATAAATAAATGCATAAATATTATATGCTGTCCAAAATGCACATTTATTTTCTATGATTTTTGGTAAGAGGGAAACCACTACTCCTTCCCAGCTACCTGTAAAGTAGTCTCTCACTACAAAGAGTTTCCATAGAATAAGTCACAGGGTGCGCGCAGGGATTTTTAGGGTGCCCTCATCACAAGGGATTTAAGGTCAATGGTGGTTGGGACTCCTCAATCAGCGTCCAATCAGAGGTGTGTGAATATTTTCCTGAATCATAGTGAGCTACCGAGCACAGCAAAAGAGCTTGAAGCAATTTATAGGGGGTCATAGGGCCCCCACCCCTTCAAGATTGTTTTTGTTTTTAAATGACTCAGAGGGGGTCTCCTTTGGAATAACCTCCCCATTTCCTTTACATCCTTGCACAATCACCTCCAATTTAGGAAACAGCTAAACACTCATCCCTTCAAACACTTATTTGATGCTTGATGGATGACCCCATGAACTGTCAATACCATCTCCCAAAAAGTTATTGAGGGTGCCGCTTAAGTGCCTATCGTATGGTTGCAGGTATTGACACTGCATGAGCATGCCATCTGTTTGGTTGCTGTTGCAATATCCAACCCCGGTCCCTATCCACTTAACTGCTTCCGAATGTTCCAATTTTTAAGGTTTAGTGTCCCCTTGCCTAAGCCTCCCTCTTTCAATTAGCCTTTTCCCATCTCGTCTACGTGGGGCACTATGAAGCAGGTGCAGTCACGGTTTGCACCTTAGAAAGCAACAATAAATTGATAAAATATCATTTACAATTGATTTTGTAGGCAACACGTAAATAATACAATACACGGATGCAAGATCACCACCAACAGCACAGAGGTGCACCATATAACAGTTTCTTGGTGCCTTTGTTAATGTTAAAGGATATTTGTACAGCGCATTATCACCACCGGAGCGGAGCCCTGGCGCTCTGGTCCAAAAAATATATCAGCACTGCAAATGTAAAACATTTCCAGAAAGTTGGCCACGGTATAGTTCAGACGGCCAAGGTCAGGTTCATGAAACCTCTGTCCAGAATATATTCCAGCAAGGACCTGTAAAAAACACTTGCTCTTTCTGGCTGTGCACAAATATACTGCAGTAGTGCCACAGTAAAACACGTTCATGATAGTGACCAAAATATATGCTAGCATGACACTGCAAAGTAAATTGTCTGGATGACACTGTCCACAATATCTGCCATTATTGCTACTGCAAAAAACGTTCAGGTTACTTGCCCCACAATATCTGCCAGCATGCCTCGGAACTAAAGAGCACTCGCACACACACACAGACATATTTACAACAAGGAAGGCCGACGAGGTCCAGGCCTAGGGCTGAAGATTGCCAGAGGAGCTGCATTTTATTGCAGTTTATTTTCTGCGAGTCTGGCCGATCCACAGCACTGCAAGTAATTTTGAGCTGTTAGCAGTCGTTACACTCTGACAGCTAAAGTCTTTGATGGCTAAACTTGTATATATGCTTGATATTTGCATAAGTTTTATTATTAGGGTGACTTGTTAAAATAAAAAAAAATTAAAATGTCAAAACAAAAAAAGCGTACCAAAACCCAGCATGCTTTAGGTATTTAGGGATTCAGTCATAAAACTCTAACAGACAGATAGGACAAATATAAAGCTCTTTGGTCATTATTATCTTCCCAAAATGCTTTTTAATATGCAAAACAGCCAAAACCTCATTGGTTTCATTGGTGCCACTTCACAAAATATTCAATTTCTTTCTAATCAACGCACACATACACTGTGTTGAGCAATCCCTTTTATATTCAAATACACAACATTCATTTTGTAATCTGCTGCAAAAATGAGGGGTTTCCCTTCAGAAAAGTAAAGGTTAAAAATTGTGCATCATTTTATAATATTAAACGCATGCCTATGCTTAAGTCAAGAACAGAGTTCCCACAGGTGGCACTAAAATGTTGTTCAAAAGCAAGCACAAATTTCCCTCCTGGCCTCACATTTCAGAGGTCTGTGGCCATCCAAAAGGTGCAAGCATGAAATAGATCACAGAAGTTGAAATGGTGAAGAGTAAATCTGAAGGCTCAAGTGCATCAAGGAACCTGTGAAAGGATACCCAAAACCATAAAACAAAAACTATGTGCCAATGGTATACACTGTTTCACAGCTGTCAAGAAAGTGTCCTGTAAAGACATCCATTCAACCATCTTTAAAGAAGCTGCTCAATGGTAAGCAGGCAAATGGCATCCCTGCTGGGTTTATGTCACGACCCTCGCCCAAATCCCCCTCTGGCAAACCCATTGGCCAGGTGGAGTCAAGACTCGGGCCTCTAGAGGCTGGCATCCTTTTCCAAAACCCTCTTGGGGCCACTCCTGGCGCCTATGGCGCCAGGCTCATACATCATGAAAAAACATGTGCTTGGGAACTACTTAATGTATTGTCAGCCAACATGGAGGCATGCACAGAGCTTGGATTCAAGGAACCAAGCTATGCGGTCTAGTGTTTTTGGTGTGGTAGCCTAGGGACTACTTTACCTGGACTATTTTGTTGGGGCTATTTAAACCACACCCGAGCAAGACAACACACTTTGCGTTACTTTGCAGCTAGCAACGTGACGCTCACCGTGTCCAGCTATTCCCTCGAACCTAGGAGAAGCAGAACCTGCAAGGAGACAAAAGGATCATCATTAGCAACAGCATCTTACCTGCGGTCTCATCTTTAGCCACTCGCAGCTACTGAGAACAGCTTCCTCGAATCTGGACGCCTCCCGGACAGAACGACCTGAAAGAGGACGATAGAGGCAACATTAAAGTAAGCAGTAGAGACATTTGCAAATTACGAACTGCTCAAAAGGCTTACCTGGCTGGTCGCCTCTCGGCTGGCACCACTCCAGACATTCCACTCACGCTGAATAACACTGCGACCTACAAGCAAGGAAAACACAGGTTAGCAAAGGCAAGACTTTGCAGCGCTGCGCATAGCGCTTACTTACCGCATCATAGCGCTCTTAATGCACCATCATTTACCAGCGGGGCTCAACCAAGCCAGTTCGCAGCGCTGAAGCTCTGCATACCTAAGGGAGAAAAAAAGAGACATTTTAAACAAAGAAAGGCCTGCAGGATAGCAACAAAACTAAAGAACAGCAATAAGACCTTCTCCTGAGGTGGTGCGGGCAGGAGCCCCCACCAGCAGCTGCCTCACGCTCCGGATCAGCTGCAGCAGCGCAGCGACCCGAACGAAGGATCATCCTCTACGGGCCATGCCTCCCAGGCTTGGAGGTGAGGCCAGCAGCCTTTACCAGGGCTCCCCATCTGCCCACTTGGCTTCTTCAACAGGCCAGCCCCCCATTTGGGCCGGCACCGCACCGACATAAATCGAAAAACAAAATGTCGGGCGCGATGCGGCACCATAACGAGGCTTAGCTTCGTATGGTTGCTAGGCAACAGCAACAACCTGCATTTAAACATTAACTTCCGCCGGTAGGCGGAATAGCCGGCGGCGGCCACTGAAAGGCCACTTTAAGCCCCTGTTTTGCCCCTGTTTGGCACATGGGAGGCGCGGCGTGGCCCACTTCTTTATTCATGCTTCCCAAAGACATCTCGCAAGGGACCTTGCCTTCCACCATGATGGACTCACATAACCACGGTAAGCCTTGGGGCTTTTTCTTGCATCTTTAGCAGGGGAATTTTGAGACTTATCTGCTCCTCACTAACAAAGAGCCACTCTACAACCTTTGTCGCACTTCGGCAATATGTGCTGATATGCCCCTGCCCACTACCTTGCAGCTTATACAGTCCTAATGCATGAGGTCAGCCATGCCATAATGACCTCCTTGCTTCACCAAGATC
This sequence comes from Ambystoma mexicanum, assembly GCF_040938575.1. Taxonomy (NCBI): domain Eukaryota; kingdom Metazoa; phylum Chordata; class Amphibia; order Caudata; family Ambystomatidae; genus Ambystoma; species Ambystoma mexicanum. The sequence goes on from NC_090930.1 coordinate 984,829,855, forward strand.
TATGCCACTGTGCCTCTGTGTAATTTAGTCATTGCCTATGTTGATCTATGCCTACTGTGCCTCTGTGTAATTTAGTCATTGCCCATGCTGATCTATGCCGACTGTGCCCTGTGCAACTTAGTCATTGCCTATACTGATCCATGCCCACTGTGCCCTGTGCAACTCAGTCATTGCCTATACTGATCCATGCCCACTGTGCCCTGTGCAACTTAGTTATTGCCTATGCTGATTGCCTATGCCCACTGTGCCTCTATGTAATTTAGTCATTGCCTATACTGATCCATGGCCACTGTGCCCTGTGCAACTTAGTCATTGCCTATACTGATCCATGCCCACTGTGCCTCTGTATAATTTAGTCATTGCCTATACTGATCCATGCCCACTGTGCCCTGTGCAACTTAGTCATTGCATATGCTGATTGCCTATGCCCACTGTGCCTCTGTGTAATTTAGTCATTGCCTATACTGATCCATGCCCACTCTGCCCTGTGCAACTTAGTCATTGCCTATGCTGATTGCCTATGCCCACTGTGCCTCTGTGTAACTGAGTCATTGCCTATGCTGATCTAGGCCCACTGTGCCTTGTGCAACTTAGTCATTGCCGATGTTGATCCTTGCCCACTGTGATTTTGTGTACCTTAGTTACTGCAGCCCAATGTGCCTTTGGGTAATTCAGTCAATGCAGCTCACTGAGCCTATGCTACCTTCTGCCCTCTGAAGCTGCCTATCCAGTCCACTGTGCTTACCGAAACTTAGCCCTACATCATGAGTAGCACACCTTGCAGCCTGCTATTGTACTTACTTCCAATTATCCTCCACTATAAAGAGGATAGTAGCTTCCCTACAGTGCTGATGAGAATCCTAAATAATTCTACCACAACCATCGTCTCTACCGACACCAGTATGGAACACCCGGATCTGAGTCCCTCAACTGAGTTTCCTAGCAACCCATGTAGTCTACTCCGTAGAAATTCCATGCTTAGAGCTAGACTCTCGAAACTCTATGAGCCTCTGACTGGAAACCTACCTTCTACTAACAAAAGATCCAATACCCAGAAGGCTAATATCACCCATCCTAATAACAGGAGACTTCCTCCTACCTATACCAAAATTGAACCGTCCCAGCCGATAGCACCCTGCCTCAAAGTGGAATTAATAAATGCCAGATCCCTGACAGCACATGCTACTGACATCTGCGATTTGATAGTGCTCGATAACTTGGACTTTATCGCTATTGCAGAGTCTTGGCTGCACGACGCAGCAGGACCCCTACTCTCCTTAGCCATCCCAGAAGACTTTACTATAATTAGGCAAGATAGAACTAATATGTGCGGAGGCGGTATTGCTATCATCGCAAAGACTAGCTTAGGCATGAGAATCTCACCTACAATAGTATCCGACTCATGTGAATCGCTTACCATTAAACTTCCACTAGCTAGATCCCAAACATTGACTATCCACCTCATCTACAGACCACCTGGTCCCCTAGGGACATTTGAGGAGGATCTCCACAACTTACTTTCCAACAACCTTAAAACCTCCTCCCAATTACTTGTCCTAGGGGACTTCAACTTGGGCTACAATGACCCCTTAGACAAAAATGCCACTATCATTGCCAATTCCCTATCCAATCTGGGTATGACGCAAAAAACTCTAGAACCCACTCATAATAAAGGAAGAATCCTCGATTGGCTAGTAGACTACAATTGTACTGCCAACATCAAAGCCATTATCCCTCAACCTTGGACAGACCATTTCTTCCTGTCATTTGAATTATCCACCTCCAGACCACCCCCACCAGCTCCCATCATGGCCCCGCCTTGCCTAACAAGAAATAAAAAGAGCATCACCAGAGATAAAGTGATCCCGGCCATTCTACCTACCCTCAACGGACTAGAGGATCACTTAGACCCAGAAACATTAGTCAATGAGTATAACAAAATCATGTTTACCACCTTTGACATCATCGCACCTCTGAAACTGAGACAAAGTAAAGCCAAATCTCACCTAAACAAAAGGTTTACCCCTGAACTAAAGGATCTGTGACTAAAGAGGAGCTGCGAAACGGCATGGAGGCTTACCCCCTCAGCAGATCATAAAATGAAACTTACAGAAATCTCCTCCCAATATAAAAAAGAAATCCATTTGGCCAAACAGAACTCTTTCAATAAGCGCATCTCCAACGCCAATTCAAGCATGAGGGAACTGTTCACCATCCTCAAGGAACTAGAGTCCCCATCCCCATTCCGGACATATGCACCAAAGATAAAATCTGGTGCTCCGACATTCACCAAGCCCTATCAAATAAAATCTCCTTACTCCAAACGAAAATAGCCAAAAAGAAAGCCTCCCTCACACAACCATCTAAGACCAATAATTCCATTACAGACCTTGCCCCAAAGGCTCAGGACCCAGCTATACGGTTCATGTTCTCTAAAAACTCTATTCTTGAGGTGGAGAAAGTCATCCTCTCCCTTAAACTGTCAAACTGCCAGGGCGATTCCTGCCCTGCCCAGCTTATAAAAGATGCTGCTAGGGAGTTCTCCCCGTTCATTGCCAAACTTGTCAACTCCTCATTCACGACCGGTACGGTGCCCACCAATCTAAAACAATCCTGGGTACTACCACTGCTCAAAAAGCAAACGCTAGACCGCCTTATACCCACAAACTACCGTCCCATTACGACAGTCCCCTTCCTGCTTAAAATCTTGGACAAGATTGCCTATAATCAAATCCAATGTTTTCTGGAACAACATAAACTCCTAGGAGAGTGTCAATCAGGATTCCATCCCCAACACCGCACAGAGACTGCCCTCATTGACCTAAAGGCACAAATAGATGAACTAAGAGATAAAGGAAAAATGGCTCTCCTCTTGCTGCTTGACCTCTCGGCAGCATTCGACCTCGTGGACCATGGGGTACTTTGCAGTTACTTAGACTTTGCCGCACATTTCTCCAGAGAGGCCATAACTTGGATTGAATCCTTTCTCAGCGACAGGACCATGAGGGTGTTCTCCCCATTGGCAGCGGCTGACCCAATCCCCATCCGGTGCGGAGTTCCTCAGGGTTCGTGTGTCTCTCTGACTCTTTACAACATATTCACTAAGCCCCTTTTTGATGATCTGGACCATCTCGGTATCACCTACACTAATTATGCAGATGAAACCCAGATACTCCTCCCACTTTCCGGGGATTACAACAAGGATTTGGCCTTGGTGAATGGGGTTTATGTCATCGTCCAGGCATGGATGGCAACCCACGGTCTATGTCTGAACGATGACAAAACAGAGTTGACCATCCTAGGAACACACTCTAACATTAAAAAACTTAGCCAGAATTATACCTCATTTGAAATTGATGGGAATATCATCAAGGTATCTAAAGACGTGAAGACACTTGGCTTCTATCTGGATGCCACCCTCTCCTTCGCCAAGCAGGTGAAGTCATTGGCTTCCGCCACCGCCTACACTTGCAAGCTAATTAGAGCAGGCAAGCACTTTCTCTCTGACAACAACTGCTTTATATTAGCAAGAGCACTAATCCTCTCGAGGCTCGACTATTGTAATGCCCTCTACATTGGAGCAAATAAATCCATCACCCACCAAATTCAAATTCTACAAAACAATGCCTTACGAGCCGCCCTTGGTGTGTCTAAAAGATCACATATCTCTAAGATTAGGCGTCAAAACAACTGGCTGTCCACCCAAAATAAAATCCACTTAAAAGTAGCATCCCTGGTTCACAAAGCCTTGAACAATGCCGCACCTTGCTATCTCTGTAACAAACTCACTAAAAGAAACCACACGCGCCCTACCAGAACCTCAAATGCCAATTAGCCTCATCATTCCAAGATTCAGGCTATCTAGGCAGGGGGTAGCAACTTCCAGTTTCAACCGGCCCAATTATGGAACTCACTGCCTAACCCTCTACGTGAGGAACAGCCTTTTCCAAAATTCAGAACCAACTACATTAATCTACTGAGGTCTGCCAATGATTAGCCCATCGGCACCAACTTATCCTCATACAATTCGAGCATATACACTTCACTATCCTGTTCTCCTTTGATCTTATGGACCTCCTCACTTCGCCCACCTGGCCAATGAGCTAATGTTCATCTAGTGCCTGTATATATACTGTCTTTATTGTATTTTGTATCCTCTTTGCATGTATTGTGTGTGTAAATTGCTATTGCCGCCTACCTATGCTATATTGTATTTTGTACACTGTATGCAACCCATGATCTTACCCTGTAACCTAAGCTTCGCATTTTCTTTACTGCTGCGCCCGACTACCTTCGGGTCTGGTGCGCATTACAAGTGAATAAAACAAACAAACAAACAAACAAACAAACAAGACCTACCTGAACCATATCAAACGGGGTGAAGTAACTGGACCGCACATGCCCATGAAAGACAACGCGCCCCTGCAAAGAAGGCAGGATGGAGAGCACGCCTAACTCTACCACAAGGCAGAACCTTCCCCGCAGACCACATCTGGGCAAAGCTGAGAAGCATACCAGCAAGTACCCCGGCTGGGTGGCGTCCCTGTGGATACCAGGTGAGCGTAACAGTTTATCATGTGTATTTGATGACATTCTGCTGCACGCGCAGTACTACTAGGAGAACCAACTGCCAAGTATGTCACACAATGCATCACTGTGATGCTTATAAGTCATCTTTACATTATATTTTAAATACAAGGTATGACTTTTACTGTGAAACAGTACTTAAAAACAACAGCAGGACATCTATATCTATACTCCGACATCTCAAAATGTTCCTATGTATTCTACAGTCCAACCAACTCTTCAGAGTTAACAGACATTTTCAATTATCTTAAACCCAAGCTGGCAAGACCCATAGTCTAAACCACACCCACAAAGGTAATAATGCCCAATCCATTCCTCAATCTTACTCTTGGAGTGTTACAATTTTGAAAAATTGCACAAACAGTTATGATGTTATCAGTATGTACCACTTCATTTGTCATAACAGGTGGCTGCATTGTGTAGCTATGAGGAATGCTGTTGCTTCCCACGCATGAATGTTCAGGGTTGCCCTTATCCATTACTCCACCATGAGAATGCATAGCCAAAGATTCCAAGAAACTTTTCTGACTGTCTTTACTCTATTGAAATGTTTATGCTCTGGCAGAGTTTACAAATTTGACTTGAGTTTTTGTCATATTTTAATGGCGTTTCAGCCCAAGGTATTTGGCGGGACATCAGCTGCATCAGGCAACTTGCTTTAGGTTCCATTTTCGCCCCCTGCCAACACCAGACCTATAACAATGAGAAGGGGGTTGAGTTATTTTTATTCGAGACCGGATGTAGAAATTTAGTTATGTGCCATTAATATTACAGACCAATCTAGGTGCTTCTCATAGAGTAACAGCAGGCAATTTGTGAGAGAAACCAGATATTAGCATTGAAACCAGAATTCATCATTCTAACCTTGTCTTACTTGTGTTCAGTTGGCAGACAGTTTATGTTCTCATCACTTCCTCTAAAAGATTGGTTTCTGACTTAACCGAAAGTAGACAATTAGCCTTAATAATTAGCTCTAGAGCACTCAACTGTAGAACACACTGCCTTCTCCAAATATTGGGCAGCAGAGATCTGAAAACACTCTTTCAACTGTAAGGAACTCATGGTGGCAACAGTAAAGACAGACACACGTGATCACCGTTCAAGGGTGTTTATTAAACCGTATATGCCGGTTGGAAAAATGCCTATAAACCTAATTCTAAGATAGGATCAAGCTGCAACCATCAAATAATAAGGCAGACCTAGTTGCATCTTGTCAAATAAAAGGGCCTATACTTAAAAAAACCTATTGCCAATCCTTGCAACTAAATACAAAAAGAGTGTGGGATAGGATTCACAAGAAAGAAAGAAGTGTTAACAAATGATAAGTCATAATGTTGGAGCCGGGGGTTTCTCTCCCCCACGTTGTGAGCATGGTACAAGGCGGGACTCCTGAGCACAGCACACTCTCGAGCTTTCCCAGCACGAGACGACAGTTCCATTTTCAGCTATCAGGACTTTGGGTGGTGAAGTCACTTTTCTATAAAAAGTCTCTTGCCTCCGAGGACCTTATATGTTCAAAATAACAAACAAAAGGTTCCTTTCAGCATTTACGTTGGGTGATTACTTTTCACCCCTGGATCCCCCTCTTCCAGGCTCAGATCCACAAAAGCTCCTAGCGATATCAGGACCTTCAGGGGTTACGTTTCTTGCTTCCTAGGGCCTGATAGGTTCAAAATAATAAACAAAACTTCCTTTCTGATTGCACTAGTGTGATGGTTCTTCATCCCTGGGTCTTTTGGGCTCTGACCCCTCTCGAATGTTTGCCTCCCTCTGTCGGGTTCACTATGGCTTGCACTCAAAAAGATAACATCTGCTACATTCACAAGTAGTTGGGTGATGGCTTTTCAACACTGTGTACCTCTCTTCTGGGCTCAGACCCTTCTAGAATGTTTGCCTCTGTCAGATTCACTACGGCTTGGAGTCCAAAACAATTTCACCTTTCGCATTCACAAGTCTTGATGTCCTTTTAACCAATCCACTGTGGACATCCCTCCATCGAGTTCACTCTTGTCACCACAATGTTCACTGGGGCCTCATGCTTCACCCCTTTCCGTCAACATCCCTCCGTCAGGTTCATGTTTGCCAGCCTATCAGTTTCTTCTACTTTCCTACTATGCAGGATTCACTTCCCTTGATTTTCCAATGGTTTGTCGGTCAAAGACTTTCGACTGTACACAGGATTTTGCTAGACCCCTGTATGACCACTTTGACCTTTTCTTGCGGCTTTCCCAACACCTTCAGGTATTGGTAGTTTCAACAATGGGGAAATTAACCAGAGTCTCCCGAATGAGCACCCACGTGCAGCTGGTTTTCCCCTTAGGAGTAAACAGTTCTTTGATTTTCCCTCACGTTGCCATTTGCAACTTTCGTTCAACACAGTTTGGTTTCTTATCCGTTCTCCCCTCGACTCACCGGCTGTGATGACCCGCTTGGCTTTTCTGGTCTCTGCAGTCAAGGACGGTACCACGGTAACAGGTGTCTCTCCCTGTCCTGATTACCAGTGTAGAAGGGCTTTGTGTTCCGTTGACATCTGCTGCAACACATGCTGGCTATTGTTCGGGGTCTTATGATTCCTTTCACAAAGGCTTTACAGGTCTGGGTCGGAAAGGGCAAGGTCGCTTCTCCCCTTGTCGCCCCTTCGGTTCTCGCTGCCTTTCTCCTCCTCTTGAATTGCCACAATGGGGTAGCTGTCTCGTCATGCGGTCTGCCTTGCTCCCAGTGTACTTTCGTGCTCCACTTTTTATCCTTGTGGGGAAGGGAAAGAGCTGTCAGGTGTGTGTGATTCTGGTCAATTGCCTGACCCCTGTGTTGGGACATGTCAGGTAAACAGCTCTGGTGTTAGTCTGTTGTTTTTCTTGTTGTGCGAAAGTGTTTGCGTCGGAAAAAGGGGGGTTAAAGTTTCTGAGTATCCTACTTGGTAGGGTGGGGAAAATGTGTTGGAAGAAGAGGGATACCACATCTCACCCGTCGGTGTCCCACTTCTACTCCCTGAGGACCCCCGCCCCATCCTCCCTCACTGGTCCACCTCCAGGAACTGGATCCAATAGCGATGGCTGTGTCCTGACCACCCGGATGACAGATCACTGGGGACTAGCCAGGGAGACACCTACTGGTTTCTCGCACAACTAAGAACATAGAAAATGACAGGCTTGAATTAATAGAGAGGAAGTAATAACTTTCTAATCCCTACAACCTTAAAGACATCCTTATACTGTTATAGAGTGAAAATGGGGGACAGAATTGGGGTCAGGGGGAGTAGTTTGGACAATGTGGACAGAGTTTGTTGAAGAGGCGGAATTTGGTGAAGGTGCAGAGTTTGGCAGAGGTGGAGTAAAGTTGGAGGGGGGTGCCTATATGTCACTGCACACGCATATAAACATGCATGCACAGAAGCATGTGAGTCGACCACTATGCAGGAATTAGCAGCACCTTTCTAAAGCCACATTTCTCTCACCAGCTGCACTTTTAAGACCACAAAGCTTGGAGGTTAGCCATGAGCATAACATTTTATTTCAGGTCTTCGGACCCAGTGGCAGGGGGGGCACACTGGGACTGAAGACTTAAGGAGCAGCAATAGGGGCACAATGCACACTCCGCACCCATCGGGATCCACCACTGGTCAGAAGTAAAACATATGTTGCCATATTTTAGTGTTAATCCTCTAATACTACTGAAACCCAATCACTGGATCTTTCTTTAACTTTTCAAAAAGTTACAGGTTTCTCACAGAAGGGACTTGTGTTCTAATAGTCTGGAGTCACCTGTTTCCATACTAACTGGATAGCCATACTCAAGGGCTGGGATTTCACATTGTGAAACAATACATGCTCACAAGCAAAGACCCTGTGATTGCGCCACAAGGACTGGTTTTGGCTCTGTCCTGGTCGAACACTGGCTTTGCCAGAAAGTCTTGTTTGCCCATCTAAGCTATTAACTGACATGTCTACCCACTTTTTAGGGGGTTGGTCAGACAGGACACATGGAGGAATGGGGATAATGGACTATGATTCCAAGAGTCATTACAGTGAGTAGCTTGTACTTACTCCTACATCCAATCCCCTTTTCCTCCATACTGGTGATACTACCCAAGCATTTTCATAATAGTGAGGACGACACTGGAAACTTTCTCAACCAAATACATTTTTCAGAAGGGCTGGCCTGAACTGAGCATTTAGCTTGTAAATTGAGCCAAAACAATAATGCTTTTGAGAAAGTAGGATGAGAGGGAAAAGTGCCTACTCTACATATGTTAAACAGAACCTGATGCTGCATAGCAACAAGAGCTTGGTTGGCCCAGAAAACATAGCAATCAAAATGCAATCCACTGTGCATTTGAAGACTGCAAGGCGTGCTTACCCACATTTGGTGATGAAATAATCAGTGCAAACTATGTCCTTTGTGCAGTTAGTGTAAAGCTTGGGAACCTTATATATAGTCAAACTGTGCAGATGTTTCTCTTCTCCGTGGACAGAATTCAGAAAAGGGCAGTTACAAAGATGACCATATAGAGGTGCATCTCTGGACAATGAGAGGAGAGAAGTGGATCTAGGGCTCAAAGTGGATGATATTGAAAATGGAGAAAGGCGCAACAACTTTCGTTTTTTTTTGTCTGAAAGAAAAGGAGGTGGAATCAATGGGTGAACTTGAAAGGAAAATCTAGGAAATTATAGGGATGGTTCTAGGATCTAAGGAAAGTGTAAAAGTGGCCCTGAACCAAGTACACTGAAAAGGAGGTGGCACCAAGCGCCCCCAGTCGGTGCTGGCTAAGCTACACTATTATCCGGACAAGGCTGACATTCTGGAGAAAGCGAGGAGAATGGGGGCTGATCAAGCGGGGAAGGAGGGTTGAACGACGCTACGAAGCTACATAAATGGGGGAGGTGTAGGGGATGTCATTGTGGACAGGACAGGGGTTTGGTGGTTCCGCCGGTTTTCACAGAAGTTCTGAAATGGCCGGCCGAAAGCACCAATCGGGAAGGGGGAGGAAGGTAAGGAGGGCAGGGGCAGGTTACATGCAGTATAGCTGCACATCCGAATTGGGGGAAAGGGCCGACCAAGGACAGGGCAGGAGGGAGGCTTCAAAGATGGGATAATGGTTAAACGGAAGGGGGCAACGCTGAATGTGAAGGGGCGGAACTCCTCAAATGAAAGATTTCTCACAGTTAATATGCTCCACAAAGCCAAGATAGCAGTGCTATTCTTTCAAGAAACGCACTATAGACACGGGATGGAACATGTCTTGAAAGGAGTAGAGGTTGGGCAGACCTATTGGGCCTCACATGAGACGTGTAAAAAGGAGGGAGTGGGGATTGTTCTGTCGCGAGCCATGTAACTGTAGGAGGTACAGGTGAAGAGAGGTTTTGGAGGCAGGCTGGTGGCAGTGAAGGGATGTATGGAAGGGAGATTGATTACCCTTGCGTCCGTATATGCACAGAATGTTAACCAGATGGCCTTCCCCCTGAAGGTGTTCTCAGGGTTAGAAGAATGGTGGCAGGGTATGCTAATAGTGTGAGGAGACTAATATGATTGCAGATCCGGCCGTGGACTGGTGGTCAGCGAAGGGCGACAAGGTTAAGGTGAGGGAAAAGAAAGACAGCATACTCCCAACTGTTGCAAAACCACTTCTGGTTTGATGTGTGGAAGTCCAGGTTCCCCCAGGCAGGAAGATATACCTTTTTTCACCCCCACACCACACATACAACCAATCTCTTACAGGAGGCCATGGTGTCATCCCCACAGGTGGAGGCTGTAACGTGGTCAGACCACGGGATGGTCACAATGGACTGGTGGATAGAAGAAGAGGGGAAGGGGCGGCCGCATTGGAGATGCAATGACGGTCTCCTCCGAGACCCAGTATTTCGGGACTTCCTGCGGACAAAGATCACTCAATACTTTGAAATAAATGACACTGGGGAGATGCAGCTGAAAACGTTGTGGGAGGCAGCCAAAGCATCAGTGCAAGGCCTTCTTATCGCGGAAGGGGCCCTTAAAAAGACGGAAAGAGCGCTGATAGAGGGTAGGGTGTGGGAAGAATTGAGAGACATGAGGAAAAGGTTAACAAGACCGGGAGTGCACAGAGAGGGATTATTGGAGACAATGCGGGACAAGAGACGGGAACTACACTCACTCTTGATAGAAATAGCAGAGAAGATGCAGTATACTACACAAAGGTTCGATGAGGGGGGGTGATTGAGTACGGACACTGTTGGCAAACAGGGTCAGAGAATGCAGGGGTGACAGGAGGGACCACCAGCTGAAGGACGAGAACGGTGAAGTAGTTGAATACAGGGGAAGCATCCCGAGCGTTTTGCTGACTACTATGAAACATTGCATTCCCAACCAAATAAACTGGGGGAGAGGGAGGTCAAGGAGTATTTGGGTAAACTCCCCATTCCGCAGCTGATAAGAGAGGCAAAATCTAGGCTGAAGACAGATAGAACAAGGGAGGAGGTTAAGAGGGCGATAGGCCAGCTAAAGTCAGGGAAGGTGCCATGGGGAAAATGGCTATAGAGCTGGCTTCTATTAGCAGTTCCAAGATGTCCTGGTGGGGCCCTTGGTGCATGTTTTTAACTCCATAAGACAAGCGGAGGACATGCCCCCTACGTTTTGGGAAGCACTACTAACAGTGATCCCTAAGCAGGGTAAGTACCAGACAGACTGTGCTTCATATGGGCTTATATCCTTGCTCAACGTAGAGGCAAAGATCATCACAAGAATCTTGGCGTCTCGTCTGAAGGTACACCTCCCCCACCCGATACACCCAGACCAGATGGGATTCACTTAAAACAGCCAGTGCTCCGACAACCCAAGGAAAACCCTGCATATCCTGAACAACCCCAGGACACAGAGGGGCGGGCGGGCCTTGGTCCTCTCCCTGGATGCTGAAAAGGCATTTGACAGGGTCAATTGGTCCTTTATGGATGGGGTTCTTGAGGAGAAAGGTATGGGAGAATGGTGGATGGGATGGAATAGGGCCCTGTATCATACCACAAGGGCAAGAGTGGTGGTTAACAGAGACATGTCCAGGATAATAGGGCTGAATAGAGGGACCAGGCATGGGTGCCGCCTGTAATTTTTTATTTGTACAGCGCTTATACCCAAGTGAAGTGCTTCAAAGCGCTTCAAGGTGGGAAGGGAAAAAGGGAGTACAGTCATTCTTAGGCCTGGAAGATCCTGATTGATTTACAATAGCTAGCATACTAGGCCAAGGCATATATACTAGTGAAGTGCTTGACAGAGTGAGGCGAGAAGATGGGGGAGAGGGAGAGGTGCATGCAAATCAATCAACTACAGTACTGGCTTGGCGACATTTCAAGTTGCTTGGTAGTTGGTGATCCAGTGTGCCTCAGCATGAGTATTTCAAGCACGCCCAAGCTAGGGAGGGGAGTGAGAGGGAGGACCGGACAGACAAACTTGCAAGGCCTAGAACATTCAAGGTCAAGGACGTGCAAGTACGCATAACAGGAAGTGTGAGGGAGGGGAAGGGGGATAAGTATGCCCAGTCCAGCAGGGGCCTGGGTTGAGTACAGAGTGTGTGCCCCTCTCATGGAGCATATTGCAGTAGAGCCAGGCAAAGTGCGGAGGCAAGTGCAGGACTGATGGGGGAGCCTGGGACCAGTGAGGGTCTGGAGGTGCACCAGGTGACCAGTCAGCAAACTGAGCAGTTTGGGGAAGAGGAGGGAAGTGAAGAGAAAGGTGGTTAGCAGGGGAGAGGGAGAGAGGAGGAGGAAGAGAAGAGGTAGGTCTTGAGGAGTTTCCGGTACTTAAGGAGGTCCAGGCTGTTCCAGAGATAGGCACCTGCAGAGGATAAGGATCTACCCCCAAATCTCTGTTTGGAGAAGCGGCTCACCTGCAGAGAGTTCGAGGAGGCTGAGTGGAGGGCTGTAGAAGGAGAGTTTTTCAGAAGAGAGTTGTAGATAGTAAAGACCTCAGCCCCAAAAAGCCTCGACTATGCAGAGGGACTTGAACTTGATCCTTGCAGCTACAGGGAGCCAGTGGAGAAATTTCAGCGGCGGAGAGATGTGGTCCATGGGCTTGAGGTCAAGGATAAGTCTCACAGTTCAGTTCTGGTTAAGTTGCAGAGGTCGGAGAGTAGAAGTAGAAAGATTGAGAAAGAAATTGTTGCAGTAGTCCGGTCTGGAGAGAACCAGGGCTCTGGAGACAGTGAGCCTCTGAGGGAAGGTAAGAAAAGGTAGAATAGCTCTGATGAGGTGCAGCTGGTAGTGAGACTTTTTAGACATGTATGAGATGTGAGAAGAGAAGGAGAGAGTAGAGTCGAAGATGACCCCCAGGTTTTTTGACACACTGGTGGGTGGCTGTCACCCTTACTATACACTTATGGAGCCATGAGTAATTGGCCTGAGGGGTTGCAGGGATATAACGGCGGTGCACATAGGTGGACAGGAATATAAAGCAAGTCTTTTTGCGGATGATGCATTGCTCTACCTCACAACCCCACGGTCCTCGGTAACGGCCCTTCTACAGGGCTTGCAAGAGTATGGGGCACTCTCAGGGTTTTGGTCAATCTCGTTATGTCGTTGGCATTCATAGCTGGGAATTGGAGCCAGGAGGACAGCAACTTGGTTGGTAAATGGGGATTCAAGGCAAGGTGCGAGGGCTTTAGCTACCTTGGGATCGAAAACACGAGAGAAGCCAGGAACCTGTTTGAGAAGAACTACCTCCCACTTTGGCGCCAAAAATGGAAGCCCATGCAATGCTGGGGACGGATTGGTCTTTCCTGGAGGGCACGGCTAAACTGTACCAATATGACAATCCTCCCCAGGCTGCTGTTTCTCTTCCAAATGCTCCCCACGACGGTGCCAGCCCACTTCCTAGCTACTGCACAGAAGATCCTCTTAGATTTTTTATGGGCTGGAGCAAAACCCTGCATAGCCTATCTGGTGCGGGTGTTGCCAAAGGAGGAGTGGGGGTGGGATTCCCAGACCTAGGAGCATATTACAGGGTGACCAAATTTCGGCTTAGGGTGGACGACCTAGACCCAGAGACAAGGAAGCAATGGGTTCACATGGACAATGAGATTTTATAGCCGGTAACGCTGGGTGAATAGATCTGGGTCCTGTGGAAAGAGATCCCTAGGCGAATGTTGGAACATCCCCATTCTGGAGGTATTCTGGTCAATTTGACACGAGGGAAGCGCTACCCGATGGTTGTCGACATGGCCCTCTCCCCTCAGTTTTATCTGGGCACCACCCATACAAAATGTCATCCTAGATCCTCTAAGGTTCCAATCATGGTATGAGGCAGGGCTACCGAGGACGGCACAGTTGTGGGATAGGTGTGAGTTCATGGCCTTGACTCGTTTGGAGGAATGCCTGGGGACCCCTGTTGAAGCCAAGTTGGGGTGATAACCTATGCTGAGAGCTTACCCCCTTTTGAGAAAGCACTGCTTCAGGAAACCAACACAAGGGGGCAACGATCCAGGCTATACGGGGAACTGAGAAGGGGCAAACCCATTGATATACTACCTACATGTATGAAATTGGCCAAGGACTTGGGAATTGATCTGAGCGACCAGCTGTGGGGTAAAACATGTAGGGGGTAAAACGGTCCACGCTATCCCTGAAATACAGAATGCAAGTGGCAAAATGATACATAGATGGCACTACCCACCTGCAACACGAAAATGTACCCAGAGGTTGATTTGGGCTGCTGGCGCAGTAAAAGGGCAAACAGTGACTATTACCATATGTGTAGAAGTGTCCACTCATTCAGACGTATTGGGAGAATGTCTTGGGATGACTAAAGGACCTGGATGGAATACGCAGGCCTAGGGAGCGAAGCCTACTGCTGTTCAGTGTGCATGAGAAGGTGAGGTATAAGGGGAGGAGGGCCACATGGTCCGTACTCTATTTGTAGCGCAAGGAGTTGTGTGGCACAACATTGTAAAAGGGGGGAGTACGCCCACAGAAAGGGAATGGGTTCAGAAAACGAAGTCCATATATGACAGGGAACACTTTATTCACCTTCTCGATGAGGCACGAACAGAGCACAGAGGGGATCTGGCTGCCTTTCTTTAACAAGTATGGATGATACCCTGCCCTTGTAATAAACGTGACATGATGTAGGAACTCGTTGGCTATGTCAAGGAAATATAGGGGACTGGTTTAACTGCATATAGGGTGGAGGGTCGGAGGGAGGGGCGTCACAGGAATTATATGTTGTAAATTTTGGCAACATTGCTGATGTTTTGAAAAATTACACTAAAAGCTAGATTTAAAAAAAAAAAGATGCCCATACAATGCAAATATTTGATTTGACCATTGGAAGAATTGATGGATGAGCCCTCACAGTGACCTTGTCTCAAAGAACAACCTTATTAGGTTTCACTGAGGAAAGAGCCATTCATTTAAAAACATTATGATGGCATTGGTTCAAAGGTGTAGGAGCCAACCCAGCCAGCACATTTAAATCTAAAACTGGATAAGGAAACTTAACTAGGATAAATGTGAAGCAAGCTGTTGAAGTGCCTCTTGACAACAGGAGTGCTGAAAAAGAAACATTCGGAATCCGAATTTACAAAGGTGCTATTACTGAAAGATTGGTGAGGCAAAAAAGAACTTCTATCCCACATCTAGCTAAGCCAATTGTGTGTGAACAGTGCGTGTGTTATTCTGCATGTGTATTGTTTTATTTTCACGGCAGCCTTTCCATTAGAGTGAAGCCGTCCTCGCTGCCTGTAGTTCACTGAAACTATATTTCCCGGCCACCCAAGCCTACTTCAACACGTCGGGCGCATTTGAAGATGCTGGTTGGTGCCGGGTAGCGCCCGGGAAGCTACGGGGACGCTCCGTCATACTCGCAGGTACCATTTACGTTTCACCTTCCCACATTAATTTTGTCAAACATTGTCCCTGTGAGGACTTGTACCAATATTTCCACGATCACAGATGGGACGCAGAATAAGTTAATTTCTTCCCTTGCACCCAGTGGGTGAAAGATGACCAGTGGGCTGGCAGGGCAGCCCATTAGGGCCCTTGCTACTGTTCAACCGCCATCTGCTGCGGACAAGCTAGGTCAGCGTCCTCAGGATGGGCCACTCCGTTTCTATCTTCTCAACACCAGATACCCCTTGCTCCATGGGGCCAAAATTGAGGATCTTTTATCTCACGGGACTCCTGATTTTTGATAATTACTGAATCCTGACTCAATGAGTCTACCTGCTCGGGGGCCACCCTAGCATCCTCATCACAGTACAATCTTTTTCGGTGCGAGAGGCAGGGCAAAAAGGGTGGGGCGGGGGGTGCAATCTTTTGTAATAGATTCCTGGACTTACATGTGCTCCCTTGCGAGACTCGTGATGACTGTCAGGGCTTAGCGTTAAAAATCAAAATAAATCATAAAGTCTCCATTACCATACTTGCGCTGTACCGGTCCCCGAGAGTTATGTCCTCTTTTGACGAACAATTCACCAGGCTTCTAAACCGACTTACTAAAGCTAGCACCCCGTCATTATCCTTGGCAATTCTAATCTTTGGGCCGTTGACCCTTCTGACAAACCAGCTACCTCATTGTTAGCAGACCTAGGTTTTATAGGGTATTCCCATGCAGTGAGTAAACCTACACCCATCGCAGGGCACAAGCTTGATTGAATTCTCTCACATTGCTTACCGGTGTCCGACATCTCCATCCGAGCGTGCCAGTGGTCAGATCATTTTCTTGCATCATCTCTCGTTCATCCTCCTGCCCCTCCTATGAGGATCAATGCCAGTCCCAATTACGCCACAACTTCAAGAAACTTCAAAAAAAGTTGTTGCCGAGAGTCTTTTGCCCATTCTTAATACCAAGCTCATTGGGCTCGAAAAATTTGACAACGCCTCCAACCTGGACTTCTTTCTTGTTGACTCTCTGAATAAAACGGTCCACTCTCTCGCCCCCTCTTCAAACCACAGTTGTCAAACCAGTCTCCTCGACGAACTGCCGGTTTAGCAAATACATACTGAAGTGGAAACACTCCAAGGGCAGCAGAAAGAACTTGACGTAAATCCCCTTTGCCACTTACGCTTGCCCTGTATAAACAAGCCACACAAAAACCTTAAGCCAGGCATTACAGCTGGTAAAACCGCTACCTTCAATAACAGGATTTCTCAGGCCAAGTCTAGCTGTAATGAGCTCTTCACAATCCTGAAGGAATTTGAGGGCAAGTCAGTGGTGGGACCTACTCCCACCAAGGATTCACAGTGGTTTCAGATAATCCACAACGAATTCAAGCAGAAAATAAACATCAGGAGGCCATTTGTGCCGATAGGAAGACCATTCCATCTTCCGGGGTGGATACATCCATCCATCCATGGGCCTAACTCTAAGACCACTCCAGCTTCTAAAATTAACAAGTACACTTTCTCTCCCTGCATGGTGGAACTATCATTCTATACCAAACAGGGTGTCATATATAAAGTGCCTCTAGTGTGGGAAAGGGGGTGGGAGGTATCTAGGCGACTTTTACAAAAAACACTGATAGTCAAACAGCAAAATAAAATAGGTCACTTGTGAATGTAAAAACACTGCCAAGTAGCAGAGGATAGATGCATCTTGCCTTGAATGGCTATGGAGTGTATCTGCTATCTAGTTAATGCATTAGTTAAGCTCTTACTGTAAGGTTCCAGCCTGTTGGCTGGATTTCACCGAAGCTCCAAAAGAATAAAAAAAGTAACAGATCATTTAACAGGATAATAAGAATTGACAGTGCGCTCACAAGATCAAATTGGGATGAGCAGAGCTTGGATGTAACTGTAACTGAAGACAGCTCTTACACTGTAGTGTATGGCCCCTATGACTGACTGACTGACTAGTCCTATATATTTGATGGAAGTGAACCAACACTACAGCTCCCAAAAAAGTCATTGATGGTGTTATGAAGGTTGAGCACTGGGGCATGTGGCCATGCTTATACAGGCCCTGGCTCCAGTGGAGGAGCCCAGGAAGATCAGGGGGAAACTCCCTCCTGTGCACCTCCTCCATGGTTGATGTGCCTTCCTTGCCACTTGCTGAGTTGGCCTGAGTCAAAACACTTTCTTTAATAAAAATGTGTTACAGAGTGAGCGCGCGTGTGCCCTGCAGGTGTCACACGCAGTCTACTGGGGGCTTGGAAACCAAGTTTCGCTCAATTCCCAGGAGCACCAGTGATTCCTTTCCTTCTGGGGCACCGTCACACAATGCCTGAAGCTCAAGCCATTCCTTCTGGAACAGATGCATCCATCTGAGTGTAGGCACGTTTAAAAAAAAATAAAGTGTTTATACAAGTGTGTGCGTGTGCGTGTGTGTGTAGGAGAATGTTAGTGTGGCCAGTTTTGACTCTTTGTGTTTGTGGCAAAAATGTTTGTATTGCAGAGGTGGTTAAGAACCCATAATGAAGTCTATCGCCAGGATATTTTGTCAATACATTTTCATCAAAGTTCTCTAAATTGGCAGTGCATGCATATATTGTAGCTGTAGCTTCATAAAAATGATATACAGAGGCAATTCTGACATATTGTGTGTGGAACCTCATGAAAATGATTTAAGTACCAATGCCTGTATACAATCATTGTGGCACATCTTCATTAAACTTATTTACAGTAGTGATGGGAAATTGTGGGCGCAGCATCATGAAAGTGATATACAGTGGCAGTGCTGGCATGTATTGTGGGAGCAGCATCATGAACGTGATATACAGAATATATGATATATATTGTCAGTTTTATGAAAGCGGCTTAGTTCAAAGTGGTTGAATATTGTGTGGGTAACATCTCAATGATAACAGTAGTGATTCTGGTATATGTCACAGAGGGGTTAACATCATGAATGTGATGTACCGTGCGGTGGCAATTCTGACATATATGGTGGACGCAGACATGAAAATGAGGTAAAATGCACGTGTACTGTTGCCGATCTGGCACTCAATTGTCAATTGGTTTATTTAACGCGTTATCCTAGATAACCACTTGTAAATTGAATGCTTTTTTTACCCCCTCTACCTCAAAGTTTGTGCGCTAAAATGCTTCATTTTAACCCATTATTTAAATCATTTCTCTGTGGGGAAACCCCATACCCCCAAACTCCACTAGATGTATTAAGGCTCTCTCTCTGTACTGTCGCAGTGATTTTGGTTAGATGTTAATGTTCCTGCACAGAAAGTATACACCAGCTTCCACTGACCGTGAATCATTTGCAATGCCAATGCCTTCACCCCTCTTCTCAGTACCAAAAACTGCCCCCGCCAATGCCTGCTCCATGATTTGGGGGGGGGGAAGAACAGATGAGCAATGGCTGGCGGAAATCCACACTTGAGAAACTGCAGCCAGGGGCATTGTTATGGAGGCAGAAGGGAAAGACAGAAGAGTAGCATCCGGAATTGCAATAGGTAGTCGACTATCAAAAGCTGGCAGGGGATGGTTATTGCCACAGCAACAGTATTGTGATCACTCTGTTAGAATATGTACTCTGTGCAATGGGGTCATCATTTGTACTAGGTCATAATTTAGAGGTATGGGTATGGATTAGGACTTCGTACGGCGATCATAATGCTTGCCAACTCTTTCAATAGACTTTAAGTATATTAACGCGCGCCCTATTTGTGTTGATTACGTTTTTAGAATCCACACCTCTGTGAAATTCCAGCCATTCCCCTAAATATAAACTGTAGGTTAAGCTGGGACTGTACGCATGTTAAAAATAAAGGTGCTTTTGCTTCGATTGATATTTCAGGCCCCGCTATGAAACCCTTTCCCAAGCAGTCGCTATAACAGATTCAGTTCTTTCATTTGGCTGCTAACCAAAAGGTTGGGGGTGAGGGGTGGTCGGGGTTTCGAGCAGACACTGGAATGGCAGTGATTTGGCTTAAGTTTTAATGTAAAATTACCACGCTATCATGACATTTACTTGGCTATTATCTGGTATGTTGAATTGCTTGTGCATACAGGTGTGAAGATGTGTGCTCTCCCTGCAGTTGCAGCTTACATTCTGCCAGTTGTCCTCCCAAAAACCAGGTCAGGGGTTTTAAATTATAAAAACAGTGAGAAACGGAGGCAGAGGGCCCAATTCCGGGAGTGTCCCAGCAAAACCGTCACGTCTGGTCAACCTAAGTCTACCATTTATTTATTTATAGCGCCGAGACCCAGAGGTATCACAGCGCTTGTACATGGATTCTTCTCAGCTAGACGGTACAGACATAGCAGGCAGGCAAGCAAAGGTATTATGGAGGGTGTTCCATTAAAATGCATGTTCTTTGCCATGCACGCAGAATGCATCAGAAATCCACAACTTTCTCTCACGCACCCACAATCATCTATATGCATTAAAACAGAGTCTTCAAGCAGCCACAAACCTCTCGATGCATTAAAACACAGTCGCAAGAGCCCGTGACTTACATAGAGGTACCCACAACTCGGCATTAATACATTTGACCGAATACATTTGACCGAATTTGGCCTGTACCATTCGACCGAATATATTCGGTCAAATTGGCTAATACATACCGAACATGTGGAGCAGGGGTTGCGGGGGTGTCCCCCGCTCCTCATGTTCGGTGTGTATTGGCCTGAGGGGTGGCGGGGAGATCCCCCAATACCTCGATTTTGGAGGTAGGGACAACAAAAAAAAAAAAAGGACCCGCGCCGGGTCCGACCCATGTTAGAGGGATGGATCAGATGCCGCAGGGTTGAAGCGGATCAGGCGGCGAGCGAGCAGGTAAGTAGGGATGGTGGTTTGGGGGTGTGGGTGGTGTTTGACCAAATGAAGTGACCGCATGATGGCTGGTTTTTTTCCGGTCCATTTGACACGGTCACTTTTCATACAAACACCCCCAAACCCACAACTCAACATCAGTCATCCATTTTCACATGCTTGGACTAACCTTAGGCACCCAAAAGGCCTCGCAGGCATTCATAAACTCTTTCAGTTACTCACAACTCTCATTTAATCAGTCATGACTACCACTAATCACATTTGTTCACAGGATACAATCCCAAACTCAAAAATGCACATGTGTACATAGGCAGGCACATACATGATCAGTCAGGCACCCTGGTGCACTTTGTTACCCACAAGGGCACACTTAATCCTACGTGTTCTCAGGGGCATACATACACACTAAAAACATTCAGATTCATACACGGGCACCGGCTTTCATTTGTTGAGATCCTCTGCGTACCCCGAAAAACAACAGCAACAGCTCACTCAGTAGCTCACACATGCAACCCAAGGGACCAACCAAATGGACCCTGACAGACAGAACTTGTTGGATAGGGAAACCTCTTACTGGGGGTGTGGACATCCCTAGGGACATGCACTGCTCACCCTGGGGCCGACAACGTTTGCCTTTTCTACTGAAAGCTCATCTTAAGATGACAGGCCAAGCTTGGACAACCACAGTCCACTCCAGGGCACCCACCATGTACCCTGGTCATTGGGCAAGCATAGCTTCATTTATGCTTATTTTTAATAGAAAACGAAAACGGAACTCGTCAGAGCACTTTACAAGGCATATCCAAAATTAGGGTTGTCCAGTTTGCACCTGGACATCTACTGCTTACACTAGAATAGCCATATATTGTTCCATGCCACCTATGACTTACTCCTAGCACACCCACAGCTTGCCATGGAGCTCCAACAATCACACCTTGCCAGTGTGTACTCGCCTGTTACTATTGCCTTACTTATTGGGCTCAGGGTGTCTCTCCGGAATGATGCCCCTTTGTTCCAGCTTAGTACTGCCTACATTATCTGCCCACTCTAACTTCATGCACGGGTGGACCACAAGTCACTGACAAGTCTCCCCAGAAGTAAGTCTTACCCCAATCCTTCATCCACACATGCCCTTACCTTGACTCAGCAGCAGCAATCTCTTTTCCCGCCTCTCCTCCCCACACATGTGGTCCTTTCTCAAGGGATTTGGCGGCCACTGCCCGTGTGAACATGTATACTTGCAACACCGTGTGCATTGATTCTGCGTGTGAACCCCTACCAATAACTGACATGGACAGCTCGCTAAATAATATGTAATGTGCAGAAGGTGGCAGGCTGCAGCCTTCCTTGTGGGCATATTAGTGGTACCTTATTTGGTATAGAGTGTACACTCCTTTGTTTTACGTGTACTCCAAGTACCAACCTTTGAAAACCACACTCCAATTCGTTTGCATGTACACACACACTGCATATCATCTCCATTGGCATGGTCTCAAGCTCGTTTTTTCCTTCTCACACCCTACCTTCTAAACCTCACACTGTTTACATATGATTCGGCCCCTGTGACCATCTAAATGACCCTTTGAGCACTGAAGTATTGTTTATGTTGAACGCAGCTCGTCACGATATACAAAAGGAGAAGGATTTTCGGTAAACTAAAGATGTAGTGTAGTCATTTTGTACGTATAAGGATGCGACTGCTGATGAGCAGAATAACATGGGGTTTTCATTGGATGAAGTCGTAAATAAAAGCCTGCCGGGCTTAAATAGAAATGTGGCGCAATCTGATTTTGTGAAGCTGTGGAGGGTCTGATTGCATGATAAGAGGCAGCCCCTTAATGGGAGAAGAATTGCTCGCAACAAGTTAATGGTCATCACGTGGCCCATGAAAGTGCTGCTGTTTATGAATGGCCGGCGGTCTGAAGCGCCATCCTCCTGTTTCACGAGCTTCATTAGAGCCGAATGACCCATGGAAGAGAAACGCAAGCAGCGGAAGGCCCTAAGAGGGAGATGCACTCGCAGCTGCATGCATCCGAATGGCATAAGTGGCCGCGGTGCGGGAGTGGGGGAACACTCTGCGGAGGTCCCGGCTAGCAGCCGAGAGCTGCAGAAGGCAGGCACTGGATCATAGACCGCACGATGCTAGAGTGTACAATATCGATGTCCGATGCCGCTTCCAGACATTAGTCTCGCGTGCTTTACAGACTACCATACGAGGTCAAAAGAATAGGCCGGATGTGCGCGCCTATTCACACAGCGCGCCTAAAACGAAGTGGATGTGTATGGAAAACAGGCATGATGAACCCGGCTGAAGTAGAACGCGAAAGCACGTCTCAAACAGATAAGAACCCGAGTTAAGTACAACATGAACTACCCAGAAGTGTTGACAATACAGTAGTCACTATTGTATCTACACCAACTATAACATTTCACCATGGTGCCTAGTTAAAAAAAATATATATAAACCAAGGCTATGGTATCATTTTATTGATCTGGAATGGCTTCAATGGGATTTGAACCTGTGATAAGAAAGTTGCACACAAACCACTACCCATTAATTAGTGGGAACATAATAAACCTGTGGTGTGATGCTGCAGAAAATGTAATGACAGAGCAAAGTGGCCAATATGGCTTCTCTGTGGCTCCTGAGACCCAACCAACTAATTTGAATGGTCTCTTCCATCGATCAGATGTTTTCCGCCAACCTGCATGTATGAATTTGCCTATGTTGCCCTCTCGGGTGGTCTACCATTATAATATTCAATCCTTCATCTGAAGGGTTTGAAGCACAAGGCATTCACGTTGGGGACATTTAGGGTGTGGGTAAAGAGCCTGGAAACGCGTGACTTCAAAATTATTACCCCCCCTTTTTTTTTTTAAATGTCTCCATTAACAGTCAACAGCAATCCTTCCATATATTGCATATAATAAAATTCCCAAAATAAAATATCAGTAAATTAAGTGCAGTCACTGATCAACTGGACCCATATACAGTCTAACCAACATAAAATGATTGACCAAACTGCTAGCAATCCAGTGCAATCTAGTTTATTCCCAGGCTGGCAAACGGCATAATCAATAGGAGGACCATGAAAGTGCTACATTTTGCCAACTGCTCGGACAATACTAGGACTAACTATGTATACATGTATGTATGGGATTAATAAAGTGCGTACCTAAGTGGGAAGCAAGCGTGAGATGTACATAGATGACACAGGTCAGTCATTAAGGTCAAGAATGTATAGATACCTAGCAGATTCTATGACTGCAAATTCAAAAGGAAGTTTGCATGATCGTTAAGGAACACTGTTCTGTAAAAGCTACTTCCTCTAATAGTGCTGCTTCATTAAACGTTAGCAACTCTTCTCTTCAGCTGCATGCATCTCAGAAAAGATCTTTATGCATCGTATGGAGATAGCTACTTATATGCAGATTCCAGCGTCTCAAGATGCAAGTCAAACACCCTTCCTTCATTACACAGATGACCAGATTTCTGTTCCATGTATCATTTAGCAAACCTTCAGGATCCACTAAGGGCCCTAACTGGCCAAGATGATAACATCTATGTTTTCATTATTGTTTATCTTGGGCACTCGACCAATTCAACTCTCTTGGCACAATCAAATGTCTGCAGGCATTAAGAAAAGCACTCGTCACACCTTTAATGAGAGCCATCTTTGCATCCCATTCTTGCCTCCAGTTCTGGCTGAGTCTCATTTTCCCTGCCCTGCAAAAGTTTTGCAGAGCGCAGTGGCGGCTCAGCTTCAGCAGTTTGTCAAGTCTAATGGCACGCTGCATAACAGACGGGCAGAGTCTAGAATGGGCACAGTGACTAAGGCCATGTTGGTGGGGGTATGGATAATCTTCATTGAGCGGCCAATGGCAGCGGTGTTGAGGCACTAACTTAGTTACAACTTTCTGCTGCTTTTGGGATTCTTGACCATTGGCTTCTCCTCCAACACCCCAACCAGATGGTTGACGGAAGCTTGGATTTGCAGGGCATGGAATTATATTGGATTGTTATCCTCCTGTATCACAACTGCCATGTGAATCTTTATGCCCCCATTGACATGCAGGGTACACAACAAGTTATAGCTCTTTCACCATTCAACTTTAATTTGTATGCATTACTTTACAACTTAGTTGAGTCTTTTTTGGGGCCATGTATTTTATCTATGACCTACAGATCAAATGGGGATTTTTTATATCAGAGCTGCATAATCCAGTTTCTGTTCCAACGATGATGGCTGCAACTGCCACAGCCAGCTTAAGATCAATGGCAGCCAAAGCTAGTATACGGCATCTGAGCAAAGATGTAACCTGTGGCTTTTGACCAATTCTGGTGACCGCAGAGAAGAATCTTGAGTGTCAAGCTGGATTCTGAGATTATACTTCTTCCCCACCTCATTGGTGTTACCTAAACTTATTTTATCAGATCTACGGGATTAGTACAGCATGATTGTTCTGCATAATTAATTAAAAGCACATCTTCATCTTGTTTTAATGGGGAGGGTTCCATAACGCACCCACAATGGATTCCCAATTGCCACTCCTTCCCCTCTATGCTAACCCCACAAGCTCCCGCTCATTTTATTTCTGTGCAATTTTGTTTCAGAGTAAAAAAAAAAAGCTGTGTTGTCACAGCAAACAAATACTCTCGTTTTCATCAACTTGCGCTCTTAAAACCTGTGCTTCACTTATTCAGTTTTCCTGCACAGGTCACTATCATGGGAAGCTTTGTCGTTGCAAGATTCGATTACTGTAAAACTCTGCACGTATACCTTCCAAAAGGTGGCATTTAAAGGCTTCAGAGAGTAGAAAACGTAGCAGCCCCTTGTCCACACGTGTGTGTGAGTGTAGCACCCACTCTAATATTTTACTTGAGACTGTCAAATATGGCTTTAAGAATACACCAACCGTGGAAAACAGTTCAATGGTTTTATTTGCTTGAAGTGTGAAAGGGCTCGCTAAGGGCCACCACCCTGCCTCTTCTATTGTGGGCCATTACTCCCTATCCCAGACGTCCCTCAACACCCAGCTTCTCACTCGGTAACCCCTACAATTAAAAAAAAAAAACTGTCTGATGGCCTATAGGCAAATGCCTTCTTTCTCCAACTCCCTCTGAGAACAATCTAGGTGTTCCCCGCTCCAAGGTTCCCAAAGGTCGTGTTCTATAATGATAGGCGCATTTCAGGCACTTAAGGGCCTGATTCACAGAGCCTTTTCCTATGGGTTTGTGCCATTGTAAAACGCTTCTGTGAATCAGGCCCTTAGGGCCCAGTTGGTCCCTTCCCCCTTCCTGCCACACCCCCCTATTCCTTGCTCTACATCTTTCTGCATCTCCCACTTTTCTCGTTCTACTCTCCCCACTACTCCACCGACTGTTTCGCCTTTCTCTCCCTTGCACTTCCTATTCTTCCCCTTCCAGTCCCCCCTTTTTCCTTTCCTCGCAGACTATGTTCTGGTGGGGGGACAATACACATCTTTCAGGCAAGCCTAGGTGGCTGCGACTACTACAGTGGTGATTTGGCAGAGTGTAAAACTTTGTAACAATCTATATATCTATAAAAGTGAAAATGTGTGGGTTTGTGACTTTGCGTATGTTCGGTATACAATCCCACACTGTTGCATCAACCTGCGCCAACCGATACTACCCTTCGAACATTACTGGCTACATGGCATCTGGACACCCAACCCCTTGCCCCAGATTTCAGCAAAAGTGAAAATGTGTGCGCTTGTGGCTTCACGTATGTTCCACACCGTTTCACCAATCTGCAGAAAATTTTGCACAGTCACCTGTTGGTACTGTACAGACATTACTGGCTACATGACATCTGGACCCCCCACCCCTTTCCCTGGATTTCAGCAAAAGTCTCTGGGTTTGTGGCTTGGCAAAGCGTTGTTCCTTATACAATTCCACACTGTTTCACCAATCTGCACCAAATTTTGCATAGTTAGCTGCTAGGACCCTCCAGACATTACTAGCTATATAACATTTGGACACCCCACCCCTTTCCCCGGATTTCAGCAGAAGTCAAAATGTGTTTGTTGGTTTGTGGCCTGCCGACGAAGCAGTAAACCATGTTCACCGGGAAGGGAAACAAAACATTTATGAGAGGTGAATGGACCTGAGAGGCGAAGGTGAAGGCAGGTAGCATTCCAAAAGATTCCACGTTTTTGCCACATCAGGTAAAATTACTTTTCCAGAGGATTTTTGAGAGATGGTGCCTGCCGACGCAGCCGTACACCATGTTCACCAGGAAGGAAAACAAAAAATGTTGTTTCTAATGAAGCCTCACAATGAACATGTACTTTAGTAATATTGAACTTAGTTGCCATAGTTGTTGGCACCATCGCCATCATGTCACCCATCATGCTGCTCAGCAATCTCCATGTTGTTCTCACGTAATAATAACCCGGGCAACGCCGGGTATATCGGCTAGTGTAACATAAAACGGAAACTCTTGCCCAAAAAAAAAATCACCAATTTCTATGTAGTACGAGAGTTAGGCGCATCTTCATTTGGATTCAGGACCATTTATGCTTAGGACCTAGCATGGCAGTAGCTTATCACAGTCATCCTTTGGACCGTTGATGGTCTGAATTTTGCTTCCATCTTCTTTACTCTTTTGTTCCTGCATACATTGGAATAATTACCTATTTTTAGATAATTCCAGCATTTCTTTCTCTGGCTGGGCATTCTTCATTGCCTGCAAAGTGTGTGGGGGTTCCACAATAGTAGAACCCCTTTGTGGGTTTCCTTTCTGTGGAATGTTTTGCCTACGTCAGAAACTTCACTTTATGTACTTTTGTTAAAGTCTGTTTCAGAGGTGCCTTTGGGTTCTTTTCTATTGCGTAGTGCCACTTCTTCCACGTTCTGTGCTATGTGTATATCTTATTCTAAAGGGGGATTTGTTGCTTTCCACTTTTTCTTGCATTTTCCCTGTATAGTACCCGAGCACTAACCAGTCTTTTAACATAATGTTTGTGTTGGGTACAAACTGGCAGGTGCTCAGCAGTTCTCCCAACGCCATCACAAAAATATTAGGCCGCCTCCCCCTCCGGGTTTGCTTATGGCTGTAGGAGCACAGACAATGCTGAAGCATGTTCCCCTACAAACAGCCCGTATGTATGGGCAGGGTGGCGTCGCCCCCATGCTTCGGTGGCATGCAGCACAGTCCTATAATTTAGGGGGGTGGACTGTGCTGCCTGTCTCTATGCAGGGGTGTGTCAACCCAATACAGTCATTATTTTCAAAGCAGAGACCTATCAAAAGGCGCAGAGCGCAATAATTAGAGGCCAGCGAAGCATAGGAAGGCCCTGTCTCTCATCATCGCGCTTCTAGTGTAGGAGTGTGCTGATTGACAGGAAAGGAGTCTGCTCTTCTTCGGTCAGCTAGCACACTCTGGGTGTGGCAGGCCAGCATTGTGGCAATTTAAAGCACCATGATGTGCATTTGCTTTTATTAGAACGTATATTGGTGATGTGCACTTGTTCTTAAATGATCCCTCTTCTGTGCCATTGTGGTGAAGTACCACAATCAATAAATGGATGGGTCAAACTGAGTGCAAAATGTGTTTGCCCAGACTCAAGTGAGCACACAGCAGTTCACCCAGAGCGCAAATAGCTTGTATACAGCATATTTTTGTGGAGGGTTTACGTTACTGCTGTCATCTCTAGGATGCCCTTGAGCACGCAGTACTTCTCAGAGAGGAACTTCTCACACCATGCACTGCCTTCCACATGCTTTAGCTTCTGACCTGTCTGCATCGGACATCTGTGACGAATCACTGGATTCTGTCACTTCTCCCCAGGGGGGAGCCTTTCCTCGTGAGGCTATGGAGGTGAACCCACTATGCAATACCCTCCCTAGGGGTAGAGGCAAGCAGGACCTCACCAGAAGAGACTCCCCTGTGTAGACAAGGACTCCGGTTCTGATGAGGAACTCCCTGCCCAAATATCTCAACAACCAAAGTTAGTGAAACCTGCTGGAAGAAAACAGGACAAATTGCTATACATTTGCTACTGTGATGAGAAAAAGTACCTGTCTGATACTGTGACAAAAAAACAATGAAACAATAATGAACACCATTACAACACAAAAGACGGACTGTAATGTTATGCAGGGGAAGCCCCAGCACAGCGTCATAAGAATTGGAGGCAGAGACGCCAGTGAGAAACCTGAGAAGTTCAAAGCTGCTGTGGCAGAGATGCAAGAGGAGAGGAAGAGCTGTGCGGTTTCCTATGTTGGGAGGAAACCTGAAACACTGTTGTGACTGAGTCACACTAGGAAAAAGAAAAGCTCTGGAGAGCTGAGCGAACTCTGGGAAGAGATAGCCAGACCCGACGACAGAGGAGAGAGTACTGTGAAATGCTTCCCAGGCAGCAAAGACACGCATGAAGCAACGCCACCGAGATTGTCGGAGAAAGACAGTTGAAGTTGCTGTCCTGACCCACGGAAAAGAATCCAAAAGGCGAACTACCGACCCAGTGACATAGGCCCAACACCACAAAGGTAACAGGAAGAGCGGGAGATCTGGGGAGGGTAGTGTGAGAAACCTGAAGACGTCTCACCCGCTAGTCCCCGGAGATCTGTCGTACAGGTGGCCAGGACATGGCCATCACTATTGGATCCAGTTCCTGGGGGTGGGCAAGGGGTCATTTGGGAGTGGAAGTGGGACACCGAGGGTTGAGACGCGGTATCCCCTTTCCTGTAACACCTTTTCCCCATCCTAATCTGTAGGATATTTAGAAGCTCTACCCCCTCCCCCCCTTTTCTCACACAAACATTTTCTTACACGGTAACAAACAGACTAACACTAGAGCCGTTTATCTGACATGTCACAATACACAGGTCAGGCAGAGTCAGGCAACTGACAATCACGCACACCTGATGGCCCTTTACCTTCCCCACAGGAATAAAAGGCGGAGCACAAAAGCACACTTTGAGAAAGGCCGAATGCATGAGGAGACGGCTACAACAAACCGGCATTTCAAACAGAGAAAGAAAGCAGTGAGACCTGGAAGGACGACAAAGGGGGAGTTGCACTTACCCTTTTTTACCTCAGACCTGCAAAGCCTCCGAAAGGGAAATTATAAGGCTGGGAGCTACAGCTGGCATGTGAAGCAGGAGTCGTCAATGGTACACAGGGGCCTCCCACTTTGATAACACAGGCGGAGAGGCAAGCTACCTACCATGGTACTATCCTTGACTCCAGAGAATAAGAAGCCAACAGGTTCAGCAAAGTCAGTGAGTCGGAGGAAGCTGATAGTAAACCGAAATGTGTTGAGCCCAAGGTTGCAAGTGGCAACATTTTTTAACTTGTGTATGTGATTGAACTTTAATGAAAGCCAGTAGAGGTCCAGGTGCAGAGGGGTCTGATTTGATGTTCGTAGCTTGCTCCCATCTTAGATTTAGGTTTAGATTAGGCGTTTATCTCACCCATTGTAAAGTTCAATAAAAAGCCTTGAACTGTGATGACTTGTGTCTGTCTTTACTGTTGCCACCATGAGTTCCTTACAGTAGTGACTATAACTAATACTATACTCATACTCATACTCGTCTCAGTAAGACTCAAAGAAACCAGAAGAGTGAGAGTTATTACTGGGTTCATCATACTTGTCTCAGTGAGAAGCAGAGTAATACAAAAAAAAAGAGTGAATCGTCACTGGGTTCCTCATACATGTCCTAGTGAAAAGCCATGTGATAAGAGGATTGAGAAATCTGAGAAGAATAAGATTGTTCATAGTACTGAATATACAAGTCGGATGTCAGCTAAAGAGAGACTTTCAAGTTTATGTGATAAAGTCAGAGTGAAAGAAGCTATAGGAAAGGAAATACCTTTAAAGAGGATTTTGAAAGGACAAGAGAAGAGAGGCTAAGAGAATTGGAAGAATCCCCTAAGGGAATTAAATGAATCGGTATAAGTGATAGCCAAGACCTATCTAAAGAATCGCTTTTAATGGAAACTTGCTGAGAAAGAAGTCCCAAGAGAAGGGCGTCATTCTCCTGGACTTTAGTTGTTTTGTATCAGTGGTAGGGTCAGAGTAGGTAAGATTTGGATCAAGAACAGACTATTATTTTTGGACTTCCTGACTGACAAGCACCCCAGTTAGTTTTGTTAGGTATGAAAACCCATAGTTTAGGGAAAGTGAGGCACGTTTCATATTAATCAAATAAAACCAACCTGACAATGGAAAAATCTAGTCTGTGCCCTTCTTCCGACCCTCCACACATCGTACAGGTCACACAGTGGTTGGGGGCGGGGCGACTAAGGAGCAAAGGCATGTATGCAGGCATGGTAACACTGGGTTCTATTTCTAGGCAGCCCTGTTCCCCTGGGGGAAACTCACTGAGAAAACCAAAAAGTAATGGATGGAAATGCTTACGGAAACGCTTGTTAGCCACTGGTAAACAGTCGGGGTACCATTTAATTCCCCTTAGTGCTAGCTTGTCAGATCCAGTTCAAAGGGAACTACCAATATGCAAATCAACCTGGACCACAGAAGACATGCACAGACAGAATAAGGCCTGTTTAAAATTACCGACAGTGCTGCAGACATGTTTCACTGGATTGTTTGTATTCACAAACGTGCGATGGCATAAAACTGGAAGAATTACATTTGAGCTTTGGCAAATTCACGCTGGGAAAGGCGGAAAAGAAGCACAGATAGCAGAAGAAAGGCTGTAAAATATCCTGCTCGGCATCCCGAAAAAACGGATTAGGCAGAAGCTAAAGGGGCATGGAATGAACACCCCCCATTCACTTGGGGAGCCCCGTTTCATTAATAGCGAAATGAAAGGAGAGCACTTCTGCTAATTTTTGTAGGGCTGCGGTTGTGGTACATGCGGCCATGTCGTGATATGCAAGCACACAATCCTACTATTAAATATTGAGATGCGGAATTGCACCGTCTACCTTCTGCAGTAAATGCCTGCCGAAAGATGTTCACTCCTCGCACACGGCCATCTGAGAGTTAGCAAACCAAAATGTTGAAAGCTGACCTACTTTCGTCAAGCGAGCATAATTCGACAGCAAGACGCCCACAGAAAGGCTTCTACATAGGTAGGGGATCGGATTCAGGGCTGCTGCCGTCACAGACACTGCGTGTTTGATGGTGTGAAATAATCAGGGCTTTGATGTTTTTTTCGTGTTTTCCAATTCAGTTTTACTGGGCTGTTTTTTTTTCAATTTCCTTTCCGAGGCCAGCTTAAGCACACCATGCCGACATCTGGATATGGAATGCAATCCAAATAAAAAGAACCTTGCGCTTCGGTCATAAGCGCGCATTTCACTTATTGTCGACTTCCCGTGCGTCACGCGCTCAAATTCTATCTTCCAGCACACAAAATGCATACCAACTGAGCCATCCACACATGGCAACGGAACACTCCTCTAACAGACAAGCGCTACACTTGTCCAAATAATGTATACATAGCAATCCCAACCAGTGCACCCGTGTGCAACGCTCTGCAAATAATGGTACTTGGTCCCCATCGTCTGCGGACCCCACGCAGGTGGATTTTTGGGCAGTCAGCCATTTGCATAGTGTGATTAATAAAGAAACCCTGCCCCAGGAGCAGGGGGCACCTAACACAGACGTGACTGGGAGAGTATGCAATGTAAAGCTGATTTGGCATGAAAGGAACATTTTATGTAAAATATGCTTTTAAAATACATTGATTCGTATGTGTCTTGGTTGGCCATAGTGACGCACAAAAACATGCATATCCAGCCACGCTGCAATAACACCAAGGCCGACGGCTTGTTCCAGAAGCCTTATCCTCACTCAGGCAACAGCAGAAGAACTCCCCCCTCCCCCACCCCGATATTCTGCAATATGGACAGTCTCAGCTGCCCTGTCTGACCCGCAAGGAACCGAGAGTTGCCCAAGGGACTGATTCTGGAATTGGGCCGTGCTCCAGGGCAAGCCACAGGAGCATGGTTAACCAGTGAATCTCTGGGAGTGGAGGACCCTTGCACTAAATGGAGGCCAGTAGTGCAAGGAAAGCCAAATCCGAGATCATGTTCTCTACTGAGAGTTCAGATCTGCTGTCCTATTTGCCTGCATGACCAACACAGGCACCTGGGCAGCAGACTTTCAAGCTCATGCGAGCCAGGTTCTTCTGGCCTAGATTGGCACCTGTCAGAAACCAGACAGTACTCTCACATCTACTCCCCAGGGATCTTCTGTACAGGTGGCTAGGGAAGGGCCATCACTCTTGGGAGCCAAGAGTGGGAGGATCACTTGGACAGAGGATCCTTGAGGATTGGGGAGAGAGTACCAGAGAGCGAGACACTGTATCCCCCTTTCCTGACAGTGACAAAATGTACCCTTCCTCACCATTTGTAGGATATTGTCTTTCTTATCCTACTACTCCCCCTAAAGTGAAGGCCAATACTGGGAAGAAGAAGGTCATCCCAAGAGTAATGCAGTTTGCCTATGCAAAGTACCATTATAGTACTGGGCTAAAGAAGAGGGAGCCTGAAAGTTACAGATCTGAATGTCAGGCATGTCCGAATAATTGGTCTGATTGTGGTCAGGTAAACAGGGAGAATTGTGCACACCTGAAACCCCTTGAAGAGGCAATGTGTATAAAAGGAGAGGCCCAAGTCTGAAGAGGGGAGGTGAAGCAGGTGTGACGCCAGTAGCAGGACGACCAGCACAGCTCGTAGAAGACTGGAGGAGAACGGAATGCTAAGACACTCGGGGAAAACACAGTTTTGTAAAGTGTCACAGTGTGGCGAGGGAGCCATATCTCCAAGAACCTGGAGAACGAGAAAGAAGGGATCCATGGGGCTTAATGGTCCCTTTGACGTGGCAGAGATGTGTTTATTACCCTGAAAGTAGGAGTCGTCCAGGGATGTCTGAGGGGCAGGTGATAAGACCCCGACCTCAAATCCAACAAAGCAGTTGATGGGAAAAACTAAAGGTGCACGTATGTAAGCAAAGGCATTACACTGTATCGGAGTGGTCGCATGCAGCCGACACGTTATCGAAAGTCTCAGAGTGAAATTGACTGAAACAAATGCAAAGATTAAGCATTACAATGTAACAGAGTGCTCGCGTGCAGATGGCACATTGCCGAAAGCCTCAGATTCACGTTACTGGAAAATGTTTTAAATTCTGAAAGCAAGAGAAACTAAGTTGCTGGGATTAAAACGCTGACGGAGGGAATGTGCAGCCAAGGGGAGCCAACAAAGTGGGAGAAAAACTCTGAAAGGGTAGAACTACTATAACCAGCAAACCCACATTAAAGCAACAGAGTAAAGGCTTTTAATATAAAGCCAATGATGTATTAAAGACCACGAAAAAGCCTAAGACTTTTACAAAACAGATAGACCTCTATGAATGGTTGCTAACCTGTGAGCCTGCAGGAATTACCAAGGTGGCAGAAAGTGGGCCAGGGACCACTGGTTGCGTGACCTGTAATGGGTGGGCCGTGAGGCCCATTAACTGCGCCCAGACCAGGGAAGTCCCAGCTCATTGAAAAGGAGGTTGGAAGGTTGGGGAAAGGAACCTCAGAGCACTTTTTAGAAATTGCATTATAAACTAGGATTTGAAGCACAGGGAAGGGAACCCCTGAATTCCTTTGAAGTAGGAGGCTGGACATTTGAACATTTGTGTTCTGAACTAAAGTTGGAAGCTTGGGAAAGGGAAACCCCCAAGTGCCTTTTTGAACTAGTGCATTGTTAACTATGGTTTGAAGCTTGGGAGAACATCCCCAAGCTCTTTTGAACATTGTTGATTGCGCATCATAACTTACAGCTTGGGGAAGAGCACCGAGCTCTGTTGGAAAATGGTGTTGTGACTTAAAGCCTAGGGAAGGGGAGCCCCAACATCTTAGGAATATTGTCCTTTAAGACCTTATCCTGAACTTGTGGAGGAAGGATAGCTCAGGGGCAGCACGTTTGTCTTGGAAGCAAGACAATGCAGCGCAACACAGGTTTGAATCCCGATACCATGCTTAGAAACCACTCCTGGTATTAAGCGTGTTATAAATGACAATTGTAATTATAATTTGGGAAAGAGAGCTAGAGACTGTTCCAGACTTTTAACTTTGAACACTATTTTGAATTAGCATATCACTACATTGAAGCATTGTTTTTGACAGACAGATTTTTGGTAGGGCAATTCCCACCATAGTAATACGGCAAGTTAGGCGTTACACCCATCCTGATATTGTAATAAAGATTTTTGAAACTGTTACATTTATTGTCTGTGTCATCTCTTGATACCATGCCTGTCTCTCACCAGAAGTTAAGAACTATAGCCTGAACTGCTCCAACTGCCTGGTCAGAAAAACACCAGCTATTGCTCTATTTATATGCAACACGCCCAAAACCCCTACCTCCAGGGACCTGCTTTGTATTGACTGAGTCTTGAAATGGACTGTAGCAGGCCTCAGAATAAAGATCAGAATGCGGTGACAGTTGCTGAGATTCTGTGGGAAAATGTTCTTGACACACTTTGGCAGACTGGCGCGGATTCAGTCTGATTAAGGCCCAGACTTTCAATCTTGCCTGATCAGGCAGATGTTAGAGTTGGTGGGTGTCCAAAAGACCTTACCCTATCCCCCATTAGGAGATACACAGGCTGAGCACTTTAATTAGACTCCGCTTGACATGCTTGGCACCCTAACATCTGAACAGAAGCCCCGCTTGAGCCAGTACGTTGTCTGTGTCTTAAAGACTCATGTCTACAATTGCACTTGCAATGACGCAACTGGTTACTCTCCCTATTTTTTCATTTTTGGCAGAGGCCCAGTTAACGGTGGATCAGCAATTCGGGGTAACCCCCTGATGGTTCCAGGTGAGATAACTACTTGTGCTACATCAAACTGCTCCAACAACATTTGGCGCAGGCCCATGAACGTGTCAGAGCTGCTGTGGACTAGAATGCTGGAAAGAGGTTTGATGCCATGGTGCAGTGCCAAATTCTCCAGCCTGGTGACCATGTCCTCATCCGCGTCCTGGTCTGCCGAGGAAAGAATACAATCGGGACCTTTGGGAGTCACAGCCCTACCTGGTCGGGTACCAGTTAAAAGATCTGCCCATATACTGCTTTGCTGGCAATTGCCCGCCCTCCCCTGTTAGCGACCCACTCCCTTTTTCTGGCTTCGCTCTTGCTTCCCTCACTATGTTTTTACCCCTATGATTGCAAAGCGCCCCAATGCTTCCCAAAGCTAGGTCTGCACTCAATAAACACCATAGCATAACAATAATAAATTGGCTGCGAGAAGAGGGAAAGCCAAGAAACTATTGGACACTTCTTCGGAATCACATCTTCATGCTGGGGGATGAGGTGAACTTGACTGACCCAGCGCTAGAAGAACCGGTACTGATGAGAAGAACTATGTGAGATTGGCATCATGGAAGGAAACACAGACAACAGATTCAAAGTATAACAAAAGCTTTTATTCATGAAAATGTCAGGATGTAGTAAAGCCTAACTTGCCCTATACTAAGGTGGGATTTCCCTAGCTAAAGAAACTAAGGAAAGTCTGTGTCAATATGTCCAACTGAAAAGTCTTTGTCCAAAACCTATACTTGCCCTCACAACTACTACAAAACAATGTGTTGGGATGTCAGCCATAAACTTAACTGTGTTACATAGAAAAGGTTCTGAGCTATTTCCAGCTCAAGCTTATTCTTCTGCTTCTTTTCCCCAAATGTCAATACATTTATTACAATGTTCAGTTTTCCTTCTTTCAGACTTGAAACAGTAAAGTTCCACACTTTTGTAAAGGTCAGGTCACTTTTCACCAATGTTCAATAAACAATAAAGATCCAAGCTTCTGTAAAGGTGAGGACGCTCTTCCCCAAGTTCAATAAGCAATTTCAGGACAATGTGTCTCAGGGTACCTCTACCCAAGATTAGTATCAAAAGGTGACGCAAAAGAAGTCTCTTGGAGGCTTGGTTTCATATTTCAACAATTCTTTACAACTTAAGGTTCCCTTCCCCAAGTCTGATATACACCATTGGTTGATTTCTTTCTTCTGCAACAGTAAACTTCCTTGGTATCAAGTAGGCGTTCTCTGGTCTTGGCGCAGTTTTAGACCACACGGTCGACCCATTACAGGTCACACAACCAGGAACTTGGGATTCACTCTTCAATAGTTCTTTATTCCACAGATAATAGTTTGATGGTATAGGTGCAGTTTTAGACCACATGGTTCACCCGTCACAGGTCACGTAGCCAGGAACTTCCAAACCTCCATAAGTAGTTTCATATTCCATCAAACAAGTGTAGCATCACAACTTTAACATACAAGTGGAGTCTTTTCAATTCATTCTTCAAGTTTGTTCTTCCCTTTCATTCAGTGTTTTACAAAATGCAAGTTTTGCTTATTTCATTCAGTTCAATACTCAAACAGTTCAGCCTTGTATGTTTCATTTCATTCAGTATTCACTGAATTCCCCTCACTCTCTGTCCCTCCTGCTACCCCCACCTGAGAGGCTAAGAACCTCAGGGTCATCTTTGATTGCAAGCTTTCCTTCTCTGCCCACATCTTTGATGTCTCTAAAAATTCTAATTTCCTACTGCACTTTCTCACAGGTACTCTCAGAAGCTCACCATCTCGAGAGCCTTGATTCTCTCTACTGTAACAGCCTCTTTCTAAATCTACCTGCCTCTACTCTCCGCCCTTTGCAACTCATTCAGAACAGGACTGCGAGGCTTGTCCTTGGCCTCAAGCCATGGGATCGTATCTCTCCAGCCCTGAAATCTCTCCACTGGCTCCCAATGGCTGCAAGGATTAGATTAAAAACCCTTTGCATTATCCACAAGACATTTTGGGGCCTGGGTCCAAAATACCTACCCACCCGAGCTCTTCGCTCCTCGACCTCTCCCTCAGCATCAGTCGCTTTTCAAAGAAACGGGCTGGCGGTTGATCTCTGTCTTCAGCTGAAGCCTTCCTCTGGAACAGCCTCCCTGCCACTCTTAAACTTGAGGAGGACCATCTCTGGTTCCGGAAGCACCTCAAGACCTTCCTCTTTGCTTCTGCCTTGGCCCCTCCTCTCCCCTGCTGATCTGATCTCTCTATCGTTAACTTGCACCTGGCCTATCCCCTGACTTCCGGCCCCAGGTACCTGCTCACCCTGCCACCCACTTGCACTGCCTGCAGGCAATCCCTTGGACTGGGGTCTGTATCTGTAACCATATTGTCCCCCCCAGTTTCCCTGTACTTATCAGACGTACCCTGTCTGCTGCCTTAAACCCAGCACTTGCCACTTGCTGGCTACACTACCACTCTTTGTTCCCATGCTTTATTTATTGTATTATTTATGTTTTTCCCTTGCACCGCACTTTCCACTTCTCCATCCCTCCATGCACTTCTCCCCTTTCCCTCTCCCATGCACTTGCACGTTCTAAATGTCAATGGGCCTAGTAAGATCGTTGTTTTGTTCTCTCTTGCTCCCTTCCCTTGCTGCACTCTGAAACACTTGTATACAAGCGCGATACAAATAAAATATCATTCATTATTATTCAATAAATGAAAATGTTTCTTCTTCATTCAATTTGATATTCCCAAAAATGCTGTTTTGTTTGATTCATTCAATTTGTTAATCAACAGCTGTAACTTTGCTTTCTTCATTCAATTGTTCAGGAAAGGTAAATTTACGTGTTTCATTCGGTTTCGTATTCAACAAAGGCAACTTTGCCTACTTCACTCAGTTCGGTATTCAATAAAAGCAACGTTAAGTTTTCCATTCAGTTTGGTATTCAATAAAGCCTGCCACTACTTTCACGGTCCGTTGGAGCGCCCGGGTTATTCCAGTGTCCCAGACACTTACCTAGGCTTAGCAGCTACGCTTCTGTCCATGGCTTCTTCTGCACGGGAAAGCCTGCTCGCCGGGTGCGTCGCTCTGCATTCTCCAGCTCTTCTGTGAAGCATCACCTTTGCTCCTCGGCAGCACTTGCTGCCAGCCTTCCTTTCTGTGGGATCGCCTCTCTGTACAATCACACCAGTAGGATTCCCTGGGTTAAGGTTTGCATCTCTGCTTCTTCTGCTTCTGCACAGCTCCTTGTTCTGCTTCTTGCTCTTTCTCTACTCCTCCATTGTGTTTCATCCCTCCGCCTTTTATACACAGGTGGTCCATTAATAGGCTGCAGGTGCATAACATTAACTATTACTGCCTGGCCCTGATTACATGAACATTCCTGACATTCATGCATCTTCTTCGTCCCAGTACCAAAATGGTGAGAGGAAATTGTATTCATTACTCTTAGTTGATTCTTCCTCGTCTAACTACCATAGTGGGGAAAGTGTGTATCATCCATAACTCTCAGTGGTTCTTCCTCATCTCAGTAATATTAGGTACCCAAAGAGGGGAAAAAGGGGGAACTATCTTATAGTGACCTAAAAAGGTCATGAGATAGTTAAACTGATTGCCATAACGACAAGGGAGATACTGTTTTTTGGTCCATGGTACCTTATTCCTACCCTGTCTCCCTCTCGGTCTAACACTTTCGGGATGATCATGTCTCCTGCTCTTTTTAGAGATAAGGGAACATGTTGCACAATATCCAATTACTACTACTGGGATAGATGTTCCCTCCTGAAAGGAGGATGTTTAATACTGTGTCTTACCTAAGGGTATCCCGTACCTCCAATCCCAAGGACCCTCTATCCAGGTGGTCCTCCCTCGCTTGACCATCCCCCAGGGGTAGGATCTAAAAGCGATGGCCTTTGCTTGGCCACCTGCACAGAGGATCCCAGAGGAGAAAATGTGAGAAGAACCTCCGGTTTCTCACAACTGCCACCCGGAGGTGCCCCAATCCCACATTCGACTCCTTTGCCCAGAGTATGTTCACAAATTGGTGCAGAATGTAAATAGTCCCACACTCCTTGATTATCAACTGTCACAGAGGGCACACAACGTACTCTGAGACTCAAGTTTGGTCCAAGGGTCTTTGTTACAATTTGTGTGGGCCCTATGGTCGTCCCTCACTGTCTTGTCTACTGGCTAATATCTACCTTTTACTGGACGGATATCCCTAAAACCCAGACTATCTAACTCCCTCAGGGACTTCCTAACTGTACCTACTCTCACAAAGGGTTAGTATTCTAATAAGGAAGTGCCTTTCACTTACTCAAGTGGATGAAACTAAGTTAACTCATGCCCACACTTACTTCTTCCCTCATACTCTGGTTAGCTGCCCCTCCTTTTGCTCCTCCGTCAACACACCTCTGGTCTTTCACTCCTCCTACCTCTCACCTTGATCCTTTGATGCTAAGCCTCCCACTTCATTTGCTGCTTCACCTCCACACTTCTACTGTCCACCTCCTATTAATACTCTCCTCCTCCCACTGTGTATTTTATTTCTCTGGAGGCCTTCTGGATAGACTCTGAGTCAACCTGTGTTCTGCTGTCATGCCAGCCTGAGTCCCGCCTGCCTGATGCGGGAGGCCTATCCCCCTGCTACTGGAGCCCTGCTACTTAACAGGCTCTGAGCACTCCTGTGTGTATCTTTCATTTTGCCATTGCAGGAACCTCCGCATGTGTTGTGCTATGTGACGTATTGTGAGCGTCTGCTCCATGTGGAAGCTACTACCAGCCTCCAGTAATCTATGCTTGTGAGTATTCTAAAGGTCTTAGGCAGACATTCACCCCCCCACCCCCATATGCACCCCCCCTGGGTTGTCTAATGCATAGGCTTCCCTCTGAATTTCTTGGTTTTACATGCAGATGCCTCTGCTTTAATTAATGTGCTTTACTATATACAAATGAATTAAATTGGAAAAGAGAATACATACAACAGTTTCACATGAGCATCGACATCAGGATTAATAAAATTCACAACTTTCCATATTTCAATAGGTACATAAATTCCTCAATTTGTCAATTCATGATGCACCCACCAGAACTCTGGGTCTCTGGGGAAGGACCCCCTCATTCAGGAAGCAGGCACTTGACATACAGCCACACATGGTATAAGGCAAATTGTATGGAAGTGGTGTGTGTGTTTAAGCAGTAATCCCAAAAGGAATATGTTCCAATTTCCTCTTGCCTGTGCACAAAGCTACCCAAATTGCACATGTATAATGGTCCCAGTTTAGGCCACTGTGTAAGTACATGTCTGGCAGATTCCAATTTGCCTATTACACCGCATATGCAGCAATATATATCCTCAATGGCTAGTTTGAAGCAGGGTCCCGGCACTGATTGGACCGGCAGTTGGTTTGTGTGTAGTTTCAACAGAAAAAGTATTATGTCCGGGGCAGGTATGGTTGGGTTTTCCTGTATCGATGAACCACATGCAATACTGATCCATACTCCTTTAATTTTGAGAGATGGTTGTAATTCCCGCACCAATGCCATTTATTGAATTTCTTCCCAAAGGATTTTTTCAAATGAATGTAAGACACACTTCTGTTGTGCTCAACAGACCAGCCTATCTCTGTGAAGAGCGTCTCATTTAGGGTCTTATAGTTCGAACCCCTGTGTACCCTCTCTGTGTCATAGTTCTGCCCTACTACTGCCAACAGCTTATACGCTGGGCCAGAGCAAGATTTTAAATAGAAGCACCCTCTTGCCCGGAGTGCCATGCCCCTAAGCGATATTAACCGCAGCTCTGGCCGGAGGTATTCAGTCTCCTTGGTGTTTGCTACTGTTCAGTCTGTATCTCAGCATTATGTGACCTTTTTGTGATTGTGTACTCTAAATAAGTTCACTTTGCAAGTCGCACACGTAAAAAGTGTTCATAAGTAAAGAAAGAAGAAAAAGACTGAACATTGTATGCACTACAGTGGTTTAAT
This sequence comes from Ambystoma mexicanum, assembly GCF_040938575.1. Taxonomy (NCBI): domain Eukaryota; kingdom Metazoa; phylum Chordata; class Amphibia; order Caudata; family Ambystomatidae; genus Ambystoma; species Ambystoma mexicanum. Next base: position 984,870,888 of record NC_090930.1, read on the forward strand.
GTAAAACATTTGAGTGTTCATTTTGTGTTGCAAAAAGACATTGCACTGTAAAGTACAAGTACACAGCAATTTACGGTTTGATATCCGTCTTGTGTACATAGATGCATATCTTCCCACTGAGTTCCAGTGTTCTTTAACTCTTGTGCTGCTTTGTGCAAATGTCATTTAAAGTTGTGCTGTTTTCTATTCAAGTGGCAGGTTTGTTCTTTCTGGTGCTCCATATTCATTTGGCATTCACTTTGATTTGCCTGGAACGTGCATTCTGACCAAAGTTCCTAACATTCAGTATTTGCTTCCCCCCCATTTCCTGTCTGTCTATGCCAGGCGGCCATACCCTATTTTGTCAAGGACTCAGGTAGGGGATTACAGGTAGCGTATATTTCACTTCACCCACCACTAAATTTGTGGAGGCACACTGTTATTATCCCTGAAACCTTCAACTGTTGCACTCACACTGACAACCACAAACAAGGCTCCTGTCTGGACACCGATTCCTTGAAGGAATAGTGCACTCAAAAATATTATTGTCCCGAGTGTTCGGGCATGTGTTTTTAAGCATACGTTGATCGATCATACAAACTTTTCCTTTGTACGTTAGCGTAGTTTTCCTCACTTTTAAACATGCAAAATCAGGCAGCAATGCGCGGCCATCTTGTGCTAATCTTATCCGTTGCCGCATCGCCCTAAGGTGAACTGCCCTGGTGGCACTAAATCATATCCCCCGTCCCTGAAGCTGACATCAGTAGAGGCGTACAACCCATTTCACAACACCAATGCCTGTCTTGTGTCAACGTTCTCTGTGCTACAGCTAATAACGTGTCTCCATGGAAATGGAAGGACGCCTCTTTCCTCACTAAGTATAAACAGACTGCTTCTCATCAGAAAACATCAGATTTGCTTTTCCAATCATTTCACCGTCTTTTTTGTGTATCCTGTGGCTCGTTTCTGCTCCATTCAGCTAGCTTCGTTGCTCGTAGCCCGTGCAAACAGATACTAGTACTATTGTTACTATCTATTTTAATTTTGTCGCATAATGGCAACAATACAGCCCTGCCAGTACGCGCCAGAGTATTCCGAGGCGGAATTACTCGAAAGAGAAAGATGCGGAAACGATGGGGTTTTAGAGGACAGTTGGGAGGACGAATCACCAGATCAAGAGCCTGAGCCTAGTCGCATGGACGAGGTCTCCACCTGGTGTACCTGCAATCTGTGCAAGGTAATGCCAACAGAGGAGAACTGCTGCTGCCGAGAAAACTCTGGATGCTTGTCCTCCATATCAGAAGATGAGACAAAGCCGCAATGCGTTACCGAGCTGCCTGACTTAAAGGCAGCCTGCCTCACACAGTCCATGTTGAGGATTATGATGGTGCTTATTCTCGAACCTTGCGCAACAGTTTGCCCTCACAATCCAAGTAACGAGTAAGTGTACTCTAGATGTGATGTCACTTAGGCCATTAACATTTCATGTTTTTCTCCTATATTGTCTAAACTTTGATCCATCACTGCCGAATGAATGTAGTCTGGCAATTCAATACATCTCGACGATTTGGGGAAATCATAGTGGTCATCTTATGTGTCTTTCACGTACAACCAAGAAACAATATTTCTCTCTGTCCCAAATGTAATGGAATGCATAGTTGTTCACTTTTGTAATGTATCTACACTTTAATGCACAAGTTGATTGATCCGTGAACTAACATTTGTACTGGCAACAATGCCATAGGATACAAGATTGCATTTTCAACTAAGGTTTGATACACTTATCTTGTTCATTTAAATGTATTTATATATTTGCATTTTTTTTTAAAGCACTCACATCGAGGGCATCGAGGCGCTATTACAGGAATTCTTTTTTCTTTTTTTGTGTTATTGTTTAGTGGCGTAGTCGTTTGTCTTAGTTGCATATTTACATGGTGGCTTCATGGGAGGTTTGGACACTGCGTTTGACAAGTAATACCCGCCTGTGTCGGTGGTGCCATTAGCAACACATTCCCCAGTGACAGCAGTCAGTATAGGGCAGTGGTCGAAGTGTATGAAAAGAAGTAGTGGAGCTACGCTCCCTGCTGGCCTGCCCCTGCTCCCCACAAACCCCATTGCCACAACCCCTCCAAACACTTGCACCTGCTGTTTAAGGGAACGTTCAGTGCAGTGCACTGAAAGTGAAGGTTTCAACTTCTTCCTACACTTATTTTAAAAGAAAACCATTCCGGAACGGTTTCTTTTTAAAATAAAAGTATAGGAGCTGTACAAGGTTATTTAAAAAAGTATATGAGCACCGCTCCCTTCGACCACTGCTATAGGGGATTTTCCCACACTGTGCTGCAACCCGAAGTTTATAATGTGTAAGTACATTTGTGCCATCAACATCAGCAACAAAATAAAATACAACCAAACTTTTATGAATGGTTGCTTCAATTTTTCAGTGAATCAATGACACGCTTACTTGTCCTGGCAGGGCTGACTGGGTGGGAACGGCTGAGGTGCCAAACACCATGTACACTTCAAAGGTATCTTCCGCGCAGGGGACATTGTACACATGGCCTAGCCAGACCCAGTGTCTCCAGGCAGGCTCCCCTGAAGCAGGCCTTGCTCCTGCAGTCCACATAAGTGTGTCTCTCCCTTTAGCAGTGTTCCGGTCCTTTTCTGCACGCCTCATGCCCATCCATCCCCACTTCATTATCAACGATAGTTCGCACCTGTGTCCGTGCCCTCCCAAGGGGGCTCTCAGGGTGGGAACGGCCGAGGTGCCAAACACCATGTACACTTCGAAGGTATCTTCCGTGCAGGGGCCATTGTACACATGGCTTCCCCAGACCCAGTGTCTACAGGCAGGCTCCCCTGAAGCAGGTTGCTCCACCGCTATCCACATAAGACCACGCCATATACACGTCACTCATTCACATACACACCCACTTGTCTAATTCTTTATAAACCCCTTGATATTTTTCGTGAGAACATCTGTGAGCACTGCAAGTCAACTATATCATCGTGCTACCTATGAACATCTCTGAGCACTAGAAGTCAACTCGTGATCACGCTACCTGTTCTCTGAATCTAACTGTTTGTTGGTCAAGGTAAGGGAAGGTCACCTAATCTCTCCTTGATCTCAAAATGTCCATCTATTTCGAACGAATGTACACAGTGGTGTAATGTTCATTCATCGCATTGCCATTACCTTTGACTTCTGTTTGATTTGTTCTGTTCTCGCTATATAGCAATTGTCATCAATGTCAATTGGGATAGGATTGCATCCTTTGTGGACCGTGTATATAGGCACGTTTCCTTTTGATAGTACATTCAAGGGACGAGTAACACATTGCAATTTGCGTCACATCAATCAATTGTGTATGGAAGTTAACCTTGAATACAGTCGGCTATGCTACACAGGTTTTGCTTCTGTGACCAAAACAAACATTGCATAGAAAATGTATGATATAATTCAATCTTTCTCACGCATTCATGCAAAATAAAATCGTAGACTCGAACTTTACACAATGTTTTCTCTGTGTTTCCATTGTTTCACGTTTGTGTTCATCGTTAGTTTTCACATGGTGCAGAATTGATGGGTACATTGATACATTCGAATAAATAACGGCCACTGAGACACATTTCTGTTATGTTTTTCTACACAGCTACATCCTGCCTTTCTGCGAATGTCATCGATTCCACATACCAATTGATTGCTTCTTTAGCCGGCAGCTGCAGTTACACTTAAATGGCTGGATATGCCCTTTCGCAGTACCAGCGATAAGGAGCAACCTGACATCGTTTACGGTGGCCTAGCGCCAAGCTGATGCCAAAGCCTTGCAATTCACGGATGCGTCCAATGTGCTTCTGATACCCAAAAAGAACACTGTGTGACTCACGATAAACATTTGTGGATCGAGAACAAAGAAAGAAATTACCAATGTGCTTGTATATGGCAATCACCAGATGTTCTCTGAGTATTTATTGTGAAATAAAAGCACATTTTAAATTGCACAGTATTGAGTTGTGAGAGGATGTGTGTTGATATTCCGTATTCTGTGTCAACTGACGTCAACATTTAGGTGATGAATGGGCGCGTTTCTACGCTGCCCAGTAACATCATAGAGATAGGTGGAAAATATCATTAGGAATGGTGATGTCAGCCTCAGGGGCAGGGGATAGGATTTAGTGCTGCCAGGGCAGTTCACCTTAGGGTGATGCGGCAATGGATAAGATTAGCACAAGATGGCCGCGCCCTGCTGCCTGATTTTGCATGTGTAAAAATGAGGAAAACTATGGTAAGGTTCAATAAGAAGTGTTTGAACGATCGATCAACGTATGCTTAAAACAGATGCCCGAACGCTCCAGACAAAAATATTTTTTAGCGCACTATTCCTTTAAATGCACTTGACGCAAATCACCTAGAAACAGATTTACCTTGGAACCTCCAGACTGCATGCATCAATGCAAAATGAAAGTTTTCTGGCATTTCCCTTCTCCCCCCACCAGCTAAACCCAACCTCTCTATCTTTCAAATCAGATTACCCTCAAAGAGACCATGCAAATGGTAGCAGGATGTACAGTGGGCATTTGGGCTTCTTTTATTTATCCTATGATATGCTGTCCTCCTTATAAGCATTACAAAATACTACATTAAGCATAAATGACACGACAAACTGTAAACATTTCTAACTGCTCTATAGAGGTTATTTTTCAAGAACCCAGTACGGTCGTTACAGTAAAACTGCTCGTGTTGGGGAAAAAAGGACTTCATTCGTAATGTCACCCAAAAAACGGATCTTTCCTCAAAAGATACTAATGGCGTTAAATCGAAGACTGTACATCCTCTCAACCTGGCTTGATATTTTATGTTACAAAACAGGAAATTAAATGCATACAGTTCTTCTGTTTTGATAGAAAGTACATTCAATGAAATATGTATCGTACGAAATGCAAGGTTACATAGATTAATGAATTAGATATGACTGCGCCACAATGCCCATTATGCACTTGTCCGCCATTGCCTAGCCCTAAACACAATGGAGTAGGATTTAATTTTAAAAATGAGTAAAAAGCAACAAACTAATGTCATTCTCCATAAAATCAGAATGAGAGGTTAATACTGATGTAAGTACAGACTGGCATCAAGCATGGAATGAAGGGATGCCACACTCAACAAATAGCAAGGAACAAAACCTCTTCAAGGGTCAACCCTCCTAGCGGCCTAAGCATACCTTTGGAGAAGCCCTTTGCCTATCTCAGCATCTGACCCTGTCAAGGGGCTAGAGACCCTGCTAAACCTGGGGCAGCAGGCCTACCAGGGTGTTTGCCATAGCCAGTCCTGCCCTAAAGGTGGGGTGTTGGAGAACCCAGCGTCTCTGTTCTCCCCTTCTGTGCCTGGTTGCAAGTTAGGAGTACCACTCTGAATCACCCCAGGCCTATCTTGTACTCTGATGGTCTGTGGTCTCTCTTTCAGAACTATGGGATCCCAAATCCATAGCGGTAACTGGAGAAGGAGAGGGAGAGAGAGGATGCCAAGGAATCTACATCGGCAGAGTGTAGAGGCTTGCCCGCCGAAGGAGGCAAAATGAGGCAGGCCGTCATTTCGCCTGCAGTAAGTGGCATTGAAAGATCCACGTGGGAAAAAGCAGTGGGGCCAACAGGACTCTTTATAACTTTGCGCCTGGTAAACCCAGGGGTTGGGGCTAGAAAGCAATTGGCCCAGTCAAGCAGGAGGACACAGTAGCGAATGGGAGGGGCAGTAAGTAACAGAACAGGGCAAGAGTCCCTATAAGAAAGAATGGCCGGGAGATGGGAGTATCGGTTGTCCGGCTGAGGTCAAGGAGGAGAAAAGGTGACCAAGAGAGCAGACAGTGGAAGGATGATAGAGTGGAGCATGGACGAGACAGAGTGTGTTAAAGGTGAGGTATTGCTTGGTGAGAGAGAGTGGTACTTGGAAGGGAGAGTGCATTTTTGGTGAATGGGGAGAGTGACTACGGCTAAGTGGGAGAGTAGATGAATAAGTGAGTGAGTGAGACGGGTGACTGGAAGAGGGGCAAAGTAGAGTGGAGAATAGTGAGAGTTAAGAGATTATCAGAGAGAGAAGGACACATAAAAGAAGAGTAGGTGAGAGATGTTTGAACATCAGAGGGTCAGAAAATGAGTGAGGCAGCGTAGGGTGGGAGGGGGAGTAAGTGAATGTGTAGGAATAAGGAAGACTAAGGAAAATACTTCAGGGTTGGGAATATGAGACTGTGGGAGAGGAAGACAGTGAGACCTGAGCAGCTGGAGGGCGTAATTTCCGATTGTGAAACCCACACATCTGTGGGAGATCAGGATAGGATCTGTGAGGGTGTAGACGAGGGAGACTGACAAGGAGGAGTCATGTTAGGGACTAAAAACCTTTATTATGAAAGATAAAACCTCTTTCTCCCTAGTTCTAAGGGGATTGCCCTGCCTCAATTTAGGAAACTTTGGTGACCTGTCACAATGTCTGGCAAAAAATAATATGTTCTCTGTTCTCGGTCAGAAACCTAGCAATCTAACCCTAACACTTAAACCAAAAGTCCATAACAAAAGTAACGTTCCTTCACCAGGAGCATTGCTCCCTTCTCCTGGTGTCTTGGTTCAGTCTTCTGGTAATAGTAATTATTTCATTGTGCCTTCAAAACAGGGCCAGGGGAATGACTCGCTTCCTCTGGTTCCTCTATCAAAGTTCTCCACAGAGATCTTTCAGCACTTTTACAGAAAGCTTGTATCAGTCCCTTCAACTCTTTCCAGGAAGTAGAAACGCTCAGTGCTTTATTTGGCTCCCCTTTAACATCTGGATGAACAATATCTTTGCCAGGCTCCTATATATGTTTCTTGAAAACCACTTGCAAGTCGACTTGAGCAGTGGTAATCGTTGGGCCACTGCAACGAGGGAGATGACCTGTTAAGGATTTCAATCAGGCGATACACCCTGGTCTCAGCCTAGTTTGCAGCGCTCAACCAAAATGCTTATTTTGTTATATATGTAAGTTCAATATTTTAGAGATACACCACTCATATCACACCCCTTTTGAAATACCCCGGGTCACGATGGACCAGCAATCAGGCTGGTTGGTAAAGGTAATATTTATAGCAATAATAGATAAATCTGACACCGTTTCCTTGGATTGTAGATTTTGCAAAGAAGTGAAAACAACAGAAACATTATTTCACATAATCATGGAGTGTCCGATGCTGAATGAAAAAAGGGAACTCTTTAGAGATTTTTTTAAAATCTCGTCAAAAGCAAAGACGACTGAAGAAAGATGGTCTAATCTCCTACTAGGAAACGATCAGTGGTTTATCATTACAATAATTAAATTCTGGATTGAGATTACAAATGAATCGGAAAGGGTCTGAATTAAATGGCTTGTTCTTATTCTAATGAAAAGTTTGTAAAATCAAACAAATCATTTTAAATAAAAAAGGTAATATTTATTTATTTATTTATTTATTTAAAATTCAAATCAACATATACTTTTTAATATATGGGTCAGCAATCACCAATGTGGTGACAATAACAAATAAGGTGGTGTCTAATGCACTTAAATTCACTCTGTAGCAACACAAACTTGAAAACACCAGAGAAATAGGAACCCTTTGAATTTCTGGAAAGATAGCACTCAAGTTAGAATTTCCCCCTGCAATATTCCTCAACCAACAAATAATCAATTCTAGAGAGATATAAGGAGGCAGCAGGTAATCGGAATGAGGAACAATAAACACAATTTTAATCCAACCTTCCCTCCTCAAACAAGAGAAAAACGGATTTGAAACCTTACAATAATAAACTGACACTCGAAAATGGCTGAATAAACACTGAAAGTGTGCAAAAATTCCTAAATCAGTACAAATTTCTGTGGGAGCAACATTGGAAAGATACTAGCAGTCATAAGCAATAGTTTGAGCAAAACTAAACAATTCAAATTTGAATGGAAGGTTGAAAATAATTTACAATAAAAATAACAAGTGTAAAACTTTGCAAAAATGTTGATTCCCGCCTAAAATTAACGAAATGGTTTTCAATAAAAATGGGTGAAATTCTTGAGTGCGGTTTTTGGGTTGGGATGTAGCTATAGGCCTTAGGTATAATCAAGAATTGAAATGAGGTCTCTAGCTATTAAACTGAGGGAGATGTGCAATGTAGAATGAGAGGCATTTTTAGAAAATCGGGTAGTGAAAACAGACAAGAAATTCAATTGGGACAAGAACAGTTTAACTCTAAGTTTTACTCTATACTAGAGCATTCCAGCTAGAATACCAAAGAGGGACACAGTAAGCTCTAGAGTTGATTCATGACTTCAACTTCAGGATTCTGACAATGTTACAAGTTATTAAGGTAAGGTATAGTATGGTTTAGAGATTGGGATAAGACAAGGCAAGTTATGCTATGGTTCCTATTGATACTCGCAGTCCATTGTTAATTGGGATTTTGGACAGTCAGCGCGCTGGATCACCAAACGGATCTGGTCTAACACAGGACAGCTAGGCAAATCTGGCGGGACAGGATCAGCTGGGCCGTTCTGGTCACCGGACTGCACTGGACTGACACTTCTTGTTACTAGCTACTAAGTTTTCAGCATGCATGCATCTAGTAGCAGCAAACCAGGCTGGATCAGGATGCATCCCTTGGGTTTTTGGGATTTGTTTTAGAATTTGAGGCCTATCTGAAAATGGGGTCAGCAAAGAATAGGCCTTGGTTTTGTAATGAAAATCTGGAATCAGGATCAAACAAGATGAAGAAATCAGGAACCGGACGCCACGCAGGAATTCAGGAAGAAAGTCAGGAATCAGTGTGTGTCATGTGTGCTGTCAGGGGCCCTTATTTATCATGCCAGATGACATCACTACAGTATATGGCTCTAATAACAGGATTGGGCAAGGTAGAAGTCTCCTCCAAGCTCTTCGCTGATTGGGTCACAGAAAAAGAATGTCATGTTTATCGGGTGATCTTTACAATGTTTCGAAACCTCCCCTAGCTACTGGAACCAAATTCTAATTTTGCCACAAACACATATTTATGCAGTTGCAACCTCTGAGAAAATCAGATACACAGGTTACATATTTTGTACGTCATATTTCAATCCAAACCCCAAGTCTGTGGGACCTGTTTCGCCTTCGACACATTTTGGTAATTCTAAACATGAAGGATTTGTCTTAAAATTCCCCAATTTTGTACACAGATGCACATTTACCCCAGAAATGTATGTACAAAATGTTATGTTCGCAACATCAATACTTTCCCCGTAATCTGTCATTTTTTTATAACTTCTCTTCCTTATGTAGTAAGTTCTACCAAGTTTTCAAAGAAAGAGCATACAATTGGATTTAGAACTATGAATTTTGAATATTTTTCCTAATTCTTGCTGCAAAGTTAAACGTCTTTAAAGTTCATTTACAAAATAGCCTTTAAAACCAATAGGAAGTCCATTGTCACTTGATCAGTTTTTTTTTCTTTCCCCCAACTGCTGTCAATTGTCAATTTCTTTGAAGCAGGATGAGGGGCCTCTCTCTTGATTGAAGGTTTTATTGCCCCTCACACTTGACACGTGAGAGTCTCAGCCTGGAGCAAAGATGAATGTCTGATGAGCTTCTTTGTCCTGGTGCATTCAAAGTCTTTCAAGTCTTTCAAGCTGGCAATTAGCACTTTCCTGTGCCAGAAGTTTATGATGTGTCACCCTTTCTCAAGGCTAGCAACTGGCAAAGTAAGTTGTTTTTGTTTTAGCTTGCCAACTTAGCCTATGCGTTTTACATCTTGACTTAAACCTGTGGAATCAAAACAGTTGATAGGTGTACTTTTACCAGCAACGAATCCTTTTACATTGCTAAGTAAACAGGCCTTCACACAACTATTTACTTTTACACAGGCGATTTTCTCTCTTCAGTCAGAAAAAGAACATTTTACTATTTCTTTAAATTTGGTTTTCATCTCCAGCAAATACACACTTTATGCAGCTACAGTTCTTTTCTTGAGTGCTGGAGTTGTTTTGCAGCATGGATACATTTAAACCGGCATCTATTTAGAGTCTTTCTCTGAACAGCTGATTTGGATACTTTTGCAAAGAAAATATACACGTTTTCTGTGTAAAACAAAGCTCCTGGTTGATTTTTCAAAAATACTTTTGACAGAAGCTGTCATTCAAATGAGGCCCGGTTCCTCTGAGACACAATGGATGATCCTGGGCATTGAAGGGCCTTTTTAATCACAGTGGTTCATAAGGACTGGATGAGTTTAGCGCCAAGCAGCACATTTAAAGGTTGAAAGAGGTGTCATTTTAAAGAGGCATTTTGGGTTTTCAGCAAAGTAATGCTGCCTCTTTCACTTCGCTCCATGTTAAATGTTGCAGAGCACACTGGCACATTCCTGCAGTGAGTACTCTGTTCCACCCCACCTGAAATGTGTGTGGCAGGGTGGTGCAGCCATTTTCTGGTTGTTGCAAAAACACAGTTTAGAGATCCTGGCGTGCACAGGAGTCAGCAGAGCCATTTTGCTGTTTCTTGCACCACTGCAGCAAAGTGATGTAGTAAAGCACAGCTGAGTTGGTTAACTTATCCCACAGACCCCTCATTGCACTCTGCTTGAGCAGTGGTATTGGCTTGACCACTGCAATGTGGGAGATAACCAGTTGCACTCTGCTGGAGCAGTGGTTTTGGCTTGGCCACTGAGACAAGGGCGATGACCCCCAATGCACTGTGCCAGGGCAGTGGTATTGGTTTGGCCACTGTAACAAAGAGTATGACTCCTGCTGCACTCTGCTGAGTAGTAGTAAATGCTTGGCCACTGCTTCGAGGGAGTTGACTCCCGAGGTACTCGGCTTGAGCAGTGATATGGGTTTGGCCACTGTGACGAGGGAGCTGACTCCTGAGGTACTCTGCATGAGAAGTGGTAAGGATTTGGCAACTGTGATGAGAGAGAGGTCTTCCTGCTATTCCCGATAACTGTGGCACCTTGGAGACACAGCTCTGGTTCTTCCTGAGGTTGCAGGGGCCTTTCCTCCTCCTTCTGGCTTCCTGCGCGGCTCCATGACAGGCTCGTGGTCTCGGTGTCATTTCTGGACCCGGCAGTCCACCTCCCAGTAGTCACGCCACCACCAAGTGAGCCGGCTCCCTGCCCGCTGCCAGGAGGTTCGAGCAAAGTCCTGCCTTTCCTCTCTGGTGCCCGGAGAGACAGGATTGCTATGGCTGTAGTGTTTTGACTTTAAACTTCATGTGATGAGATCTCCTTTGAGAGACAGACAGACAGACACACAGACAGACAGACAGACAGACAGACAGACACACACACACACACACACACACACACACACACCTACCTCAGATTTGAAAGCAGAATTAGCCATTTCAGCCAATTCACACAAAGCACAGTACCACCCAATTCCCATCATCGGAGGTTCATGTCCGGATGGACAATACATGGTGGGTTTATAAATTAGCTCAAATGTCAAGCATCTCATCCAGGAAAATGTGTTTGTTCATAGAGCAGTACTATTGTATACATTGGCTCCTTGATCTGCCTGTCTTGGGTTGAAAAATGCTGACAACTGCATACAAGTTTCACCCTTATTTAGGATCACCAGTGCTGTATAGTCTTACTCCTTGTAGTGGGAGAACTGAAGCATACTGAGCAAACACCAGCACAACGTTCCAGTGGGTTCAAAAGGCTCAGGAAAAAACCTTTGCTCAAGGAAAATGTCTTTGCTATATGCCCTTTAATGGCCAATCAACCACACATTACAAATTGCATACACCTGTTACTTCACTCCTACATAAAGTAAGGAGGGCAGGTACAGTAACTTAAAATGTTTTTAAATTGAACCTATTGCTCCTAGAAATCTTAGCTAGCTCAGCAATTGAAACATTTTCAAGACCAAATAAAACACTTAACTCAGCAGTATAATCATTCAGTGCCTAAAATATTGGGGGTTGGTCCCCATCAAGTGTACCTGTGGGAGTATTTTTTTAAGGTCTTCCTCTGACAATTTGTTACTTGGAGTGAGTGCCCAATCACCTTTACCTTACATTCGGAATAGGCTGTGGGTCCAAGAGGGTATTTATTTCTCTGGCTCCTGGGAGCTTGCTCTCTATTGCATTCCCAAGTTCCCAGGATCCCCTTTGACTTGAATGAGGCTTCATGTGATCGGGCAAGCAAGCTACAAGGAGTAGTTTTCATGCCCTGGCCTATGCTACATACCCATAAGGTAATGGGTGCAAAATGCAATGGACGAGTACCCTAGTTTACAAAAAACTAAGAGCGAAAAAGTGAATTGGAATGTACCTCAAACTGTGTTCATTTTTTAAAGAAAGAAGTGGATAAAAAAAAAAGACAACCGTATTTGACAATGATCTTCAGTATAAAAAGGATTAACCCGACCTCAAATCACGTGGGAAAGTCCAATGTGCCTGTACGATGTTGCTAATCTCAACAAGCACTCTACTGTGAAGAATGACAAAAAAGTGAACGCCTTTGCTATTTTCCTTGAACAAGTTTAGAAAAGATGGCAGTATTTAATCTACAGATGAGCCAGATAATTTTATTTATTTTTTCTAAATTATAAAGCAATCATTTTTATTCCATGGATATCAATGTTGTATTACATGAAAAATATCTTCTTCAGGAGATACTTGGTTCGTTATTTGTTGTTTTTTGTAATAATGCTGTTGTAATTAATTATATTCCATGACCCGTTATTCTAGTGTTGCCATCATCAGATTCAGGTCACTGAGCGAATTAAGTGTTGCATGAAATAATATTTTTCAATACAAAGTTCTTCGGCGACAGTGGAGCAGATATCAATTAGGAAATGTCAATATAATGTAATCTGATTAGATGAACAAGTTACTTTCTTATCTGGTAACGTTCTTTCGATGGGATGGTCCGACTACGTATTCCATATCTATGACAGGTAATCACCACAGCTGTGCTGCTTCGGAAACTTTTTTCGGCGTCTGCGTCCTGCGTCGATGACGTTGATGCGCCGTCGTCGAGGACCTCCCTCGACGTCATCCGATGTGATAAGTAGGACGCACGACGCCCGCAGCCTCAGTTGTAGTTTTTTTTCCCCCAGAACTTGTGACATTAGACAACTGCCAGTCAGACACAAAGCCTTGCGGAACGTACGCTGCAATCGCAAAAGAAATTCTGCAGCGGGGAAGGCAGCGATATGGAATACGTCGTCGGACCATCCCATCGAAAGAACGTTACCAGGTAAGAAAGTAACTTGTTCTTCGAGGGGATTGGGTCCTCCGACGTATTCCATATCTATGACAGACTCCCAAAGCATTACCAGAGCAAGGATGAGGGAAAGAATTTATAATCAAAATTTAGAATTGCCAATCAAATAGCAGAGCAAAGGACCGCCTTGCCAAAGGCCAGATCCTGTCCTCGGATGGAATCGAGAGAATAGTGACGTACAAATGTATGTACAGAAGCCCAGGTGGCTGCATCACAGATGTTGCGAATAGGAACACCCCTCTGCAGGGCAGAAGATGCAGCCATACCTCTGGGAGAATGGGCCTGCAAGCCAGCCGGCGGGTGCTTACCTGCCAAGCGGTAACACTCCGAGATGGCCAAAATAATTCTGTTTCGTCACAGCCTGTCCCAAACACTTTCCAGCGTAACCAATAAAGAGTTGATCGTCCACTCTGACCCAGGACATGCGTGAAACATAAAAGCTTAAAGCTCTCCTAGGATCAAGCCTATGGAGCCTCTCCTCTTCCTTACCAGGATGCGGAGGAGGATAGAATGCCGGAAGAACAACCTTCTGGGCCAAATGAAATTCCGAAACCACCTTCGGAAGAAAAGAAGGACAAACTCTAAGGACAACCCTGTCCTTATGAAATACAGTGAAGGGTGGCTTAACTGAAAGTGCCTGTAACTCACTCACTCTGCGAGCGGAAGTAACCGCAACCAGAAACACAGTTTTCAGAGTTAACAGCCTCAAAGGGAAAGAATGCAAAGGCTCAAACGGAGCACCCATAAGAAACTTAAGAACAAGGTTTAAATCCCAACCGGGCACCAGGAAAGGTGACGGAGGGAACACATTAGTGAGCCCTTTCAGAAACTGTGAAATTAAAGGGATTTTAAAGTAGGAACACTCTTCAGACGAGCGCTTAAAGATGGACAGCGTTGCCAGGTAACCTTTAAAGGTACCCACTTGCAAGCCCCCGTGGGCCAAAGAAAGTAAAAAGGACAGAACCATGGGGATGTCACATGCAAAAGGATCCACATTCTGAACTCTGCACCAGTCGCAGAACTTACGCCAACGGTACAGAGACTTTGTTGCTGGCCTTCGGGCCGAGAGCAACACCTCCATCACGTCTTCAGGGAGGTCCCAATCCTTATACCTCAACCTTTCAGAAGCCAAGCGTGAAGGTTGAGGGATCTGACCTCTGGATGGAGAACCTGACCACCCTCCCGTGAGAGCTGATCGTCTCGGTAGGGAAGACGACGTGGAGGGCAGATGGACAAGTCGAGAAGGTCCGGGTATCACGTCCTCCGAGCCCACGCCGGAGCAATGAGGATCATCCGGGAACCGAACTTCCGTAACCTCCGCAGCACTTGCAGGATGATGGGGACTGGAGAAAACGCGTACAGCAGCGGGAATGACCACTCCACCACGAAAGCGTCTCCTAAGGCTCCTTTTGGAGCAAATTCCCGCAAGCAGAACCTCTCGCACTTCCGGTTGACACTGGAGGCGAAGAGATCCACCTGAGGGGTCCCCCAAAGGGTGAAGATCTCCAGGAGAATCTCCTGAGCCAACTCCCACTCGTGAGAGATCGTGCTCTGCCTGCTCAGAGCGTCCGCCGTCATGTTTTCGTCTCCAGCCAGATGAACTGCCGAGATCCAACATCCTGGTGGATGGCCCAGAACTCGAGCTGCATCGCCTCCCTGCACAGAGGAAGTGACCCTGCCCACCCTTTTTGTTGAGGTAGTTCATGGCCACTGAGTTGCCCGTCAGGATCAGGACATTCTTTCCTCGCACAGTCGGCAGAAAAGCCTTCAGGGCTAGCCTGACGGCCCTCAGCTCCAACAGATTGATATGGAGTCTGGACTCCGACAGAGACCAACGACCGCTGACTGTCAGCCCGTTGGCATGAGCTCCCCATCCCGTGAGGGATGCATCCGTCACGATCGTCACCTCCGGCCACGGAAGCCAAAATGGAGCCCCCTTCATCAAGTTGCCTTCGACGGCCCACCACAGAAGGTCCCGGGCGACCGAGGGCGGCACCTGAACCGGGTCCGACATCCTGCTGGAGGACTGCGACCATTGCATCTTGAGTGCCAACTGCAAAGATCTCATCCGCAGGCGAGCCTCTGGCACCAGAAGAATGCAGGATGCCATGAGGCCGCGCAACCTTAAGAACTCGAACGCTGGGAGCGTCTGGGCATGCTGAAACTTGTGCACCATCTGCTGAATGTGAAGAGCCCTCACCTGGGGAGGAAAACACTGCCCCAGGGAAGTGTCGAGCACTGCTCCGATGTACTGGAGCCGCTGTGTTGGCATCAAATGGGACTTCTTTAAATTGAGGGAGAAGCCCAGCCTGTGATGGGAGTGGCAGGTGACGGACAGATGATCCAGGACTTGCTCGGGAGAGCTCCCCCTGATCAACCAATCGTCCTGGTAGGGGTAGACGTGAATCCCCCCTTGCCTGAGATGTGCTGCCACCACCACCATGAGCTTGGTGAAAACCCTCGGGGCGGAGGTCAATCCGAACGGCAGGACCCGAAACTGAAAGTGCGAGTCGCCAACCGCGAACCTCAGGTACTTCTTGTGCTTGGGATGGATCGGCACATGGAAGTAAGCATCCCTGAGGTCGAGAGACACCAACCAGTCCTGAAGCTAAAGGGCCTGGAGGACTTGAGAGAGAGTAACCATCTTGAACTTGTCCTTCCTGAGGAGTTTGTTCAAACCCGCAAGTCCATGATGGATCTCAATCCCCCGTCTTTCTTGGAAATCAAAAAATAAGGGGAATACCATCCCTTGTTCCTCTCTGCTACAGACACCAGTTCTATGGCGCCTTTCTCCAGCAGGGCTTGCATTTCCTGCGCAAGGAGCGGATCCGGACTCTGCAAATAGTGGTTCCCCGGCGGTTTGTCGCGAGGCCTGTCCCGAAAGGGAAGACAGTAGCCGTGGGTTATGATCTCCAGAACCCACACATCTGAAGTAATGGCACGCCACTCTACAAGATGCTACGCCAGCCTTCCCCCAACCGGCGAACCATGGGACATGGCCTCATGACTGAGTGGTAGCGGCTGCGGCGTTACCTGAGGGCAAAGAGGCAACTGCCCGAGCGGCCTTGGCACCACGGGTACCCTGTCGTCCACCTCTGGTACCCCTGCGTTGGCCTCTTTGACTGCCAGCTCCTCTCGCTTTACTGAAGGACGAGTAATAGTGAAAGGAACCACCCCTCCATTGCTGTCCCCTAGGACGAAAAGGCGGAGGTTGGCAAACTGCAGCGCCCAACGACTTTGCTGCAGCTTTTGAGGTCTGCAACCTCTCCAGGCTCTCGTCAGCCTTGCTGCCAAAAAGGTGTTCACCGTCAAAAGGCATGTTGAAGAGCCGGGACTGCACATCAGGAGCAAACCTGCGTATCACGGTGCTCGCCGCCATGGATCTGCTGACGCATTCAGCCATGTCCAAACCCGACTGAACGGACTCACACATGGCATCCTTACCATCCTGGACCATAGCAAGGAAACCATCCCGTTCGTCCGCTTCGGGAATATGTTCAGCCTCTAACGCAACACAGTTCCACAGAGTGTGTGTGAAACGAGACAAGGCACAAATGGAGTTGGCCGCCTGAAGCGCCACACCACCAGAAGAAAACACTTTCTTCGCCCAGCCATCAAAACGTTTGTCGTCCCTATCAAGAGGGATGGTAGGGTACGACGCCCGCTTTGCCGGGGCCGTGGCCGCCTGCACCACCAAACTCTCCGGAGTGGGGTGCCTGGTCAAGTAGCAGGGGTCGCTACTGGCTGGACGGTATTTTCGCGACAAGGACCTGCCCACCGCCGGGAGACTCTCCGGAGCAGTCCAAGCCGCCGCCACCCTTCTCTGTAGAGCCTTATGAAACGGCAGTACCGGGTCAGTTGGGGGACCAACATCAAGGATGTCCATGAGATCATCCTGCACAAACTCCCCTGGGGGAGCAGACCATCCAAGTACTCGGAAACCCTAGCCATAAGGCGCTGGTACGAGGAATCGGCATGAGAGCCAGGCTCAGGCCTACAAAACTCCACCTCCGGAGAGGTGTCCAGTCCACTGGCATCATGCAGTGACTGCCTCAAATCGTCAAACTTACTATGGCCCGAGACAATTTCATCTGGAACCTGACTAGGAACCAGGCCATCAGAATCCTCATCCACCTCCGAAATATATTCCAGGTGGCGAAAAGAAGGCACCCGAGAGTGCTTGCTCTTAACCAGAGCCTTCCTAGGGGTTTCCCCCGTGCCACGGGGAACCTCTGACACCCCGGCCTCGAAAGGCGTTGAGGGCGTCGAGTGAATCGGCGCCGGCGTCGAGAGAACAGGCATCGGCGCCGAGAGGATTGGCGTCGACGTCGAGTAAATCGGCGTCAGATGCAGCGCCGCCAGCATCAACGGCGTCGACACAGTCCTCGAAGCCGGAGCTCCGAGCGTGTCCTTCGACGACCTGAGCGTCGACGGCCTCGACGACTTCCTCGGAGCCTCGAGAAAGCATGTCGATGCCCTCGACGCCTCAGACGTCGATGTCTTCCTCGAAGACATCACAGGTGCACACGGTCTCGAACGCGTCGAGGACCGGGACCTGGAATGCGTACGTCGAGAACGAGCCCCCTTGTCCGAACGGGACCCCTTGCGAGCGGTGTCTCTCGACCGACCCCACTCGGGGGCGTGGACGGCTTAGTACCCTGCGACTCGTGAATCGCCAGCATTTTCTTCCCGAAGGAAGCCCATTCCTCTGGCGTCGCACGGCTGGAGGGGTAAGCGACGTGCTGGGCAGAGTCCTCAGAAGAGGACCTGGAAGACGACCGCCGTCGGCGCTTCCGAGAATGCCTCGAAGAGGCCGAGGAGTGGCGAGACCGACTCCTAGAAGGAGACCCACGAGACTTCCGACGATGACGCGGAGAGTCTCCTCTCGAATCATCCGTCGAAACCCCCGCAGACTTTGACTTCCGGGGCTTGGACACCCGACCTACCGCCAACTTCTTCTTACGTTCACGTAAGGCTTTGGACGTGTGCGACTGGCAGTCGATACAGTCACCCGTGTCGTGGGCCTCCCCGAGGCACCAGAGGCAGGCGTCGTGCGAGTCTGTCACCGACATCTTGGACCCACACTCCCCGCACTTCTTGAAGCCCGGACGCGGGGTCGAAGACGAAGTAGAAGACATCTTCACACGAAGGAGAATCTCACAAAAACGAACATGTTCGAAGAACCGAGAAGAACAGAACTCCAAAGAGTCGAGGCATTAACCGAGATACACGAAGCAACACGTTCGTGGAAAAAACAGAACTGAGGCTACGGGCGTCGTGCGTCCTACTTATCACATCGGATGACGTCAGACGAAGTCCCCGACGACGGCGCATCGACGCAGGACGCAGAAAAAAGTTTCCGAAGCAGCACAGCTGTGGTGATTACCTGTCATAGATATGGAATACGTCGGAGGACCCAATCCCCTCGAAGTGCTTGTTATTATGCCGGTCAGATAGCACAGTGATCTAAGGGCTCACCCCTGATATCTGTGCGCCGCCTGCAGTGGCAGGTTCAAATCCTCAACTCAGCCTTTCATCCTTTCGAGGTCGATAATTTGAGTAGCACTCTGGGATAAGAATGTCTTTGGTTATTTCAGCACCCTGAGACCCTACGTGTATGTGGCGCTATATAAGAAATACATTTTTATTGTTAGGATATTGTAAGGGAACAGTCAGTAAAGGGAATCTAAAGTGCAGGAGCTTCGGATATGACACATTTATTAAATTTCAGATCAATAAGAATCTACTAGTGTCCTGGCAGAACCAATTTTGAAATCATCAGACTTTATGTTACAATATACCAGAATCACAAATGTAAAGGTGTGCCTCAACTGACCTTTAAGAATAGGAAACCGAAGAACCTCAAGAGTCTCTTATCCCTCTCTAAACAGAAGCGTAGACAGGATAGGGCCTGAGCAGGGAAGGGCCACCCAACATATTATGATACCCATTCGCAGCGCTGTGTGGACATTTACAGATGTTAATGTCACTGCCATGGGTCCACCTACATTAGCTTCAGGCCCCACTTGCTACACACTCCTGGCTATGCCTCTGTTTCTAGAGAGATGAAATGCGAGTGGAGATGTTGACTGCAAAGATCCTGAGTGCTAGAGGCAGTGTAGTCTAGCAGATGGGAGGAAGCTGTGAATGGAACAAAAGGTGTGCCAACTTTATGGATGGCAAACAGAGGGGATGCTGAGAAACTTGACTAAGCCATCAGAAAGACGAGCAATATAATATCCAAGGAGCGAGGCCCCAACCCAAAGGGCCTGCTGGATGTCAGAAACTGAGACTATCAGCATCGGGGGATGAGAAGAACACTTCTAAGGTTTGGCCAGAGACCTGAAAGATGCTGACAATAGGGAGAAAAGTGCCCCTTGCTAACCGGGCATACTGCACAAGGAAAGTCCACTCCAACTTGCTGAGCTAGGTCAGGCAGTGGAATCAGAAGAGGAACACCAGAGAGAATCCAAAGAGTGCTGAGGGGAGAGCCTGTCGCCACAAACACAAACTTAAAATGATAAGGGATGGCAAACATCAAGAAAAGGACCCACAGAGGCCAAGGTGTAAGGCTGGGCAACATGGTCCAGGGTCAGAGGCACAACGCACCTTGGCAAGGGAAAGATAAAAGCGTGGTGCACTGTGCAGATAACTTTACTTACTGTGAAACGGAGCCTTAACTCCCCAAAGCAAACTGAGGTATTATTCCTTGATTGACATGCTTGGAAATTGAGTCTTACCACACAGAAAGAACAGAGAAAGCATTAAATGACTGAAATGATGCATGTTGGGAAACTGAATCTTAATGCCCAAAGCAAACCGAGAAAGCATCACACATTGGCATGCCGCTTGCCCGGGGATACTCAGTCCCAATCTCTACAACAGATCGACAGATCACTAATTTTGGGACAATGCTATATAAAGATTTTAGGACAATGCTATATAGAGAATACAGAGTCCCACTCCAGGAAAATCCCAGAAATAACTTAACAAACGTCATGAATACGGCTAAGCATATAAGTATCATACTCCTAAAAAACATGATGCCATTGACATTAATGCAAATATAGACTATGGAGCAAGTGATGTCTGAAGCCCAAAGAAGGGGGTCAACCTGGACAACCAGAAAAACTCTTCAAATAAAGATTGGTTTACCTTTCTTACACAGGGTGTGTCTTAAATTATCAGGCATGTTGCAGAGGACTATAATAAAAGAGATGTACTCAAAGACAGCCATGACAAGTGCAGCAGAAACGCAGAAAGGTAGAGATCTGTTAAGTGTCTAACAGATAATATTCCAAGAACGATTAAATGACAAAATCGGAAGCCAGGCAAGCTTTAGCAAAGATATCGAACCCTTTACATGTGATGAGGGAGGCCCGAATTAACATTTTCCGTCTGTCACCATATCGGACCGCAGAAACCTTTGTGAAATACATACAGGGGATGAATGGTGAGGCAGCCACCCTCACCAGCATGTGCCAGGACACTCCCCAAAATATGGAGCAGCGGTACAAATAGAGCCAGGCCACTGCATGTTGAGCCATTGAACTTAGAGCATGGCCCCCGGTCATCCCTTGTACTCCGTACACAAAGAGAATAGCTGCAGGCCAGGCCCTATGGGCTTTCTGTTCAGCAAAACTGAAGGTGAAACACAGCCACATACCATGCACCATACAGAGCACCTACAGGGCAAATCTGTGCATATCTCCTGGTTATGGTTACCAACTGCGGCAAGCCAGAAGAAGGACTCAAACCAGAAGACATTATTTTTATAGAATGTATTTAACTTAAAGACACACACCTTTCTAGCCCTATTACTAAAAGGGGAGTTCCCTTCCTATCAAACTATACTAAGGTGCTCCTTAGTAGTCAAAATAACAAAAAGTTTCCTCTGTACAAACCTTGCTTCTAAAATGGCCGTACCACTTAAAGCACAAAAGAAATTTTGGCAGAATATCCTGCCTTCGAAGTCGTTTACTCCGACTCCTCTCAGAGTTCCCAAGGAGTTAGTTCCTCCTGGCTTCAGTTTCACAGTTGATCTGGGGTCTTGTCAAAGTTCAACAAAAAGAAG
Source organism: Ambystoma mexicanum (assembly GCF_040938575.1). Classification (NCBI taxonomy): domain Eukaryota; kingdom Metazoa; phylum Chordata; class Amphibia; order Caudata; family Ambystomatidae; genus Ambystoma; species Ambystoma mexicanum. Next base: position 984,892,190 of record NC_090930.1, read on the forward strand.
AGTCTTTCTATTTTGCAACTAAAAACCTCAAGTTCCTGAAAAGATCCAATGTCCATGGTTTCTAAGTGTAGCGATATATCCTCAATCTCTCTCTACCACTTGGCTTGATTTCCTCTTACTAGTTTTGCTTTGTGTTCCTCTCTGTGTTTCTCTTGTCTTTGTACTTCACTTGTGTGTGTTTTTTTTTCTCCATTTCACTTGTTTTATGGGGTCCATGTGTTAAAATCGCTGCAAAAATGGCCGTGGACACAAAATATCGCAGCAAAAAGACTGTGGTTTTGCCGCTACAATGCATGTAAAGGATGCGGAGAACACCCAGCAACACCTGGACCCATTATACTATTTAAGGGAAGCGGGGGAAACTCCTGCAACGCCCTCTCCCCTTAAATGGTATAATGGGGTAATCCTCTACCGGGTCAAACCATGCGATTCTTTGCACAGGTGATATTTTTGCCACAATTTTATCACTGCATACCGTTTTATGGAGCCCCTCTGGTTCCCTTGATTTTCCTGACCCCAATGTTCTATGAGCCGTTTGGCAATTTTCAATACTCGGGTTTATGGAGTTTGTGTGCCAGTCAATGTTACTTATTTGCTTTTTTCTCTTTGGGCTATTATACCATTTGTGTATTTAAGGAGATTCTTCCTTCTACTTTAATTCCCTGGTCTGACTGCCTTCCTCCACTATGAGCAACCAAGGTACCTTCTTAGCCATCGGGTCTGCTCCAGCGAGGTGGCATATGCTCAAAAGCGGTGGCATTCTCCACGCTTTTTGGCTCTTCGCCTCTGGACACGTGTACGTTTTGTGGTCTGCTGATCACAGTGGTTCTTTGTGGTTCTTTCTCTTCTTTACGAGCAGAGGACTCGTTCCTCCCTCGCGTTGTGGGCTCGGCATGGATTTTTGGAGCCCGGGGCCACCACAGTTTTCCTACTGTCATGCCCCAAGAAAAGTCTGTCTCAACTAGGCCTTGGTTTCGCCAACTCTGCCCAGCTCTCTGCCTCGCCGACGGGGTCTCCATCCTCCTCCTCCCTAATTACTCGCTATAGCTGACCTCGCTGTGAAGTGTGGTGCTGCTGATCAGTGACACTCCACGTTGGTGATCACCTCTGATTACTGCTTCCTTTTCACCTCATTCAAGGGCAATCATGACTATTCTCAATCCGGGATCCAGAGGAAGTGTGTTGTTGATTTGTGTTTGTGAAGTTCATGGAGTAACTAACATTGTCTTGAGCCACACAAGTAAAAACACTTTCAACATAGAGTTTCACGGCTGAATTACATATCTTCTTGGATTCCCACATAGGCAGAAACCGCTTTCACTGTAGGGAGTTCCCCAAGGAAATGGGAGTCCTTTTTACACTGAAGGGAATCACTGCCACTAAGGCCCCGTTTTGCCAAACCCATCAAGGGGGTTTTTACCTAGCGGGCTCACCTCGCTAGCCTCAAAGGGGGTGGCTCCCCCAAGGGAAGAAGGGACAAAACCTCCAGATTCATCACACAACCCAGCCACAACCTTCTCTAATCACAATGCGAGTCACATGACATCAAAGATTACATTACTAACGACATCAAAGATGAAAAACACAGCCATGCCCCAGCTCATGGATATCTGGGTGCAGTGGCCCTTAACTGAGAGCTCATAAGGTATGGCATGTGACCATTTCCTGCGTGTTCGGTGTTCCTGGTGGCAATGACTGCAGGACAAAGCTTGTAGCCACGCCCTGCAGGACCTGCACATTAGGTCTGACCTGCAGCCATGCCCAGGTGCATTGCTTGTACAGATAGCACCCAATGGGCAGTGGCAAGGGGCTCAGAGCATAGCTTGTTGCTATGCCCTTCCAGCATTGTGCCTGCAGGGTGTGGCCTAAAGCCATGCTTGCGGGCACATCTCTTCAGTTTTGGCCTGTGGTCAAGCTTTCTGTAGTGTAAGGAAGGCATGGTATCAAACAGTAAAATAGACACAAGTCATCACAGTTCAAGGGAGTTTATTGAACTTCAACTGGGTTTGTAAAAAGCCTATCTAGTAAATATATAGGAGAAAGCTACGACAATCAAATAATAGTAATGCAGTCCCAGTGGTGTCTTATCAAAATAAAAGGGCCTATACTAATACACATATTGCCAATCCTTAGTTCTAAATACAAATAGTGTGGGAAACAATGTTATGCAAAAGAAAAGTGTTCATGAAATGATATGTCAGGATATTTAAGCTGTTGGCTTCCCTTCCCCACGTTTTCAGCATGGGACAAGGTGGCACACTCGAGTTTAGCACACTCTCAGGCTTCTCTAGCACGAGGATGCAGTTCAAAATCTCCACATCAGGGCCTTCTGTGCCAAAGTCTCTTTGCTATTCAAAGTCTCTTATTTCAGAGGGCCTGATGCAACACGACAAACATTAAAGTTCCTTTCTTCTTAAGATTTACCATATACAACTTCTCGGGTGGTGATTCACGATTCACCTCGGGGTCAGACGCACTTACATAATGTCCTTAGGATTTTCACATATCCTCGGGTCCCCCTACGCTGGGGTCAGACCCACTTTAACACCATCCCTTTGTGTCCTCACCTTACTTCATCGCTCTTCTGCCTTCGACACAGTCAACCATGTCATCCTGCTCAACCGTCTCCGTGATAACCGGGAGATCACCAGTCAGGCCCTGGCGTGGCTGACTTCTTTTCTCTCCGATCGACCCTCCCAGGTTCAACTTGGGTCCTTCCTCTCCTCTATCTCTACCTGTGGTGTCCCCCAGGGGTCTAATCTCTCTCCCTGGCTTTTCAAATAATACCTGGCACTTCTTGCCTACAGCATTGCCGTGCTCAGCCCCAACTTCCAGTGCTATGCGGATGACACTCAGCTCATTTTCAGGCTACCTTCAGCCACCTCCTCTCCCTCTCTCACTTCTGACTGACTGTCCGCCATCCAGGAGTGGTGTGCCGCCAATAATCTCTGCCTTAATGCCAGTAAGACCAGGATTCTCCTCATCGGCACACCCACACCCTCCTTTCCTGTCACTCTCTGGCCAGCCTCTCTTGGCCCTCTTCCTCCTCCCACCTGTGAGGCAAAAAACCTCGGGGTCATCTTCGACTCCACACTCTCCTTCTCTCCTCACATTTCTAACATCTCTAAGAAGTCACACTACCAGCTGCACCTCCTCAGAGGTATTCTTCCTTTCCCACGCCTTCCCCTAGAAGCTCACTGTCTCCAGAGTTCTGGTTCTCTCTAGGCTGGACTATTGCAACAGACCTCTTCTAAATCTGCCTGCTTCCACCCTGCACCCTCTGCAACTCATCCAGAACAGGACTGCGAGACTTGTCCTTGGCTTCAAGCCCAGGGATCGTATCTCTCCAGGACTGAAATCTCTGCACTGGCTCCCAGTGGCTGCAAGGATTAAGTTCAAAACCCTCTGCATTGTCCACAATGCCTTCTGGGGCCTGGGGCCTCAATACCTTCAACTCTCTCTTCCTAAATATCTTCCTTCCCCAGCTCTTCGCTCTTCCGCCTCCAACTCCCTCAGGTCAGTCACTTCTCCAAGCAACGCGTTGGTGGTCGATCTCTTTCTTCGTCTGGGGCCTCCCTCCGGAACAACTGTCCTGCCCCCCTGAAACTTGAGAACCATCTCTGGTTCCGGAAGCACCTCAAAACCTTTCTCTTTGCTTCTGCTTTCTCTCCTCTTCTCCCCTGCTGATTTCCTGGCTGAAACTGACACTGCACTGGCTACCTTGCAACCCCGCACTTGGGGACTGTTTTTCTGTATCCCTACAGTCCCTTTACCAGCACTTGGCACTTGATGCCTGCACTTACCCTTTTCCCTTGCACTTGCCAGCTGCTGGCCGTACTTTACTTATTCTTATTTATTCTATTTTCCCTTCTACTGCACTTTCCTCTCGCACTTTCCCCTTCTCCCTTCCTATGCACTTGCGCAATTTGAATGTCACCTGGCCTAGTAGGATCTTGTCTGTCTTCCCTCTGTTGCCCCTCCCTTGCCTCGTTGTGCCTTGAAACACTTGTGTATAGGTGTGTTATAAATGCCATATCATATCATACCATGTTGTCAGGATTTCACGTATCCAATTTTTCGGGTGGTTCACTGTTCACACTGGGCCAGCTCCCGGGCTCAGACCCACCTTAACACAAAACCTTCAATTAGTCTCCCTCCACCGGGCTCGGACCAATTTATCTACTTTCCAAACTTTCTTTACTTTATCAAAATTGAAGACTGTCGACTGTGCGCAGGATTTTGCTTGATCCGTCACAGGACCACTTCGATTCACAATTGTTTGTAGACATATAACACTTTCAACTTTCACTTCTACCACTTCTCAGCTGGATACTTTACAGAGACCTTCAATTGAGCACCCACGCGGTGCCCGACCACTGTCAAAGGTATTGTATCTTGGTTTCAAAGTTCAATCACTCATCAGCTGTTCAATGTTACTTGCGTCTTTTATCACACTCATTTTAACAATGTTCGTTTCAACGCTCACCATACAATGTTGATGCTTCAAACCTTGGCTTCAACACAGACCGGTCTTTTATCATTCTCTCCAACTCACCAGCTGTTTTGATTTCACTGATGCTGCTTTATTTTTGGAGCCAATGACGGTACAACGGCGGCTGGTAATTCTCCCCACCTTCATTATTGGCGCGGGAGGGCCCGGGGTATCTCCGACACACAAGGCAGGATTCTTCAGCCTGGTTTCCTGGTCTTACACTTGCTATTCTCAAGGTTCCTGGAAAATAATGGTTCCTTGTCAGAAAGGTCAAGGGAACTTCCCTCCTTGCGATCCCCTTTGGTTTTGCAGTCTTTCGTCTCTCCTTCAGCTGCTGTCATGAAACTGCTGTTTCCTCGTGTGCTTTGCCTCGGTCAGAGTGTGCTCTCGTGCTCTGCCTTTTATCCATGTGGGGAAGCTTAATGGGAGTCAGGTGTGTGTGATGGTTAGTAATTGCCTGACTTTGCCGGACCATGGTCTTGGTACACGTCAGGTATACTGCTCGGGTGTTAGTCCGTTTTCTCCCATAGCGGGCTGTCCGTGCCAATGTGTTTGTGTTTGTGTTGTAAAAGGGGTGGGGGCATAGAGTTCCTAGGTATCCTACCTGGTAGGATGTGGTAAATGTGTTACAAGGAAGGGGATACCACGTCTCACCATCTAGTGTCCCACTCCCCGAAGACCCCCTCACCCAGGTGATGCTGCCACACTGGTCCACTCCCAGGAACTGGATCCAAAAGCGAGGGGTGTGTCCTGGCCACCTGGATGACAGGTCTCCGGGGACTAGTTAGTGAGTCACCTTCTGGTTTCTCACTTGCCCTTCCCCTATGCGATGTAGCCGCATCTGTTTCATAGGGAAACAGAGAAAGGAAATAGACGTTCCCCTGGTCTTTACCTTTTCAGTGCTCCACGGTGATACAGTAGAGTGTGTAAGGAAGGCATGGTATCAACAGTAAGACAGACCAAAGTGAGCACAGTTCAGAGGTGTTTATTGAACTTCAAAAAGGGTTTGAAAAATGCCTATGTAATCATAAATCTAAAGATGGGAGCAAACTACGATGATCAAATAATAATAATAATAACGCAGTCCTAGTCAAAATAAAACAGCCTATACTAATAAACCTATTGCCCATCCTTACCTCTAAATAGAACTAGTGTGGGAAACAATATTACAAAAAAGAAAAGTGTTCAAGAATTGATATGTCAGGATATTCGAGCCGTTGGCTTGTCTTCCCCATGTTTTCAGCATGGGACAAGGCAGCACAATCTAGTTTAGCACAGTCTGTGGCTTCTCTAGCACAGGGGTGCAGTTCAAAACTTCAACATCATGCCCGTCTGTGCCAAAGTCTCTTTGCCATTCAAAGTCTCTTCTTTCAGAGGGCCTGATGCAACAAACAAGCGATACAGTTGCTTTCCTTTATGTTATTTCACATATACACAATTTTCTTAGGTGATTTACTATTCACCTCCGCCGGGCTCAGATCCACTTTAATGCATTGTTCTCAGGATTTTCACGTATTCGTTTTCTCGGGTGACTCACGGTTCGCCCCAGATCCCCCTCCACCAGGCTCAGATCCACTTTCACACAAAATCTTCAATCAGTCTCCCTCCACCGGGGTCGGACCAACTTTATCTACTTTCTTTGCCATCAACTTTCTTTACTGTATCAACATCGAAGACTTTCGATTGTGCACAGGATTTTGCTTGACCTTTTGCAGGACCACTTCGATTCACAATTCTTTGCCACTCTTTCATTTACTCTCAGCTGGATACCTTACAGAGACCTTCGATTGAGCACCCATGCAGTGCTGGACCACTCTGACAAAGATATTGTGTCTTGATTTCAAGGTTCAATCACTCATCTGCAGTTCAACTTTACTTGCGTTGGTTATCACATGCGTTTCATACAATGTTCGTTCCAGTGCTTGTCATACAATGTTGCTGCTTGCAACCTTCGCTTCAACACAGACCGGTCATGCATCGGTCTCCCCAACTCATTGGCTGTGTTGATTTCACTGATACTGCTTTGTTGTTGGAGCCAAGGACAGTACCACGGCAGCTGGTGATTCTCCCCACCTTGATTATCGACGTGGTTGAATCCCGGGTACCTCTGACACACAATGCGGGCTTCCTCAGCTTGGTCTCCTGGTCTTACACCTTCTATTCTTGAGACTTTGTGAAAGTAACGATTCCTTGTCAAAAAGGTCAAGGAAACTTCCCTCCTTGCGATCCCCTTCTGGTTCGCAGTCTTCTCCTTGTGTTAAGCTGCCATCTTGGAACTGCTGCTTCCACATGTGCTTTTCCTCGCCCAGAGTGTGCTCTCCTGCTCTAACTTTTATCCATGTGGGTAAGTGTAATGGAAGTCAGGTGTGTGTGATGGTCAGTAATTGCCTGACCTTGCTTGACTATTGTATTGGGACACGTCAGGTATAGAGCTCGGGTAACAGTCAGTTTTCTCTCGTCACAGACTGTCTGTGAAAAAGTGTTTGTGTTGTAAAGGAGGGGGGTGCGTGGGTTGATTTCCAAAGTATCCTACCTGGTAGGATGGGATAAAGGTGTTACAGGGAAGGGAATACCGTGTCTCACCATCCGGGTCCCACTCCCACTCACCGAAGACCCCTCACCCAGGTGATCCTCCAGCACTGGTCCACCCCCAGGAACTAGATCCAAAAGCGATGGCCATGTCCTGGCCACTTTGATGACAGATCCCTGGGGACCAGTGGGTGAGGCACCTTCTGGTTTCTCACAGAAGGCACAGAGATCCTAGTTGCAGTTCCGGCGAGGCATGATTTTCCCAGGCGTGTAGCTATGCCTGGTTGTACTGCTCTTACCTGTGGTGCCCAGAGTGACATGTCTGCAAAGCATGGACTGTGCCATGATAGGAAGTCTGGCAGTTTGAATAGTCACGGCTAAATCTGAGGTTACACGTGTGAATGTAAAGTGGTGTTAGTTTCTCAATGTACTCCATCACAAAGATGTACAATGGTTTGTGGGCTGTGCACATAAATTAGATCCTGTTTGCAACACAGGGCCAGTTGAGCAATTTTGTATTTCGTATTTCTATTAGTATTTCCTTCTGTAAAGTGCAAGGGGGAAATGTGATCAGAATTCCTCAACCTCAGGCACTGTCTGGCTGGCTTGTTCTAGATTCTCGGAAGATTCTGCAGTTCCACTGTGGGAAGGCCTGAGGGGACTATGTTAAGGCAACCTACACAATGATTGGACAAAAGGAACAAAAATGTCTTAGCAAAGCCAATATTTGGGTGAAATGCATGCCAGCAAGTCATAACAGTGCTGTTGTTGCTGAGACCTTTACAAATACGTGGCAGATATATGATATTGCAAGGTGTCAAATAAGTTTTTTTTTAAATTGGAGTAATACCATTCCATGTAGATTGCAAATGCTGTCCCTCTCAAGAGGCATTTTATTTGTGTTGTCTCATCCATCACCAACAATCTGATCTGCCCTTCTCAGGGAGACGTAACTTTACGTAACCCAGAAGTAGATGGGATTTTAAGATTCGGGATGTTGTCCACACCACACAAAGATGCTCTCCGTATGAGGGTGGATCTGTGTAGATCGTCGAAGTACATCTAGAATCGAAAATGAGGATGGTGGATTGCCTGGGTCAAATTGTGCATATACATGTTCAAGAGTAATGGTTTCAGTGTGGCCAGTTTGGGAGACCCTGCATGTGATACGCTATGTGGTAAAGACTGTGCCACTGGAGACAATTGTAATGCGCTGGCTGCAACTAGAGGGAGGGTCTGGGAGGGGGGTGGAATCTAGTTCACTGTTACCAGTAACTAGCCAATACATTTCCATTCCTCACCCAGGCAGGATTCTTTTTACCTTTGGAGGAAAGCTATACCACAGCTAAATCCATGGTTTGTCTGAGAGGAGAGGGCAGTCTTAACAAAAGGTACAAACATTTCAGGGCAAAAATGCCACACACAATCCCTGGAAAATGTTCACACAATTTACAATTACAAGTGTTTCCAAACTATTCATGCAGACAAATTGTTCAATCAGTCCATGCATGATTCACAGTTTTGAATGTATGAGATATCTTTCTATGTTTGGCCTAGACCTTTCTAACTCACCTCCCTGCCTAATCCCATCTTGTTCATGCAAGAACCGCAACATTTCTCCAAAGTACCTGCTCGGTTTTTTGTTGAGTCCTCAAAATGCCAGTTGAGCGCAGATGCCCAATGCATTCCATGGTCAAAAAAGCAAGGCTCTGCACAGACCGTTATGGAGTTGCCACATCCAACTTTTACTAGCTTTATGCTGCTTTGACACAAGTGTGGGCCCACATTATATCATTTTTAGCTGGCACAGTGCAAAGGTAAGCCAGTGCAAATATGTATTAATTGCATTTTTTCCACTGGCACAAAATGTCTATAATGTTTCTGTATTGCCTCCGCCATCACTGTCATGATGAATGCTTACCTGGCGAGGGGTTTGGTCGATAGAACCCTGTAATATGGCACAATTTCCCAACTGCTCAAGCAAACAACAGCTGTCACCAAGTCGCAGGAAAACAATCAGCCAATTTCAAGCCTCCCTTGCCCCAGCAAAATACAGAGAAGTGAGATGACAATTGCAAGTGTGTTTGGAACTTAACCTATTCCTGGATGAACGATTCAGTCAAGTTTCAGACTCGGCACAGACACAGAGCCGACCGTAGCAGTCATCAGAGAAGAACATCACCAATCTTGATGAGGAACAGCAAACGGCTCTGGTACTCCTGGACTTTTTGGTCGAATATGGATTTTATGGTCACATACAATATCACTGTTGGGGTAGATCGATTTTATCCCATTAGAACAAAGAAATTCATGTTGCACGCACCACATCAATGTTACAAAAATGTATGCAGTGGCCACCAGGGGGCACACGGAAGAAAAGCATCACTGTGTAAGCTCCGCATCCGCAGGTCCATAAAGAGAGTTGAGGCCCCGCTTAAAGACCCCCCCAGGAATATCAACGAATCGAGGGCGGTGTGAATCCCCCCACCAGCAGGAGAAATCCCGATAAAAATCGGATGTCGGAAAGCCTTAAAAATCAACGACCAAGTTTGCGGCCACAACGAGAACCAGCAAAAGCAGGGGAAGCCCCGCGAGACTGCGCATGTACCGGCAGGCCAAGTGAGAGCGCCCGAGCAGTGTCCTGAAGCCCAGGAGAGCATCCAGCCCGACCGCACAGCAGGCGGAGAATCGCATAGGGAACCCCCGCCCCCCTGGGAGTGAAGAGTGGATGCCACCACAGCGGGACACAAAGCCTCCCCGGACTGGAGAAAAGCACCGGTAAGAGACGCGCGGTGCCAGCCCCCCTGGCCATACACAGACAGTGCAAACTGTGAAAAAGGCCCACAGAGCCCTGCGGGTGGGCCCCCGCCACTGCGCTACCAGCCCGGAAGGCTTCAGGGCACCGTTCCCGGTGGGGGGCCCACCAGCTCAGCTGCCGTGGTGGGTGGAGCCTTCACGCGGCCCTCTCCTGCGGCGGCCATTGCAGGGCCGCGGGGAGACCCTACAGATGCAGGAGAACCCGTGAAGGCTTCAGGGACAGAACAGGAGGCCCCCCCAAAAAAAAACAAAAATAGAGAAATAAAAAAAATATAAAACAAGAAACACACGGAAGATAGAAGAGCATACCACGTTACAGCCCACACCCCAAAAAATGAAAAAAGGAAACAACGTGAGGCACCTCCCCACACCCCAGAGAGCAGTACACACCGAAGCAGCATTAAAGAACTCCACTGGTAGCAAAGTGGAAAAAGAGTGAAAGGGGCAAGGATCAATGCACACCCGAACAGAGCAGGACAGAAAAGTACAGTTGAACACCACAGCCGACACACTGCTCCGTCTCACGTGACCAATGAGTAAAAACTAAGCAGATAACCTAAATAAATAAAGGCCACTCAGGAATATCTCATAACCAGGAAGTACAGCAAGCCACAAGCCCCCTATATGGAGCGAAAGTGAAACAGACGACAACAAGGCAATCCACCTACCACTCATATCTCAGAAAGAGTGCAAAGCCGCCCCAAGGAACCCGTAAACCTCCAATTAAAACACTCCCCACAAGGCACCACTACCCAGCAAGAGACAAGGGACCCCACTTCGAAGCCTACAAGCCAGCAAAGGTCACCAATACTGAGGGTTGGGCCCCCATAACAGGGGCGTGTGCCTCCTCAGGTGAACCAACACAAAGAAAACGAATGACGGCCACCCAAGAAGAGAGGTGTGAACTACACAATACCCTTGCCTAAGGCATCCCGGATAAAGCGCAAGACGCTTAAAGTGCCCAATTGTTCGTTCACAGAGGTCGAGTGCCACTAAACCTGACCCAACTGTAACCGAAACCAAAGACACAACCTACCGCACCAAGGGTTGGGCCCCCGGAAAAGGGGTGTGTGCCTCCTTGGTCGGTAGCGACCATGTATGAACACTAAACAGAAGCTTGCCAGATATGCCTATGTTCCGCCCTCACAGCCCCAAGGCCCGAAGACCACATTAGCAATGGATACAACCGAAACGGGCGCTGCTGCCAAAAGGGGACATCGCCGCACTACTAAGTGAAATCAGGAACCTGGGAGCCAACCTGGGCGGCAAAATTGACAAGATAACCCAAAGAATGGACAACATCGTGGAAAGACTCAAAGGGGTCGAAAACAATCAAGCCTCAATAGACACCCTTGAGACACAATGGACCTGCGAATAAGAGAAAGGGAAAAAAGAGAGGAAGAATTCCGACTAAAGATGGACAATTTAGAAAACCGGGAAAGAAGGAACAACCTGCGTTTCTTTGGTATTCCGGAGCAAGAGGGTGAAACGGAGGGGGACCTCAAAAAAACAATCCATGACATTATCAAAATCCTGACGGCCGACGAGGATATTGATGAACCCAAGACAGAACGGATACACAGGGCTGGAGGGGCACCCGGTGGTCCAAGGTCAGTCCTCGCTCGATTTCATAGGTACCAAGACAGAACCAGAATTCTGGAAAAAGCCAGGTCAGGAGGTCCACTTACACTTGGTGCCCAGATTACGATCTTCCAAGACCTATCCTCACTCACCCTAGCCCTAAGATGCCTATGTAGCCCACTCACGAAATGGCTTAAAGACCAAGGCACAAGATACAGGTAGGGATACCTCTTCTCCCTCACATTTGAACACAGAAGTAGAAGAATACAGTTGAAAACCGAGGAGGAGATCCGAGAACGCATAGCGGACCGCCTAGGGATGGCCCCAGAGGACGCATACCGAGAAGAACCCGGGCAAAGCAAAGCACGATGGGAACTACAAGGACCAAGGAAGAAGAGAGTGAAGGGCTCCAGGAAATACAGACGTGGCAACAATACACCAGACAATGACAAATGAGAAAGATGCCTGATGGACCAGAACCGAAACACAGGAGTCATGAAGTGACCTGACCCGTCGGGTCAATGACAATGGCGCAGACCAAAGCGCCTACCCAATGACACGGGACCAGCGAAGGCTAAGAGGACACCCTATGGAAAGAAGAACATGATGACAAACGGAAGTCCGGCCCAAGAAGGGTCTGTCCAAGTTAGACAGAGAGTTTCCTCCAAGAAACAAGATATATAAGAGGAGAAGTACGAAAGGTTCTGTACGCCAAGCTGGGAACTGAATATTGGGGCTCCAGGAAAGCCAGAGTAGGCATATTAATAAGTAAGGGACTCAAAATGGAAGTCCAAAAAACATGGAAAGATGTAAGCGGAAGAGCACTTATGCTAGTAGGCAAGATACAAGACACCCTTATCACTTTCCCCACTATATACGCCCCCAACACAGGTCAGTCTAAGTTCCTTCAACAAGCAATCCCCAAAATCATGATTGAAGCCGATGGAGAAGTGATTATAGGCGGTGACTTCAACATGTGGGCGGACCCGTCGCATGACAGACAAACTGGTAACCCCCAAGGTAGCAATCCACCGGAAGCCAGCCGCATAGAAGTGATCGAGATGATGAACACATACAACCTGATAGATGCGTGGCGTCACATTCACCTTCTATTCTGCACCACATGCCACGTACACCAGAATTGACTATATGTATCTCTCAATGGGCCTAAAGCAAGCGATGACCATATCAGAGTTATCTCCCATAACGTGGTCAGACCATGACATGGTCATAGTCAACCTCACTCAGTACGCGTTACCCCACAGGAGCACGAAATGGTGCAACAATGAATCGCTCTGGAAGGACCCCATATTCCGCGACCAACTGGAGAAAGATATCAGCGAATATTTTGAACGGAATAACACAGGAGAAGTCTCAAAACAAACAGTATGGGAAGCAGGGAAGGTCACCTGGAGAGGTATACTAATGAGTCAAGGAGCTGCAAAGAAAAGAGAATGAACCCTGATAGAAAACAAGCTCAGGAAAGAAATAACACAATTGGAACGAGATGCACAATCCACAGACACGGAGAGAGAAAAAAGAATAGCTGAGGCGAACCGGAAGAGCGAGGAACTACGCCAACTAGAGATAAATCAAGCCATCCGTAAACTCCAATTTCAGAAGCAGAAACAGTATGAGAAAGGAGACAAGGCAGGTGCACTCCTGGCTGCCAGATTAAGAACTCAGCAAGCAGAAAGATGGGTATCAGCCATAGAAAATTAAACGGACCCACATGCAAAGCCACTCGGCAACATCCCTGAAGCCTTCGCCCAATTCTATGAGAAATTATACACAGCCAAACCACACCAGATGAGAAAGTCATCACTGAATATATGAATGATATAACTATGCCAAGACTAACCGAGGAAATAGCCGAGGCACTCGAATCCCCCATCACAGACAAATAATAATAATAATAATAATAATAATTAGGCTTTTATATAGCGCTACAAACCCTCAGGTATCTGAGCGCTGCTTATTATTACCCACGGTGTGTGGTGCTCATTTATCGACCTCGGAAGGATGAAAGGCTGAGTTTGGCCCCGCCGGGATTCGAACCTGCGTTAACAGGCTCTGCACGGGTGTCAAAGCGGGCGCTCTACTCGCTGTGCCACGCCATCAAAAGACTTCCGTCTGGGAAAGCCCCAGGAAACAATGGCTACATCGCAGGATTCTACAAAACTTTCATTGGTCCTCTCCTCCCATTCATGGTCGACCTCTTCAACCACATTCTCCAGACCGGCATTGCACCCGACTCTTCCTCCGAGGCACTCATCACAGTCGTTCCGAAAGAAGGCAGAGACCCCAAGCAGTGCGCGTCATACCGCCCCATTTCCCTCCTCAATATAGACGCCAAGATATATACACGCGTCCTCACAGCCAGACTCGAAACGCACATGCCCTCCATAATCCACGCAGATCAAGTCGGATTCATCCTTGGTAGACAGGGGGGCAGACTCCACCCGCAAGACCCTCCACCTGATACATGAGGCCAAGAAAATGTCAAACACACCCGCACTGCTCTCGATCAACGCAGAAAAAGTGTTTGACAGAGTCGAATGGCCCTTTCTGGAAGCAACCCTAAAGAAAATAGGACTTGCCCCAATTCTTCGCAGAGGAATAAAAGCAGTATACACCTCACATCGAGCATCCGTAGCAGTGAACTCACAGTACTCACGATGGTTTCCACTGACAAGGGGCACGAGGCAAGGATGTCCGCTCTCGACCATACTGCTTGCACTGTCCCTAAAACCCCTAGCGCAGAAGCTCAGAGCAGACGTAAGAGTAGTGGGGCTACGTGTACAGGAACGGGAATCCAAACTAGCCTTGTATGCAGATGATATCCTTCTTCACGTCCAGAACCCCTTCACATCAATACCACGCGCCATACAACTCATCAAGGAATATGGACAGCTATCGGGCCTCAAAATCAATCGGGCCAAATACATCCTCTTCCCGCTGAAAGAGCACACCCCACAGCAGGTATGATAATTTACCAAATTAAACCTCCCTCATTATTGGGGGGCCTACACTCCGCTACCTAGGCGTCAACCTTACGAGAAACATAGCCGGCCTTTACGAAGCCAACTTCCCACAGCGCCTACCTGCCCTGAAAGCCGACCTAACGAGATGGCAACCGCTTACGATCTCATGGAGGAGCCACCTCAACGCCATCAAGATGGTTTGTCTCCCACGCTTCCTGTACCCATTCCAAGTCCTCCCAATAAAGATCCCGGAAGGCTTCTTCAGACAACTGTACCGTACGAAACGCTGATACTCCCGAAGGAATAAGGAGGAGTCAGCCCCCGAGATATAGATAAATACTACCAGGCGGCCAAGCTATGAGTCCTCGTTTCCCACGTAAGAAACAGAAATGACTTGCAATGGGTACAACTAGATAACGACAACCTGACGCCGGCGATACTCTCAGAATGGCTGTGGGTCCCACAACCAAAGCTCACATGGAGATTACGTGAACACCCCATCCTGGGAACGATATGGGAAATATGGAAAGAAGGCAAAGCGATGACAGGGATAACAACCTGGCCATCCCCCTGAGCCACTTGTGGGCTCCAGGAATCAAGGAGTAAATCCCTGAACACGCCAGATACCAAACGTGGTTCGACGCAGGGCTTGAAAGAGTTGGAAAACTATGGAGGGAAGACAAATTAATACCAATATCCAAACTGGAGGAAGCCCTCCAACTGCACCCCATACCCGTATTCCTATATCTGCGATTAAAAGGTGTTCTATCCAAACGGGAATGGCACTCCAAAATACGCAGATAATTAACCACCTTTGAGAAAATCCTCGACACGACCACACGAATAAAGGCCTAATATGTATGTACAAAGCCCTGATCAACAAAAACCAAGACTTCGCTTCGAACCTCAGAGACAAGTGGGAAAAAGACTTCAAAGGAACATTTTAGCAACAAGCCTGGGATATGATTTGCAAATCACCATCCCAGATATCGATCGCAAGGCAATACAACCTCCACGCAGTAAAGCTACTCCACAGATGGCAATACAACCCGTACAGACTTTCCAAAATGTATCAGACCAACAGCCCGAAATGTTGGAGAGGGTGTAAAATGAACGCTGACTACTGGCATATGTGGTGGGAGTGCCCCACAGTACGCATATATTGGAATGAGGTGCGAGAATGGATCAAACAGATAGATGGGGTGGAAAGGACCGCAACACCCCTCCTGACCCTATCCAGATTAGAGGAAGATGAAGAAGAGCTGGTCAGGACACAAGGACTAGCGGCGCCCCTACTACTAACAGCAAGAGCAGGGCTGGTCATCAAATGGAAATCCCCATGCCTCCCAACGAAAATTGAATGGATAAACATTGCCATAAACATATATACGATGGAGAAAATTACTGCATCACTCAACGGAAAAGCCGCACGTAATGAAGAATTATGGTGTGAATTCGCCGCCCTCCATGCCTCAAACCCAAGCTAAATAGTGAATTAAAGATCCCAACATGCAACCTACTCATAAGATGGAGGAAAGCCTGTACATCATGCATCCACAGCCGATAATGGTGACAAAGGCAAATTGCCGAAACACACAACCAAAGAAAAAACATAGCCTCTAATAAAAAGAAGGAAGAACCTCAGCCAACGATCTCCACAGAAATAACCGTCTGTCTAGGGGGGGGAGGGAGGAGGGTAAAGAACACAAAGACAATAATGGGAGGGGTAATGACAAGATTGAAAATTGTTTAGTTTGGTTGAACTGTAGTATTCGGATGTGGTGACATCGATGTGATAACGAAGTTTTACCCGTTTCCCATTATTTGTATGTACAAAAACCAATAGAATTTAAATTGAAAAAAAAAAATAATGAATGCAATATTGTTACAATGTTGCAGTTTTGCATGTATCTAGGATAAGTTAATTGAGGTTTGTTAAAGGTTACTTTAAGTGTTATTTTGTGTCTAGTGTGACACATTTTAGATTTGCATACCTACAGCAATATAAATTGTGTAAAAAGAATATGGGAGCACATTGTGCAACTTAGCACAATGGCCCTCATTACGACCCTGGCGGAGATCGTGGTGCAATATGCACCATGGAGCACGGCGGAAAGCTGCCGATACCGCCATGGGAGTTGGCGGATTTACCGCCCCATTCCGACCTTGGCGGGGCGGTAAATCCCCATTCCCCATTTTACCCTTCCCCATTCCCATTTTTGCCCCATAGGGTATAATGGGAGTGGGGAAGGCGTTAATTACGCCACCGTAAAATACGGTGGCGTAATTAACAACAAGGTCCCGTAGCGCCATGGATTTCTCCGCCCGGAAAAACCAGGCGGAAACCGCTCCATGGCGCTAGGGGAACTCGTAGTAGGGCGGAAGGGTCCGCCGCGAATACCGCTGGCGTAGACCCACTCCGCCAGGGTCGTAATGAGGCCCAATGAGATTTAAAAGCTCATAATATAAAGTAGAAAAGGGCTCTTGAATGAAAAATACTTTATGAGGGCATGCAGTAGTTTTGAACACACATACATAAAAATAAATATGCACACATTCTTCTTGAGAAAACTGGCTGGCCAAGGAAGAGGTTGGTAGAGTGACAGCTGCAACCACATGGGAACGGTTATTTGGAGCTGAAATAGAATGGCCCAGGGTTTTCGGCCTGGAAATTGTTAAGTGAGTGGCCGAAGAAGCATTTGCCACCTGGCACTATCAATTTAGGGTTAGTGTCTAAAACTGTAACAGGGTGACTGGGAGTGGAGATACCCGCGTGCCTATAATAAGGTCAAATAGATTAGCAGGAAAAATATTATAATGGGAACGGAGGCCAGATGGATTGAACTGGTGGTCTCACACTATGAAAAGGCGAGAGGATACCAAGAATAAATATCTAGAGTGTCAGAGTGCTTGGAGTTGGTGCCCGATCAAAGGAGCCTTTTGGTAGCTCTCTATAGCCTCATAAAGTGTCCATACATAAACCATGCATGTCAGATTTAGTGTTGCAGGTCTGTGACCAAGTGGAAGCTGTACTAGAAGTGTATTGTATGCCATGTTAGGGTTGTGTGTCTTGCAGGAAGCAACCAAAGAAGAGGGTTAGTCTTGTATTTTCAATGTAATGAAAAGTGTATGTCTAAAGGGATGGTGACACAGTGTAAGGCAGCCAATGAGATTGTGAGGATTAGATATCCTTCTATAGGGCCAACCTATTTGTATTTTGGGTAAGGACTTGTAAGGGAACATGAGGGAAATGTGGGAGTGTGTTAAGTGTTCTGGAAAAGGATATATACTGTATATGTTCTGTGGTTCAAAGAGGGACACAGGTTAGTTAAATATCCAAGGAATTGTCTAGCTTCTCTCCCAACGCCCGTTGTAAAATAAACTTAGTTTAACGACAGCGTACCTTCACTTCTTGAGAGGTGTCCCGTGTGGTGAGGACTGCTACTTGGAAGGCTGTAGCCTTGCTCCAATAGACCTCTCTCTACACCTTATTTATTTGCGCCCGTCTTGCTGCTAGGCCGCCTGACATTTTCCCTCATATTCCGAAGAAGGGTTCATCCCACCTGAGTCGCCTTCCTTCCTTCCTCCTTTGCTGCTAGAGCAGATAAATACCCCCTCGGCGACCTGTGTGCTGTTGTGCACCTTATTCGTCTGCACCTGTCTTGCTGCTAGGCTGCCTGGTGAGTTCATTGTGCAGTTTCTCAGTCTCTTCTATCTACCCCTTCCATCTCTCTGCCCTCTCCCTCCATGTTGCTCTCCATCTCCCCTATCTACTCTAACTGCTACACTATCGCCTATAATACCTCTCTCTCTCTCTCTCTCTCTCTCGAAGCCTGAAAGAAAAAAGTTCAAAAAAGATATCCTAGTCTCCAATCCAGGACTGCCAATTGCTGACACCTATGTCAATGCTTCTTGCAGGCAGACTGTCACAGACATTCTCTTTGTCATTCCCTTTCTGGACCGATGGACTCCCCCACATGGTCTTTGTCCTCTCCCCTTTCTCTTCATCGCCCATTAATGGTGGTACTCTTGGCATACTCCTCATCCTCTAGGTGCATCATTAATATCTATCAGAATGGCACTGTCATGTCCCAGGGCTCTTAGCGCAGCCTCCTCCTTCTTGATAGGCATCTTGCATCTCTCTTCAACTTCCTCCCTTCTCCTGCCACTGCTCTGTCTACCAAGCCTCCTGCCCCTTCACCACCAAAGACGGGTTTTTACACATCCCTCTGCCCCTCCTCAAAAGACCTTCAAAGGTGGCAACCAGCTTCACCTAGCTACCCTCAACTCAAGCTCTGCGGTTAAAAGCTCCTCTGATATCTGTCTCCTTCTTGAAGACTTTGATCACAACGTTCTCGCTCTCACTGAGACGTGGTTCACTGCCAGCTCTGTCGCTGCTTTTGAAGCACTCCTCCCTGAAGGCTACAAGATCCTCTCTCAGCCCAGGCCTAACCGGTCTGGAGGCAGAGTGGTCTTGATTTTCCCTGGATGGGTCCCTGCCACTATCATTCCAATTCGGACCTACTCTTCCTTCGAATTCCACATCTGCAGGCTTGGTGTCTCTCCAACCGCCTCATGGACTCTTGCCACCATCTACAGGACTCCTGGTCCAGTCTCCCTCTTCCTCTCGGAGTGGTCTGACCTCACCTCTTCGCTTCTTGCCTCCACCTCAAAGCTTCTCCACCTCAGAGACTTAAATATTTACCTTGACTCTCCTGACTCACTGCCTGCATTGCCTGTCTCCTTCTCAGTCATTTGACCGATGAAGCGTGTGTCAGTTATTGCTTTTGCCGCCACTTTCATTCCCCCACAGCCCTTTTCCAGAGACCCCCACACTCACCCTGCCCTTGCTAATCTTCACCTCTCTATCACCAACACCCTGGACATCCTTGCCCTGTCATGAGGATCCGCATGAAGTCTGCGTCCAAGCACAACACCTGGTATGTCTCTAACCTAGCCTCTCTGGAACGCAAGTGCAGGGTGGCTGAGCGGAAGTGGCAGGCATCAGGCACATCCTCTGACAGAATGGCCTTGTCTGATCCAAAGGCAATACTGACTCTCCATCCACTTGAAGAAGAGGGCCCATATCCAAGCCCGCATCTCTGGGTCGACTAAGAACACGGGCAAACTGTTTAAAATCTTCAAGGAACTCGCCAATACTACTGCTGTCTCCTCTTTTCCCCTGCCATCCCCTCTGTACTTCACTGGCCTCCCACTTCTTAACCAGAATTGAGGACATCATGTCCCCACTTTCCTCCACTCCCTTCTCTCTTCCCTCCCCAGCTCTCAGGCCTCCCTTGGCCCCCTTCTCCCCTTCCCTCTTTCTCGCCCATAGCACCAGATGATTTCTCTAGCCAAGTCTTCTCTATGAAGGTTTCCTCCAAACAGGTGCTCCCCTGCTCCTCCAGAACTATCAAGGACAACATTGCCTCCCTTGCGACAGCCTTGGCCGATTTCTGTAATCACTCCTTTGTCACTGGCTCCATCCCGCTACCCCTCAAGCACTCTCTTGTGCATCTTCTCCTCTGCGACACCTCCTGCCTGGCTAACTACTGCTCAAAATCCATTACCCCCTGAGCAAACTCCTGGAGAAGCTAGTAATCTCCCAACTGATCCAACACACTGAATCTGTTGGTTGTCTCCCTGACCACCAGTCTGGCTTCAGACCAGCCAGAGGCACAGACCTGATCTACTGAACACCTGTGATGACTTGCTCTCAAATCTACATTCCAACTCTCCATCCATTCTTAGCCTTCTGGATCTTTCCTCTGCCTTCGACATGGTAAATCATGCCACCCTGACAAATCGTCCCAGTGACACCCATCACAGGCCTGGCATTGGACTGGTTGACCACATTCCTCTCCGACCGACCTTCCCAGGTCCAACTTGGCCTTTTTCTCTCCCCCATCACATTCTCCACCTGCAGCATCCCTCAAGGCTCTATTCTCTCCCTGTGGCTCTTCAACATCTACCTCGCCCATGTGTCCCACATGATCTCCTTCTACTCTCCTCACTTCCAGTGTTATGCAGACGACACGCAGCTCTCCATCAGGCTTCCCCCTCCTGCCCCCTCTCCCTCCTCTCTCATTTCTGACTATCTGACTGCTAATCATGCGTGGTGTGCTGCCAATGATCGCTGCCTTAATGTTAGGCTCACCTGATATCTCCGGGGGCGTCTGGAAGGCTCTGAGATCTGGAACCCTGGATGTGTAGTTGCCCAGTGCTGAATAATGAATCTTAGTTATTTGTAGGGTGAGCTATCTGTCCTACGTTTGTTGTGCAGGGGCGCTTGACGTTTGTTGTTGAACTGCCCGAGTTGCTTCACTGGTGCAGTACGCCTTCCTTGGGCCCAGGCCTGCTGTGACCCCGAATTTGCTGGTAGGCAGGTAGGTTTGTTAATTGTAAGTCTTTGTTCTGTTTATGGTGGGAATTCGTCTTTATCTCCTCCATTTCAGGTGCGAAGGTCTTGATGCTGGCGTGCCGGATGGAGAGGCATGTTTCTAGGTAAAAGAAAGCGCGAAGCGCAGCGTCTTTATTGTCTTTTAAAGCTATCCTGTGTTTTCTTCTTCTTCCTCTCACAGGCCGCTGTGGTGCTGCGAGTGGATGAGAGCGCGATGAAAAACAGGCCCCCGGAATCCGTTAAGTTAAGTACAGCACTTTGCGGTTGTTTAATATTGAAAGTGAACCTGAATATGTCTCTTTTCCTTTGCAGATGTTGCTGTGGTGCTCCAGATGGAAGCGTGGCGTAGCGCGATAGAATTCAGGTAAGACTGATGGAATTCGATGTTTTGGAAGCGCACGTTCTAATGTTGTTTTTCCCTTTCTCATTATTGCAGGTCGCAATGTTCGAACAGCAGCTGTGGTAGCGGTTTGCCAGAAGTCCTTAAGCTAGTACTCACAGGTGAGTGATGTTTCTTCTTCTCTCGGTTTCCACAGATTGCATCCCAGTTGAGATGCTGAGTGCTGGATGGTGTTTTCTCAGGTAAAACAGAATAATCTTGTTCTTGTAGGATTACAGGAAGATGCTGCAGACCAGAAGCTGGACATAGTGAGCGTCACACTGCTGGTTGCAGAATAACACAAAGCGTGTTCTGCAGTCAGGGTGTGGTTTATATAGCCCAGGGAAAGTAGTTCCAGGCCTGCCACACACAAAACACTAGACCGCATGGCTTGGTTCTTAGAACTAGACTGTGTGGGTGCTTCCATATTGGATTTAAAGGCCCATGTACATAAATGGGACCTAGTTTGTACAGCCCTTCCTTCCTACATATGAGCCTGGCGCCAAAGGCGCCAGGAGCCCTTTTGCAGTGGTTTTAAGGCCCTCAGGGTTCTGGTGGGACCCTGCTTGTGGCACAACATGTGCCCCCTCACAGTGGTCATGACAGAACTCCCCCACCCCCAAGGCCCCTCTCATGGTATCCTTCCTGTCCGGTCCGGGTTTGGTGGGGTTATCCAGGTGAAACCACTTAATCAGACATGGGGCGTGAATATGTTTACTTGGTTCCCAAGGTCTGTCTCGAGGCCCGTACCCTTTCCAGTCCACTAAATAGTATAGCTTAGATCTGGAACGTTTCAAATCCAGGATGTTTTTAACTTCAAATTCAGGCTCTCCCTCAACTAGCACAGGTTTTGGTGGTGTTAAGACTCAGGTTCCTGGTTGTAAAGGTTTTACAAGTGACACATGGAACACCGGATGAATTTGCATGCTTGTGGTAAGGCTAAATTACAGCCACCGGATTTATCACCGATTCGATGGTATAGGGTCCTAGATATCTTGGACGAAAGGTCCGGGTACCTTTTATGGGCACATGTTTTGATGCCAACCATACTTCGTCTCCAACTAGGTAATCAAGAGCTTTCTTTCGATGCCGGTCCAAGAATTTTCTTTGTCTTTGGCTTGCAGTAAATGTTCATTTGCCCTTTTGAAGGCTTGGGGTATGCTTGTGTGTAGAGTCTTTACCGCTGGCATTTCCAAGGTCGTGGGGGAGTCTAGTTCAGAGGTACGTGGATGTCTTCCGTATATTGTGTAGAACGGCCTTTGTCCCGTGCTGGTGTGTATGGAGTTATTGTATGTGTATTCTGCTATCCATAACAAGTCTTTCCAATTCTCTTCCACTAGATGCAGCATGCAACATAGATACTGTTCTAATGTCTGGTTTGTTCTTTCTGTTTGTCCATCCGTCTGGGGGTGATGGCTAGTGGATAATCGAACATCGGTTTGTGCCATGGTACAACATTTCCTCCAGAAGTTGGATTCAAATTGGCTTCCACAATCTGAGATTAGGACTGAGGAGAAACCATGCAGTTTTATAATCTGTTCAAGAAAGGCTTTTGCCGACCGGTAGCGTTAGGAAGTCCTTTGAATGGAATGAAATGTGCCATTTTAGAGAACAGGTCTACAACCACCAGAATGGTATTAAAACCGTGACAGGGAGGTAAATCCGTAATAAAATCAAGAGAAAAAGTACACCAGGGAGCCGGTGGAATATCCAGTGGTTGTAGGAGGCGTAGCTGGTTTCTGTTTTTGTGATTTATTCTGTGCACATATCCCACAGGATAGAACGAATCGAGCAATGTCCTTACGCCAGGTGGGCCACCAATAATTCCGTTTAACCTTGGCTAGAGTCTTAGCAATTCCGGGATGGCATTCGATCAGGGAATCGTGTTAACCAGACATGACCAAATCTTGCAGATCTTTACTTGGTAGATATAGTCGTTCCCTGAAGTAGGGTAATCCATCCAGAACCGTGTGATGTTCATTTTGGGAATTCCATTTCTGCAAGATCTCGGGGTTCATTAAGGTTCGAATCTTATCTTGAAGTTCACTCAGAGTCAATGTGGTGGTGAGGCCCAGTAGTTTATCACTTGGGATGATGGCAACAGGGTCCAGGGTACTGTTCATTTTCTCTTCAACACCCATACAAGACAAGGCATCGGCCTTCCCATTCCGAACTCCCGGTCGGTATGTTATTATGTAATCGTATTCTGCGAAGAATAGAGCCCACTGCAACTGTCGTGACGATTGGGCTTTTGCTGACTTTAGGTATTGAAGGTTTCGGTGGTCTGCGATTACTGTGATGGTATGTCTGGCACCTAATAGATACTGCCGCCAGGCTTTGAAGGCTGATTTTATTGCCAACAATTCTTTGTCTGTAATTGCATAGTTAAGTTCTGGTGGTGAGAATTTAAGTGACCAAAAGGCCACAGGGTGTAATTGGCCTGTCTCTGGCTCTCTTTGAGAGAGAACTGCTCCCATGGCTACGCTGGAAGCATCAGTTTCCACTATATAGGAGAGATCAGGGCGAGGATGTCGTAAAATTGGCGCACAGGTGAATCTTTTCTTGAGTTCTTGAAAGGCCTGTTCCGCCTCTTCAGTCCATTGGAATTTTATGTTGTTTTTTCTAAGTAACGATGTGATTGGGTGGACTATCCGTGAGAAATCTAGAATAAATCTGCGATAAAAATGTGCAAAGCCGAGCATGCTTTGGGTTCCTTTAAGTGAAGAAGGTGACAGCCTATTAAGGATGGCATCTACTTTGTATAATTCCATCTTGACTCCCTTTCGCGAAAGAACAAAACTAAGGAACTCAACTTCGGTGACATGGAAGGAGCATTTCTCGAGTTTATTGTACAGTTTGTGCTGGCGAAGTTTGGCAAGGACTGAGCGAACATGTTCCACATGATCTCTTTCAGAGGGGGAATACACCAGAATATCGTCAATATAGACCAGGGCACAGACATTGATTAATTCCCGTAATACATCATTCATGAAGTATTGGAATGCTGTGGGAGCGTTGCACAGCCCGAAAGGCATTACCAGATATTCGTACAGGCCATACTTGGTGCGAAATGCGGTTTTCCATTCATCCCCTTTCTTAACATGTACAAGGTGCTATGCTCCTCTGAGGTCTAGTTTGGGGTAGATTCGGGCATCCATGACTTGGTCCAACAGTTCCGGGATAAGGGGCAAAGGGTAGCGTTTTTTTACTGTGATTTGATTAAGTGTGTGGTAATCGATGCAAGTCCTCAAATCTCCTTCCTTCTTGTGTGCGAAGGGTAAGGGAGAGGCTGCCGGTGACTTTGACGGGCGGATAAGCCCATTCGCCAGGTACTGATCCAGATAGGGCTTCAAGTGGAGATTTTCAGTTTCCGTAAGTGCATAAATTCGACCACAAAGAACCTGTGCGCCAGGTACCAGGTCGATCTGACAGTCATAGGGCCTATGTGGCGGTAATGTGTTAGCCTGTTCCCCTTCTGAAAAACATCTTGATAATCCTGATATTCTTTTGGTAAGGTGTCCATTGGTTCCGTGATCCCCGATGCTATACCTTGAACAGATTTCAGGTTTGGCTGTGATATAGATTTCTGGTAGCAAGCGTGGGTGCATTCGTCAGAAAAGGTCAGTCTCTTTGCACGCCAGTCTATGTGGGGATTGTGAGTTACTAACCATGGCATCCCTATGATCAACCAGAACTGAGGAGCTTTGATGAGGTCAAACGTGATTGCTTCTTGATGTCCATCCTGACAAAGAAGGGTTAAGTCTGTTGTGCATTGGGTTAGTGGTCCCGAAGCAATTTCTGGACCATCAACAGTAGTTACCTTTTCAGTTGTTGGTTTTGTGCACATGGCAAGTCCCATTTCTGTTGCAAGATCTCGATTTATGTAATTACCAACTGCTCCGCTGTCTATATATGCCTCTATGGCATGCATCCGTGACGGTCGTTGATGATTGATCAAGGTTACTGGTAGTGTGAAATGTGAGGTCTGTGACTCATCCTTCTCGCTCGACAAGCGGACCGCTACGCTTGCCGGGCCTGGTAGTTTTCTGATTCCTTTCCATCACCTTCTTTCTCTGTAGCGCCTACCACCTTCCTTGGAGGTTTCACTGGGCATTCTTTGAGGTAGTGACCCGATTTACTGCAGTATAGGCATAACTGTAGCTGTCTCATCTTGTCTCTTTCCACCTTGGTTAAATGGGGTCATACTCCTCCAATCTGCATGGGTTCTGTGGTATTTTCTGATGGATGTTGAACATTATCTTTAGAACGTACGTACATGGCACGATTTTCGAGTCTACTTCGGTCTGTTCTTCGATCCTGTGATATGTGGTCTAACTGAACTACCAGGTTGGTTAACTCTGCACAGTCTTTAGGTGGGTCTACCACTTGAGCAAGGACATCCTTCAGGTCTCCTCGTAGGTCCTGATCAAACAACGTGGTTCTTTTATCTTCTGGCCACCCCGCTTCTACAACCAGTCTATTAAAGGTGGCAATATAAGTCAGCAAATCTTGATTCCCTCGGCGGAGGGACAGGAGTTTGTTATCAAGAGCTTGTCCATGCAAGTGTCGAGCAAATAACTTTTCCATTTCCTGTTGAAAACCCCTGAAGTTCTGCAGTAATGGGTCATGCCGGCTCACTAAAGATATCGACCAGTCTGCGGCACTTCCACTCAAATATGATAACACGAAGGCCACCCACCCCATGTCGTTTGGGAAAGCCCCAGGACTACAAAGAAAATAGAGGCGGCACTGGTTCATGAATGTTGCATACCTTCCGGGGTCTCCATTAACCTGTTCTGGTGGTGCCAGGGGTACTGTTCCCAGCAACGTTATCTGTACTGGATTGACTGATGATGGTGCAGCGACGGATGGGGCAAATCCGGGCAATGGAGCCTGCCCCACCCGTGTTTGTAGTAGCTGTTTGCTTAGTTCATCAGTACGGTCTTTTGTGACTATTAACTCTCGTTTTAGGGCATTGGTTTCCTGCTCTGTACATCGGCACGTAATTGGCCCAAAACCTGGGCTAACTGATCAGTTTCAGATGTCTCCATGACGCCCAGGTGGATAAGGTTTAAAGGTTTTGTGTTCTGTTACGCTCACCTGATATCCCCCCGTGACGTCTGGAAGGCTCTGAGATCTGGAACCCCGGATGCGTAGTTGCCCAGTGCTGAATAATGAATCTTAGTTATTTGTAGGGTGAGCTCTCCGTCCTGCGTTTCTTGTGCAGGGGCGCTTGGCGTTTGTTGTTGAGCTGCCCGAGTTGCTTCACTGGTGCAGTACGCCTTCCTTGGGCCCAAGCCTGCTGTGAGCTCGAATCTGCTGGTAGGCAGGTAGGTTTGTTAATTGCAAGTCTTTGTTCTGTTTATGGTGGGAATTCGTTAATGTCTTTATCTCCTTTTCAGGTGCAAAGGTCTTGATGCTGGCCTGCTGGATGGAGAGGCATGTTTCTAGGTAAGAGAAAGCGCAAAGCGCAGTGCCTTTATTGTCTTTTAAAGCTAACCTGTGTTTTCTTCTTCTTCCCCTCACAGGCCGCTGTGGTGCAGCGAGTGGGTGAGAGCGCGATGAAAAACAGGCCCCCAGAATCCGTTAAGGTAAGTACAGCGCTGTGCGGTTGTTTAATATTGAAAGCGAACCTGAATATGTTTCTTTTCCTTTGCAGATGTTGCTGTGGTGCTCCAGATGGAAGCGTGGCATAGTGCGATGGAATTCAGGTAAGACTGTTGGAATTCGATGTTTTGGAAGCGCGCTTTCTAATATTGTTTTTCCCTTTCTCGTTATTGCAGGTCGCAATGTTCGAACAGAAGCTGTGGTAGAGGTTCGCCAGAAGTCCTTAAGCTAGTACTCACAGGTGAGTGAAGTTTCTTCTTCTCTCGGTTTCCACAGATTGCAACCCAGTTGAGATGCTGAGTGCTGGACGGTGTTTT
This sequence comes from Ambystoma mexicanum, assembly GCF_040938575.1. Classification (NCBI taxonomy): domain Eukaryota; kingdom Metazoa; phylum Chordata; class Amphibia; order Caudata; family Ambystomatidae; genus Ambystoma; species Ambystoma mexicanum. The sequence goes on from NC_090930.1 coordinate 984,919,296, forward strand.
CTCAGGTAAAACAGAATAATCTTGTTCTTGTAGGATTACAGGAAGATGCTGAAGAGCAGGAGCTGACACGGTGAGCGTCACACTGCTGGTTGCAGAATAACACGAAGCGTGTTCTGCAGTCAGGGTGTGGTTTATATAGCCCAGGAAAAGTAGTACCATGGAAAGTATTTCCAGGCCTGCCACACACAAAACACTAGACCGCATGGCTTGTTTCTTAGAACTAGACGGTGTGGGTGCTTCCATGTTGGAATTAAAGGCCCATGTACATAAATGGGACCTAGTTTGAACAGCCCTTCCTTCCTACATATGAGCCTGGTGCCAAAGGCGCCAGGACTCGCTCCAAGAGCCCTTTTGCAGTGGTTTTAAGGCCCTCAGGGTTCTGGTGGGAGCCTGCTTGTGGCACAACTTGTGCCCCCTCATAGTGGTCATGACACTTAACGCCAGTAAGACTGAGATCCTTCTCATTGGGACCCCAGCTCCCTCCCAACCTCTGTCTGCCCTCTATGGCTCCCCTCCCCTCACCCTCTTGTAAGGCAAACAATCTTGGTATCATCTTTGAATCCTTTATCTCTCCTTCTCTCCTCACATTGCAGACCTTGCAAAAAAGTCCCACCATCAGCTGCACCTCCTCAGAGGCATTCTCCCTTTCCTCACCTTTCTCCAGAACCTCAATATCTTCAGAGCTAGCTCTGGTCCTCTCTAGGCTGGACTACTGCAACAGCCTCTTTCTCAATCTTCCTTTATCCTTCCTTCGCCCCTTCAACTAATTCAGAATAGGACTGCAAGAATTATCCTTGGCCTCAAGCCCAGGGACCGCATCTCTCCAGCCCTAAAATCTCTCAACTGGCTCCCAGTTGCTGCTAGGATAAAGTTCAGGACCCTTTGCATCATCCACAAGGCGTTCTGGTGTCTGGGACACGCTACATGCAACTCTCCCTCACTAAATACGTCCTTGCTAGAGCCCTTCAGTCTTCTAGCTCCAAATCTCAGCAGATCAGACGTTTCTCTAAGCAGAGAGTGAGGGGGTTGAGGGGTAGATCTCTCTCCTCCTCTGGAAAGGTTTCCCTGCTGCACTCAGGCTTGAGCCGGATCGCCTTAAGTTCCGGAAGCTCCTCAAGACCCTCCTTTCCTCTTTGTCCTTCCCTCTCACAATCCCCTGCTAACACCCCTGTCTGCCACAGTAACTGGCTGCCTGGTTCCCTCTGTGTTCTACAGGGCACCAGCCCCCCCGCCCCGCCTAGTCCACCCCCTCCTCACACTTGGCATGTGCACCCTCACCCCCTGCACCCCATGCAATCCCTAGCACTTGCCCTCCTGACCTCCCTAAAGCACTTGCCTAGCCTATGTGGCCCTGTCCTCCCCTCCACCCCACCTTCCACTTGCACTATCTCCTCTTTAACCTGCACTTCCCTTCCCACCCTAGCACTTTGCATCTGGCGCATACCAACACTCCCCCCTCCTCGCACTTGTTACTGCACTTGCATGATCCGAAGGTCCCAAGGTCTAGTAGGACCATTATTGTTTGCACCTCCATTTTTGTCCTGTGGTGCCTTTAAATACCATTTGTTGTATAGGCTCCTTACAAATATCCAATTAATAAAATCAATGAGATGATAAAGAGCTTCATTGTTTTGCTCTGGTAAATTCTTCCACTTTTCACTCGGACCACCGAGAGTAGATCTTACAAGGGCCCCATTAATGGAACCTCTGGAATATGTGAGGACTTGGACACAAGTTAGCTATAAGTTTGGTTAAAGACTTTTATTGAACATATAAGGTGTGGGAAAATGCCTCTCTGACCCTACTCTAAGAGGTATTTCCCTACCTAAACCAAAACGAATGATCTGTCTGTGTCAGGATGTCCAAAACAAAAAACTGTCCTGTGTCCACATTTCTATTCTCACCCTAACACTATAAACTAAATTCCAAGGTGAAAATGGAAATGTATTTAAACTTGGATGGTTTAGAAAAGTGTTCCTAAAGGAAGAATAAATGTCTCCAACACAAAAGTTCTTCAAAGATAAAGGTCCTTGCTCCAGAGGGTGGTTCCTTCCCCTGGATTCCTTTTCAACACAAATATTCTTTAATCAAATGTTCCTTGTGTCTTTTTTGGCCCACAATAACACTGACAGACAGCACTGTTTGGCTTTGTAATTCTGTCTCTTTCAGGATTCCAGGAATACATTTCTGCCAGGGTTTTGGTCCTTCTCGTCTGGTCAACACTACTTTTCTTAGTCCTGATATTTCTTCTTAGGGCTTCTTGTATCTTCGACACACTTGCAATTGACTAGTAGGGGCAAAGTGTTTGTCTTAGAAGCAAGACAATGCATAGCAACACAGGTTAGAATACTGGGTTTGCACTTAGAAACTGGTCCCCGGTATTAAGAATGTTATAAAAGAACAATAATAATATTTATACTCTCCTGCCATTGCTTCTTTTATTCATACACTTTTAAGTGCCTGTTATACTCAACTGCCAGGACTTCTGTTCATACAGGGTCTCTGCCTGCTCCTAAAATTGCACATTTACTTTGTGGTGTACTGTATCTTTTTGATATATTATTCTGTTCGAGTTTTCCATGTACTTGCACCACATACATTCACATACTTGCAAGGGTCTTGTTCGTAATTCAATTCCCCTTTTTACAAGAAGCCCTTTTGCTTTTTCTCGCTCTGTTGGTTTATCATTATCTGCATTGGGCGAGGTCGCCGATACGCCCCAGTGTCCCCACTGTCTCTGCGTGGACTCACCCACTCTTGTTGGCGTTCCTGGATTCTCCGGCCGTCAGCTGGTGAATGCACTCTGAATAAATCCATCTCGCGACCACTTTCTATTCACTTTCCTGTCTCACGCCTTCCAGTTGAAACGTCTGCTTTGCTCCAGGCTCCGGTAAGTGAAGGTCTGCTTTCAGTCACTTGCGTGCGGCAGCTCCTGGTGTTCCTACAGCGTGTCTTGCTTGTGCAGCAGCTTCTTCCTTCTTGGTCGGTGAGCCATCTGGCTCCACTATGCCAGTCTGCGCTTTTCGGTGTATCGAGCCACGCAGAGAGGTGCAGCTCTGTCTTGCCAACAGCCGATGTCAACTCTTTGCTTCTGCTCTTTAAATTTCCCGGGCAGAGGTGTATGCGAGCAAAAACTAGAGCGCTCGCTGGGATTGTAACTTCTTTCACTCTGCATTGCACAAACTCCCTTCCTCGTGCACGTATTTTGGTAATTCTGGGAAAAGATGTCAATTTCTGATGATTGGTTTGAAAAACTTTAATGAGTATTTTCAAAGGTTTAAATGGCAAATCAGTCCTGGATGATTGACAGGTGGAACTGGAGAAGGCGGTTTCATAAGGCAGACCATTTTTGGAAGGTTGGCCTATGGGTCTGGAGGAAAGGTTTTCCCTATTCTTCATAGGAGGAGGAGTAGAGATGTGACGATATGCCATTAAGGTCTTAGCTATGGGAGGGTTATTTTCAAGGGTAAAACATGGGATACCAGGTCTCACCCAATGAAGCCATGACATCTCCCCGGAAGTTGTCCCCCACCACCCCATGTGATCATCCCTCAGGTAGCGTCTGATGTTGCCTCGCCATATGGGAGGAGGTCACCACCAGGAAATTGGTGATGACTCCATCGGATTCATCACAAATAGTACCACGTAATCTATGCCAGCCTGTAGTATGAGGTTATGCTTAAACTGGTGAAAAAAGGATGACAAAAACCAGCCCTTTAAATATTTCATTGGCTGCCAGTGTAATCCCAAATCAAGTTTAAAAACCCTGTGTTTCGTGCAAAAAGCATATTAGGGAAAGGGACCTTGAGAAAATAACCTTGCACTTAATCCCATCAATATCACTAAGGTCATCTACCTCCAACCTGCCCCACCCGCTGACCTATAGACCACTTACTATGGACAGATCATTGTGAGTACTGAGTGCTAATCTTTGTAACACTCTCAAGTCCAACCTGGGAGCAGAACAGAACCACTTGTGCTTCCAAAAAACCTTTGAAAACAGAACTGTTCCAAAATGTCCTATGACAGAACACTGGCTTATTGGCGACCAAAGGACGAGTGCTGGATACGAGATCAGTCCTCCCATCTAGCTTCACTCATTGGTAACGCTCCGAAGTGACACCCACTATAAAACTCTAAATAAAAAATGCAGCGCCTGGATTTTTTGCCCATAACAATCAGTCCAGGGCACTCAAAAAAGTTGAAAAACAATACCTGCCCTCCGCATAACATGGGTCGAGAAGTGGAAATGTCGGACACCTATGCCCCTAGGAGCTGAAATGCACTACTCTGATCATCCATTATGCGTCTCCACATTTCCTTTCAAATCCACATCCCTACTCACTACAGCTGGCTGAGACACTGGTAATGTGGTGCTTCAGACAAAGCATGAATAGATTTCAGTAAAACATGCCCCACCACTTTGCAACTAACACACAGAGGACATCTCCTCAAGGTCTATGTAGAGAATAAGCCATTCCTTTCTACAGTTCTACCCCTTCTAAGATTGCCTGTCGCACCTCCGTAGGCACCCCTGTACCTTTTATCCCATACTGCTACTTTTCTCGGTCTGCTATGTAAATGCTTTTCTGACCCCCAAGCACCACCTGCCAGTGTTATACAGAATAACTAAATACAAATGCTCCGTAATATCAGTGATCTCATGAATACCTAATTGATTAGGACGGCCTTCAATAGTGGAGCAATTTAGCATAATGCCATTTCTGGATGCATGCTAACACCTAGATATTTGCAGGGAGAGTTTCCCTTCACAGAGCTGGCAGTAATTAACCTTTCATTAGTGGGGAACTGGCCCGGTGGCTCGGTCTAATTGGCAACTGGCAGTTTAAGAATTGGTTTAGAGCGCGGAAGACAATCTGTAGTTTTGCTGGGACCGAGCTGAGATTTCTTATTTCACGGCAGGTCTCTGTCTAGGTCTTTAGTGCGACATGCGTGAAATACTATTATCCTACTGCGGAGCACCAAAAATGGACAAAGGCAAATTAAATTAAACCCACATTGAAGCTGCGATATGATGGAATCGTTCACAATCCCATACACATGTAAATCCGGGACCCTGGATTTTCATGAGTAAAAGCACGATGTTGCATAACAAACACATGCCAAGAATCCAACATGTGTTGAAGAAAAGCCAATTCCTTTTAGAAAATGGGCTGTCTAGCTTCCAGTCCTCAAAACATCGCAATGATTGTATTTTCTGTGTAATATATTAAATAATAAATCAAAACATCAGACAAACGTGTTTTTTTCTCTACTGGAAACAGGCATTAGTATCAATACTAAATACGTAAAGATTCCCACAACAGACTAAAAGTACTCTTCTTTAAATCCTACAAGTAATGTGGTATGTCAGCAGTCTGAGACAGTCTTTTTCATACCCAAGAAACTAAGCACCAGTCCACACAACTCTCAGGCAGAGCATGGGTAGCAGCATTTTAAGTGACAGATTTCCCTTGTTGATCTATTGGTGAATTGAAATCCTGGATGGCAAAGTGTTCCACGATGGGAATCGGCACTCAGTTTATAAACACTTTGGGCCTCATAAATTTGCCGATCCCGATGTTTCCAGACGGGCAAACTACAAGTCTGCCTGCTGGAGCCGCTGTGCCCAACAGGTCTGACCCTGCCGGGCGGAGCAACCACGGTAGGCAGACTTGTCACGGGAGCACAGGCACCGTTGTTAACACACAACAGTGCTGGTGCTCCTGTGTCTCCATTCTTATCTATGGCAATGGGGATTAACAAAATTGCCGGCACCTGACTTCCCAGCCACCGGACTTGGAATGGTAACAAAGAGGAACTCCATAAACCCCAGGAACTAAATGGAGTGAAAGACTAAAGGTAAACAAAGGGGTGTTCCCATATAAATTGAGTTGAGAAAGTAATTTGTAGACTACCAGCATTTACTGGACTGGTTGGTATAGTGAATAGCGGAACTACGGAGGGTGACCCGATGCAGGTAAGGAAGAACGCGAGGCATGACACTACTGTTAAAGGCCGTCATTTTATGCTCATTCCAACTGATTTTGTTGCCCCCTCCACTTAAGCCTAAGTCAAAGATGTAGCCTCTCGAGGTCAGCTTTCTCTGATTTTGGGCCCATACAATTCTAAGCGGCAGATCGTCGCTTGCCACGTTGGCCGCCATAGACAGCGACTATCTCTGAGTAAATGACGCCTGTAAGATGGGCATAAACCAGATTGTTTCTTTGGACACCCCTCTCCCAGGTGTGGTGGGGAACTTCATCCCCCTTGATGTTCCCGTTGAGAATTAATAACCACCATTCCTCCAAGAGTTCCCCCCATGCCCAACCCCTTCCCTGACTAAGTTCATCAGGACCTGAGTCACCTTTACCGGCCAGCCAATCCATACACCTACTATTCAAGTCACCATATATTGTAATAGAGTTTAGGCCTCTACCGACCCTACAGAATAAAATATCTTTGACTGCTTCCAAAAGATCTATTTGGGAAATGTTTACATTATTCCAAAAGATGTTGATTAGCGAGGTGTTGGTTCTACCAGGGAAGCTTTTTTTATTCCAGACAAGTTCAATTCCCTGGACGTAAGGGTTAGGGTTTGCTAAATTCTCCACCACAACCCAGACCTTGTTAGATGCTCCTGTCAGCAGCCCTGCCGACGGGTGCCCCCTGACACCTCTAATGGCTGGGATGCGGACAACTGAATACCAGTCTATGATGGGCGCTTCTGTCAGCCAACAATCTTGAAGCGCAAACAGGTCCGCATTTCAGAGGTGCACAAGACCAGGCTGAAACAAGTGTGAAAAACCCCTACAGTTCCAGGAAACCAAATCCAACCGTGAACACACGTCGCACACAGGACCTCTTTCATACTGGACTTCCTTGCCTCGCATTAATGGTGGCCGCCACCTAGGACCAGTCCTCAACCCTAACCGGATGACATAAACCATCCTCCCGCACTGCAAAGTCTCTCTCATTTGAGGCCTCCCCCGTGCTCTTATTGTTAATTTGACATTTTCCAGTGCGCAAACCGTGTTCGGGGGCTCTACCCACTGTACCATAGGAGCCGTTATTGGCCTACGTTCTTAACAGGCAGTTTGAAGAGATCGTAACCCCAAGCTCTAAACTCATCCACTTCTGCCAGGACCTGAATGAGCACCATACTTGATGCAAAATGGAGAATTACCTTATCCATGTTAAAACGGTTCCAGAATTCTACCAGAGTAATATCTCGTGAAATTAGGTTGGTTAAAACCTGTGATTTACATAGGATATCCAGCAACTTGGATCGATTTAAGGTAACCTGTTCCTGATCCAAGGTCAATTCCTGGAGAACCAGTTTGTTGGTCAATTCCCCCCTTGTACTTTGCACTTCATTTGTTTTATCTCCCCTTGCAGCTAGTCTCCGATCCTCCAGAATCATAAACCAGGTCACCCAGGGGTTTAAGTCTTTTTCTCATTCCTTACAAGGGTCCCCAGTGTGATTGGTGATCACCCTGTTTTCCTGGATCGTAGTTTGACCCCCCCCCCTTACAGCTAGTCTGCGTTCCTCCAGGGTCACAAAGGAAATCGCCCTGGGGTGTAGGTCTTGCTCCAGAGCAAAGCCCCCTGTGTTTTTTGGGATCACCCTATTACCCTGGCTTATTTCTCTCTCTGGTAGTACCCCCACACTCTGCATAAAGGCCCCCCTTTCAAAGTCCAGAAGTGGGTCCCGTACCTGGTGTTTCCTCCCCACGGTTTCCCACTCCCTCTCACTGTCCAGGTCACACCCTCTTCTCGTGTAGGGTGTTGGAATGAAGGACCCCCTGCATTGATCTACTGCCGTCCGCCCTCATGCTTTGTTTCGAGGCTGGAGGTGTAGACAGATTATGGAGTAGACAGATTATGGATGAACTGTGCAGTCCCCTTACGCCCATTTTTCTTCTGCCCCTTTTTATTTTTTTATTTGGGTCCTCGTGTTGTACATATTAGCCCCTGCCCTTATTGAATATCTCAAACTTATCAGGAGCATAAGCTGCCTCCCCCACCAGAGGCTGATCCGGCCCAATCTCGTTTAACAGATCTCCAGCGACCTGAATGGTGGCTGGGGAAAGACCACCCCTCCAAGTCGCTAGTTGACACACACCTGTCGGCCACCCATTGGCACACTATCCTCGTAGCACATGGCGGTATCTGCAACTTCCACAACCCCACACAATGACAAGGACATAACACTCGGTGGTGATGCACCGACCACCGACATTCACTGGCTTTCTCCCTCCCCCTCAATAATTTGGTCAACCGCCTTCAGGCCCCTAATTTACTCTTCTATATTGGTTATTTTCACCATCGTAGAAGCAAGCGCTTTGTCTTCAGCAGCCACTGCTTGCACTATGTGGGATGTTTCAACACACTGGTCCAGGCCCTGCAACATTACTGTACATTGCTGGCAGCAGAAACATCAGAAATGGCCACTGGAAAGCATGCTGCTCGCTAAAAATCACCCAAAATTGCGCAGTGAAAATCTGAAAAATAGGCCGCCATCCATTTGCCGATCTCATTGAGCACAGGAGACAAAACCCACCATTGGGCTACCGACAAAGCAGCCTGAAACCACTTGAAAATGCAATGCTGATTGCCAAAAGAAACAAAGAGCTGTTTGGAAATCCGTTTTCTTGGTTGTCAAATTTGAGAAAAAAATCATGACTCACAAACCACCACAAAATCCAACAGCCTGGCTGAGCTGTTTTGCTATTCTAGCTAAGAACCCTGTGCTAGAACCAAGATCTAGATCCACAGAGCAGAGCTGTAACCCAGAACCCATCAGATCCAGTCGAAGAGGCCGCGCAGACCAGAGTGCCTTGCTGAGAGCAGAGTCCAGGTGCCCTGAATTCTGTCCGGTGGCAAGTGAAGTCCAAACCTTTGACCAGATCTTTGACAGGCCCATTCCATTCCAAAGCCAAAGTTGTAAGTATTTAGTGTACAACTGTCCATAACCAACCTCTTAGTCTTAAGTAACCCAATCCAACCATTCCAACCTATCCATAACTGCATTATTGAATCTCTTTTGTCAATCCTAATCCTTCTCTCCTCCACATTATCCTTGATAATTATAGTGATAATCATCTTGGCGCTAATATATTTTTCTGGAGAAAGGCAATCGTCTCCTGCAGACAGAAACCATCCGGAGGCGCCTCTGGATAGGTGGCTGGGCTGTCGTGTAGTTTTGCGGCTGCATAGACTCTTTAGTGTTAAGAAATCTTTGTTCCAAATCTTCAACAGCGCATCTTTCATTTAGGAATCTTGACTTTTTGAGAAAAATTTACCTCTACTAAAACCTCTGTAACTTTTGAACCGTATGTCATAAAAACAAAATTTAAATGTCATTTTGAATGTCGTTTTGAAGCTAACATCCTCAGCTTTCAAACGAACCCTAAACGACATTCCGATTCCTTATAGTTTTGCAGCGGAAAAGTTGCCGTGAATTTGCAATTTGGCTCAATTTCACTTCATGTAAAATAGCTGTTTCTTGTTTTCAACTTCTGAATTTCGTTTTCCATCTGCTAATCATTCTATAATCATTGCTAGTGTTGACCTGAACCAATCCAAAGCAACTCTCACTAGTTTTGAATCACATTTAGCAAATTAAAATCAATTTTAGCATTTTCCCATTCATTGCAAATCAAATTTTAAAGCATTTTGACCTGTTTTTGAAGTAGTCCTGTTCTCTCTAAGCTTGCTGGGGGGAAGTGGGATTGAAACTGCAATTGTTGAGTGTTATTCCTGATACCCGTGTGCCCTCATTCCATATCTTCATATTGCATGTTGGGGGGAGTGAGTAGTAACAGGGGAAAGAGTGATCATATTGTCTTTTGATTGAAGTCATCAAGTTTTAGTTCGGTGTTGCATTTCTTCCTATCATTGCAATCTCTTGAACCCATACAAAGTATTCTCTGTTAGATTATTCTTCCTATTCCTACTTCTAATTGATTAATGAGATTGTTGATATTGTAATATCACCTATTGCTGATCATTGTTCATATTCATAAGTGTGATATTCAGATAGTATTCATATTCATAAAAGTATAATCTATATATTGTTCAATTCTTCAAATATATCTTTTAATTTGTAAAACAAACCTATTTCTTGGTTCAGTGAGACCGGGGGAATTCAGAGAGAGTGGCGTTATAGAAGGGTACATCATCCAGAATTAAACAAACGTTTGACATAAAAATATATAAATAAGGGTTTCCATTGGGCATCCCATCCTAGGCATTGACTTAGTTGGAGTGCCGGATTGAAATCACTTACAACTTGGTCCCTCTGAACACTGTTCACTTTTGTCAGGGCAAGTTCCAGGGACCTAGCGACCGACCCCAGTGTTAGTATCAGGTCCCTCTGTTCACAATCAAACATTTGTGGATCACACTGCACACTCTTGGTTCAAGGGCTCATTTAGGTACGCTAATGGATTCCCGTCCTGCGGCTCCCTAAAGCTTTGCAGTGCCTTAGCTCTGCCACTCAAAGGCGGTCGGGCCACAAAATGGCATCTAACATTTGCGTCAGTTGCCCCCTCTGTCCTCGATGGGTTTTGTCCATCCACCGTTGCCGACACCCCTTTAGGGAATACGAAGGTACAACTCAAGGCATTACTCTTAAAAAGGAAAGATACCAGGATTGGTTTCTCCTTTAAAGCCTGCACTGGCAGAGATATCGCTAATGGCTCTCCCCCCCCTGGGCCTGAGTTTCATTTGCGTAGTTACCTGCCCCCCCCTCCTTCCAAACACTCTAGATTGTTACCCTGCCCTTTCGGCTGAGACCATTCGGCAGTGGGGAATATATCGTAGAGTTTGAACTCTGCACCTACCCCTCTCTTCTTTGACCCAATGGTTCTTCACCCTGTGGGAATCCCGTGACTAAAGCCTTGGGAGGCACATTTGGGGGATTACCATCTGCCTGGGCAGTGTACCCGCACCCATCTGCCATAAACACATTAGACCCTTCCAAACACTCAGAAAAGATAATCCCCTACAGGCCATTAGTTCTAGGTCCGTAATTTCTTCCTGGGAAGGGTTGATCACCCAAGACCTATAGCTTCCCACCCCTGGCTCAACCTGAACCTCCTGTGAGATTGGTTCGAGCACTGTGATCCTTGCACATGGCCCACCTGTGGCCCGACACAGGGGGCTGGGAGCAAACTTCCTCCAAACTGTCAGTCCTAGGGTGGCGTGGGTTAGAAGCACGTTTCACAGACAAAGACTCATTCCCATTACTAGAGCGCTGGAGGCAAGCTTTCCTCATGTTTTCAAAGAATGCTTCTTTGGAGGCCTGATGTGTAAGGGTCAGCGACTTTGGGCCATGAATTTGAGTCCCTGTTAAAGTGCTTTTTTCCCACAGATGACAACTTCCATTTACTAATCATTTTCCCTGACTTATCTTCCCCAAGCTCCTCCATAGCCCTGAAGCCATGTCAGATTAGTCAAGTGCGAACTCTTAACTGGATTACTATTATGGTGGAGAGTATGTAGCGGGGGGACAGTCAATCAAACGGAGGCACCAGACAGCCTATTCAAGACTGAATTACAAGATTGAATTAAAAAGGCACCACTTTGGGGCTGAGCAAAATTAATTGAACTAAAAGCTCAGACTATAAATACAAAAGTGGAAATCAAGTGACACAGAAGCTCAAAAATGCAAAGGCATGCATCCACACTGTAGCTAGACACTGGATAAAAACAAAGTAAAAATCGAAGTCAATAAAATGTCGTAGGAATTCTCAACACTTATTTACTCAATTGAATGAATGACTAAATTCACTAAAAAACTCATAGGAATTTCTCAAACGTGGGTAGTCGAAATTAAAATATACAGATAAAACGAGAAATGGCGAAGAAGCGGATCAAAAGGCAGAATCCCCGCAGTCACCACCCTCCACTGAAGTACTGTCAAAGTAAATATATCCTCATACAGAAGCTTGTGGATTAAAGCCAGACGAGGGATGAAGTGCAGAGAATGAAAACATTAGTACCGTTTGGGGAAGCGGCTCAAAGGCGTATGCCCACAGTCACTGCCGACCCCAAAGCAAAAACAGTAGTGGGGAAGAGAGCTCACCACAGCACTCTACCAGCAGGACCTAGAACTGGCAAGAGAGCATAGAACAAACATATGCGGTATGATTGGCCCACAGGACCTCTTGCTCCCCCCATCCCACAGTGTGGTGGCTCACAGGTGTCCCCCAAAGCCTCCACCCACACCAGCAAAATCACGAAAGAAATAGTGTTGAAGCTTGAAAGTAGGCACGTTCAGAAATGACCCGAAGCGCTATGACACGGGCAGCTCTCGAAGTGGGGCTCACCAAAGAAGACCGTTGTTCAGGGTAGTTACAGTAACTAATTCCAAATTTCCTTCCCCCTTTCCTTTATACAGCATTAAAAGACGCCTAAGAAGCCGGACTGCTGGAGCTTGTAAGGGTTTATATCGGCCGTGCCCGCTGTGCCTCCCAAGCACAAGATCCTCCGATAGAGCAAACAGTAGCTAGCAGTAGCGGATGCGAGTAGGAAGTAGCACGCCAGGGTTTTTTTAAATTATGTTGGGCAAAAGCAAAATGACTATGGAGCACTCACAGACAGTATCGAACCACAGGCTCACCTCTATAGCACTGGGGTCGTGGTTCATCCAGTTCGTCCACATTGGCCATCACAATCGTGTAGCGGGTCGGACACCCGGCAGCCCAGCCGCATGAACTGCTTTAACTCTGACTCAACTCCACACCGCCGTGTCAGAGAGTTTTTGTACCAAACTCCTCAAGCAATAAACGCAGAAAAAATCCTCACACGGCTCCCACTGCACAGACTGCTCTAACTTTTACTCCACTCAGTTCCCTTTGAACTGTGTAGAAAACCCTTTGTTTGGATCTGGGGATGGGAGACTCACCTATGTAATGCGAAGGAACATTCATCCTATTATGAATCAGATCATATGTTGTATATTTCTATTGAATTGAGTTGTCATATATTTCTTTTTTGCTTTATTTGTTGTACAAGTGAGGGTCAGACATCCTTTTGTTAGAGTGTTTCCTTTAGTTTAGTTTAGGCAGGGACATCCTGGTCAGAATAGGGATAGTGAGATGTTTATCCAACCTGTATATTTAATAAAATGACTGAAGTTGAAAACCCTTTACAAAGTTGTCCGCCAAACATTTCTGACCTGTCACATTGCCCTCCAGAAATGCATACTCCTTGACCTGTTAGGATTGGAATGAGGTAATGGGTCACAACGATAGCTAAATGAAGAGCCAACATGGCCTTTACTCTCATATTCACATCCACTTGCATAAAGTGACCCTTTACCAGACTTCCCAAATAAGCTTCCCAGGAATTTCTAAAATTAAGTTCCCACCTCCCAAATTAAGGTCCGCTGAGACAAACATTTAAACAGCAAGTCAACTAGTCTTACACACATTGTGGGATGTATTTACCCATGCATCCGAGCCATACCTCAAAACTGTGCAGTACTGACATGGAAAACATCATGATGGCCAGAGCTTCCCAGAAAATGCACCGGGAAATGCATGAAGAATAGGCTGCCACTCATTTTTGCCGATGTTATGGGCACAGAAGGACACTGCCTAAAACCACCATTGGACTACCCACACAGTAGTCTGAAACCATTGGGAATGGCAATGCTGATTGCCAAAAGCAAACCCATAACTGTGGAGAATTCATTTTCTTAAATCCCAAAAAGGGGTGCAGTACCAGTACTCACCACTATCCAAAAGCCGGCGTTTTAAAACCACCAGATTTTACTTTTTTGTAGAAAACTGAATAAATGAACCCAAAACAGGCCAAAGAAAGACTTACTGAGAGGTGGATCCAATGTAAAGTTATATTCTGAAGTGACTTGAAGGTTTATAACAAGACTGGCTGAGCTGGGGATTTCAGCAGTTTAAGTAAATTTGGACTGAAAGACATTAAAAATCTCAAGGTTTAAGAGAAATGAGTGACCTACTTTGAGTGTCACATAGGTTGCAATTGTTTAAATGTCATAGTTTTGAACTTAGAATCAGCATTCTAGCTGCATATGTAAAAAAATTGTCTTGACTTAAACTGGGAAACAAAAAGTGACATTTTATCTGAAACCTGGCTTAAGGAACTGAATTCTGCCTGGCAACTACCCCCATCAGGAGTGAAACTTGAGTCACAGCTGTGTTCCCAGGCCTAGCTGCCCTTTTACTGCTCACACCAAAAGGGATATGACACTTCCCTGATTGAATTACCTGGGCTCTGCAGGAAATTGAACAAAGCCCTGTCCTGACTCAGGCAAATGTTTTATTGGCGGGAGTCGTAAATGGAGCTTCCTCTTGGCAGAAGCTGGGAGGGGCAGGGTCTCTGAGCTTGCCAGAAACTGGAAAGACTGGTTTCTGTACCATGTGACATGAAAAGACACACCTCTATAGCCAGAATATGGTTTTAGAAAAAGATGAATAACTCATAGAGCGGACATGTGAAAATTGTATAAATGACACCATAATTCTTGTGATTTTTCTGCCCACATTTTAAGAGGTTTTTAGAACCGGTGGCATGTTCAGGGGGGGTTTAGCGGAAAAGAGGATATTACTCAAAATGTGTGCATGTGAAAAATCTGACACTTCATCAACTAATGTCCATACTCCTTGCGCACATGTGTGTAAATTTGGGTCAATGTCCGGAATTGCAAAATCAGTTAAAAAGTGAAATATGTGCCATTTCTGAATGCAAGCCCCCAGGAAGAGCAAAGTTTGGACAGGGTATATCTCCTGTGATATGTGATGTGTGCATGTAATTTTAAACCAATGTTTACCTGTGCAAATATGTCTTTTGTTATCAAATATAGAATGTGTGCAATTTGACTGGGGAGTGTCCTCTCTGCAAGCCATAAAATGACATCACTCTGACACAACCTAGCTCCCCCAATCAAGTGAGAAATGAAAGCTTGGCCAATGATAAGTGGAGAGGGGCTGGCTAGTGATGCTGCTCACACACACCCATTTTAAAAACACATAAAAACAGAGAGACAGGACAGATAGGGACTTTCAAATCCATTTGCAGCTGGAAGCTCTGCCGGGAAAATCCATACTTTACCTCCATCAATCTCCAGAGAAAGCTGTGCAGAAAGATCCAGACTTTAAATCCCTCAATCTTCAGAATCCAGAGAGAGAGCAGACCCAGATCACTGTGAAGTGCAGAGACCAGAGTCCCGTCTAAAACCTGACCAGATCCATGGCGAGGCCCATTTCATTCAAGAATATAGTGTGAGTACCTAGAAAACTGTGCAGAACCAATCTCTAGTTAAAATAATATAACCCAAGCTATTTTAATCCAAGTAGAACTGCCTCCTAACTGTCACCTGTCATTTGCAAAGCTGTCACCTGTCATTTTCTAGTTGTAAGCTTCACTTGTCTTTTTGAACTTTAAAAATTCAAATCTGAAAAACGACCTTTATTTAATCGCTCATATCTCCGCGACCGTTTGTGCTAGAGACTTGCATCATCTGGAAGCTGAGATCCTAGGCTTTCTTATGACCCCAAAACGATAGTGATAGTCCTTGTAGTTCCTCTGTAATCGCGCCAGACGCATCCGCGAATTTTGCCGCGATTTGAAAATTTCTCCACTTGCAAAAAGATAGCTGCTTTTGCTTTCCTCTAAAAAAAATCGTTTGCCTCATAAAAACTATCCCTGCATCACTGCTAGAGTGAGCCTGAGCTAATATTAACTTGATTTCACTCACCCTGAACCTCTAAAGGGAATTAAAAGCATTTTAGCATATTTATTTCTTCATTTCCAGCACATTTAAAAGCATTTTGCCTGTGTTTTCAACTTCTGTAGTCTAAGTTGCTGGGTGAACTGAATTACATTTGAATTGCATTTCTGAGAACTGTGTGCTTCCTTCCATTTCCTTGCATTGCATAAAAGGGGGGGTGAATTGCCAGAGAAAAGTGATTACATTGTTTTGTTGAAATCATATTGAGTATTTTCTATACTGCATTTCATTCATTCAACCTGGCATTTCCTTGAACCCTATAAAACATTCTCTTCCACATTATTCTTCTGTCCCTATTTACCAGTGTGCTATCTTATCCATTTCATGTCAACTCCTTAGTGATTATAAAGAAGTGTGCTAGTGCCAGATTCTCCGTTGTTAATCTTTATCATATCAGATTAAGTGTGATATTCAATTATTAATTTATTATAAAGTGTGATAGATATATATTGCTTTACTTCTCAAATAAACCTTTTAATTTGCAAAACAGAACTACTTCTTGGCTCAGTGGGGTCAGGAGGATTCCAAGAGAGGGGTGTTATATAGGGGTAGTCATCCAGAACGCATGAACTGGACATAAAGATATATCAATAAGGGTTTTCATTCAGTATTCTAGACTAGGCGTTGACTTGGCTGTAGTGCTGAATTGAATCCTCTTACAACATGTTGGATACGACAGGGGATCGATAACTTAAAAGTTGACTAAGGGCGATGAAACAATTTGATTGCACACTGCTGTCGCAATATAGCAGTACTAACGGCCATGCTGCAATCAAGAGGTAAGGCATGATGTGGGTGCCTCTGAGTGCATGCATCCCCAGTGCACATAAACCAGCAGAGGACCGTAATCGGATCATGCAGCATCATTGCCATCACATCGTCTCACAGGTCACTCAGGCTGAGGTAAACCCCGCCATGTCAGTAAAAACGACCTCTTTATACCCGCCAACTGAGCCCAGCTGAATAAACTAGTTAGTGCTAAATATAAAAATAGGTTATATGGTTTACAATGGCTTACCGATGCAGTCCTCCAACAGCCTCCTTATGTGTATAATAAAAAGGCAGAGATGTTTGCTCTTTGAAAGGGCTGAGGGGCATCAGCAGCGTATTTGGCTATTGATTTGAGACTATGGGAATCCTACTCTGCGCCGCAACCCACCATAAATTCAAGACATGGAAACAGTGCATGAACCATCCAGCAGCCCATTAAATAGCTGGCGTGAGTTCAGAATGAGTCGGTGGATTGCCTCGTCTGTAAATAATCAGTTAGCATGAAGAAAGAAAAGGGACATGCTGCGTTACAATTATCAGTACTGTGTGGATATAAGCATCCATTTGCCATTTTTGGAAATTACTATGTGATTACCCCCCCTCCAACTGCAATAGTGATAAAGTAATGTACAACCGATGACTAAAGTGTTATTATGACAGGGCTCTTGTAGACATGCTCCCCATACTAACTGTAGCCAACAACCTGCCATAAACTTATAGGGATAGTCTGAAACCAGGCGGTCATCTCAGTGAGTGGTCAAGTAGGCTCCAGTGAGCATTCCAGTCGAGCAGCCCCCTCTCTCAGCCAATACACAGGTGACTTAGATTAAACCACTCGTGTGGTGTGGGGACCCCGGTCAGAGTCACATGATCTTCAGCTTCAAATGAAGTTCACGTTCAGAAAGTCCAGCCTAGCAACAGCCTACCACACAACCTAATCCCGCTCACCAAGCTTTCCGGACAGGCCTTGTGACTCTGGTTCAATCTCTGGGCGGATGGCCTGGCTGGTACGGGCCCTGTGGCAGCACTAAAGCATACAGTCAAAGAATCTTCGCAAATCACGTCCTCTTGGGACGAGCAGCAGGCAATTACTGTAGTCCTACTGAGCAGCCAGTAAGTAAGGCATGCCATTCCACCCACTGCCCTGCTCTCACAATGAAAATTCAAATTCCATTGGCTCAAAAAATAGCCAATGTATACTGAACGTGTACATGGCTTGGAGCAGACCCTGACTTCTGATTGGCCCATGCCTGCTGTCAGTCATACAAAGCACCACAATGTTGTGCTAATTGAATATTGCTTAGAGCTAGCAGGGTCTGGCCACCAGTGCCCTCTAATTGTGGGGAGATGTCAGCTCCGTTGTGAACATAGACGAACTCTCCTGGGGGGAACGCTACCTGTGATGGTGCTGCACATTGTAGTGAAACACACCTTGATTCCCCAGCCCGGACAATCGCATTAATGCACAAGCATGCCACTTGTCTCCCACAGTCTGCAGCTGCCACGGTAGGCAAAAGAACATAGTTTGAATCAAAACTACATTCTAACAGTGAACATCAAAAGCAAGGGGATGCACCTCTCTGCCCATACATAGCAGCCACCACTGCACTTGGGCTGTGTGAAGTGGTGACAATGGTTGATGTGTGCCACCACATGCTTTGTGATGCATGGCATGCCCTTTTATGTTCAGTCTCAGAGAAATGCATCCGCTCAAAAGAGATAACCCTGCCTACCAGAGGAATGAGCGTGAAGTCCTTCACTATAGAGTCCAAAAGCTCCACTGCCAAAGCGCAGTCGGCTCCGGCGGACCGTTGCCGAGCTTTGGCATTCTTGCAGACGTGTAAGACTTATTGGCAATACAATGGTGGACTGGTATGAAATACCTGCAGTCTGGGGCTCAGTGGTCCTCCATCAATAGCAGAAACGTGTACTCAAATCTAGCCAATCCAGCACAGAGTACGAAAAGCACACACACACACAACATGTAGATCCTCACAGGGAGCCCGTGCTCTACTGCATCTGTAAAAGAAGCAGAGAGACCTGCCGAACTAACCTGCTCCGGTCTTGAGGCATGTGCAACCTCATTTGTGGAATGTTAAGGGACGAACCTGAGAGTACCTATTCTGTACAATGTCAACCACCCAATTGTGCTTTATGTTTGATTGCAAAGCTATAAAATTGCTTGTAAAGCTTCGCCCAACTGGGAACCCTGCAGTGGTCAAATGTGTACAGAATTATAGTTTCGGAGTAAGAATTGGTTTTCCAATAGCTGCAGAAGGCTGGTTTGGTCCTTTCTCTGAGTGTATACCTCTGCCGCCGGTACTGAGTTCTTTGCTTTAATACTTGCATCCTTCCCTACAGGAGGACACCAGACCCTGATATATGTTACAATAAATATTTGATTTCATCAATGCGTCTGTGCCTTCAAGAAATGACCTCTTACTTTTACTATCACGTGCACTACTATTTACTATTCCTTGCTAATGTGCAGTTGCGATATATTCAAGTGTCATTTCACCTATGTGAATATTATCTTCAGTGCTTATTTCATATCAACATGCCACAAACATATATTGGTCAATAATGGTATTTTGTCATCCAGAATTATTAATGACACATAGCCAAACAAGTTTCTTTCTCATTCTTGAGAACGAGAAGACATTCGTCAGGAAATATTCAGTTAAAAAATACGAACAAAAGCCTATGAAAGTGATTTACAGTTCTCAAAGTTCATTCCATTGTGGTTTGATCTTTAATCTCTTGTAACACAAGCGTAAAGAAATGTGTTTGTAGTTTTTCTAATATGAACAACAACTTACACTATTCCAAGACATAGGGCCCCCTTACTAAATTGGCGAAAGGTTTTCCTCGCACGATTTTGGGCCTGCAAACCTGCATCCCCGTTTCTTTTGTTTCAGCCAAGAGTTATTATTCGTGTGTCCGTTTTCAGAAAGAAAAAAGATAACCTGTCTATTTTTCAATTCATTTCAACTCTGACCAGTACCTGTGCCCACAGTATGTCAGAGTACAAGTTGCCAGAGCGTCTCTTTAGTCAGTAGGAATGTCTTCCTTTGTTAAAGGGCTTATTTTTTTATTTCGCAGACAGCCTCTACAATTCGTATAGTTTAATGTGTTTGCTTCAGGTTTTCACTTGTCTCAGTCACGCCAGCTGGTTGGTTAATCAAGTCAGTTTTTATTAAAAAAAGTTGCCAACCTCAAAATCCTGTATCAGGTTGTCCTCTTGATCTGTCGTTTCATTTCATCATTGAGGCTACTTGCAGAATAAAACTTTCTAAGCCATTGTGTTAGATTATTTGCATCAAACTTCTTGCATAGGTAATTCTTAACTTTTAAATGGTATTAAAGGAAACGTTACCCATTTAGCATTGTGTCAAATGATATTCCATTCAATCATGTAATGCGACTTTTTGTGCTTATTTTATTTATTTAGATTTGTAAAGCACACTGCAGCCCTTGTGCATCGAGGCGCTAAAATGAGCTTAGGAAGGCTTGATTCTGGGTTACATGAATGCCGCCCATGGAAGATTCTTAGACATGGTAAAGGTTTGTACCACATACTTAGGAGGGCTTGAATCTAGGTTACATGAATACCGCCCATGGAGGATTCTTAGACATGGTAAAGGTTCGTACAACATACGAATGACAAGGTTACATAGTTGCAGGTGCTGCCGTAGTCAAAACAGGTTTAAAACAAACGTATCAGACAAAAAGCCTAGTTTTGATCGCCTTGTGGAAGTCTGCATGACAGTCAATGCTCCTGAAGCTTACAATGAACTTTTGTTGCAGGGCATGCAACATTGTGTACGATTCATTTGTTGAATTACTATCCACTGCAAATCTTCTGCTGTGCGTCAAGGTTTGCGATACCGAGCGACTATGGTACCTATTGCTACTTTATTCTAATGCATCTGCAAACACCCACATGCAATCGGAGGGCATATATTGTGTTCTTTGTTATCAATGATGAAATGCTGTTCGACTTCTGCGGCCGACACCACAGTTTAGGAAAGCCAACCACCACTAATCTGGATCTTTTAGAGCAGGCACTCACCCAGCGCATGCATCCCACAGTTTAGGACATACCCACATTTCTGTGATTTCTGGTGGCCATGATTGCTCTTTTATTTTTAACTTGATGTCACTGCGAATCAAGTAATACCAGGCAGTGCTACTTCTTTGGAAGCCATAGAGAAGCCAATCAACCCTAATCTCTGCATGTCTGATGGTGTGCCAGTGCTTGGGCATCATCGGTTTTAAAGGCTATGAAAGAATTAAGAATACACATGTTTCAGTGTTCTCCTTCTGCATCATCTCTTCTGGTAAGGTGTGCCAATTGTTAATGCCAGCCCCTTTACATACACTATGTCTATGCAAACACAGAAACTGTCCATGGGGCCTTTTCGACTGACATAGTACATAAAGAACAAAAAGAGAGCTAGAAAACCTAAGCGGTGAGCTATTCTAGAGTGGTTATTCTAACATGATCAGGCATACTATATAAGCATATGCTGCAATTTCAGTCATCTGGCTCAGAGTTGGCCCTCCCTGGTGGTAGCTAACTACATTCACCTTGAACTGTGTATTTCTGGCTGGGTCACTCTGGCCGCTAGGCTTAACAGTTTTTGGAATCATTATTTTGGAGATTGTCCTGTGAGAAAGGCACATCTGGGCAAAAAGCCATCAATCCTTAACAGCCTGCTTGAGCACATCTTGATTCCATCACACAGCCAAACACTACTTGGTATGATTTAACTATTGCTCTCTGAAAACAGGCCTCTCCTGTACTAGAGTCCAATTGGCCATATTCACACACATTAGAATAAATAACTTTTTATTTTCTGTGATCCTAATCAAAGGTCCTCGGATGTTGGATCAACATGCACAAGTAGCAACCACAAAACACGCCTGATCCGTTTACCCTTCCTTTTTGTCCTGAGAGCCGCTCTGTCCCCAAACTCGTATCCTTCCCCTCTGCTCCTGTTCCTCGACAGGGTAAGGTCTGGATTTCCTTGATGGGGACACAACATACAAACGTCCAAGCACTCCTTGACACTGAAAGACCAACATGGTAGTGATTTGGTGCAGCATAAAACCCCAGTACAAATAAAATAAGAAAAAGGCTAAAATGAGTTGTGAGCAAACACTGGCACATGCTCAACAGAGGCTTGTACAGAAGTGTTATTGATAGCCCAGGAATTAGATTAAAAACGCATGATGGGGCTGGACAGCGTATTGAGGGATGTTAGGATGCGAGCCATGGTGGAGCACTGAGAATACTTGCGATACTCAGCACTTGAGCGAGTAAAATAAGTTTGCCCAGCTCCCCACCTGGGGGCTGTTAATTGCTTCTTTCATATGCAAGGGCCTTGCAGTGCTTTATGAGTGGGACTCTTGGGCATAGTGATGCAATATTTGGGGTTCGGGCCTGAAAAGTATCTTGCGCAGTCTCAAACCCCAAGTAGCTAACACAACTTTAAAAGAGGTGTGGCCTATGTAAAGGAGTGACATAACAGCCCCAATTAAGTTTCCATACGTGCAATGAAAGAGAAGGCATTCCACTTTGAAAGATTTATTAAAATATAATGAATGTTCTGTAAAAATATTTACCAAAACAAATATGTTCAAATAAAAAATAGATTAAATCCAAAAAGGTCAGTGCAACATGCAATCCTAGTTATTTCGAAAGAAATCCATGCCTCTCCTGTACTGAATAAAATCGTTGTAATAACACGATGGCAATACAATACAATATGCTGCCAAAATCAATCAATAATAACCCTTCCGTGTTTGGAAACAGCCTAATTGCAAATGTGTGCAACTAGTCTAAACATGGCTCATACTGACATCTACTGTTGCAGAGCAGTATTGACACTCATTTTATTTACATTACTGAGGGGAAGGCATCTGGTAGGGAAAGTCAGTTTGGAGAGCCGGAGCTCAAAGGCAATATTTGGAGACTGCTGGAGTTGAGCCCCGGCTTGCCCCAGGCCACTTAAAGCCCTGGGGCCTTCATATTAATTGTTTTAATGCCTCATTTAAATGGACGCATCACATATGAGAAACACTTTGCGGGCATAGGAATTGGGCATCGTCTCCTCCAGGGTGCATTCTTTTGTACCTGAAATGCCTTCACCTCCACACCCTCAAACTGGCATTTGTTCTCGATCTCCCCCGCAGCTCGAATCTGGTTTCAGCCTGCCCTCTCGCCAAAAAGGCAATCTGTGCCTTCAAGTAAGTACCAAATGGACACTTCTTTTTTAAAACATTTTTAAACGATACAGTTTATTTCCCTTGCACATGAAAAGGGATGTGCGTCTACATATATGCATTTGTTCTGGGCCGTGCCTAGGATTACCTCTTTATAAAGTTCCAGAATACATGCAAACAAGACTGTGCTATTATCACCAGAAAGGAATGTATGATCATGGGATATGTGGTTACGTGTCTTAATTGCAGGCTGTTGCAGTGTGTGGTCCTGGGCAAATAATTGAGACCTCACTGTGCTTGGGGAGGCAGGGGGTGTGTGGGTCCTGGGTTACATTACGTTACTGGGATTTATACTGTGCAGTACTGAAATGTGCATGGTGTCCAGGCGTGCTAGAGGATCTCAATGGAAGTGGGTGTGGAGGGGGGCGGGTTAGCTCTAAAGATTCACTTTGGCTGGCTGTGAAGTCCTACTATTGGATGTAATCTTATGATTTGAGTTGTCTATTGAATAGATCTGCAAAAGCAATTGGACACTAATTTTGATGTGTGACCATCTCGACTCTTCAACTCAAATAGAGTCACAATACCAGTGAGACATTGTTCTCAAATGAATGAATTACCATTTCGATGTAATTTGATGTTTTTCTTGGATATGAATAGACTGCCATAAGTAATCGGGTAGCAATCCCCATGTATGAATGCTTTGACTCTTAGGGAGTCTCCATGTTTATTGTAGTTTTTCTTTTTTCCTTTGTTGATGCCAATTATTATTATTGGACTCTGTGTACTTATGATGTTCTTTTATGTAATATGTGAAAATTTGAGTTTGTGGAAAAATGACATTCTCTGTAATAAACGGTGCCTTTTTTATACTATTAGGTTCCATGTCTAATATAGTTGACAAAATGGCAAGAATGGTTAATTTAAATGTATGACTGAAGTCAACATGTATGTGATATTGCATTGCGCAAATAGCTGAGAATAGGACACCACCTGAGATAGTGACTAGAGCATCCAGCCAGAAGTGATCCTTTTTCTTCATCTTTTCTTTTTGGAGTAAGTGAGGGTGCAGCAAAACATTTTACTGCACAACCTATAGACCATTTTCCTGTGGGGACAGCTTTTGTTGTTTGTGGTAATCAGGAGTAACACCACAGAGCAGTGAAACCCACACTAATTGTGACAACCCTCCTCCACAGCGCTCCACAGTCGCAGCACCACTTGGGAGCTGCAGCAAATCGGGAGTTGTGCTGCAGTCTGAAGGAGTTATGTAATCTATGCCGCAACTAGTGTAACGCCCCCCCACCCCCCGCTACACCCACTCCTGCTTCCTGTTGGGGTGATTTGCGGATTTAGTGATTAACTGAGCAACTAAGTCAAAGGAATTCCCAATTGTCCAATATTACCGAAGTTCCAATTAGCTTTCTTTATACAGGCAGAGTTTGTTTGTAGCCACCACCCAAATGATATATTAGAAATGTTCCCCAACCATAACAGTGCAACAAATTATCATCATCTGATATTTTTCTTGCCGGGTAAATGTATTAATGGACAAAATATGTAACTAGCACGCCCATGTCCATGTCCTGGTTAGTAATGTACATATTCTATTCCTTTGCTTAGCATGAAAAGTGCATAATTGACTGATAGGTGTCATGCATACCTAACCTTTTATGATTACTTAATTAGCATATCCTTTTTTGTATGTAAATAGTTAGGGTTTGATGCAACTTTACTAGGGGCCCTCTAGGGCTCTCAATAAGTAAATTACCACCAGTAGTCCAAAAGGAGTGCACACAGATCAAGAGGTAACGCTGTTTATTACAGCTGGGCGAGCACAAATCAAACAGCACAGTGGAAAGGAACTAATTGATGAGAACTGACAAACTAGCTCACAATGGACAGTCGTTTTTATACCACTAATACATGTTTGTACAATTTGAAACAGTTGCACTTCAAACTACATTTCTTCTTGGTTCTCAAGAAGCTGACTGGCTGCTGAATAAATATGTGAATACAAAAATAAAAGCTGACTGGTTAGTGTACGTCATACCCCTATAGCTAGACATACATTAGTTAGACATGATTGAAGCAAACAGACCTACCCCCTTTCAGCCCATCTCCTCCCCGTGATATGTCATTTATAACGTGCCTGTAGACATGTGTTTCTAGACATGTGTGGCGCCACATTGCTTCCTGCTCCTCTCTGCAAATACTTTACAATTAGTAATACATAATTTTCCTGCCCTTCGGGCCTGTATTCTTCTGCCATTGGTCAGCACCAGAAAGGAAGGAACGTGAGACACCCTAACTAGTGGGAAGGGAGACATTCACACAGCACCTGCAAGATAGTAACTTTGCAAACACTGTTGGGGAGACTCTGTGGGTTTGTTACTTTCCAGCGACACCAAATCTTACCGTCTGATTGCTGTGGGACTGGCTCGCCGACCTTGATTACATCACTTGATGCTGTTTCAAGCGACTGCGGTCTGCTGGAGACGAGCAGCCTGAATTCAGCTCCCCCCCCTCCTGGCACACAGGCTAGGTGATCAAAAGTGGGCCTAAAAGGTGAAGCCCACCTGCAGTGATCCTATGGCGACTTCTTACCTGCGTGACTTTCTCTTATTTGTGCAGCTACTTCCCTTGTGTCCATGGTATGTTATATACAAAGTGCCCCCCTCATTCCCCTCCACGCCTGGCCCTTGGGGCTGGCTAAAACTCCCTTTGGCCCCATTGTTTCCCCCAGAGAGGGTGTCCCAGCCCATCCCCCTTATTCCCGCAATTGGTAGGTGCGTCCCTTTGTCTGGCGCTGAATCAGCACCTTCTTTACATTCCCCCCCTTCGATCGATCTTCCGATCGACACTTACTGCCCCATCATTTCCCTACTTTGTTCCTTGGGCGTCCATAACCGTGTTACCCTGTCCGAGTCCCCTTCTCCTTCCTCAAACTTCCAGTATATCCCCATTTATTGGCAGATCCCGTCTGCATTTGGGGAGGGTGCTGCAAAAACCACACACACTCCGTCCTCCCCCTCCTTCACCCGGGGCGGTTGCCTTTCTAACTCACTATCGTCATCATCAATTTTATTAGCAGACATTATATACCATATTTCTCCTTTGCAGCATTTGCACTGTTTGATGATCCATGGGGTGACGCAGAAGGCAACGAGAATCACAGCAAGCACAGGGGCAGTTATTTTGAACATAGTGTCAGAAACTTGAGGGTATTTTCACTCCTGAACTGCTTGGATCCTCTGTGCAGGTGGACAGGGAAAGGCCATCGCTATTGGATCCCGACCCTCGGGGCGGAGAAGCGAGAGAGGATCACCTGGGTGGAGGATCCATGGGGACTGGAAGTGGGGTGCCCTCGGGCGAGACATGGTATCCCCCTTTCCCTAGCAATGATAAACCCAACCCGTCCCCCATTTTCATGGGCTGTTATAAGCCAGTTAGCCTCTTTTCTCCTCATTTGACAGTACTGGGACAAAGAAGATGCAAACAAGAGCAATGAAGACTGTGTTCTTTTACCACTTTGTACTGGGACGAGGACGAGGTCTGTTAGGAGCTGTGAGGGGCAGGCATGTCCCCTTAACCAGAGTCTGGCAAACTTAATTGAAGCAAACATGCACCCTGTGGGAGAGCTGCAGGTGTATAAAGGGAGACGAAGACAGCAACACAATGAGAGGGCGAGCCAAGAGAGAGAGAGAGCAGAAGCAGCAAGGCGGCCAGTGCAAGCAGTGGGGAACCCGATGGGAGCAGGACACTAAGACAGTGGGAACCATAGAGAAAGGTGGTTCATGGAAGCGTAGCGTGAGAGCTGCGAATCCCCAGAGCTGACTAAGTGAGCTGAAGGGAGCCGGGCAGGAAGGATGTCCCCTTCCTTTCTGCTCGAGGTGCTCGTTCCCCAGTGTTGTAGAAGCAACACCGGAGTGTCTGTGGGGCAGGAGTTGGAGCCCTGACACTGAAGACAGAAGGCTGTGTGACCCGAGCTGCAGCCAGAACGGTCAACGTGACTGGTGAGCTTCAAATGAAAGTGAAACCCGGTGCGCAAGTGTGCAAAGTCTGTTAATCAGGAATACTTTGTATCAGAGAGGTTGCGTGTCTCAACCAAGCACATTTTCGAAGGTTTCCGAACACCAGGCAAGTCAATTTCAATTAAACTAACAAATATTGAACAATGGATAACGTGAAATTGAACTACAAATGAAATCTGTTATTATTAAATAATGAAATGAAACAAAACTTTATATACAATGAAAACTAAGACATTGTGAATGCAAAAGAGAATGGAATTTCAACAATAAACAAATCCCTATGTATTGAATTTCTAAATGAATACCACTTCCATAGAATACTCAAAGAAAATAATATAACCTTAAAGAACACTTAAAGTATGTGGAGCTTTGGAGTACATGCAACTTCAAAGTATAAAACAAAGGGATTGAGACTTGTTTACAGTGGAACTTTAAAATGTAAATAACAGAAAGGAATATTGATACCAACTTGTGTGAAAGCTACAAAAAGGAAATATTTGCAAGACGAAATAATTGAACTGTGGAAATTGAAATTAAGACGACAAAGATACTTTCCTTTTTGAATTGTGGTGTTCAACAAAATTGACACTTGGGAAAGGGAACCCTTGGGATTTGAGACATTTTGCTGGAGTGAGAATGAAGTCTCAAGGTTCCTTTGTGAGCTGAAAGTAGGCTGTGAGCTGGAAGAAGCTCGGGACTTTAAGTTGAACACTGTTTCTTTTTACGTTGACATCCCTACACATTTGTTAACTGCAGTTGTGAGGGCAAGCATATGTTCTGGACACAGACAGATTTTTAAGTTGAACTCTTTGACTCAGACTTCGCCTAGTTTGGTTTAGGTAGGGAAATCCCACCTTAGTATAGGGCAATTTGGGCTTTTAACCATCCTGACATTTAAGTTAATAAAGTATTTTATTTGAAACTCTGAATATGTTGTCTGTGTCCTGCTAGATGATGCCTTAACAAAAGCCATTAGTCACTGGGGCACCCAGGCAAGTAATGAGTCCAGCCAACAGTCTGAAGCGGTATCATGTGTTTCTTTTACCATTTATTCATGTAGTGTATGCATCTCCTCGAAAGCCTCCTTGAGAGTTCCATTGGCAGCATCATTAGTGGGTCCTGCTGTGCAGCAGCTGCATTCAATTTTATGGCAGACCCTGCCCTCCATTGCAGTAATTAAATCAAGAACAAATCTGTTCTGTAGGGCCACCAGGTACAGGGCACGGTGCTCTTCTCGCACTGCATTCAGTCCTGTTTCGGCAGCATTTGCCAACTGTAGCACCTCACAGCGGGTAACCTGGAGCCATTTGGTGTTGGCGGCTGCTTGTACCCCGGGAAGTAATAGAGAGGTGAAGAAAACTGATGCTTTGTTGAAAAGTCGTAAATGCTGTGGGATTGTGTCCAAACTCTGGGCTGATTCAGCAGATCAACGGTTGCTGCTCCTTTTCTTTCTCGCCACTTGCTCTTGCTTCTCTCTCACCTCCTTCTGCTCCTTTTCCTTGTTCTTTTGCCTTGATGTGGAAAGTTCTTTGAAAGGTAACAGGTCTGCCTGGGGCATGACCAATGCAGGGTTGTGGAGGGTCACAAGTGCACATACCCCTCCCCAGTCTTGAGACAGCTTGGCATAGGCTTTGGATCTACATGCCCACCATACGCTCATCACCGCTGCTGTCCTTGTCTGCAATTCCGGGATGCTCATCGTCCTCTCGCAACCAGTGTTCATCCCCAGTGCAGTTGCCCCTGTTGCTCTGAAACAGAGAATGGTGTGTAAATGGCTTTATGTACACCGGACAGTGTTTCTCATCTATACATGTTAAGGCATGTATGTTCATATTACCCTGCATTCGATATTTATTTTCTTTACCACAATCTCCTCATATCCCACCAGCCCTTCTGTCCCACACATCACCCTTACATTCCCATATTCCATCTTGAAACACCAAACCATGCATTTGCATCAGGGGTCTGGAGTGGCACCACAGTATATCATGCCCCATTGAAGTTTTGCAATATATTCTCCTATGGGCAGTAGCCAATTGCTCTCACCTTTGTGCCCATTCGGTATTGTACTACAATATCACAAGCTTTGTTGTCTCTTCACTGGCCATGCTTTCAAGTTGTATGTAATTATCTGCTTATACCTTCTCCCCTTCGTCTATCCATTGCACTTCTACTGTGTGCCCTGAAACAACCCCCCAAAGTTCTACATAAGGACAAGTGCATCAGGCGTCCCCCCGTTTCTGCAGCAACTTCCAGTGGCAGGAATTGTTTTGGTGTCTCTAACGTGCGGGATGAACAGGCACACAGCAACTGCCATTAGTGTTCTCTCGCCCCACCCTTTTCATCTCGTTGTACCACATGTTTCCCTTTCCTGATGCTGTGTCTCTCACTCCCTAATGGAGTCATAACTTTTTGGTGCTAAAAATGCCTTAGTGCATGTCTCCTTTCCATTGTCGGTGGGTACACCCCTACCTTCTTTATATGATAGAAACCAGAAGAGAAGGAAGAGATAAACAAGAAAAAGACAAAGCAATCCTAGCCCTATATTTTTCGCATCATATTTGTACTTTCTTCCATTCCCTCCACTTCTCTCTTGCCCACCTCCATCTCCTCCAGTGGGCTTTCTGTAAAGTCTGATAGCAGTAAAGAATGTCAATGATAATTGGGTAATACTTCCCATCAAGTTGCATTTCTCTCTTCTCCTTCCGTTGTACTGCTGATGACCTTGCAGACATCAGTGATTTGTGCCCATGCCCTCCTTTCTTTCCCTTTTGCATACTTATCTTTGTAGGGGCCAGTGAACCTTGACTGTTGCCACCCCTGCACGATGTTACAGACAAGTACTTTATCCCCCAGGTAGAGGACGGCGGTGCTTGTAGGTTTCTTCCTCTGTGTGTGCACTTGTCTGTTCTTTAATGTTGGTCAGCTGACTTGTTGCACATTAAACTTGATGGGAAATGTATTTGAGGGCAGCTGTCATTTCAGTTAAGTACGTTTGTAGCTCTTCTCCCAGAACCTGTGCTGTTGTATTAGCATCCGAAACTGAACGTGCAGGAGGGCCAGGCGCATGCATCCTCCTGGCAGTTACAATTTTGTGCAGAGTCAAGTGATGATCTGCTCCAGGTGAGTTGCGAAGTCAAAATGTACCAATGGGAGGCAATATAGCCAGTTTTTGCACAATGTCATGGTTAGCTTTGCTAAGCGTTCTTTAAGCAAGCAGTTTAATCTCTCAACAATCCTGCTCCCCTGTGGCGGGTACACTGTGCTTAGCCTGTTTTATTCCCAGGTTGTGTGTTATGTCCTTGAAAAAGGTCATTGGCAAAATGTTGCTCATTATCGGACCTTATCTCTTCACATACCCCCCCACCTCAAAATACCTCCTGTACTAAGAATCTTGCAGCCTACTTTGCGTCATTTTTAGCACAGGGCCCCGCCTCAATCCAATGGGAAAAAGGACAGACAACTGCAAGCAAATACCTATAAGAGGGACATTTGTCTTGTATGTCGACACAGTCGATATGCAAGTACTGGAAGTGCCCTTCTGGTCGCTGCAATGTTCCCTTTGCAGTCTTCAAAGTATGGGCAGACAAAAACTGCTGAGACACATTTCCCTGTAAACTCTGCCACTCGCTCATGTAGATTTGGAATGTACCATCCCTTGCTTATTCCTGCTGCTATGTGTTCTTTGGACACATGGGCGGGAAAGTGCAGATGCTCTAATGCTACACCCAACAATCTTTTGGGCATCACTGGTTTCCCTGTGCTGTTTTGCCTCCATATCAAATCGGTGGACGAAAGGGAACAACCTCTTTGTATCCATAACAGTTTTTCCTCCTGCAGGGCTTCTCCTTGCAGCTCTATAATTTCTACAATCGGTATTGTATTGAAACTTTTCCCACTTTCTTCCTCTTGACCCTTTCCCCTCTATGCTGCCACTATTTGCATCCTCCCTTTCGCACCCAGATACAGTCTCATACTTCCCTCAGGTAAGTAGGGCACTTCTTTGACTGCTCTGTTGGCCATTTCGTTCCCTAAAGATATTCGGTCCTGCTCACCCGTATGGACAGCACATTTTATTATGGCCACTTCCACTGGCAGCTGCTTCAATCAGTTACCCAAGCAACTCAGCATGTTGTATCAGAGACCCGTCACTTCTCCTGAACCACCTTCTCTCCCACCATGCCAATCCTGAGTCTATTGTGGATGTTACGTAAACTGAACCTGAAAACATGTTAGCTGCATGCCCTTCCGCCATGTTTAATGCACTGATCATGGCCCTAGCTCTGCCGCCGTTGCTGAATAATGTAAGGGTAACTTCTGCTGGGATGCTATTACATATTCCCCATTCTTGTAGCACACTATTTCGGCTTCAGTATGTCTCCCTCCCGTATTGAGGTCTATGTTTGACGCCCCGTCAATGAAGATTATGTCTGCCCCTTCTATTTCTTCTTCTTTGACACGTATGTTCCCTTCCATTATCTCCATATGTACTGCGCAGTCATTTATGGAGTCCCCTTCTTCTGCATGTTCTGCTATCAATGTCAACGAGTTTACCACATGAGACCTCACTATCTCAATGGCTGGGTTTGTCCTTATTACCGTATACCCTGATGCCCTTTGTGCTGTTAATGTGTTTTTTGATTTTTCCAAAATGGCAAATAATGAATGTTCCACCTACAGTACTACAGGGCACCCCATGGTAATTTCCGCTGCCTTTTCTGTTGCAAATGCTGCAGCCGCAAGCGCTTGTTCACAAGGGAAATGTCCCTGCATGACTGGGTCTAGGATAACAATATAGTAAACCAATGGCATGTGTCCCTGGGACTTCTTTTGTGTGAGGACCGCCGTCATCACTGAGCATCTGAGTGGGAGAACAAGTAGAACATCTCTTTGTAGTTAGGGGTAGCCAACACTGGCGCATGGGTCAACGCTTCTTTTAGCTCTGTGAAGTTTTCATTCATTTCTTGTGTCCATTTTAGTTCCCGCTTTTCCTTCTTCGCTTCCTTAAGGTCCTGCAGTCAGGGTATTGTGAATGTAGAGTATTCAAAAACCACATCCCCTGTCGTAATTGCATAACCATAGGAACTTCTGCATTTCCTTCACTGTGCATGGAAGTGCAGTCAAGTGAATTGCCTCTACCCTCTCCTGTGTTATCTTGCGTCCTTCGATGGATATTATTTGTCCCAAAAACACTACCTCTTCCTGGCAGTATTGCAGTTTCGCCTTGTCCACCTTATACCCCTTGCCTGCTAGCACTGTTAAGAGATGTACCGAATCGGTCCTACACTCTTTCTCAGTCGTGCTGCATACTAACAAGTCGTCCACATATTATATCACTATGCCTGGCATTTGTAAGTTGCTCGGGTCCATTTGGATCACTCTGTTGAAAATGCTAGGTGATTCACAGTACCACTGGGGCAACCTAGTGTGTTCAAATTGGGTTCCCTGGTATGTAAATGCTGTCAAATATCTAGAGTCTGGATGAAGTGGGATGGAAAAGAATGTATTCTTATAGTCAATGACCATGAAGTATTTTGCCTTTGTTGGAATGTTGTACAGTATTTTAGCGGGGTTCAGTACCAGGGGAAACTCTGCTTCAACTACATTGTTAAGAAGGCGTACATCCTGTATAAATCTCCATAGCCCACCCTTTGATTTGATTTCTTCTGTTGGATATAGAGCCCTGTTACATGGTGATGAGGATATAATGCCCTGGTGCCATAGTGCATGTAGAGTCGAGTATATTCCCTTATCTGCTTCTCTGGACAATGGATATTGTTATGCTCAGGGTAGCAGCACCCGTTCCTTTAACTTTATCTTCACCGCCCCCACTCCTTTTGGTACCCCTACATCATGGTATTCCCTTATTCACTTGAAATTCCATCTTTCCATCTCCTCCCCTCATCTCCCCCTCTCTCCTCCACCCTCCTTCAATCGTTCTTTATCCTAGGAAAATTGTTCTACTTACTGTTTTTTAAAGGCTCGTCTCATTTTTGCAAATATGCTTCTGACTTATATATGCTATGTATTCTTCTTGTTATATTGTAAAGCGCTTTGGCGTAAAGCGCTATATAAATTTAATAAATACAAATACAAATCATGGGTCCCTTTGGTCCATAAGTTCTCTGGAACCCTTTTGAGATCTTCATCTGTGTGTTTGCTTCCCGTTCTTACCATTTGTGTCAGTATCAGCACTAGCTTCTCTACTACTTTTACTGGGCAGGGTATTTGTAGATGAAATACCATCTCTTCCTCCTCTTCCCCATTGGAGAACAGCTGGTTATCCGTTACTCATGTTACTGTCAGTGTTGGGTCGATGCATAGCACCGTACGCCACTCCATGTTGTTGTTGTCCATCCAGCATGGGATCACCATGTGCTTGCGGATCACTACCTCTTTAAGCTGTAGTACTAGCGTGGTGCCTCTTGTGTCTTCCTTCTGGCACTGTGGTCTGAACAAGAATTCTGACGCCAATCACAACACCTTCCCTCATATACAAGAACATGCTTGGGTACATGGGTTGGCCTGATAGGGAACGCTGAGGGTGTGCTGCTAAAATGAGTGCAGCCACGCTTGTGTAGTAAATGCCTAGTGCTGAGCACACCATCACCTTTTCTATGAATGATATTGTGGCGTTCAGTTTGCTGAGCAAGTCTCTCCCCAAGATATTGATTGGGGTATCTTTGGAATATAGAAGCGGCGGTACGATGTGCTGCGTCCCTGTTGTTAGTGGTAAATCTTTCATTACTGGAACAGTCATTACTGCCCCATAGAAGCCCTGCGTATCCATCACTTAGTTTTATAGCAGGAGTCCACCTTCCCTCATACAAGGTTTAGTTTCTCCTGTATCTCTAAGGAATGAGAACTCTCTTTGTCCTATTTTCACTGCTACCTCTGGTTCCTCTTTGGGCCATCAGGTACTGCTAGGACTAGACACACTCAAGCTTTCTGCTGACCTCCCTATTGTTGTTGGTTACTCTGTGAAAAAGGGAAAGGATTTCGTCCGACAACACTGACCCCGGTGTAGGGGGTACCATGTTCTGTGCTAGCACCACTGTACTTCCCACAGCTAGTACTGGTGTTTGAGTCACATTTGTAGGTGCCATTCCACCATCCATTGGTCCCCCTGCTGCAGCTGGGCTGGGCAGAGTTGCATATGGTGCCACTGTGGCTGTTTTGTAACAAACCCTTGCTGCTGAGCCATTTGTATTGCTTGTGCCTGAGCTTTTTGCCCAAATGAGCATGTACGAGCGGAGTGCCCCATGTTCCCGCATATAAAGCATGGTCTGAAGACCCTGTATTCTGTGCCCCTGTATCCTCCTCCTCTTCTTCGTTTTGAGTATCCTCTCTCCATTGGAAAGTACCCCCACTGCATGTTATTCTCCTACTGTGGCACACACTGCTGCTGCACATAACTCCCATACTGCGTTATGGACCCCACAGGAAACCCTCACTGTAGGGCTGGCTTTGCTGCTTCGATTGTATACAGCGCCAATTTCTTGTGTACTCATTTGTTTTCTGCCTCTGCACCATTTTCTGCCACCTGCCTTTTGCCATCCTGCTTTCGTTTACAGTAGCGGACTATTGTTGCCTGTATCTCTGGCCATCTCTTTGCTTCTTTACACACAACCTTGTCTAATGATGCCTCGACGTCCGTTGGCAATCCCTTGACCAGTATGTGGAAAAACAAGGGCATGCACTCGTCCCAGCACCTTTGCGTTTCCTGTGTCGAGAGATCCTGCACCTTTTTTATATAGACTGTGGGGTCCTAGTCAGGCTTCCTTTTATGTGCGATTACTATTCCGAGGTTGTAGTTATCGGGGTACATGCTTCTCAGGACCTCCCATACGTGCGTTCGACAGTTGTTGAATCGAGCCCATTGTGTGCGTTAGTGCTTAATTTCACCCCATTGTACCCAACCTGCTCCCATATTTTGTCCCCTTTGCCCTCCTTTCATGGTTGCAAATAAACTTTTCATATCCCCTATTGCCAGCGTCACCCCAGCGGTCTTTTTCACAAGCACGTGTATCCATTTGCTGCCACCTGCCACAATGGAGGGCAGTATGTCTAAGATTGTCCCGGTCCATTGCCTGCCATGGTACGTAATGTGCGTCCCTTTCCCCTTTTGTAACAGCGGCATCTGCCTCATTCTGGGGCCTGATCCACCGCCCACCCGCCACGCTTTAATGGTCTGAGCCAGACCTACTTTTATATTCCTGTTCCTACTACGAATGGAGGGTGAACAGTCCCTTCCGGACTGATCACTGTCCTGCGGCCTTCTTTGCTTTCTCCTGCTTCTCCTGTCCTTGTCAGGTATCCACTTGTCGCCTTCTCCATCGCTACAATCTCCCCCTAATACTCCTCATCTGAGGCTGCACTACCCCGTCTCCGCTTACTGTCTTCTTCCTCTCCCCCTTCTTCCTCCTCATCGTCTAGTCTACATTGTATCCTCCCGACAACCATCCCCCTTGTCCCCTCTATTTTTCCTCTGCACTCCTTTTCTATCACTCTTTCTGCTTCATTGACTAATGCATTCACCTGTTGTTGCGTGTTCTTCTCAATGTCTGCTAAGTATTTCCTATTCCCCTTTTGTGTGCCTCATCCGGCCGGGTGTCTCTATCCTTTTTCTCTGTCGTCTCTTTTTCCCCCTCTGAGTTTTCCCGCTGCGGGTTTGTATACCCTGGCGCGGGCTGTCATTTTGGATAGACACCATAGGGGGGGGGTGGAGAAATTGGTCTGCACCCCCTCCTTTTTTCCCCTCTCCCTCCTTCATCTGCTCCCCTTTTGCTTCCTTGTACAGTTTCCAGAGCCCCAGTATATTGTGCCTACTCTTTAACTTTGAGCCCTTGTATTTTGTTAACAAATATGAGAATATATTTTCTATTATTCTACTATCAAACATTCCTTCTCCAGGCCACACATGGAAACATTGACCTGCAGTCTCATGGATCCACTGAATATTATACTTTAATGTCCCAATTACCCTATGCACCCTCTCCCACTCATCTTTGTATAGCCTTCTCCCCGCAACACTCACAACTCACCCTTAGCCACTCATCTCCCCCTTCTTTCCCCCTTTTGCTCTGGGCTTCTCCACAGGCCCACCCACGCACTCCCACCCAACACACTGGCCCGACAACTCAGTCCGGGTCAGTAGACAAAGGCTTTCTCCATGGCTCCCCTCCCCTAGGTTAGTAAACGTAGGCGCTGAGTAACCTCCACTCCTTTCATTTTCACCTATCGTAACAAATGCCAAGCGTGCTATTATACACAAGGTACCTGTCGGTGATGACCCTTCCACCTAGGTAAATGCTGCTAAGACAACGCTTACTACCATGCGTGCGTGCCGCTCTACTTCTTCAAAATACTACTCCAACAACTATATTACACAATGACACCCCACTTCCCTAAATGACGCAACTATACAATCACCTGCACTATGCAGAACTCCCAACTACTGAGGTCCGCCCTGACTGCGCACCTCTCCTGCTCTAGTGCAGTGGTGCCCAAACTCACATGTCCCCTCCCTATCGGGTGGTGTGTACTAAAATCTACTACTACTACGGTCGATCGTCCTCCCACCTTGAGGATGCGTCCTAAACACCATAAAATACAGTCCCTCCCCCATCCGTGGGCATGCAACTGCAACGCAGCGCTTTCTTGCACAGTTACACTTGTGTCTTAAAGATCCTCAAGTCCCCTTGCACCGAGCCTCCAGTGCGAGCTCACTCCTCCTCATGAGAGTGGGTGGTGCTCGGGAACAGGCAGACCATCGCAAACTCAGCATCTGCAGGGCCTCCTCGGTGTTGTGCCTGGATCCGGTCTGTAGTCACAGGACCCGTGCCCCCAGGGAGGCCAGCCGGAATACCCTCAGTTGACAGAGAAACTTGCTGGGGCCTCCAAATATGTATTAGGGCTCTCAATAAGTAAATTAAAATTGGTAGTCCAAAAAGCAGCGCACACTGGGCAAGAGGTAATGCTGTTTATTACAGCTGGGTGAGCAAAAGTCAAACAGCACAGAGGAACAGAACTGACTGATGAGAGCTGACAAACTGGCTCACAACGGACAGTCGTTTTTATACCACTAATACAATGTTTGTAAAATTAAAAACCACTGCACTTCAAACAACATGTCTTCTCGGTTCGCAAGAAGCTGACTGGCCAGTCTACGTCATAGCTAGATATACATTAGACATGATTGGAGCAAACATACCTACCCCCCTTTCATCCCATCTCCTCCCCGTGTAGCGCCACATTGTTTCCTGCTCCTCCCCGCCATTGTGCCGACCTCCGGGTCTTTATTCATCTGCCATTTTTCAGCACCAGAAAGGAAGGAAAATGAGACACCCAGAACTAGTGGGAAGGGAGACATTCACATGGCACATGCAAGATAGCAAACACTATTATGGACACTGTGTAGGCTTGTTTATTTCCAGGGACACCAAAACGTACTATCTGATTGGTTCTTCTTGGATCGCCCCTCCATTCCACATCCTTGTTCCCATGCCCGCTGGCTAAGGGGCGTTTTGAAACCAACTTGGTGCCATGAGAGTAACTCTGGAATAGGTTGATTTCCCCAGCTCCCACGAGTAGACTGGCTTGCCGACCTTGATTACATCACTTGATGCTGATCCAGCGACTGTGGTCTGCTGGAGTCGAGCAGCTTGAATTCAGCTTCCCCCCGGCCTTAGCCACGGCACACGGGCTATGTGATCAAAAACAGGTCTACGAAGTGAAGCCCACCTGCGGTGCCCATATGGAGAGCGCTTACCTGCAGCTTCGCCTTTCTCGCATTTGTGCAGTTCCCTTGTGTCCATGGTATGCTAGACACAAAGTGTTCCCCTTCATCCCCTCCATGCCTGGCCCTTTGGGCTGGCTACAGCTCCCTGAGCCTCCCTTTTTTCCCCGCCTAGAGGGCGTCCCAGCCCATCCCCCTTAATCCCACAATTGATAGGTGCACCCCCCTGTCTGGCGCTAAATCAGCACCTTATTTACACCACCATGCATAATATTGGTCAAAAAGACTCTACGTGTTGTGGTAAGCCAGAATAAGGTTGCGGACCAGAGGACATAGGTTTCAAGTGATTTTATTTAAATTAAAAGAAAAAAACTCCTCACTGACCCTATTGCTAGAGGGAAATGTCCTGCCTACCAAGCTAAACTAAAGTGCTTGTCGATGGTCCAACTGAAAATAGTCCTCTGTCCAAACCTACCAGAAAAATGGCCCTACCACTTAGAGAAAGAAATTTAACAAAAATAGTTAAGTGCCCTATACTCTTGGTTTTCTGAGAAAGCATCTTCAGATATTCCAGGGACCTTCGCCGTGGGTCTAATTTCAGTGTTCACATTTTCCAAAAGAAACAGTTCTCGTCAATCAATCCATGGTTCGCAAAAGTTATCCAAAACTCCAAACAATAGAAAAAGTCTTAAGTTCCTGAGAAAACAAGATCTCCAAGTGTCTTCAGCTGGAGGGTATTTTCTATCTTGGGATAAATTGGCTTCGTGGTTAGGATAGTCTTTCCTTTCTCCCCACTTGCTCTCTCCCCGTTTTAAGTCTCTTGGATATGGGCAACCCTCTTACTTCCGGGCTTATAGAGTCTGCTCCAAGTAGCATGGGACTCTTGAGCAGCAGTGATGTAGCCCACAAGCGGTTGTTCCTTTCCGCTTACTTTGGTATTCTTATCCCCCCTTTTGCTTTTTTTCGTTATGA
The DNA here is from genome assembly GCF_040938575.1 of Ambystoma mexicanum. Lineage (NCBI taxonomy): Eukaryota > Metazoa > Chordata > Amphibia > Caudata > Ambystomatidae > Ambystoma > Ambystoma mexicanum. The sequence goes on from NC_090930.1 coordinate 984,957,817, forward strand.
GCTTTCTGCTTGGTTCCGTGGTTCAGCGCAGCACTCTTCTCCACTTTCTTGTCGGGAGTGACGGAGGCTCTCCATTCTTTGCCCTTGGTTTCGGCTGCCATTTGCGGCCACCTGGCCCACCACGTTCGTGGTGTGGTCGCGCCTCCAGGTGGGTTTTGGTGGGGATCACCGCTACTTCTCCGGTCCTGCCGCGCTCTGTGTGTGCACAGCGGTATTTTTTCTATGATGTTATTCTTCCTGCCCCCACCAGAGATTCTGTGGTTCAGCACAGCTCTGCCCCTCTCCGACATAGCTACTTCAGAGCCTTGCCTCTGTGTGTGCCCTTTCCTCCTCCATGCCAGTGTCACTGACACTTTATTCTCATTCCTGTAATGACAGGGGGTGTGTACAGGTCGTCACAGGACGTTAGACACATAGAAAGTTCAACATTCTTTGAAGTCCAACACCTAATAGTTGGTCCATATTAGTTACTGCCATGTAAAGCAGATGATACTTTGTAGGGAGTTCCCCATGGGAATGGGAGTCCTTATCAACTGAAGGGTAGTCACTCCCAGTGAGGTCCCACTTTCCCAAACCTCTAGGTAGGGTTTTGCTTAGCAGGCTCACCTCCCTAGCCTCAAAGGGGGTGGCTCCCCCTAGGGAAGAAGGGACACCGTCTCCAGATTGGTCAAAGCATACTACAGTGTTCTGGTGAAACAATATGAATTGTTTGATACCTTTACAATTATATGGTATGTGGATAATGCCCAAATAAGTAATTGTACATGATTAAACAAATTGCAAAACAAACTTCAATAAAATGCCAATACATTCTTTCAAATATGAAGTGTAGGAATACCAAACTGCTGTGTAAAGTGATCTTTCCCACTTTATGAGAGGTGAACCTCAACCCACTCATGCTTTTAAAATATTGACATGATTTGAACATTGTTACTGGCCTTGCGTGCCTAAAAACGCCTAGTTTGCTACTTAATTTCCTAAACATTCCCTATTATCACAGTTGTAATGTCAAAAGAATTACAAAGCCATTGCAAATTTGCTTGGACTAGCTTTGCACTTACACTAGACTCCTATTAACTACTGACGATTAACACTTTCTATTTGTAATATTTAATTTGTTATAGCTCTTATTTGTGCTGTAAGCATTTTGACACCACCTGAATGACATGTTCCAATGAGGTACATTTGTTGTGCCTCCTTTCTTTTGATGGGCACATGTTCCACAGCCCTGCTGTAGGTACACAGCGCTGTGCTCCGCGTTGTTTTCTCATTTAAGAATATTCCAGACTGAATGACCTTGGCTTAGTTTGTGGGACAGTAAAATCCACCTCCGATTCCCTCGGCTCCCAGTCAAACATCTTCTGTTTGCAAGTCAGACAGTAGTCAGAAGACTGATATACGATTCCACTGTCAGAGTCTCATGGAAGGTTGAATTACAAGAGCGATGGGCCAGTGCTACTGGGAGCATGAACCAAAATCAATGGCTGCACAAAAAGCGAAGGAAGTGCCTGGGCTTAGTTACAAGCCCTTCCCCCCACAGAACAGTCCTGCGGGTTTATCACAGACACCTCCTGTGCACGGGAGACTACATCAAAGCTCCAAAAAGAGCCTCCTTCATTGGGCTGCATGCATATGCGATAACAGTAGTATAAATTTAACAAGCCATTAGTTCGGCAAAATAAAAAGATATAAACGCTGCATGCGGAATTACAAATCTGGATCCCCGAACCATAACACTGAGGGGAACTTTTGAATTGACCTGTAAGCTGTAGGCAGAGGTATGCTTGCACTTACCCGACTGTAACAATAGTATTCAAACTTTTTCATACCAAACCCGGGTTGAGTAAAAATATGGTTCCTGACCCCCACCCCACTGATCCGCCACCTAGGGGTTGGCCTCCCTAAGGGACTCAAAGGATGTCCCAGGGGGTCCCAGGCTGTTTATTTTTTATCTGTATACAGTTCAAAATAAACTTTTATAAGACGATATATAACATACATATTTCAATACATAAACACTATATTCAAATTCCATTTAATAAATTCATACCCATGATAAAATCCATACAAAATCTATAAAATCATAAACCGCAAAACACATCAAAGTCTTCATATAGGCTTAAGCCCACAAAGGATCAAGCCATTTTTCTATTTGTCGCTAAAGGCAATTAAGTGCCAAGTGCAACGATTCAGAGTCCAAATTTAAGCAGTAGCACCAAAAATCTGGGGATTTAATCTAATCGTAATTGCACACAAATGGCCCCAGAATACACATATACAGTGAGTTCAATGCCACACACTCTGTAAACACACTCTGTAAACATATGCTTCACAGTTTCGAGAATGTGACTAGACTTACAAATCCTGCACAACCTAAGTTCAAGTGGAATTTTTAATTGATGGCCCTTTACCACAAACCCAGGTAGTTGATTGATTCAAAGTCGAATAATCAAATCACGCACCACAGGACTAGCACTTTTCAGGGGATACATTTGAGGTTTTAGGAACCTGTGAGAAACATTAGGGACATACACATAGTTCTGTAGGGAAGGTAAGTGCATGTCATTTTTAATCCAATCCGACTGCATTGCCTTTTTCTTAAAAATACCTTCCACAATTTCATAATTGATAGCCAAATCCATAGGGGGGGCCAGTCAAGGCCCTTAAAGAACTCCTCATTTAACTCTACGCAAAGTTTACCTTTGCTATAGGTCTCTGAACAATAGATCTCACGGATACTGACCAGCAGAAAGCATTTTGGATCAGCTCTCGATTTCATATACAGCTCACCCCTTTTCCTCAGGATCTGACCACTCAGGGAGGTAAGACCCAGTTCAAACCTTATATATTCTATAGGAGTGGAAGGAGGCAGATTTAATATCTTCCGCCAAACCACTGCCCGTAAAAGATCATGATTCCTTTGATGGTAAAGCCTGATGTTTGCACAGCACAATTATTAACCAAATAAGTCAATTGTTTGGCTTTCCTTATTATTGCTTCTCTTAAGTCAACATAGTCCACAGAATCACTCAACACTAGCCCAAGGTAGGTGTTTTTCTGGTCATATTCAACTAGTTCTTGCAGCATATTTTTCTTCCCGCGGAAGGTATGAACTAAAAGCACCAGGTCGTCAGCATACAATATGAGGACAACCTGAAGTTTCACACAACCTGGTAGGGAAGGCTGAGCGATACAGGTTAAACATTAGGGGAGCCCGCACACATCCTTGTCGGACTCCCCTATATATGCCCACCTGTGATGACATTACCTCAACATCATCTAGACAGAATTGGGCACTGTGTCCATATGGAGTATTTTGATAACCTGCACCAACCAAAGCGGGCAACCCAATCCCTGCGCCAAAAGTAAGGACACAATACAGAGTCAAACACTGCGTGGAAGTCAACAAATGTCACATACAATGATGGACTTGCCATGCTAGCCGCCTTATGCATGAGTCTATCCAACAATCTAATGTTATGGGTTGTGGAAGACCTGGGCCGGAAGCCCACCTCGAAGGTGTACAAAATACCACATTGATACGGTCAAGTGGCACAGCGAGTAGAGCGCCCGCTTTGACACCCGTGCAGAGCCTGTTATCGCAGGTTCGAATCCCGGCGGGGCCAAACTCAGCCTTTCATCCTTCCGAGGTCGATAAATGAGCACCACACACCGTGGGTAATAATAAGCAGCGCTCAGATACCTGAGGGTTTGTAGCGCTATATAAAAGCCTAATTATTATTATTATTATACACCCAGTCTTGTAGAGCTTTAAGGACAAAGAGGCAAACAGTTTTCCAAAGATGTCCAGTAAAGATAGAAATCTATAATTTTCAGATAAGTCTCTGCCACCTTTTTTGTACACTGGAATTAAAATAGACTGCTGTCAGGAAATTGGTATGACTTGATTGTGGCAAACTTTATTGAATAATACTTTTAATATGGTTGCCCAGCCTCAAGGATCTTGTTTTTAATACGATATTCGCTAAGACATTAGGGCTGGGGGCTCTTGAGCTTTTAAGTTTTGATATTGCCACTTCTAAATCTAAATGGTCAACAATAAGAGGCTACGCCAACTCCTGGGATGCATCCCCAATTATTGATACCTCGTCCACCTCTATGTTTTTATTTAAGTATTTGATCCAATTCGCTTCCTTAATAGGATTCAGGGTCTTGGTTACCTTCTCCCCTTTGACAGAGGACAGAGTTTTCCAAATTGAGCGGGCCTTACCGCCCCCTTAACACTCCAAACATGTGTTGCGACTGAACATTTTTGGCTGTGAACCTCTACCGTCTAAGCCAGTTTTTATAGTCCTGTTTGATAGATCTCACTTTCATCTCCCGAACTCCAAATTTCGTCCTGTATGTTCTTGGCCTTTCTTATCTTTCTTCTCATGGATCTTTTGGCATCACAAATCGCACGGTCAAATGCTTTAAGAGGTCTTTGCCTAGCAGTCACAACTATACTCCTATTGCATGAGGCGACCTGGGCTATAGCAGTAGTAGCTTTCCTTATATTAATCTCAGATCATATCAAACGAGACCCCGGTGTAAAGACTGGTAGGGGGTGTCTGTACTTCCGCTCTCTATATGGTAGAGGAGAGGCACAGAGGACCCCAGCCAAGATTCTCTATTATTGGTAACGTAGTCGAGCAATCAAGGCCTAGCTTCTCAGGAGGTGATGCAGGCTGGTTCTTAAGTACAGTGTAGTCCCCAAACCCTCACAAAGGAATGTCCACACACTGTATTACTGAAAACACAGTCTTTATATAATTAATATTCGAAGGTATGTACACGATCACAATAACGCACTTTGTACTCGGAAGTCAACAATGATAAATATATACAAGTCTAAAGTGGTACCACCATTGTTATCAAATCTCATTAAAGTGCATCAACTGTACGGTTAAAATGTCACACAGATCAATAGGAGGAAACCAGCAATAGAGATAGGAAGGAACGCAAGATGGTTGAAACAATAGGCAGATTTCTGACCCCTACCCTCAGGCACAGTTCTGTGTGGAGATCCCCCCCCACCTGGGCAACCTGTTAATAAAGATATATAACACAAGCCCAGTCCATATATTGTTCAATAGTCTTATTTCCTCCTACTAAGGTTTTACCCCCCCCCCCCAATGTACCTGGTGGAGTAGAGTTCTCCGAAGATGCCTCGACCGATCCTTCTTGAGTGACTCCCTTTAAAGCAGGAGCCACGGATCGTCGAGAGGCGTCGAGGAACTCAGCGTTCGGTGTCGGGGAATCGACGGACCTTCTTGAGTGCCCTCCCTTTAAGGCAGGAGTCGCGGGTCGTCGAACGTCCGACGGAGAACAGGTTGAACTACAGCGGTGAAGTGGCAGCTTCGTTCCTAGTGGTGCTCGTCGACGATGGAGCGTTGGCGTCCTGCAAGGAAGAGGCGTGCGGGGCTCCTCGGTGACAATAGTTCTGGACCGCAAAGAGAGGATGAAGAACTGTGGCCCAGCAAGTGCATCGAGTCGTCGGCGTCTCTGTGGGCTTTAGGTGGTGGGAAACCCACTGGCGGATGCTCCTTGGCGCGTCGACGGACGGGCCTTCTCCAGCGGGATAAAGCAGGCGACGATGCAGACGAGAGCGTCCGATGATCAATTGAAGTTGTTAGGCAAACGGGAGCACAGTGGCTCCAGTCGGCGACGGCGGTCGTCGACAGTGGCGGACAACAGTCCGGGTGCTTCTCTTTGGGATTCCGCGGCAGTCCCCGTCTCCGGTGGGCAGTCTGTCTACCAGGGAGCTTTGGCAAAGATCAGCTGGTGCACGATGGTCCCTCGTAGCTCGGGAAGAGGGCGCCTTACCAGGTCCTCTGAGTCAGTCCTTGGAGACACAGCAGCTTTCAGATTGGGAACGAGAGCAACAGTAATTCTTCTCTTCCAGCAGGGCTTCAAGGTCAAGCTTCAGTTACTCCAGTTACTCATCGTAGTGGACTTCAGCTTCTGAACAATTTCCAGTGGTGAGAGGTCCCCAGATATACTATTCAGTCTCTCATCCACACTGCTAGGTCACACTCAGCAGCCAATCATCCAGAAGGGCATTCATGCAGTCAGTCAGCCAATCAGGCACGCAGTGCATTCAGGCCATCCGTCTCCCGCTCAGACACTCGCAACAAGGAATGTGGATTGGGACATTCAACACTACACACTGCATTCAGGCCAGTTTCGGGCACGGCTGTCTCAGTCTTTGTCTCTCATGTCAGAAACCAGACAACCACAACAAGAAGTGCATATTGGTCACACACTCCATTCACCCAGGTCCCACCCACAGGAGGTACCCACAACATACATCACCGGGAAGGCTCCAGCTAGTCTGGCCGGGCCTTCACAACACCACCATATATGGCACTTCCACCCAACAGCCAGTCAGGGGGAAGGGACAGAGTCAGGGCTTCCCAGGACTTTGGGAAAACAAGGTAATAGGTAATAGAAAGCAAGAGGCTGCAGGGGCCATTTTGTTTTCCATCAGGAATCAACTGATTCCAATGGCAGGGCCGGGGAATCCCAAAATGGAGGATACTCCACGCACCTGTCAAATTCAGCATGGAGCTGCCACCAGCCCATACCCTGCTCTGCGGGCCACCCACAGGTGCCCAAAAACATACACTAGGGGCACAGGGTTGTACCCCCCATTGGGTGCCAAAGTGTATCCCACGGGTCCGTTTACCAAACCAAAAGAGAGAGAGCTGCACCACCAGGAGTCCCACATGAACTCCTGCGCGGAAAACACGACAGAACACATGAAAAAAGCAGTAAAGGACAAGAATACGGAGGCCCTGTCCCTCCGATGCATTTCCAGCATCACACCTGGCTATGATGTTTCAATGCCCACAGCATTTATCAACATAGTTCTTTTTGCTAACCTCCATACTGTGAGGCATATAATAGCATGGTCACTATAATCAGTCGGGGACATAGCACATTCGCACACGGTTTCCACGAGGGAATTGCTACCAAAATAACAATCAAGCGTGGCCATTCCTCCAAGTGTACCCTCCTGGCACGTCCCCCCCCTTGTTCTACCATTAAGGAAAGCCCGTTCCACATCTTTCAAATAGGAGACACATTGTTTAATCTGAATATTAGATTTCTTGTGGTGCATAATACTTTTACTATTAATGTTACTAATGACTCCGTGCCATTACAATAAGCGTTTAAATCGCCTCCCAGAAGTATTGCTTTGTGGTCGGGTGTCAAAAGCCATTTAGTCAAGGCGTGAGCAATGTAATCAAAATTGCTTCCAAGTTCGATATCCCTGGCCATGCATAAATGTTTATAAGCAATCATTTTCTACAAAATATTCCCTCGCTATACACCACGTCCACTGCCAATACGTTCCCTTTGATATCTCAGTGGAATAAGGCAAACAAACGCATATTCTGTCTCACCCCCATTATAAGGCCCCCTGAAGGTCTACCTTGTGTGTCTTGTTTGGCTAACTCCTGATATAAATGGAAGCCTTCAATAGAAATAGGGGAAAGTAACCATGTTTCCTGTCGAAAAAAGACATCAAACTTTACAAGATTGACTAGGGAGCCATTACCAACTTATAAATGAGAGTTCCCCTGAGTATTCCAACTAGCAATAGAACAAGATCATTTGGTTTCAATACCCTTGGACGAGAGGAGCTTTTTGAGTTTTCAAAAAGCTTTAGTGTTTTCATCGTCTCCCTTAAAATCATTAACGTTGGCCTCCCTACATGGGGTGATCGAATGCACACTTTGGCCACATTTACACTTCTCACAACCAGATAAGGGTAAGGTGGGGATATAAGCGTCACCTTTCAATAAGTACCCAAGATGTTCAATTGCTTCCTTATGAACACGAATCATCTGTGCCCTCTCAGCTACTGTACAATGCACTCGAGCCGCATTACAATTTTTCACATTCAGCGGTTCGACAATGTCAACATCTCCTGAGGTTAGTACTCAATGTCAGAACTCTGTATAATACACTCAGCAGAACGGAGCGATTTATTCTCTTCTTCGTAGAATCCGAAGAATCCGTACTTTTAATACACATCTTGGTGTCCAATAAATTATTAACGCCCCCATCTTTTATGTTCAAAGTCACTTTTTCACCTTGCGTCTCTGGGGATGTTTGACTTTCCAAGCTACCCACCTTATTTTCTGATGCCCCCATTTTTTTAGCATTGGTAATAATGACCACTGAGCTCTCAGAGCCCACTGCCGTGTCTGGGGCGCCGTCTCTAACCAGCAAACTGGTTAAAGTACCCATGGCTTTTTGTTGACGTTTCCTGCGCCTCGCTTCCTTTTTTCTAGTTTTCTTTATTCTTTGTTGAGGTATCGATGTCACTGTCAAGTTTAAAGGATTGTGTGGCTGTATGTTACAATTAACACTGTCTTGTGCCCTCTTCGTCCTTCCGAGCCGTAGTATCTGGCACTTCTCTAATCGCCTTTCTTTCCTTGAAAGGCAAGTAAGGAACAAGTTACTTACCTGTAACTGTTGCTCTCCAGCATGGGTCTGGCATGGGTTCACATGCTCATGAATATTCCCCGTCAGGCTGGGAATCCACGGTATAGAAAGAATCAGTATCAAGTTTGTTTCTGATCTGTCTTTCTTAGTAGTAACCAATCACTGGTCTCTGGGTCATACTGCCCCCAGCCAATGATTGCCCTCTCCCTAAGCCCCGCCCCTGGCAGCCATCCTCAGATTTGGTAGCACATAAAGTGGCAGTATGATCAAGTGAAGAGCCGCAGGGGGTGGGAGGGAAGATTCACATGTGAATCCATGCCAGACCCATGCTGGAGAACAACAGTTACAGGTAAGTAACTTGTTCCTTCTCCAGCATGAGGTCTGGCATGGATTCACATGCTCATGAATATAAGAATACATAGCAGTACACATATGCACGACCATGGGAGGTGGCAAAGGCTCAACATTAAGCATTACATAAACTCAACATTAAGCAACTCTTACCTCCTCACCAGGCCCACCTTCAGGCGAACAGATTGCGCAGCACTGCTTGGCCGACCCTGGACTCCTCCCTGGAATCATGGTCGACGCAGTAGAATCTCGTGAAGGTGTGCATCGACCTCCACGTAGCAGCCCTGCAGATATCCAGCAGAGGCACACCAGACAAGAACGCTATGGTAGTAGCGATCGCTCTGGTCGAATGGGCTCAGCCGGAGAGCCATCTGAAAATGGAAGCCTTCGAGAAGGCCTTCCCTTGGTTCACAGGTCCAAAGTTCACAAAAAGCTGTGATGTTTTCCGAAAACTTCAGCGCTCTAGCTACATCCAGCGAGTGCAAAGTCCTCTCGGCCGGCGACGAAGGCGACGGGAAGAAAACTGGCAACACCAAGGGCTTGTTGAGGTGGAAGTCCAATGGCACCTTGGGCATGAAGGAGGGGTGCGTCCTCAGCACCACCCTCGTCTCGTGGAAAGTCAAGTATGGAGGCTTGCAGGATAGGGCCTGGATCTCTCCCACCTGTCGTGCGGAGGTGATGGCCACCAGGAATGCTGTTTTCCACGACAGGAACTTTAACGGTGCCAAATGCAGAGGCTTGAATGTTGGCCCCATGTGCCTGGTCAGCACCACATTGAGCTCCCACGCCGGGGCTGGAGCCTTCACCGGCGGGAACGATCGGAACAGCCCTTTCATAAATTCCTTCACCAGGCGATGAGACCACAGGGATGACCGTCCTGCAGTCCTGGTGTATCGGGAAATCGCTGCCAGATGTATCTTGATGGAAGCTTGAGCCAGTCCAGCTTTGGCCAGCGACAGTAGGTACGGTAGCACTTGAGGTGCCGTAATCCGTAGATGGTTAATCTTCTGTGCACGGCACCAGACAGAGAACCTCTTCCACTTATGTCCATAGCACTTGAGAGTTGAGGACGCCCTGGCCTTTGCAAGAACCTCTCTGCAGTCCGCCGGGATATCGTACCCTCCAAACTCTAGTGCTGCAGGAGCAAGGCCTACAAGTTCAGCGACTCCGGGTCGTGATGAAGGATGGCACCTCCTTCTCTGGAGAGAAGATCTGCGTCCGTCGACAGTTTGACTGGTGGGGACGCTGACAAGTCCAGAAGGTCCGGGAACCAGATCTGTCTCGGCCACGCCGGTGCGACGAGGATCATCCTGCACCAGGACCTCTTGAGTTGGTTGACGGATCGCAGTAGCAACGGCAATGGAGGGAACGCATACAGGAACAGGCTGTCCCAGGGGAATGAGAAAGCATCGCCCATGCTCCTCAGCTGGGGAAACCTGCTGGCGAACCTCTGGCACTTGGAGTTTGTCGCCGTCGCGAACAGGTCGATCTGGGGTTTGCCCCATCGTTGGAAGAGTCGATCCACTTGGTCCTGACGTAGTTCCCACTCGTGGCACGAGCGCAGCTCCCTGCTGAGTGAGTCAACGATGGTGTTCTTTATCCCTGCTAGATGAATGGGTACCAGAAACATCCCCTGTGCAACAGCCCAATGCCACAGATCCTGGGCTTCATTGGATATGGCTGGGGATCTGGTTCCTCCCTGCTTCCAGATGTAGAACATTGTGGTGGTGTTGTCGGTGAAGATCCTCACCACCTTGCCCCTGAGGGACGGGAGAAATTACCTGAGGGCCCAGAACAGTGCTCGGAGTTCCAGGATGTTGATGTGGAGTGGCCTCTACTCCGGGAGCCAAAGACCTCTCGCGTGAAGATCTCCGGTGTGCGCTCCCCACCCTTCCAGGGAGGCATCCATCATCACCGTCACCTGGTGTGCTGGGGTCTGAAAGTCTGTGCCCGCCACGAGATGCGCGCGGTTGCCCCACCACCGAATTGCTTGGCGGAAAACTTTGTTGAGCGGGATCTTGTCCTCGAAACTGCCCGCCGCTTGCATCCAACGGGCGTCGAGGAACTCTTGTAGGGGACGCATCCGAAACCTGCATAGACGCACGAGGTAGATGCATGAGGACATCATCCCGAGAAGGGACTTGATGGACCTCACCCTGGCCACGTCCGTGGCCAGCAGACACTGCACCTTTCCCAGGATGGCCTTCGTCCGTTCCTCCGACGGCGAGGCCAATCGCGCTACTGTATCGAGCCTGGCTCCCAGAAACAGTGCGACCTGCGACGGAACTAGGTGGTATTTGGGGAAGTTGATGGAGAATCCCAGGTCCATGAGAAGCTGGACCGTCTTCGCTGTGTGCTCGACGGCGAGTTCCCTTGTTCTTGCACGGATGAGCCAATCATCCAGGTAGGGGTAGACGTGGATCCCTTGCAGGCACAGCCGCGCCGCCATGGTGCCAGGCACTTGGTGAATACCCTGGGCGCCGACTTCAATCCGAATGGAAGGGCCTTGAATTGGTAGTGCCGTCCTTGGACCATGAACCTGAGAAACTTTCGGTGTCCTTTTAGAATGGGGATGTGAAAGTACGCATCCTCCAAATCCAACGACAATAGGAAGTCGCCCAGCACGTGCTGGAGGGTGACCATCCAGAACTTCTGTGCCTTGATGTATTTGTTTAATCGATGCAGGTCCAGGATGGGATGCCATCCTCCTGTCTTCTTTATGACGAGGAAGTATCTTGAGTACACTCCGGAGCCCCAGAGCCTCTTTGGGACGAGCTCAATGGCTCCTTTTCTTGAGCATCGCCCTTACTTCTAACAGCAGTTGAGGGATGTGGTTTTTCTTCCTGGCCACGGAGGAATGCGCGGGCACTTTTTTTTTAGAAATTCGAGAGTGTGCCCACGGTCCAGGGCATCCAGGACCCAACGGTCGGTGGAGATGGACTCCCACACGCTGACTAACTTCGCCAGCCGGCCTCCCACTGGGGTGCTCAGGTGGGGGGGCCCGACGCTACGACCGGTTCAGTCTTACTTGGCAGCGGCCTCCCTGGCGACGACGGCGAGATCCACCTGACTTGCCTCGTCCTCTGTAGGCCTCTTGCCACGAGGAGCGGGCCGCCTGCCGGTACATTGAGGAGCCACCGCCGAATCCTTTGGAGGCACCTTGCTTGCCTCCGGAGTTCCGAAAGGCGGGCGTCGTTGTTGCAAAACTCCCAAGGCCCGAGCCGTCTCTGTGTCGGTCTTGATGGCCTGAAGTGACTCATCCACTGTTTTTCCAAACAGGTTGTGCCCGTCGAAGGGCATGTCCAAAACTCTGGTTTGAACGTCCTGGCGGAAATCTGTTGCCTTGAGCCATCCCCGCCATCGAAGGCAAACGCTGTTGCCCAACTGGCAAAACCGGTGTCAGCAATGTCCGTGGCCACCGTTATGGCGTGGTCTGACACCACCTCACCTTCCTGTAGGATCGCCAGGGCCTCTGCCCTCTTGTCGTCTGGTAGGAAGTCCAACAGGGGGGCGATCTTGTACCACAACTCCTTGTCGTAGCGGTCCACAATCGCTAGGGCGTTGGCCGCCTTAATCATCGTTGTGGCAAACGAGATGACTCGTCGTCCCATGGCATCCAGTTTCTTTCCCTTACCGTCCGGTGGGGAAGTTGAAGTTGAAGCCAACGCCCCCGCCGCTTTCTTCTTGGCTGCTGCCGAGACAACCGAATACGGGGTCGGCTGTGCCCTAAGGCACAAAGGGGCGGCATCGGGGACCCGGTACTTCTTCTCGTACCGGTCCCTCTTGGCAGGCGCCGTGGACGGGTTCTTCAGAAGAGCAAGTCCCTCGTCCCAGATGTCATCCAGCAACAGCACCACGAGGACCGTCTTCCTCTTGGCCTTGCGCCGTTGGTAGAGGAAGCCTTCCTTCTTCTGCTCTTCGGGGCAGAGCTGGAAAAGCTTGGATGCCCTGGCAATCATGGAGTGGAAAGAGCCAATTTCGTCGGGCGGGGAGGCCCGAGGAGGTGGTGATGGGAGGCCCATCCCGTCGTCACCACCGTCATCATCCGTCCCCGTCGTGGCAGTATCTGTTCCTGTGTCATCCCCAGGGACAGGGGAAGGAGATAAAGGCTGAGAGGGCTGTGAGGGCTGGAAGGGTGGGGGTGGATGGACTCTCCTCCTCTTGTTTAGAGGACTTCCCGACAGGCCAGGTTCTGCTGGGTCGTCCGTTGGGGGTAGGGGTAATCTCGTCCTTATCTCCGTGCATAAGGTTTGGATTGCCATCAAAATGGCCACCGAGTTGTCCTGTGGCTCGGGTTGCGACGGGCGCGATGGTTGCTCCTCCTCCACGGGAACCTCGTTGGCGCCACCGTCGCTCTCTTCGTCCTCCTCGTCGGGATTCCTCCCGTGGGACCGGACCTCCTCAAACTTCTTGTTGAGGCCCTCCATGACTTCAACCAGCTCCTCCTCGGAGGCTGTATCTGTGTCCGTAACGGCCACCGCCCCCCGTCTTTTTCCACGGGGGTCTTCTCGATGGGCTGAAAAGAGGATTCCCTCTGCGGTGGCAGGGAAACTATAGGCCCCGAGGTCGCCTCCACAGGCTTCGCCAGGGCCGTCGCGACTACCTCGATAGAGGCCTTAGCCGGGTGAATCAAGGCCTTCACCACCTTGTGAGCGCTTGAGGCCTTCAACTTGGGGGGAGGGTCACCGCCTCTCTCCCCCTCGGCTGGTTCCTTCGAGATCGACCAGGGCCTCTCCAGAAGCTTAGCCAGAGCGTTGGCTCGTGGTTGATCGTGCCGGTGAAGGTGCGCCCTGCCTGGTAGCCGAGGAGCCCGACCGTTCGGTGCTCCCGGTGCCCGCGGACTCGCAGTGCTTTGCCTTTTGTTGGCCCTCCGTCACCGGAGCGCCCTCACAGGACTTAGAAGACCGCTCGCACTTCTTCGCACCTGCTGGGCTCTTTCCTTCCAGCCAGTTGGCGAGTCGGGTCCGACAATCCCTCATAGTCCAATCCGTCATGTTCATGCAAAACGCACAGTCCTTCTCCACGTGCGTTTTGTCTTCATGAAGGCAGTAGAGGCATCTAGAATGCTCATCCTCCTTGAACACATTCTGTAACCCGCATCCAGGGCAGTTCCTAATCGGCTTGGACTCGGGTGTCGAGCCCTTTTCCTGGGCCATTTCCACGAGGTAGGCCTCAGAAACTTGTGGAATCCTCCAAGAAGCGTAACTCGATGAAAACTTCACCCTTGAGGGGCGTAGAAAATTCCGAAACGGGTCCCCGTTGATCGGAAGTAGAAACGGTGGAGCTTGAGGCTCGATTGACCGAAAAAATGAGATAAAACTCTTTGAAAAAACACAAAACGCAGTAAAAGCTCGAGAGCTATAGCACGAGGACTCCCAACACTTGAACGTGCGGTAAAAATCAGAGGATGGCTGCCAGGGGCGGGGCTTAGGGAGAGGGCAGTCATTGGCTGGGGGCAGTATGACCCAGAGACCAGTGATTGGTTAGTACTAAGAAAGACAGATCAGAAACGAAACTGATACTGATTTTTTCTTTACCGAGGATTCCAAGCCTGACGACGGGGAATATTCATGAGCATGTGAATCCATGCTGGAGAATTGATACTTCCCCAGTCTCAGCTGTCGCCTGTTCTTCAACTGCAGGCACCTTATACACTTCTCCACTTTAAAGGCCAGCCTCTGACTGTGTAAAGGATTCCTGCGCAGAGACACTGTTCTCCTTTTGTTGGAGTGATTTTGTCAGTGTCGTTATCGGAGTACTTTGCTAAGTCTTCGAGTATAACTGCACAATTAAAGGAGTATTTTCATTGCAAAATTTTGCACTTCACCATTAAGTCTAAGATTAGCAATTACATTACTGACATTGCTTTCACTCGGTTCGTGCACAACTCCAATTTCTCTGTAGTTAGAAGCTGAGTCCAAGTCGGGATACAAATTAGGAGTGGCAGACATTCTTTGAGAAGGGACCTAACCCGGCAATGTGGAAACGGGAGGACTTGTCAGCCTACTCCTTTTGGGAGTAAATGGCCATGCCAAGTCCTCATGAAGAGTATTTCTGGAAGCGTGTGTCAAAACTGTCTCCTGTAGAGATTAACAAAGGTTGAGTAGAGAATTGTCATCAATATTACCAAAGTCAGACAAAGAACCATTGGTTTTATCATGTTTAGCAAAATCCTCCCCACTTTTGGCACTGGGGCCTTCGTAAGCAGTTTTTTCAGGATAAAAAAAGATGTGATTTCCTGTGTGTTTGCTTGCCTCTTTGACTTCCCGCGCTAGACACCACAGTCTCTTCGGGGTACCCCCACTGGCTCTTCTTGAGGCGATTTATTAACCTGCTCAATGTCGTGAGTTTTGCTTTCACTATAAGGTTCTACTTTCGACAAGTTATAGTTTCAGGATTTATTTACTACCGTGCCTGCCATTTTCCAGCTGTCCCCAAGCACACTCACTCTCAGACTATCCAGACCTCAGGCTCTTTGTTAAAAGGGTACTTTATCACTAATGCAAGCTACATGCTAGATATGCCCCATTCGGAGTTGGTTATTGGACGGTAAAAAATAAACAAAGGTGGCTTACGTGGGTGCCCACACAATACACTCAGCTCTTTCACGTAGGATCACGAAGTATGATGAATTCCCACAAAGCCCAAAGGTAATTCGAACAGGGAATGTAGTTGAATCACACTTAATATACGTCAGCGGGCAAGGTGAACTTACGGTTTGCGGGTGCAGTTTGGAAGATCGGGAGAGCCACGCGATGGGAGAGCCACGCGATGGCCGAGGCTCAGGGCGGCAAACCAATCCACCAAAACACCTAAACACCTGGCGCCCAGCGCTTTGTGCAAGCAGGTCTTAAAGTACTTTTTCCTTAAAGGTACAGCAGCCCATGATCCACACGTTCATACACTGCTCCTAAGGAAAGAGATGCCTCCTGCACCAACAGCCAACACTTGGAGCACAAAACTTAGCCCAGGCTCTTCACAATATAAGCAGATTACCTACTGCTTATCTTTTCTATTGAAAGCAGTCACCTTGATCCTTTTTTTTTACATCAAAAACAGTAATCTTAATCCATTTTGAAGAGTCTGAGGCCCCCTCGACATCATTTAGGCCCCCCAGAGGGGCCAGCCCCCCAATGTGAAGAACACTGCTGTAACAGGTTCACAATGGGACAAACAATGGGTCCCAAGAAGCAACAAATAAAACTAGCCACATTCACAAATCACAATTCATGAGTTTATTTCAACAAACAGCTAGAGTTGGCATTTTTGTCAATATTTCTGGCAAATGATGCATTTTAAAGCAGACTGGTCTATTATGATTTCTTAAAACTATCTGTTACAGAGTGAACTAAGTAGTAAAAACGGCCCACATTGACCTGGCAGACCAGCAGTCCGATTGACTTATCGCCGTATGGGTAAATCTGAGTAAGCAGTCTTCGACATGCACTTTTGATTGTTTACGTGCAAGGCTAATTCCAGCAAGGAAATTCACGTGGACTGGGGTTTGCTTTCTGTTTTACAATCAAACACGAAGTTCACAAATGCAGCCAGCCACATCTATGCATGACGGGTGGAATTTAGATGAATCCCAATGGATTTCACCTGGTTTTTAGTCGAGGTTCAGGAAGACTTTATGCACTACCCCAGCTGCATGCAGTAAATGCATGAAACCCCCCCCCCCACTGCTTAATTTATTGGCTGAGACTATGGGCCTTATTACGAGTCTGGCGGTAAATCTGCTGAAATACTGCCAAATGGAATTACCGTCCTGCAGATTTACAAGTGGTGGTAGGGTGGTGCAAGTCCCCATTTTTTGAGTCCATGGGAATTTTGGCAGGATTATGACAGCCACCGATTTTTGGTGGTAAGGTGGAGGATTTACCTCCAACTTTTTGCGTGGAGGTTTATCCTCCACATTACCACCAAACTCATAGTGAGGCTGTGTATTAATGCACCAGTTACAGAATCACTTCTGCATTACCGCACCACCATACCCGTAATGAGGCACTATGTCTTCAACAGTAAACTGCAGAACACATGCTCGCACCACCTACAGCAAAATGAGAGTCAAAGCAGTGTTTATTATGACATGTGTGATCAGCAGCATAGAGGGACATTTGAAAGTTCAATCCTATTAGAGAATAAAAGGCTCGGTATGTAACAGTGTTCAGTTGGTGACAGCATCAAAAATCTTATATGGTACGTCTCTGAAGAAGTGCTGTAAATAATACATGTATATTATTATGGTGGTGTCCATGCACGCTGTTAGAGTGTGTATTTAATCAATATCTAACTGTGTCGTGCATATGCAGGTTCATGTGGGAAGCGAGGGATAAGACTGACAGCTGATAAGTTCAACAAACATTGGAGAGAATGACCATTGTAACCACATGAATGAAATGTTGGGGAAAGAGTTGGGCAAGACAATTGGGAGCAATCAAGGATGGGAAAATAAAACCGAGTCCACAGGCTTTATTACATGGTGGAGGGGTGTTCTACATAACTATGAAAATGTCCCAACTTGTATTTTATTACAAGGGTGGGCGGTCACAGCTTCCTCATGGGGAGTTAGCCATGGGGAGTTAGCCATGTAGAGTGCATGAAGAGTGCCCTGCAATGGCTGACTTACAGAGATGTTGCTGAGAAGGTGAAAGTGAATTGGTACAGAGTACCATACTCCTCAAAAGTGGCATGATGCTAGCCAGGAAATATACATGAAAACAGGGAGGTTACAAATGTAGAGTACCTGTAAGTCCCAGGAAGCTATTTGAAGATCAGTTTCGTCATTTAAACCAAAAAGATAACCACTTCCGCAAAAAGAGAATGACGCCAAGGGCTGAACAACATTATTATAATGCCAACACCCTGCGTGCGAGGTTGTCAATTTAATAGTACCCATGGCTTCTTTGAGAGTGCCGCAGTACTGTAATTTTTCTAAGACACAGGTCCAGACTCCCACTGATTTGCCTTTGAAAACAGATTATCATCTTTGGCCTAGAGATACTGCATATCTTACCTTATTTAACGAGTAAAAACTCCTTATTATGGTTGCTCTGCTGGTACCATCGTCCTTCATTTGTTTTTGCTTTACCGATTTGGTCTCGAGTACTAATAGGGCTGCACTATAAATTGCTCACATTTATTTTTCCAGTGCGTGCTGCCCGGTCATGAGAGGAAGCCTGTTTAGAAAAGGTGGAGAATGACACAGAAGCTTTGCAAGAGCAGCGCCCTATGAAATGTTAACCTATGGATTTCACGTTAGGTGTGTGAGAACAAGCAAGTTTCAACACGAAGTGGAGCAACTTGCTGACCAAAAAAAGCCAGAGAGAGAGAGACAGACTGAAGGAAAGGGAGAGGGAGAGAATAGGAGTCAGAGTGGTCTGGGCTGTAGACTGCAACCCAAAAGAGTTTGCAAGCCTGAGGGAAGATTGAAACTATCCCGAGAAGTGACTCACAAACATACGGTAGAAGCTAGCGAGTAAAGCAAGTTAAGCAAATGAACATCTTAGGTCATCAGCAAACTTACCTGAATTAGCAACCAGCAACCACAGGGAAACAAAATGGTGTTGTTTCTACTTAAAGACTCACATAAACCAGATGAGTAGTGTGGATGTGGAAAAAAATGGAAAATTTACAGTAAGAAAGAACATGAGGAGACAACTGCTGGGCATTTATAGAATTCGAGGAAGGATAGTTAACAATATGGATTTCACACCCTTGGCGGGGGGGGGGGGGGGGGGGCGTACACGTCCAGTAACGGACAACCAGTCGGAGCCAAGGTAGGCCCGAACAAAGCATGTCCCTCGTTGAGGGCTGTGGGACGTTACCAGCCATGTCCGCCAACCTGCCTAGGGGGGTGAAAGCCATTCCCACCACGTGGTTTATCTGGGGTGCAAATGTTCGTTCCCCTCCAACCCACGGGAGATTTGCACTGCTTGTGAAGCTGATCTCCCGAGTGAAAAAAATAAATAAATATGGCCACCGCCATAGGGAAAAGGGACAAAGTGCCTTTTCCATGTCTATAATGGCCGTAAGACAGGAGGAGCACGAGGAACAGAGCACAAGGCTCCAGTCCAGCAGGTAAGGCGGGAGGGAGGGGGCGGGGAAGGCTATTGGATTGTTCTGGGGAGATGGAGAGAGGTAGGGAGAGAGTGGGGAGTAAACAGGGAGTGTCCCTGTTGCCTCCGTATATTACATTTTTTTTTAAAATGGTGCCACCCGGGGAAGGGCCTCGGGTGGCTGGAAGCAGCGGGCCGAGAATGTCTATTCTCCCCCGCTATTCCAGACACCTGATTGGCTGATGATTCTTCCCCAGGTGCAAATGGAGAGATAAGGAAAATCAAAGAAAAAGGCAACCTCAGTGTTACAAGAGAACACGTGAAAGGGAAGAGTCAGGAAAGAATGTGCATCAGTAAGATAAGTTGAACAATGAAATGGGGAAGGAACCCTGGTGTTGGCAAGTGAGAAAATGGGAATCGAATGGCAGACAACACCGAAAAGGGCATTGAGAAAAAAAAAAGAATTCTGAAAATGTCGATCAAAGGGAGCGGGTATTGCGGGGGTGTCCCCTGCTTCCATAAAAAGCAAAGCAGGGGACAAGTAAACTTAAAAAAGAAAATAAAAAAAGGGAAAGACCCTGCAGCGCCGGTTCCCTTCCATGTCCCTGAAGGGAACTGGCACCGGAGGGGGATTACGGAGGCGGCGGCACACTTCGCTGTTTGCCACCAGAAGGTAAGTAAGGGGATCCAGTGGTCCAAAATGTCCATGGGAGACAAAACTAAAAAGTGTTTTTGAAAAAATTACTTTTGTTTTTTTCTCCCTCTGACATTTCGGACTCGATCATTTCACAGTGACCCAGAACATGAGACTACTAAATGTTTCTTAGAGAAGAAGAAGCAGAGGATCTGTGGCTCAAAAGCAGTTGAGGAAGAACAGTCAGAAGAAGCCAGGCTAGAGAGCCTCTAGTTGAGAAGACGAACTTTCAATACTCTGGGAGATGTTGACAACCCATCGCTTCTTTCAGGTTGCATGGTGTGCCTTAAGATGTAGGACCTGGTGACTCCTGTGTGCTGCCACTGCTGAGACAAGGTGGCAGCACATATGTGCTAATTGTAGGCTGCAGCACCAAGCTTCGTTAAACTGCTGTTCCCCGACAGATTCCCATTCCCTTATGGTGCTCATATCCCCTTTCCTGCCCGCCATCCATACTACCCTCTCATGTGCCCCACTGCACCATACATGATGCCTCCATTCCACCCCACATAACTGCCTTCAATCTTGACGACAGAGCTGTGCCCCGGATTAGACAGAGACACCATCACTGCATTAAAAGGCAAGTTACAAAAGAAAAGAATGTGTTTGTGTACACGCATAGTGAGTGTCATTGTGAGTGTGAATGAGCGAGCGTGTGTGTGTGTGTGCGTGAATGAGCGAGCGTGTGTGTGTGCGTGCGTGAATGAGCGAGCGCGTGTGTGCGTGAATGAGCGAGCGCATGTGTGTGTGCGTGAATGAGCGAGCGCGTGTGCGTGCGTGAATGAGCGAGCGCGTGTGCGTGCGTGAATGAGCGAGCGCGTGTGCGTGCGTGCGTGAATGAGCGAGCGCGTGTGTGTGTGAATGAGCGAGCGCGTGTGTGTGTGCGTGAATGAGCGAGTGCGTGTGTGTGTGCGTGAATGAGCGAGCGCGCGCGTGTGTGAATGAGCAAGCGCGTGTGTGCGTGAATGAGCGAGCGCGTGTGTGTGCGTGAATGAGCGAGCGCGTGTGTTTGTGTGTGCGTGAATGAGCGAGCGCGTGTGCGTGCGTGTGTGTGTGTGTGTCTGTCCGTCCGTCTGTCTGTCTTGGAGGGGGCTGCACCAGCACAATTAATTCTTTACTTTAAAAAAAAAATTAGTGTCTTAGTTAGTTATAACCTTTAACACTTTACTAACAACATATCAAATAGCATCTTCTTACATAATACAATACTAACAAAACAGAGTTTTCACAGAGTATAGCAGAGCCCAAAATTGATCTGTTTGAACGTTTTTCAAGTCGCTTACTATCCTTCCATAACCTTTCTTGCATTTCTCAATTAACCGAGAGCAGGAGGTCAGGAGGTGATCGGTGGTTTCCATCTCCAAACCACGTGTACAAGTTTTATGCTGTCAATGGACTTTTGCCCAAGCACCTAGCTGTTCCTTTGAGGGCAGTTTTTTGAAACGTAGCTTCATCATGAACCGTCTTACTTTTGAATTGCGAGAACTTAATATATAATTAAGTGTTAATTGGGAATACTTGAAGGACGTATTTTCGAAAGGTTGCTTTCATGGATAGCCATTGTGCATTATTATTTCCCAAACCACAGCTGTCTTCATTAATGCTTTGCAAGCGAGACCTAGGTTTAGGCAAGTCTTCACCACAAACCTAATTTCTTCATGAAAAATGTCAATATCCTGAAGCTATTCCTTGAAAGCCCCAATCAAGGTTTCTCCATTCATTATATTTACAAAGCTGGAATAGAGAGAGGCTTTATTCTTGCTTTCCTCTACCAATTTCAAGTAGAGAGCGCTACAAGCAATTTTCTGCAGGGTAAACGAATGAGTCAATCCCAAATCAGTGCAAATCGCCTATACAGGAGTATATTTAAGGAGGCCGAAGGCAGCTTGCATTAGCCTACCCTCCAAAGTTTTTAACCAGGAGATTTCTTTATTCTAGAAAATGTCCAATCCTTACAAAGCACAAGGGACAATACTAGATTTATATATTAGAAGGAGTAACCTCCACTATTAGATACAAAGTATTTAATTGCGTTAAATTTCCTTTGTACCTTAGTCATGACATCCCTACCAAGCAAACTGGAGTTAAATGAACTATAGATCGGGACCCCTAAATAAGTATTTATGTACAATCTCTAGTGCATTATTATCAATTTTTCAGACAAAGCTGGTGTTTTTTTTCTATTGGTCTTTATAATCTTTATTTTGGTATTTTTTAAATTGATAACCAAATTGTTGTCAATAGAGTATTTTTGCAAGGCATGTAGGCTACGCTGCAGTCCATTGCGAGTACAGTCAGAAATGACCATGTCATCCACATATGACAATCAAGCACTGGACTGTTGCCCAATTCGAGGAGGGAAATTCTGGAATTTGTATAGTATGTCATCGAAATCAGCGACAAAGATTATACAAAACCGGTGGTTTCAGAATACAGAATTGAAGGATCCAAACCCCAAAGTTCAAGTTTGGCACACAACCTTTGGCAGTTAACTATGTTGAATGCCCCGGCGTAATCGGCAAAACAGGAGTAGAACACACCACCTTTCGTTTTTAACATAGATTGAATTAAACCCCCCTCCCCCCCTTGCGGAAGCCTGTATGTTGATTTTTAAGCACTCTCTGCTCTTCTATGCAGATTTTCTCCAATATAAAATAAGAGAACATTTTTGATCTACCATAGCCAAAAGGTGATAGTTAGATGGAGAGTCGCAAGGTCCTTTTTTGAAGATGTGAACAAGTATGGATTTCCTCCAAGTTTCTGGGATGAAACCTGTGACTAGGATTTGCCTAAAATGTTTATAAATTACAATAGCCGAGGTCTTAGAGTCTTCCTTCATAGTTATATTAGCAGGCCCATCTGGGCCAGGTGCCAGAGAGGACTTTAATTTGGAAATAATACTTTAAATGTCTTCAATTGTAAATATTAGGCAATTTTCCACATAAGTTGTTTCGAAACCTGGCATAGCCTCAATGAAAGCATCAATCTTAAAATATAGATCGTAGACATATTTATACCAAATTCCTTCCAAAATAGGATTTATCCCTCTTATCAGAGAAATCTATCGTATGGCGATTATATAACGGTAAAAAAAAAAAGATAAAACGCTGCCATATTAGTTTTACAGTGTCCTGGAATGGTTTTAATAGCAGACGTAACTTTAGACTGGAGCATACATTTCCCAACCACATGATCACTAGTTGTGGTAGGTATGAGTTTAAAGTCTGTAACATGTTTAAATAAGACATTAGGCAAAAATATATAATCGATCCAAGAGGATTACAGTCCATTCAACCAAGTATAAAGCAAGGTATGGGCAGAATCAGCTTCAATAAACAGCTGTAGTAGGCAAAGGCTTTCAATGAAAGTAGACAATCCCCAATAGGCACGACAGCATATCTTTCAACTGAGTGCGCATGTCTTGCAAACGCACCATATGTATTTTTAATCAGATTGAAGCAAGAGGCCTCATTCAGGTCTATAAGATGGAAATTTAGATCAACAGCAATAATAAACTATCCACCTGGATTTTGATGAAACCATTAATTTAGCATTAATTCAATATGGGTCAGTAACAGAGGCAGCCTTTGGTGCCAGGGGCAGATAATAGGGTGCCAGCGGGTGGCTGTGGGGCGCACTGAGCACCAGTAGGGATGCAGGGGGAAGGGGGGGGAGGATCATAAACATCTATAATTAATATACACTGGAATTGATGCTCTAGGTTAACAGTTAAAATCACACCCAGTATATTTTGGTTCTTATAAAGAGGCATACATTTTGTTGAACACAAGTGATTATTGACTCCTATAATCAGACCGCCAAGCCCTGGGTTATGTGGTAACCATCCAAAATAAAGCGGTCTGACTAATAAAAAGGACTTTCCCTGTTCCACGTAATAACTAGTGGTTTAGAACTTCTGAACTTCTGACAATCAGTCAAGCCACATCGCCAAAGTCTCCCTCCCTATAATGGGGGGGGCTTTAGTTTTCAGTGCAACTTCTGTGTAATCATTCAGGGCTATGAAAGGAAGGCATGTTATCAAAGTAAGACAGACAAGTGACCACAGTTCAAGGGTGTTTACTGAACTTTGTCAAGGGTGTCAAAAAAACGCATATGTAAACCTAAATCTTAGATGGTAGAAAGCTATGACCATCAAATAATAATAATATAGTCCTAGTGGAGTCTCGTTCAATAGAAAGGGCCTATACTAAAAAACCTATTGCCAATCCTTACTGCTAAGTTACAAATAGTGTGGGTTAATGTTAATGAAAAAGAAATGTGTTCACAAAATGATAAGTCAGAATGTTCAGGCCTTTGGCCTCCCTTCCCCACGTTTTTAGCACGGGACAAGGCGGTTCACTCGAGCATAACACACTCTTGGTCTTCTTCGGCACAAAAACACAGTTCCTTTTACCAACATCAGGGCCTTCTGTGTCCAAGTCTCTTATGTTCAACGTCTCTTGATTCAGAGGGCCTGATGTACCAAAAACAACGACAAATGTTCCCTTCTAAATATTCAATTCGGGCGATTCACTCTTCACCCTGGCTCCCCCTTAGCTGGGCAAAGATCTTTTGTATACAATTAGCCTCCCTAAGCCTGGCTCAGACCAATGTTCGTTCGCAGGCATCCCTCAGTCGGGTTGACATTTGCCACAGAAATATCTTTCTGGGGCGACTCACTGTTCACCCTGGATCCCCCTCTTCCGGGCTAAGATCCCCTTTGATACAATTAGCCTCCCTTAGCGGGGCTCAGACCAATTTCCGTTCGGAGGCAGCCCTCAGTCGGGTTGACATTTGTGACAGCAATATCTTCTCGGGTGACTCACGATTCACCCTGGATCCCCCTCTTCTGGGCTCAGATCCCCTTTTTTACAATTAGTCTCCTCCCTCAGCCGGGCTCAGACCAATTTCAGTTCATAGGCTATCGAAGACTTTCGAATGTGCACAGGATTTAGCTTGACCCACTGCAGGACCACTTCGATTTCACAGTTCAATAATGCTCACACGCTCAGTTGGATACCAGACGGAGACCTTTGAGTGAGCACCCACGTGGCGCCGGACCACTCTGTATCTGGTACCCATTTCAGTTTCATAAAGTTCAATCACATACAAGTCATCTTTCGTCATACAATGTTGCCGCTTGCAATCTTGAGCGTAACACAGTCCGTTCTGCTGTCAGTCTCTCTGACTCACTGGCTGTGCTGAATTCACTGGTGTTTTGTTGTCGGAACCAAGGACAGTACCACAGCGGCAATCGCTTCTCCCCACCTTGGCTATCAATTGGGAAGGGCCCCATGTCCCTTCGAAACACACTGCACCATTCTTCTGCTGCAATTCCCAATTTTATGTTTCTTTTCCTTGACGCCTCTTGAACGTCACGGTTCTTTCCCGAAAAGGTCAAAGGTAGTTCCCTCCTTGGAGCCCTCTCTGGTCTCGCCGCCGTTGTCCTCGGTTTAAACTGCCATCTCGGAATTGCTGCTTCCTCGTGCCTTTTGACGTGCTTTCATGCTCCGCCTTTTTTCCGTGTTGGGAAGTGTGATGGAAATCAGGTGAGTGTAATTCTCAGTAATTGTCTGACCCTCGTGTTGGGACATGTCAGGTATACGACTCACGATGAACTGTCTGTGAGAAAGTGTTCATGTCGGGAAAGGGGGTGGAGGGGTTGAACTTCGGTATCCTACCTGGCAGGATGGGGAAAAGGTGTTACAGGGAAGGGGATAGCGCGTCTCACCCTTTGGTGTCCCACTTCCACTCCCTGAAGGCCCCTCATCCAGGTGATCTTCCCACACCGGTCCACCCCAGGAACAGGATCCAATAGTGATGGCCGTGTCCGGGCCACCTGGATGACGGATCCTTGGTGACTAGGGTGTCAAGACACCTTCATGTTTCTCACAGCTGATATAATTTTCTGTGCAATATACTACTGGTGATATTCACTGCGCCCCCTTGTAATTTGTGTAGTAAATTACAGTCTTATATGTATTTAATTATTAGTCATCTGGTTCTAGGTCCAAGGGAGAAATGACATCCCTGGCACAGGGTTTGTGAAACTAAAACCAACTTTCTGTGCAATCATATCCATTTCCAATGGAATAGAACTTTCTGACTTGCAGTTTGTTGGGCGGAGGCATGAGTAATTCATTTTCAGGACTTCTTGTCAATTCGTAGTCCATACAGAGAAAGTCTTGGGTGTTGAACATTATTAATTGTACGATGACCAAAGAAATAAAATGCAGAAGCTTTTCCTGTGGATGCTATTTCAACCAATGAAATGTCATTTGAGGTTAGTATACGTAGTTGTGGCAAACAATGTAATAATTGTAGAGTATCATTGCAATTCAAGGAAAGACTGGTCGAAGTTGCAAAAAGATCCGCAATTTTGACCTTTTTGCATGGGTGCTAATTTACCCAGTTGTTATCTGGAGATAGCAGCATTTCCCCTTTAGAGGCTTGCAGAGTTGTTTCAGCATTACCAATGAAAACGTTCTGGTTATTAGCTGCAGTTCCATTGTTTCCAGCTTCTAATATTGGGGGTTTCTGGCAGTTCACTAGCTGGTCTGTGCTGGAAGCTGGTGAGTGCACTGCTTTATTTGTGTGGACAGCCCACATATCCAAAGAGCCAGTCTGGGTTTGGTGGAAACACATTTTAATCCAGATTCAGATGAATTAGTGGGTAAGAATTTGAAGCGAATATGCGTTTCCACACAGTTAAGGTCAGGGTTAGAAGTTATTGCAAAAGATTGATTATGATGCAAAATCTTTCTTTGACCTTGTTGAGAAGGCGTCATTAACATATTAGATTCCCCTTATGAATCTATGTGATCACTGCGCCGCCCATAATGTCAACAATTAAATTGCAGACTCCCATAATGTTGCGGCACTGTGTTCACATACTCTGTGCCCTGCATCCCCATAAAAGCCTCCGTCTACCCACTTACCTTTTCGACGGCACACCGTGAAGTGTGCTGCCGTCTCTCCTCTGACCCTGCAGCGTCAGTTCTCGCCCACTAACGTGGGTCTGAACTGGCGTTGAATGGTCCTTTTTTCTTTTTTTTTCTTTATTGTCCCCCACTACCATCTAATGGAAGCGGGGTACAGCCCCGCAACCCTCGACCCCCACTACACCGACAAGGGGATGCAGGGGACACCCCTGCAACCCCTGCTCCCATTAGTCGGTGCAGTGTGGGGCCAGCATGTTATTACTGTGCAAAGGCACGCTAATGAACATGCACTTATCGGGGCAACATTTTCGTATTATTCCCCCTTATTACCTTACCTTCTCCTTTGTCGCTACGTATGTTTCTTTTTATTGCTTAGACTGGTTATTGTACTACTATCTCTTACATGGGACTGGCTAATCTCTATAATCGGGGTGCTTTCTATCTGAAGTCGTTTACAAGCTTGCGCATCGCTGGAATCTGGAATCAAAAAGATGGATTCTTCTAAAAAAATGTCTGGTGCAATAAGGAACAAGATACTTACCTGTAACTGTTGTTCTCCAGCATGGGTCTGGCATGGATTCACATGCTCATAAATATTCCCTGTCGTCAGGCTGGGAATCCTCGGTAAAGAAAAAATCAGTTTCAGTTTTGTTTCTGAACTGTTTCTACTAGTAACCAATCACTGGTCTCTGGGTCATACTGCCCCAGCCAATGACTGCCCTCTACCTAAGCCCCTCCTCTGGCAGCCATCTTCAGACTTGGTAGCAAGTAAAGTGGCAGTAGGACCAAGAGAAGAGCCGCAGATGGGTATGGTTTGCATGTGAATCCATGCCAGACCCATGCTGTCGAACAACAGTCACAGGTAAGTAACTTGTTCCCTCTCCAGCATGGGGACTGGCATGGATTCACATGATCATGAATACAATAATACATAGCAGTACACACATGCACAAGCAGGGGAGGTGGCAAGGCTCAACATTAAGCATTTAATCAACTCAACATTAAGCAACTCTTACCTCATCACCAGGCCCACCTTCAGGCGAACAGGTTGCGCCCACTGCCTGGCCGACCCTGGACTCCTCCCTGGAATACCAGTCGACACAGTAGAATCTTGTGAAGGTGTGCGTCGACCTCCACGTAGCAGCCCTGCAGATGTCCAACAGGGGCACACCAGACAAGAACGCTGTGGTAGCAGCGATCGCTCTGGTCGAATGGGCTCTCGGACGGCCGGGCAATGGTCGGTTTGCCAACCGGTGACAGTGCATGATGCAGCAGGAGAGCCATCTGGAAAAGGAAGCCTTCAAGAGGCCTTCCCTTGGTTCACAGGTCCAAAGTTCACAAACAGTTGTGATGTCTTCCGAAGGCTCTTGGTGCGGTCCACGTAGAACTTCAGCGCTCTAGCTACATCCAGCGAGTGCAAAGTCTTCTCAGCCGGCGACGGAAAGAAAACAGGTAACACCAAGGGCTCGTTGAGATGGAAGTCCGACGGCACCTCGGGCATGAAGGAGGGATGCAGCTTCAGCACCACCCTCGTCTCGTGGAATGTCAGGTATGGAGGTTTACAAGAGAGGGCCTTGATCTCTCCTACTCGTCGTGCAGAGGTGACGGCCACAAGAAACGCTGTCTTCTACAACAGGAACTTCAATGGACCCGAATGCAGTGGCTCGAATGGCGGCCCCATGAGCCTGGTCAGCACCACGTTAAGCTCCCACGCCGGGGTCGGAACCTTCACCAGCGGGAACGATCGGAACAGTTCTTTCATGAACTCCTTCACCAGGCGATGGGACCATAGCGACGAGTGCCCCGGAGTTCTGGTGTAGCGGGAGATAGCCGTCAGATGGATCTTGATGGAGGCATGTGCAAGCCCCGCTTTGGCCAGCGATAGCAAGTACGGCAGCACTTGAGGGGCTGTAATCCACAGAGGGTTAATCTTCTGTGCACGGCACCAGGCAGAGAACCTCTTCCATTTGTGTCCATAGCATTGAGAGTCGAGGATGCCCTGGCCTTTGCAAGCACCTCCTTGCAGTCTGCCGGGATATCGTACCCTCCAAACTCTAATGGTGCAGGAGCTAGGCCTGCAGGTTCAGCGACCCCGAGTCGTGGTGGAGGATGGCGCCTCCTTCTCTGGAGAGAAGATCCGCGCAGGTCGGCAGTATGACTGGGAGTGATGCTGACATGTCCAGAAGGTCCGGGAACCAAATCTGCCTCGGCCACACCGGTGCGACGAGGATCATCCTGCACCGGGACCGTCTCAGTTGACTGATGAATCGCAGCAGCCATGGCAACGGCGGGAACGCATACAGGAATTGGCCCTCCCAGGGGAATGAGAAGGCATCGCCCATACTCCCCAGCTGGGGAAACCTGCTGGCGAACCTCAGGCACTTGGCGTTTGTCGCCGTCGCAAATAGGTTGATCTGGGGATTGCCCCATCATCAGAACAGGAGATCCACTTCATCCTGCCGCAGCTCCCACTCGTGGCACAAGCGCAGCTCCCTGCTGAGTGAGTCGGCGATGGTGTTCTTTATTCCTGCCAGATGGAAGGGTACCAGAAACATCCCTTGGGCAACGGCCCAGTGCCACAGATCCTGCGCTTCCTTGGATAGGGCTGGGGATCTGGTGCCCCCCTGCTTCCGATGTAAAACATTGTGGTGGTGTTGTCGGTGAAGATCCTCATCACCTTGCCCTTGAGGGATGGAAGGAACGACCTGAGGGCCCAGAACATGTCTTCGAGCTGCAGGACATTGATGTGCAGAGACCTCTCCTCTGGGAGCCAAAGGCCTCTTGCGTGGAGATCTCCGGTGTGCGCTCCCCATCCTTCCAGGGAGGCGTCCGTCATCACTGGTTCCTGGTGTGCTGGGGTCTGGAAGTCCATGCCTGCTGCTAGGTGTGCGTGGGTACCCCACCATCGGATCGCTTGGCAGAAATTCTCGTTGAGTGCGATCCTGTCCTCGAAACTGCCCGCCGCTTGCATCCAACGGGCGTCGAGGAACTCCTGCAGTGGTCGCATCCGCAGCCTGCATAGGCGCACGAGGTAGATGCATGATGACATGTCGAGTAGGGACTTGATGGACCTCACCCTGGCCACCTCCATGGTCGACAGCCGTTGCACCCTGCCCAGGATGGCCTTTGTCCTTTCCTCCGACAGGGAGGCCAATCGCGCCACTGTGTCGAGT
Organism: Ambystoma mexicanum; assembly: GCF_040938575.1. Classification (NCBI taxonomy): domain Eukaryota; kingdom Metazoa; phylum Chordata; class Amphibia; order Caudata; family Ambystomatidae; genus Ambystoma; species Ambystoma mexicanum. Next base: position 984,987,491 of record NC_090930.1, read on the forward strand.
CTGGCTCCCAGGAACAGGGCGACTTGTGACGGTACCAAGTTGGATTTCGCAAAGTTGATCGAGAATCCCAGATCCGTGAGCAGTTGGACGGTCTTTGCTGTGTGATCGACGGCGAGTTCTCTTGACTTTGCTCGGATGAGCCAGTCGTCCAGGTAGGGGTAGACGTGAATCCCCTGCAGGCGCAGCGGCGCCGCCACTGGTGCCAGGCACTTGGTGAATTGCCGTCCCTGGACCACAAATCGTAGGAATTTGAGATGTCCCTTTAGAATGGGGATGTGGAAGTAGGCATCCTCCAAGTCCAGCGACGATGGGAAATCGCCTCCCTCCAGCTGTCCCAGCTTGTGCTGGAGGGTGACCATCCGGAATTTCTGAGACTTGATGTACTTGTTTAGACAACAAAGGTCCAAGAAGGGTCGCCAACCACCGGTCTTCTTCCAGGCGAGGAAGTACCGCAAGTACACTTGGAGCCCCAGAGCCTTTTTGGGACGAGTTCTATGGCTCCCTTCCTTAGCATCGCTCGTACCTCCAGAAGTAGTTGTGGGACGTGGTTTTCCTTCCTGGCCACAGGTGGTATACGGGGACACTTTCTCTGAAATTCCAGGGTATGCCCGCGGGCCAGGGCATCTAGCACCCAACAGTCGGTGGAGATCGACTCCCACATGCTGACGAATTTCGCCAGGCAGCGTCCCACTGGGGTGCATGGGTGGGGGCCCGCCGCCATGGCCAGTTCAGTCCTGCTTGGCCACGGTCTTGCCGCCTTGGCCTCCTTGGCGATGACAACGAGATCCTCATGTCTTGCCGCGTCCCCTCTTGGCTTCCTGCGATGAGGAGCAGGCCGCTTGGCGGTATGACGAGGAACCGCCGCAGAATCCTTTGGAGGCACCTTGCTTGCCTTCCGAGTTCCGAAAGGACAGCCGTCGTTGAAGAACACCTACGGCCTGAGCCGTCTTGGTGTCCGCCTTGATGGCCTGCAGTGACTCGTCCACTGTCTTGCCGAACAGGTTGTTCCTGTCGAAGGGCATGTCCAGAACCCTGGTCTGCACGTCCTGGCGGAAGTCGGTGGCCTTGAGCCAGCCGCGCCAACGAAGGCAAATGCTGTTGCCCATCTGGCAAAAGCCGGTGTCATTGATGTCCGTGGCCACCGTAATGGCGTGGTCCGAAGCCACCTCGCCTTCCTGTAGGATTTCCAGGGCCTCAGCCCTTTTGTCGTCCGGGAGGAGGTCCAGCAGGGGAGTGATCTTAAAACATAGCTCCCTGTCGTAACGTGCCACAATCGCGAGGGCATTGGCCGCTTTAATAGTCGTCACCGCCGACGAGATGACCCACCGTCCCATTGCGTCCAGTTTCTTCTCCTCGCCGTCCGGCGGGGAAGTTGAAGTAGAAGGCGTCACCCCTGCCGCTTTTTTCTTCGCCGCCGCGGAGATGACCGAATCTGGGGACGTCTGTGCCCTAAGGCACATAGGGGCGGAGTCCGGGACCCGGTACTTCTTCTCGTACTGGTCCCTCTTAGCAGGATCCGTGGACGGGTTCTTCAGGAGCACCAGCCCCTCATCCCAGATGTTGTCCAGTAATCGAACTGAGAGGATAGTCTTCCTCTTGGCCTCCCGCCGAGGAAGACTATCCTCGGAAACCTCCCTTCTTCTGCTCTTCGGAGCAGAGCTGGAAGAGCTCAGAGGCCCTGACGATCATGGCATGGAAGAAGCCAATTTCGTCGGGAGGGGAGGCCCAAGCGGGTGGTCATGGAAGGTCCATTCCGTCATCACCCCCGTCAGCATCCATCCCCGTCGTCGCCGTCTCCTTCCCGTCTCATCCCTCGGAGGAGGGGAAGGAGGTGAAGGCTGTAGAGGCTGGAAAGGAGGAGGGGGATGAGTTCTCCCCCGCTTGCTTGGTGGGCTTCCCGATGGTCCACGCTCCGCTGGATCGTCTGCCAGGGGGTAAGGGTGTCCTCATGGCCGTACACAAGGCCTGAATAGCCATCAAGATCGCTCTTGAGTTGTCTTGTGGCATAGGCACCTGTAGCGACGGGAGCTACGGTTGGGGAGTAGGATTCTCCGTTCCCTACACGGCCCACGGTTCCTCGTCGGCACCGCCGTCGCTTTCCTCGTCCGCCTCGTCGGATCCCTCCCGTGGGACCGGACCTCCTCGAACTTCTTGTTCAGGATCTTTGCGACGCCAGCCAGCTCCTCTTCAGAGGAGGTATCTGTCCGTAATGGCCACCGGCCCCCCCCTCTTTCTCTGCCTGGGGTTTAACAGGGGTCTTATCGATAGGTTGAAAAGAGGATTCCTCTGCAGTGGCAGGCCAGAGGTCGTCTCCACTGGGGTAGCCTCTGCAGGCTTTGCCGGGGACGCCACGACTCCCTCGATCGAGGCCTTAGCCGGGTGAATCTTGGCCTTCGCGACTTTGGGCGCGCCTGAGGCCTTCACCTTGGAGGGAGGGTCCCCGCCTCACTCCCCCTCGGCTGTCTCCGTCGGGATGGACCGGGACTTCTCCCGGAGCTTACCCGGGTTCTCCAATTTCCTCTTCCCCGAGCCAGAGCGTTGGCTCGTGGTTGATGGTGTCGGTGATAATGCGCCCTGCCTGGCAGCCGAGGAGCCCGACTGATTGGCGCTCCCGGTGCCCACGGACTCGCGGGGCTTTGCCTTTTGTTGGGTCCCTGTCGCCGGAGCGCCCTCAAAGGTCTTAGAAGACCGCTCAGACTTCTTCCTCTTCTCACCTGCTGCCGGGCTCTTCCCCTCCAGCCAGTTGGTGAGTCGAGTACGACGATCCCTCATTGTCCGTTCGGACATGTTCTTACAAAACGCACAGTCCTTCTCCACGTGCGATTTGTCGTCGTGAAGACAGTAGAGGCACCGAGAGTGCTCATCCTCCTTAAAGACGTTCTGTAGCCCGCATCCAGGGCAGCTCCTGAACAGCTTCGGTCCAACAGGCGTCACGTTTCCTGTGTTCTGGGCCATGACCATGCGGGGTAGGCCTCAAGATCTTCTGGAATCCTCCAAGAAGTGGAAACTCGATGAAAAAATGCCCTTGAGGGGTGTAGAAAGTTCTGAAAACAGGTCCCCGTTGATCGGAAGTAGAATCGGTGGAGCTTGAGGCTCGATTGACCGAAAATATAAGAGTAAACTATTTGAAAAAAACGCAAAACGCAGTAAAAGCTCGAGAGCTAAAGCACGAGGACTCCCAACACTTGAACGTGCGGTAAAAATCTGAAGATGGCTGCCAGAGGAGGGGCATTGGCTAGGGGCAGTATGACCCAGAGACCAGTGATTAGTTAATAGTAGAAAGACAGTTAAGAAACGAAACTGAAACTGATTTTTTCTTTAATGAGGAGTCCCAGTCGGACAACGGGGAATATTCATCAGCATGTGATTCCATGGCAGACCCCAAGCTGGAGAATGCCATTATTATCACATTCCTCATCATGAGCTTCTAAACGTCCACCAATCTCATGAGACCAAACTTCAACCCTTGATGTTCTTTATGCATATTATTACAAAGTGAGAAAAGCGTTTTCAAAATTGAGTGATTCAGCACTCGTGTTCCTCTTCATCCGACGAATCAGAAAAATGTAACGAATCATCATTTGTCAGGCAAGAGGCACATACACTCAGCAATTGTACCAGGTCTTGTGATTTGGTGAGTTTACAGGGGCAGAGCCTATAATATTTTCTGAAGAGTCAACCGTATGCCGTGGTGAATTTGGATAGGAGGCACTCAAGGAGTCTCTTTGTAGGCCAAGACACACATTTAACAAAGAATTATTATCTATTGGGTCAAGCAAAGACGTTTCGACTTGCGTTTGTGTCGCTGCCTCGTTGCCTCCAGTCATAACTTCTGCCACAGTGCTATATGGAAGTTTAGGTGGGTGTGGTTTAAGGAAAGCAGTGATTTCCCTTGATCCTTGGTTTTACTCTGAAATCCCTTCTTCTCATTTACATAAAAAAGAAATGCCAATAGCTGCCGAGTTACTTTTTAATTTGATTTGTGTGCCTTTCATAAAGTTCCTATTAGGAACGAGTGCCTGACTACAAGCAGCACAAACTGTACTGCGCAGAGTTGCAAGCATACTCGGCGTCAATATCTGCAGTCAGCTAATAATGAAAATGCACTTACCAGAACCGTAGAACCATTCCAAAACCGCCAAACTGCTCTGCTGCACTTTCTGCACTTACATGCGTGCGCTATGCGTGCAGACCCAAGCTTTTGAATCTTCAGCTGTGTGGGTGGGGGGGAGGTGTAGTCTCCTTCACAAAGTAATTGGGTTTCCAAAATCCATCAACAGCGAGTGCCGCTAGTCGCCTCTGCACAACTGCATTTTCTGTGTACTTACAGTTCTTTACTATGGCTGACCTACATTGTGATTGCCATTCTGAAAGCGTTTTACATTAGCAATACTGGCATATGTTCTACATGTAGCATGAAAGTGTTTTACAGGACTATGCCATCTTGGAAATTGTTGTTGAAATTTGCATCATAATCATGTTGTGCTTTAGAGTGGAAGTGCTGCCGTATATTGTAGGCACCCTCATGAAAGCTTTTTACTGTGGCAGTTCCATGTATTGCGGTACAGGCATCATTAACCTTTTCTAAAATGATCCTGTGTACTGTTGGTGAAATAGCATCCACTATTGTTCTTTTTCATGCACAACCCTACTGAACTGCCTGTAAACAGTACTGCATTCTACCCATTGTTTCTCAAAAACAGTGTTGAAAAATGCAACATTTCAATAATGTTATTTTAAAAATGTTATGTGACTGGGGGAGCCCCCTCACAACGTCCCCTTCATGGGGGAAATAGTAACGGACTGCCAACGAAAGAACAATTAGTAATGGAGGTACCACCTTCAGGAGAATCCATCCCCCGGCACCAAAAGTTGCCTCTGACTCCGAGCTGAACCGTAAGCCTAATTATCAAGTGCAGCCTATATGGCATATTGCAACTGTTTGAGAATATTGTCCATACTTCGTGCCCCTGAATAATCACTCAGGACTCCACATTATTGTACACTGGGCCCTATGGGAGCTTAAAACTGCTCTGCTCTAAAATGTACCCCCCCAACCCACCAACTTTATGGAATTGCTGGAGTGCCCCAAGTGGGCAGATACGCAGGAGGCAGTGTCGTGCCCTAGGCTATACTGAGATATTTTGCAGGACCCTGGGTCGCTCTGCTGTTCCCAGGTCAGGGGTGCATCATTTTGTCTTCTTAGCCAGACTCCAGTGGACAGGCTGGGACATGTTCAAGCAAACTGACACAGGAGGACTGAACATCAAGGGTTCCAATCTGTCTCCGGTGGTAGATGGGGCAGTTCTATATGTCCTACGTTAGAAGGCAGCATAACACTGCTGCACCCTTGAAACAATGAGCTCAATCCTATTTTTATTAAAGGCGAGTTTCTGCAGAATGTTAAGAGGAAGCGTCTAATGGCTCAGACGAAGAATTCGGTAAAAGCCTCGGCTCACAACTGTTTGGCCGACATAGGTCAAAACCATGTTATAGCGTAGAGGCAAATACAGCAGCATTTGAAATGTGATTCCACACTTGCCAAAACACAATGTCTGCTGACAACTGAAGACAAAAGCACGGGAGAGTTTTCTGTTTCATGCAAGGGGCTGGACATGCATATTCATGTAAAGGGGAAGGGCTAAACATATTTTAGGGATCAGCGTGGATGTGTGCTATGTAAGGGAGGCATGGTATCACAAGTATGACACTGACACAAAAGGTACAGTTTGTAAAACCTTTATTGAAGTTTCAATGGGGTTGGAGAAACTCCTACTTTTCCCTATAGCTAAGGTGGGAGTAGTCTCGACCATCAAACAATAAAACAGTCCTAGGTGAGTCCAACAAATCAAAATGGCCTATACTAACAAAACCTAATGCCTGCCCTATATCTTGTACAAAAACTGTGAAAAGCAGAATATGTATGAAAAGAAAGTCAGTGTTCAAATATAAAGAATACATGTGGCTGAGTCAGCTCTCCTCCCCACGTTGGACAGCACAGAGTAAGGCGGTCCCTTGTAGGCAAGATGACACACACTGGCTCAGGCTCTTAACACAAAGGCAGTTCAAGACGTGGATCGAGGCCTGCTGGGCCTTCCATGTTAAAGTGTTACTTTCCAATACACAGTTCACCAAAATGTTCACATGGGTCCTCCTCTGTCGGGCTCAGACCTCTTAAAGAAAAGTTCACCGGTCTCCCTCAGTTAGGCTCTGACCTTTCACAGCAAATGTTTACGTCGTTCTCCCTCAGTCGGGCTCAGACCTCGCAAAGCAAAACGAACACTTCCCCAAGCTTAATTCACCTCTTTTAGGGGTTCCTCTTCCCCTAACTTATTACACCTTCAGTCTCCCTCTGACCGTTTCCTGATGTCGAAGACTTTCGAATGTGCGTGGCTTTTTTTTATACAGACCTCCGCAGGACCACATTGACTTTCCAGCTTGCAACTCACACTCCTATGTTATTTGCCCAAGTACTTGCTGGTCAGGGTAGTTCACTGTATTATGCACCAAAGTTCAATGTTCACCTTTTTACTATCCCCATTTCTCTGGGTCAATTTCAATCACCCCGCTTTTACAGTTCATTCACTTTATCGCTACATACTTTTTACCTTTTACTGAGACATTCGAGTGGGCTACTTCTTTTTGCTGGACCACTCCAATACTCAGCATCGCTGATGTTACTGCTATCGTTACTTCACGTCTCATCCTCATGCGTGCAGCCTTCAATTGTGCGAGAGTATGTTGCCACTTCAATCTTTCTTTAGCACACACCGGTCTCTCATGTCGCTTGCCAACTCACCAGCTGTGCGATTTTCTTTCTTGTCTTTACTGTTTTCCAGTTTACAAGTCAAGGTTAGGACAACAGGCTTGGCATCACCTCCCAACTCTGCCCTGCCGTTCACCCGGGAGGGTCGCTGGTGTCCTTGAAAAGCAATGCAGCCTTCTTGTTTGGATTCCGTCTTCTCCACGTTTCTTTCACAGCCTTTTGGAGGCAGCAACCTTCTGCAGGGGTCTCCTGGGGTTCTGCACCCGTGGCTCTCGTCCCTCGCTCTGGTGCTATGCTCCAGTAGGTTTGCCTTTGGCCGGAAGTTCTGCTCTTACTCGTGTTCCACTTTGCTCAGAGTGTGTGTCTGTGTTCCGCCTTGTTTGAGTGTGAGGAGAGCTAATTGGTATCAGATGTATCCACTTAGAGTGCAACTGGCCAAAATTATCGAGCTTAAAAGTGTGATTTTGCCAAATTCCAGCCGTTCGAAAATTTCGAGCAGCCGAAACCTTTGACCAAATCACGCATTCACTGCTGAGGGCTGCAGGGGTGTCCCCCGAATCCTTGCTCACTACATTGTGAGCGAGGGTTGCAGGGGTGTCCCCTGGAGCCATCCCAAAAATAAATGTAAACTAAAAGGACCCTGCAGCGCCGGTTCCCGATCACAGAAGTGAAAGGGAACAGGGGTTGCAGGGACACAAGGTAATTAAGGGTGTGGGGGTGTGGTGGGGGGTGGGGGCCAAGTTGTAAATGTTGAGGGAAGAAAAGACAGAAGATTATTTTGGAAAAATAATCTTCAGTCTTTTCTCCCTCGAACATTTGGATCGCTGGCTTTCAACCCCGATCCCTTAGAGTCAAGTGCCTGACTTTGCCTGACCCAATTACCCGGACATGTCCAATGCGATCTATAAGAGTTAGTTAGCATTATTACTCTCAGTCGCCCTCTTCTTCGGCCCAGTGTTAGTGTGGAAACGGGTTGGGGGAATTGGGACACCAGAGAATCCTATGAAATAGGAGGGATAATGGTTACGGGAAAGGGAGGAATACTGCGTCTCGCCACTGGTTACCTCGCCCCCACTCTCCGAAGACCCCTCTTCCAGGTGATCCTCCTGCACTAGTCCATCCCCAGTGTCTGCATCCAAAGGCGATGGCCCTGCCCTGGCCACCTGAGAGAGATAGATCCCCAGGGACTAGCAGGTGAGAGACCCTTTGGTTTCTCACAGCAGCCTGGGTAAAGCATCACCCTCAATTGGTAAGGATTGTGTCAGGGAGAGCAGATGTGATTGTTTCCGGAGAAGGTACACCAATGTGGATACCTCGCCTCGTAGATCACTTTGCAAATCAAAGCGTTCTTCGCATGCAAGACAATTTCTGGAAGCAAATAAATGCATATTTCATGTGGCCTATATAATAAGTCAGGGCAACGGATGAAGGCGGATTCATATAGGTGACATCTTTTTTCCGCATGCTTGAACTCTGACTTAATGCTTTGCGCGGCTGACTCATTGGCATATAGTGAAAGTATTTTAGGCACATGTGTCAGTAAGAGAGCTCACATAATAACGGACTTCACAAAAAGGAACAGCGTACCGACCAAAGTTCTTATTGTTGCCCTCCGTGCTGAGAGCTGTAAAATTAGCAGACATCTCAGGCGGAGACCTTTATCTTCAACAATGTTGTTATTTTTAAAAGCTTTCATAGATCCACGGGGCAGGATTGGTTACAAAATTAGAGGAGGAAATTGGCTTCTGATTGAAAAATTATAGACTTTCCACGGGCTCTTATCGGCCGTGTTAAAAAGATCCAGGATAGCATTAGCGTAAAAGCATTTAAAAGCCTCCCCACTGCTTCTAACTGTGGAGAGTGAAAAGAAGGAGGGAGGGAGGGAGTGAGGGAGGGAGAAGGCAGAGAGGAGGGGGCAGAGGATTTGGAGGGAGTCGGAAAGAAGTTTGCTTAGAAGAGGGAGGGCGAACGATGTAGGGGGAAATAAAAGCACAGCGGCTGGCACTTCTGTGCACTAATAATACCAGCCTGCTGAGAGCAATTACATTGGTACAGACAGCACTAGATTCTGAGCAACCTTATTGAACTAACTTTTCAAAGGGAAAGGCTATTCCGCAGGGGATTTATTAGACCATTTTAATGTTCAGATACTTTTGATCTGAATAGTTCCCACCTGAAAGGTTAACCCATTACTATTTTACCGGAAACAATGGATGGCTTTATTTGTCTCTTGCTTTTTTCTCACAAGCCAGAATTCCTTATTTTTTGGGAACCGGAACGCCAGACGACTGCAGTCGTCGATGGATTAATAAAAGTACACAATCTGAAAAAGAATCCCAACTTGGTCTTCCCCTAATAAAATGTAAACACCACCCATTTCCTTTAATTTAATGAGGTAATCTTCAATTCGGGAATGTTAAAAAAGAAATCTTGATAAAGAGGGACAACTGTCTGTAGAGGGACTCCTAAGAGGCCATCTCGTTACTTCTTGTTTCTGATCAATAGTTTGGTGGCTGCATAATTCTCTTGCACACTACAGGCCGGACAGCCCTCCCTGCACAATAGAAATCATATTTTTTCTAGTTGTAGCGTGGGTCAGGGAGCACTCCTCGTCATGCCATAGAAAATAAAAAGCTCCATTTCTGATATTCGTTTCCATTGCTAACACAGGGCTCTCCCCCAGAGAGATCCACTGTGAGGTATTTCCAAACAAAGAGCATTCCAGGAAAAAGCAGTTTGGAATAAAGTTCTCGTTTGTTGATTGGAGTTTATTTTATAAGTATTAACACATATATATGGCAGGATGTTATCAGATGAATTACTGAGGGGAGAGAGAGCAGCTCTTGGCTCATCTACTTGAGGTCCCCTGTCCGCTATCTGCCCAACGGAAAAGTTGCAGGCACTACTCTAGGCACTGCATACTGTTAACATATACGCAGCTGTTAGCAACACGGGGTTAAAGGGAATGCCAAATATATCAGAACCCATCTCGTGTGCTTAGAAACAGGTACTAGCAATCTCCTAAGGAAACATCAGGGTTGCACTGGATGATGCCACTTGCAGTTGGGCACAGGGGGTATAAGTGGTATCACTTCATACACTTTGTCGTGGGCCTCGCACCTCAAGTGAGTCTTTGTACTGACCCTCATTTTTTTTCTCACTCTGCTTTTGCCTTTTAGCAGTTATGGTCGTTTTGCTCGGCTACGCCAGCAGTGACTCATAGCATTGATAGAAAAAGAGAATGGTGGTTGCAGTATGCAGTCAGTCAACGGCACTGGATCATCAAATGACATTTTCACTTCTTGGCAGGTGACCATGTCCCTTCTGGCATTAGCCCGACCACCTTTGCCACACCCCTTTATTGACCCCTCTAGATGACACACCTTCCAGTATTGCCCGCCTCACCCGCTTGCGGGACCACGCGCCTTTAGGACAAGGCCTACCACCTGAGTTTGTCATTAGGAAGTATTAAGCCACTACCATAGTCTGCCACTATAGAGCATCGAGACACCCTCTTTGTGGATATGTCTTCAATTATTTTGCATGTGAATGCATTTCCCCTTTAAAGCGAAACCACTCATACAGGGCGGGTAGGCAGCGTTGGTCGCCACTCAAAGCATCACCAACGGCACAGACTCTCCCAAAATGGTACTGTCGGGATGGGGTGCGCACTCTGCCACATTAAGCCATCAAGGGAGAGGCCTGCCATACCAAAATGCAAGAGTCCAGCACACATTTTTGAAAGTTCCACATCCACTGGCGCCATAGAGGTCGCCACAATTTAAGCCAGCTAACAAGGCTGGGTGCCAGAGGGGTATGTTACCCTTCCCCAAGATCCATTAATACTGTGGCTTTCTCAGAGGAGTGGACATGTGCTGTTCTTTGCACAACAGAAAGATTGAATACAATTGGAATGCTCTTTCTTGCAGTGGGCTTGGCGCCCCTCCCCACCCGCCGCCTCACGTCACAGGCGCCCTGGCCCAACACAGATCCCTTTTCCCCTTGCAGGATTCTTTGTCAAACCACAGCATGCAAAAGACATCTATGCAGAGTGACAGAGTTACCTCAGGCCTTTCACTGCCCATATGAAGGGAGCACTTTGAACAGACCACACTGAGGCCGAAGCTGCAGTGTAAGTCTGTACTTGTTTTAAAAGCTGGTAACCAGCTATAACCCTGAAACGATGCAGGCAGTGGCGGAGCCAGGGAGTGTAGGGGGGTCGTCCTCCACCCTTGGATCCCCCCTGGTGCCCAGTGCCTACAACCTCCCACTGGTGGCCATATTACTCCCCCGTCCCTGGCAAAACATGCTGCCTCCCGCCACTTGAAGCAGGGCATTTAAGTATTGAATTAAGCAGCAAGACACGGACTGCAATATGTTTGATGAGATACTAAGTATGCAAGCCAGGTTTTTCAGAGCATACATGCTTTTTCAAAAGCCATACACAGCAGACCCAATGAACCGTAACGCACTGAATGACACCCTGGGAATATGCAACAATTTAATTTCATATGAAATTATATGTTGTAGGGAACGGGAGCGGCACAGATTGGAGTGGTAACCACTATGACAATGAGCCAGATGATGTTAGGATCTTAGGAAACGAAGGATCAAGATACCATATAATTCGGTATACACCAAATTGTTTGTTTACAATTGTTCGAATGAACAATTTACTGATTTTAAAGGGTCACACACACACACATATATATATATATATATATATATATATATAGGGTTTGGGGGGGTTTTGGGTTGGGTGGGGGCCGCAGGGGGGGGTTTCCCCCCGCATATATGTTACAACTGACCATCACAATTCGGTCAATTGTGAAAAGGTCAATTGTAATTCGAACAGTTGTAAAACGAACAATTTGTATACAGGGAGGGTTGAGACCCAGGAGGGAACACAGGAATAACGAGTACCTGCATCATACGAAAGAGGATGTAATATATCACGGGACATATCGTACTCGTTCCAGTAACAAGAGAAAGAACCAAGAGAGTGAAATCCATCACAGGACTCAGCCTATTCGTCCCACTGATACGAGAAAGAGCAAAGAAGGTGAAATACATTACGGGACTAATCCTACTCATCCCAGTGATGCAGAAATAAAGCTAAATTCTGAAACTCATATAGGGATGCATCCTACTAATTCCAGTATTACAAGAAAAGGCAAAGAGAGTGAGACATTTTATAAAGCCTATCCTGCTCATCTCAGTGACATGAGAGAGAATCAATAAAGTAAGAAGATAGCGAATTACATGATTATGGAGAACAGGAATCACATAAAGAGGAATCTAGTGCTCCAGAGATATCACAAAAGGGGAGACTTTCAGAGATACTTGAGAAAAACATAAAAATAGAAAATCTAAGGCCAAGAGTGCCAAGGAAAAGAAGGCTACAAAGCCCAGAAAGAGGGGAACCAAAGACGTGGACAAATCCCCTAGAAGAACTCAACAAGCTAATGCAAAAAATAGTCAGCAACTATTTAAGAATCTGATAGCGAGGCTGGGAAAGCCTAACAGGAGAAGGGAGTCATTATTCTGGATGTTTTTGTATTTTGTCTTAATGGTAGGGTCAGTGTAACTTAGCTTTGGACGGAGGACAGACATATTGCTTTGGACTTCAGGACAAATGACAAGCACCCTTGTTAGTTGTGTTAGGTAGGAAAATCCATAGGATAGGGCTAGTGAGGCCTTATCACATATTTAAATAAAATATATATAAGAATACCACCACTTTGTCTGGCTCCTACTTCTGACCTACCACAGGAAGCAGACAGGATGGCCCCCTGCAGAAGGATTAGAGAATCCAAAATGCAGTGGGAATATTGACATTTTCCAGTCCCAGAAGAGAGACTTACGCTACTTTTAGGAAGAATATTGATATGTATTAACAAGAAAAAAGAGATTTATTTTTGAATTATTTCTTTACAAGTTGAATAACATTTTTGTATTTTATGTTTGATGTGCGGAATGTAACAATTGATAGTTACAATACCATATATGTAAAGATTTTAAAAGAGTTTTGAATAAGAGGATATTTGTTTTGAATTAAAACATGATTTTAAGAGTTGATTCTTGTTAAGCGCGCTGGGGCGTCGTACAGTGATTTTGTTGCTGTTAATATTACTCTTTTGTTAATAAAGTACCCCTTAACATAATGATATTGAAAGTCACAGAGGAGTTTCATGACCAAATAGAGGAACAGGGCCCATAGCCAACGTACTATATAAGGTCACAGAGCTACAAGATGCCTTGCAATATCCTTTTTATGTACAGTAGGTGATATTGTATTCCTTCATAATAGATGGCCACATAGCCATCCCCTTTAATATTTGGTGTCTTGTTACTCCAATGCAAAAGATCTTCCAGTGGTTGATAAATAAAATCAACATATAATACATGGAGGAAAAGAAACACTAATATGCAGCATACAATGTGTTGACAAATTATTTTTGTATGAAGTTTAGTACAGAAGGTTTGAGGTCTAAAAATAACTGATGGATTATATGATAGAGTCTTGCTCTGCTATATTAGCAGCAGCTGGACCAAAGTATCCAACTAATCACATCAATTAATGGCTGTAATGTGTCACAGACAGTGCTCCAGATAAGATTTTGAGGTCGGAGTATTTTACTTCCCATTTTTAAACTTTGAGAGTAAATGTGATTTTAAGAGAGTAAAAATGACTTCTGTCATTTGCGAGAGAGTAAAATGTTTGCGACATCCAGCCTGACGTGTAGAAAACCTCTATGGAAATCATTAGTATGCGGCAGCTTTCTGTATTGTGACAGAATACAGCTTTCGTTATTTCTCCAAGTCTGGCCATTTGATCTCTCCTGTATTTAAATGTTGAAATCCCAAAAACCTAGCCAATTACATAGCAAAATAAACCTGAATTGTATTGTGTGTTTTGAGGTTCGATAGCAAAATTGTCTTTTGATGTTTAATAAAAATACTCATTCCCTGGAGCCAAATGGTATGCCAATGTTATGATACAACAGTGCAGAGAGGCAAGGAATCCATGCTGAATTCTATATCTAATCTAATGGTTAAATGGTAATTTATATAGCGCTTTTGGCAAAGCACTGTACATAGAACATATTTATCACAATTATCACCAAACCAAAGTCAGTACTCCTTTATCGACCTTGAAAGGATGAAAGGCTGAGTTGGACTTGCCGGGATTCAAACCTGCAACCTACAGATCACGCACAGTTTGCAACAACAAGTGCTCAACTGGCTGAGCTATCTTATTGGCTAACATCCTTCAGAGGTCAGTTAACGGAGTATCGACTCAGGTATAATAATCAAAGTACCAAGATATTGGGCAAACCATTCATGAAGCGCTACATAAAGTTAAATACCTATCTCGATTATCACAGGGACAGGTTTTGCTAAGTTTCTATTTCAGTTACCAATGTAACTTTCATTTCTTTGTTTTTGAACAGCACTCGCACTTCCTGGAGAGTCAAGTTATGGATGTTTTAACTGTAGTCTTGAAGATTTGAGAGGTTAGAACACCTGTGATTGGTCTAATGACAATCACTCACCATTGAGCAAAAAATCTGCTGCCACTGACCATTTATAGTAATAAACCCCATTAACTGCAAGGTTGAATGGATGTAAACTAGATTATGCAGTTTACACACTGTTTTTATAATTAGAGTGTAAATTAAATCATAAGTGTAAAAATGATCTGCCTCTGCATGATTATGCACACAGCACCGGAGCTCTGAAAAACACAATTGTGCAATAATGGTTTGCTTTCACTGGGGAAGAAAACAAAAGCATAATTTGTTACAAAATATTAATTCTCAATTGCAACTTAGTTTTCCATCTAATTAACAATGCAATCCTAAGATTCTAGGAAAATATGCACAGTACTGAAGCTGGAGGCCTGGTCACAGAAAATGAAGCTGAAAATCTGGTTAAAATTGCTCCAGTGGAAGGTGGGATACTGCTCTGTGTAGGCTCTGGCAGCATGCATTGTGACGTCAGAAATCATTACAGTCACAGTACCCATATGTATTTAATTACAGGTTCGTAGTGATGTCACTAAGTAGGCTATAATATGAACATTATTTACAGGCCATTCGCTAGCTATCGTATATTATGAAGGTTACTTCATTTATACCAGTGGCCAAAGTGGGAGGGAGCGGTGCTACTTTCCTTTTTTTAAATTAAGTTTTAATGTTCCTTTTCTTTCATTTTAAAAAGAACCGTTCTGGAATGGTTTTGTTTTAAAATAAAAGTTTTGGAAGAAGTTGAAACGTGCACTTTCAGTGCATTGCACTGAATGTTCCCTTAAATAGCAAGCACATGTGTTTGGGGGTTTGCAGCGTGTGTGGAGGGGGTCGAGGGGGCAAAGGGGTGGTGATGGCATTTGTAGGGACCAGGGTCTGGCCAGTATGGAACATACTTCCACTACTTTTCGTACACTTCGACCAATGATTTAGACATTGTAAATCTTTCACATGTTCCATTTCTACGATATATTTTAAACAAGCTCTATGCCCCACCCTATGTATATGACGGGGACCTTGAAGTAAATAAACTTTGCACCAGGCATGTTTCTGCACAATGTATTTCTAAACACACCTGTAGTAGTATCACCACTGACATAATTATTAAACAGACCTATGTGAAAATAATCTAGAGAAAGGATACTACAAGAGATTTAAGAAGAAACCAAACACAAAGGTTTACACGAAATCTAGTTTAAATTTAAATGAACAAAAATCTTTAAAATCACTAAAAGTCAATCCTGATAACTATTAAACCCTGAGATAAAAGAGGGAAGATAGCAGTGCGGCAAACCAAAGATTTTTGTAAAGAGTTCAATAGACAATTATCTGATAAGATTTTTTATTTTATTTTTTTAAACACACAATATAATGCAAAATGCTAATGGTATCATCAGCGATCAAGTTATCGATTAAAAGGGCTTATTAACTAAAACAGAAGAAACATTTATTTTGGAGAAATTACCATTGACACTGGCACATATGCTCTTCAAAAAATACACAAGTATCTAATCCACGAGGGAGACACATTGTTCCATCACAAGAGTCCCTCTCTAAGAAATTATCTAAATGTGTCAATTTTTGCATTCGGTTATGCTACTGCCAATGTAAGGTGTACCAAAGATGTTCTTTTCAAGACGTGAAAATAATGTTCACTAGCTATACCCAGCAGATCATTCACCACCTTGCACTGTCTCTATCTCTGCTCTCTTTCACTTTAACATGCTATGCATCTGCCTTGCCATGTGGGTGAGAAAAGAGTTGTCTGTGTCGGGTTTGCTAAAGCCATGCTGACAGCAGGGCAAAAAAAAGGGAAAACATATCTTAAGGGGGAGGCGAGAGGTTGTGTTTTTTTTTTCAAAAGCAGCTATTAAAAAGAGGACATTATTTAAATGTTAGAACAATATAAAGGTGTTTATTAAAAATATTTTTTGTCATATACAAATACACTTATCTTAGTTAGAAAAGTACATTATGGGAGCGACGACAACCTTAACTCTGTTTCCCCCGTTGATGTCATACATAAACTCACTTTTTTAAATTTTTTTAACTTTTTTTTTATTAAGGTTCACATCTCACACAGGTACAGTCTTCCATAGTAAAAGAGTAGTTAAGCCAAGTACACTTCCGGTACAGGCCACAAGGCAGCTCCCAGATCCTCCCCAACAACATACAAGAATGTACAACAGGACGCACTGGCGTGGCTGACCATTTACTCACTCCAGTGTTGAGGCACGCAGGCCAGTGTCTCCCCTGCCCCAGCAAATTCCCAGTGTGCCACCTCCCTAAAAAGGAGCTTATGAACCTAGCCCTTCCTGCTGTTGAGCTCTCAGGGACATTATGAAGGGCACACAGATATCTCTTTATTTAATCGCCAGTGCATTATATTCATAGTCCATGTCACAAAACCATGTCATGTTCGTTAACCACATAGCAGCCGTAGGTGGGACTGGGCTGGACCATCGAATCAGATGACACCGCCTCGCTAGTATCATGCCAGTAGTCAGCAGTTTACAGTGCCTTTTTGGGAAGCCTGGCAACCATCCAAACATACAGCAAAGTATATCACAAGGGATTGCCTGGCCCAAGATTTCCGTAAACATAGTCGTCACCCCCTCCAGTATACATGAATGCAAGGGCATGTCCACAACATGTGAAGTAGATCAGCTGACTTCTTCTGGCACCTAGGGAACCTGTCATCGTTAGTAGAAGCAAATATACCAAGCCGTGCCAGAGTCTGCAACAATGGTACCATTACAGGTTCCCGCGGGAATGACTGGGAGCATGCCCTAAATGCTGCTCTCATACGATGATACTGAAATCCATGACGGAAGTCACACCCTACCTTCGCTTTGAATGGTTCACAACTAACAAAGACCCCCTTGTGGAACATGTGCGACATATACCATATCCCCAAGTTTTCCCATTCATTAGCTAGTGCCTCATTGCAGGTCGTGTGTAGGGTCTCGATACTCAATATCCTAAGCATCGGGGCACTTTCAGTCATTCCAAAGCCCTCCTCCAAGCATGTATCGTACAATCTACACAATCAAATTTGCAGTAATCATGCACCCTCAAAGACACTAGTGCACATTGTAGCGAATAGGGACAAATCGAGTGTCGCTTTATCCGCAGGTGCGGATGCATCCCAGCCCCCCGGATTCAGTACTTAAAGTGGAGTTGTGCCACTAGGAAATACAGCTCCATATCGGGAGCACCCAGCCCCCATCTACATATGGCCTGATCAACCCCTCCCATTTAATCCGAGAGTGCTTAGGGTGCCATGTTAGCGGAATTATTAACCTCTGAAGTTCTGAAAAGAACACCATTGCTGGCCACACTGGTACATTTTGAAAAACATAATGCAATTTGGTCATCACCACAATTTTAGCTATCGCAATGCTCCCCAGCATGGAGATCAGCAGGGCACACCATTTATCAACCTTTCCAAGTAGTTCATGTAAATAAGGTAGTTGATTCTCCCCAAGTAGAGTGTCCCGAGCCCAGCTAACTTGTATCCCCAAGTCGCGAACCAACCTCTGTTCCCACCTACAGCAACGCACATTCAGGGTTTCTCTTGTCTTTGCATTTAACAGGAACAAAACCGACTTCTACCAATTTATGTGGAGCCTCGAAAATTTCCCAAAAGTTTCCACCTCCTCTGTCAATGGGCCCAGATTAGTCACAGGATTTTTAAGATAAAGGACTATGTCATCTGCATATAGGGACACTAGTTTGCGCCCAACTCCGATTGCAATCCTCCGCTCAAGTGGTACCTTCGTAGACGTAGAAATTACATACACCTGCCACTTGTTAACACTCTCTTTGAAGATAAAAGGTGTCGTGCAGAGGCACACTCTGGGCGAGGCTGGATGCAAGACGGAATAGCTCTTTTGGGGCTGATGCGAACCAGGAAATGGAAGTTGGAAGGCCAAGGGGCTGATCGGCTGCTGCTGAGAATGAGAGAAATCCAGGCAAGAATTCTATCCTTTTGGGAAGCCGTAAGTGTTCCATGACCGAAACTGAGTGAGCCGGAAATAGAAACCTTCAAAGTGCTTCCAGGCAGCCTGCTACTGCCAAGGGGAACAGCATTGAAGATGCAAGTCCAATTAACACAACCAATGAGTTATCGAAGTCAAACAAAAGCCTGGCTTGAGTTAAGAGCAAAAGAGAAAGATGTAACAAGAGTTGAAGGTTGTAGGGTCACGATCAAACAAGTAATGAAGAGAACAATGATTACAGCCTGAACTGTTGAATTATACCAGCAAGACAGCGTGTGCAACACTGATAGAACTGTGCCATCCACCTGTCCTTTTTGAGAAACTCTCGAGACCCTGTGCCTCAGAACGTGGGGAAGGGAGTTGTTAATAAGCCATTCTGACATTTCTTTTAAGAAATTGGCTAATTATAAAAAATATCGAAAAAATTGAAATGCTCAACATTTTAATTTGCTGGATTTGATTGTGCGCAGTGCAGCACAGTGTGCAAAAAGGTCATCCCTGATGCCTGTGCAGTGCTAACTTAGGGGCTGGTGTTCATGACTGCTAACTTTCCAGTTGCTTTGGAAGTTTTACAAAGCAACCTCCACAATGGCAGACATTCCTTCACCTACTCGGCAAGTCCAGCACCTTGAATCTGCTGCTCTGTGATTGGCTGCCATCAACATCTGAGAGCAAATCAACTCGCTGGCAGGCTTGAGTCGGCCCCTGCAAACGCAAGGCCCGCAATCTAAGGCTCCTGTCTGCTCCCCATCCGCTGCCTGGTCGGGTCTGTGGACCCTCTCCCTCCCACCCCAACGTGCACATGGAGGCTGAGGAAAACTCCATGTTCTTTGGACACACTGAAACAATGGACCACCTAACATTTCTTTGAAGGTCAGTCCCCTATCTAGCCTCTCGATCCCTTCCTTCACACAAGGAACTGTTCGACATTGACTTCACCTCATCTGGACTTCCACTAACTTAGCCTTGCCCAGTTAGTGCATGTATTTCTCCTGTCCTGCTGAAAATCGAATTTAGTGGTGCCTTGTGGCTGCAGTGATCCTCACTAGCTGGCACGCATTCCTCTGTCTCCCCCTCCACCCTTATTGCCCTCCACATCTCCGTACCTCCAAGTATATCTGTGCTTTTGGCTGGTAAGTGTCTCCCCCACCCCTCACTGCAGCCAGCCATGTTGCTATCTATATCTCCTATCCTTTCCAACTGCTTCACTATCTACTATCCTTCACCTATCACTAAATCTGGCCGGAAGAAACTTAAGAAGGACACTCTGGCCTCCAACCCACGCCTTTCTATTGCAGACACCTATGTCACGGCTTCCGCCAGAGAGACTATCACTGACATCCTCTTCTTCGTTAACTCACCTGACCTATGGACTCGCTACATGGTCGGCTTTCTCTCTCCTATCGCTGCTTCTCCCATTAATGCTGGCACTCGCTGGGAGGTTCTCCTTGACCTCTTTGCCATTTCCAGAGTCATCATTAATGTTGTTCTCAATGGAACCATTATGGTTCAGGGTCCTCAACCCAACCTTCTTCTCTACGAGGGGCTCCTCTCTCGCCCCTCTAACTTCACCTCTCCCTCCGGCAAGGCTCCATTACCTTCTGTGTTTCTCTGAAAGACACAGGGGACCCCACACTTTGGATGGGAGTATTACTTTAAATTTGGATAACGGAAAGACATCCAAAGGAAACGATTCAAGAAATGTGGTATCAAGGATTTTATTAAACCTGATACTAATTTAATATATCAAACAAATCATGATTAAATCTGCACTTGTGAAAACAATTTACATAGCAGGAAGCAACTTTTATTAAAAAGAACACATCTATATAATAAAATTCATCTTATTCACTCATCCAAGCATACAACCTCATCCATCCATTAGACAAACCACTCATACTAAACACCAATCAATATACAATGTAAAATCTATAAGAAAATTCATCACAGTTGATTCATCTGAAAAATTTATAGAAAGAATATGAAATCAGTTTAACGAGCCACAACAGGTAACATCAGTGGCATAGGCAATTAAGATGGGTCCCAGAGTTTTTTGACCACGACCTCATCTTAGTCCAAACTCAACCGGTTTCGACGTATATACTTTAGTGTAGTGACGTCTTCATCAGGAGTAACAAAAGTATATTCTAACATAAAAAAGAAAAAAACACAGATGGGACACATCAATATATGAAACCCCTAAACTTGGAAAGAGAACATATAACATCAATAATAAAATTGATATATATAATGAAAAAATTAAATAAAACAATGGGTAATCATATACAAGAGCCTGCTTCCAACCCGGGATAACTCCGGGATGGGCCTGAGGTGTCTGGTAGAAAGTAGTGCTACCCTCTTATATTAGTATCTCTGGGAGGCAGATACGATGTAAAACCAGGTCATAGGCAGAGTCACAGATATACACACAAATGACAAGGCCAATGTATAGAACCTTCACTATTGCGGCCCGTGAACAGAACACAAAAGTCACATACTTAAGATTCAACTAAGAAAGGACCTATCAATGGCTGACAATGGACCAGTGATGTAAGGCCATGACCGCAAAGAATATAAACTAACCTTCATTCATATAGTGGAAGGCTGTACGTCTCTGCCTTTAATTATACACTGGGTCCACTTGTATACACTAGATAACAACGTCCCAGTCAAAGTTCCTGCAGATAACGGAATGCGTGAACGCCAAAGTTCTTCTCTGCAGAGTGTAAAAGAGCATTTACACATCATCCAATTGGCTCCCACAGTGCAGATCATAAATTTAAAATTTAAAATGTACAAGGGTGAGCTAACAGGTCTTACCAGGAATGTCCAAACGCTCGTTCAACCCGCGGCCATAAGTGTGAAGATGACTCCCCGGATCCAGGGAGGGCTGCGCCTGATATTATATGGGCCTAAACACGACACAAACATTTAAGTGTGTGAAAAAGAGCCCATTTGTTCTTACAATTATATCATTGACTAGACCCAAAGGAAGCTACTGCAAATTAATAAAATAAGTTCATAAACCAAAACCAGCTAATATGTGCAATATCTAATTATTTACACAAATGCGGTTAATCGAATTTAGCTTACTGAAAAGCTTGCTTTTTTAGAAATTTCAAAAACGAAAATTAAAATAAAACTAAAAATGCTCAATCTTTCTAACTCCACACAAATTTACTTTGCTAGGGTATCGCCTATAGAAGACCCAAAGATATGGGGCTCCCTTCTATGTGCAATAAAGGCAAAAAACGATTCGGAAAAACACCCGCGCAGCAGAGTATTTACCTTAAGCGAAGGAACTCTCCGGTTCTCGCGGCAGCTAGTCACCCGTATAGCAGCTGGGTCCAATTGGAAGTAGCGTGCAACAGAGTATCACCGTTTCAAAGATGTTAATATACGCGTGAAAAACATCATGTGATCACGTAATCAGCCACGTGACCACAAACTGAACTGGCCTACGTTCTATGTGGCCATACGATCTTAGAAGAAAGACGCACGTAATTAAGCAGCAAAATAGTGTACTACACGACGTGTCCACACGATCGTGAGGAAAAGACCGTAATTAGAGCACGGCAGATATAGAA
This sequence comes from Ambystoma mexicanum, assembly GCF_040938575.1. NCBI lineage: Eukaryota > Metazoa > Chordata > Amphibia > Caudata > Ambystomatidae > Ambystoma > Ambystoma mexicanum. The sequence continues at coordinate 985,009,374 of NC_090930.1, forward strand.
ATAACGCGCGCTGTAGCAAAGCACTTAGAAAAAGACAATGTCAGTTATGTATGGGCAAGATTTTAATTTATGCACATTATAATAAGTGCTAAAAATATTATAAAAACAACATTTAATGTCTTTTCTCGAAGACAATATCTCATTTGCCCACACATGATAGATCAAATAGATGACGTAGTAACTGCTGCCGATGGGCAAAATAAAACTAACCAGGGGTAACTGTGGGAAGGCCCCACAGGAAAATTGTGGAAAGAGTGTGGGCCAGAAGGGTAATCAGTAATAAGATAAACCTCCACAGAAAACTGTTTGTGCAGTACTCTAGAGATTACAAATATATAAGTTCGCATTGAGGGACTCACGGTCCAAAGATGTCAAATATTATGACGAGTAGTGTTTAGTTACTCGAGTTCCATGGTTCCAGGGTATTAAGGCCCAATGTTAATGTTTTTAGATTAAATATCCACATTTGTTCTTTGTAATCTAAGTTTTTTAATAGTTGGGATTGATTTTGTGCATATACTTTTTCTATGCAAAACCATTCCACCTGGTCAGCCGTATGGCCCATCTCAATAAAATGGATTACCATTGGAGCATTGAGATTTCGAGTTCTAATCTTAGAACGGTGTTCGTTAATACGGGTACTCACTTCTCTAGTTGTTTTGCCTACATAAAGCAACTGACATGGGCAGCGAATGGCATAAATAACATTCTTACTTTTACAAGTGGTAAAAGTGCGGAGGGTCCACTTTCTGGTCTGTGATTCAAATGACATAGTTTTTTTGGAAAACTTACAAGCGACACATGAAGTACAAGGGTAGTGTCCCACCACTGGGTTGGAATTAGTATCGCGAATTGTATGCACTTTAGGGAAAGTTCTACTGGCACGAGTAATCTTTTGCTTCAAATTTTTACTTTTTTTGAAAGCAAATAGAGGTCTGGGTATAGATATTCCTGATGTGTTAAGAATTCGCCAGTTTTTTAAGATGATACCTCTAATAGCATTGCTATGTTGACAAAAGGTTGAGACACATACTAATTCATCTTTCTTTTCAATGTCTCGCTTAGGTGTCAATAGAAGATCTCGGTTGGTATATCGAGCTCTCTTTTTGGAATTTTTTATAAGTTTCTTTGGATATCCCCGTTCTAATAGTCTTTTTTCCAAAATCGCTGCATGTTTAGCAAAATCTGCGATATCTGTGCAGTTACGGCGTAGCCGTAAGAACATCCCATATGGTAAATTACAAAGTAAACTAGCTGGATGTTGGCTCTCGTATTTCAACGTAGTATTTCTCTCTGTGGGTTTCCTATGTAATTCTGTGCAGAGATGCCCTTCTTTGACAAAGATAGACAAATCCAAGAAAGGAATTCTGTATACTGAATATTCGAAAGTAAAATGAACATCTAAGTCTATCTCATTAAGCCATTGAACAAATGAAGTCAATGATGTTGATGAGCCTTCCCAAATCATAAATATATCGTCGATATATCGACGGTACACCTTGATTTGACCCCTAAATGGATTGAATGTTGACAGGATTTTTTCTTCCTCCAAAAGTGCCATGAAAATAATGGCAAGGTTGGGTGCAAAAGTACACCCCATTGCTGTCCCTTTACATTGCAAGAAGAATTCCTCCTTGAATTTAAAGAAACTGTTCTTAAGAACTAACTCTGCTGCTTTACATAGGAATTCTGTAGGAACCAAGTGTGGTTGCACGCGCCGGTCTAACATTATGCGCAGGCTCTCCACCGCTCTATCCTGAGGGATATTTGTATAAAGCGCTTCAATATCAAGCGTAACTAGAATTTGAGTACTGGGATCAAATGCTTTTGTTTCCACCAAGTTAATAACGTCTCTTGAGTCAAGGAGAAAAGTGGGCGTGGCCATCGCCAGTGGTTTAATAAAAAAATCAATATATTTCGACAGGGGTTCAAGTAATGAACCACACCCCGAGACTATAGGTCGTCCTGGGGGGTTCTCAATGTCTTTATGTATTTTAGGCATAATGTAAAATAAGGGTATGCGATCTTCCGAGAGGTTGATAAATTCGACCTCTTTAGTGGAAAGGAACCCCAATTGGTTTCCTTCCTCAGTGAGTTTGAGTACCTTTAGTTTAATCATTTCTGATGGATCTTTCATCAAATTGGAATAATGCCCAGGGATGTGTAGAAGTCTCAGAGCTTCTTGATCATAGCGATCAGCATCCCAGACAACTATCCCACCACCCTTATCTGCAGCCTTGATGACTATAGACTGATCCGAGGCTAATCTCTCAATAGCCTCGAACTCGGAAAGCCTCAAGTTGGGTCCTTGTCGATTTCTTGGGTGGCGGATAACTTTCTCTATTTCTTTGAGAACTAATTTTTCAAAGATCAAAACCTCTGGGGGCAGATCATTAGAGTTGGGGGTAAAGGTGGAAGGTCTTGAAAAGCCTGAGATATTAGGTTCCCTAGGGGTCATATTATTCGAAAAGAAAAACTTTAATCTCAATTTACGCAAAAAACCCTTCACTTCACTTATGATTGACATTGCGCTTAGATTTTGAGTAGGAACAAAAGATAGACCACATTTGAGAATTGATGTTTCCGCAGGTGTTAATATACGGGAGGATAAATTAAAGATTGGCATTGTTTCATTTACCACCTGTACGCTCGATTCCGGGTCTGGAAATCCCGGTGCATCATCCCTTGTCCCGGAGTGTTCTGCATCGGCATGTTGTGTGTCATTTGACCTTGGGAGATATTTCTGCGGCCTCTTCGGCCGCCCCTTCCTCGAAAAGGGTGGTTACCCGAGGCTTGATTGCTCGATTCCTCATTACCTGAATTACTGGAAGAAGTGTCTGAAAATGTCACCCATCTTTTTTTATTTGTATTATTGGGTCCCATATTCCAATTAGTATTAGTTTTCCAAGCCGTCTGGGGATTAAAATCTTCCGCTAGATAGGGATACACCAATTCTTTCTTAAATAATGAAATATCCTTTTTAAGTTTATTGGTCTTTTTTTCAATAGTAAGCTTCTTGAATTCCTGAAAAGATTTTTCAATCTGTTCAAACTTTTGTTTAGATTCCACAATCAAAGTATTTGTCAAAAAAGATTTTTCTTGTTCAGACAACGTTTCTTGTATCTTCCCGTGGTTATGGTTAATACTAACAAATCACGGCTACATTTGGTCGCAACTTGACTGAAAGCCACTTTATAGTCATTATCATCCAGAAAAAGACATGGGATAATTTTAACCTGTAGACCTTGTGGAATAATACTAGATCTCACATATTCCTTAAGTATATGGCCAATTGCTTCTTCTTTAAATTCAGAAGGGCATCTCCTGTGGCGCCTTGATTTGATATTGGTAGTTGTACCTTCTGTGCCATCCTCCTCCTCTGCACAGGCTCCCTTGCCTTCTGTGCCTTCCTCCTCCTCTGTACAGGCGCCCCTGCCCTGCCGTACTGTCCCGGGCCTCCCTTGTGGGCCTTGGCTCATTCGCCATCCTCCAATATCCCCTGGCCATCTTGCCATCCTCTAGGGGGAACACCGTCCTCTGTGCCCCCTCCCCCAGAGGAAGATCCTCAAAGATGGCAAGCTGCTCCACATTGTCACTCTCAACACTCTCTCTGCCGTCAAACAATCGACTGACATCTGCATCCTCCTCACACTCGATGTGCTTGCCATCACTGAGACTTGGTTAAAGGAGAGCTCCATCACAAGCTTTGACACACTCCTCCCTGAAGGCTACAAAATCCTCTCTGCGCCCAGGCCCAAGAAGTCAGGTGGGGGAGTGGCGCTTATCTTCCCAGAATGGATACCTGTGTCCATCATCCCTATTCAGGCCTACTTCTCCTTCGAGTGCCTAGTTTGCAGACTCTCACTATCACCAACCTGGTCAGTCCACTCTCTTTCTCTCGGAATGGGCTGACCTGGTCTCCTTCCTACTCTACTCCTCCTCCTCCTCCTCCTCTCAACTCCTCCTGATGGGTTATCTGAACATCCATCTGGACTCTCCAGACTCCTCAGGTCTTTTCCGCAACCTTTGAGTCCCTCTCACCCTTTCTATCCTTCCCTCTGGCCCCACTTACACAGTGGACCACACCTTGGATGCTCTCATCTCCACTGACATACCCCCTTTCTTGGACTGACCACTCTCTTCTCTCTACACAACGTAATCTCTCCTCTTGTAGCAATACATCCAGCACAGCCACTGGGCTTCAAAGTTACCAGACCCATGAAAATCGTGACAGTGGCTGCTTTTGCCGCCTCCTACTCTACTCCGCTCCACTCCACCTACTCCCTCAGCTGACTCCCACCCTGACACAGCCCTTGCTAAACTCAATCTCTCTATCTCCAACACCCTTGACACTCTTGCCCCTGTCATGAGGGTCTGACTGAAGCCTTCCAAAAAGTGCAACTCTTGGTATAACTCCGGCCTGGCTGCCCTTAAACGCAAGTGTAGGGCAGCTGAGCGGAAATGGAATGCGTTCGGTGAACCATCTGACAATCTGGCCTGCCGCCTCCTTCAAAGGCATTATCGACTCTGCATCCGCACCAAGCAAAGAGTCTTTATTCAAGCCTGCATCTCTGCGGCATCAAACAACACGGCCAAACTCTTCAAAGTATGCAAGGAGCTGGCCAATCCTGCAGCCGCATCTTCTTCTGTCACATCCACCCAGGACCGTTGCTCGGCCCTGGCTGCACACTCCACCACAAAAGCCCAAGACATCCTTTCCACCATCTCTTCCACCAACACCGGAGCCTCCTTTTCCCCACTCTCCACTTACCCCCTCTTCTCTCCCACCTGTCATATCGGATGAGGTTACCAGACAGGTCCGATCTATGTTGGCTTCATCTAAACAGGTGGACCCATGCCCCTCAAAAACCATTAAAGACAACATTGACACCCTCGCCCCAGCCTTGGCTGATCTCTGCAATGTCTCCTACTCCAGTGGAGTTTTCCCCAACTACACTTAAGCACTCCCTTGTGCACCCTCTGCTCCAACAACTCTCTGCCGACCCCTCCATTCCAGCAAACTACTGCCCTATCTCCAACATTCACTTCAAGGGCAAACTCCTGGAGAACCTGGCTATCTCTCCTACACACCGAATCTATTGGTTGCTTCCATGACCATCAATTTGGCATCCAGAGGCACGAAACTGCTCTCCTGAACACCAGTGAAGACCTGCTTTCAAATGTTGACACCAACACCCCATCAATCCTTATTCTCCTTGACCTCTCCTCTGCCTTCGATTTGGTTACCCACAATATCCTGATCGCACGTCTCTGAGACGCCCTGGGAATCACAGGTCAGGCTCTGGCGTGGTTAACCTCCTTCCTTTCCGACCGCCCATCCCAGGTGGAGCCTTTCACTCGACTAAAACTCTCTCAACTGGTGGTGTTTGCCAGGGATCTAACCTATCTCCCTGGTTCTTCAACGTCTATATGGCTGCCCTGGCACGGGCGATTGCCACCTTCACATCTAACTTCCAGTGCTATGCAGATGACATGCAACTATCTCTCCTCCTCCTCCTCGCTCATATCTGACTGTCCGCTATTCAGTCATGGTGTGCTGCAAAAGACCTCTGCCTCAATGCCACTAAGACGGAGATTGTACGCATTGGGACACCTGCTCCCGCTTTCCCACTTTCACTCTGGCCGGCCTTCCTTGGCCCTGCACCTGCACCCATCTGCAAAGCAAGAAACCTTGGGGTCATCTTTAATTCCACTCTCGCCTTCTCCTCTCACCTTTTCAGACAAAAGTCTAACTATCAGCTATACCTCCTCAGAGGTACTCTTCCCTTTCTCACTGTCCCCCAGAGGCTCACTGTCTCCCGAGCTCTGGTTCCCTCCAGGCTGGACTATTGCAACAGCCTCTTCCTCAACCTCCCTTGTTCGGCCCTTCGCCCTTTGCAACTCATCCAGGACAGAACCGCAAAACGTATTCTTGGCCTCAAGCCCAGGGACCACATCTCTCCGGCGCTGATTTCCCTCCACTGGCTCCCAATGGCTGCATGGGTCAAATTCAAGACCCTGTGCATTGTTCACAAGGCTTTCTGGGGCATGGGACCCACCCACCTTCAACAATGCCTACCAAAGTACTGTCCCTCACAAGCCCTCCGCTCATCTACCTGCAACCTTCTGCGAGTGAGCAAGCAAAGATTTGGTGGGAGATCCTTATCCCCAGCAGGTGCCTCCCTCTAGAATAGCCTCCCTGACAACCTACGTCTTGAGCCGGAGCTCCTGAAATTCCAGAAACTCCTCAAGACCTTCCACTTCTCCTCTTCCTTCTCTCTCCCTCTACCCTGCTAACCTAGTTCTCTGTCCTTTCTGTCTCTCCCTTCTATTCCTTATTTTTTTTCTTATTTATGTATTTGTATTTTTAAAGCGTACAGCAGCCCTAGGACATCGTGGCGCTGTTACAGAAATACATTGCTGGTTACAGAGGAAGGCTTAGTGGTTACATGGTAATTTGTATTTAAGGATCATATTTCGGTTACATAGAGGTGCATTACAATACAGCTTAGAGTTGAAAGTGAAGAGAGTAGCTAGGGTGTTGGGCGTGTGTAGTAAGGTTATGTGAATAGTGTGGTTTTGAGGGATTTGCAAAAGGAGTACAGAGAGGGTTCCGCTCTGAGTGAGTTGGGGAGGGTGTTCCAAAGCATAGGTGCTATGTGGGGGAAGCCAATGCCGCCGGCTTTGGCTCTTTTCATGGTGGGTATGCAGAGTTGGTTCACATGGTGGCTTCTTTTGGGACGGTCGGAGGAGTTCTTGGTTATGGTTTCTGATAAGTAGAAAGGTGCGCTGAGATTGATGCATTTGTGTGCGAGGGCGAGGATTTTTAAGTGAATTCTTTCCTTGACTGGGAGCCAGTGGGCATTACGTCTGGCCTGAGATACATGGTCAGTTTTGGGGATGTGTAGGGAGGCACAGAGCGCGTTGTTTTGCAATATTTGGAGTCTGTTCATGTTTTTAGTTGAGGTGCCTGCCAGGAGGGCATTGCAGTAGTCAAGTTGAGCTCCTATCGCGGCTCTAGCGATGGAGAGGCAGTTTTGAGAGGTTAGGAAGGGTTTTATGGCATATATAAGTTTGATGGTGAGCGCTGAGGCGGAGGAGATGGCGTTGACCTGTCTTGTCATTGAGAGTGCAGAGTCTAGGTAGACTCCTAGGGTCTTCACAGATGTGGAGACAGGTATGTTAGTATTGTCGATGGTGACATGAGTGTAGTTAGAGCAGAGTTTGGATAGAATTTCCTTGGGTGCTCGGATGATGATCTCGGTTTTATCACTGTTTAAACAAAGACCATTAATAGCCATCCAGGTTTGGATGGTGGCATATATCTGGAGGAGAGCTTCTGTGTCTTGGTCATAGTCTCCGGTGAGAGGGAGGACTTCTTGGGTATCGTCGGCATAGTTCGTGTATGCTATGCCGAGCGTATCCAACATGTCAAAGAGAGGTTTGGTGAACAGGTTATAGAGGGTAGGTGCTGTCCATGACCCCTGGGGGCCTCCACAGTTGATGGTGGTAGGGGCTGCATTGGCCTGGTCTGAGTACACTTTCATGGCCCTTCCTTCTAAGAAGGAGTTTATCCAGGTGGTGCCTTGTGAAAGAAGTGTGCTGTGTTGAATAGGTGGGAGGTGAGGATGTCGTGGTCAACAAGATCAAACGCGGCGGAGAGATCAAGGAGCAGTAGGAGGGCAGGCTTGCCATTGTCCATTATTTTGGTGATTTGATTCTTTAAGTCTAAGAGGGCGGTTTCTGTGCCATGGCCCTTGCGGAAGCCTGATTGTCTTCTGCCTAAGATGGCATTAGTTTCCAGATAGTGTTGGATTTGGTTATGGGCGGCTTTGTCTAAGATTTTGAGGAGGAAGGGGGTGGTGGTAATGGGGCGATGGTTGTTGTTGCAGGCAGGTCTAGGGAAGGGTTTTTTTTTGAAGAGCGGGCAAACCCAGGCTTCTTTTAGGCATTGTGGTACGATTCCTGAAGAGAATGAGGCATTAATGAATACTGTGATGATAGGGATCAGTGAGTCTGCACATTCTTTGATGATGCACGGTGGACAGATGTCCCCTTTACATGTGGAGGGTTTGATGTGTTTGAGAAGGTTGGTAACTTCCTATTCTGTGACGTCTCTGAAGACAAAGAGGGGTGTTTGAGGGAGGGGATTGTGAGAGGATGGTGGGGGTGGACTGTCCTGGTTAGGGAGAACTTTACACTGTGTTACTATTTTTTCTTGGAGCATTTTAACTTTGTTGATAAGGGCAGCCTGGATGCTAGTGCACCAAGCTTCGTCCTTAATGACTTCATCTGGGCTGGAGATGGGTGTGGTGAGCTCTTTGAAAATAGAGAAAAGTTCTCTTGATTTTGAGTTGGCTTTGGAGATTCTTTGGTTGAAGGATTCAGATTTGGCTAGGAATGTGGCTTTTTTATATGAAGATGAGATCTCTTCGAATTCATTTAGAGAGGATTGGTTAGGCGAGGATTGCCACTTGGTTAGAGCTCTACGTCTCTTGGTGCGGAGTGCCGACAGTTCAGTTTGAGTGCATTTATTATTTTTCTTTTTTGTTTTCTAGGGGCGTTATGGACTCGATGGCTTGTGTGAGAGCGTGGGCATAGTTGTTGGTAAGGGAGGTGGGGTCATTGTTAAATGGTGGTTTAAGTTCAGGGATATTGAGAAGAGGTGCGAGGTTGATTTTTGTGAGTTTTGTTTTTAGTTTCTGACTTTAGCGGGTGGGGCATAAGTGAGAGTCTTGCGGGTAGGAGTGGTAGGAACAGCGAATTGGATATAGTGGTGGTCTGTCCAAGGGAGGGCTGAGATGTTAGTGATGGAAGATGAGCAATTATGGTCTATGATCCAGTCAATGGATCGGCCTTTGCAGTGAGTAGGTGCTGTGATTTTGTGTTCGAACCCCAAGTGGGTGAGTTCTTTGGCTAGGGAGGAGGCTGCTTTGTCTTTAGGGTCAAGTAAGCCTAAGGTGAGGTCACTGAGTAGGATGGTTTTAGTTGAGCTTTTAAGGTTGTTACCTATGATTTGGAGGAGGAGCTTTTGGTAGTCCGGGGATGATCCTGGTGGCCTGTAGGTAATTATGATGTTTATGTTACAATTAGGGGAGAGTGATAGTTTGGCAGTGAGAACATCAGCATTGTTTTCTCACTGTTGGTTGCACGTTCTAATGGAGAGGGTGTCTTTGAAAATGAGGGCTACGCCTCCACCCTTAGATGTCTTACGGTCCTGTCTCAGGATAGCGTATCCGTGAGGGAGGGCAAAGAATATGGACGGGCTTGATGCTTCATGGAGCCAGGTTTCGGATATGGCTAGTAAGACTAATTTATAGGAGGTGATGAGGTCATTGATCTCAATAGCATGGGCTGGGATGGATCTGCATTTCTGCATGCTGACTGGACGCCTTTTGTACCTCACAGTCTCACTGGTCCCGGGCACCCCCACCAGTCCTCTCTCACACTTGCCTCAGGGCCCTACACCCCACTCACACCCAACACACTGAGAAATTAACCCGAGAGTGGCTCTCTCTGCACTCACCCCAGTCTCAACCGACCGGGTGCACTTGACCCTCCCCTCCACGTGTCCCTCTGTGCACTTGCTCGATCTGTACGCACCACGCCTGAAGATCGCCTGTCTGTTTCTCCCCTATCTTCACCCCTAATTGTACTGTTAAAATTGCAGAATTGCCGTCAGGCCTATTGGCTATATCCCATACTGTTAAATGTATTTTATGCACTTACTCTGCCTGGGCAGACTATTATCGTCTCAGATTTTCAAGGGCTCTGAGTGACTGTTTTTCCCCCGTGTTCCCACCCTCCTTGAGCACTTTGAAACACTTACCCGTTTATAGGCGCTATTTTTCCGTTTTGTATTCCCTTTACACATTTGTCATTTAAGAAGAAGGGCAAGGTTAGGTTTTCTTAGTATAGGTCTTTATTTGGACTAGACTGACTTGGACTTGTTCATTATTTTTTTTATGGTCGAGACTACTACCATTTTAGAGTTAGGGCCAGTTAGGAATTTCACCAACCCCCGTAAACTGCAAAATAAAGGTTTTTGAAACTTGCATCTATTGTGTCCGTGTCTACTGTTGATACCATGCCTTCCTTACACCGCTAAGAATGAAAGACGGGCCCTCCGCACTGAGGGAGTGAAATCTGGGTAAAAGGAGACTTTAGCTTCTCTGTACTGGAGATCACCCAGCCCCTGTTCCTTTTACAGCACCACATTGCAGCCTTTGTAGTTGAGCAGACGCGCAATAACTGGGTGCGGATTCTGGCCCGGTCTTGGCACCTGGGTTGACACGCGTTGGGCCAGCTCCACCGTGAACTGTAATGACAGTGGTGGTTCTGCCAGGACCTCTCGGATGAACTGCTCCATGAACTTTTACATATTCTGCTGTGGCACGGACTCCGGGATTCCAACCACTCGAATATTATTCCAACGGTATCTGGTCTCTACATCCCCATTCTTGTCTTTAATATATTTTACCTCCCTCTGCAATGTGCGCCGCGCCTGCTGCACTTCCGTGCTTGAGTCCTCGAGTGATTCCACCATGTGTTCCGCCTCAGTAATTCGCCCACTCTCCTTGTCAATGCGTTCCAGCATCCAATCTACCTTGTAGGCCATTCCATCCAGCTTGGTACTGATAGCAGCAAACCCACTTCATCTCAGCAAGCATTTCCAGTGCTGGGGTGCGGTTGCCCGCTCCAGTGCTAGGGCCAGTGCAGCAGCATTCCCCATGGTCTCCATATCCAGACTTGCCCCAGGGGTCGAATCCTGACCGCACCAACAGGCAAGCCCTCCTTAGGTCCAAAAAGCAAGCGACCTGCCTTTTGTTACCTTTGGTCATGTATATAGCCCTCACCTCCAACAGGGCCATCAACAGAGCCACCCAGGAATGGAAGCAATCAACCAATATTTCCTTCAGGGGGCACCCCTTATTCTGCAGACGTCAAGGAGGAGCCCAGCATAACCTCAACTCTCAGTTAGCCTGCCAACACGGCTCGTCCACTGTTTTTAAGCCGATGGAACCTCTCCAGCTACAACGTGTAGGGCAATCACCAGGGCATAGCAGAGCCCAATTTGCCATGCTGTTCCAACCATGCACAACTTACACCAACAGTGCAGCCTGCCAAGGCCCGCAGCTCCACTAGCCAGCAGTCTCTGACCCACTCCAAACGGCCGCTCCACAGAGTCTGCAGTGGCACACTCGGTCAGAAGATCACTCCCACTGTCAGTGTCTGCACACTGAGCAGACGAGAAGTCCAGCTGGTCTCTGCCTCCTCCCACCCCCCCCCCAACAACCGGCACGGTAGGTTCCAGAGCAGGCCGCTCGCACACCAGTTCACCTCCCAGCCAGCGCACCCACCCTAGCAGGGGTTGCCCAACTGTCCAGCGCCAGTATAGGTCTGAGGTTGGGTACGTCAGGAGCCCACTGCTAGTCTGAACACTGCTTCTCCCAGTAAGGCGACCTGCGGGGTCCGCAGTCAGCGAGCACCATCTGGCAGCTCTACTCCACAGCATACACCCAGGGCGCAGCAGTTCTCTGGCCTCCGGGGAAATTCCAGCTCACACAGGACGCCGGGCAGCCTGTAACTCGGCTACTCATTGCTCTGTGGTCATCAGCTCTTAATATTACTAAGACAATCGGTTGTGCGCACCGCATATGCAGCTGGCGCCTCCTCCTCAAAACGTCCTCCAATAGAGCTCAGGAAGAGGCAGTCATCTTGGGCACAAGCTCTCGAGCGCCCCCCCCCCCATGATCTCACCTTTGATGTCATTGCTGATGCCATTTGTGATCTCATCTATGTGATCATGGGCAAAGCAAATAGGTCCTCCAAGACTCACCAAATTACATGGGTTTTGTTACCTTTAATTGGTTTGCCTTTGGCCGTACCCAATTCCACTTTGCTCCATGGTCCACTGACGATGGGCTTCGGTTCTGGCCAGTTACACTTTCCACCAATTAGGCCATTGTGGGCCCTTGCACCCCTTGCACCTTTTCACCAATTATAGTAAAAGGCTGTTGCCCAAAAGGGTAAAAGATGGGGCAGGATTCCCTATTTATTTTTTCCTGCAGGAATTGCCCCAGGAAATATTTCGGTGGGAACCGATGGCGCTGTTGGTTCAGGAACGCAACTTGTTTTGATTTTCTTGATAAGACAAAAACCTCTCTGAAATTACATATTTCTTTTTTTTTTACGGCGCCTCCCCTCAAACCTGCTGCATCTCTGCCTATGCACCCTTCGTCATTTTTGGGTCTTCCTGCACCCTTCCTGAATTCCATCTGCCTCCAGTCCCTCTACTAAAATCGATTTTCCCGCAAGATTCCAACAGTAAGAAGAAAAGGATCTGACTGGAAAAAAAGGCTTCCTAGCCATCCTTAAAGCAGTAAATGCACACATTGGCCCTCTTTCGCACTCCCAACACCTACCCTGATAAAAAAAACGTATTTTTCTCTCCTACAAATATAATTTTGAGCACCTTTCTTTTATCCGTTCCTGCTTGATTATCATGGGAGCAGCTTCCATCACATGCAACAAAAAAAGAAGGCTTTTCATTTCTGAAATGCTTCAGTGCTGCAATTCACCATCGAAGATATATAATAAAATCCTTGGACCAATGGACAAAGGCATTCGCCATTAAATTGACTGAATGGATTTACAGCAAACCATAGATAGTATGGGCACCACTTTGTGCCTAACTTGTTTCTTATTTAGCAAAAATCCATCATGTCGTTTTAGAGCTGTGTCTGTACAAAGGATGCACTTTTTTCCAGTATGGAAACATTAATGGGTTCAGTTCGAAAAAAGCTTTTATTCCCGATTCATAACTTTTGAACAATTTGATGAATTTGTCCCACGTTTTCCAATTTGAAGGGAATGACGAAGAGGTGAGGGCATCCGTTTGGTGTGCTAATTTCTACCCATATATTGAGGTTTACAAAATATTGTGGATTGCTTGGCAACGTCTCTGATTTAACTACCCTGGCATCCCATCGGGAAAAAGTCAGTAGGCCTTTAGCTTTTGGTAGTCTGATGAGGAGCACAGGCTGTTAAATCCCTGTTGGCATGCTCAATGGCCATTATTTCAGAACTACACTGGCATGTGTTCGGGGTTGAAGACTAACTGATGGCCCCTACTGTGAGGTCATTGATGTGTTAAGGGTTCTGTGATGTCACTTAAGTGACCCCTATAGTTTTGGTGAAACAAAGCCACAGATTCGAATCCAGCTTCGCTACTTGTCGGAAATAGTGCCATCCGCTTTATTTGTAAATGTGGGAATGCTTAGCTTAGAAATAAAATGAAAACCAGCATAAAGTACTACATAAAACAGGAAAAAAGGTCACAGAGCAGGGGAGAAATGGAGAAAATTTTGTGAACTGTCAGGAAGATCGGTTTGGAACCAAAAGATCTGGATCATAATCTGGGTTTTCATATTTGACAAATGTGAACACACTATCTCCCGGGCTTCATTTCTCCTACCCGACAAACGTTTTTGTTTTTCTCTCATAAAATCAATAATGTTAAGTGTGATTTACATCATGCCAGGCCTTTGCCCATCAGAGCAAAAGCCGTTCCACTGAAACCTGGATTACAAGTTTCACTGGAACCCTGTAATCCAAGCATTAACACGCTTTAAATACGTTCCACAATGAGTGAAATTACCCATACACCTGGTTCCTAGGTTTGGGCGTATTATGCACACCTGGGAGAGAAGGAACAAATTATTTACCTGTAACTGTTGTTCTCCAGCATGGGTCTGGCATGGATTCACATGCTCATGCTCATGAATATTACCCGTCGTCAGGCTGGGAATCCTCGTTAAAGAAAAAAAATCAGTTTCAGTTTCGTTTCTGAACTGTCTTTCTACTAATAACCAATCACTGGTCTCTGGGTGATACTGCCCCCAGCCAATGACTACCCTCTACCTAAGCCCCTCCTCTGGCAGCCATCTTCAGATTTGGTAGCACGTAAAGTGGCAGTTGGACCAAGAGAAGAGCCGCAGAGGGGTAGGCGGAAGGGTTCGCATGTGAATCCATGCCAGACCCATGCTGGAGAACAACAGTTACGGGTAAGTAACTTGTTCCTTCTCCAGCATGGGGTCTGGCATGGATTCACATGCTCAAGAATATAAGAATACATAGCAGTACACACATGCACAACCACGGGAGGTGGCAAACGGCTCAACATTAAGCATTACATAAACTCAACATTAAGCAACTCTTACCTCCTCACCAGGCCCACCTTCAGGCGAACAGGTAGTGCAGCACTGTTTGGCCGACTCTGGACTCCTCCCTGGAATCCCGGTCGACGCAGTAGAATCTCGTGAAGGTGTGTGTCGACCTCCACATAGCAGCCCTGCAGATGGCCAGCATGGGCACACCAGACGAGAACACCGTAGTAGCAGCAATCGCTCTGGTCGAATGGGCTCTCAGATGGCCGGGCAATGGTCGGTTGGCCAACCGATGACAGTGCATGATGCAGCCGGAGAGCCATCTGGAAATGGAAGCCTTCGAGAGAGCCTTCCCTTGGTTCACAGGTCCAAAGTTCACAAATAGCTGTGATGTCTTCCGAAAACTCTTTGTTCGGTCCACGTAGAACTTGAGCGCTCTAGCTACATCCAGCGAGTGCAAAGTCCTCTCGGCCGGCGATGAAGGCGACGGAAAGAAAACTGGCAACACCAAGGGCTCGTTAAGATGGAGGTCCGACGGCACCTTGGGCATGAAAGAGGGCTGCGTCCTCAGCACCACCCTTGCATCGTGAAAAGTCAAGTATGTAGGCTTGCAGGATAAGGCCTGAATCTCTCCCACGCGTCGTGCGGAGGTGATGGCCACAAGGAACACTGTCTTCCACAACAGGAACTTCAACGGAGCCAAATGCAAAGGCTTGAATGGTGGTCCCATGAGCCTGGTCAGCACCACATTGAGCTCCCACGCCGGGGCTGGAGCCTTCACCGGCGGGAACGATCGGAACAGTCCCTTCATAAATTCCTTCACCAGTCGATGAGACCACAAGGACGGCCGTCCTGTAGTTCTGGTGTATCGGGAGATCGCTGCCAGATGTATCTTGATGGAAGCGTGAGCTAGTCCAGCCTTGGCCAGCGACAGTAGGTATGGTAGCACTTGAGGTGCCGTAATCCGTAGAGGGTTAATCTTCTGTGCACGGCACCAGACAGAGAACCTCTTCCACTTATGTCCATAGCACTTGAGAGTTGAGTACGCCCTGGCCTTTGCAAGAACCTCTCTGCAGTCTGCCGGGATATCGTACCCTCCAAACTCTAGTGCTGCAGGAGCCAGGCCTGCAAGTTCAGCGACTCCGGGTCGTGATGAAGAATGGCACCTCCTTCTCTGGAGAGAAGATCCACGTCCGTCGGCAGCTTGACTGGTGGGGACGTTGACAAGTCCAGAAGGTCCGGGAACCAGATCTGTCTCGGCCATGACGGTGCGACGAGGATCATCCTGCACCGGGACTTCTTGAGTTGGTTGATGAGACGGAGCAGCACTGGCAACGGAGGGAACGCATACAGGAACAGGCTGTCCAAGGGGAATGAGAAAGCATCGCCCATGCTCCTCGGCTGGGGAAACCTGGTGGCGAACCTCTGGCACTTGGAGTTCGTCGCTGTTGCGAACAGGTCGATCTGGGGTTTGCCCCAACGTCGGAAGAGCCGATCCACCTGATCCTGGCATAGTTCCCACTCGTGGCACGAGTGTAGCTCCCTGCTGAGTGAGTTGGGGATGGTGTTTTTTATTCCTGCCAGGTGGAAGGGAACCAGAAACATCCCCTGGGCGACGGCCCAGTGCCACAGTTCCTGGGCCTCCTTGGACAGGGCTGGGGATCTGGTGCCTCCCTGCTTCTGGATGTAGAACATCGTGGTGGTGTTGTCAGTGAAAATCCTCGCCACCTTGCCCTTGAGGGATGGGAGGAACGATCTGAGCGCCGAGAACACGGCCCGGAGCTCCAGGATGTTGATGTGAAGAGACTTCTCCTCCGGGAGCCAAAGGCCTCTTGCGTGGAGATCTCCGGTGTGAGCACCCCATCCCTCCAGGGAGGCGTCCGTCGTCACCGTCTCCTGATACGCCGGGGTCTGAAAGTCTGTGCCTGCCGTGAGGTGCGCACGGGTGCCCCACCACTGAATCGCCCGACGGAAGACTTCGTTGAGCGGGATCCTGTCCTCGAAGCTGCCTGCCGCCTGCATCCAGCAGGCGTCGAGTAACTCTTGTAGCGGATGCATCCGTAGTCTGCAAAGGCGCACTAGGTAGATGCATGAGGACATCATCCCGAGGAGGGACTTGATGGACCTCACCCTGGCCATGTCCGTGGCTAGCAGGCGCTGTACCTTGCCCAAAATGGCCTTCGTCCTCTCCTCCGACGGAGACGCCAATCGCTCCTCTGTGTCGAGCTTCGCTCCCAGAAACAGTGCCACCTGCGATGGAACCAGGTGGGATTTGGGGTAGTTGATGGTGAATCCCAGCTCCATGAGTAGGCGGACGGTCCTCGCTGTGTGCTCGACGGCGAGTTCTCTTGTCCTTGCACGGATGAGCCAGTCGTCCAGGTAGGGGTAGACATGGATCCCCTGCAGGCGCAGCCGTGCCGCCACTGGTGCTAGGCACTTGGTAAACACCTTGGGTGCCGACTTCAATCCGAACGGCAGAGCTCTGAATTGGTAGTGACGTCCCTGGACTACAAATCTGATGAACTTTTGGTGTCCTTTTAGAATGGGGATGGGGAAGTAAGCATCCTCCAGGTCCAACGACGATAGGAACTCGCCCTCCTCCAGCTGTCCCAGCACGTGCTGGAGGGTGACCATCCTGAACTTCTGTGCCTTGATGAACTTGTTTAGCCGATGTAGGTCCAGGATGGGGCGCCAACCGCCTGTCTTCTTTCTGACGAGGAAGTAGCTTGAGTATGCTCCGGAGCCCCGGAGCCTCTTGGGGACGAGCTCGATGGCACCTTTCTTGAGCATCGCCCTTACCTCCAACAACAGTTGAGGGACGCAATTCTCCTTCCTGGCCACGGGAGGAATGCAGGGACACTTCTTCAGGAATTCTAGCGAGTGCCCGCGGGCCAGGGTATCCAGCACCCAACAGTCGGTGGAGATGGACTCCCACACGCTGACGAACTTCGTCAGTCGGCCTCCCACCGGGGTGCTTCGGTGGGGGCCGGAGGCTACGGCCGGTTCAGTCTTGTTTGGAAGTGGCCTTGGCCTCCTTGACGACGGTGGCGAGATCCTCCTGGTTTGCCACGACCTCTGTAGGCCTCCTGGGACGAGGAGCATGGTGGTACATAGAGGAGTCACCGCTGGATCCCTTGGAGGCCCCTTGTCTGCCTCTGGTGCTCCGAAAGGGCCGTCGTTGTTGTAGGACTCCCAGGGCTCGGGCCGTCTCAGTGTCGGTCTTGATGTGCTGGAGCGACTCAGCTACCACCTTTTCAAACAGGTTGTTGTCGTCGAACGGCATGTCCAACACCCTGGTCTGAATGTACTGACGGAAGTCCGTCGCTTTGAGCCATCCTCATCGTCGAAGGCAAACACCGTTGCCTAACTGGCGAAATCCGGTGTCGGCAATGTCCGTTGCCACCGTTATGGCGTGGTCCGACACCACCTCACCTTCCTGCAGAATCTCTAGGGCTCCCGCCCTCTTGTCGTCTGGTAGGAAGTCCAGCAGGGTAGCTATCTTGTACCAAAGCTCCCTGTCGTAACGGGTCACAATCGCTGACCCGTCGCCCCTGGCGTCCAATTTCTTACCCTCGCCGTCTGGTGGGGAAGTGGAGGTTGAAGCCGCTGCACCAGCCGCTTTCTTCTTGGCCGCTGCTGAGATGACCAAATCTGGCGTAGGCTGGACCCTGAGGCACAAGGGGGCGGCGTCGGGAAGGGTTCTTCAGGACGGCAAGTCCCTCGTCCCAGATATCATCGAGAAACGGTACAGCCAAGACCGTCTTTCTCTTGGCCTCCCGCCATTGGTAGAGGAAGCCTTCCTTCTTCTGTTCCTCAGGGCAGAGCTGGAAGAGCTCGGATGCCCTGGCGATCATGGCGTGGAAAGAGCCAATTTCGTCGGGAGGAGAAGCCTCGTCATCCGTCCCCATCGCTGTTTCCGTCGCTGTGTCATCTCAGGGGTCCGGCGAGGGGGATGAGGGCTCCACAGGTCTTGTGGGCACGAAGGGCAAGGGGAGGGTGGACTCTCCTTCGCTTGTTCGGAGGGCTTCCCGACGGTCCTGGTTCTGGATCCTCCGCCGGGGTTCGTGGTAATCTCGTCCTTATCTCGGTGCATAAGAACTGGATTGCCAACAAAATGGCCGCCGAGCTGTCCTGAGGCTCGGGCAATGGCTGTGACGGGCGGGATGGCTGCTCCTCCACTGGGCCTTTGTCGTCGCCCTCATCGCTTTCTTCGATCACATCAGCAGGATCTCTCCCGTGGGATCGTACCTCCTCGAGCCTCTCATTGAGGCCCTTCACGGCTTACAGCAGCTCCTCCCTCACCACCTTAGGTGCGTCCTGTGCCTTCATCTTGGGGGGAGGGTCACCGCCTCGCTCCCCCTCGGCTCCCTTCGAGATCGACCGGGGCCTCTCCAGAAGCTTACCCGGGGTCTCGGATTTCCTCTTCCCCGAACCAGAGCGTTGGCTTGTGGTTGATGGTGCCGGGGAAGGCACGCCCTGCCTGGCAGTCGAAGAGCCCGACCGTTCGGCACTCCCGGTGCCCGCGGACTCGCGGTGCTTAGCCTTCTGTTAGGCCCCCATCGCCGGGGCGCCCTCACAGGACTTAGAAGACCGCTTTGACCTTTTCTTCTTCTCACCTGTTGGGCCCTTCTCCAGTCAGCTGGCGAGGCGGGCACGACGATCCCTCATGGTCCGTTCCGATAGGTTCTTGCAGAACGCACAGTACTTCTCCACGTGCGTCTTGTCCTCATGAAGGCAGTAGAGACATCTCGAATGCTCGCCCTCCTTGAAAACATTCTGTAACCCGCATCCAGGGCAGTTCCTGAACAGCTTGGATCCGGGCGTCGAGCTTCCCTTGTCCTGGGCCATGTCCAAGGTAGGCCTCGGATCTTCTGGAATCCTCCAAGAAGCTTAACTCGATGAAAACGTCACCCTTGAGGGGCGTAGAAAATTCCGAAACAGGTCTCCGTTGATCGGAAGTAGAACGGTGGAGCTTGAGGCTCGATTTAACCGAAAAATGAGAAAATCTCTTTGAAAAAAGCGCGAAACGCAGTAAAAGCTCGAGAGCTATAGCACGAGGACTCCCAACACTTGAATGTGCGGTAAAAATCTGAAGATGGCTGCCAGAGGAGGGGCTTAGGTAGAGGGCAGTCATTGGCTGGGGGCAGTATGACCCAGAGACCAGTGATTGGTTATTAGTAGAAAGACAGTTCAGAAATGAAACAAACTGATTTTTTTCTTTACCGAGGATTCCCAGCCTGACGACGGGGAATATTCATGAGCATGAGCATGTGAATCCATGCCAGACCCCATGCTGGAGAAATGGAAATAATTTGATGGCGAGGGATAGGGACCGGGGGAACGAAGGAGAGAGATCATGATTAGGACCCCCTCTCACTGTATACATTTCCCTATTCTCTTCTGTCCTAACTAATCCCCGTCCTGCTTTACAGCGGTATTCCCGTACACGCAGGACCACGATTCTCAATCAGTCGGACATTCCTGTCTGACAAAAGAGATATGTCTCCAGCTAGTCATGGACAGGTCAAGAGGGGTGTGCTTTCGGATTTCTAAGGACTAAGGAAAGGAGACCATGTAATAATAAAGGGGGGAAAGTGAGGACCAGCTAACCAAGAGATGTGGCAGATTGACAGGGGGAGGCGACTAATAGTGCAACAATTGTGGTGCCAGCCATCTTTGGAAAAGCAAAATGAAAAACAACAGCTGTACATTTAATGCACAGTACTGTTTACCTAACAAACCTGGTTCTCATTTTACAAACCACAAAAGTATACTCGGCTGAGTCAACCCTAAGAGTTGCAGGCCTGGGCAGCAAACCACTAACCCCACTACACTACAACACCGAAATCTATACCTGCAATGTACACTCAGATTTATGCAGAGTTAAATAACCTACCATGCTATCTCAACAGGAGTGAAACCTGTACTTTCAAGTTTACAGATAACAATCACTTGCAGCAGGTGCATTAACCCCACCAAGCAACATTAACAGGACTTAAATACATGGCTTGCAGATTACTACAGATCTCTGATGTCTAATTAACCTGCTCTCCTTTCTCACCAAACCAAAAATCGTTTGCTGGTCTTTTTTAAAAATGATTTAAAAGGTATAACTTTATCATACGTTTTTAACCTTTAGAGAGTCAAAAGTCCAAACGATCTTCAATTGAGACCATTAGATTACTAAATTCCTTTCCAAGACCCGGTTAACTCACAGTAGCTCATCCACTTCATTAATGCATTAAAAAACTTTCTCTAAGTAACTAATTAGAGCAATACGTAATTACATTCTTTCCCCCTGCATGCAAACCTGTCACCAATGCTCCCCATAATTTGTTTTGGAATCTCCTAAAAAGGCTCCTAGCATCATAGTTCTCTGTCAGGTCATTGCCTTACAGACCAGGACCAGGTGTTTCAGTGTTTCTTTCTCGTTCTTTACTTTACACAGTCTGCAGATGTTACTCCCTAGGCCATCTTTATTCTTAAAAGTTTAGAATTTCCAAGGTGGGATACAGGTTCAGGAGGAATCACAAATATTTGGATCTTAGCCAGCAACATTGTGACTTTGTCAGGTATTTTGGCAGGACGTTATAAGGTCTAAATACTACAACATCCTGATGAAAACATTTCACATGTCTCTTTTTCTTGAGTCAAGATCCAATCCGGTCTCCGCAATTTGACTTTTATCGTGACCGGATTGGTCAAAAGCTGTTCTGTCGTAGCTAGGTCTTCTAGCAAGTGCTTCTTTTAGAATGCTAAAGCCTCTAACTGGTGTGTCCACAATACAGTTTTGAAACAAGGACAGGTTTTTCCAAGTGACCTGTGCATGAATGAGATCAAGCCAAGCTCTTTTCTTAATGTTGCAGCAGGTACACAGTTTGGGATCCTTAGTATTTCTTTCCAGAATCCTGCTACTAGCATGTCCCATGTTTTCACTGGTATTGCCACAAAGGCTCCCGCTCCAAAGTTCACAGTTGAAACTTCTTTCATTTTGTAGAATGTTAGGACTGTAATGATAGAGAATTTACCAAATGTCTTCCCAATCAACCTTCCCTGGTTCGCTAGGTTGCATTTTGGACCTACATATGTTTACATGCAGTACTTCTCTGAGGGCTGTGCTTATGCACCTGCCCAGGTACATAAATGATTTGACTTCCATTAGCCTTTCATTTTCTATGTACTATGTTTTTCTGCCCAATTTCTTCCCTTTGGCGGATTGATTCGTCAGGATCTTTAATTTATTTACGTTTACTTTGAAGTCATTTGCGTATCCGAGATGGTGTATAGGGACTCCATCAATATTAAGGCGGAAGCTTCTTGCATTATTCAGAGTGGCTGCAAGATCGGAGAGAAAAAGATTGAACAAAGCTGGTGCCAAAGGGCAAACCTGTTTTAGGCGTCTTGGTGTTTTTATTGGGCAAGGCATTGTGCCACTTTGGTCCAGCTTTATCTGTACCTCTGTGCCTATGTGCAGTTCTTTTAGTGCTTCCAAAATGTCCCACGGACACCCCCATTTAGTCAGTTTGTTCCACAGTTTCCTTTGGTTTATTGAATCGAATGCCTGTGGTAGATCGATAAAGGCCAGGTAAGTCTTCCGATTATGGTTATTAAACTGCTTTTTCATAAGGTTTATTATGAACACATTCAATGATGTGTTCATTCCCTTTACAAAGCCTGACTGCCAGGTATCCAGCCGCCTCGCTGCCAATGTCCATGTGTACAAGGCTGCCACTAACAACTTAGCAAACACCTTTCTTATCACATTCAGAACGGCAATAGGGCGATAATTGATGGGATTTGCCCTATTGCCTTTATTGAATATCGGCACCACTACAGATTTTTTCCAGGTAGCCAGACCTGGTTTGAGCTTCTTGATATGACCAAAAACGATCCCCAAAAACTTTGCTCATAATTCAGTGTCCGCCTTCAGGATGGCATTCGTCAAGCCGTCTGGTCCCGGTGCTCTTGAGTTACTGGCTCTGTTGATGACCAGCTGTATTTCGTCCTCCTTAGTGGAGAACGACCACTCAGGGCCGGGTCTGGTGGTTTTACAAAGGGCAGCCTCATCTGGCTCATTGAATACTTTTGTTAAGTGGATAATCCACTCCTCTTCCATTACTGCATTCGATTGTAGAGTGGTTATTGGGCAATTGGTTGAAATTATGAGTTTCCAGATGTCTCCCATTTGCTTTTTGGGGATTTTGCCCAGCATGTGTGTGTCTTCCTGTATCATTTTTTATCGCTCTTACCCAATTTTTGTAGCAGCATTATTTAGATTTGATTAGATCACTAGGTATGGGAGAGTGGTCTTATTTTAGCCTTATGTCTTCTCGCATTTTTCTCCTCCATACCACAAGATCCAAATCAAAGAAACGTTTATGGGCAAAGTCGATTCTTGATCCTGTCTTTTTTGTTTCTTCAAACACCATCAATAGTTGTGGGTATTCCAAGCTAATACTTTTATCCTCATTCTCTTTAGATTGAAGTATGCCAAGTCGTTTGATCAATCCTTTGAGTCTCGTATCGATTTTTAGACGATTGCAGCCTTGGGTAATTTCCATCCGGGAAATGTACGATCGGACCGAAAAAAAGGCCTGACTGTACAAAAAGTCTGAAAATGCTACCACCAACTGTTCGAACACCTAAAGTTTGAACCTTTGGTGGTAGGATTGTAGGTAGGTATAGTGAGCGGGTGTTGCGGGGGACACTCCTGCAGCTCCCGAGAAAAAAAAAACAAAAGAAAAGAAAAGGACCCTGCAGCGTGAAAGGGAACTGGCGCCGCAGGGACTCCGTGTGTAAAAAAGCTAAGTAGGGTTTGTTTATGTTGGGGGTGGGTGAGGGTGAGGGAGTGTTGTGGGTGTGGGTATGTAGGGGTTTTCAATGTGTGTTCACATGGGTAATGTGCAAACCTTTTGTGGTTCGCATATTTCTCAAGCAAACTTTTCCGTCGCTGACCTCCAAACCACGCAGATCCTTTCCACCGGGCAACAATAGAATTCTCTTGGGGTTTGCGACAGCCCAGTACAAGTTAGCTTGATTATATTATGGTCGCTTGAAGATGATGGAATTACCTCAAGGGCCATTACCCATGGTAGGAAGTGCCCATAAACAAAAATATAATCCAATACCTTGAATGAATTGCCCCACTCCCAAGTTGCGCAAGCTGGGATATCATCACTGACCTGAGCATTTAAATGCAGGTCACATGATTCAGATTCTCCAGACCAAAGCCGCCCCCTTTTTACCAGCAGCAGTCTGACATTCCACTTCCTCAAGACAAAGAGTTGGGGGTTCCTTCAATGCAGCCATATTGACGTCCCCACATATGATAGTCAGTGGATCCTGTAATGTTTCTGCTAGGTTGTCAAGTAATGCCATAATTCCCTTAATAGATGTTGTGTCCTCTATTCCTGCAGAGTTCCAATATGCATTACATAAAATTAGCCATTCAGGCATGTTGGTTCTTATCCCCAAAGTTTTGATCAGCATCACTGGTGTGCAAAGATTTACGTTCCATGTTTCTTGGACGCTAAAGTGATTCTCGTGTTTTATAAGGGTAAGTAGCCCAGAGGCTGGTCTTCCCTTTTTGCCCATCGAGGCAGGGTTAAGGCATGGGGTAAAGCCTTTGAATACAGGTGGGGACTGTAGCCAAGTTTCCTGCAGGCATATCATTTCAAAGTCATCCCACCTTAGTTCCCGTTTACCCAACAAATGTCCAATAGTGTTCCAACTGCAAATAGCCCACCCATCTTCCAGAGGATCGAGGGATGGCTAGGTTTGCCTTTTTTTAATTACCAATCCTTCTGCCAGCCATCCGCACTATTCTTTCCTTTCGCCACCACTCTTGTTTTCCTGTTTAATAGTTACTCTTCTTTCGGCTCTGACAGAATGATCCACTGAAATACATAATGGTGATTTATCCCCATCACCCCAATCCATTCTTTTTCTCTTAGGGGCGATTTTTGAGCTTGTGTTGAACTCTATGTACTTTTAGGCCCTCTCTCTCTTTGCTACGCGGCAATGCAGCCTGACTGGTATTGATCATAGCCTCATTTGTTTTTAGAGACGTGGCCACATGTTCTAACGGGTCATTGCCCATTAAGGTGATGTGATTCATTTCTTCCAGAATTGTGTCCCTTATTAGGTCGTCTTCCAGATATATCACCACTTTGTCTTGTCTTTCGTACCTCACACGGAAATGCCACTCTAGCAATGTCATTTGTGGCGATACATCATAATTTAGCTATCCGGTGTAGCATTCTTAGGATGGTTGCTTTATTTAGATCAAACCATCATTTATATAGAGTGTCCTTTCCAAAATGAAACTGGGTTTCCGTGGTGAGGTAGCATCTTTCAGTCTTTCTCCCTTAATTGATTTTGTTGGGAGCCTTGGCCCTTCTAGAGGTCTGTTGAGGTTAATTAAGGCTAAGTTATTAGTTGGGGGGGAGCACACAACGCTTCTTTCTGGTGTTCCTGGATGCAACAGATCTTTATTAGGGGCTAGCGCCAAGCGCCTTTGCTCCAAAGTCAGGAAGTCCTTTTAAGGGAGTTCTTTTAGGCTGAGCTAGGCTTGTGGCTTTTTGGGGGGAGGATCTACTCTTCATTACCAGTTTCTGGTCATCTTCTATGACACAGATGTCAGAGTCATGAGCATCCTCTTTCCATCATTGAATCTTCTCCTAGCGAGTCTTCCTCAAACTGTTTTTGCGGGGAGATTCTTGTGGGTACAATTTCCTTCCTCTGTGTCTTTTGGTTTTGGCACCAAGGTACAATTAGTTTCTTTCAATGCTTTTGGCAGGGTTAATTTTTTGAAGAACGTACCAGAATTGTTCGATTTGATATTCAAATGAGTGACGTCTCCTTTAGTTTTCTCATTTTATTTCACCCTCTTGTCTCGGAGCTTTGCCTTTACAGTCTTTTTTTGCTTTTTCGTCCTCTCAAAAAGTGGGTAATCCATAGCAGGTTTGACTCGCAAGGCTGCCAGGGAAACACTATCAACAAAGGTTTGCATCGTAATACTTTCATTTTCTGTGGTAAGGTCTTCCCATTCCCCTAGATCATCCACCACTTTTCTGGGAGCGATACCATGCTCAGCCTCTTTCTCAATGGTCTTCCCAATGGGTTGGTCTTCCCAGTATGATTACTTCATTTAAGGGTTCAGGTAACAATCCCCCATCCTAGAGGCCCCATTACTTAAAGACTGCCTTGCCCCGTTGGAAATAAGATTTTGTAGAGTCCAACTGGTGTGGGACTTTACAAGACTTATCTGGTTGGTGGTATTAGTGACCCAACCTTTAACATAGGCCTGTACTACACAAGTCGATAAAGTGCTTGAGCAGCCAGGCGTATTTTAGAAGGTGTACTGTGAGCAGTAGGGCAGTACAATGAAATCAGTAGAGACTAGTAGACAAGCAAACACACAATTTAAAAGTTATATGAAATTATTCATTTATATACACAAAGCAAATGAATCACACTAGGTTATGCTGCAACTAATAGTAACATCAATCAGTATTTAAGAATTAAGTTATTCAGGTAAGTAAATTATTTTTTGTACTAAAACACTTCCAGCACACAGAGTGACATCTGTTAAGGTCAGTAGTAGCACTTGTGGTGTACATACAATATTGAGTTTGGAGGAGAAGAGTGTTAGAGTAGAATGGAACACCATGGCACTGTAACAATAGTCTTTACTCCCAGAGGGATGTAGGCAGTCTTTAATCCCAGCAATAAAGGTCTAAAACAATCAAAACATGTAAGGGAACAAGCACTGCCAAAGCCAGTAGGGTTTAGAAGGGATGCCTCTAGGGAGCCAGGACAGCCAAAGTCAATAGGACAGTTCTAGTTATGATGCACTCTTCTTAGAGAAAGTTAGTTGAACAGTCAGTAGTTCATTGAAGAAAAACCCAGGAGCACAAGTGAGCCTACCTGAGGTGCACAAGCTGTTAGGCCTGCCCAAGTGAATTGCAGTAACTCAAAAAGATAGAAAGGAGCACTCCCCAAGCTAGGAAGCACCAGATTTGGCTAATGGTGGTTAAGCCCAAAGCTCCACGGTACCTTAGAATTGAAGCAGATGTTCCAGCTGACTTCCTTCTTGATGCAGCGATGAAGTCCCTTGTTCCTGGACCTTGGTCGTGGTGACGAAAGGAAGGATGTCTGGTGGGCTTCTGTGGCACCAATGGATTCAGTGGTTCTTTGTGGTTTTGGTGCCTTTTTCTCAGCGCCAAATAGAAACGAATGGCTCTGGTTGGAGTTTACTTGGTCCCTCGGTCTTGGACTCTGGTGAGGGAAATCTGGATGAAGAAATCCTGCTTCTGGAGGTCCGGGAATATGCCCACAAACCTTTGGCCGGATTTGTTCTCGGGAAGACGTTGTACTCGTCGGTGGTCCAGGTACCCCAGGTATTGGGAAATTGCAGCCCAGGAAAGCAACAGCGACTCAGGGGTTGGCCCAGAACGAAGCAGGTCTTGAGGTTAGCTGGTCCCACCAGCCTAAGGGAGGAAGTCGTCCTTGGTGGAGCTTCCCCGTCCATGAGAAAACGAGGCCTGCACAGCTGCAAGGCTTCACTGGTACTTTCGCGGTCCTGGAAGGTGCTGCTGGCGTCTCTCTGCGTCTTCTTTGGATTTGGTGTTCCAGTGGTCGACTCTGCCTGTAGTCCCAAAACCCTTGCCTTTTATGCAAAATTCCCTTCATTCACAGCACTAAGCTGTCAATCACGGGGGGGGTTGTCCTCTAGGTCAGCCACCCGCCCAGTTGGAACTGGTTTCGGCCAGGCATGCCTACTAACAAAGGCCAGTGATGGTTCAGGCTCCTCCTTCACTTCCTGCCTTCCCAGACACGCTGAAGCCCGCCAAAGGCAAAACACACAATGGACTCAAATCTGATCTAAATGACAAACAAAGTAAAAGCCCATAAGGAAATAACAAATGGAAAATGGAGAAAAAAGAAGACGGGCCATTTTGGTAAAATGGTCACCCATGGGTGCGTACTGCAGCTGAGTAATCAGCCTGCAGATACATGGCAGAAAAAGTAGTAAAAAGAAACCACTACTACCAGCCATTCAAGTTAGGTAGTGTAACAAAAAGTTACATGAGAAGGGGGATAAGGAGTTACTATGTAACCCCCCCAGCACTCCACATAAGGTGGCGTGTGCTGGACCAACAAAGGAAAAAGGTAAGTAAGACAAAATATGTCCTACTATTCTTGGGAACTGTAGTTCACACAAGAAAATGTATTTAAACATTTAGAGGAGTCCAAGGGACTCCTCAGTGGCACTGCACAAAGGGTTCTGTGTGTCGCTATATAAAAAGCAGATGCATATGGAGTTTACCAGACTCCATTAAAACATAAGGGACACACAATCTTTGTCAGAGGGAAAAGGCATGAGTGAGTGGCACAGAGGCCCACTCAGGAGGTTAAAATCAAAAAGGTTCCAGATTCCAGCAAAGGGCTGAGGTTCTCCAAGGTTAAAGGGAAATAGCACAGAAACGGAACACTCTCCCTAACACCAGGCAGGCAGGTTAAGCTCCAGCCAGGGATTAGGATAAGTCTGGGCATCTGGTTCAAGTAAGCCTTCCCTGCGCAGGTTTCCTTTTCCCTGGGCCTGGCATCTCAACTGTTTTTTTCAATGACAAGGTGCAAGATCGGATGTAGTAAATTTGCTGTTTCTTTTTTATTCTTGTCAAGTTTTCCTTGGACCGTCATTCCAAAACCCTCAACGAAAATCATTTTGGAGTGTAGCATGGTAGTTAGGGTAATTTGATCCTTTAGATGGTCATTAATTGCCTCAAAGTTTCATAAAAGGGGTCATAACCAAGGACAATGCTGCCATTGTGTTGGTGTTGATTGAAGAATCATCCTTAGACTTCCTACTTGGCCTATTAGCTTCTTTAAGATCTTCTTGGTGCGCTTCCTCCCAATTTAGCTACTGATTCAAGTCAGGGGTTTGGGTCAAAGCAGGCTCATCCTCTGAACTATCACATGCTACCTCGATACTGTGCCACTTTCTATCCTTTGTGCCCCTCTTGGTTTGCTGGGGAGGGGATTCTCCTATCTTTTATCAGGGGCCCATGGGGGCACTTGTTCCCCTTCCTTCTTTAGTGGTCCTGGCCATGGGATTTGGCCCCCCTTTGTGGCTTATATTGTACTGAAGGTGCTGGTTTGCTTCTGTGTTTGTTAAACCTACTCGTGTAACTCGGCCTCATCCACATATCAAAGTAACACCGCACTGCAGCACAGCCCTGATATCTTTTGCCCAAATTTGTGTAAAAGTTGTTTTTTGAAATAGTGAACAACAATCCTTTTGTGAGGGAACAGATTCCCTATGGCTTTTGAACCTATACACCAACTTTCACAAAACGCAGTAGATTGCATAGCCTCCTACAGCTTTTTTCATTGAGCCAGGTTTGGTGACGAATGGCACATTTAATCCAAGTTGCAGGGAAACGAACTATATCCTTTAGCAGGAAACATCAGATCTGAGCATGCATTTTTCAGGTTACCGGTCTATTAATCTAAGTGTGTATTTTGGGAAGGAGCCGGTGGGAAAGCGGTCTGCTTTACTTTTGACTTTACTTTGGATTCTGTGACACTGTTTAGGAGTCTCGCTTCACTGTTTGCTGCAGGAGGAGGAGGCAGGACTTAAAAAGCCCCTTTCCTCGCAGAGCATGCAGTGTGTTTTGGTGTTCAGACATGGCGGTTGGTGTCGGACAAGCTGCCTCTTTCTGCAGCATTCAATAGTGTGATCGTGAGGAGCAACTGTAACTGCATCTCTGCCCTTGAACAGTGAGTTTTTTTCGACACTGCTCTAGGGGGTGGGACCCTTCCCTTGTCTGTGTTTGTTTCACTCCTGAAAACTCTGTGTGAGCATCACACTTAGCGTATGTATGGCCTTCAAAGTAGCATGTCAAAACTAAAATCAGCTGCTATGTCTTTGGAGGAGACTTCAGCACTCCTGCAAAGAACCCTTGAACTGCTGCTACCACGTACACCAGGTGAAGAGGGCCTTACAGGGGAGATCATCAAAGGCTTAAGCTCGAGCTCTGAAACCACTACAAACATGCTACGTTGTGCAAAAAGGGATGCAAAACGAGTTTACTCTAAATTAACAAAGAAAAGTAAAGCTAGTAAAGTAAATGATCACATGATAACTTCTTTTTTCAACCAACCCTGTTTTGGAACGGTCTGGAAATCCTCTTCTGGGCAGTGGGAGTAATGTGGTTGTGCAAGCTCCTTTCTCAGTAGTTAAACCTGTTGGGTCTCCAGGTTTATCTGGCTCCTTTGGTGCCCCTCGCTCTCTGGGATTAGATATTTCAGATAAAGGGATGTTTAGCGCACCTGACTTTAGAATTGAGCTGGACTCTTAGTTGTCAGGACTCTCCTAATCTAAAGGAGGCTACAACGCACAAGTCTGACTCTTTCTCATCTTCTTATGCCTCGACACCGGCGAGGGTACCTCCCAGGCGGCTCTCTGCTTTGACACTGGCATCACTGCCTCTACGGTACCATCTAATGATAATCTCCTACTGGAAATAAACCAGGTCCGGTGTGTCCTTGTAACCCTGTATGAGAGCTTAAAAGCAGTATCTCAAGTGCACTCTTGGCTGTCAGAATCATTGTTATTGAAATCTAATCACATAAATGTGCACACTAAATTGAAGGAATTCTTGACGCTGCCTTCTTTCACGCTGTCTATCATAACAGCTGCCTGCGACTCGCAATCTAGGAGCGAAATATTGCCAGATGCACACAATTCACCTAAATTGAAGTGGCGCTTAGCTAACATTCATGGCTGTAGTCCAGTTGGAAAGAACCATGATGGCTACCAACTTGAGGTGATTACTAACAGTGAGAGCTGAGGTGGGAGTGAGGTCTTACTGCCTGGAACCATAGTGGATAGTTTGCCAAGCAAAGTAATTCTCTGCAGTCCTAGCGCCTCTGTTTCTATGGATGAGGTGCTGAACATTTCTGAAGACAGATTGGGGGTTGACACTGCCCAGAGTGTCCCCTTTTCTTTACCATCTAAGGGTGCAAAGAAGTATGAAATTGCTAAAGCAACTACCATTAAAGGGGAGGACAAATAGTTTAAATAAAAAAATAAACATGCATGCACTGTCAAGCAGCCTAACATTATGGCTGCCCTACATAACCTTCCAGCAAGGAAAACAACTAAGTCCAAGGGAACCAGAGGTAGAAAACAGCATGGAGGGTACAGTAATCCTAGCTAACATAGTGAACAAGAGATCTGTGTTCCGACAACAATTGTGTCGCATGAGGCTCAAACAGACTTTTCTCTTTTGATGCCCCTGTTGTTTTTGTAACCTACAGGTAAACTACAATTCCTATAACTATAAACGTCACAGACATTATCTCAGCTGGCTTGCTGACAGCACGCCATCTGCATCGACTCTTGTTAGTGCTCCCATACAGGCAGAGTTGCTTATCTCTTCTGTTTCTTTAGCACCCCCAAATCAGCAACTTGATTGTGTCTTGCAAATGGGTAGGACTGGGGGTTCTTTGTTTAGAATGCTGCAGAGCCAGCTTGGAGGTTCCCTGTTTCCATGTGTTCCACGTCTGGACTACCTTAGGGGTCCAAGCGATAAGCAAGTAGTGCCCTGCTCTCGCTAATCATCAGGCAAGCCTTCCAGTATTTTGAGGGGTCTGTAAAGGCCCAGAGTTGTCAGGAGAGAGCAGGTTTATTTATCAACTTAATCATGGGGGTTCGGCTGTAAGCCTGAGCTGCTTCGGACCGATGTCAAATAACAGGCCGGAACACTGTGTAGATGGGGTGGGGGCAAATCTGACCCTCATGCCCCCACATGACTCTTAACACAAAGGCAGAGAAAAAAAAGATGTTCTCACTGTTAGGCCCATCACCGCAATCTTCCATGTATCGCAGGTGTGAGAAACTTTAATCGATCGGACAGCCGTTCAGACCATACCCAATCGATGATTTGGACGACATGGAAATTACATCACTTGAGAAAGTTGACTAACTGCAAAACCAGAGATTAATGACCTCATCACTGACATCGCGGCATAGCCGCACTTATACATGAAGTACATATTCATCCATCCATGGAGTTACACGAACATGTACTAGTTTATTGCATATAGGCATGAAGCACATGCTTATGACCCACGTAAGTAGAGGACGGACACACATACTTATTTCTTCATATCCATATCCTTCGTCAAAGTTGAAAGTGTAAGATGCAAAGAGTTCATATATTTACCTTGCCCATGCTTGACTGTCAATAACATAGAAAAGCCATAGGGAATTATATGGAAGCTATAGGTCTCTGAAACGAGTGACAGGAGAGACAGGTTTTGGGTACATGGAAAGGATGACATGATAGCAGCAGCCAGAAGCAAGCAGAAACAAGGTACTTAGCCAAGGACAAGTGGAGACAGGAACATTCCAGTTACTAAGACAATGAGCCACCTGCATTAAAAATCAAGCTAAAATCCTCATGATTACAAGCAGGACATCTCCATTTCATGGTCTCAACACACGTGACCCAGCTGAACAGGACAATGCCCATTCAACCAAGATAGACGAAGAGGACTGTTCCCATCGAACCAAAGGGGAAAAGTGTTGCCCATGAACTGCCAACTAAATGCACTCTCCCAAGCTTAAGTGATCAGAGATGGCAACATTAGGGAACACTTCGCACCCCCATGTTCATTCCCATTGCCTTGAAAGGGTAAACTCAGTCTGGTAACTGTCCAGAGTCCGAGGGATGTGAGGACACATTTGGCCCAATGCAGATTCACCTTTCACATGGGGATATCATTTGTTGCAAGGGCCAATGGTTTCTCCGCGACCCTGCAACATTGTAGATTGATACTAGTAGAGGTGGTCCTAGGAGGAGCCACTAGATATGGCTATCCAATATTAGAACTAACCCGTATAGCTACCATATGTACCTACCCAAACTGACCAATGAAAATGTGCAATATGTTTCTGGGATGGAACCTGGATTTGTGACGTCATACCGGGATAAAACAGGGTCACACATGCTCAGAAGATCAGAGCTCCAGAGGATACTTATTTTTCTGGTGTGATCCCTGTCATTTTTGTTTGCTAATAAAAGACAGTACTTTGCCCCATGGCCGAGTCTTCTGTTCTTTGATTGGCCCACGTGTTCTCAGCAGATAATTGGGGTGACAGCTAGAGAGCCCTGGCCACAACTATACAATGTGGTAGCAGAGGATAGTTTGCTAGGATTTTTCAGCAAGGAACCGTCTCGTCCTGCCGCATGTCGTCTGAGGGGCTGTGTAGGGATCTGCGATAAGCGATATCTAAAATCACGCGTGTATGAAGAAGAGGTCGACAGGAGCCGCCTTTGGAGGGAAATTCCTGTCAGCTTCCCGCGGGACACCTACCAGACCGGACAGCAAAATTGCAGGTTTTGGGAGAGTCGGTGTCCGAGAGACCTCAGCAGATCACAAAGTGCAAGTATAGGCTCAGCTATATGGAAAATGTAGGGAGCGAAGGTCCGCTTCTCCATGT
The DNA here is from genome assembly GCF_040938575.1 of Ambystoma mexicanum. Lineage (NCBI taxonomy): Eukaryota > Metazoa > Chordata > Amphibia > Caudata > Ambystomatidae > Ambystoma > Ambystoma mexicanum. The sequence continues at coordinate 985,042,056 of NC_090930.1, forward strand.
TGGATGGGGGATATCTCCCTTTACTGCCCCATTCAGCATGCAGAAGTCCCTCTCCTTCGTAGGAGCCATCCACCTCCTTGACCTCAAATCAATTCTACTCTCCGGACTCAGAAGACACAAGATGTTTAGGTCCCCTGCTATTGTAACTGATAATGTTTTAGAATCCTCTGCACACAGGTTTTACATACTCGCAACCCCCTCACGAAAAGAATCTGTAGAGATCTGGCTGGGTTCCAATAGTATTTAAGCAGAAGAAAATTGAGCTTGAGTCAACCCTTCCGTGATCGACCAATGTAGTTTGGTTAATTGGCAAAAAGGGTTGAGGGCTTCCCAAGTCTCCAACATAAAACCCAATCCATTTCTACAAGCAGTGAACAACCCGGATGATGGTCTGCCCTTACGCCTCTGAGTGGCCTTCAAAAGACTATGTGAGTAGCCATCCCAAACTGGGGATTGCAAACAGCAGGTTTTTTGGAGTAGAACAATATTCAGGGTGATCGAAGGGTCATCCTTTTTTGTTAATAAATGTTTAAAACCCCTGGTGTTCCACAACCCCATATTCAATAATGGCAAAGAATACAGTGTAATCAGATAACAGGCTTGCCCTCCTGGGAATCAAAGCCCCTGCCAGACAGGTCTAATCCTCCTCTGCACTCTTCTTAGGGAATGGTTTAATGAACTTGATTTCCCTGCCCCCATTCCGATTCCTCTGGGAGCAAGTAACTCTCAGCGGTAGAAAGGGAGACAGTCCCTTATTCCCGGTGGGGGCTATCTTGGTTGAGCCACCCTTTGGTACAAATTGATTTTTGGCCACCTCTCCTATTTCATACCCCCAGGAGCTGAACTGATTTTTAATGATAGAACAACTTCCCAAATCAACTGTGAAGCAATGTGCAAAAGAACTCTATCCAAGTCATATCCATTAATAAATTCAATTTGGGCTATGTCACTCGATTGAATGGCTCTAAACCCGGGAACATTGGCCACTAATCTCAGGACGTTAGACCTGTTTAGGATTAACGCTTCTGCTGGTTCACCCACGCTTTCAAGGAGGAGACAATGAACTGGGGCAAGGGCCTTTTCAAGTCTCGGATTAGTCAATTTTGGAGCTAATCTTGATAGAGAGAATAACCTTTTTCCGGATGGATCCTGGATTAAGGGTCCAAATCCACAATCTTCACTTGGTTAGTTCTTACATTCTGAAGTTTCTCCTTGTGTCCTTTTCTTTTGCCCTTGGAGAATATCTGGTCATATACGGAGAAGTAGTCAGGGCGTGCAAACATTTTCTAGACCCTGTGGTTTAAGGTCTACCTTGGGACATTTTTTTTTAAAATGCATTTATCTTTTCTTCTTTGAAGGGGTTTGGCACCAGTCTTTCTCTTAATGAAGATTGTAAATATTTGCTCAGGTGCTTCCAATACATCACCAACTATATGGGGAGGTTGTAATTCTCGACTGAGCGCCCACTCGTCCACCTGGTAACCCTCCAGGACACTTTCCAACTCACCCAGAGACATAGATGACTGAACACAAACAACGGGCCCCGGTCACACCACTTGAACCAAATCAATAGGCCTTGATGGATCATTCACTATTAAGGCCGTTGGCATCTGGATCCCCGGTAAACACGCCTGGGCTTACAGACCAATTGTTGTTCTATACTCTTCGATATGGGAAACTTTTAAATTCAGAGTAGACAACTAAATTGTTTGCTCTGCAAACTTTCTATCCAAAGTCTCGTACAATTTGGTCATCGCTAGCACACTAGTGTTCACAGCTGATAATGTCACCTCCAACATAGGGATAACCCCTGTGGCCAAGACAAATTATCTTCTTGGGTTTGGCTGTACAAAATGAATTGAAGAGTTTGATGAGGAGCCAATCGATTCTGCATACAAATTTGGTGAACCCAAAAGGTTAATCGCCTCAGATTCAGGCCTGGTCGGGACCCGAGAGTCCTAGACTAGTACTACTTTGTTTATCTCCCCTGGGGTCGGCAGAGCTGCATGCAATTGAAAATTGTTCTCCAGCGAGGCTGTTTCCAAAAGCTTTGCCTGCGTTGAGGCCTCACTACAACTAGGCATGGGCTCGTTCTCAGAGAGTTCCATTAGAGCAGTCTACCTGATGAGAAAAGGCAACACAATCTTAACTTGCACAAAGTGCACTTGTGCCACCAAAAAAAATGGAGGACCTGGCATGAAAATTCCTACCTCCCCCTGACCTTCGCTCACAGAGGACATGCCCTTTGTAAAACAGACACCACTGAAAAAATAAAAAAATCAATTTGCTGAGCCGAGTCTGCCAGGTCAGGTTCAACCAACCTCGCACCAGCCAGTAATGCTGAATCTGGAATATCATCAACGGTGATAAGGGGGGCCAATAAGCTATCAAACCCCTTTCTTTGCAAGGGGCTTACTGGGACTCGGGAAGCAGCTAATGGCTCTTGTATTGATACTCCCTGGGAGTTCATGGGAGCTTCCAGTCGTGGATTGCTTCCCAAGACCCTTGCATGCCCGCGGTGGATGGGGCATTGCCTCCAATAGTCTGCCCCGCCTGGGGCATAGATTTCGGCATGTTCGACTTTAACGTATAAGCATACCACATTTTATTGGTAGCTGGAAAATGTCTACATACCCTTTTTTTCTGGTAAGTTATTCAGGATACCAATTTTGTTAATGTACTCGTCGTGTGCGCACAGCCTGGTAATTTTAAAGCAACCCAGGCGTTAGTCAACGTGGCTTCTTTCCTTTACACAGAATTAGAAGATTACTGTGACGAAGTTAAATGTTTAAAAGCAGCAATGTTCAAGACAGCCAATAAAATAGGCAAAATGAAACCAATAGAATCCCGAGTACTCGGATAGCAAAAACACTATGCCTTGGACAGCGGGCAGCCGAACATCATTCTCGTGGCCCTCGGCATTGGAATAAAAGAAAAATTCAACCAAAGGTCACTTACAGAGAGAGCGAGTCTAGTGTCGCGGGAAAGGGCCGTGTGTCGACCAATATTTCAAAGGTCGATTACAAGTGGTGTACCTCTACAGTGTTTACTGCTCGTACGAAAAGCTTGTGGGCGAAAAGAATAGCGTGGGGAGTCAAACGTGGGCAAGCCATACTCCAAAACATAACAAGCGCTTTAATATCGAGGGGGCACCTGGGTGGTACACATTCACAGCTACAGTGGAATAAAACCACACGAGTAGACCAAGAAATAGCCTGGCAGCTATGTTTAATCCAGTCTCTGACTAATCTATTTTGCATAATTCAACAATGTTCTCTCTGCCACCTGGGTAAGCGTTTAGCCACCCACATGCCATTAAATGAAAAAAGTAAGGCATTTCTGCACATCCCGTCCGCTCTGTATATGGGAAAGAGGTAAAGGAGAAGTTTGAGATGCTTCAAATGTCAGTCAGCTCTTTAACTTTGTGAGTCACATTTTGGATGAAAGCTCGATTCAATTGAAAGGTTAAACGTGGTAGTGTTTGCTTCGCTGATCTGGCCAGACTTGAAGATCTGACTCATAATTAACAGCTGTGAGCACATCCACGGGATCAAAGAAAACACTGCCCAGGACAGTGAAATATTCCATGCACTAAAAGGCTGGAGCTAAAGCTTATAATAGAGATGTAATGTGACTTCAGCCACATTATATCTCAATCAACAAGCCTGTCCATAGTGATGTAAATGACGCCGGAATCACGGGATTAGCATGTGACATCACACATGCTTTGACAAACGAATGATATCACGGGAAGATTTGATATGTTCTTTGATCCTGATGACAGCTGAAGCAAGATTACTTTAAAGGATCAGTCGTCAGGTTGGATAAATCACGAAGGGTGCAAAGAAATACAGAGGTTGAAAGAAGCAACATAAAATCGTGCCCATACCGACAGAAAGCCAGCCCTGTGACGCACAAAAGAAAAAGACAATACTGCAAATGATTCTCAAAAACGCTTTGTGTTTCGTTCCTTCTTTAATTATTGTAATCTTTACGAGGCAATGGTAGCACTTTGGCCAAATTGCATTTCTTTTTACCAATGGAGGGGCACAGTGGTGAATTCGGGCATTTACGTTGGGAGGCAGGCTTGGAGATGGCAGGTAAGTGCCTTTTGGAGGGGCAGGGCGACAAAGGGATGGCTCGGGAGTGGAAGGCAGACCCGCGGTGGAAGACAGGAAAAAGTGTGTGTGAGAGGGATGTGGGCGGATTGGAGGGCTTCAAAGTGCGGTAGGACCCCCTCTTTGAGGGTGCTAGAGGCAGGTGGTGAAGGCGGAGACCCCCGCCCGGAGAGTTGGGTCAGGCGTGGACAGGGCAGTGAGGGAACAAACTTCGATGCATTTAATGAGCAGGAAAGACCCGCGCAGTAAATGCATCTGAAGTTGAGACATGGAACCCCTTGCTGGGTCTTGATCGCAGGACCATTCTCACACTATTATCAATAATCAGTGTTGTATCTGAGTAAAAAGGGACGCAGCCCCTTTAAGAGCGCGCGCACACAGAGAGGGCGGAAGGGGAGGGACAAGGGGAAAGTTAGGGCAGTTCAATGTTACGTACGAATAAAGAAGGTTCACAAAAGCAATGGCTCCATGTGTTCTTGGTGAGTCTGCGAATGATTGAGTGAGGGAGTGACCCCCAACAACTGGCGACGAGGCCGACGAGAGCCCATGCTCTGCAACAAGTAGGGCCCGTGTGCCCAGCAGAATCAAGGAACGGAGGACCTGTGAGCCCTGCAGAGAAGGTACGCAGGAGGACGGAGGGCCCGTGAGCCCTGCAGCGAAGGAGGACGGTGGGCCCGTGAGCCCTGCAACGAAGGAGCCCAGGAGGAGGGCCCGTGAGCCCAGCAGCAACGGGGAGGAAAAGAAGTCCCGACAGGAGGACCCATCAGAAGGACCACGGTGGAAGGAGCGCCTGAAGAAGAAAGCCCAGCAAGGACAGCCAAGGAGGTCGGCCGCCCAACAGAAGGCAAGTGCGCAGTGCCAGCAGCGAGAGGAGCCCGGCACGTGAACCCGGAGAAGAAGCCAGCACTCGCCAGCGACACAGACGGACCTGGGATCCTCAGCCTGCACACAAACTGCGCAGGACGGACACCGCGCCCCAGCACGGCGGACAAGAGCGGGTAAGCGGCCCCACATGCCCCTACCCTGAATAAGCTAAGGCCAGTGCAGAGACTTCCCTCAACGGGCCGAGGGCCCACGGCACAGCGCCCCTGGCCAGCCCAACCAGTGCACATGCTGGGGCAGTGCATCCAACTGTGGGACACAGTTGAATTTTGGGCGGGAAGCCCACAAACTAAATGAACAGCCAGTAGGCCGACTGCACAACATCCGTGGCCATCCCAACCAGCACACCTGAAGCGGCACCCTCAAATTCAGGGTGGGAAACCCACAAAGACAATACCTAAGAGGGAAGCACTACCCTCAGCAACCGAATTCTGTCACGTGGCAGAGGAGCCCGCCACCTGCAAACCAACAGGCGCTGTATACAGCACCACCACGTGAGTGAGGCACCAAAAATGAACTAGTGGCACATGTGCCACCTTATCAGTGCAGCCAACCACACCTTATCCACAAGAATACTCACCATCAACGCTCCAGGGCACGCCTCTCGCCTCTGGACAACAAAGAAAGGTGGACACAGCCACGCCTGCCACGAGACTTCCCAATGTGAAAACACCACACTAGGGAAACGGAAAGGGCTCAACTCATTCGAGCTCACAATAACCGCCTGAACGCTACTACCAACTCTAAAAGAGTGACCACACCCCACCTCGCTACCAAGGTGCAACCATGATAGATCCAGCACAGGCAGCTGCAGAAGCAGGGACATCCCCCGTTGCCAATGCCAGCCTTACCTCACATGCCAGCCTCATGAGGAGACCAAGCCCATTTACACTCAACCCACACCATGACCAAGGTCAGCGTTGGGAAGAGGAATTTGAAGACTTTGTAGGTGACATTGGCACACAAGACCCCCCTAACAAAATCAGCATCTTTACCAACGTAGCGGGAAGAGAAATCAAAAACATAATATGCATAATTCCCCCGCAAAACCGTGCCACTTATCCGCGCCTTCTAGAAGCCATCAACGAAAAACTTGTCATAACACCCAATCGTGACTACGTGCACTATTCCTTCAATCAATGTGCTCAACTCCATCACAAATCGATAGGGGAATTTGTCATCCGCCTCCAAAGGAAGATCATAAAGTGCGACTTCGGCAACTTCAACGACGACGAAGCGATCAGGTTGTGCATAATAGAGGGATGCATATCTTCAATTTTCAGGAAACATCTTCTGAAAAAGCCTCTATCCCTCAAAGAAGTACTGGACCTGGCCAGAGTGTACGAAAGGATTGACGTCCAGGCCGCAGCCATAGAAAACCCCAAAAAGGGTATCGCAGCCCCTACACCTGATACCTGAATGCTCAGAGCAGACAAACTCCCAGGTACTCGTCGCAACATACACAAAGTGATCGACAATGCTACCGCTGTGGGTTTGAATACCCACACAGGGGACCATGCCCTGCAATTGGCCAGCGATGCATGCGATGTTGCCAAGAAAACCATTTTGAAGCTATGTGCAAGGAACAACTCCCCGAGGCGAACCCAATCCACCAACAGAATGCCGGTCGCACACCGGAGACACACAGAGAACATGACCAGCTCCCCGTTGAAAGAGTAGTAACCTACCCCACAAGCGCTTACCAACGCCCAAACAAAGTGAGAGCACTAGAAGGATTACAGATTGAACCCGACAAGAAAGACCATGAACTCTACGACCTCCGTCACCGTGACTCAGTGCAGTTGACTGCGCAACAGAGAACACATACAAGAGAACTCCCGCCACTTCATGAACAGGACAGTCACATCCTACCCTTTCCCCTGGACATTGACCCATACGCCAACTCTCCGCCAAGATATCATCAGGAGGAAGTGCAGCAATTCCAATACTTACAAGACGGATATGACGGAGTACGTCTGATTCCTCAGCGTCAATATCGAGGACACGCCAGCCCCCAGGGTCACGATACAAATGGGAAACACCAGGAACCAATTTGTCGTTGACACTGGAGCGACAGTAAATGTCATGAATGAAGAACTATACCATGAAATTGCAGCCCTCTACCCTCTGCGGAAGTCCAAAACGCACATCTTCCAGTGGGGAGCGGCCCTGCCCATGACGTCCAAAGGACAATTTCAATGTGACCTGACACACCGCTACCTCACAGTAACCACCACAATTCACGTCATAAGGAGTCTCTCTGTAGAACGCTGCCTTCTCAGCTACCGAATGGCCAGAGCCCTGCCACTTATTGATCTGCAATACCACCAAGCAGAAATAATAAAGGGACACCCGTCAGAATGCAATGACATCATGTCAATAACATGCCGACCCCTCACCAAAGAGGGCCTCAAAGCTCAGTTCCCCGAATTGTTTGAAGGATTAGGTATGCTGAAAGACTTTGTTGTTAAACTGCACATCGACCCCAAGATCACGCCAGTGCCACAACACCCCCGCAAGGTGGGCTTCCACCTTCAGGTCCAAGTATCAAAGGAGATCCAACTCCTCCTCCTCAACGACATCATTGAAAAAGCAGAAGGACCAACGCCATGGGTATCCCCATAGTAATAGTACCCAAGGACAATGGACGCCTGTGCATATGTGTCGATATGCGCATCCCAAACACCTCCATTCAAAGGGAAAGGCACCCAGGTCCAAGCCTAGAGGACATGCTTATCCGGCTGAACTAAGCGATGTATTGCTCAAAACTTGACCTCAACCAGGGCTATCACCAGCTCGTCATAGACCCTGCTTCAAGGGCAATCACCACCTTTGCGACACACAAAGGGCTGTTTAGGTATAAACGGCACAGCTTCGGCATATCCTCTGCCGCAGAAATCTTTCAAGAGACAATCAGACGCCTAATATCATCCGAGGTGAACGCCGTAAACTACAGCGATGATATCCTGATCTTCGGTAAGGACCAAGAACAACACGACAGGGCACTCACAGCCGTCTGCAAGATCCTCCAGGAGGCAGGCCTAATGCTGAATGGGACCCAGTGCGACATCACCAAAACCAGCCTCAGATTCTTTGGGCACATATTCTCTGACAAAGGAATATGGGCTGACCCGGACAAGATAAAAGCAATCACTGACCTTCAAGCTCCCACGACAACTGCGGAACTACGCTCATTCCTAGGGATGGCAGGATACTGTGCGCACTACCTTCAAAACTATGCCACGGTCACTGACCCGCTCCGTTTTCTCCTCAAAAAGGACCTGCCATTCCTCTGGGACGTACAAAGCCAGACAGCATTTTCAACCATCAAAGAGAACCTCGCCAACCACCGCCAGCTAGCGTATTTCCACCCAGAGTGGCACACCATCATCACAGTTGATGCCAGTCCAGTTGGCCAAGGGCCATCCTGGCCCAAACAGACACCAAGGACAACTCACGAAACACAGTCATAGCCTATGCCAGCCGCGCCCTATCTCACACTGAAAAAGCTTACTACCAAGCTGAACGAGAAAGCCTTGCAGCTGTATGGGCCTTCGAGAAGTTCCACCACTTCGTAATTGGCTGAAAGTTCACCCTCGTAACGGACCATCAAGCGCTCCTCTCGATATTCGGGAACCCTAAGACGAAAATGCCTCCACAATAGAGCGCTGTGGGATAAGATTACAAGAATATGACTATGTGATCATCCACAAGCCTGGAGGAGAAGCCAACCCGGCAGACTACAAGTCATGACACCCACTAATGGAAAGTGATGACATCCTTGCCCATGAGGCCGAAGAATACATTTCATACCTGTCCTCCAACGCTATGCCACCAACAATCTCAACGGCAATATTTGCAGAACGAAGTAAGGCCGACCCGACAATCAAAGTCGCCGTACATCTCACCCGCTCCAACAAATGGAGAGAATGCCAAGACAGAGGAAACGGAAGGGAGGGGGCAGACAAAGACCTAGACCGCCTAGCCAAAATACACATGGAGCTGGTGGCCACTGATCAAGACATACTACTATCAGGAAACAGGCTGGTGGCCCCAAAAGATCTAGGGAAGACACTATTAGCACTAGCCCATGAGGGCCACAGAGGGATTGACAATACAAAAAAGATCCTAAGAAACCACATTTGGTTCTCTTACATGGATACTGTTAGTGGAAGAGATGCTGGCACACTGCAGACCCTGCCAATTAGCAGCGAGGAAGTCAAACCCAAGCCCCCTACAGCCGACGACACTTCCAAAGAGACCCTGGCAAAAGGTTGCAATGGACTTCTATGGACCCCTAGAGGAAGGCGGATACCTGCTCGTGGTCATCGATGGATACTCAAGGTTTCTTTTCATCAAACAAACACCCTCGACATCATTCTCGGAAACGGCGCCCATCATAGATGAACTATTCAGTGAATGGGGCATCCCCAACATCGTCAAGACGGACAATGGATCCCCGTTCCAAGGACGCAAATTTGCCAAACTCGCAGACCACCTCGGCTTCCATCATAAAAAGGTTACCCCACTCTGGCCCCAAGCCAACGGAATGGTGGAACGGTTCATGGCCACTATAAAACTAACCAGACAGACAGCCCTAGCTGAACAAGTATCTCCACCAGAGGCTATCTGCGGCATGCTCAGAAGCTACAGGAACACGCAACACAACGCCAGCAGAACTAATGGTGAGGTACCAACCCCGAACACGCATCCCCCAGTGGGAAGACTACACACCGGAAGAAGACGCGGCCATAAGGGAACGAGACGCTGAAAAAAAGAGAAAAGCCAAGGAATGGGCTGACAAAAAGAGGAATGCAAAAGACCCCCAGCTGGAAGTAGGACAGACAGTCCTAGTACGACAAAACCAGAGGAAGAAAATGGACACCAGTTATGACCCAAAACCTCAAATAATTACGGCCACGAAGGGACCCATGATAACTGCAACAGGTGAACCAGGGGAGATAACTCGGAATATATCATTCTTCAAGAGACTCTGGCCCTCATTCTGACTCAGGCGTTAAGGGGTTTACGGTGCCGTAAACGGCGCCGACCCTTAACGCCTGATTACAAGGTTCCCTTTGCGGGATGGCTTTTAACGGCTGCTTTTTTGCAGCCGTTAAAATCCATGCCGCAAAGGGACCTTGGCGATAATTACGGCACCGTAATTTACGGTGCCGTAATTATCGCCTTTCCCCATTCCCATTATGCCCTATGGGGCGAAAATGGGAATGGGGAAGGGTAAAATGGGAAATGGGGATTTACCGCCCCACTCACCTTGGAATGGGGCGGTAAATCCGCCAACCACCATGGCGTAAACGTAGTGGTAAGGGTACGACCCAGGCGGTAATTTACCGCCTGGGTCGTAATGAGGGCCTCTATCTCGACGATCAAGAGGCGCCAGAAGCGATCGCTGGGGACCTAGAAGATGAGGAAGACGGCTTTCATGTTAAGCACGGGGGAGGTGTATCTGAGTAAAAAGGGATGCTGCCCCTTTAAGAAAACACACACACACACACATCAATGTTACATATTAATAAAGAAGGCTCTGCGTGTTCTTGGTGAGACTGCGGATGATTGAGTGAGGGAGTGACCCCCAACAATCGGGATGGCTCTCAGCTGGACACTGGGAGTGGCCACTCTGCAAAGCATGGCAGCTTCAAAGCCACCACATTGGGGGATGTGGTATATGCACAGCAGGGGCTGGGCTAGCCTGGCAGCTGGACACTTGCTGTGTCTTTGTTCGTTTTGAATACTTATAATCAGCCACTAGCAGGCACAGAAATGAGTCTTGAGTGTGTTGGTAAAGAGGCGATATGGCACATATCTCAATGCCAAAACCCCACCAGACCCCCAGTTAGCCTGTCAAACTGCTGGAACTTCCTTAAAAAACTATTCAACTGAATAACTAAGCAATGTGAAAAGGCTAATAACTAGGCCTTGTCAGAGGCGAAGGAACCCCTCTCAGCCGGGGGTGAGAGGCCTACCAGGGTTAATGCCAGAGCAAGTCCTACCCCTGAGGTGGCAGCAGTATCTGCACCAATCTGTATCTGAATAGATCCATGACTTCAGACTTGCCTCCAAGTGCTTTGCATACAACTATTCTTTTACAGTTTCAGATGATGGCACCTAAGAGAGAAGAAAATCCGGCAAGCACTAAGACACGAGAAGAGAAGCCAGAAAAACCTGAAGCAGTGACCAGAATGAACAAAGCTTCAGCGCTGCAGAAATCTGATCACCGCGGTGGAGTAGTTAATGAGACAGAGACAGAGATGCTGACTCCAGCCGTGTTGCAGAACAGAGCAGCTGCACAGCAGCATCGAAAGGCTGTACAACGAATGGAGCTGGCAAAGCATGCCGGTAGTCCCACAATTAACTTAAGAGGAGAAGGTTCTCTGGACTTAGTGTAGGTAACCCTAACACTGAGACCCAGAGAACCAACTTTGGCCTCTGTTTTCCATCACCAGGAGATATTCCGGGCAGCAAGCCCACGTAAAGAAAGTGGGCGGGGCTAAACCCCCTTTTTGCACACATACACACGCCAGGGTGGGGAAGGAAGCAAGGAGATTGGATAAGGACCAGCTAACCAACCCTCGCCAGGGTAGGGATGTATAAGCAGGAGACAGGAAGTGTGGATGAACTGGACGAGATCAGAGGAGGGGGTGGACGACGATCAAGCGAACAGCAGGCGGAGGAAGGAGCGAGCAGCTCATTGTGGAGAGGAGTTTCAGAGTATATGAGGCACTGGCATAGGAGTGATAGTGGTTCTGTAGAGTGAGTGTAGGTGGGTGCGAGATGTGTGTAGATAGGACAGTGCAAGGTGTGAAGCTGAGAAGGTTGGTACAGAATGAAAGGAAGGGGACTGAATAGTAGTAGTGTGGAGAATAGAAGTATGGGAAGTGGAGCAGTAAATGCACAAGGAGGAGCAGTGTCAGAAGGAGGAGCAGTGTGGGAGAAGGAGTAGTAGTGAGGAAGGAGTTAACATCAAAGGGTGGAGGCAGAAGAGGAGAGGTGAGAATTATCGGAGGGAAATGAATTGGTGGGGAGGAGCAAATAAGAGTAGAAGGAGAGGACCTGTGTAGAACCAGGTGAACCTTAAAAAGCAGACACATGTTACAAAATACTAACTTTCCCCATTAGTAAGGCTTTTTACTGTGTTTCTTGATTTTGAAGGCAGCAGTGAGGAACCTTAACTCACAGGGTAATAGGGAAGCAACGTATTCTAACACATGATGACTTCTTAAAGGGCAGGAGAATCGGTAGCGTAACACTACAGTCCTCTGTCTTAGACCGGCAGCCTTGAGCGGCATACAAGAGATCCTATGCGTATCTCCTCTGAGCCCATCTTCACATGGTGGGTAGGGGCACCTGGTCCCATAATCTCTAGAACCATGAACCCCGGGCACAAGCAAGGGCCTTTGTCACAGGCCTCTCTTTTACTCTGTTCATTGTCGATTACATTTCAGAGCGGACTTTCACTGAAATGTTGGAAGGGAAGTTTGAGTGGGCCTGAGCAGTGCATGTCCCCAGTAGGCTTTATACAATTGACTGGCCAATTTCCACTCTCCCTCCACTCTCACCTGCCTGATTGCTTCAGTAGGCCTAGTGTAAAATGCATGTGGGTGTACAGCTTAGGGCAGGTACTCCTCTCTACAATCACCCCTGATATATTAAGGGACCCACTGTAATTCTAGCTGCTGTCCAGCCTGCACTCATTCCTACTGCAATGATCCCAGTAGCGGACACAATGCACCGCCTTCACAGCATGGCAATGCAGGGTCCCCTAGAAATGAGAACCCACCCTCCAGGATTGTCAGCCCAGGTCTCAAGAGTGAATTGAAGGGGCTGCAAATCAGCAGCTTTATTCACGCTAAATCAAACCCACAGTATCCTCACTCCTAATTATCCGTTGCATATCCTTACTGGCAGTTGGATTTTTTAACGCAGGTCCAGGGCTCACGGTCCAAGTCAACACGGTCATCGCAATGGGCCTACAGTTACATTGTCAACTCAACCTCAAGTTCAAGCCCTTTTCGCAGACTCTGGCAGGCTACCATGGGGCTCATATCCTAAAACATTTTGAGATCTGAAATTATCATCTGCACAGCTGGCCAGCCCTGAAACGTTACTGATCCCTGATCTGTAACCCCTGCAGTGCTGGTCATTTTAAAATGCATGGGCACTGCAATAATCCCATTCAAAGGGGAGGTTCTCGACTGAAAAATATCTAGGTACCCTTGCATTCCAATACCGAGGCAGTCAGCTGGGTTTTCTCCCATTAGGTACTTCCTTGGGACTGATGCTGTCAGGATACGTGTAAGTCTTTAAAATGTTAGGAAAGAAACTCATATCCTCTCTGAAGCCTGGCCATATTTTCTTGCTTCCTATATGGCAGTCACCAATCTAATAACCCTGCCATGTCATGTCACGCCCTGAGGTTAGCCAAACAAAGTGTTTTAAAACATGCAATGAGTCCCCCGATCAACCACTGGGCCATCAAACAGTTCACACTCCGACTCCTAGGCACCAGGTTTCTGAAAATGCAGCTATGGGGGGTACAGCAGCGCTTCTCACCCTAGGATAACCGGTTCTAAGTACACAGGTCATAGGTCTGCTGTACTTGGTGAATCGAGCCTAAACATGCACATAGGGCTGGTGAATGTTCCATGTTTTTCAACCTAAGATCCAGATGTGTAGCATACGGCAGCATCGTGAAGCTCCTTTAATAAGACCCCCTACTCCCCAACATGTGTATCTACATATGTGATAGTAGTTCTTGTGCCGAGTGGGAAATCATGCTATTTACCTGCAAATGGAATCCTTGGCTGCATCACAGCAGTGTTATAATCATTGTCGCGCACGGTCCTAAGCTGCTTCACGGAAACCTAAAGATTCCAGCTTCCCAAGTTATCCAAAGGCATGGTTTACTATTGAATTTCTACAGTTATATCTTGGCAATTACAAACTATTGATAAATGTAAACACATTATTGATGCCAATTAGAAAAAGCACAAGATTGATTAGGCTCCCAGAGGTACTCTGGCATCAGCAGTTACAGAGTAATGACCATCAATAACTATTCACTACTGACAAACGCACAGGGAAATCAGACTGCCAGGAGACAAAGGGTACCTTCAATTAAAATTAAGATCATTTAAACAGACAAGTTAAGTACTGGGTCAACATGAAAATTAATGGGAGCAACTGTTCTGTGTTAATTGGAGAAGCTAACCGATCGGGTGACCCAGTGAATGCTAAGGGAGAAAACGTGGCATGACAATAGAAACACACAATACGTGGGCAAGGAACACCATATAGCCCACGTTAGGAATATATGCATCAATAGGCTCCAACTCCTTGTTTTGCAACATTGCCAAGATCATTCGTGACTAGCTGGCACATTACCTGCAGTATCGAAAGCGTTAACTGTGGTTGTAGTGTGCCTTTTAGAAGAGAGGAAATAGTTTGCAACAGAAGAATGAAAGATTGTGCACCAAAACTCAAGCAAGGCATCTCAATATGCTCCCATTTCAAAAAGTCTCCTCCTCACACGTGCATTTTTTTTAGCTCTCTTGTTTTCTTTCCCTGATCCCAGCTTCCGCCCCATCTCCTCCCCATACCGCATCTTATTTCTATTTTTGGCGCGGTTATTTACAAAGTATCTTCCAGCCTCAACTGTTCCCCAAGGTTTTTGCTTAACTGTCTATTTTAGAGTTTTGGGATCTTGCATTCATGCAGTCCCTAACGGAAAACATTCTGGCCAGTTATAGTTGGGCTCTGAATATGGTGTCCCAAACTTTAGGATTCACAAGGTAAGTCGGTAAGAGGTTTGTGAAGTAACCTGAATAGGAACATGCTTCAATTGTGGCCAGGGTGAGAGTTCCAGCAATGGATGGCGGACGAAGGTGTCACAAAGTCTGGGGGCTATGGTCACAGTAGGAGAGTAAGCCTGCACATTGTTACATAGTTAAAGAAGCCCATTCCCGCGTCCCATTTGGAGTATGTTGCTTACCTGTAATTCCTGTTCTCCAGCATTGGTATCTTTTATGACATTGACATGCTTTGAATATTCCCTGCTGACAGGCTGGGAATCCTCGGTAACCTTAATATTATAGCTTATAATAAAGCTTTTTAGGCTCTCTTTAGTAGCCTTTCACTGTCCTTTTGGGTGTATTCTGACCCAACCAATGGGACGTCGAGTATCTAGCCCCACCCAGGAGGCCATCTTCAGATTCTAACCTCAGATAGATGAGCGCTAAAGTATTGTAGCCTTATTCCCTACGGGGTGGTTGGTGGGTGCATGTGAATTCATGAAAGATACCAATGTTGGAGAACAGGAGTTACAGGTAAGCAACATACTCTTTCTCCAGCATTGGATCTTTCATGGATTCACATGCTTTGAATAGAGTAAATAGCAGTTTACATTCCTTCATTGGAGGTGGAAAGGGAGAAAAAGGCATATCTTATTGAAACATGCATTGTAGGATGACTCTTAAGACACTTCCGTCTCCTTGTCCCTCCATACAGTAGTGCTTCACAAACATGAGTGGTACTGCCCAGGTTGCTGCCTGGAAAATGTCCGACATGTGAATCCCTGCCCACAACGCCGCTGATGAACCCACTGCTCTGGTAGAGTGAGCATGAATGGGCCCTTGTAAGAGTCTATTGGCTTGTGTATGTGCTGTTGTGATTGTAGCGGAAACTCATCCTGCAATTCCTGGTTTATAAATAGGTCGACTCCTGTTAGGTGCCCCAAAAGAAACAAATAGCTGTGATGTTCGCTGAAAGCCTTTAGTCCTGTCTATATAGAATTTCCAAACTCTCCAAAGATCCATTGAGTGCAGAGACTGTTCTGCTGGAGTAGTAGATCTTGCGAAGAAGACTGGTGGTGTTACTTCTGCTTGTAGGTGGAATTCTGACAGTACTTTCGGGATGAAGGTAGGATTTGGTTTAAGGACGACCTTGTTTTTCTCAAAATGCAGGTACAGTGGTTTAACGGACAAGGCATGTATCTCAGATACCCGCTGCAAAGCAAAGCTGTGACTGCCACCAGAAAAGCTGTCTTCCTGGAAACATATTTCATGTCCGCAGTGGCCATTGGTTCAAACTGTGGCCTCATTAGAGCTGGCAAGACTGTATTTAGGCTCCACTGCAGAGGTTCCTTCTTTTGTGGAGGGTGAGTGTGGAAAAGGCCTCATGAAAAGCTTCACTATGCAAGCACCAAACAGGGGCACTCTTTCCTGTGTGCTGTTGTATCTAGAAATCAATGCCAGGTGTATCTTAGTGGATCAGTGTGACAAGCCGTCTTTAGCTAATTTTAGCAAATATGGCAGGAGCTCATGAGTGACTATATTGAGTGGGTCGAATTGCTGCTGAGCGCACCACCTACAGAAGTGATCCCACTTCTATGCATAGGACTTATTTGTGGATTCTGCACTAGCTGCTTTTAGAATGTGTCTGCATTCTCCAGTGAGTGGGATTTGTCCAAATTCACTGAAGTCAGGAGCCAGGCCTTTAAGTTGAGGGATCCTG
Organism: Ambystoma mexicanum; assembly: GCF_040938575.1. Classification (NCBI taxonomy): domain Eukaryota; kingdom Metazoa; phylum Chordata; class Amphibia; order Caudata; family Ambystomatidae; genus Ambystoma; species Ambystoma mexicanum. Next base: position 985,058,585 of record NC_090930.1, read on the forward strand.
GGTCATGGTGTAGCACCTGTTGGTTGCACATTGAGAGCAAGTCAGGATCCTGACTCAAAGAAATCAGATGGTCCTGAGACAGATGAATGAGGTAAGAGAACCATGGTTGGCTCACCCACGCTGGCGCTATCAGAAGGTTTATAGTGATATTTTCGAATGCCATATTTTCGAAATACCATTTTGTCAACACAAAATTACTGAATTCTTTTTTTTTATGTGTTTTTTTTTGTGGAAATGGGGGTTCCCCTCCAACCCCCTGTTTATTTTTTATTGACACTTTTTTTATACTCACGAAACAAATAAAACATAAAATAAAAAACATTTGAAAAAAAGATTTTCGGCAAATTGTTTTCAACACAATGGTATTTTGAAAGTATGTTTTCGAAAATATAACCGGATACCCTATGAGAATGATTGTGCATTTGTAAATCGTGATCATCTGCAGGACCTTGCGTATCACCGCCATTGGAGGGAACACATAAGTAAAGATCCCCTTCGCAAGATATCGCAAACGCGTCTACCAGTGATTGGCGGTGTGGATATAAGTTGGCGAATTGGGGTCATTGTTTGTTCTCCCATGGCAAATCGATCGATGGTAGATGTTCCTCATCTCGTGAAGACCTGTTTGAGTTTCCTGTCTGCCAGTTTCCACTCGTGTGACTGATTGCCGGCCTTGCTGAGTTGGTCTGCAGCCTCATTCTCCTTCCCTGGTAGGTGAAATTCTTGTAGTTGTATGCGGTTTTTGATTGCCCAGTGCCATAACTGTTGTGCTCCTAATGACAGTGTGCTCAACCTCGTTCCTCCTCGTTTTCTTACATAATACATGGTGGTTGTGTTGTCTATCAACACTGTGACTATCTTGTTTTTGATTATTGGTTGAAATGTGCGAAGCGCCTGTGACACCGCCTTTAGTTCTAGGACATCGATATGGAGGTTGGTCTCTAAGGCACCCCAGTGCCCCTTTACTGATAGGTGAATGGTGTGCGCGCCTGTAATGCATTTATAACATGTAATATCTTTGACTCAAATATGTTCATTTTCTGAACACTGTGTACATTAACTGAAGCTGTGGAAAGACAGCTTGTTTTGTATTCAGGCAGAGTTTGTTGTGCATTCCGCAAGAAGGCGAAAGCAAGGTTTGTGGGGGGTTGCTTACAAGTCAGTGGAATTCAGTGGCTACACCAACCGAGTAGCTGTGGAATTGTACTGGTAGTGGACCTCTATGGAAAAATACCAGGCTGTCCTTGATTACATTAGAGGGAAAGACATCAGACAGCGAGAGCAAAATCGAGTCACTTTGACCTCTGTTGGACTGAAAGAAGTAGACGTATTTCTGCCAGTCCGTTCCCGTGGTAAGTGGCTCTTCACCAACCTATGGTTTCCAGTGAAGCGCTTGGCAAAGATAATGGGTTGCAAAACACAGCTAACGGTGATGTATTAATTCTTTCTTCTATCCTGGATTTTGATTCTGTAACATGTATTTGAGTTAATAAAGAGGCCAGATAAGCACCTATTTTAGAATCTAAATCGAGAGAGAATGTGAGTTCTTGTGTTCCAAAGAAGCACATTGCTTTCCTGTTTTTATTTGGGCATTGGGGAAACTCATAAGCAAAAAATATGAGCACTGAGACTTGGGAGAGCAAAACAGTGCCCCATCCCCTCAATGACGCATCTTTGAATAATGTTTCTTGAAACTGGAGCTCCATAAATGGCATCCTCTTGTGATGTGAAGAGGTGTCGCCAACCATCACAGCTTTTCTGTCAGTAGTGGTGTTACTGGTAATTTGTCATTCCAGGATCCCGTTGTCTGAGACCATTGATCCACCAAACAGTCTTGCAGTGGCCTCCCCTGTAATCTGCAATGCTGCATTAGTGGTATGCATGAGGATACGGTCCAGAGTACTTGTATGCATGTCAGAACTTTGGTGGCTGGGTACAATTTGGTTAAGAGGCGATGTATTGATTGTGTCCTTTCCAGGGATGGTTGAACCCACTCTTTGGTGGGTTGAATTGGGCACCTATAAACACTAAAGTGTTTGAAGGCCTGAAGCAAGACTGGTCTGAGTTTATAGCAAAACCAAGGCGTGAGAGGGTGCTCAACACATGTTGAACTGCATGCTTCATTTCTGTAAATGAAGGTGCCCGTATCAACCAATTGTCGAGATAGGAATATACGTGGTATCCTCCCTTTCTTAGAGACGCAGCCACTGGGGCTAGGCATTTGGTGAATGCCCTGGGGGCTGACCGCAACCCGGACGGTAGGACCTGGAACTGATAATAGCTGGTTCCTACAACAAACCTTAGAAATGTCCTGTGTATTTTCCGAATGGGGATGTGAAAATAAGCATCCTTGAGGTCCAGTGATGCCAGGAAGTCGCCTTCCCTTACTGCTTTTATCACGTTGGTTAAGGTGACCATTTTTAATTTTTGCTTTTTTGTATTTGTTTACACCTCTTAGGTCTAGAATTGGTCTCCAGGACTGGTCTGGCTTTCTGACCACAAAGAACCTGGACTATGTTCTTTCAGAACTATTTATAAGTAGTTTTGTCGCCTCGTTTTTCAGGATCTTTAAGTGCGGTTGATGTTGTAACCACAGTGGAGTTGGAGGTGGTTTACTGTTGACCTCTATTATATATCCTTCCCGTATAATACTTGTAACCCACTTATCTGTGGTCGATTCCATTGAGGCAGATGATATTGTAGGTTGCACCCACCTGTTGTAGATGTTTGCAGGTGGGGGCTCGGAAACAATGGGAGTTGGGCTTGCTTCTGTTGTCTACCTCTTGAGGTAGTTGTTGTCGGTCGTCTCTTTGGAGCGGTCTTGTCCTTTTGCCTGTAAGGATAGGATCCTCTATAACCCTGATAGTAGGTCTGAGAGTAGGTAGACCCCCCGTTGGGGACTTGCCGCCCCTGTTTGTAGTCATTAAGTGTCCTGAAACTCATCGGGAAGGATCGAAAAGTGCGCTGTACTGTCAGAGTAGTTAATGATCTTGCAGTATGTATATCCGTTTTAATTGCTTTTAGTGCCTCATCTATTTTGGGGCCAACACGATGGTCTACCTTAAAGGGCTTACATTTGATTGTACATCCGATCTGAAATCAGTGCATTTTAACCATGCTTGTCACTTAAGACAACCCATTTACTGCTTTGTTTGAAGCCAGTTTCTGCTATATCAACTGCAATATTGATAGCATGATTAAACAGGTCTTCTCCCTCTACTCTCGCAGGATTTCCAAGGCTTGCTTGTGTTTGTCCTCTGGCAAGTAGTCCAATAGTGGAGCCATTCTGTTCCACATCTCGCAGTCATATCTGGAGATTATGGCCAGGGAATTTGTCACCTTAACTGTAGTGGCTGCTGTTGTCAAAATCTTTTTGCCAAACACATCTTGTTTCCGGCTGTCATTATGTGGAGGTACTGCGCACCTCTGGCCTTGTGTGTTAGACTTTCTAACTGCTGCTGCCAATACCACTGAGTCAGAGGTTGGTTGCGACGTCAGGCATTTCGGGGACACATCTGGTGCAATTCATTTTTTTTCTAAGTTTCCTTTAAATGCCGGTTCGGAGAAAGGTTTATTCATTAATAGTAGTCCTTCTTCCCATACATGATCCAAAATGGGAGTGGACACCACCGATTATTTATGTTTTTGCATTAAATCAAAAATAAAACAATCCTTTTTTGTTCAGCGGGAACCGGGCCAAATTCCTTGCATGCTTTTGGGCACTGTAGTGTGGAAAGCGCCTCTTTCATCTAATGGAGACTGTCAAGCAGGTTCTTTGGGTGCAGGGTGCTTGGGTACAGAGTCCAGGCCCATGTACGAGTCCTCCCAGTCATCTTGTGCAGAGTGGTTACTACTGTCTGTTTCTATAATATCGTCATCGTCATCCGTGGTTGACGAGTGAAGTTCTCCCTCTTCATGATCGTGACATGGCGATCGTATTGGTCTTGGGGAAGAGCCCTGTGTTCTTACTGGACTTCTTGACCTATTCCTCTGCCGAGTCATCATTTGCTTGATAGGTGACCCCCTTGGGGGGTGATCTTGCATCCATATAGTTGGCGTATCTTTGGCCTGACGGTTTCCCTCTTGTGACATTGGAGGGACCCCAGAGGGGCCTGCTATTTCCTCCGACACGTGTTGTTGCACTTGCACAGATGGTCATCTCTTGTTTAACTGTTGGACTAGAGACTGCAGTGTGGATAATATTTGGAGCAATAATAAAGATTGTGTGTTAAGTAGCGGTTCCAGAGGTTGGGGTAGGTCTATTGCGGTTGGGAGACATGGGTCTGTATGTCCCAGCAAGTGCCTTAATACTGGAGACCTTAGGGGTATTTTACCTGGTTATTGCGGGTTTGAATACGGTTCCTCGTCTGAAAACTGGGGCGATTATCCCTGTTCAAATATCCCTGAGTCAATATGGTGCTCTAATATTTGCTCAGGTAGTATTAAGGAGACTGGCGACAAAGATAGTTCCATGCTTGTAGTTGTTATGGGCCGAGTATCAGTCTTCTTGGAGGACTGCAAGTTTGAGTGGCAGCTCTATAACTATAGGTCTTTCTTCTGTAGTTCTAGAGCTTTCTGCAGCCGCTGATTTCTTTGAACCCGACTTCAGTGGTTGTTTCCCACTGGGGTTTTGTGGTTTATGGTGATCTGACAGTGATTTTTGCAATATTGCTTCTCCAGCCTCCTTTTCGTCATCCTGAGCAGCTTTCTGTGTGTCCGTCGACAAGGACTTCTTTAGAACCTTCTACGCTGTAACGACCGTTGACGATGACCCTCCTATTGGAAACTGTAATTATGTAGGGGATATTCCATGTACCATCAACGTTGTCGTCATTTCCGTCGCCTCAGCTTGATTTGTCGATGGTTTCTTCACCGTCAGGTTTGCCGTCGATGGGCGTGCTGTCGATGCTGTCATTGTCGAGGACTTGGTTGAAACTGGTCTGACCGTCGACGGGGCCGTAGTGAATGTCGACGACAATGATGCTGTCAACAAGGGTTTTATAACCACGGTCGAGGAAATGGTCGTGTCCGTCGACGAGAATTTTGTTTTCACCATCGATGAAGACTCAGGCCCTTTATTACCCTTCTCCCCCGTCATTGATGGGGGTTTTGTCCGCGTAGTCTCTGTCATCGGCAATGTCGTCGACAGATGGCGAGATTTTATAGATATTGCTCCTTTTTCCTTTTGGAAAGAGATAGTAGTTTCTCTTCTGACCTGGCCCTTTTGGGGGAGGGGAGGGTTGAGGTCGGTCTGCCCTGTCATCCACCACACTTCTGGAGGATTCAGGCTCCAAAGGGAGGTATTTTCCTTAGTTTAACCATAGGGCTAGCCTCCTTTTCCCGTCTTTAAGCGTTTGTGTGATGAAAGTAGTACAAATCTCACAGTCTTTGTGGATATGATTAGGGTAAAGACAATATATGCATTCAGCATGTCTATCCCCCCCTCATACACATTCTTAATGCCACATGTTTGGCATGGCTTAAAGAGGGTGGTTTGTTTTTCTTCCATTGCCCTTAGAAAACTGCCCCTTATCTGTTGAAAGATGATGCTGTTTTTTCAGAAAAAAACACACGTTCCTTGAAGTAGTTCCAAAGATGTGAACTTTCTCTCAGGAGAACATTTTTCGAGGACTCCTCAGCACGATGTGCGGTTAGAATCTGAAGATGGCCTCCTGGGTGGGGCTAGATACTCAACGTCCCATTGGCTGGGGCAGAATACATCCAAAAGGACAGCCATGGCCCACTAAAGTGAGCCTAAAATGTCAATCTGCATTTTTTTTATGGTTAGGATGAGCTAATACATTTATGCATTAATGTAAACTCTGTTTAGCAATATAGTTTGATCTGCGCTATCATAGATCAACATTTGCTGAGAACCATGCAGAAAGATATAATGTATATATAGTTGTTATTTTGTAAAGCGCACATTCTAGTTTTCTAAGCGCTAATTGTGGTCTGTATTTGCCCATTGATTCGGCTTTGCTGAGTATGAAAGGAAAATGTGTTCACGCAGCTGAACACAGCAAATAGATGTTATTATAACAACTTGTCTCTTGGCAGACTGTCAGCTATCCTTTAGCACAGAGAATAGCCTTGACTGCGGGAGGAAGAGATAGCATGATTGATGTTTTAGTTTCTGAAGAGTTAGAGGACTTGTACAACAGACAGGAATGTTCACAATATGCCTTGCTTTCTTAGAAAAAGTCCAGTACAGTACATGGATATGTTGAAATGTATGCACGTAGGGAGAAGCATGCTGTTTCCATGGAATGCTTCTATGCATGTAATGTACGTCAATGGCACTATGTATAACAGTGGATTTCTGTTCAGTAGAGGAGCAAGGAAGCTCTCATTGCCAGAGTAGGCGGATTGCTCATTTGCTAGAGAGGGCTCTCATTGCTAGTGCTAGTGTGACCACTGAGTGCTGGGGGCTTAGCTTGTTAGTGAGCAGCTGACTTCCCCTGCTGCCAAGCATAATAAAAAGTTTTCTGTTTAAATATATATCTCAGTGATCTTATTTTGTTTCCATAGTATAATTTTATGAACTTATAAAAAGCTTTATTATAAGCTATAATATTAAGGTTGCCGAGAATTCCCAGCCTGTCGGCGGGGAATATTCAAAGCATGTGAATCCATGAAAGATCCAATGCTGGAGATCCAATGAAACGCAGTATGGGGTTTCATAAACAACCAACACTACAGGAACATTCCACCTGATCCATCACAGATGCAGCCAGAGTTGCGTTCAAAGTTTTGCACCTGAAGAGGCCTAATAACAGAGCTTATTGCACATGGTAGCATTTGGAGAAGATAAAACTTGCAGACGCATTTATCAAACAACATTTGTGTGATTCTGGAGTTCAGCCGGCAAGCGGATCACTCACAAACAGAGGAAGTTTCCTCCCCCTTGAAACCAGCACACCGATGAAAATCCAATGAGCCACAAACAGAACTTCAGAGATCCCAAAATAGCAGAAATGGCCCCACACAGAGAAAAACACTCTGAGCCAATGGCTGAACCTAATTGGAGTCACTTACCTTCTGACCATAGTAAAAGGCTTCAAAATAAGAACATACAAAGGCAATTACGATTTCAAAGGTGAAACCACCAATCACTGGAGAAGAGACATCCTGCTCAGGTAGGGAACCAATACCGATCTAGGATTTACAGCCACCCATCAGTTCAGGACTATAAAGAAAGTTAGAAAATGCCAGAAAACCACAAACACTGGAATGGTGCAGATGTGCTGAGCCAGATTCCCTGGAAACACTGGGGACACCTCCATCTGGCAAACCATAGTTATCTTGTGCAAACTGCACAGTGGAAACTCTGTCAAACCCAGGATAGCGACTGCACCAACTGGCCTGTTGGTGAAAGTCAGGAAGTTAGGACTTGGTTGCCATAGAGATCTGAGAAGAGGAACCCCAGACTAGAGGGTACAAATATAAGCTGCCTGAATAGGGGGGAGGGAAATACACACTGTAAATATTGCATAAAACCCAATGTCTAGTAGAGACCTGATATGGATGCTGAGAGAAACCAAAGGTCTGGGAGATAACTGGTATGAATGTTGATAAGCCAAAGGTTGGCAAACGACATTGTAAATGATGGAAAATCAAACGTTTTTAGGGTACCTGAAAATGTTGAGAAGCCCAAGGTCTGGGGAGGGGCCTAAAGTGCATGCTACGATGCTGAAGAGGAACGTGAGAAGCCAGAGAGAGATCTTGAGAGGCATTGTCAAAGCAGAAAAACCAAGAAAGGATTCAGACTGAGTAGCCATTGAAGAGCCTTCCCAGGTGAAACTTTTCCATTTTGTTGTGTTAGATTAGGGCTGGCCATTTAGGAGTAGAATTTATAAAGTCTTCTGTTGGCCACCTCTTAGTACATTTGTGTTATAGTTTAGGTTATGCAGGAGTTCAAGGACGTGTTAAAAATAACATTTTGAAACATTTCTAATGGCCACTTCATTGAACACGGTTTCTCTATAAAGAAAAGGGGCCTTGTTACGGGTCCGGCGGTAACCGTGCCAGTACTACTGGCGAGTTAGCCTCAGACCCGTAAATATTTACTGGCGCCTGACTTGCCGGTAACACTGGAGGATTACAACCCCGGCGGTCCAGAAAGTCAGGCGATGGTAAATTGTAATTCCCCGTTCCCATAGAGTCCCATAGGACTATGGGAATGGGGAACACGGAGGCACCGGTCCCGTTGTAAACGGTGCCGGTGCTTCTGTGATGGTCTGCTTACCATTGCTGCTGTGCCCGACAGGTCAGAACCTGCCTGGCACAGCGGCTCCGGCATGCAGACCTGTAATATGCCAGTCTGGAAACAACAGTGCTGGTAAGCTTACCGGCACCATTGCTTCTGTACCGGCAGTCTCAGAATGAGACCCAAGGACTCTCAAAACCAGGTTAAGGAATTGATTCTTCTCTCCGACCTACAGTTCTCACTCTCCTCCTTCACACGCGATAACTCTTCCACCAACACTGCCTTCTCCAGCTTCCAATCCCTACTATATGACTCATTCTCCTCTCACTTCCCAATTGCTTCCTTTCACCCCTAAGTCTCAGCATCCTCAACCATGGGACACCAAATTCATACTCTCTCTCCGCATAGGTATGCGTCAGCTGCTGCGCAAAAGGAGCAGTACCCACTTGCATGAGGACCTGCAACTTTACCTCTCTGCCCTTAACTCGCTCAAATCCACTCTTGATAGTGCGAAAATATAATTCTACCTAACGCTCATTGACTCACACTCCAACCATCCTCGCCTGCTACAGGGGATCCTAAACTCACCCCTCCTAAGTCTACGATTGTGAACTCTGCTCTCAAAGCTAATTATCTAGCTGAACACTTCGCTGCAAAAATTACCAAAATTAGAGACCCTCTCCTGACCTTCCTCACACTCCCTCCTCCTACATTTTACACTCTGCCTACTCTCCCATCATCCTCTGCCTCCATCTCCCACTTTAGTCACACTAATACTGACAAAGTTCTATCTCTATTGATGAAGGCTAACCCCACTCCTGTGCACCATCAGACCCTCTTGGTCCTCAGCTAGTCAAGCCTATTGCCCCTATAGTAGTCTCTCACCTCGCTGAACTCTTCAACCTGTCCTTCGACTCAGCTTGCTTTCCCTCTGTTTTCAAAACAGCCACGGTCATTCGTCTCCTATAAAAGAAAGGGGCTTAACCGACACTAATGGCTAATTTTCGCCCTGTGTCTCTCTTTCCGCACTACTCTAAAAAGTGTTGTGTTCAACCGTCTTACCAATTTCTTAGACATCTGCAACCTTTGAGACCCCCTACAAGCAACTTTCCTCTCTTGTCACTCCACGGAAACTGCTCTCATGAATGTGTCCAACTTCGTAGCCTCTGTTAAGCACTCAAACCTATCCTCTATCCAAATTATCCTTGATCCGTCTGCTGCCTTTAACACCGTCGATCACTCTGATCTCCTTAATACTCTCTTCTTGGGATTCGCGATCAAGCCCTTGCCTGGATTGAATCCTACCTTGCCTTGCGCATTGCCAATTTTCTGTCTCCTGGAGCAACAGAAACTCTAAAGTCACTCTGTTGGTGTACTACAAGGCTCTGTCTTGGGTCCGCTCCTCTTTACACTCTACACATCTGCTCTTGGGGCACTAATCTCCGCCTTTGGGTTCTCATACCAACTCTTTGCGGGTGACACCCAAATCATCTTCTCTTTTCCTGAACTCTCCTCTGATCTCTCCATCAACATTTCCAACTGTCTCTCTGCCATTAAATATTGGATGGCTTTGCACACTCTGATGGTAAACTCTACCAAAACAGAGTACTCTTCTTCCCTGCCCAAAACTCTCATCTCTTCCTCTGCCTATCCAGTTCCCACTTGACACTCCCCCCTACTCCAAGGCATAATTACAGTGTTGCATAGCAATTTGCTATGCAATTCTGTAGGTTTGCTAATGAAATACAACTTGTGTAGCCAAGTTAGCTATTTAAATTACCCCCTTCAATGAAAGCACAGCTCGTCCTACATTCCTCTTTTGCCCTCAGTGCTCTCTTTGCCCTCTTTTCTCTGTTCACTTCAAGTGCTAATGGAGGGAAAGTGCAGCAGTAATCATCTCTTTCACTTTTAAGTGCCAAAGGCATGTGCGGAAGTGCTAGGAAAGAAGTTATTTTTCAAATAATTCCAGAAGTAATCGAGATGATACTTTTATTAAGCATTCTATATCCTGTCTGGCAAAGACCAGTATGTGTCAACTTGATATATTTTAAAAAGACAGTTATGCAATTCCATTTCTAAAATGTAAGTTGCTACATGGTGCATAGTTACAGTATTGATACTGTAAAACACAGCATTATCTCCATGCTTTACAGTAAAGTTTAGGTTAGTGTATTTGAATTTCATAGTGTCAACTATCTTTCATTGTGTTTGGTAAGAAGCATCATGTTGACTAGTGAACTTTTGAAAATGCTTTTGATGGCAAACCTAGTTCTGTAACTTGCAGGTTGCATACATCTTGCAACGGGTGCTCAACCCATGACCGGAACCATACTTCTTGACATTCTATATTATCACCCTGTTGCTTTATAATAGTTTCCCTGAAAGTGAGATCACCAGTTCTCTGTCTGCTACACAATCCACTCTGCTTAGTCTTCATTTCTTCTTACATAATGAATACATAAAGCAAACTAAATCTTTACGCAAAGTAGTGATTAATGGTTGCACCCAGTCTGTACATCTACAGATCTACTGCAATACCATACACTGTGTTCTATATTACCACCTGCAGGAGACAGCTGGCCAAACTGTTCTCGTAGCCTTTTTATCATATCTATTCATCTGTGTCCATTAATGCAGCTAACTGTTTACACTTTATAGACACTCATCTATGGCTCGCAAAACTTTTTCGCCCAATCGCATTGTTCAGTAGATATTATGAAGGACGAGTAGCATTTGCAAGAGAAGTTTGAAACTTTTATTTAAACATTTACTTTGCAGTAAATATCAAATAAAAGTTTCACTGTACATTGCTGGCCTCTGGGTGGCAGCAGTGTGCCAAATATAAAGTGGGTATGTAGTGACATGCACCATTTTACAGAAATCTAATTTTAAATTTGTTGTCCTGTGTTGCTATGGGTCGAGTGCATTTCTCTTAGGTTGAATAGGTAAACTAAGTTACCTGACCTGCAGGTCTAGCTGAAGTTTAAAGAATTTGCATGGTCTGACACCTCTCACTAATGTCTTATTTCAGCGGTACACAAAACTGCTGTATTGTTGCTTGTTTTATGTCTTGGGTACAAATAACTTCTGGTGACATTAAAAATTAGTACACAATTGCTAATCAAATGGATCTGTTTGCTAATCAAAAACCTTTTAATTAGCAAAAACTGCTAATCAATTTTTAAAACAAATTTATGCCTTTTACTCTTCTTCAGCTGGAAACCTCAGTGTCATCTATGACCCTTCTCGCACCTCCTCTACTTTCACCTCAAAAACTGGAATAGCAGCTCGCCTCAACCTCCTAAATATTAGTAAAATCAGGCACCAAGCATCTCTTCACCACTCTTGTCTTCTCTAAACTGAACTACTATGCCAGCATCCTCTTTGGTCTCCCAAACTATGCTTTCTGTCCTCTCGACAAAATCATTAACTTCTCTACCTGGACTCTCTTTGAACTCTCTCACTTCACAACTAGTTCCTTGTACCGTCACCGGGCTGAATGGCTGATGATGCAAAACAGGACAGGATTTTTATTTCTTCTCCGGGTTCACAAATCTATCCACGGTAAGGCACCACTGGATCTATCCTCCTCTATCCAATTATATATGCCTTCTCGTAATCTCTGCTCTGCCTCCTTGACTACCCTTGTGGCTCCTTGCCCTCCATGTGCTCCTCTCACTTCCGCCCTTTCTTTCTTTCTTCTTGCTCCGAATTCTCTTCCCCCAGACATCCGATAAACAGTTCACACAGATTTGTTCAAAACCACACTACAAGCCTACCTCCTCGCCTCTGAGTTATCTTCTTACCCTGCCTCTCACCTACCTGCTAGATAACATTTTTCCTTTGCCTCTAACCTGCCTATGTCTCTCACTTCCTCTTCCTCCATTCTAGCAATTCACCCAACATGGTGTGTCCCGAGCGCAGTTGGCCATACCGCCTACCTGCACTTAAAAATGGCAATGTTGTATGCCCACTTATGTATTGTCCCTGGTGACTGTTCCATTTACTTCCCCCACAACCTCGTCAAAATGTACCTCAAACTCACCCCATTGTAAGAAGCTCACTGTCAAATCTGATATCTTATCCATTGCTCATTCGGTATCCAAATAAATAAAATTAAAAAAAAATATATATATTTAAACTAGTATATTTGGATGTGTGGAAAACCTAGGGAAAGACCCACATTTGTATTACGCCATCCCTTATGCTGCAGGAATAGCCGTATTATATGTAGTTACTTTCCTAGTTCCTATAGGTGTTTTCATTAATACTTTCCTGAAAGAGTACTGGTAAAACCTTGTTGACGCAGATTATAGAGCAATATGTTTATTACTCAGCCATACCAAACTACCTGGAGCTCAGGCACACCTGAACGGTTTGAAGTTTCAGTGTATGAAAAGCAAGGGTCGGGGTAAGGTTAATCTTCATAGGGGATGTGCTTTGCCTGGATTTTTCCACTTTGTGGGTTCATGTTTTTCCTTCTCTTTAACTACTAGTCCACAGAAGGAACAAGTTACTTACCTGTAACTGTTGTTCTCCAGCATGGGTCTGGCATGGATTCACATGCTCATGAATATTCCCCGTCGTCAGGCTGGGAATCCTCGGTAAAGAAAAAACCAGTATCAGTTTCGTTTCTGATCTGTCTTTCGTAGTAGTAACCAATCACTGGTCTCTGCGTCATACTGACCACAGCCAATGACTGCCCTCTACCTAAGCACCGCCTCTGGCAGCCATCTTCAGATTTGGAAGCACGTGAAGTGGCAGTATGACCAAGAGTGAAGAGCCGCAGAGGGGTAGGCGGGAGGGTTCGCATGTGAATCCATGCCAGACCCATGCTGGAGAACAACAGTTACAGGTAAGTAACTTGTTCCTTCTCCAGCATGGGGTCTGGCATGGATTCACATGCTCATGAATAAAGAATACATAGCAGTACACACATGCACAACCACGGGAGGTGGCAAAGGCTCAACATTAAGCATTACATCAAACTCAACATTAAGCATCTTTCCTCCTCACCAGGCTCACCTCAGGCGAACAGGTTGCGCAGCACTGCTTGGCCGACCCTGGACTCCTCCTTGGAATCCCGACCGACGCAGTAGAATTTCGTGAAGGTGTGCGTCGACCTCCACGTAGCAGCCCTACATATGTCCAGCAGGGGCACACCAGAAAGGAACGCCGTGGTAGCTGCGATCGCTCTGGTGGAATGGGCTCTCGGACGGCCAGGCAGCGGTCGGTTTGCCAACCGATGACAGTACATGATACAGCCGGAGAGCCATTTGGAAATGGAAGCCTTCTAGAGAGCCTTCCCCTGATTGACAGGTCCAAAGTTCACAAAGAGTTGTGACGTCTTCCGAAAACACTTTGTGCGGTCCACGTAGAACTTCAGCGCTCTAGCCACATCCAGCGAGTGCAAAGTCCTCTCAGCCGGCGACGAAGGCGACGGGAAGAACACAGGCAACACCAAGGGTTCGTTGAGATGGAAGTCCGACGGTACCTTGGGCATGAAGGAGGGGTGCGTCCTGAGCACTACCCTCGTGTCGTGAAAAGTCAAGTACGGGGCCTTGCAGGAAAGGGCCTGGATCTCTCCCACCCGTCGTGCGGAGGTGATGGCCACAAGAAACGCTGTTTTCCACGACAGAAACTTCAACGGGGCCGAGTGCAGAGGCTCGAACGGAGGTCCCATGAGCTTGGTCAGCACCACGTTGAGCTCCCACGCCGGGGCCGGAGCCTTCACCGGCGGGAACGATCTGAACAGTCCCTTCATGAACTCTTTCACCAGACGATGAGACCACAAGGACGTCCGCCCCGTGGTTCTGGTGTATCGGGAGATCGCAGCAAGACGAATCTTGATGGACGCGTGTGCCAGTCCAGCTTTGGCCAGCGTCAGCAGGTACGGCAGTACCTGGGGAGCCGTAATCCGTAGAGGGTTAATCTTCTGTGCGTGGCACCAGACAGAGAACCTCTTCCATTTGTGTCCGTAGCATTTAAGAGTCGAGGACGCCCTGGCCTTTGCAAACCTCTCTGCAGTCGGCCGGTATGTCGTATCCTCCAAACTCTAGCGCTGCAGGAGCCAGGCCTGCAAGTTCAGCGATTTCGGGTCGTGGTGGAGGATGGCGCCTCCTTCCCTGGAGAGTAGATCCGCGTCCACCGGCAGCTTGATTGGCGGGGACGTTGACAAGTCCAGAAGGTCCGGGAACCATATCTGCCTCGGCCACGCAGGTACGACGAGGATCATCCTGCACCGTGACCTCTTGAGCTGGTTGACGAGCCGGATTAGCAGTGGCAAAGGAGGGAACGCGTAGAGGAACAGGCCCTCCCAGGGGAACGAGAAAGCATCGCCCACGCTCCTCGCCTGGGGAAACCTGCTGGCGAACCTCCGGCACTTGGAGTTCGTCGCCGTCGCGAACAGGTCGATCTGGGGTGTGCCCCACCATCGGAAGAGGCGATCCACTAGATCCTGCCGTAGTTCCCACTCGTGGCACGAGCGCAGCTCCCTGCTGAGTGAGTCGGCGATGGTGTTTTTTATCCCTGCCAGATGAAACGGCACCAGAAACATCCTTTGGGCGAAGGCCCAATGCCACAGGTCCTGCGCCTCCTTGGAGTGTGCTGGGGACCTGGTTCCGCCCTGTTTCCGGATGTAAAACATGGTGGTGCTGTTGTCGGTGAAGATCCTCACCACCTTGCCCTTGAGGGACGGAAGGAAGGACCTGAGGGCCCAGAACACTGCACGGAGCTCCAGGACGTTGATATGGAGGGACTTCTCCGTCGGGAGCCAAAGGCCTCTCGCGTGCAGATTTTCGGTGTGCGCTCCCCACCCTTCCAGGGAGGCATCCGTGGTCACTGTCTCCTGGTGGTCTGGGGTCTGGAAGTCCATGCCCGCCGTCAGATGCGCGCGGGTGCCCCACCACCGGACCGCTCGGCGGAAACTCTCGTCGAGTGTGATCCTCTCCTCGAAGCCGCCCGTCGTTTGGATCCAGCGCGCGTCCAGGAACTCCTGCAACGGGCGCATCCGGAGCCTGCAAATGGGAATGAGGTAGATGCAAGAAGACATCATTCCGAGGAGGGACTTGATGGACCTCACCTTGGCCGCGTCGGAAGCCAACATCCGCTGTACCTTGCCCAGGATGGACCTGGTCCTTTCCTCCGACGGGGAGGCCAGAAGGGACACTGTCGAGCTTCGCTCCCAGAAACAGTGCGTTTTGCGCGGGTACCAGGTGGGACTTGGCGTAGTTCACGGAGAATCCCAGGTCCGTGAGAAGTTGGACGGTCCTTGCCGTGTGCTCCACGGCGAGCTCCCTCGTCTTGGCTCGGATGAGCCAGTCGTCCAGGTAGGGGTAGACGTGGATCCCCTCGCGGCGCAGCTGCGCCGCCACCGGTGCAAGGCACTTGGTGAATACCCTGGGTGCCGACCGTAGTCCGAAGGGGAGGGCTTTGAACTGGTAGTGACGCCCTTGGACCACAAACCTGAGGAATTTTCGGTTCCCCTTTAGGATGGGAATATGGAAGTAGGCATCCTCCAAATCCAACGACGACAGGAAGTCTCCTTCCTCCAGCTGACCCAGGACGTGCTGGAGGGTGACCATCCGGAATTTCTGCGCCTTGATGAATTTGTTCAGACGTCGCAGGTCTAGGATGGGGCGCCATCTTCCCGTCTTATTCTTCACGAGGAAGTATCTCGAGTAAACTCCGGAGCCCCGAAGCCTCTTTGGGACGAGTTCGATGGCGCCCTTCCTGAGCATCGCCCTTACCTCCAGGAGAAGCTGAGGGACGTGAAGCGCTTTCCTGGCCACGGGGGGACGCGCGGGCACCTTCTTTGAAACTCGAGCGCGTGGCCCCGGGGTAAGGCGTCCAGCACCCAACGGTCGGTGGAGATGGACTCCCAAACGCTGACGAAGCTCGCCAGCCGGCCTCCCACCGGGGTGCATCGGTGGGGGCCCGACCCCACGGTCGGTTCAATCCTGTTTCGACGAGGCTTTGCCGCCTTGACCTCCTTGGCGACGACGGCGGGGTCCGCCAGACTTGCCTCGTCCTCTGTAGGCCTCCTGAGACGACGAGCGGGCCGCTTGACGGTAGGTGGAGAAACCGCCGCCGGAACCTTTGGAGGCGCCCTTGCCTCCGCTGCTCCGAAAGGGTGTCCGTCGTTGCTGCAGAACCCCAAGGGCCCGGGCCGTCTCAGTGTCCGCTTTAATGGCCTGAAGGGAATCGTCCACTGTTTTCCCAAACAGGTTGTTCCCATCGAACGGCATGTCCAGGACTCTGGTCTGTACGTCTTGACGGAAGTCCGTAGCCTTGAGCCATCCACGCCGCCTAAGGCACACGCCGTTGCCCAACTGGCGAAACCCAGTGTCGGCGATGTCCGTCGCAATAGTGATGGCGTGGTCCGACGCCACCTCACCTTCCTGTAGGATCTCCAGGGCATCCGCCCTCTTGTCATCCGGTAGGAAGTCCAGCAGGGGAGCCAGTTTGTACCATAGCTCCCTGTCGTAGCGGGCCACGATAGCCAAGGCGTTGGCCGCTTTAATCGTCGTCGCTGCAGACGAGATGACCCTGCGTCCCATAGTGTCCAATTTCTTTCCCTCGCCGTACGGTGGGGAAGTCGATGTGGAGGCCGCACCCCCCCCGCTTTCTTCCTGGCCGCCGCGGAGACAACGGAGTCCGGGGTAGGCTGCGCCTGGAGGCACAGGGGGGCCGCGTCCAGGACCCGGTACTTCTTCTCGTACCGGTCTCTTCTAGCTGGCGTAGTGGAAGGGTTCTTGAGGAGGGCGAGGCCCTCATCCCAAATGTCGTCCAGTAGAGGCACCGCAAGGACCGTCTTCCTCTTGGCCTCGCGCCGTTGATAAAGGAATCCTTCCTTTTTCTTCTCCTCAGGGCAGAGTTGGAAAAGCTCGGATGCCCTGGCGATCATGGAGTGGAACGAACCAATCTCGTCGGGCGGAGAAGCCCTGGTGGGAGGCGACGACGGTAGATCCTCGTCGTATACCTCGTCGTCCGTACCCGTCGCTGCTGTGTCAGTCCCCGTATCATCCCCTCGGGTGGCGGGGAGGAGGGCTGGACGGTGCGCGACGGCTGAAAAGGAGGTGGAGGGTGAATCCTTCTTTTCTTGGGCGGGGGAACGCCAGAAGGTCCCGGTTCAGGATCCCCCGACGGGAGAGGTTCCTCCGTCGGCAACGGTAGTCTTGTCCTTATCTCTGAGCATAAGGACTGTATAGCCAACAAAATGGCCGTCGAGTTGTCTTGCGGCGCTGGCAGAGGGGAATCCGACGGGCGATCAGGGGCCCCGTCGGCACCCTCGACGATGTCGTCGTCACCTGCGTCGGGATCCATCCCGACGGGCCGGTCTTCTTCCACGCCAAGGCCGTGGCTTAAGACCTCGATCAGCTCTTCCTCCGAGGTTGAAGCCGAATCTATGACGACGCCCTGCCCCCCCTTTTTCTTCCCCGCCGGGGATTTCACGGGGGTCCTATCGATGGGCACAAAAGAGGACTCCCTCCGAGGTGGCAGGGAGACTCTGAGCCCCGAGGTCGCCACCACTGGTGTAGCCTCCACAGGCTGAGCCAGGGTCGCCGCGACAGTATCGATAGAGGGCTTGGCCGGATGGATTAAGGCCTTCACCACCTTAGGTGCGCTCACCGCCTTATCCTTGAGGGGGGGGACACTGCCTCGCTCCCCCTCCGATGGGGCCTTCGAGCTCGACCGGGGCCTCTCTAGGAGCTTTGCCGGGTGCTCGCCCTTCCTCTTACCCGACCCAGAGCGTTGGCTCGTGGTTGATGGTGCCGGGGAGGGTGCGCCCTGCCTGGCGCCCGTAGAGCCCGACCGGTGCTTGGCCTTGTGTTGGACCCCCGTCGCCGGGGCGTCCTCAAAGGTCTTAGAAGACCGCTCGGATTTCTTCCTCTTCTTCTCGCCTGACGGGCTCTTCCCTTCCAGCCAGTTGGCGAGACGTTGATGGCGGTCCTTCATGATCCGCTCCGACATATTGCCGCAAAACGCACAGTCCTTCTCCACGTGCGTCTTGTCCTCATGTAAGCAGTAGAGACAAAAGGAGTGTTCGTCCTCCTTAAAGACGTTCTGCAGCTGGCATCCAGGGCAGACCCTGGAACCTGAACAGCTTTCCGGGCGTCGAGCTTCCCTTCTCCTGGGCCATGTCCGGGCCTGAGAAGCTTCTGGAGTCCTCCAAAGCGTAGCTCGACGAAATCTTCACCCTTGAGGGGCGCAGACGAATCCGACACGGGTCCCCGTTGATCGGATAGAGAGTCGGTGGAGCTTGAGGCTCTTTTGATCAAAAAAACTAAGTTTTTGAGCAAAAAAACGTGAAAAATGAGCACTAACGCTCGAGAGCAATAGCACGAGGATCCCAACACATGAACGTGCGGTAAACATCTGAAGATGGCTGCCAGAGGCGGTGCTTAGGTAGAGGGCAGTCATTGGCTGTGGTCAGTATGATGCAGAGACCAGTGATTGGTTACTACTACGAAAGACAGATCAGAAACGAAACTGATACTGGTTTTTTCTTTACCGAGGATTCCCAGCCTGACGACGGGGAATATTCATGAGCATGTGAATCCATGCCAGACCCCATGCTGGAGAACAGAAAAGTCCAAACGTTAACATGCAATGAAAGTGTACTCGATTTTGTATCTATCCTACTAAACTTTGCCAGGTCTGTGACTCGTGACAGGGCACAGAACTGCTCTGAAAGCTTGAACTATGAAAGACAGTACCTACTCATGTCAATCCCTCCAAAAACGTGAGTAGAGCATCATTGTTCTGACCACATTACTTAATGAGTAAATTATTCATCCAAAATGTAACCCGAGGGCTGTACATTTCCAACAAATATATTCGACCAACAGCCAATATGCAAATAAACGACACCACATGCGTTAGTGGTGTTGAGAATGGGGTTATTATCTGCATAACCTAGCCAGGTTCTAGAGTTAAGAATGGTATGATGAGCCTCACTGAAGCAATGCATCTACACCTATTTGAAGCTCACAGACCGGGTCTTCTTTTAACTTTACTAGATAATATTTGAAGGGAAACATAGTGGGTGGGCAAAGGAGGCGACACTATGTTAGTAAAAAGTTTCATGTAGAAGGGGAACATGGCTGCCAGCATGATATTGCCATCAGATAGTTTTGTTAATACAAAGTAGCTGGCAGGCAGGAAACTGAAGCATCCACCCTCAACCATTAGTGAAAAAGATACACTATAACAATCCCAATGCATAGTCGTACTTGTCCTTCACCCACAATGAGCTCAAGTCCACGTTTGGTCAATCTGTGTGATAAACATATACAATGACAGCATCAGGAATTACGTGTTTACACAGGTCTACACAAGTCCACCAAACAAGGACTGGCCATGTGTAACCCTTCTCCGCCTTTGCCTCCTTAAAAGAAGGGGCTTCCTAGTGAGGCACCTTTTAAATAATAAAAAACACACTTAAATACTCCAATCGTGGGAGGGAGTGGGTATTTAAGTAAGTGTGGATGAATGATTTAGTGTGGGCTAGATGGGCGAGGACAGGAGGTGGAGGACATCCAAGAGACCAGAGGAGGAAAGTGCGGCAGGAGTGTGGAAGGTTGTTGGATAAAGGGGTCTGTTGATTGATTGTGTGAGAGTAAGGAGTGAGTTTAGTAGGATTACAGTAGTACAGAGGCAGTAGTAGCAAGATGGAGTAGGAGAATGAGAGTACTCATAGGAGTAGAAAGGTGAATGACATAGCACAAGAGTAGCCGGGGCAAGGAGGTAGAGTGGGCAGAAGGAGGGAGGAGAGGACAACATTGGAGGTAGTAGGTGGTAGTCACAGTAATGAGAGGAGGGAATTGAGTACCAGTAGGAGAGGTAAAATCAAAGGATGGAGGTAGGAAGGATGAGTGTGCGCAATCCGAGGGAGAGCACATGGCTGGGAGACGAAATCTAAGGACCCAGAGCAGTAGAGGGTTAGGCGAGACTGTGTGTGCAAGTCAAGATTGTGGCACTGTGTGGAAGGATAAAATATATAAAATGCATTCACTGTACACATTTGTATGAACTGTATGGAAGGAGGCACCATCCCTAACGTCCCTAGAACACTAAGCAGAACTAGGTTAGGGAAAGTTCGAAAGATAAATGTTACGCTCACCTGGTATCCACGGGGACGCCACCCAGCCAGTTGGTAGTTGGTGCCCATCCCAATGATTCCCTGGTGTGGTCTCGGTGTCGATGGGATTCCGCCTGGAAATGAAGACTATATTAGGACTGGGTGACCAAGGTATGTTACCCCCCACCTCCCTTGCGTTTTCAGCCCCTCCAGGTTCTCTTCTCACCTGGTTGTCGGAATCGGTGGGCTCTCCATCGTCCTCTCTGGGCAGGGGCGCGTTGTCTTTTGTGGGCACGGGTGGTCCAGTTACTTCACTGACTGCTGCCCTTGTAGTGTCTTTCAGGTAGGTCTTATTGTGATTGATGGCGTCGTAATTCTTGCATGCCTTTTCTCTGTTCTAAATGTCTCTTTGTTTATCTCCCCAGGAGTGCGGAGTGTCCGCTTGGAGAACTGGATATGCTGGTTCTCACCGGGAGATGATGGCGCGCTATAGCGCTATGATGTGGTAAGGAGGCGCTTTGCGTAGCGCAGCGATGTCTTGTCCTCACTGATCTGTGCTTTTCTCTTTTCGTAGGTCGCAGTGAGTTCCCAGCGCAGATGGAGTTCCGGAGCTATGCCGGCCGAAAAGCAACCAACCAGGTAAGTCTTTAAGCGCTTTGTGGTTGTAATATCTCCACTACCTCCTTTAATTATGTCTTTCTCCTTTTCTCAGGTCCTTCAATCCGGGCGGTGAACTCCACCAACAGAGCTGTCCAGGAGCTGCGAGCAGTGAAGGATGATGAATGCAGGTAAGATTCTGCTGCTAACGATGTTCTTGGTTTTTCTGCAGGTCCGGAATTCACCAGGCTCGTGAGAAAGCGGGACACTGTGAGCGTCACGTTGCTAAAAGCAAGGTAACGCAAAGCGTGTTGTCTTGTTCGGGTGTGGTTTAAATATCCACTATAAAGTAGTCCAGGTAAAGTAGTTCCTAGGCCACCACACCCAAAACACTAGACCGCATTGCTTGGTTCTACGAACCAAGCTATGTGGATGCCTCCATGTTGGCTGAACGCCTAAATAAAGGAGTTCCTCAAGCAGATGTCTTTCCTTAATGATGAGCCTGGCGCCAAAGGCGCCAGGACTGGCCCCAAGAGGGCCTGAGAAGTGGATGCCAGGCCTTATTAGTGATCAGAGCCCTGATTCCACCTGGCCAATGGGCTTTCCAGTGGGGATCAGGGTTGAGGGTCGTGACAATAAAAGACCCCTAGCGGGATAATCATGCAGCACCTTAAGGAAGTCGCACTTAGCTCTAGGCAGAGAGAAGACGAATAGGTGTCACCGATCTGCAGCAACTAACCACCCGTTAGGGAGGGCGTAAACCGTCAGGAAGTAGTGAGCAAGGGAGGGACGAACCTAATGCGAAACTCCCCAGAGGTCCAGAAAGCCTTAAGAGGACCAAAGGACCCCTTTACCAACTATTTTGTATTATCTCCAATAAACACCCTTGGTGCTTGATTTGAGTGTCTGGAGTGGTTCTTTGTGATGAGCACCAGTCACATTGGAAGAGCACCACACACTGTGCACCGACGTGGACCCAGAATTTGTTCATCATCACAATGCTCCAGTGTCAGGTGGGGGACCGTGCAAAGTTTCAGCACCACAGACAGGGCTTGAAGAGTTGTGCTCCCACAGGAGGGAAGAACTGTGGGCCTTCTTTGTTGCACCAGCAGGCCTCCCATCCATCCCTGCACCACTTCAGGCATGCAGTCTGGGAAAAGTACTCTACTGTCTCCCTGCTGCCACATTTGCGGGGTCGATCCTGGCATAAATGACCTGGCTTATAAAACAACCATGTGTCCCCTGAGGAGAAGCCTCTCGCAACATATCCCAGGGCCTCCCCATGCCATCAGGACAATTACCGGGCCGCTCCTGACATATGCGGCCCGAGTCAAGGCTATGTTGTGGGGCCACCTAATGCTGCTGCTGCCCTGGGCCACCCAGGACATGTGGCTCAGGCTTCTAAGAAAACAAAGGAGGAAGATAGTGTAAGGAAGGCATGGGATCAACAGCAGACACAGACACAATAGATGCAAGCTTCAAAAACCTTTATTTTGTATTTGATAAGGCTGGGAGAATTCCTAACTGGCCCTAACTGTAGAATGGGAGGAGTATAGACCATTAAACAAATAACAAACAAGTCCAAGTCAGTCTAGTAAAAATAAAAAGGCCTATACAAAAAAAACCTTGCCCTCCTTCTCAAATGACAAATGTGTAAAGGGGATATAGAAAGGAAAAATAGTGTCTCAAAAGAAACGTCAGAATGGCTTAGGTAACAACTCCCTTCTCCACGTTCAAAAACACAGGTCTCACGAGTTTCTTAAAAGGATAGGTGGTTGGCACAGTTCTATCAATCTGGCACACTTTGGCTTACTGGTACAATTCAACAGTTCAGTCCTGGACCTCAAGCTTTTGACAGTTCAACAAGTTCTTTAGGGTGTGTCCGCCTTGCCACAAATGCACAGTTCAACTCTTAACTTGTACTTTACCACAATTCAACACAGGCTTCCCTCTTTTGGGCTCAAGCCCTTTGACCAACTTTTTTCATTTCACTTCTCACATGGGTCTGCCTCCTCCGGGCTCATACCCTCTTATCTCTTTGTGGGGTTCCTTCCCCAAGTTTCGTTTCAAACAACTTTTATCTTATTTTACTTCTACTCTCAAAGGATTTTATGTAGACCTCTGCATGACCAGTACGTGTAGTTCCTTGGAATGATCATCTCTTTACTTTGCCTCCTTAGCGTGCTTAAAGTTCATACTTTGAACATATGTGGCAGCTAATATGCAGGAGGGCCTTTAAAACGTCTATATCTTGCCAGTATAAATTACACACGCTGAAACTGCTGCACCAGTGGCATTATGGCCCGGTGTGGCTATCTAAAATGTTCCCCACTGTGAACCCTCTGTGTTGGCATGGATATGGGAACAGAGCCGACTATTGGCACATGTGGTGGGGCTGCTCGCAGGTCCAGGTCTTTTGGGCTGAGATCTTGGGATAGATCAAAGATGTGGGAGGGGAATGGGTAGCCGATCCACTGTTAGTACTTTTTGGTCTGGACAAACGTGGCGAACAGCAGCACACCCTTGCCTCCTTGGCACACTTTCTCCTCTTGCAGCCAGGGCATGCCAGGCGAGATTCTGGAAGAGGAGGACGCTCCCAATGCTAAAGGAATGGACTAACGTAGCAAAGGATATATATCTGATGGAAAAGATTATGGCAGCGATCCATGGAGGGAGCTCAGCAATAGAGAAAAGTTCATGCTTTGCCCTCTTGGCGTATTTAAAGTTCATATACTTCGGTTTTCCACTCAATCAACTTTCAATCAGGATCGCAGTTACTTTCTCGCCTTCGTTTCCCGCTTTATCACAATTTCAAACATTTTACAGAGACTTTTGAATGTGCTATTCTGCCTAACAGGACCACTCTGTTACTTTGTATACTCTCATCACAGTTCAGCAATTGTATTTTCAATTACACGTTTACCGGCACACACGCAACCTTCAACTCTTGTCACAGTTTCATTTACTTTTAACACAAACCGGGCCTTTGTTGCCTTCGATAACTCACTGGTCGTGTTAATTTGGTTTCTTTCATGTAGCAGTCAAGGCTGTTACCGACACCTCCTCTTCCCCCAACTTTGTCGTTCAACCGAGAGGGAGGCATACCACCTTGAAGCACTTTGAAGGTATATCCTTTCTTTTCAATTGGTTTAGAGCTTGGAACGCTTACGGCTTTCCAAAAGTATGGAATTCTCGCCTGGCTCTGTGTCGTTCTCAGAAAATGCCGATCAGCCCCATTGCCTGCCAACTTCGATAGCCTGGTTCGCATCAGCCCCGTTAGAGCTGCTCAGTCTCGTACCCAGCTTCGCTCAGAGTGTGCCTGTGTGTGCCACATTTTATCCTGACAAGGAATGCTAACAAGTGGCAGGTATATGTAGTTAGGATTACGTGCCTGACTCTGCCTGATTTCATTAATTTACAGAGCCATTACAAGTCATTAGAGATAATCTTCCTGGCCTCATTCCTCATCTTCCACAGCTCAGCAGTGTTGTCAGTGTGAAGTGGGGAGGAATTATGGGAGATGTAGTTTCCCATAAAATAAGTTAGGGACAGCTGTTAGATGGGTTGTGGGAAAAAGGGGATACCATGTCTCACCATCAGGTGCTTCACCCCCACCCCCTGGAACGCCCTTACTCAGATGATCCTCCCTCGCTTTTCCCCTCTCAGGGTCAGGATCCAAAAGCGATGATCTTTCCCTGGCTATCTGAGTATGGGATGCCCAGGCACTAGGTTGTAAAACACCCTCTGGTTTTTCACAACAGCAACATGGGACTTCACCCAGCCAGATACCTGCCACAAGTAAGAACCATGTAGTACATATTTTCACCTGACGTGCACTTTATAGATGCTGTACATTTTTTAATTATTTTCTAATGCAGCTGCTTAGGGATATAGGTAAAAGTAGGGATAGCTGGTTTTAATCTTCAATTGTGTGTTAAACAGGTTTTGTATGAAAAACTCTAAAACCGCTGGTGTACTGGAGCAGCTTTGCCCCATCAAACTCAGGGAAAAGCCAGAGACAATATAAAAAAACATCATGCTAACAAACAGTACACCAGTACCCTTGTAGTTAAATTATCCTTACATCGCCTACTGAATTGTTATAGTATAAAAGTTTCATAACTCAGTGTTATTTACTTTAGGGGATTGGGACCCTTCCCTTGTGACTCACCTTTCCTCTTCCTACCCCTTTTCAAAGCAGTGCAAAAGAGGTTGACATCTGAACGACAGAGACATATAGTAAAGTGTTTCACCTTGCCCACCTACACCCACGTCTCATCTATTTTATCTACTGTGAGGGTGTAGAAGGAGGACACTGACACAGAGGGATCATGTTTGGTGCTAAAAACTTTTATTTATAAAAGTTTAAACCTATCTTCCTACTTCTAAGGGCTTGTCGTGCCTCAACCTAGGAAAACATTATGTGCCTGTCAGAACGTCCGTCCAAAAATGACATGTTCTCCGTCCTCTGTCAGAAACTAGTAATCTAACCTTAACACTTAAACCAAAAGTCCATAACAAAAGTAAAGTTCCTTCATCAGGAGAATGACTCCCTTCTCCTGGTGTCTTGCTTCAGTTTTATCCTGATAATAGTTCTTTCAGAGTCCCTTCAAAACAGGGCCAGAGGAATGATTACCTTCCCCTGGTTCTTTTATCAATGTTCTCCACTGTGGTCCTTGAGCACTTTTACAGAAAGCTTGTATCAGTCCCCTCAACTCTTTCCAGGAAGTAGAAAAGGTCAAGCCCTTATTTGGCTTTTCTTTAACACCTGGATGATAAATATCTATTACAGGCTCCTCTTTATCTTTGTAAACCTTTCGCCATTTTACTCGAGTAGTAGTAGGGTCACTGCGACAAGGGCGATGGCTCCCGATGCCTACTGCTGGAGCAGTAGTACTGGCTTTGCCACTGCAACGAGGGAGAGGACTCCTGTTGCACCCTACGCGAGCAGTGGTATTGCCCTGTCCACTGCAATGAGGGAGATAGCTCCTGATGCTCTCCTCGATGATCTCTGAATTAGTAGTGGTATGGGATTGATCACTGCGCTGAGGGGGTTAATTCCTGATACATTCTATCACTTTTCCTTGACCTGGTCCCCAGCCAGACTTTCTGTCTTTCCGGTTACCTGCTTTGGGGGATTACTTCAACAGTTCTTCACAGGGCTGCGGGTCTTGCTTTTTGATGTTCGCTTCTCCTTTCGGTTCTTTTGTGCAGCTCTGCGGCAGGTTACTGTTGGCGGTCATAGCGTCATTCCAGGACCATCCATTCCACCCACTACGGATTACGCCACCACCACAGTCCTTCGTGACCACAGCGCGTCGGCTCCCTTCCGGCCAGTTGGATATGTTACTTGCATCCCTTGGCTGCCTCTTCCCTCTCAAGGACTTGCTCAGATTTGGTTCCAAAATGCCCAGTTTGAACTTCCTTGACCTACGCTTGTGGACTTGTGTCTTCTGCAATGGATCTCCCAGAGTCCTTTCTGGCTTGTTGTTTTATTTTGTTGACTCTGCCCTCATGTAAGAGTTCCTAGTTCATTCATTATGACTCCTGAGGGCCACCTCCTCACAGTAGCTGGCTGCTTTTCTACATATCCACTCCATGTGCTTCTTGTGTTCTTCCTCATCACAGTATACTTCATATTTGGAACAGTCAGTGTCTCACAACAGCACATGGTCTCAGTATCAAAAGTGGATGAAAAGGGTGACAATGAGGGTAGTGCTTTATTAGTTGTGGTGATAGTATGGAGGCTTTTCCCCAGTTGAACAGCCTTATATACAGGAGGGGAGTCTTTCCCTATGAGGTCTTCCCCCATATTACCACCCTGAGGGGGGCTATTGGGTAGCAGTCTCCCCTCCCTAGACTCATAGGATAGGGCTCCCCTTGGGGAGAAGTGACGAGGCCTGATGAATCGTCACACTACACACTGTGAAACAAACATGCTGATGAGAATGGGTCCATTGCTTAGATGGCACGGCAGGTTACCTTTCCTGTCCCAGGGCGCTGTTCCATCAGACAAGGCAACCCAAGAGGCAAATAATTCTTTAACAACCAAGGTTTTTGTAGACCGTTATTCCAATTGTTTCTAAATGTATGTACATTGATTCATTTTAAGGACTTCCCATTAAATGTGCTCCTTAAACATGATTTAGACAGACTACAACACTTTGTACTGATATATTTTGATATAGAAAAGCAATAGTCAAGTAAATTAACACCTTCTTGTTAAATACTTGATCTAATCTTGAAAGAAAAGAAGAAAAACATTTACACAAAACCCACCAATACATATAAACCAATTCACATTATAAAACCAGACACCTTCTTAAAATATAGATTACAAGTCACATAAACACTGGCATTAGAAAAGGGATAAAAAATGTGGTCCTTATGATTTACTATATATGGGGTTGTCTGAGAGTATCAAAAGGACCAAAGGAACACACTTTGCAAAGAACAGTGGTCCAAAAAGAATCAATGCCTTGTAACCGTTCTACAAACATACAAGTCGTTATATAACATAGCAACTTCAAGTGACCTGTTTTACAAATGGTACAGTGGAAATAAAAAATAAAAAAATAAATATGCTGACGGCAGTTGTCTCGGACGTCATCTTGCTGCACTCGCACCTAGGCACCAGAGGTGGAATGACATTCCGCCTCCTGCAATTTTCAGCTTTGCAGATGTTAGAAGGTCCAACTTTACTTTGGTACCTTCTTGAGTCACACTAATTCCAGGCTAAGTAGCTAAGTAGCTTCTACCTCTTGCCGTGCCACCTCCGCCACAATGTAT
Source organism: Ambystoma mexicanum (assembly GCF_040938575.1). Classification (NCBI taxonomy): domain Eukaryota; kingdom Metazoa; phylum Chordata; class Amphibia; order Caudata; family Ambystomatidae; genus Ambystoma; species Ambystoma mexicanum. The sequence continues at coordinate 985,086,262 of NC_090930.1, forward strand.
TTTTTCCTACCATCAATACAACTCTCTCGGCTGTTTCACTATACGCAAACTGCCCTGCCCATGCACAAGGTTTAGCTATACCAAACCAGTCACAATAAATACTGCCCTGCAACCTAGGAAATGAATGTTATACTGAAGATTGCAGCTGGTGTATAATGACATACTGTGCTCTCTTTTGAATTCCATACACGCTTGTACATGCATAGTAACCAGAGCATTATTAGAATAGTCGTTTGTGTTCAGACCTTATCTGCTTTTTATGTTTGTATTTTTTTCCCCCACAGTGTGTAGATGTGCAGTTTAAATATATATTGATAACAGAAAAACATTTCCTGTGCCCAAAATGGATTAAATCGGTTAAAAAATGAAATATTGAGTGACAAAGCAGATCCTTGTGGAAAAGGCCGTTGCTTCCCGGGGGCGTCATAGAATGTGAGTTACAGAGCCCCACACCACGTCCGTGGCTTTGTCATGACCTGCATAATGTAGTTTCAATGCTGTAAGACTCAGAAGGTGAGATTATACCATGGCCCTCATGTCAAATCCTGGTCCTCAGCAGGGGAAAAGTGATCCCAACTATAATCCTACCAACTATAATCCTACATGGAGTTTAGGCAATTTCTGTGATGTGGGATTCGGAAGGCAACACAAGACACAGGAGTTCATCATGTGCATGGTTCTATGGAGTTACAAATAACAAAACAAGATTACCTAGTGCAGAGAAACAAACACAAATGGCGCATGTTGCAGGCAAGAAGCAAGCCCCCCCTCCTCCCCGGAGTCCCATATGCTAGAGGAGGAGACCAGCGGGACTGGAACCTAGTAAACGCATCAGACTGAAGAACAAGGAAAGCTGTGGTGTGCCACTTACATATAGAGATTCCAGTGGGCGCATATGAAGCATTTGGCAGCATTGAGAGCTCCAGAGCAAACAGCAAATTGGAGAACAGAGATGCCACTGGAAGCCAGGAGACTTGGCCGTGCAGCACAAAAGCAGGAAGCAGAGGCTGGGCTTCTGCCTACAATGAAGATAGTCCCTGGGCCTTTTTGGAAACTTGGGAAGCCAGAGACTGACCATAGGTGGGACGAACAGAGTCAGTAGGTAAAGTACACCAAACCAAAAGCCAGACACAAGATGAACAAGACCCAATTATAGCATATGTTTGAGAAGGGCTATGAAGGCCTGGCTTATATAAGGCCAACCAAGGCAAGCCAAAGGGAGAAGCATTCCTCCTGGAGCCAGCTGATAAGAGCAGGAGAGGCAATCCATGAACTCCAAAAGCACAGCAGGAGATCCTTTCAAGGGAATGCATACTGAGGAAGGGGAATGTGAAATATTCTATAAGCTTAACCTCTGGAAAGTCCTATAGGGACTCAGACTGCTTACCACAGAGAATGATACTACATCTCTTATTTGTGCACACTATCCCTCACTAATGGGCAGTGAGAAAGCAGTGTGTCGTAATGTGTTCTGGAATGCTGACAAAGTACAACGCAAACTAGCATTCCAGGGTGATTATTGACGGTTGGATGGGGGCTGAGTGGCGGTGTGGCCACGGGTCTGTCTGCTCAATAAAGGACTTAGCTTTGCATTTACCCTGCCTCCGCTTTTACTTCACTGGCGACGAGGGTCACGACGGCGAGGGACAGACCTCAGTGAACCATGTGTGCGAGGCATCGGCACATCAGTTGATTGCTGGATCTTTGCTGGCCTCCCTCTTCTTCCTGGGTGACAGTGGGGGCAGAGGAAGTGGGCACGGCATGGCGGCCCACAAGGGAGCAACCACACACGACTGACGCTCATAATTTGGCCACAAAAAGCCCCAATCATCAGTGCAGACAAGACGACATTGCAACGCTAGAGGAAAGGACCTAGCGTCATTGACGCTCCGGCAGCAATCTTTGGTAACCAGGCAACGCTTTGTGCAGGATTCACACATCAGTTGCACAAAGCACGGCAGAAGAAGGAAGGAGAGGACCTTTGGAACTTGTGAGCACCCAACGTTGGTTTTGGCCACATCACATGGCAAGTGAAGGTACTGTGAGAAGAAAAGTATAGGTTCGTTATAACACAACACATTAACTGTACCCCAAGGGAGCACAAGAAAGCAAGGGGGCACAGGAAGTGTAAAGGGCTCAACACCCTGTGATGATTTGTGGAAACTGTGAGTAACAAGCTTAGGAGTTTGCCATGCCCAGTGGCAAGTGGAGGTACTGTGACAAGAGAACATATTTTCTTTATACCCACAAGCTGTACTGCAAGGGGGCACAGGAAGATAAGGGGCACAATAACCAGTGAGCAGCAAGACGTACAGTGCACCTTTGTGCTAGTTGTACAGGCATAGTAACTGGAGTGCCTCTAAGCTATCATGCAACACAGCAACACCAGCCCTCCCCCAACATTTTTAATGTCCCCAGGTGAACTCCTAGTTACGTGGGATTTATGGGCAGATGCATTCAAAGTTTACATGAGAGCTGCTGGAGGAGTGAAGTACAGTGATGATGATGAAAACGAGGCAGCATTATTGAATTGTCTTGAAACCGAAAGACTCGAGTCTTCAGGCATCTCCCGGGGGAAGAGGTGTATGTTCCGGGCGGCAGAGAAGGGGAGAGACTAATGAGCGCATATGAAACAGCTCTCAGAAAATTAGAAGTACGATTTGGAAAGAGACCTAATGTGGTACTCGAGCGATACCATTTTTTCCCCAGGGCACAAGGAGTCGGGGAAGGCATTGATGCCTATGTTACGACACTGCGGACCCTTATGGCTAAATGCAAATTTACAGGTGTGCAGGAGGAGTAAGTACATCAGGGACCAGTTCATGATGAAAACGAGCAATTCCAAAGTCAGGGAAAAGTTATGGATAGAGAGAGATTCACCTTTGGACAAAGTAATAGAGATTGCGAGAGCCATACCGGAGTCATGTGGCAGTGTTCAAGTTGTCACTGAGAAGACAGACAGGAATGGCCAAGGAGAGTCAATCCAAGCGGTGTTGCCACCGTTCAAGAAGGATAGCAGCGATGCCAGGAGAAAGTCAGAGAAGTTTGAAGGGCAGCCCAACACACCGAATAAAGTGAACTATGGTAGCGGGTGGTGAAGGAGGCATGTAAGAAATGTGGTTGGTCGAGTCATCCCACCGAGGCAAAGGAATCTCCTGCATGGGCAGTTGATTCCAGGCGTTAAGTCTAAAGGACTTTACACCGGGATGTGCAGGATAAAGGGGGAGGATGGCAATGTCCAAGGAAGACAGAATGTCAGGATGATTGAAGCAGGGACTGCTGGAACTTTTGACAGCAATGTGATGAGGGAAGGGGTGATACTGCAGGACGGGGGGGCAAGAAGGGGCCTTGGGACATGATGACAGTGAATGGTGTGCATTGGGAATTGTTGGTGGACTCAGGTTCCCCTTATACCATGATATCACCAGAAGTGTACAGAGAGAACTTTGGGAAGGAAGTGTCTGCTCTCAAACGTCTGGACATTAATCCCAAGTGCCCATAAAATTATTTGGGTATGAATGGGTGCAAATAGAATTTAAGGGATGCAGCACAGAAGGAAAATTCTATGTGGCACATAAAGGTGCAAGCGTTTTGGGGTGGGATGAGCAAGCGGCCCTTGATATAGCGATACGTCCTGGGGAAAATGTGCCTATATTGAGTGTGGAGGAAGTGTCAGGTGACGTCATGACGACACAATATTTATGTAACACGTATCACACAATATTTGCACAGCGACCAGGCATGTTGCGTGGATTTTCACACAAGATTGTTTTAAAAAGGAGGACGGTACTGAAGGTACATGAGGTCAGAGGTGCTCCTGTTTTGGCCAGGGAAAGGTTGAAATTGGAATCTGAAAAGTTGAAGGAGGCGGGATCATTGAGGAAATTGAGAGTTCTGAGTGGTTGTCTTCCTGTGGTGTTAGCACAGAAACAGGATGGTGGATTAAGGATGTGTGTGGACCTTAGGGAGCTGAACTCCAATATTTGGGTTGATCGTCATCCGCTCCCCGACATCAATGAATTACTATTGACAATGGGGCATGCGGAGTGGTTTTGCACTTTTGACCTGTCATCAGCCTATCATCAGATCAATCTGCATGAGGAGTCGCGGCCTTTGGCTTCATTTGTGACACCTTTTGGGGCATACAGGTTTCATCGTATGCCATTCGGGTTGCCATCTGCGTCTGCAGTGTTTCAGCGTTTGATGAAGGAATTGTTTGGGGGTATGCCGGGTGTTAGCTACTTTCAAGATGACATTTAAGTGTGGGCTAAGAACAAAAGGGAACATGACGAGAGGGTACATCGGGTCATTCAAATTCTACAACAGAGTGCTTTGACGGTGACATTATCGAAGTGTCAGGTGGGGGTGCCCAGTGTGACCTATCTAGGGACACACACACTCGATGCCAGTGGCATAAAGCCTAGGCAAGGGTTGGTTAGAGTTATGAGGGAGGCTCCTTCCCCAATGAATATGTTTATACCTTTGTATGCAGAGAAAACTGTGGGCATGCGTGCTTTGTTGAAGAAGAATGCCAGATTTGACTGGTCTCAGGAGTGTCGGGCTGAATTTGTTCAATTGAAAGAGGATGTAGATAGAGCGCCATCTTTGAATTTGTTTGACCCAAAGAATAAGACGGTGCTCACGGTGGATGCCAGTGATGTCGGTTTAGGAGCAGTGGCAGGATGGAGTTGCATGCCAATTGAATTTGCTTCCAGGGTGCTTAGGGATGCCGAGAAGCGGTATGCAGTTATTGAGAGGGAGGCATTCGCTGCTTCTTGGGCTTCAAAGCATTTTAGGATATTTCTGTGAGGTATTCCATATGTCATCAGGACGGACCACAAACCACTTGTATATGTACTCACCACCAAGGATGTGGGGTCGGATTGCGAGGTGGATGGTAGATCTGCAGAAATGTATTTCAGGGTCGAGTACTTACCGGGCATAAGGACTGTGGTGGCAGAATGTTTATCGGGATTGCCAGTGGAGGCACTGGAAGTGCAAGGGGAGTGTGACATGAGAGCCCAGGTGGCGTGTGTGCTTTTCGCTGTGGATAAGAATGAGTGGCAGAAAGAGTGGTCCAAGGATGCAGAGTTAGCGTGGATCAGAGAAGGTCTGCGTGGTGGTTGGGAAGGAAAGGGGTACATGCATGTTTTGAGTGAATTGGCAGAGGGACCATGGGGTGTCACGAGAGGTGATAGGCTGGTGCCTCCTGTGAGTTTTAGAGCAAGGCTCATTAGGGTAGGTCCCTAACCAAAAGGAGGTTGCGGGGAGCAGATTGGTGGCCAGCTAAGAATGAGGAGGTAGAGGTGGTGGTGAAGGAGTCTGTGGCATGAGCCACAAGTGATAAGAGCAGAGTGGTGCACCCGCAACCAGTGTACCCTGTGGATGTTCCCAATGAGGTATGGTCCAAGGTGGCATTAGACATTATGGGCGTCATGGAGTGTTTAGAGAGTGGTTTGAAATTTGTGGCGCTGCTGTTTAACTATACCTCGCGGTGGGTCGAGGCTGCTGCTTTTGAAACCGTAACCACGGATAAGGTGATTGGTTTCCTTAAAAGGATATTTGACAGGGAAGGTGTACCTGCGAATTTGGTCACCGATAACGGGGTGCAATCTGTGTTCCATCAAATGCAGGATTTCCTGAGAAACAATGGTATCAGGCATCATAGGACAGATTTATATAATCTGCGTACCAATGGGTTTGGTGGAAGGAATTAATGCTTTTGTGAAGGGGGCTATTCAGTTGGCCATCACCAACAGTTTGTGTTGGCAGGAGGTGGTTTCAGAGGCTTTGACAGCGTACAGGCGGACACACTCGATGTTAACGGGCAAATCACCTTAGAGCTCATGAGGGGTACGAAGGCTCGGTTAAGACTGAGGATGGCTGCCCTTGGTGGGGGTGTGATCATGGAGGTGAACATGTTAGAAGTGTTGGAAAGGGTGAGTGCACACCAAGATCGCCTCAGAGCACAGCAGAAGGCGAACAAACCCATTGAAGTCGAGGTTGGTGATCGTGTTTGCATAAAAAAACCCTAGGTTTGTTGCAAAGGGAAGGAGTACATTCGTGTCCCCGCATTTGGTGGTGAGGGTGCTGACAGGAGATGTGGTTCTGGATGAAGGGACAAGGTGGAGCAAGAGAAGGGTTTTTGTGTTGAAGGGTACCACTGTGGCACCATCAGTTCAGGCTGGTTCCGCTTTGGAATCTCATTTAAGTGGCTCTTCCGGGGAACAGCATGTGGGAGGGTCTATTGGGGAGTTGGAAGTGGGCTGTAATGAAGTGCCTGGTGGTGACAGTCGTGGGGATGGTGCGAGTGTGCGTCTGAGGAGCGTGTTCTTTGTGCATCGGGTGGGCGTCTACTGAGGGTGTGGGTACCCCCTGTCAGAATGAAGGATTATGTTTGGGAGGGTGGTAGTAAGTAGTGTGTGCATGTGAGTAGCGGGTGTGTGTGAGTTCACTGTTACATTTTGGTGTTCTTATTCAGAGGTGCTTCCTCCCATCAGGAAGTGTGTTCTGTAATCCATTCAGTATCCTACAGATGTATGCTTATTTTGCAAAAAATTTTCAATTTTTGCTGTTCTCACAGATGTTTGCTATTTCAGTTAATAGTTGTTATGATTTTTTCTGTTTGCTTTTGGTTAATGTTACTAGAGGGGCATGGGGGAGTGTCGTAATGTGCTCTGGAATGCTGACGGCGTACAATGCGAGCCAGCATTCCAGGTCGATTATTGATGGTCGGATGGGGGCTGAGTGGCGGTGTGGCCACGGGTCTGTCCACTCAATAACCCTGCCTCTTTAAACAATATAAATGAATGTCTGTACATATATATAGTGCCAAAAGACAATTTTCAAAACAACTTGAGTGTGAACAACATCTCAAAATCACAAAGTAACGCTCAATTCCTCGAGTTTAAGGGTTTAAATGTAGAGTATATATTTTATTTTACATCAAGAATCTAGTGACCTGATTAGTTTGCTTGTATATGTTACTGGGTTTGAAAGAAGCGCCACAAAGCTATGCTTTTCGATGTGAATCTCATTGGTTTTATCTCTATATTTCTGCCCCAGATCAATCAACATTTGTTAGAAACAAAATCAGGACTAGATTTATTTGAGTTGTGACATTAGTGATCTTTTTAGAATGAATATCCTTCAATATTATTTCCTTTTCTGCAAAGCATTTAAAAAAATAGATATATGTTATCACATAGATTGTACACCCATCTAGACGGGATAGCAATGGGATCAGTACCTTTGAATTGTTAAATAGGCTGAGGCTTTAATTGAAAATGAAAAGATGCCCCTGATGAAGAGTCTTTTTTGAACTCGAAACGTGTTGGGCCAACTCCCATTATTTTGTATGAATAATAAATTGTATTGTTTTGAATTTGATCTATACGTTGTCAAATAGAATTTATTGGAGAAGATCTATATCCCAGAACAAATATGTTTGAAAATGCCTAAAAAATGTCTTCTATTTCCATTAACCAAGGGTGGTAACCTGTTTAGTGTGCTTCCATTGTTTAGGGACCTCTTAATAGGTTTCTTTCCACCTAATTCTTAAGCAACCATTAGGCCTTGGCCTCGCAGATAGTGTGCAGGGGACGAAGCTTTCCTAAATCGGAAAGCATTTTTTCTTTTGTCTCTCCCCTCCGGCCTAGATACCAAGGCCGAGTACCTCTCCCCCGCACCTGTGCTTAACATAACACTAATCTAAAGTGCCAAACAAATCCGTATGGCTAAAACTAAACCACTTTATTCAGAAGAAGGTGTGCTCAGTGTATTGATCACTTTTCTTAAAGACGCAATAGGACAGTCGGGGAAAAACAGGAACAATAATCCAATCATGTTGCAGAAGGATAAAGGAGGTGCATCACAATCCCATGAGTCCAGGGAGGAAGAAAGACCAGAGAGAGCAGCCGAAGATTAAGGAGGTGGTGAGGAGGAGGTGGAAAAGAGTGACTTGGTGAATCAGAATGTTAGCAGGAGGTTGCAAAGAGTCAGAAGGAGATTGGCAGATAAACCAAGGAAGGAGAGGAGTACATTCAAGAAGAGGTGGGTAAAGATACTGTGAGAAAAAAAGCAGGTGATCACTGGAGGGGAAGATTGCGAGGTGCGAGAGTCTGATGGGTGTGGTATGAGCATGTGGCAAAGCATATGGGGCAGTCACAGGAAAGAACTCACAAAACAGAGAAGGTAAGCAGAGACACGGAGTGGGAAATCTCCTAAAGAACAAGTATATCTCAGAGAGGTGAGGAGGCAGGTCCCCCAAGGATAGAGACCCCACCCTCCTGATCTGCTTAGGCGCCTAGAATATGGCAGCAACTTTGGGGCTTAGCCTGGCAGTCCTTAGCCACTCTGCTGCACAGACCCATCGAAAGCCCAAAGACCTAACACAAGGCCCCTGGAGAACCAAACAACCAGAATCAGAAAGAGCTAACAGCTACCAAAGAAACCAAGAGTCAAGAAAGAAGTGGGGGTCCCTTAAACCCAGAGACTGCGAGTGAAGGAATTATCTCCAGGACGGGGCCCTTGAGTAAGGGACTTTGTTCATCATGAGAGCATGTTATTGCCCACAGATTCTAGGCTACAATGAAACAATGGAGAAGTCATCCTGTATGTACGTTGTTATATTATTTTGTTTGGTCAGCATACTAGGAGAGGAGAACTTCAGTTCCCACTTAAACACTTTATTTAGTTATTAGAAGACACAGTTGTCGTATAGGGAATAACCAACACAAAAGTTCAATAGCTTGCATGAGGGGTTGATGCCGTTCAGCTTTGCGACTATATACAAGCATGCATTTGCCTTTCCAAGGACTGAAACTCTGGTCACTGAATTCAGGCCGCTGCTGCCTCACCCAAGCACATATTCTGGAGAATACATTGTGCATTTCTCCTGCTCTTAAGTGTTTCACTATCGACATACTTTGTTACTTGCTTTGCTATTCTTTGCAAGAGATCGGTTTCCAAAGCAAAGAACAGAGTCAGATGGTATGTGAAGGTGCTGTTTGCTGTTGTAAACCTCTGCATTTTTACTTGCCTTCGATTGAATGTGTTCATGTATTACAGCCCGGGTATGTCGCTGGCTTCCAGTCCCACTATCTCCTATTTCATCCACTCTATTGCTTATATATGATTATTGTTCGCTTTATGTGTGTCTTCCGAAATATGCTTTTCTTCCTCTTAATTCGATTTTGCACTCAGGGGTTAAAATCCCATTTGGTTTGCACCTTCCTACTAGTATTTCTCTTTATTTTGCTATTTTGCAATGGCTTCCTAATAATCTAAGATTTGAGTATCATTTTCTTTGTCTGAATTTTAAATGTGTTCATGCTTTGGCGCCTGCCTATAGCTCTGTTTGGCTCCTTTGTATAATTCCTCAAGGGCACTTTTTCGCTTCTTCAATGTTCCTTCTTTTTGTTCCTCATTCTCCTTGTGCATCTTCTTATTTCTGTTCTTTTCAACTTTTAGCACCGAAGCTGTGGAATTCTATTCCTTTGGATAGTCATTCTTGTTTGTATCTAATTCAGTTTAAGAAACGTCAGAAGGTTCACTTTTTACGTCTCGCTTTTCCTGGTTCTTGAGCAGATTTATTATAATTTTTTTATGCTACAAGTTATTTTATGTTTCATGCTTTTGTCATTTACCGATTTTTAACCTTTGGTGCTGATTAATAAGTATAAAACGTCTATATAAATGATGTATGACAAAATAAAATAAATAAATATTGCTGTATATATGAACATAGTGGGTGGTGGAGATGAGCTGACTGCTCTTAATATTTGCAGTAAATTCTGACACTGTTGAGATTTTTACAAATGGCATCTGGAGAAATAGCCTGCAGTACACACATCTTTAGGCACTGGCCACCAGTTCTCATGCCACACTTCTATTGTAGCATGTCACATCTGGAAAGTTAGCTATAACCATGGAAACGCTGTACCGTGAGCGCACAGATCAACAGTGTGCCTTAAGATAGCCAGCAAGAAAATCCCTGGCGAAATATAGATGGTTTTCATCATTTTAAATTAATTGAAAAAACAAGAAAAGTAGAGAGATGTCAAAAACAGCTCTACTTAAGGATGCTTCACTGATGTAACAAGCAGGGGAAGTAGTAGGACGTATTGGAGTTTTTTTGATTGATAGAAACATCTAGGATAATCCTATTGCAAGCAGGCAGATGCACGCCAATGCTCTCCAGGTCTCCAAAGAAGAAAAATAAATTGCATTGTGACCCTGGCCAGGTTAAGATCTGTACAAAGAAGGATTCAGAAATGCGTTTTCTCAATTTTCTAAGCACACTGATTCATGAATAAAGATGAGCAGCAGAGGGCACTATTCCAGTTTTACTAAATAAATAAAGAGCACTGAACGAAGGGCAAATATACAACACTGGATGCAAGGAAGGGTTTTGGGTCTAAATGTAGCGGTAAAACAGGGTCAGGCTGATGAGCAAATCTCAGGGAACAGGGACCCATCCCGACGTGGGGTGGGAGAGGTCATACACGGGTTATGCCAGAACCGATCCTAACCCAGAGGCAGGATGAGGACGTTGGAGGGAGTCCTTCCCTCGGCCCCTCGGCCCCGATTAAGCCTCGTCTGTGTTTGGTGGTACTGCTATCTCTTCTATAACGCCAGTGAGCCTCTTTTCTGGACAGAGTTCTCTTTCGTCTTTTTCAGGACAGTAGCTCCCAGAAAGCACCTGGGCCCAACCAAAAAAAAACAGACCGATAATAGGTGGATGGAACTGAGAAAAGAAATGAAATGGACTGCGATTTTTCTTGCCAAACAGAGATAAGAGACCCAACATCTTACCTAAAAATCCCAGTAGGGCCCCAGGCAAATGGCGGGGCAACAGAAAAGCAGACTGTAGGAGAGCAGGAGAGCTTCCTCTTGCTACCACTGGAGCCTGATGTCCGCTCCTGCAGCCCTCTTGCCTGCCTTCCCATCGCCCAGATTGCCTGTAAATCCTGTGGTAAGCTTCTGTTATTTTATGGTGCACACAGCGCCTACTGCATGGTTTTTGCCACACTTTAACCATGGAGATCTAGGTGTATTTTGAGCACATTAAAGACTGCAGGACTCCCATCCTGCTACGACTTTACATACTGCTGGGTCTTTTTTCATTCGGATTATGCTTTTTCTGAACTGGTACTCCACTGAACCTCGGCCTTGCTAAGATGGCCGCTTCGCCTGGCCTTGTCTGTGCAGCTTGCCTGGATCCCACCTCCCATTGGTTGCTCTGGCTGTTATTAGCCAATGAGAGCAACCAGGAGGCGGGAGCCGGCCCGGATCACCTGCTACACACAACGAGAGCAAAATTCCATCCTCCTTCCTCTCGCTACCAACGGAGCCCGATGTCGCTCCCGCAGCCCTCTTGCCTGCCTTTCCATCACCCATACTGCCTGTAAATCCTGGGGTAAGCTTGTGTTATTTTATGGTGCACACAGCGCCTACTGCACGGTTTTTGCGGCGCTTTAACCATGGAGATTTAGGTGTATTTTGAGCACATTAAGGACTGCATGACTCCCATCCTGCTACAACTTTACCCACTGCTGGGTCTTTTTTCATTCTGATTACGCTTTTTCTGAACTGGTGCTTCACTGCACCTCGGCCCTGACAAGATGCCTGCTCCGCCTGGCCCCGTCTGTGCAGCTTGTCTGGCTCCCACCTTCCATTGGTTTCCCTGGCTGTTATTAGCCAATGAAAGCAACCGCGAGGCGGGAGCCGGCCCGGATCACCAAAGGCCTCTGTCTACTCCCAGTCCACTACTAGGACGCGCCAGGGCGAGTATCCCGCTGTAATACTGCTTATGCCCACGGAATTGACTCTTGCATCTGTGTGTGCTGCTGCCATGAAACATGGGCTGGGCTCCATGTTTATGTCCACCAAATTGACTCTTGCATCTGTGTGTGCTGCCGTCCTGCAACATGGGGTAGGCTCCATGTTTATGCCCATTGATTTGAATCTTGCATCTGTGTACGCTGCCGCCTTGCAACATGGGGTAGGCTCCATGTTTATGCCCAGTTAACTGTCTTTTGCATCTGTGTGTGCTGCCGCCCTGCAACATAGGGTTAGGCTCCATGAATGCACTAACCTTTAACTATTTATTGCACTTTGCATATGTGGTATTACTTCTGAATGTTCCTCTATGATGTAATCGACATATGCGCTTCCTACCTGTAACCTGAAGCACTGTAACCAATCTCTTAATTAAAAGCGCCTAGATACCTCTGGGTTTTGTGTGCTTTATAAATAAATAAATAAATAAATAAATAGAGAGACACCAAAATCCTCCCCAAACCGACTTGGGAGCAAAACATACAGCACATGATGAAAGCACAAGGCAAACTAGCAGCCTTAGCACAGGGCTGCAAACTTGCAAATGGAGATTGAAAAGGACCGGGCCCAGAAATTATTTTGAAGCCCTCCAGGGCTAAGTTAGCCAGAGAATGGCCAAGGGAAGCATCTGACTAGGGAGACCAACGGGAGAGAGAAGACTGGGCTATAGCCAGCTGTGACAATTACAGAGAATTAATCCCTTTTCACCCCCAAAGAGAAACCACCAACTTTGAAACTAGGGAGGTGAGGTCGCTATGCAAAACTCTCCCTGGAATAGAGCAAGCAGGATCTCACTGGGGGTGATCCCCTCTTCCCCCCCTTTGGGGGAAAAGGACTCTCCAGTAAACAAATCTTTAACAACTCCCTTGCCACCAATATCCCACAGCGTTATTGCATATGTGGAGGCTGATGATGTCAAAGAGGGGCTTTAAACTATGCTTAGTTTGGCTGGTGACCACTCCCTCAGACCGGAATAGCAGAACCTATTAAATCATGCCTCTCGTTACAGGGCGTAACGTATAAGGGAGAAGACCCTTACCCGCCGTAGTGGAGCCAATGCGGAACGAGTTGTCCACTGAGAGCAGACTAGCCGGTAGAGAGACTGCGCCAGAAGGAAGCCACCACTGCAGCACGGAGCCGACACATCATGGAGGCAGGACCACAATGCATACGGGGTGGGCAGAGAGGCTGTGGAATGCTGCAGAGACCAGGAGCTCTGGAAGCCCCAGATTCAAAGGTCTTGAGAGGAGGGAGAATTAACTATGTCAGAAAGGGAAGAATGGCATGCCAAAACCGTGGCAGCCGAAGGAGACAACAGGGAACTAATGGCATCAGGAGCCTTTTTGCACCACAGGAGTAATCACCTACTCCAAAGCCGGCCACCGTGAAGATGCAGGTATGAAGTTCTCGGCAAGGAAGAGTGTGGTTGAACTCCAAAGGGTTCAAACAGGGAGCCAGAACGCTGAGAAAGTGAACCAAGTGCTAAAGAAGGCCAATGGACCTATAAACCAACAGATAAAGAAATAGCTCAAAGGGCTGAACTTGAGAACCATGAACCACGAGGGGTTATTATACAACACAAAGAGAGCACAATACCAAACGATGGTGATGTTGAAAGCCACTACCATCTAGGGCTTCCGGGAAGCCACAAAGAACAGCCAATGTAAAAGGGAACGAACTTGAAAGACATAACTCACCAGGGGTTCAGAGAAAACACAGATTAAGGGAAATACCCGAGAAGGGTTCTGAGAAACAAAGTGGCCCAAAAGAGGGGACAACCTGGCTAAGAATTCAGGGCTCAGTCCCGGATAAAAATCCCAGCCACTCAAAGAGGGTAGAAACCTATAGTATCTCAAAACCTCAAGTAGAAGCAGAAGGTCCCTGTGGGATTACAAGAATTTACTATTGGCACACATCTAAGATATCTTGCAGTAGTGAGTGAGAGACAGCAGTTGATTAACTGAAAAATCCACAAATCCAAGAGACTTCGAACTGTGTGAAAGGACAAGAACTAAAACTTGGTGGAGCGGCCAGAGGTGGGCCCATTGTACTTGTGTTGAAAAGATTTGTTTTTCGCTTAAACTGTACGAGAAACCATGGGAGGTCAAGAAGACTATTCCCAGAGACATTGTTGGGAAGGGGTTATGCACTAGTTAGCAGAAGCCAAGCAAGGGGAAATGAGAAAAACTTCTCTGGGTTAAGTTTCTGTTTCTTTGTTAGTGGTAGGGTCCGTTAGAAATATAGGCTAGGTTTGAGCTAAGGACAACTTTAAATTTGCTACGCCATCAATAGGACTAGGTGATGGTTTATATTTTACTCAGAGTTGAAACCTATCCAGTTGCCTGCGTCCTTCCTCTAACTTACCACACAGCACAGAGGAGATTAGAAAACATTCAGGTGAGATCAAGTGGATAGGTGGTGGATCAAGAGACCAGGCAGTGGACAGACAGTGAAGTGGTGGGATGAGGAAAGTGTGTCAGTGTTCTGAGAGAGTGCAGGTGAAGTATTCTGTGTAGGAGAGTGGTACCTGTAGAGTGTAATGTGGTGAGGGGTGTATAAAAGGAGAGTGAAAGAAAGATAAGAGATAGCGAAAGGGGAAGGAGGAGGGGAAGTGTAGGGAGGTTTAGAAAGGATGTGAGAACAAAGTGATGAAAGCTGTGAGACAGGAGAGTGAAAAGTAGTAGTAGTGGGGAGGGTCGAGAATAGGAGGAAGGTAGTTGGAAGAGAGAGAGAGGTGGAGAGTGTATGTAAGATCAGGAGATAGAGGAGTAGGGAGGGGTTATTGAGGGAGACAAGTGAGAGGAGATGAGTGTGGGTAGAGAGGCTAGAGAGCAGAGAGATGCAGGTAGTGCAATGCCAGAGGAAATGAGAGGTGAGGGACAGGGGAGCAGATAGAAGGGAAGGGAGAGAAACAAGAGGTAAAGAAAGAGTGAAACAAGAAAGATAACATAGGGAAAAGATCAGAGACCGACAGAGGGAGAGATAGAACAGATTGAGAGCGGGTGAGAAGGGAAGAGAAACCCTGGTGACTCCTGGCAGTCCAACAGACCCGAAGTAACTCTTCAAAAATCCCAGAGGGAAATATAGAAAAGGCCACAGCCTTTAGGTTTCTCCATCACGATTAGTAGGGGTTAGCTTGCTTTACAGTATACTGAGGTGTTACCAATGCCTGGGCTAGGGTAGAAGGAGCCTACAGGAAATTAAAGAGAGCTGGAGGGGACCCCTTACTTTCAAGCATCCCAGTCTTCCTAGATACGGTCTATAAAGCTTTAAAAACATAACTACAATCTACTCTCTTTGTCTTGAGATTTCGGAGGCCATCTGTAAAAGTAGGAAAAGAGATTCTACTAACAAGGGATCTCCCCCACCTCCAAAATGCATATGCCTTTCTTCTAGCCCACAGCTATATTCTAGGAACAAACTCTACCAAGCAAAGTCTGTGACATTTTGGTAATGTTACACTCCACCACATCTTTTCAGAAAGTGATACCAGTCACAGTCACCAACTGGTAAACCCAGCCTTGACCTCATGTCTAATCAAACTAGAATGCTGCTGCCTTATACTATACACATACCTCTCAGAACCAGCGGTTGTAAGTTAGATAATGTCTATACTGCCATGCACTGCACTGACAACACCCACTGAAACTTCAGGGCCTACTTACCTTGACAAGCACTTCTCACCATTTTCTCCAACATCACAGAGGCACTACACAAATAAAATAACCTCCAATCAATGGCAACAGCATCTGCATAAGAAGTTTAGGGGTCTGAATTTCCTGCCAACTCTTGCTTTCCATCCCTTCTACTTTATCGAAAATGTGCTGGACTTTTTTCATAAGTCTCTTCTTCAGCATGTGGTAATACATCGCCACATTCTTGTCCCATGCTTCCACAGTTTCTGCCCTCCACATCTCCTGTATTAACTGGATGTGTGTGGCAGGATCATCAACAATTTCATCATCTTAGCTAAAATCGAATTGTTATCAGGCGTCTCAGGATACATAAACCCCAAGACCTCCATACCTGTGCCCTAAAATTATTAAAAGCTGCTTCATCATGGGTATGTGTATCCAACTGAACTTCTGGATACCCAGATCTCTTCCAAAGCTTGTCTGACTGATCCGCCATTAGGGCCGTGAATAAGCGCTTCATGTCCCCTATGGCCAACATGATACTGACAGTATGCTTCTCTAATGCATAAATCCACTTCCTGACCCTGCAGTGAGCGAAGGAAGTGTCCTCAAGTTATTCTGGTCCATGTGTGACCACAGGACACAAGCAGACCCTTCTAAAGCAACAGAAACTGAGTTATGCCTATTTTTACTGGGGCTTCCACCATCTCTCCCCTCCCACTTACTACAGCCATATAAATCCCCTGCCGTGTCCTATGGTTCCATGGTATGCTTTCTATCGCTGCTACTGGAGTGGGAGGTAGGGTGCCTACATCCTTCTCTCCTTGCACAAACTCCCATTCCTCTCCTTCATCGTCTACTCTGGCTACTACATCCCCTAACCATTCTACAGGCAAGGAAGCATAGTCAGCACTATTATAAGGTGCTGTCTCCTGTCCTCCTCAACCGTTCTGATATTCAAGTTGTCCAATCTAACAAGAACCTGCCCATGTCTCCACCTTGCTCCTTCGACGTCCCTTACCGGTCTTCTCACTTCCTCCCACTCTATGTCTCTGCCACCGTAACAGCATTACCTCTTCCTCTGCTAGCCATAGCGCTTCCTTCATCTTTTCCTGTTCTTGCACATCTACCCATCTTCGCAGCCTATCCTCTATCCTAGCAGGAAGAGGTCTAACCTCTTCTTTCTCATTTACAATCTTTCCACCGCTCTTCTAACTATCAGCCTCACTCTTTCTTGCTCCTCCACCCTTAATCTATCTGCTAACCTAGCAATTAGGGGAGTTATCCCTTTCCCAATCTCTGTTTTCAACCTATCTGCATCCCTAACCATTGAAGGAGTTAACCTTTCACTTTCCTCAAAATCTCAGTTATTAGAAATCGTAAATGATGGATGCGTTACCTGTGTCCGTTTTGCAACCACTGGAGTAGCTGCTGGGGAAAATGATGGTACGAACTCAGGGTATGTGTACCCCTCTGCGGGCGATAAAGGATAGCACCCATATAGGGGTGGTGCAGAAGAAATTCCTGCACCCTCCTTTTTCGGCCCTCCCCCACAATTTTAACATTATGGCCCTTCCTGCTTTTTTCATACATCCTCCATAATTCCAAGATGTTTGATATTATATGATTGTTTATTTATAATGTGCTTAATACCCAGAGATTTCTAAGCGCGGACCCGGGGATCGAACTTGTGTTGCTCCGTGTCGTTTTGCCTCTCAAGGCGAGCATGTTGATCCCGAGCTATCCTCCTGAGAAAATGTAACGGCTTTTCTAACTTCGAGCCCTTGTGCTTTGTTGTTTAAAAGATATGCAGGTTCACCAATATCCCCGTATCATAGGATCCTTCAATAGTCCAATAATTTATCATTTTCCCCTTCCTCTCCCACAACCATTCCCTATGATATTTTAAAATGTTCGCCTTATAGCCGGGCAATACATGGCACAAATGATTCAACTGAGTCTCCATACTCCAACCCAAGTTATCAAAACGAGTTTCACAAAAATCTGATACTGAGCCGAACCTGCGGCACGAAAAATGTTTTCATCCAATGTTTTACCCTTACCCAATTCCTTAGTCACTCTTCACTCTCGTTCACCGTACTCGCCTATACCACAATTACCTCACTTCACTATTTACTCCAATTACACTTCTTACTCATACACAGCATCTTATCAAAAACACTTGCTGGCCAATATTTCCGAGATAACCCCACCACTCGAGCATAGGTGGGGTGCAATGCTTTCTACTACAGCACCGCTGCTCTCGCTCGCTTCATTACTAGCATTATTTTCTTTACTAGAAAAACATCTTTCCCGAAAACAGGAAGTTTTCCTTCACTACTTCGACTAAGAAAATCAAGGTGTGGGGCTCTGCCCGCATGGCAAATACAAAAGAATGTCAAGGACTGTGGAAGCATGGGACACCACCCCACCTTTAGCCAAACAATCAAACTAAAGGTTATCAGGACAAGCTTCACACTTGGCGTGCGGGGTAAGGTACCCCATCACACCTCTAAAATAACAAACTAGGTACAAAATGTATACAAAGGTCTTACAACACAGAACAGTTCAACCACGCTATCAAAAAAAATTAACTTTTCCAAACCCTGCAACCTCAACTAATTTCACACCCGCACTCCAAGTCTACCCGTACCCCAAAAAGCAACCCCTTTTTACCCCTATTTACCCCTTGCTTTACACCCCCAAACCTGTACTCCTGTGAACCTGAGGTGCTCCAATGTAGTGCTTCGTCAAATCGTCCCGCACAGCTAAGCCGCGGCACGACGTCTCCGGGGAGCAGACAAACCATTAACCAATATGGCATCCGTAGAACTTTCACCATGCACGGAAGACTGCTCCCCGTCGTGAGGTGCTGTAGCTGAGAGGTGTGGACAGACGACTCCCTCTGCCCCCCCACAACACCTGGGCTCCTACACTGGCTCACCAAATGTGGGGATGGCCTTTAATCACCTTAACCCAAAACAGGCCCACCACTTAAAAAGCGAGTACACAGTTGTACATAAAGTTTATTGTACAAAGCTCCGAGGAGCGGTTAGATGGTGTTGCAGGACCAAACTAACCCAAGTCTC
Organism: Ambystoma mexicanum; assembly: GCF_040938575.1. NCBI lineage: Eukaryota > Metazoa > Chordata > Amphibia > Caudata > Ambystomatidae > Ambystoma > Ambystoma mexicanum. The sequence goes on from NC_090930.1 coordinate 985,104,827, forward strand.
ACCAATACAACAGTTGGGATCTTATTTACTTTTTGCAACAATTTAAAACACTCCCAGATACTTTATCATCATACACCCCCAAAATATGATTAGACAAATCCTTTTAAAAGAATTCCCATATTTTCCTAATTCTTCCATTTTCATTGGCCAGTCTTATCTTGATTATCATCTTCAGATTATATTCAAAACAATCCTCTTCTTGAGATTCGTCTGTAGTAGGTCATGACGTCAGTACATGGTTAAACATTGGTATTGAAAACATATTTCAATGCTACCATAAAGTGGCCTAAGGCCTTTAATAAGTGTGATAGTTCATGGGCCGCTTAAGTATTTTAGCAAACAGGGACGGCCTGCATAAACAGGATCTTCTTTGAACTACTGATTGCGATCTCAATCCCCCAGACTCCTGGTGCCTCTAAAAGACTGTCTAATTTATGTAGCCACATATAGGCTCTGATGACCTGGAAAAATACTTAACCGCCGGACCCTGACATCAGGCCTCATGTTTATTCCCGCCAAACATATGACTAACCCCCTCTAAAGATTTTAATACAAAGGGCGAGATAACATCTGTTCCCTTAAGGGACATGTCATGTTCATACGCTGACCTTCTTTGTAGGTAATTCATTTTTCTTTCCGTCAAAAATGTCCCTGCTACTTAGAATTCATGTGCAGCAGCTAACCGTGGTGCAAAGCACCCCATTGTGTGGACTGTGTTTGTGTTGCATTTGCAGTTTTAATATTGCATCATTCTGCGTGCGTGAAGATCTAATACGTAAACATTCTAAACGCTTGTAAGACTAAAACATATAATTAACTCCATTCGATTCATATGGATTTGCAACACTTCCTCAGTTCGTTGCCATCCCCCCCATCATCAATATTGTGTGTGCAACTTGAATCCGTTGTAATAATGGGAACCCTCCTTGACTACCCCGACAGCAATTCAAAAAGAAACCAACTGTGCAAGAAAAAGAAGATGTCTTTTTAACAAGAGAGCAATGTGAGGAAAGGAGGAGGCACGAACTATACGGTATTGGCCTGCCCACAAGAATAGCGTGGAATGACACTGAGATCACTGGTAAGGGAAGCGTGTGCTGCTTTCAACAGCCAGCACGTGTGTGGAGTAGGAACCCGATGAGGACCCAGGAACGGGAACCTGAGAAAAAAGAAGAGAAAGCAATACAGAGAGAGAGCAGAGCCCCACTGCTGTCCCCAGCACAGGGAGGTACCGGGGGAACCACGAGAAGCGGGGGACCGCCCGGACACCATTATAGATTAGAAGGAACTCCTCCCAATCTAAAGAACGAGAAAATAGAACTAAAATTGCGTAATTGGAGTCGTAAAAGAATAACGAATAACCCAGCCAAGGAGGATGGTTATTATATGAAAGGAGAAACTCGTCTCAGTCCACAGGACAAGCTATCAAGCAGGAAACCAAATAAGATGAGAAGTGAAAAGCTTAGAAAAGAGGGTCTTAAGCAACAGAGACTGGAAACAAGATCCCTAGGAAAAAGGGAAAAAACCACCTTCCTTACAAGTTCAAGGCTGAAGGAAGTCTAACGCAGAATCATAAAATGAGAAACATGATATAAAATGCCTCAATGACCAAGCTAACAAAAAAAAGACACTTCAAGACAGAGAAGTTACCACAATGTACTTTTAAAGAGGGGTCAAGAGAAGCACACCTCAGGAAAAGGTGGAAAGAAAGACTGGGAAGAATATATAAGTGATATTATATAAGTGATAAACACAGTATGAGGAAATGTCGTAGAGGAAGATAGTCTAAAAATAGGACCTCAGAAACTACAAAGCATAAGAGCAGTGCCTTAAGTGGCACTACAAATCGAGCCGGGGCTCATCGAGGGGGCGTGGCCTAACAACGGGGGTCTTCATGGCCCGTTAGGCCACGCCCCCTTGACGAGCCCCGACTCAATGGGCTACTGGCACCCATGCCAGGCTGCCTTTTGTAGAGATTAGCACCCTCTCCCCAATGGAGGAGAGGGTGCTGATCTCTGCATTTATTTTGTATAGGCTTGCCTGGCAGGGCCAGCGCCTCGCCTATTCAGCCTTAATGGTGGCGCTGCACCTTGCCAGCTGGGGAGGGGCAGCGTCACCATTATGGCTGAAAGGGTGAGGCCACTGGAAGCAGAGGCCTTTTTCCTAAAGACTGAAACTCCCGCGAATTCGCGGGAGCTTCAGTATTTAGAATGCAAGGCCTCTGCTTCCAGCGGCCTCACGTTTTCTCCATAATGGTGGCGCCGGCCCACGTGCATCACTTGATTAAAGGGATGCCTCGCAGGTGCGGCGCCACCATTATGGCTAAAAGGCATTTTTTTCTGAAACCTGAAGCTCTCGCTCACGAGCGAGAGCTTCAGGCTGTAGAAAAAAATGCCTTTTCGTGTAGTGGCCGGGGCTGCCAGGGGAGATTAGTGGGCCCCGGCAGGGCCCCGCCTCAAAACGAAATTTCGGAGCCTGCCAGGGCCCAGCCCCGGCAGGCCCCGGCCCACTTAAAGCCCTGCATAAGAGCTACAAAAAATGATCTCAGAGACTATCCAAGGAGATTATGTGAAGAAATATCTGTATCACAGAGAAAATCTATAAATACAGAGACCATCAAAGGGACTGAAGAGACCAGGCGAAGAGAAGACATTCCCATTGGTCTATTTAAGTTTGCTAAATATAGTGGTATGGTCAGATAAGGTATGGATGGATGGAGGACATTTTTACTGTGGACTTCCTGACAACTGACAATCACCTTTAGATAGGTAGGGTATTCCCTCTAGTAATAGGGAAAGTCAGCACTTCTAATTATAAGTCAGTTAAATAATTTGAATCATGCCTTGTGAGTGGCCGTCTCCTTCTTCCGATCCGCCACACTACCCATGACCATGCTAATCCCAATTGCCATTCCCACCTAGTTCTTAACCCTCCCCACCAAAACACCTTCTCGTGGCAACTCTTTGAACTCGTTTTATTCAAGCCTTACCATCAAACTCTGCACTCAAAGTGCCTTCCAGTGTTTTTTCAAAGCAGGCAATTGTAGCTGTAAATGCACTACTGGAGTGTTAAAATGTTTTATTAACCAGGCCTGCCTTCAGCCACTTGAATTATAAGCACTATGCTTGAGATTCACTGAAGTCCTGTTAAAAACAAGCATTGGCAAAGGCAACAGTTTTGGGTCGCATATAAGTATTAGGCATTTGCCAGGCACTGCTATTAGATGCCCAGGTACTCACACCATTTTGCACCTGCTACCATCAATGGCCCGTTAATACACCGTGGTAGTGCCCGGCAAGTGCCTTTCCCATGCCTACACAAAAGCCCAAACTGTTGGCATTGCCAATACTTGTTAATAAATACGTTGTAGCCAATAATGTGCCTTATAGCAAGCTTTTCAAACCCAAGGGCCTTACACAAATGAATACATTGTTATTCTATTCATACAGGCTAAGCGATTCCTTGGTAAACTGTACCAAACCATATGTGTTGCACCTGGGGAAGAGAGGGAAGCATACATACCATCATCAAAAATGAAAAACGCATGTGGGAAAACAAATACTGCTACCTGGATGTTATGATATCAGACAGTTACTCATGAGCACCATCTGCTAAATTATAATTCATGAAAATGTCTCACATTGATGAGGCATTACCAAAATATCGTATTGGGGACACTGAACCGACTCAATAATTTAGGTCTACAGAGCAAAGAACTTGGCCATGGCTATGTAGGTAGCTGAAATGTGGGGATATGCAAAGGTAACACTTATACAGATGAGGAAAAATGATCAATGTCACATTCTTTTTATTTCCCAATCCGCCCCATCCTTTGCTTTTCACTTTGAAGGAGAACTCCTTACTTGGAGAAAAGGTTTGAACAAAGTTCTCTGATGTTAAGGGTAAGAATATTAATAAGTCCAGATTGCATTCTCAACCAACAATTGATCCAGGATATTCATCATAGTAAGTAGGAACATTGTGTAACAGATAGCTTATATAGCTCCCATATTCTAAAGGATGGTTCAAGTGGTTTTATTTTGCAAATGAAAAAAATGGCTCATAGGTGCCTTCCCTTTCTGGAAATTCTGTGGGCTCCCACCTCCTTAACAGCTGCTTCACCAACCCCAGGTTTAGCAATTTGTGATTGGTAACCCCCATTATCTAAAAGCAAGTTAAATATGAAGGCATAAAGGCCAAAGCCTCATTTATTGGGCTCACTAATGGGGTTCTTCTAAAGGGTCCTTAACCTAACACTCCCCAGGTTAGCTCAATATGAATGTGTTTCTTGTCCCGGTAACAGAGAGCCTGATCCATTCTGTCACACACGCATTCCCTCTCCTTTCCTTGATCTTACTACTGCTTCCACCGCAGTCCTCAATTTACGCACTCAACCTTCTCACTTCTCTGAAAACCTCCAGTCTTCTTCCTCTCTCCTCTTCATCTACCTCTTCTGGCCGCCCGATATCTGCACTCTGTCCTCAACCCCTCCTCTACACAATCTCCTATCTGCACCTTTGTCCCTAATATTACCACACACTCTCCTTCTTTCTCTTTCATCAACTACCTCCACCTTCCTGCTTCACTCCACCCTAACCACTACTCCCACTACTACATCCTCCTACCATACACTCTCTTTATCACTGTTCCTCTCTCTGTAATCCCACAGTGCTTTTTCCCCCACTCTCTCTTTATCTTAAATCTACTTTCACATACACACTCTTATCACACTACACTATATATAACTGGTACCACTCTGTCAAAATCAATACCTCACCTGCACTCTGCTCAATCTCTGCCACCAAATATCTTTAGCTCCCCCACTGCATTGTCTATCCTATGTCTATCCTATGCCTGGCTCTTGATCCATCTCCAGACCTCAACTGTACAATCCACACTCTATATTTCATTCTTCTTTTATACTTTTCTCTTCCTGGTTGTAGCCCCACTAGACTGTAGCTATTCTTTCCTGAATGGATGGGTTACACAGGTGCAAAGCTCTAAAGAAAACCTATGAGCCCTGCCTCCGTTTAAATCTGTTTCTGGGGTAGCATTCCGAACCTCAGGCTGCTCATTTTCTTTGTGGCTTTCTACATGTGCTGGTGAGTTTTGCTTCCAATTCGGTTTGTGGAGGATCTATATATGTCTCTCCTACTCCTCTACAGTCTCTTCTTTCTCAGTATGTTTTCTGTTGTTACCAATCGCCTGTGGTCCGTCTGTGGTTTGTAGGTCAGGTGCTGGGTGTCTCAACAGTGTTTGGCAAGACATACCATTTCTGTTCTCGATTCCATTCCCATTGTTCAGGTCCAGGTTTTCTTGGTTGCACATTCTGGGGGTTGTTTTCCTGAAAAAAGATAAAATAACTCGGGCCAGACCAGGTACTAGGAGGCTTTGGGTGAGAAAAGGTTGTAATTACATTAGCATTAAAGGCACATGAGGGGGTTTCTGATGCTGCCCTGCCACCTCAACTCCCCGTCTCTGGGACAGAGCTGGCACTGGCTTTTGCCCGGGTAGACGCCTTGCCCCAAGTCTGAAAGGGCCCATGTTACCGCACTTACATTTTCTAGTCCCAGACCATATCACAATAGCTAGATATGGTTTCCCTAGATTCAATAATAGTCGAATCACCTATGGTTGAATAGTTGGTTTACAGCTTCTACCTCTATTGCAGCAACAAAGAAAGGAGCCGTTGCGAAAAGAGGATGTAACATATTGATAGCTAAGGAAAACAACTATTACCTAGTACTTTACCCCTTCTTCAAATCGCCAGAAAATATGAATAATAATTTGGTTTGGATTAGAACACATGGAGCAAGTCTGCTCCTTTGTCGCTTAGGGATTAATCTCTTGCCTTGGGCTATAAATAAGGGAACTTTGTATAAGCACAATCACTATGAGAGCAAGTGCCTTTTTGAGAAAATGACAGTAGAAACAACACTTCCTCTTCTTTTGCAGCCATCATGTAAATCAAAAGGCACAGACAGCTTCTCCCTCTTTTATGAAATACATGCATATGAAATACAGGCATCCCAATTGACAAACTGCCTTATCTTATTTGATATTTCTTCCGAACAGCATGACCATGTTGTATGACTATCATCTCTTGGCCAGTACCTGGTAGAGGATAGCTGTGCATGGAGGGGTGTTTTTATTGAGAATTATAGATTTAAAGATGTATAAACGAGATTCACGAGGAGTTACATTTTAGTAGAACCTTAGGTTTTCCCCCCCCCAATACATTTATTGTGGGGGGAGTGGGATGTGTGTCAGTGTGTCTGTATAAAGGAGTTTTCTATTTTCTGTATGTATATAAGTAAAACTGTAAAGATTTTCTGAAAACTAACTACATATTACTTTGCGGAGGCGGTTCCCTCTCCCACCAAGGGTTTATTACTATGATACTGCAAAGGTGTCTACATTTGACTCCCTTCCAAGACCCTATGCAAAGAAGGATCCAAAACAAAGATTTGTCTCTCCTCTGTAGCACAAAGGATTGCATTGGCTCCCCAGTTAAACAGCACAACAACTTCCAGGAGCTCTGCTTTGTCAACAATGCCATTCACTGTCTTGCCGTTGGATATCTTATCAGAGTGTTCCCCTTTTGTCAGCTGACCAGGTGTATAGGTTCAGCATTTTTAATTCTGCTGCCTCCCCACTATAGCAGATGCAAACTCTTTGGGGGCACAGCTCTCCAAACCCAAGGTGCAAGTCTCTAGCACTTTCTATGTCTCTGCCCTTCTACCTTAACCCTAAGTTGCTCAAGTTCCACAGAGTGCTGACGACCCACCTGCTCCACTCTGCCTATATACTCTAAATCATGGACCACTTTCTGACATTCTGTGTTACCCTCTTCCCGATACATCTTTCGGTAAGGGATTCCCCTTGTAAAAGCACTCTGAAACAGCCCAAACATGTTGGGCCTATGTAAAAAAATTAACAAATAAATGGCCCACAAAACTACTGAATGTGTACGTTAGTACAGGAGCCTTTGGTGGGTTTCCGTGTAAGCCCCAACGTCTGGAGATATTTAATGAAATGTATTTCTGATTCATATTATATGCTGCTTCAGAGACTAAAATTACATCTGAACACTTGTAGGAATCTGTCTGTGGTGCAGTACAAACCACCAATCTAAAATAAATACTGTTTGTGGTCAGATTACAAGTATGTCCTTTGGCTTCATGTTGGCTCATTCGAAAAGAGTATGCCTGTATGTACATAGAAAGGACATGAGTAAATCTAAACTGAGTTCCTGCACTGCCGGGGTAATCCTAAAATATCTTTGCTATATACCATCACTGGGTTGTTGCGTATCAAGCATCAATATCAATAACATCCCTAACGAGACGTTTGTCCATTGTAAGGTAACCAGGTGAGTTCATGTTGCCAGCACAGGATTTTACCAGTCCTGAGATTTCATTTTAATACACATGTATTCTGGGAACTGCAGTATTCATCAGCTTCATAAACAAAGTGGATTTGTTCACCGCTGATTGTATCACGGCTTTGGGTTGAGTGCTTTAACTATTCCTGCACAGGACATTGTGAACAGATCGCGATTCGATCCTGTAATTGAGCTGAGTTGGTCTTTTTCACTAATGTTGAGACATTACCTAATGAATTGAGCGCTCAACAACAGAGAGATGGTTGACTGTGAAAACCTTAGATGACCTTGATTTTGGAGTAAACACATTCAAGGTGTATGCGTACTAATTATGTTTCAATCATCCTGAATTTCAAGTGATTACAGTGGTTTCCATTTATTAATGCAGTGCAGATTGTGACACTGTGACCAATACTTGTGAATACGTGTCAAGAAAACTGTGTATGAATCGTTTTGTGACAGATGAGTTCCCCAAGTCTATCGGTGAAAAGATGTTGAGGAGATACAATGGTGTTTCATTACCCCTGAAGAACGTCAAGCATATTGCATGTATGACAGAAACATGTTAGGTATAGGAGTAAATATGATCATGTTTGGTAATATCGACATTTAAATTTCAGGTGCATCTCCGATTTTGATATTTGGATAGACAGAGGTATAGGTTATTAGTGGAAGTTTTATTTTAGACCGCATGGTCTCCTTTTATGATATTAGTTAGAAGTTTGGACACTTCTAAACTGTATATTAAATAACTCTTTATACTATGTTTTATAAAATTGTGATTATTTCTATGTGATTTATATTTTTGTATTAGAATAAAACGAATTTTTTGTATTTGGTTATTTACTATATGACACATTGCCTTTTTTGTTTATATTGTACATAGAGAGGACATGAGTAAAACTGCACTGAGTACCTGCACTGAAGGGGTAATTCTAAAATATATTTGCTATATACCATCACTGGGTAGTTGAGTATCAAGCATCAATATCAATAACATCCCTACCGAGACGTTCGCCCATTGTAAGGTAGCCAGGTGTGTTCATGTCGTGCGTACAGGATTTTACCAGTCAGGAGCTTTCATTTTAATGCAAATGTTTTCTGGGAACTACAGTATTCATCAGCTTCAATTAAACAAAGTGGATTTTTTCATTGTGAGGACCTGGAGTTCTTAAAGGAAAGCCAGTGACTAGGGCGGCAGAGTCATCTGAGCACCCTTGTCCAAGGGCGGTGTATGTTCTCACAATGGAAGTCAGGAAAAATAGTCCAATATTGGTTTCAGACAAAATCAAAATCAAAAGTCAATGTGGATTTGGAGGTGCTCTTTAAAAGTTTAAAACAATGAAAAATTAAAAAAGGGAATGTCAAAGGGAAGGAGGAGCTGGGGAAACAGCATAGTTAAAAAGAAGAAAATACGGGGGCTGCTAACAAATTCTGTTCAGTATGCGAAAAATTGAATTTGAGAAAAGAAATGCACAGGAAAAAATATCTTGTCTTGTGTACAGAGATGTTCAGCCTACGATCGACATTTGCTTAAATTATAGCTGGAGAGGGGTGTTTTCAATGTTGCAGAAGAAGGCTCCACTGCAGAACATGTTGCAGCTGTTTGTATTCCCAGGGTTCCACATGCTGCCAGTGACAGCTGGTGTGACAGAAAATGTGGCAACTGCTCTGAAGAACAGAATCCCCTTGTTCCCCCCCCCCCACAGGATTGCAAACTGGAGTCGAAGGGAAACTGAGCCATTGCAAGTGAAAGGACTCGCGGCAGCCAAATCATGAAATGGAAGAACATCCAAGGATGCTAATCATAGCCAAAGAGTTTTTCCAGAAGACAACAGATTATAGCAGTTCCTTTCTGTACACCTGGTTTACTCTGTCCGATAGACAAAAAGAATGGAGAAGCAAAAGAAGCAGCAAAAAAAACAATTTTGGTATATCCAGGTTATTTCAAAACGTGTTGATTGTCGCTGATCGGGAATTGCCAATGTGTTACAAGGCATTTACCTCTAAACAATATTATCATTACAGATATCGGACAAATGCTGCTTTGACCCGGTGACCTGCACCATTCATGCCTGGAAGAGGCTATTGCGCCGTTTGCAAGTGGACTCTCCTTATGCACGGGGCGCTCCCTCTGGAGGATTGTGATTTTTGAAACCGACCTGCGATATGATATGACCATTGCATCACATTGGGAGAGGCTGGGCATTTGCTTTATGGACGATTTATACCAGGAAGGGAATTTTGTTACTATGGAGCAATTTGTGGCAAAGCTGGGGTCAGGATTTGGGCATCTATTTCAGTATTACCGTATTTGTGCTGCCTTTTGTGCCTTCCCGCTGGAACCACGGACCATTGCTCTTTTGCAGTTCCCTGTTAATGCGGGTGGTAATCACAATATTATCTACTCTATATACCGTATTGTTCAACAAGAGGCACAGAGAACTAGGCGGTCATGCAGAGGGAGGTGGGAGGCAGATGTCGGCAACAAAATTGGAAATAAACAATGGGCTAATTTATGCCAGATCATGCGCACTTGTGCTATCAGTACCAGATTCAAACTGGTACGGTTTAAGATCTTGCAGCGGGTATATATTTCTCCTTCTCGACACTTGCTTTTCTCTTGCACCAAAGATGGGAAATGGGAAATGCCTGAGGTGTCGCATGGATGCTGCAATCTTTATACACATGATCTGGACCTGTTCGGGCTATGGCCTATTCTGGAAAAAGGTGGTTCTGACGTTCACCTCTATACTGGGTCATACTCTATCGTGTGAACTGCTGTGCTACATGTTTGGCTGGTTACCAGGCGTACCCAAATGTTACAGAAAACACTGCTTTTGCTGGATATGATTCTGGCACGGCGATGCATACTGTTCAACTGGAAAAGCTCACATCCCCCACATGCCGAGGTTGTAAGGTGGCGATGGCCTGGTGCTGTGATATTGAGCAGGATTATTGCGCAATGATTACTGTTACTGCTAGACCCTGGGATGTGTGGGCCCCATTTCGCTCCTATCTCCAACTAACGATGCAGCAGCTGATGAAAGCGAACCCCTGCCGATACAAGAATGAGTCAAGCAATTGCATCTCAACGTGGACATGTAGCACTTTGGGATTTTGTTGGGGATGTGCACCTCTTTTTGCTTTACTGTCTTTGTTTGCCATGATACAACTCACCTAATACTTGGTTTAATTTGCATTGTTTGACTCTTTTGTATGATGACTTTGCTAATGACCCCCTGATTGACAATGTTTCTGATGCTGTTTGATGTATTGAACTCTACGTTAACCCTAATAAATAATTTTGTTTTTAAAAAACACAATATGTCCAACCCTGGTCAGTGCTGGTGTTTCCCCCTAGCCAATTATGCTAAATGAGTTGGGTGGACTCAGCGGGTTTGTGTGCGTCTGTGTATGTTAATGTTAAAGGTATTTATATAGCGCACCGTCAGAAACAGAGTTGGTACCCAGGCGCTCTGGTGGATCTGTAAACAAGAAGACGGGCGGGTAGGGTTAGTCGAGTGGAGGGGGAGTAGGAGAGTGGGAGAAGTGGTGTGCTGTTGGCGGCTTCAGTTTGGTATACACTGTGCGCTGAGCTTTTGGTGCAAGTATCGGAACGGGTGAGAACTCGTGTGCTGTAGGTGCTGTTTATGTGTGTTTGTTGTTGATGCAGTGTGGTTAAAGTGCATATGATTTGCTGGGCGAGAGATGGTTGTATGAGGTTTTGGGTGGGTTGGGTATGCAGAGATTTGAAGGTTGGGTTAGTGGGATCTGTATACTGGTTCTAATGTACCATTTGAGTTGTATTCCGGTGGGTGAGGTTGTTGCCGATTTCCTTTAATGACCGTCTGACTGTGGTGTGTGATGGTGCAGCGCCCTCCCAATTGTATCCTAATGAGCACTGTATAATGTATTGGGTATGTTTATTTCTCTCCCTCTGGTGTAGGAGCTGAGGTTGGGTACTTGGTATTTCCTTGCTATCTATCGTGACATGATCTATCGTGGCATGGGTCTGTTGGAGCTAGGGTGTGGTTTAGCTGCAGGGTGCTACTGAAGAATCGTCCTAGTACTTCCGTCTTGGTCTGACTGCGTGTTCAGTCTTCAGTGTCCTATGATGGCTATCTCTCGGTTAGTCGTTCGGTATGTCGTGGAATGTCTTCCATAGATTCTTTTTCAGTCAATTGCTTAGTGGGAATTGGGATTTGTGTCTTGGGTATGAATAGCAAGGCTGGAGAAAATTGGGGTCGCTAAGGAACAAGTTACTTACCTGTAACTGTTGTTCTCCAGCATGGGTCTGGCATGGATTCACATGCTCATGAATATTCCCCGTCATCAGGCTGGGAATCCGCGGTAAAGAAAAAATCAGTATCAGTTTCGTTTCTGACCTGTCCTCCTTAGTAGTAACCAATCACTGGTCTCTGGGTCATACTACCCCCCTGCCTCTCCGTAAGCCCCACCCCTGGCAGCCATCCTCAGATTTGGTAGCACGTAAAGTGGCAGTATGACTAAGTGAAGAGCCGCAGAGGGGTAGGAGGGAGGGTTCGAATGTGAATGCATGCCAGACCCATCCTGGAGAACAACAGTTACAGGTACGTAACTTGTTCCTTCTCCAGCATGGGGTCTGGCATGGATTCATATGCTCATGAATATAATACCTAGCAGTACACACATGCACAACCACGGGAGGTGGCAAAGGCTCAACATTAAGCATTACATAAACTCAACATAAAGCAACTCTTACCTCCTCACGAGGCCCACCTTCAGGTGAACAGGTTGCACAGCACTGCTTGGCCGACCCTTGACTCCTCCCTGGAATCCCGGTCGACGCAGTAGAATCTCGTGAAGGTGTGCATCAACCTCCACGTAGCAGCCCTGCAGATATCCAGCAGAGGCACACCAGACAAGAACGCCATGGTAGCAGCAATCGCTCTGGTCGAATGGGCTCTTGGACGGCCGGGCAACGGTCGGTTTGCCAACCGGTGACAGTGCATGATGCAGCCGGAGAGCCATCTGGAAATGGAAGCCTTCGAGAGGGCCTTCCCTTGGTTCACAGGTCGAAAGTTCACAAAAAGCTGTGATGCCTTCCGAAAACTCTTAGTGTGCTCCACGTAGAACTTCAGCGCTCTAGCTACATCCAGCGAGTGCAAAGTCCTCTCGGCCGGCGACGAAGGTGACGGGAAGAAAACTGGTAACACTAAGGGCTCGTTGAGGTGGAAGTCTGACGGCACCTTGGGCATGAAGGAGGGGTGCGTCCTCAGCACCACCCTTGTCTCGTGGAAAGTCAAGTATGGAGGCTTGCAGGATAGGGCCTGGATCTCTCCCACCCATCGTGCGGAGGTGATGGCCACCAGGAACGCTGTTTTCCACGACAGGAACTTCAATGGTGCCGAATGCAGAGGCTCGAATGGTGGCCCCATGAGCCTGGTCAGCACCACGTTGAGCTCACACCCTGGGGCTGGAGCCTTCAACAGCGGGAACGATCAGAACAGTCCTTTCATAAATTCCTTCACCAGGCGATGAGACCACAGGGATGACTGTCCTGCAGTCCTGGTGTATCGGGAAATCGCTGCCAGATGTATCTTGATGGAAGCGTGAGCCAGTCCAGCCTTGGCCAGCTACAGTAGGTACAGTAGCACTTGAGGGGACGTAATCCATAGAGGGTTAATCTTCTGTGCACGGCACCAGACAGAGAACCTCTTCCACTTGTGTCCGTAGCACTTGAGAGTTGAGGACGCCCTGGCCTTTGCAAGAACCTCTCTGCAGTCCGCCGGGATATCGTACCCTCCAAACTCTAGTGCTGCAGGAGCCAGGCCTGCAAGTTCAGCGACTCTGGGTCGTGATGAAGGATGGCACCTCCTTCTCTGGAGAGAAGATCTGCGTCGGTCGACAGTTTGACTGGTGGGGACGCTGACAAGTCCAGAAGGTCCGGGAACCAGATCTGTCTCGGCCACGCCGGTGCGACGAGGATCTTCCTGCACCGGGACCTCTTGAGTTGGTTGACAAGTCGCAGTAGCAACGGCGGGAACGCATACAGGAACAGGCCGTCCTAGGGGAACGAGAAAGCATCGCCCATGCTCTTTTGCTGGGGAAACCTGCTGGCGAACCTCTGGCACTTGGAGTTCATCGCCAACAGGTCGATCTGGGGTTTTCCACATTGTTGGAAGAGTCGATCCACTTGGTCTTGACGTAGTTCCCACTCGTGGCATGAGTGCAGCTCCCTGCTGAGTGAGTCGGTGATGGTGTTCTTTATCCCTGCTAGATGAAAGGGTACCAGAAACACCCCCAGGGCAACGGCCCAATGCCACAGTTCCTGGGCTTCCTTGGATAGGGCTGGGGATATGGTTCCTCCCTGCTTCCGGATGTAGAACATCGTGGTGGGGTTGTCGGTGAAGATCCTCACACCTTGCCCCTGAGGGACGGGAGAAACAACCTGAGGGCCCAGAACACTGCTCGGAGTTCCAGGATGTTGATGTGGAGTGGCCTCTCCTCCGGGAGCCAAAGGCCTCTCGCGTAAAGATCTCCGGTGTGCGCTCCCCACCCTTCCAGGGAGGCATCCGTCGTCACTGTCACCTGGTGTGCTGGGGTCTGAAAGTGCGTGCCTGCCGCAAGATGCGTGCGGGTGACCCACCACCGAATTGCTTGGCGGAAAACTTAGTTGAGCGGGATCTTGTCCTTGAAGCTGCCCGCCGCTTGCATCCAACGGGCGTCGAGGAACTCCTGTAGGGGACGCATCCGAAGCCTGCATAGGCGCACCAGGTAGATGCATGAGGACATCATCGCGAAAAGGGACTTGATGGGCCTCACCCTGGCCACGTCCGTGGCCAGCAGACGTTGCACCTTGCCCAGGATGGCCTTCGTCCTTTCCTCCGACGGCAAGGCCAATCACGCTACTGTATCGAGCCTGGCTCCCAGAAACAGTGCGACCTGCAACGGAACCAGGTGGGATTTGGGGAAGTTGATGGAGTATCCCAGGTCCGTGATCAGCTGGACGGTCTTCGCTGTGTGCTCGACGGCGAGTTCCCTTGTTTTCGCTCGGATGAGCCAATCATCCAGGTAGGGGTAGACGTGGATCCCCTGCAGGCGCTGCTGCGCCGCCACTGGTGCCAGGCACTTGGTGAATACCCTGGGTGCCGACTTCAATCCGAATGAGAGGGCCTTGAATTGGTAGTGCCGTCCTTGGACCACGAACCTGAGAAACTTTCGGTGTCCTTTTAGAATGGGGATGTGAAAGTACGCATCCTCCAAATCCAACGATGATAGGAAGTTGCCCACCTCCAGCTGGCCCAGCACGTGCTGGAGGGTGACCATCCGCAACGTCTGTGCCTTGATGTATTTGTTTAATCGACGCAAGTCCAGGATGGGACGCCATCCTCCTGTCTTCTTTCTGACAAGGAAGTATCTTGAGTACACTCCGGAGCCCCGGAGCCTCTTTGGGACGAGCTTGATGGCTCCATTCATGAGCATCGCCCTTACTTCTAACAGCAGTTGAGGGATGTGGTTTTCCTTCCTGGGCACGGGAGGAATGCGGGGGCACTTTTTTTTTAGAAATTCAAGAGTGTGCCTGCAGCCCAGGGCATCCAGCACCCAACGGTCAGTGGAGATGGACTCCCACATGCTGACGAACTTCGCCAGCCGGCCTCCCACTGGGGTGCTCAGGTGGGGGCTCGACGCTACGGCCGGTTCAGTCTTGCTTGGCAGCGGCCTTGCCGCCTTGGCCTCCCTGGCGACGACGGCGAGATCACCTGACTTGCCTCATCCTCTGTAGGCCTCTTGCGACGAGGAGCGGGCCGGGCGCCGGTACGTCGAGGAGCCACCGCCGAATCCTTCGGAGGTACCTTGCTTGCCTCCGGAGTTCCGAAAGGGCGGCCGTCGTCGTTGCAAAACTCCCAAGGCCCGAGTCGTCTCTGTGTCGGTCTTGATGGCCTGAAGTGACTCATCCACTTTCCAAACAGGTTGTTCCCCGTCGAAGGGCATGTCCAAAACTCTGGTTTGCACGTCCTGGCGGAAATCCGTTTCCTTGAGCCATCCCCGCCGTCGATGGCAAACGCTGTTGTCCAACTGGCGGAAACCGGTGTCGGCAATGTCCATGGACACCGTTATGGCATGGTCCGACGTCACCTCACCTTCCTGTAGGATTGCCAGGGCCTCTGCCCTCTTGTCGTCCGGTAGGAAGTCCAACAGGGGGGAGATCTTGTACCACAAGAAAGACAGATCGGAAACAAAACTGATACTGATTTTTCCTTTACCGAGGATTCCCAGCCTGACGACAGGGAATATTCATGAGCATGTGAATGAACCAGAGTGGTGTTTGTCCAGGTTTATTAAATCAAGTGTTAAAGGAAGTGTGCATAACTCCGTCTCGTCTCCTCCTCGTCCAGGTACTTGGCTGATGTGTGCCTGCATTAATAATATAAGACTGATATGTGTTTATCTCACTCAAATGAGGAGGTGCACTCCTAGTTGGTCTCTTCTTCGTCCCAGTGTTGAGGTAGCATTTTTGGGGGACATTTTGGAGGGAAGAAAAGGACTGACAGCAGCCTACAAAGACTTGAGAGATAGAAATGTCTTCTGGAAAGGGAATGGGGGATAGCATGCCTCACCCAAATACATCCTCTCCCCACTCCCCAACATCCCCTCCACCCAGGTGGTCCTCTCTCGCATATCCATCCCCAGGGTCGGGACCCAAAAGCGATGGCTTTTCCCTGGCCACCTGAGAGGAGGATCAAGGGGGAAAAGAAGTGAGGGCGACCTCAGGTCCTCAAAGAGGCTTGGATTAATTTGTGTGCCATCTGTGACACGTGGCACACTCATGCAGCAAATTGTGCGAGATGGAAGAATCTGCCTGAGCAACGATATTAGCTCAGACAGATTCTCTTTTTATTAATCTCATACCAGCAAAGGGTAGTGCTTTTATTCCTTTGCGTGTGCACTTGGGACTCACAAGTTGTTATATAATTTGTGAATCTGGCCTAAAGCTTTGCGTCATCTGATTAGATGACAAGTATGCCACATGTTTTACAGTGAATAAAACCGGTTGATGGGAAGATTAGTTTACTAAAAACAAAATGCAATATTTTGTTGGACCAAACCAAACAGTTTGCAAACATGTAACAAACTGATATTTTCATGAGATCAGACAAATCCAAGCATGGTGATTTCTTTTGCTAACACTGAACCGAACCGAATCTTCCACCTTTGCTGTGGAAAAAAACATATTTTAAGAAGCAAACACTTTGATAAACTAACACTTCAAAACCGGGAACAGGAGCGGTCTAGACTGTTGCTGACATGTGGAGATTCATCACGCAGCAGAAATCCAAGTCGCGAGACAAGCTGGCCCAGCCATGGTGTAAAGTGTATGCAGGCAAGAAGCCAGGCTTCCCTTCTAGCGGAGGCGCCAGCTTGGAAGGCAAGCAGAAGGAAAGCCAGCCTTGCTCTCATGCCAGAAACTTCCTGCCAGCTTTGGCAAAGCATTAAACGCTGGCTGCAGCGTGCTTTCCCAGCAACAGCGGCTGTTTACTGTGCTTAGGCGACGCACGAGGTGAATGGGGACAGCTCGCAGTAGTTCGAGCTGACAAAAAGAACAGCCAAGAATTACCTTCATGTGGCCGACAAAATTAAATCCTTTTTTGCCCCATTGCAGTTCATAAAGTACCTTTACCAGGATGTCGAAATATGACTTGGAAAAGGCGTGGCTGATATCTCAACAAGTATCCTTTACCATCTTGTAAAAAATAAAATTATTTGAGTGTAAAATGTGCTTTTGCTCTTCTTTGTGAACACTGTATTGCTCATGTGTATTTTAAAGTGTCCTTGATGGTTGAAAGTCTCAAGCTCTGCTCGTAAACTGCCTCCATGCATGACTGCCAATGCCTCAGAGGCTTGTCGGAAGTTTAAAATCTCCTTACAAGCCACCTACATTTTCCTACCCTGAACGCTGATCTAGTTTATACAAAATAGGGTTAACTTAATACTTTTCTTTTTGGAACTATGTTTTTTGATAATGCATTACTTTTTGTCATCGGACACACTGCAATGTCACATGTCTAGATTGTGGACCAGAGTTGTTGAAGAGAATTGTACTTTTTGGGGTTCTCTGGTCCCATTTTATGCTACCTATAAACGTGTTGCACTTTCTTTGCTGGTTTCCTGGATTTTTGACTGATTTTTCTGTGACCAGAGCAACCTCCACTGAGAATTCCCACTGTCTCGAACTCCATTATAATGTATCATTTGGCAGTCCATAGGGCCCCTAAGAGATGATTTTAAACGCCCAACTTCTGTCCCATTCTCTGAGCTTTACCGGGGGTGCAGTCATTTTTAGCATGTTAACCCACTCTCACAGTATGCAGCCATTGCAGTACTCCTATATTTTGAACCACTACTCACAACATTTATTTTTGGTCGTCCCTTTGTCTGTGGGGGCAAAGGGATATGCCTAAAATTGTTTTATGGGCTGATCCAAGCCTCATCCATGAGGGTAAAAAAGGATCTGGCTGGGAATTACTGGGAACATTTTAGGGTCTCTGCTGGATTTGTGCTTTTTTTAAAGATCATTTCAAAGTAAGAGAATTCCTCAGAAATGATATATACTCTCAAACTATTCTTCTGCTATAGTCCAAAAGGAGGGAGGGTGGGGGGGGGGGGGGGTGGTAAGGTGTTATAAAAATACATTGATTTTAAATGGGGGAAACAAGAGGTGCAGTATTGTATGCAAAATCAAGCTATATGACCTTTGAATCCAACCCAAAAATATCTTTCTTGGCTTCATGTGTAGCTTGACAGATATATATATATGCTGGCAGTTCTTTGTAAATTATAATTGGGATTTCTGGTTTTCAGTGGAAACTGATGAACCCTGAAAAAACCCCAGCAAGCGAGAAAGTGCTGGCTCGGGTCAAACCAAAAATACCCTTTTTCAACCCTTCCCAGTGGTGCCTTGGTGTGGCCCAGGATGGCAAAGAAGTTTGGAGGGGTTGAGGGAAGGGGTCAAGGGGTGGCTGGAGAGGGTACTTGTTATACAATCAGAGAATGTCCCAGGTCTCCACCCTCCACCCCCCCACGTATGCCTGCTCCTATTGCTTCGGCTCCTGTCCCCTGACCTTCAAAAACACTGCATATTCTGTTGCATCGCTTTCTTTGTAAATACAAATGAAAAAAATTGATAATGGTTGGGTGGCAATTTTGAGTAATTGTGAACAAAGTTCAAGTATTTTTTTGCGGCTGTGGATGCACATCTCAATTTCCCAAATGCCTCAAGATTGCCCTTGACCACTGACAAATTAGTATTTACAAAAAATGGTATAACAGATTTTTCTGTGTCTTGAATTGTGCTCCAGACCCTCATTTTCTCCTCCCTCAAATGTAGGGTTTTACTAAGACATGCACAGACTACAAAAAAAGGTAAGCCGTCATTTTTTCCTTAAAAAACTATTTGTCAGTGGGCAGGTGCTACTTTCATTGGGTGTGGGTCCCAGACCCAACTTTATTGGTTTATTTCTTGGGGGTCCGGGAAGCTTACTTCCCGAGTTGCCCTGCTTCGCATGTTTGGCTGGCTGAGGGTATCCCACTACTCCATTCTGCCCCTACCAACCATCCTGGTCACTCCTGTACCTTTTAAGGTCTCTCCCAGTAGTCTTTGGTCGCTCTCCGGGTCTTTCCGATTTGGTTTTGGGCTTCTGCAGCCCTCCCGCGACCCCTCGGTTTCTCTGCTTCTGACTACTCCTGGGAAGTCTCGACAGCTTGCTCCTCCAGAGAAGGCTAGACTAGTTATCAAGTCCTTTAGCAAGGGATTCCCCTGGGCTTCCTCCAGTCCTTGGCACTTTGCCATCATACAAAGGTTCCCTTTTTCTCTGGCAAGGCCTCTGACCCACAGCTCCTTCTCCTGTAGCATAATTTCCTTGCTCCTTCAGGGAGGGGGGCTTGACAACACTTCCTGGTTTCCTTCCTCTATTTCCACTACTGTTGGGCCAATAGGAAACCAACTGCTAGACAGCTCACTGCAGTTCCCATAGGTAATCGCTCCACCTCTCCCTCATCATCATTTAACATCACGAGAAGCTGCAGGTGAGTGCACAGGGCCAGCAACCCTTTTGGGCCTGGCTACACCCTATTTTTGCCCTGTGAGACTCAGCGGAGATGAGGCCCGCTCCCCTCGCAGCCCCCAACCTCCATTTCCTTCTTCCCTCCCTCCTCCCAGCCATCCCTCGACCCGTCATTGGCTGATGGAAGCATCCCTGGCTGGTGTAACCAGCGGCGCCTCCCTGCATGCTCTTTAACATCACGAGCAGCTGCAGGTGAGTGTGCAGGGCCAGCGACCCTTCTGGGCCTGGCTATGCCCCATTTTTGCCCTGTGAAACTAGGCGGAGATGAGGCCCGCTCCCCTCGCAGCCCCCAACTTCCATTTCCTTCTTCCCTCCCGCCTACCGGCCACCCCGAGACCCGTGATTGGCTGATGGAGACTCAATACTCACCTTCCCAGGGCAGCCCTCTGCCCAGCAGCCCCTGCGGCTAATAGCCTCGAAGCAAAGGGCGGCTCCTGCATTGGCGGCTCCAAAATGTGTCTGCAGGTGTTTGCAGGGGAAACCTGAGAAGCCAGCAGTTACCAGACACCATCAAAAATCGTAAGTGTGGCATGGGTGGGGTGTAGAGCAATTACTCTACACCAGAAAGCCCCCGCCACTCTACCTTACATTTCCATAACACAGACTGCCATAGACCTAGCCCATGCATACTTAGAAAGGTTTGTGACCACCAGCCCAAATCTCTCCATGACAGTATTGGAAATGTTGCCTTGTATTGCATCCTAACACACTAATCAATTTTAACAAGTGCCACAGCTGTAGGAAATTGAGAACATTAGCCTGAGCCATATCAAGATAGGATTTTAAATGTTAGCATCTGCCACCTAGAATTGAAAGCATTAGCCTGTGCCATATCTAGATAGGATTGGGAATGTTGGCATCTGTCACACTTAGATGGAACTCGAATATTAGCATGTGCCACACTTAGAATTTGAGAACATTAGTCTACGCCATATCTAGACAGGACAGTGATTTCACCAATGTTAGCATGTGCCACACTTAGACAGAACTATGTAGGTCAGCATGTTAAATGTCATATAACCCACTAACCAACATAAACTCAAACTCTTTGCATACTTATATCACTGAAAAACTCACACAACCATCTCTCGCACAATAAGCTGCACACACTTCACCACACCGCAACACATAAGCTGCACCAACAGCGCATGCGGACTGACACCGATCCAATACTTGCAACAAAGCTCTACACCCGGTGTCCACCGAGTTCAAACTGCCAACAGTATAGCCCCCCTCTCACTATCCCACTCCCTCTTCACCTTACTAACCCTTCCCACCTTTTCGTTTACAGATCCGCCAGAGCACCAGGGGACCAATTCCGTTGGTGACAGAGCTCTATATAAGTACCTTTAACATAAGATAACATAACATTAGGGTGGAGTACACCCAAACACAGAACTTTATGAGTCAAAAATAGCATCCAACCAAGATCCTGACCCATCAGCCTTATAAGGAGAGTGGTAGTGAGGACTCATCCATACCATGTTTGCAGAGTGCCTACCACTATCAGAGGACCACCATTTGGACACCAGGTTAAACTGGGTGGCAGGGGCAGACTACATAACAAGGAGGCCAGTAGATCATTTGTGTAGTCAAGGGAGCCTTAGGGCAATCGACCTAAAAATCTATCACAGAAAAGGGAAACCCTGACATGGTGTGAACATTTCAAACAGAGGATATTGAAGCAAAATAATTTAATAGGATTTACATGAAAAACGATATAATCTCAGAAAGTTAAAAACGCAACACCATCAATAAGAAAATTCATCAAAAACATTACATGAAAATGTGGACATACAAACAAAATCACGCCTCACGTTTTACTGCACAGCGTGGTTAACACATCACTCCCAGTTAAAAGTCATCACCAAACTCATACATACACAAAGTTGCTATAAATACAACAAAAAACAGTTGTAACACGATCAAGATATCACTAGGATATCATTACAGGACCATTCATCGGCATCATTTTCATTCATAGAATGAATGCATTGTGTTAATTCGCCTAAGCCAACAAAGCTTGCTTTAAAATGTTCAATCCTTGTTAGTTGCAGATGCAGTTTTGGCTGTTGTGTTGAAATAATTTAGAGACACACCCTTCTTCAAGGCAAATAAAGTGTCTGCACTGAAATGGGGCGTCGTGTTAGCAATCTACTGATAAGACAAAGAATTCAAATTTGCCAGAAATATGCAGCGAAAATAAACGGAATCCTGGTTGTTGGCGGTGACCCTCTGGTAGCCCAAGAAGTGAAACACTTCATTTTGGATTGTACATGGGAGCCTTGTGGAAGCGGGAAGCTCTATGTTTTAGTCGCACATCTTGTTTGGACAATTCGTGACATCTCGGTCTTAGAGATCCTGCGTTCGTAGAGGACGCCAGCAAAACCACACACTGACAATTCCAACCCTGATTGGTATGGGGAGCAGTAGGCAAAGTGGGGGCAGTGGGCCCGCCAGTTCTGAGTTGATCCGAGCTGCCATTATAAAATTATTTCAAACAGTAGAAAAGACCATTCACCCAAACCTGAAGCTCTGGAGTCTCAAGTGCAAAATGATCTCTTAGGAAGATACGCATCATAGGCGTTAGGTCTACTCATTTAGTTGCCGAAAACACACATCAGGTCAAAGTACAAAATACCACTATTTAATGGACAACTATTATTTCCATCGATAATTAATCAGGCTTCAGACAACAATCGGGCGGAATCCTATTACTTTTAGAATTAGCCTCTTATACACGTAATCCTCTACTGGGTCTACAGCATGGTCCGAATTTGAAAGGACAAAAACATACACGCAAATAAAGATTTCTGCATGGTTTCGACATGTTTAATATTATTGGACACCATTCAATTTCTTAGACAGTTGTGTTTCCTTCAAATGCGGTCATTTACTATCCTGGTAAAAGCACGATCAGTTGGCAAAAAGAAGTGCATTGGATTAGAAAAGGTATACTGGTAACACATGGAAAAAAAGCAACAAAGCTGCATCAAAATTCATCTCGATATGCTGGAAGTGATTCTAGAGAACATGAGGAGGAAATGCACTCTTTGTGCCCGGTGCCATGCTGTAGAGTAAACTAGACTTGCTTCTGAGATTTGAACAGAGCAACAAACGGTTTAGAAAAGAGCTAGAGACCACTCTGTTTCATCACTCAGCTGCCCGAGGGCCACTGTAGGCCTCCCGGGAGTCCTTCCCGCGAAGAGCCAAGCGCTATTGTACTACCTGCTATTTCATTCCATCTAAGGCAGTATCCACTCCCACATGGCAATACCTGCCAGATTTAAGCACCACACTCATCAGAAAGGCAACCTGGAAAGTCAACCCATGCTGACAATAGCGCAAAGATGTTTACTAACCCCACTAATGTGCTCACCAGCAAATCCTCTATACGAAGCTGCTGAAGCAACCATTCAGATGCATGATGCAATTTAGACGGAAGAAAGTAGTGATGTGGAAAGTAGTCTGTAGAACCATCAAAAGGAGCTTGAAAGTCCAAAATACAAGTTACTAAAAAGGGCTGGCACAACATGTATTTAACACTCTACCTCAATATTGTGTTAACTAATGCAAGTTATCTCCATCCTGGTAAACAGTCACCAGAGAAAACACAAACGTCTAAGACCCAAACTTGTTTTGTCAAGATATCTACCAAAGCGTACATTTACTGTAGACACTTTTAGGAACCTTAATAAACATATCTGAGGGAAACATAGTGACTTACATTGCAAAAACCTCACACGATCGAAACGAGTTTTGTAGACTTAATCACGGCTGGAATTGCTTATCCTCCCCCCTTTTCTGTCCCCTTTTGTACACTTACATGGTAAACAAAAATAGATACAAATAAACGTACCTGTCGCTTAATCACTTCCAGGTTTTCCTTAGCTTTATTCACCAGCTTCTGCATCTCCTGAACATCAGAAACGCCTCTATTTTCTTTGAAGGCATCTCGGATTCTCCTGATAGCATAGGTCCTAAAAAGACACAATGAGAGCAGATACAGTAATTAATATCTGCTAAATTGGACGCCTAAATACACAGCACCAGTCCTTGTTTGTTAAAAGGTTGGTTTACACATGTATTTGGGTAAATCAATTTATGTAATTAACGAACTACTGACAGTCTTACGGGAATCTCACTCAAATGAACACATTTT
The DNA here is from genome assembly GCF_040938575.1 of Ambystoma mexicanum. Classification (NCBI taxonomy): domain Eukaryota; kingdom Metazoa; phylum Chordata; class Amphibia; order Caudata; family Ambystomatidae; genus Ambystoma; species Ambystoma mexicanum. The sequence goes on from NC_090930.1 coordinate 985,128,480, forward strand.
TAATTTAACATATATCTGCTTTCTGCTAAAGAAAACGGTTTCTCTCATGTATAAGACATCGAGGCATTTCTTTATAGCTGCTCAGGCAGCAATGTTTTCTAAACTTAAGCAGCATAACTTTGAAACTACATTTCCCAAGGAGGTAGGGGAAAACAGCGATTCAACAAACAATTACAGTCATCTCGTGTCTACATTGCCCACAAAAGGGTTCACCCCCACCTCTTTCTTTTCTGGTACCACCTGTGGATAAAACTGAAGCATTCGCCTGACGGCTTATCAGATCCACACGGAGGGACTGATGGAGATAGGAATCTCCGGAAACAAGGGCCGGCAGCTTAAGTGCGGTCGAAAATGATGGGGGAACAAGCCATGTTTTTATTTCTTTTTCTTCTGATATTCACGCTGCTTTTATCGGCTTGTCTTTTGCCCATTAAATATTGGATGGCTGATCACTACATTGTTCTAAACTCTGCAAAGACAGATTTTTTCCGGCATGGACTATTCCCCCTCCTTCTCTACCTGCTTCGGTTTCGTCGCCTCCTTTTCTTCCTATTTCTCTTTTTGCCCATAATCTTTATCTAGACTCTAAGCTTTCATTTTCTTGACATATTTCTTTTCCCTCTCGCTCATGTCGCTTTCATCTATTTAACATTTGTGCGACTAGACCGTTTCTTACTTTTAATGCTGCTTAACCTTTAATCTCTTCTTTCCTTTTTTTCCCGTCATTTTTACTGTTCTTGTACTCTCTGTGGTCTTCCTTCTTCTCAATTGGCTCCTCTCAAATCCATCTTTAACTCTTCTGTTTGTCTCCTTTGTTCTCTTTCACCTCGTTATTTTATGAACTCCTCTCTCCTATCTCTTGAATGGTTGTCTATTCATTCTCGCCTTTAATACAAATGTTCTTCGTATGGTCTTTAAATCTCTTCATAATCTGGCTCCCTCTTATCTTTCATCTCTGGTTCCTTATTATGTGTCTTTGCGAACACTCTGCTCTCAGTCTCTTTTTCTCTTAACTGTTCCACTCCTCAGTCTCGCTTTGGCTCTTTTTCTTTACTCACTCCTTTTCATTGGAACGCGCTGCCTCTTTCCTTGCGTTGTATCTATTCATATTCGTCTTTCCAATCTGCTCTCAAAGCTTATCTTTTGTATCTAACCGCATGATATTGTAAAACATTTTTAATGCACTGTATTGTGACAACTGAACAGCGCTTTTGCGTATAGCGCAGTGCTCCAAATAAGATTTGGAGGTAGGAGTAATTTACTCCCTATTTTTTTAAGTTGGGAGTAAAATGATTTTTTAGGGAGTAAAAACAGAAGTCCAATTTCCAATAGGAGTATTTTATAAGCGGGTAAAAATATATTTGAACTACAAAACGGAAATGTTTTTGGTAATCATTTTTTATCTGCACCTTTATTCAAGCACATTTAAAGATACACGTTTACTTTTTCCGATCAGGCAGTGATAGTAGTTTCTTCCTGTGGTACTACGTGCACTACTGGTCCAAACATATGCAGTGAGATGTGTGGGTGAAAGCAGGGGGGAAAATGTTCTACATGTCTCCTATTTTTTGGTTGTAAGTAGTTTTACTCGCTATTTTTGTTTTTTGGGAGTAAAAGTGGCTGATACACCCCTTATCTGTAGGGCTGATATTGTGCTTAATAAATATTAAAAAAATACAAAATGTTTGACTCAAGTGGCCTAGTACACCCCAAACAAACCAAAAGGATGCCCTCACATAGAGGGGCTAAGTATTTGAAAGCTCAGATCGGCAAGCGACGTGACAAGGAGACAGAGCTTGATACCAAGATGTTCACATTCTTGGGGGAGTCTGGTATAGCCCTTAAGAAGGGTGTAACCCTTTTCCCCTCAAAGAGGTGGGTTTTAGAACGTGAGCACATGTGTACAGTGGGTATAGCCCAGGCTCCTATGGGCTATAACTACACGAACTGGTCCTCAGCGCATGTACTCTGTGAAGAACAGTTCAAATCAAAATAGGATGAGAGGTTTTTTCTATGCCCTTGGGCCGAGCGCCTTTTGGAGAGGTGAGCGGGACCTTCACTGCTGGATGATCGCTTTGCAGTATCCTCATGGGAATTCCCTGATCCCACACCTCTTGGTGAATACCTGTTTGATGCTGCCATGTGTCTCCACAGTGACCTGTGAGCCAATGGGGCTGCACTTCTTTCACCACAGCAGTCTGGGCTGTGTGCCTCTTCAAGGCAGCGCCCTAGAGCACAACACACAGGCACGGCCCGGTACTGAGCTCTGGGCAGCGCTCCCTGAGAATGTGGGAGTGCTACAGGACATCAAGGCCACAGGCCCACCTCTCTCCCTTGGCTGGTCCCATTCCACAGCCATGCCACCGGGACATTCTGGCAACGTGGTCTGGGGTTTGTTCTATGAAGGGCCTCCATAAGGCAATTCTCTGTCCGGGCTGCACCTGGCACATGCCACCCGGGACTTGAACTCTGCCAGCAACCCCCCACACTCCACTGCTCTCTGTGGCCCAAACCACACCACTTACATGGCCCCTGTGTGAGGAAGCTGTGTGTCTGGCCCTCCCTGCACCCCTGCCAAGAGTCTGAGGGGAAAACCCTATGGATACATCTCCTCACGCAGCCCTTGCTACGCTGCCGGAGTACAAGACATCTGAACTCTTTCTTCTAAGGCCTATAGTTTTTATAAAGTGTGCAGTTTAGTTTTTGTATCTCTCTTTTTAATCATTTTTAATGCTGCAGCTGCTTAGATAGGGGTAGTGTTCTTTGATAGGGGTAGATAGATTGAAAGGCACTTTGTAATAAGTAATTGTACTTTTTATAACAAATGGGGATTAAAACACACAAAGTGCTGGTATACTGAAAGCTTTGCCCAGTTACGACGAGGGAAAGGCTGGCGACTAGTCAAGAGGAAACAATCCCTAAAGTGTTCAGTACACTAGGGGTAATCATCATCAACAGTCTTAATTCAGAGATATTACATTTCCATCACAACACATTGCAAATAATTCATTCGAAAAAGAGAATCCAAGAAAGGTGGAAAAACAATCTTAAAAGTGGCACAAATCTCATACAATGAATCCATCCAGCAAAACAATACTCCACTTCGTAAACCAAAAACATAAAAAACAGGCATTATCTAACATATTTGCTACATTCAAAATCATGTTCAGAGAACTTGCAATTTTCAAATAATGCATTGCAACTAATGTCTGCGTAGTGTGTTCCCTTTTGAGATAGAGTAAGATCCATGTACATCTGTAACTTCTATACAAGTGACATAGTAAAGCAAACTGCACAGGTGATTCTAGTTAATTTTTGCAAAAAGGACTTCTATCTGACTCCTCCGCCATTTAACTGTGAATGAAGGTACTTTTAAAACAAGGTACTTTAAAACAAACATGGGCAATGGCAACAATTTGGGCTTTTGTGTAGACATGGGAAAAGCACTTGGCACGCAATGCCGTTATTAACTGGCTATTGATAGTAGTAAGAGCACAATGGTGCGAGTATTTGGGCATCCAATAGCAGTGCCTGGAAAATGCCGGATACTAATACGCAAGCCAAAACTGTAGGCTTTTCCAATGCTTGTTTTTAACCAGACTTCAGTGAAGGACATGCAGAGTGCTTATAAATAGAGTCGCTGAAGGCAGACCTGGTTAAGACATGTTTATTACACAAGCAGCGTGTCTACAGCTCCACTAAAGTCATTAACCCTCAGAAAAATGCTTTGAAAAAACACTGGCAGGCACTTTGAGTGCAAAGTTTGATGGTAAGGATTTATTAAAGTGGGCTCAAAGAGTTCACGTGAGGAGGTGTTTTGGTCGGGGAGCGGTGGAAACTGGATGGTAATGGCCATAGGGAGTGGCATGGCCATGGGCAGTCAATGGGTGGGCAAATAACCAAACACCACTTACAAGCTGTGTGTCCTTCCTCATATAGCATGTCTCCCTATCTGTACTCTAATACAATGGTTTTGGCGTAAAGGAGGTGCTGTAGCGCCACCTAATAGCCCAAACTAAACAGTAGCCTCTTACGAAGGCTTGCAATTATATTAAAAAATAACTGGCCCACAACTATTTTTGCAGGTGAAATATTACACTGCATTCACAGCCGCACAAATCCCATTTACAAATGTGTGTACTCGATCTCCTTAGGCAAACTTCGCTACCTTTACTTTTGTATTTGCCACGGATACTCCTGCACCCAACAGATGTCCAAGACCAATATTGCTTAAACATCTTTAATATGGGTTAGCCATCTCCATTCAATTCCCTCATTGCTGTGCAAAACGCTCTGCTAAAATATAATTCGGTTATTTTGATTTATTTGCAACCAAAACATTAACAGTCTCAACGCTGCTTCATATAAAAGAGGGTGATCAAGGCATGTAACACCTGCGTCAGTTTCTGGCAACAACGTATGGACTGGTCCACCATTCCTCCCGTATTGCATTCTACCGCCTCTCTGGCAAGTAGGCTTCCAGGATGGACTTGTATCATCCCTGCAGCTCGCCTCTACATGCCGCAGGATGATACCCAGCATGCATTTGTCTTTTGTATGCAGAATCTGTCTTCAGCCTGGCATTTATGTCCACATTTTTGAGAGTTTGTTGCTCTTTGTGTTGTTCTCATTTCATTCATCTATCCCCATGCATTACGGTTCCTTGCCCCTCATTGTTGAAGCCAGAATTTCAACAATTCAACATATCCACTATTTCCACTGCCCCAAGTGCACGTTGGCACGCCTGCTCCTTGTGCAAAAGGCTTCTTCTAACCTTGATGTTTTCTTGTGTTTTTTCAATCTGCAATGTCTTAGCCTTCCAGAAACGTGGGTTTCTTCCTTCAATGTGGATACTCCTGCTGCCCTGATTTGCTGCTTCACTTCTTTTTCTCACTTTCACAGTCTATCAGCCGTTGGCGGTGGCACTGGCATCCATTCTTCATGGTCCACCTTACCCCACTCTGTCTCTCTTCGTACTTGCACTTTTTTCAATCTCATTTTGCATCTTTTTCTAAGCCTTAAATGTGGATTCTTATACTCTAAGAAACTAAAGTAACAGAGAATACCAGGTCTATCCAAGCTATATGGTCTAACCTGGAGAGAACCGTTAAATTTATAAAGGCAAACAAAAGACCATAAAGCGGGGTTCTCTGTGTGGTAAGCTCTAGACCAGTGAACACACTTACACAAGAAATATATCATGTAAAAACAAAATATATAAAGTCAATCAATCCAATTTACTTTACTAAATTCATTTTTAAATTTAAATTTTATTATTTAATAATAAATGTTTAGAAAAAGATATACCAATCCAAAGTCATAATATATATCTAAAAATCATCCATCGTGCCAACCTAATAGCACCTCTAAAAAATATATCAGACACTCAAAGTCAGTCTCATACAACACTGTATTACCATCCTCTCCCAGAGAGCATACTGCAAACACACTTCACTCATACTCAAACATTCAAATTCAATTCACCATTATTTCTTTCAATTATAATTGTTGTTTCCTTCAATTATAACAATTCACAGACTACTATAAAACAGTGTACTAAAATACAAACTCCAATACCAACAATATATCGGAGAGTATCACAGTGGAATAACAAAATATTCTACATAATACACAACACTGTGATATAAACTTCTGTCTTTACTACAACATCAAATTCCCCGGCCCAACATGTTTCTTTCTATATATATTCAGTTTCTTTAGAAATTCCTCAGGGGTAAGTGGGTCCAGTATTTTCAGGGGAGTTGGAATAGAGATACGACGTGTGGACAGGACACGGAGCTTACAAGGATGCACCGTTGATTCCCGGCCAGGCACACCCCTGGCTGTACGGATTCAAAATATGGATAACATGGAATGTCCAAGGCCTGAACTCACTGAGAAAACGCAAATCTGTCGAACACAGGCTGGCTCAACTTGAAGCGGACATCGTATGCCTGCAAGAGACTCACCTGCTAACGCCTGACGAAAAGCGATTCAGTCCCCAACGATACCCCAGACGCTACTTCGCCTCGTCGGGCCATAAGAAAAGGGGTGTAGCTATTCTCCCCAGCCGCAATGTTCCCCTAAAGCAAATCACAATTAAGCAAGATCCTGAGGGGAGATACCTACTGCTTAAGGGCCTACTTCTTGAGCTTCCAATCACCATCTGTGTAATATACTCTCCAAACAACAGTAAACACCTTTACAGAAGGGCGCCTGCTGATCGGAGGTGATTTCAACCTTACCTCAGACCCCAACACCGACAAAACTCTGCCTCCATCCAGAGTCAACTTTGTCCGAGCATTGGGAATGGCAGAATTTCTGAGGGAAACTGGCACCGTCAATGCATGGTGGCTCACTAACAACGGGTCATGAGATTATACATTCTTCTAACATGTCCACGGGGGGTTCTCAAGGATAGACGTACTCTTTGTGTCTAGCGCCTTATTCCCATGCATCGAGGACATTCAGATTGTCCTTAAGTAATATCGGATCACGCTCCAGTGATAGCCCGGATGCGAATGGAGGGCCTCCTAGCGCCCCCTCAAAGGCCATGGAAACTGCAGGACTAGGTTTTAACAGACGTAGCATCCAGCCGAGAGCATGCAGACTCACTCAAGAACTACTTCCGGGCAAACACTGCAAAAGGCACCTCTGAAGTCATGGTCTGGGATGCGATGAAGCAGGTAATCCACAGGAAAGCTATCAACTGCACAACAGCATATGAGCATTGCCACCAACTCCAACTCACTAAGCTGGAAGAAGAGGTGGGGAACCGAGAGGCCAGCTTCAAAAAATGCTAGTCAACGAATGCAGGAAGGGACCTCAAAAAAGCAAAGGCAGCACTCGAAATGCACTTGGCAGATGGCCCGGCCCGCGCCCTGGCCTACACGAAGCAATATTACTACCTACACAGCAACAAAGCTAATCAACTACTGTCGCATAAACTCAAAAAACATCACTCCCGGAACAATATACTCATCCTATGCGACCACTGCAGCAACCCTTGCTGCGCAGAAGCAGAAAAAACAGTTCATAATGGAGCACCACAGGGACATCATGTCAGGGGGCAACAACCGACAAAGAAGCACAAACTCGATACCTGCGCACTATCCAGAGAACCCTCCTCCCACCCCAACTGGATGCACTGGAGCTCCCTATCACTACGGACAAAGTCATCGGGACTACCCGCTCCCTAAAGGACACGGCCCCTGGCCCCGATGGACTCTCCAACCAGTTCTATAAAAATGTGTGCATATCTTGGCTCCCCGACCTGGCATTCCTATACAACACTTTTTTCTCGACCGGTAGCCTCACCCCTTCAATGGAGGAATCCCTGACCGTATTGATACTGAAACCTGGGAAAGATCCAGAACTCTGTGCTTCGTACAGGCCTATCACACTGATGAACAATGACGCCAACATTTTCTCCAAGATCCTGGCGCACAGATTAGCGAACATCCTTCCAGAGCTGATCCATCCGGACCAGACGGGATTCATCCGAGGCCTCACCACGGTCTATAACTCCAGGCGCACCTTAAATATCATTGAGTCGACAAACAGAACAGAAGAGCAGATGGCGGTCTTGTCACTTGACGCCCACAAAGCATTCGGCAGGACTGGGGCTTTGCAGAAGAAACCTTGAAGCACTTCGGCTTCGGCCCTAACTTATCGAAATGGGCACTGGCAAATTATCAGCATCCCACCACGTCCATTCGAATGAACGGTGCCAGATCACCCAGAGGCACTCGACAGAGCTGCACCCTATCTCTGCTCATATTTGCCCTATCTATGGAGCCATTCGCCTGCAGAATTTGCCAGAACCCGCAGATCCACAGCCTCAAGGCGAAAGGGGAAACCTTGAAAACAGCCCTTTATGCGGACGATGTCCTGCTGACCCTGACCCAGCCTGAAATCTCCATGAATTCCCTCTGGCAGGAACTGGACAGTTTTAGGGTGGTGTCAGGTTTTAGCATCAACCTGATAAAATCTACAGCCCTGGGAATCAATACCCCACCAGCCCTCCTGAACTCCCTGGCAACCAAGTTCCCCACCTAGCTACCTGGGAATCCAAATTCCGAGTAAACCTGAATGGGCATACAAGCAACATTTTCTGCCAATATTTAAAGAGCTGCAGTCGGATCTGACCCGATGGCAAAAACAGGAAGTGTCCTGGTTGGGGAGACTCACTGCAGTAAAAATGAACTTGGTGCAGAGATTGATTTACCACTGCCTGGCCCTTCCGATTTCAGTAACTAAAGAAGATCTTCAGAAACTTCAATCGCAAATTTTAAAATTTGTCCGGGCGGGGAAAAAGCCAAGGATAGCCAGGTCAGTGATGCTTCGAAGCCCAAGGTCTGGGGGGCTGGGAGGCCCGGAGGTCGAAAGATACTGCCTAGCGGCACAGCTCTCCCCAGCCTTTACGTGGACCAGAATCACCAATCGCCCACTCTGGCTGAACCCTGCCCTTTACAATCGCTGCCCCACATCGAGTGGCCCAGGAATCCCTCCGAGGCTGGGCCCCTCACAGCGCCCAGAAACGCAGTGTAAAACTGGAAGAAAGCGGCCCGACGGTGGAACTGCAGCTCTACAGTGGAACCCCTATCCCCTATCGGGGAGAACACCGATTTCACACTGGGGATCTCTCTGAACAGCTTCGACAGGTGGAAGGTGGGAGGGCTGAGGCGAATTGCAGATTTCTGCGTTAACGGCACACTGCTGACATTTGAAGAATGTAAAACAAAATTCAAAGTCCCAGAGGAGGAGCGGTTTCGCTACACCCAGTTTAGACACTGGCTGTCCCATGACACGATCAAATCGCATGGAAGTAGGGAACTGACAGCGCTTGAACGCACCCAGACAGCGCTCGCACCCAGTGGGAAGATCTCAACCCTTTACAGGCTCCTGGACAGACGACACCCGAACAAGTAGGAAGCTTACATGCTAAGGTGGGAACGGGACATAGGTAGGGAACTGGGAGTAGAGGAGTGAAACCGCATCTGGACAAGACTCCACAAGAGCTGAAAATGTGTCACCAACAAAGAAGGGGCGATCAAAGTGTGCTACAAGTGGTATTTGATGCCAGAGACACTCATCACAAGCAACCTCGCTATTCCACTGCAGTGCTGGAGAGGCTGTGCAGACATTGGCACCTTATTTCACCTGTTGTGGTCCTGCCCGAAAGCTGCAAGATTCTGGAAAGAGGTCCTCGAACAGATCAAATTACTCACCGGCATATCAATCCGGTGGGACCCAGGAATAGTCCTATTAGGAGAAGGCCAATTCCCTGATGACTGGCAGATTGGCAGACCTCTGCTCGCATCTGCTTACAGCAGCAAAAATCTCTATAGCAAGGCTGTGGAAACCCCCCCGACGGCCCAGCGGTTTCCATGTGGTGGACCAAGTTTTGGGACATCGCAGTTGCGAAAAACATATCCGCCCTCCACGCAGGAAATAGAGGCAAATTCTTCACCATCTGGACGCCCTTTTTGGACTACGCACAATTCCCAGGCATGGCACGACAACCGCCTTCCCTACACTGGATGTCCAAGCTTGACTGAAGAGACTCGCACACTCCTGCAAGGGCCATTCGCACCCTTGGGACCGGGCAAGCAGCTCGAAATGCAGCAGTGCAGCAGCCAGCCTATCTGCCCTGACGCACTCGCCCCATAACCACGAGACTGACGGCTTACCCCAGCAGCAGCCTCCACTCATGACAACTCACGGCTTGAAGCTGCCCCCCATGCCCAAGAAGCTCACCTCCTGACCCCTCCCCACCTTTTTTGCACCCACAATGTTATGTTGGACATTTGTTTTTGATTTACGTTTCAGTTGTGAATCGTGCCTTTGTATTATGACGGCTTGAATAATGTACTTAGTTGCATATGTTTGTCATCAAAATCTTAATAAAAAGTCTTGTTGAAAAAAAGAAAGATGTCTAAGAGATTCTATTTTAGTTGAATGGAACAAACATCAGTTCCTTAGTTCCTTAAATGTTTTGGCAAACTACTAGGAGACTTCAAATATATGTGAAAAACAGAACCGCATATACATTCAGGTAAACATTAATATATAGGGCTCGGCAGTTCTACATCTGCTCAAGTAGCAATAATTTCACTGCCCGTACCACTGCATCAATTTCGTGCACAATTCCATATTAAAAGTATCATAATTCAGGTCTTCTGAATGTTTCAAATCAATAAGACATATACAATTATCACAACCCTTAATACAATCCCTTACAGTACTAGATGGACATGAAACAGCAGCTGCTCTAAAGTGTCAAAATATTTTCCTTTAAAAATGTTATTTTCACACAAAAAGTCTAACATTGTACATGCATGCAATAATACAGAGCAAATTCTGATCCCGGGCGAGCTTCGAGGCACACCTAAAACCAATCTCCAAATTCAACCTTCAAGCCTAGTGAAACAATCTAGAGCAAACGAAGGAAGAAACTCAATCCCATACAAGATTGTTGAAACAATTATTTGCTTGTAGGCAAAAATGATCAGGTGTAAAGAAAATACACAATAATCTCTATCAAACTTCTTTAGCTTTGGCAATAAAGGACAAACTTTATTAGATACCCTCACCTGGGCCTTCACTTCAGAAACGTGGGTATGCACCTAAAGAGTTCTCTACTAATGGGACCTTATTTTTTATTTTTTTAATTTTTTTTATTTACTCGTGTATAATCATAAGAGACAATGATTTTTACAAGGATGATCAGAATCCGGGCTAGCCGCGTGTGCTTCTGCTTTCGTGTGAGTACGCCAGCTCGCACATTCCGTTGCAAGAAGTTAGGGTCCTTTACGGGTTGACCGGACTGGTCAGGCTCAGAAGAACTGAATGCGACTGTGGGTCCGAAGGTCAGACCTTGCTACACCAGAGGAGGTGCTGTCTGTCTCAGTGAGAGGCCGTGTTTTCGCCTGCCTAGTGAGAAGATTCTATGGCCTTTATTTTTGTGAAGGCAACTTCCAGTAGTTTGCATGCCGCTACAGCCCAGCGTGTTTTTTCACCCGAGATGAGACGGCACCACCACGTGTCTTCCTCCACCAACACAGAATTGACCCATAAGGGTTCCAAATAGGCTACACGTTCTGCGTTGAGAGTGTGGCAGTTTAGCAGAAGATGGCGAATTGTCTCGATTGCGTCGTCGGATTGACATAATCTGCATGTGGTTGCCGCGGCCAGGCTTCTTATCGCCATAATTTCTCTGGTGTGGAGCAAGTTAAGCCTTGCTCTTAGGAAGTATGTTCGAAGATTTCTGTTTGGAAATTTTACACAGTAGGCCAGTGGGCAGTTGAGCCGGTTGAATGACGGTGGCAGATGCTTTAAGAATTTGATCGCTCTGGTTTGGTCGGCTGTGGTGATCCAATCTTGATTTTTCAATTTTTGAGACACTCTTTGTGGGTTGGTTTTCAGGTCCTCTGTAGAACATGCCACTTGTTCCAGATTGTTTGCTTGGCAGGCGATCCACTTCTTGATCTCCGAGCATTTAGTTGATTCCAGTTCTTTGTTAATGATGTTAAAGATTGGAAGACCGCCTTGAATAAGGGTCTTTCTGAAGATAGCCATGGAGGCAAGGCTGACCGTTGCACCCAGCAAGAGTAGGCCCAGGTCTCTTCTGATGGCTGCGATCGGGATGGAATTCGGAAGACCCAAAGTTGTCTTCCAGATGTAGCCTTCCAGCTTAGGCCATATTGAACTAGGCATGTTAATGGTGGCGTCCATGCCATAGGTTAGTGCAGGGACTACTTTGCCTTTGTAGAAATTGATGACGGGCGTCCAAGAGAATTTGCCGAATTTGCGGTCAATCATCTTCATTTGCGAGGTTAGGTTTTTTACTTTCTCCCAGAGATGCAGTTGCATTTTTGTCTCCTTTGGAGAACCGTCGATGTAGACTCCCAAGTATTTGAAATGTGGGACGACTTCAATGCTGCAATTATTCACTGACCATGAATGCGCTGATTTCTTCGGCTGACGCTTCTTGGCCAGTATCATGATTTTTGTCTTACTGTTGTTTATTGTAAGGTTATTGACGGCCATGTACTCTGCCAGGTTATCTAGCTGGCGTTGAAGGCCTATTTGTGTCTGGTCTAGAAGGATCATGTCGTCCGCATAGAGAATACGGGACAGGACGGTGTTACCCAGCTTCGGAGGAAAGCTGCGGACCGTCACTTCAGATTTTTGGAAGTCTCCCAGGAAAGCAACAAAGAGGGCCGGCGCCAGCGGGCATCCTTGTTTCACTCCTCTTTCTGATGGAATTTCTTTGGTGAGAGAGCCTTGGTTGTTCAAGCGGACACGTAGGGATGTCTTCGAGTGGAGAGCTATGATCGGTTGGAGGATTTCGTCTGGGCAGCTCCATCCTTGAAGCTTTTTCCATAGGCGCGTTCTATCGACTCTGTCGAAGGCCTGTGACAGGTCTATAAAAGCTTCATAGACAGTTAGAGCGCCCTGCTTTATCTTAGCCTTTAGAATGCTGAGGATGAGGATGTTGACTGCTGTCCCGCCGTTCTTCTTAAAGCCCATCTGGAATTGATCTTCGCATGGGGCGGATTTGGCCCATCGACGAAAGTGGTCGAGGAGGAGAGTGGCAAACAGTTTGCCCATGATGTCAAGTAGGGCTATAGTCTGCTTCCCTTTTTGAAGATCGGAATCAGGGTGGCTTCTGTCCACGACGATGGTATCATTCTGCTGATTCTACAGTGTGTAAACAGAAGACTGATAAACTCTGTCCACTCATCGATGTTTTTTTTTAGGTCAATGTTCGTGAGCCCGTCAGGTCCCGGAGCTCTGGATGATTTAAGCTTCTGAATCCCCTCGTAGATGTCAGCTTTCGTGGAAAGATCAACCCAGGGGGTCCTGTTGAATTCCGGCTCTTGGGTCATGTTCAAAGCAGGAGTAGCGAAGAACTTTGTGAAGAAGTGTACCCAGGAGGCTGCCAGAACCGAGTTGATCATGTTTTCCCGGGTGTTGCCTTGCACGGTGTTGATCAGGGCCCAGAAGACGGCAGATTTTTTTGACGCCAGTGTTCTCATCATGGTTTCTGCGTCGTTTTGGTACATAGTGGCTCTTCGCAATCTTATCCATGCTTTGTAGGTTTTGTTTTCTTTTGCCCAAAGTGCCCATGCCGATATGGTATTTTCAGCTTTTGCAGTACGTTTCAATTTCCTCAGAGCCTTTTTGTTATCCGCTATGAGTTTGTCGTAGGTGTGGTTGAAATGGGACCTTATTCAAAAGCCAAGTGTAATTGGACAATAGAGAACTTCGCCTTGAAAATGTCATCACAGACTATTTTTTATGCTAAAGTTTAGATAATTATGCAAAGTATATAACTGTATTGCATTCAGATTTTGCTGAAGTCCTATGGGATCTCAGCAATAAGAATAAGATCATTTGTACACGCTAGGCAAGACATTGGGGTCATATCAACTTTCTGTGGAAAAATCCCAACATTTTAAATTGCCTGCAGCAAAACAGGCATAAACAAATTAAATAAGCAGTAAGCAAGTGTGCACCCTGCTTAAGCCCCTTTTTTTCAGTGGAAAAAAACAACCATTAGCATTCAATCTAATATGAGTAATTGATAGGGCTCCTGGCTAAACCCTGATCTACCCAGGTAGGTCAAAAAAGTAACAAAAGATCACGGTGACCAATCAAAGCGAACACACTTCAGTATTCATTCAATTTATACAATGAATGCCATTCTTTTGAGGTTGGGTAAATACATTTTAGTTTTAACCAAATGTTTCAGTACATACATTCGTAGTGAGACGAAGTTTCAAAAGGACAAAAAATAGTGAGAATACAATGCCATTATATAATAAAGTAACATTTCAGTCCATGCATTTTGACCTGGACAAGTATCTAAAAAACAACAACAGGGTCCCATATAACATTCTGAGATCAGGTGATCTATTTAAACAAGAACAACATTAGTGTAAACCAAATTACAGTAGTGACAGTGGTCACACTAAACACAGAGGGATGTCGACACGGCGGCCAATTGATAGCTGACCTATTGTGCTGAAAAATGGACGGCCTTCATCAGAACAAAAAAGGGGAGTTCAGTGATGGGGTCCACTGTTTCTCTAGTGTTTTCATAGTTTCACACTGTGTTAACGTATTACCGTTTGTGGTTATCGGTGGATGAGAAGCTATGGTGTTAGACTTTCTTGCTCCCGGAGTCTGCACTATGGTTACCATTGGGCAGGATGTTTTGTCGGTCCCCTTCAAGAAGTATGGTCGGGTGCAGTGCATACACTGCTGGGCTGGAGCTTTGCGTATCATGATTCACTTCCGTGATTAGAGTTCCAAGCCGCTGCCGGCAAGGAAAGCAGTCCACGTGTGTTTTCCGCGGCGAGGCTCCGCTTGCTGCTGTTTTGAAAACAAGTCTATACTCACTTTATCAAAAGCAGCTGCAAAATCCATGACTTATAATAGAATGGGCCTCATTACGAGGCTTGCGCTGACGGAATGAAGGGGGCCGGTATGGGATGGGCCCCCTTCATTCCGTCAGGGCTGGTTACAAACTTCCCATTGCGGGACCCGGAGGGGAAGAGGGAGGTAACAACGGGACACTTATTATGTGCCCGTTGTTACCTCCATCCCCATTCCCATTGAGCCCTATGGGGTCTCAAATGGGAATGGGGAATGGTTCCTGCAAGGAGGATTTACCGGGTAAATCCCCATTGCAGGAACCCGGAAAAGGAGCCCGGTTTTTTGAGGTAGCCATGGAGTTAATAGCTCCATGGCTACCTCAATAGCTCCGAGTGGGACGGGTATGCCCAGACGTGGGTCCCGTGCCTGCTGGGCCTAGAGACCCAAGCTACTCCTCACTGATGAGCCCCAACAAGGGTGAAACATGTTTGGGGATGCTTGTGGTCTCGTGCAGAAGGGATGTGACCTAGCAGTTCGGGCTGGACTTTCCCTTTTGGGGTGGGGCCAAGCCTGATTTGCATATGGTCTTTCCCCTTCTGTAATGGCTTGGCAGGCGAAGAACGATGGTCTGGAGGGTTGCCCCGAGCAATGCCAGTGGTTAAGATTCAGTCTAAACCTTCCAGCCATCACCTCTTTGTTTTTGCTTTGTCTGGATGATGCCACGATTATTCCCAATGTACTTTTGTGGTCTTGTCACTTTGTCTTCAACACTTTTAACCACACCACAGTACTTCAATGACTTCCACCTGGTCCACTCACATGCCAGGTCAACAACTACAAGGTCTCTTGCCATGTTGTACTCTCCTGCCATAATGAAACTACTACTTCTACAAGTACTCTGTGATACAGTTTTACTTCACACAATTTATAAAGTCTTTTGACTTTCCACAACGTCAATTTTGACTACTTCTTCTAGGAAAACAGACACGTTGGTGCTGTATGTTGCACCCTTTCGATTGCCGCATGAAATGCAGGCTATGCTCCTCTCCTCCTAAATACCTTCTGCTAGAAGGGAAGCCTTCCTGACACTCTTTTCCCACTCTTGAATTAATCAAATGCTGATAATGGTTTCCGCTCACTCTTGCTCTTCTTTGGCTTAGGCAATGCTGGTTTAGGACAGTTCCCCCTATTGCTTCTTTCTCCCTCTGACAATAGGGTAGGTATATATGCAACTTGGTTCTCAATTACCCTCCCTTGGCATTGGCAATGTTGGTTCACTTTATTTTGCTTTGCTATTGCCCTCTTTTGGCTTTGGCCATAAGCCTGACATTCCAAAACCCCATAACACTCTGCTGGCCTTTTTGCCACATTCTTATGTTGCCACTTTCTCTCCTTATCAGTTTGCTATTCAAAATAATTAGTCTTCTGCTTTATATCAGTTCGATAGTCAAAATACTTCTGTTTCTGCCACTTTGCTCTGTTTACATGAGTTTGGCATTCACAGTACCTGGATTTGGCCAGCGATCGATCACAGAGTGCTCCGGGGTCACAGTATGTTAGTGAGCTCACCGGGTTTGGCGTGTGTGTCCCCTCGCTCCGCTGCCAACCGCTTGTGTCGCTACCTTTGGGTCTTCTGGTTCTTTTTTCCTGCTCGACACAGCAAACTGCTCTTGTCCATTATCTCTGGCCTGCACCAGTTGGAAAAGGAGCATACCTCACAAATGATTAGTAGCATTCAGGGTGCTAGGGTGAGGCACGGATTGTATTGGCTTTACAGCCTGGATAAGCTCGACCCTGACTGTGAAGCTAAACAGGGACAGGCTTGGTTGGTTTGCGGATGGGAGACTGCCGGGGAAATACCAAGCTTAGTGATTGTTGCACATGGATTGTGTTTATACATTTTAATTTAATCACGGCTAGCTTGAGAGACCCACAAGAGAGTGGGTTTACAAGCGGCAGGGTGGAGGTTTCAGTAAAATCAATCAAAAATATTATGATTTAAAAATGTTGGCCAGAATAAAAAATACTAACATGATGTCTCCCATCCATAATCCAACCGAAGGCAATACAGCTTAGCTTCACAGGGCAGGGTCTGCAAATGATTAGTATCATTCAGGGTGCCAGTATGAAGCACTAATTGTATTGGGCCTTGCAGCCTGGATGGGTTCGACCCTGCTGCACCGTGAAGCTAAGAAGGATCAGCCTTGGTTGGTTTGTGGATGGAAAGCATGAGACATGCACTGGTTTTGTGACAAGGGGCGTAAGCTTCTAATGTCTGGTTTAGGGGCAGTCTTAAGATTTACCACCATGAGGGCACTTGAACTTGGGCATCAACGGATAAGATTAACACAAAATTTCGGCTTCCAATGTGTGATTTTTGCATGTGTAAATGTGAGAAAATCGAAGGTAACACGCAGTGCCAGATTATCCATTAGGCCAAGTAGGCACCGGCCTATGGGCCCCAATCCTTTTAGGGTCCCCGTAACAACAGACCAAAATAAAGCGGTGCAGAAAATTAAAAACGCATTAGGAGATAATTTGGGAGGGGTGGGCCGAACATTTTGACTGCCTAGGGGCCTCCACAGGGGTTAATCCGGCACTGGTAAAACGCAGAGAGAAACGTTTTTCGGAACAATTGAAATATGCTAAAAAA
The DNA here is from genome assembly GCF_040938575.1 of Ambystoma mexicanum. Taxonomy (NCBI): domain Eukaryota; kingdom Metazoa; phylum Chordata; class Amphibia; order Caudata; family Ambystomatidae; genus Ambystoma; species Ambystoma mexicanum. Next base: position 985,145,518 of record NC_090930.1, read on the forward strand.
TACATGCCCTATCCACTGGGCCAATAACATTTCTGAGCGAAGGTCCCCTTCAAACTTCAACACAAAAAGGGATTACACTGTCAGGGTGGATAGTTCACAAATAAAGTGCTAGCCTCTGACATAGGTACAACATATACTTCTCAAATTAAAATCCTACAAAGGGGCCAATTTAGCTGTTCATGCGTCCGTGGTCAACAAAGTGAGTAGCCGAAAGCACTGCAATAAAAACACCTGCTATTATAGTACTGAGAAGCGTGAGGAATCCAGAATGTAGTGCTATATAAGAACACACAAGACGAAAATGCAACAGAGCTGGCAGGTGCCAGGTTTGGTGGGGTAGTGAAGAACACAAAACTCGCTGGTAATGTAAGTGGCAGTGGAATCCACACACAATCAAAAGACTGGTCCTACAAAAAGTAAGGTGGAGAGACGGCTAAATCCGACAAACAGTGCTATGAAGAACGTTGTTTACGTGGTTGCAGCACACACGTTTAACAGTCTTCACAGAGAAGATGTATCCGTGCGTTCGGACAAAACAGAAAAATCAAGCGAGTTTTTTTAATGGTTAGCAGCACACTATGGTTCTGGCTAAGTGACATTAATATCCACTAATACATTCTTTTGAACCGTTTGACTCATTAGGTGGCCCACAAAAACTAGTTGCAGGATAAAAGCACCATCACGGATCAACAAATACAATAGGTGCCTTGAAGTAATTAAAATGTAGATACAGCATATGCTGGAACAAAAACAGATGCTTTATTTACTGTGTAGCATAGACTGGTATCTATGCGTGCAAGACTACGCAGAATGTGGGTCTGCATGGTCTGAATGTATACATCTGGACCTTATAAGGTGTCTAGTAATTCAGAGTGCAATGTTATGACAGAGATGAGAGCCTCAGTAGCTGAACTTGTGGAGTGGCCTTTCCCTTTCCCTGAGGAAGTTCCCGACCTGATTTGTAAACTAAGAGGAACTAAAAGTGTTGGGCTATCACATGTCAAACGATAGGTGATCAGCACTATTTTTTAGTAAGAGACACGAATTTCAGTTGATGCTCTAAATAGGCAATGATCTCACATCATGACAGAGATGCATGATTAATTTACCAGTTTGATATTGGGTTTTGTGCAAGGGAGTCTTTGAATTTATAATATATATGTGATGTTGCACTGTTGTGTTTGTCGCTGTTTAAACACATAATATAGACTTTATGCAATGGAAAAATGTATATATGTTAAATACTGTACATGCATTTGTCACTGTGGTATACCGATATAAGTCACCAATGGTAAAATACAATGCCATGTTGATTTAAATAAAAAATAAAAAATGAATTTTTATACTGATGGTCGAACACCTAGAGGAGTAATCATTGCATGAATGGGCCTTGTAGTATAAGATATTGTTGTTGTCTAGGGATGGCCTGTTCATGTTTGACCCTAGATTCCCTTTTTATAAGTACCTGGCAAGGGACAATCAATTTGCAACAAGCAATCTGATTGGCCCTCACCCGGTCGTTAACAGCCCGACAAAGCCTTAGTAACAAAGCCGGTAACAGCTGCGTCCTGACCATCATGGAAAGGAAGAAGGGACTGCCCCTTCACGCCTGGCAGCCATCTTCTTTGTTTACTTTTGTTTCCCCTTTTTGAATGGCTGCCATGGAAAGGGTGAAGGGACTAATTATATTCCTTCACCCCGTTCCGTGGCGGACATTTTATTTCGGGTTTTTTTCAGCTGCGATACACTGAAGCCGTTTCGCAACTGGAAAAAAAACACAAGCCTGGATACCAACTTCTTCCTTGGACAGTGGTGCAAAACCATGTCTCTAAACTAGAACTACTTTAGCAATAATTCCTGTGCTTGGAGTGGGCATTACTTGAAGCGATAATGCCTGCCCAGCTCTGGGCTTATTGCTTAAGTTGTTCTAGTTTAGGGAAATTGTTTTGAACCACTGTCCACAGAAGGAGAAGTTGGTAACCAACCCTGGGCAGCTTGATGGTCAAATAACTTGAGCATGTCAGGCCTGAAAGTCTCACTTATCCAGTGGCGTGGGAAGAGGCATTGGAAAAGTGTTGTTCTTAGTGAATTAAATTATAGGTATCATATCCTCACCATAGGTGTTGTTTACAAACTCAGGAGTCGTGTGGACCTGCTTCGTTGAACCAATAGAAACTGAACTATGTTTTGAGGATATTAACTCAAGTGGAACCTTTTTTATTTTGTAATTATTTTTTTCAGCAGGCTCCTTGCATTTGGGCATTGTTGGGAAGTGGGGCATCAAAGGGGATTGCATTCATATCAATGGTAACGTGGACAAGACTAGGACCCACTACTTGGCTTGTTCAATGACTTTTTAAAACATGAGTGGCGTGCTCCCTACCAGCCCGGTGATGTATTGTTTGACAAAATGAACAGGTATTGGTATAAAGCTCCAGGCACAACAGAGACCGGAATCTTGCACTTGCAAGCCTTGTACCCCCAAGTTCTTCGTGACAACATATTCACAAGCCACACACAAAATGGCATGGGCTGATGGCATCTGTGTGCGCACAAGAAAGAAGAAAGTCATATAAGGGGGGTTTGCATAGGTGCACAAGGGATGTCACTTTCAGTTCCAGAGGGCGCCTAGAACTTGTGACACAGCCAGGCCCTAGACGTTCTGCCAGTGGCCACTAGTGGCTATTAACAGATGTCTGAGTTCAGTCTGCACCCGAAATCTATTTTAAGATATGAGGAATCGGCGAGAAGACGCTGATCAGAATTAATAGTGAAGGGATATAAAAGATATCTGGTCGGAATATTTAGGGGAAAATGTCGCTGGATGATTTTTTTCGCTAGCAATAATGACATTGAAGCAGCAGTACATGTTTTCTTGCTGTTCCACCATCAAATGATACTGAGCAGCTCTCACAGTTGCATGACTCCCATCAGACAACCGACATCTTTCTGTGCAGGCTCATGAATATTACATTCATTTCAATCCGAGGCACTCTGATGGCCACGGTGTGCCACCCTGCTGCCGTGCACTGCCAGATGGAGTCTGCTTTTAATTAGGGCCCGTTCACCTATACTGTGACAAGCTGGTGCAGCGTTAATAGAACGGATTAAATATGTCCGCTCGCTCACATTTGCAGCTGCCGCCTCGAATATTGCGCGCGCTGCTGCGAGAGAAGGAAAAGAGTGGGGAACGTGGGTACGGGGATGGAAGTTCCTGAGGGAAATTGGTTTTCAGTTTGGCATGGAAACACAGGCACGCGCACCACTACCACCCCCAGAGAAAAAGACACGCGAAACACAAACCAACGCTTACGCCTAGACGAGCACCATCCCCCACCACATTGATTCATTCACCGGACGGCGAGACGCCAGACGCCACAAACAAATGGATACCCACTTTACCCAGAAATGACCCCTCCCAGCAACACACCTAGTCCTAGACAAATACCACATTCCACTCCTCCACCCGCACACACTCAGACAAAAAAATAAGACAGCACGTGTGCCCTGTGCATTGGATGTATGGCTTTGCAGTGTTGATCTACTGCCTTCAGTCTTGTAAATATGTGAACTAAAGGATTGTGTTCATCGACGGGATGATTGTGCAAGAAGAAAGCAAGCAGTTACAATTTAAAGAATCTACTTATTTTGATTTTCAAAGATCTCCTTGCTTTGATTGTGTTACGCTGCAAAAACACAACTTCTTCAGCAAGGGAAGAAAGCCATGCAGTGACATCACCTGGCGAGTCAAACACGTTGGATCACGATACCACTCAAGGCACGTGTCAGGTGAAGCCCTTTTTTGTGTCTCGCAGAGCACCACGGATTACATAACATATGCGGGTGGGTAGGTAACTACCACAGACCCACAGTCCTGAGTATGGAAGATGCTAGAAAGCAGGCGACACCAAAACGACAATGGCTGACGGACCTCATACCAAAACACGTTGTTGCTTTTGGTCCACCACCTCCAGTCTCCCACGGTGATTTTAGGGTGGCTGAGGGGACAACACACGTTGCTCAGCACCATTCTTAGCTCCTTAAAGAGACGGCCTTGCTTTAGGATTGGAATGGACCTTTGTTTCGTGGTGTGATGAACCAGGGAAAGAAGCACAGTATTTTATTTAGTTTGTGAGAATATAATTTCTCAACGCTTTCACACAATAATGGCTTTTGGATGCTTTGGTACGTACACTAGGTTTCCCAGAATGCAGTGTGAGGGCCAAAATTGAATACTCATACCCTTTACTCGCCTGTGTCACTGTACACGCACTTTGCTTCTTTCATAGCGTTCCAGTGTCTAACACCTTTCCCGCCTCTTACACAGACTCTCACTCTGGAGACTGGACAATTCTCTCCAGCATCAGCATTTTTCAGGTGGTGCATTTCCTGGTGGTGTTTCCAGCGTCCTTTGTTCCTTGGGCTATGCTGGATCCTGAGCTCCCTGTATTCTCTCGTCACTGGTTCCTGGGCCTGACCCCTCCTGCAGGCTTCACATGGCACCCTCCAGGATTCCAAAAGTCTCCAACAACCTAGGTTCTTTGGTACAGCATTGCACCTGCATCCAGCCCAACACAAACTCAAAGTGCCCCCTGCTCACATCACTCTTTGGTCCATCTCTTCTCCAGGCTTCAACAACTACTTCTCAATTTTGCCTCTTCTATGTCCCCTCAGCATCTCCCACCCGTCTGTCTCCCCCCATCTTCATATCTCTCCTACTTTCACCGGATTGGTCTATTGATATTAAGCAACACCTCATCACCTGGCATTCTCCATCAACTCTCGACACATCTTGAGAAGGAAGGTTATAACGTCTCAGGCCACCATCTTTGATCACCTTGTAATATCCCACTGGAGCAGTTTCGTAAGAGGTCAGCGTTCTCTGCTCTCCTGATTTACAAAGAGTGACTGGTTGGGTTTCTGCATCTACCATGCAACACAGAGAAGTCCGTTATATGGATTGATTTGCAGGGATTGCACCTGGTCTTTGAAGGTGCAGAAATACTGGACCGAATGGACCAGTAATATCCAGCCACATTGTTGAATATTCACTCCAAGAGGCACAGACAGACGCCGTAAGGCAAAGTCCCCTTCTCTAATCAGAAACATTCATCACCTCTTTCAACCAACTTATTAGCCTGTTACCCCATCAGACATAAACCATGGCAGACACTATCAGCCCTAATCAGTTTCAGTTCCTTCATAAAGCAGTGCTGTGGAATCATCACCTAATCAGAGACAGCTGTCCCAAGCAGGCTCAATTACCGTATCAGACAAAGTCATCCTGATCAGGGGGTTAGACAGTCGCAAAGGAGAGGCAGAGGAAAGGCTATGAAGGTGAGTGAATGAGTGAGCAATGACATGATAGTGTAATGGAGGAGATACACACACACAGCCATGATCAGAGGGCATGGAAGACCAACATAATGGATACTACACACAAGGTGGAAGGAAATTATAGAGGAAAGCCAAAGTGGTAAATGAGACCCTGCAAGCACTGGTTGGGTTAGATCGAGAAAGGGAAAGATCAGCACAATGAAAAGCAAAAGAAATAAATGAACAGGAAGATGAGGGAGAGAAAAAGACGGGAAATACCTGATGGAAAAGGAAGAAAAGTCCTCTGTTGTGTCATGGAAGGAGTCGACATGAAGGAGCTTCCAGGGTTCTCCCCATGGCAAGATGGCTCCCTGAAGCTCTCTGCAGTTCCCCTTCTCTACTTTCTATACATACCAGAGGTCTGAGTGTTGATGGTGTGTGCTGCCTTTAAATATCTCAGAAATAGTGCTACTGAAAAGCCAGTACTGGCACTTTTCCAGATTTTGCAGCATTGTGAGAAGTAGAATATTACAAATATAGCCCCCGCCCTTTGCTAAAAAAAAAAAATCAAGCACCCTTCCTATTAACCTCCATCTTCAGACAGCCTGCTTTGAGGGCTCTCAATTCCAACTTTTTCGTTTGCTTTTGCCATTTTAATACCAGTCATTAACTAACTTTTTATACTCAACAGAAATGTTGCATCCAGTTTCGGTCAATCTGCATCCAACTTCAATGAAGGCATTTTAATATTGAATCTCAGTCCCGAGCATGTCGAGGTCTCATTCTGATTTAATTGTTCTTTCCAAGCCCTTTGCTCATCTTAATTGAATGCTTTATATGGCTTTTGTGACTTCGTTGCTGGACTTTTTCCGATCTATCCCAGTTGTTGGCCAAGCATATCGGGGACATCGAACATCAGGGTGTAAAATAGCCACTATTAAACTTGCAGAAACGTTATCCTAAATCACCACCAAAATATCTGGCCCGTAACAGAATGTTGTCATTGCAACCTCTTCCGCATGATCATTAATTTTGTTCCTCTCCGACGTTATATCCGCCTCTGAAATGTGCCAGATAGTTGGACAGTAGAGTTTCACCCAGAAATCTAAAACTCTTAACTGTAGCCACACCAACATCATATTGGAGTACTCCAGGTTGGTTTCGTAGTCTAGCATTGTTGACAGCTACGAACACCACAGAAGGCTCCTTCGGCAATTAATAGAATTAAATCTCCGACTCCACTCTTAATTTATATTACCAGACTGAAGTACGCCAAACCAAACGTCTAGAATCTTCTTCTAAATGGAAGTTGTAAAATTCAGGCATATTCTTGATCCCCAAACATAAATTGGGCGCATGCATGACCTTAGTTTCAATACAAATATATTCAAATATATCCATTAAAACATTTCCGGTTACTAATTGTAGAATTAGGCAAAATACTTATAAAGTTAGATACAATTAAACTATGCATTTATAACGCTAGCAACATTTGCCTCATCTTCCAGGCACCAGCAAGATGAGATGATACGACTTTTAGTAGTACCTTTCCATTTTCAAACATGTTATGCATCTTTGTTATCTATCTTAAGCCACTGCTCTCTAGACCTTCTATGAAGCAGGCAGAGAAATAAAACGTGGATTAGTCTCATCATGCACTAACATTATTGACATTTGCGTGATGAACCCCTTTCCAAGCAGCTGTAAAAGCCTGCAAAGTTAGAATGCCTAAACGCAACTTTAAAAGAAAAGTCCTTGCCCCAGTTGGTTGAAGGGTATCAAAGTAGTCTTCAACCTTATGGGTCTTTTAACCTGCAAGTATTATGATGATAAACTGGTCCGATACCCACATTCCAAAATGTTATACACAGAGCACTCTTTGTACACTTCTTTGATTATAGTTTTTGCACATGAGCTATAGCTATGTGGATTGAGCAAGAGTTTAGACAGGTGGAGTTTCTCTCGCATACGTTTCACATAGCAGAATCATGGTAATATGATGGCAAGAGATCTTGCAAGGTTTCGTGATAAACCAAGAATTCCTCACCATTCAAAATGTTAACCCAATGGGCCTCATTACGAGTCACCCGGTATGGAAATAACGGTGGCGGTAAACCCACTGCCACCGTTATTTCCATACCGGGTGATCTCGATTCCTGCAGGCGGAGGTGTCATTCCCGCCAGGTCTGACCTGGCGGGTTTAACACCTCCCGCCTGCAGGCAGACGTGGAAACACCAGCACCATCACGAGATGGTGCCGGTGTTTCCATGGTCCCCATTGAGTCCTATAGGACTCAATGGGAATGGGGATTTACCAAATTCCACCTCCGGAATTCCCGGGTCACCGGGGTTGTAATGCCCCGGTAATTCCAGGAATCACGGAGGCGGAATGGTAATACGAGTCCGGCGGTAACCAAGCCGGAAAAACCGGCAGATTACTGCCAGACTCGTAATGAGGCCCAATATATTAAAGGCTTCATCATCACAGCATAACATATATCTATCAAACCCAGCTCCAGCCTATGGCGGGGGCACTATACAGAATACCCAATTAGTGCTTACATTGTCATTTTAATCTTTGCTCCAATACAGCATTATTACAATACCCCCAGACCTTGGCTCATGATTGCTTCTACATATAGCCCAAGTAACCTGGCCGGTCACTTTTTCAGGAGCCTGTTTGTCAAACTGAGCCAACCACAAAAAGGGGCGATTGTGTAAAGGGGTGGTTTTCACAGCACTGTCGTGGTACCCTAGTAGGTAGATCTGATTGCCACAGGTTAATGCGAGGTGTACAACAGGGAACCTAAGAAATGAAGGGAAGCAAATAAGGACGAGAGTAAGGAATCCAGAGGTGAAGAAATACACGTAAACGGTGGTCCAAATAATGGCTATTACAATCGTCATGCCTTAAGAGGACCATCACTCTTTCACCTCCACCTTATGAGGGAAATTCAAGATGGTGCAGATGGAAAAACACTTAGAAAGCTCGAAAATATGAGTACAGAAGGAGAGAGAGAGCTTTTGGAAATCACTCCCCAGTCCCCATCGGTTGGAACCATGGAAAGATTGGGGCCCATAGAGGAGGACCAGTGAAAAGGTAGGGGGGAGATGGAGACCCATTGTAGACCATCTTCATCTTTGCAGCATTTAAACACACATTATTTACATACATCCAGGCCTGGACATGAGAAGGCATGTTGCAATCTGGCCAGGAGCTTGAGGGATAGCCAATAACCCTGAATGCACTTTGGTTGCCATCAGCATAAGGAGCAGGATAAAGGGGGGAGGAAAAAAAGACGCACAAGGTACCGGGTGGGTGTTGAAGAGCTAGCAGGGGGGTGTGGCCAGCGTGCATGGAGTGAGGACGTGCTCTCATCGCGCTCCTGCCCGAGATCCTCCAATGGACCGAATCGTTCGGCCTGCTTACGCTGAACAAGCACACCTGAAGTAGCTACGGGAAGAAGAACCGTTTCCCCACCCTCGACGAAGTTTCCGCATGAAAATCGGACCGGGATAACGGTTATTCGAAGCGAACAGAGAGGAGCCCCCCGACCAACAAAATGGCGGCGCCCGGCGATCCTATTTGAGACGCACCGTTGGAGGCCTCCGGAGGCGACAGAGAAGGATCCGCAGCGTCCAACCCAGCAATCCGGCGACACCCCGGGGGGGTCTGACCCCCGCTGTCGGCTGCGGCCCGGGTCTCTGCCCCTGAGACCGTGAGCCGGGAGGAGGAGATGAAGGGGGTACCCTCCGGGTGAGACTGCATGCAGGAGAGGTGCCGGCTGGTGGGAGGCCGTGAGAGACACGGAAATACACGAAGAGGGGAGAAGGCGATGGGCGGTTCCCTCCGGAACATCCACGGGCTGACGACTCCCCATCTGCGGCGACCGCCCTCGCAATCGACCCTACATACACGTCCCCGCTGAACGTGAAAAGGCTGCGGAGCACAACCAAAGACAGGCGATGTCGCCCCCCAAAAGCAAACTAAAAACCGCGACCATGGACTCCTTCACCACGGTCAGGGCGAAACAACAACAGGGAACAGAGGCAGCAGACGACCCGACGGCTAAGGAGGACGATCCAACAAATATGCAAGTGCTACAAGCTATAGCAGCGCTACGAACGTCCATCGAAACCAAGATCGATGAAATCAAGTCGGACATGCAGCTGATGAGGCAGGACGCCCGTAACCTTACAGAAAGGGTGACCGCAACGGAGGCAACGCTCCAAGACAATGTTAACGACACCACAGAACTTAAATCTAGGGTCCAAGACCTTGAATTGCAAGTAGCGCGGCTAAAGGCGTGATCAGAAGACGCAGAAGGACGTGCCCACCGCGGCAACATCCGAATCCTGGGGGTACCGGAGGACACGGAGGGCCCAGACCCGACCGAATTCATAGAAACTATGCTATTGCAAGAAATTGGGGCCGGCAAACTCACCCAGGGCTTCTCGATAGAACGGGCCCACAGGTCACTTCAGAAAAGGCCTCCCCCGGGCTCCCGACCACGCCCAATTATTGCAAAAGTCTTGAACTTTCGCGACAGAGAGACTATACTGATATTCTCAAGAGAAGGAGGGGGAAATCGAGAAACATGGCGCCAAAATAGTCATTTACCCAGACTATACCCCCGCGGTGCAGCGAGTACAGAACTCATTTGTACCGGTGAAAGCTAGGTTACGCAAGCTAAATCTCAAGTACATGCTATTGTACCCGTCCCGCCTTAATGTACTATACAAAGGGAAAGCAATCTTTCTTGAGACTCCGGCAGCGGCAAATATGTGGCTTGAGGACAATAACCTTGTTGATGAAAAAGAAGGCACTGCGCATGAAGTCACAGGCCATTGAAAGCACCAAGCAACAGGGAAAAAATAAAGGTTCGCACAACTGACTAATGAATACCGGACCGCTCGAGATTCACAACTTCACGAACGCTACGACGGGCAGGAGTGCACCGGCCCATGCGAATAACAACGAAGCTGATGCACCCCCCTGAAAGAGGCCGACTGCCGACACACCACCCGCATCACGAGGCCCGGAAAGGCCTGGAAGGATCGGGTGCCCCCGAGCGCTGCAAGTTTGAAGCAACTGCTGGGGGCAGTTTTGAGTTGAAAGGTTAGTTGCCCTCATTCACTAGAATGAGGTTTGTTAATGTAAATAAGTCTCCAATTGACACAGAGGGGAGGAGGATGGGAAGGAGGAAACGTGGTGGCTCGCGTTCCAACCCCAACACAGACCGACCCCTGGATAACAGGTCCAAGCCCGGGGGCGGCAGAGAAGGCGAAAGGGGTGGACAACGGATCCGTTACTGAACCCTTATGGCTGCGACCACCATAAAAATAATGACATGGGATGTAAGGGGCCTGAGGACTTATCTCCGAAGGAACAGGATTAAAACCTACCTGCAGAGAAAAGGGGTAATGATAGCATTACTACAGGAGACCCATTGCACGGCGGACTCGGTGGCCAAGCTACAAACACATTGGGGTGGACAGGGATTTGGTACTACTTATTTTAAATACGCAAGAGGGGTCTACACCTGGATTCATCCACAGCTACCATTCCGGGTGGACAAAACAGAGATAGACCCGGAAGGTAGGTTCGTCGTAATTTGGGGATTCATTGAACAAGAAGCAGTATGCATCATGAATTCCTATCTCCCTAACAATAACATACCGTTCTACCTGAACATACTGTACCCCAGAGTTGCACAGTACAGGAACGATCTCTTTATTTGGGGGGAGATTTTAATTGTGTACATGACCCACGGTTGGACAGGTCCACACCACAGCTGGGAGGCCCATCGACCGCTACGGCGGCACTGTCCGCCATGTTGGGGAGGCTGGACATGACGGATGTGTGGTGGGAAAAGCATCCTGAAGCAGATTGAGCGACTTGAGGCTACCCCCGTAGATACCCAACAGAGGGAAGAGGAGCTTGTGAAACTTAGAGAGAGGAACATAACTGCGTGGAACAGGCTAGAAAAGTTCGAATATACTGCCAGAACAAATAGAGCACATGTTGAGGCTGACAGGCCGGGCAGATTACTCGCCTGGCTCTGCCGAAAAGAACACCCCAAACACCCCACCACCTCACTGCAAGATGAGGATGGAAACACACACTGTACACAGCAGGGCATAAATGACACTTTCACTCGCTTTTACACCCACCTGTACTCACATGAGGAGCAGGTCTCCCAAGAACGGTTGACAGAAACTTTGGAGGAGATAGGGCTCCCAAGGCTGTCCCCTGAGCAAGCCGACTCCCTTGAAACAGAAATCACACCCGAAGACATTACCGACACAATTCGATCCCTGGCCACAGGCAAAGCACCGGGAACGGACGGGTTGCCCACAGAGTTTTTTAAAACGTATGAGTCCTCCCTAAGCCCCCTATTGCACGCAGTATACCAGGAGGCATAAGAAGGAGGAATTCTACCCGAGAGCATGAGGGAGACGCTTGTGATTCCGATCCTCAAGCCCAGTAAGCCGGCAGACCAATGCGACTCATATCGCCCGATTGCAATGTTAAATTATGATGTTAAAATCCTGACGACGATCTTAGCAAAACGGCTGTCTACAATAATAGAAGACATAGTTCACCCAGACCAGTGCGGCTTCGTGCCGGGCCGTAATACGTCCATGAACCTACGTAGACTGCAGCATATTATAGCGCAAACCGATAAAGACAAGGACTCATACGCACTGCTGTCTCTAGACGCAGTCAAAGCGTTTGACTCCATCTACTGGGAGTGGCTTGTAGCAGTGCTCAGGGAGTTTGGCTTTGGTCCCGGGTTTATTAGGTGGATTAACATCCTGTATGCTAAACCTAAGGCAAGGGTGAAATCTGGGAAGTATGTGTCTGAGGCCTGGGATATATGCAGGGGGGCTAGACAGGGCTGTCCACTATCCCCAATGCTTTATATACTGGGACTAGAACCCATAGCCGTCTACTTTAGAAAGCAGTTCTTCGATGCAGGCATAAGACTGGGAGACGTGGATCACATCATCTCGCTCTACATGGATGACGTTCTCATATATGTCAGGGACCCACACCTCAACGTACCAACCATGCTAGAAGTGCTGGACAACTATTCCAAGGTCTCTGGGATAAGCTTTAGCAGGTCAAAGTCTTGTATGTTCCCCCTAGCGGCCCTGAAAGCAGAGAATTTAGAAGCACTCCCGGAGGTGGGGATCTAGTGGCAGAATACGTCATTCCGCTACCTTGGAGTGCACATTATGCATACCCCCGAGCTAATGCACGAACGAAACACAAAGGCAGCACTCCCAGCTCTACCAAATCAATCGCGTTCTGGGCGAAACTCCCCCTTTCGATGATGGGCAGGGCTTCGATAACTAAAATGATCGTTCTCCCACGCTTCCTTTATGGGTTTCAAAATGTACACTACTATATACACAAGCCCTTCTTCCGACTGCTTGAGACCATACTGCGAGAATTCCTATGGGGGAAAGGAAGGCATAGAATAGCGTTGCAGTTGCTAACCCTACCATATAGCCAAGCCGGTATTCAACTTCCAAACCTAGAAAGATATTACATAGCTGCACAGCTTAGTTTTGTGACAAAATAGCTAGATGATGAACCCACATCTGAAACACCACTGCTACAGGCCATGCTGCCCCAATTCCATCTGAAAGAACTGATCTGGGCGCCGTCCAAACTGCTGGGAACTTTACCCTTTTTGGCTGAGCTGGGGAGGAAAATCTGGCACAGGGCAAAGATGCTCATTAATTCACGGAATTCCTATGCCCCGGAAGTTCCCCTGATCGCAGACTTATGCACAACACTTTCGGATTTGAAACACATCAGGCTCTGGGAGAGGGAACGGGTCTACACCTGGGGAAATTCTGTATGATGAAGGTACTTTCAGGGAGTTCACTTTGCTACAGGAGACGGAAGGCATACATACCGGCCAATTTCTATGGTACCAAAGAACCCGTGCTGTGGCCCGACGCAAATGGGACTCGTGGCCGGAAGAACCAGATACAGACCCACTCCTCACTCTGATGTACAACTTGAGAGAGGGCGGTAAACCCATTTCGCAAATATATGCCTCCTGATCGACATGCCAAATCCTCGGAGCATGGAAATGAAAAGCAAATGGGAAGTGGATCAATGTCTGAAGGGGAGTGGAACAGAGCTCTTACATTCGCCAGAACGGTGTCCAGAAACCATAGATTCAGGCAGATTCAGTTGAACATTCTGCACAGAACTTACCTGACCCCGTGCCGCATAGCCACCTTCAATCCTCAGGCACAACCGACCTGCAACTGGTGCAAGGGGGAAAAAGCGGATCTGATCCACATGTTATGGGAATGCCCCAGGACAAGGGCTCTGTGGGAGAGGGTCCAACAAACCTGCGAAAAAACAGGCCTGAGTAAATATAACTGGACGCCCGATGAGTGCCTCCTAGGAACCTACCCCAGACCAACCAAACTCAAGCATGCGACAAGGCTCATGGACATATCATGCATACGGGCCAAAAGAACTATCGCAATGGCCTGGAAGAAACCCATGGGCCCTCAGTTCAGACTATGGCACAAGGAGACTGAACGGTGGGTGCTAGCCGAGACCGTAGCATGGGAGGATTGTATGGCCAGATCCACGGATGACTCTAGTATGTCACTTGAGGCATGGAAGGAACTCACCAGACACATGTTCCACCCCTCGGATGATAAACCCCCCTGAATTGGAACTCAATCTAGGCCCATGCGGGACCAATCATGAATCCAGCAGCAGCGGAAGTGCTGCAGAGGATAGAGACCTTGCAGAAGTCCTCCCCCTTTTCAAGTTGCCGGATGGTTCCACCCTCCCCCCATAACAGTTAACGATACATGAAACAGACAGAATATGGAGACAGTTATGGTTGTTTTGTAATTGTAATTTTTTGACGTTAAGTTAAACATATGTTTCTTGCTATTTGAGAATGGCTCTATTGCACACAACTTGTTTGATATTATTGAAAATGCCAATAAACAAATTTGAAAACAAATGATAAAACTGGCACTAAAAAAAAAAGCTAGCAGGAGAGGATGAAGCCTGGGCGGACCCCACTTTTAGAGGTAGTGGAAGGGAAAGAAAAGAGCCAAACCTGACATGGAACTCATTGTTCTGAAGAAAGGATGCAATTTACCAGTGGGCACAGTCTTCAATGCCAAAGGTGTTTTCCAGGTGGTCAAGAAGGATGGGATGGTTAATCATGTTAAAGGCAATGAGGAAGGAAGGAGAGTTATTACCAAGAACCTGCAAGAGTTTGTTTCTCATGAAGAGGAGGGCAGTAGAGGAGGACAGGCTGGGTACCTCTCAAAGCCAGACCATGGATTGCATGCATTATGTTGTTCTCCATAAGAGCCAGGAGTTGGTAGAAAGCCATATTATCCAGGACCTTTCCAACAAAGGGTGTGGTGGTAATGGAACACTAGCTAGGACCTCTGGGACATTAAAGGCTTTTTGAGCAGAGGCAGATTTGGGTCTTGTGACTGGTCAGACATGTGAGGCGGACAACTTTGTAAAGAGTTTTCAACCTTAGCCATTTTATTAAATAAACAGGTTGGATAAATGCCTCGCTATCCCTACCCAGACGAGGCTTTCCCTGCCTAAAACAAATTAAAGAAAACACTCTACCAAAAGAATAGCTGACCCTCACACTTGTACAACAAATAAAGGAAATATATGGTGATTCAATTCAATAGCAATGTATAACCTAGGTGAGTTTCCCTTTATAACCTTCTTATAACCTAGGTGAGTTTCCCTTCCCCAGATCGGAGCAAGAGTTGTTCTAACACAAGGGGCCTCATTACGAGTTTGGAGGTAGCCATTGTGCTATTTGCACCATGGCTCCCTCCAAAATCGTGTCCAGGTCCGGGTTCCTTGAATGAGGAATTACTGGGTCATTCCAACCTTGGAGGACCCGGTAATCCCTCATTCAAAAAACCCATTCCATTCGAGCCCCCATAGGGCTCAATGGGAATGGGGATGGAGCTAATAACGGGCCCGTTAATAACATGCCCATTATTATCTCCCTGGTCCCCTTGCGGGACCCGCAAAGGACGTCTGGTCTGGCCAGACGTCTGAGCGGGTCCCGCAAGGGAACCTCGTAATAGGGCGGAATGGGTTTACCGGCACCTGCACCATTACCAGTGGCGTTAAACCCATTCCGCCCACCTAGTAATGAGGCCCAAAGTTCCAATACAGTTTATAAAGTTTGATAATCAAACAAAGTTCAGTTGCCTCATTGTATCTCAAGGAATCACAAGTTCCCACTCTTCCTGGAATGAGAACTGCCTTATGTTTTGTCTTCATCAAGCAAGCAACAATACTTGTGTTTGTCAGGATAATTGTTACAATGTTCTGGCTTCAGAAAGAAATCTGTTCCCACTCTTCCTAGAGTAAGAACAGGCTTCAGTCTTGTGGAAACAAAATGTGTTTGCGTCAAGATGGTTATTACAACTTCTCGTTCCAAAAGGAAATAAACTGTCCCAACTCTTCCTGAAGTAAAAACAGATTTCACCTTGGTAGGAACGGATCTATGTGATCAATGCGCCGCTCGTAACTGCGATGGCCAAAATGCAGACACCAGTTACAATGCGGTCTAGTGATCATATGGATCACTGTGCCCCCTTCCTCTGGCCTGCATTAACCCTGCCAACCCTGCCAACCCCGCCCCCCACTCCACTTACCTTTAGGGCGGCACACGCAGAAGTGTGCCATCCGCACTCTGCGATCCCTGCGGTGTCAGCTCCTCCCACTAACATGGGTTGGAGCTGACTCCGCAGGGTGCTTTTCTTTTTTTATGTGTCCTCCGCTTTCCGAAATGGTAAACGGGGGACACCCCCATAACCCCTAACCCCCATTACTGCGCCCAGGAAGAGCGGGGGACATCACCCGCGACCCCTGCTCCGCTTGTGCGCAGTAAATATCACCCTCATTTTGTGCGCCTCCAAAGTCGCAGTGACTGCGGGGCCACACAAATGAGGGTGACATTTTTGTACAATACTGTTAAGAACTAATATCTTTGGGAAGAAATACACTATTCCCACTATTCCTGGAGTAAGAACAGGTTCACCTTAGTGGAAACAACAAGTGTCTTTGTCAGGATGGTTTACTACAATCTTGGTTTCAAAAGAAAGAACTGTCGTTTTTCTTCAATTAGCTTTAACAATTCTTATCAAATATTATGAGTCAACATGAATTGTTGTTCTAATCACAGTTCAGCACTTCCATCCACTAGTCTTTGGCTCTTTCCTTTGCCAGGGTCTTCAGGGCAATAACTTCTTGCCCTACGGGTATACTCGCCTGCATGTGTACTTCAACAACAAGAACAGAAAAGTGCTTCAGTTGTAATTTCCAACTTTAGAAAACAACCACCTTATTAGGTTTCTTTAATGCCAACCTTTAGACCAGGGATGGGGGGAAACAAGAAACCACATTAGTGCTCTTTAAGACTTCCAGGCAATTATGCTCCTCTCCCTCGGGATAACCTTCTCCATAAGGGAAGCCTGTTTTCCACCTTGCTTTCCCCTCTGTACCAACAATCAAGTAATGACCAACAGGTATTCTCCCTTTTCCTCTAACTTGGCTTTGGCAATGTAAGTCTTATCACCTGAAGATCTGTATATCACGCATAGCACATAAGCAGTACGTCTCACAATCATTAAGCCGCTCAATCCTCCCCTCTTGCCTTGAGTACTATTTGTTATACTAGTATTGCTGGTTGGTAATAAACTCTTGGCTTGGGTACTGCTTGTTAGCTTTCAAACAGTTTATAGCTTTCTCATGGGGTTCTTGGGTTTTCCACACTCTCATGCGCTTATTTGTACAGTCCCGTCGTTTTAATAAGTACCACTTTTGCTGGTCTCATACAGTTCGGTATTCAACATTACAGCTACTGTTGCTTTCACTCACTTGCGAGTCAGGCAGCCTGCCATGAACACACAGACAGTGTTGGAGTGCCCCAGAGTCAATTATAAGCTGTGGACTCACCAGGTAAGCTGCTCCATTACGCTCTGCTTGGTGTTCACAGCTCTTCATTATTTCTGGCGCCTTAGGGCCAGGTAGCCACTCATGCCACTGGAGATTGGAGCCTCCTTTGCTCCGAAGAGGGCCAGGTGCAACCTTGCCACCTGGAAACTCCAAACAGGGAACACTGCCCTTGCTACTGCTGCTTCCGACTGCAAGAACGCTGCACAATGAAATTATTTTGATGAAGCGTCTCCTCTTCACGCTTCCCGCTGCGCGATCTCTGAAACAGAGAGAGTCATAGGCCAAGACTCTCTCAGGACCCGCCATGGCTTCTGGCGTTTCCGTGGTCCCTGCATTTTCTCTCACCAAAGACTTCCATCTGGGCTACAATCTCGCCCAGGACTGCTGCTGCTTCTTCCACTGCTCAGCTTCCTCTCTCTCTCTCTCCTTCTCGAATGCCTGCACCTGAGGGGGCTTTTTAAGCCTGCCAGTCCCCTTCACGTGTAGGTCATTTACACCAATTAGAAGATCAGTCCCACAATGGTGTTCCTCTGCATCACTCTTCCTCATCGCAGTACTGAGGCAATTATAGGACTTGAAGTCCCTAGCAACAATGTTAGGTTTCCTAACTCTTTCTAATTTGCTGATTTGCCTTCTAGTTTCTACAACATTCTTGAAAGGAATTTCATGCAATTAAGTAATCAGTCTTGTTGGGAAATAGGAATAATGTTTTCTAAGATCTTGGTGATTGTTATGGACAGACTTCTTTCCATTACCCCCTTTTGAGTCAGGGAAGCATTTAGCTCTAGAGGTTTTAGAATGGGTGTTATTCACTTTTATACCACAAGAGCAATGACTAATTTCCCCTACATTTAGGTGTTTAACAAGTGGAACCATTATATTATTGTGGCAACAAATCGATTGGATATTTTGGCATTTGTAACATCTCATCCTTAAAGGAAGGTAAATACTGTTTCTCACCCCATTGATTCCGCTCACCTCCCTGAGCCTTTTCTCCGCTCGGGTTCTCCTCCCACAGAGCACCACCACGAAGGTCAGGATTAGGAAGCGTCTTCCTTTCCCTGGTCACCTGGGAGGAGACTTTAGGCAGGGATTTAGTGAGGGCTCCATAGGAGTCATCACAGTATTGTTTAGCTCCCAAGGGAAAGACACAGGTCAGACACAAATGGTGACACAGAGCCGCCAAGTTGGGGGCCATGGTGGTGATGTGTTTTATGATAATAGTAGGACAAGGGAAAACTGTTCTGCCGATATCTTCATTTTGTTGATGAATTACACGATATCCGTAGGACAGACCAACTTGAAGGAGGACAAACAAGAAGAGTGTCCAACAGTGTTGGGCGGAGAGGAGGGAGTAATCACAGTAGCTTGCAAAGCGATGGAGGACTGAAACAGCTACAATTCGTTTTAACACAGAAGGCAATCTACAGGCAAGAGACTAAGGATCTAGAGGCCCATGCCTCAGGTGCACTCCTCTCCCACCAGATTTTGAACACTTTGGCTGATTTGTTAGCAACCAAGTCAATATGCCAGTGAAGGAAGGCCTTTTTCTTTTGTTTGATGGAAGAATTGTAGCCTTTTATATGCACTGCCAAGCTGCCTGTCTTCCAGGTTTTTTATTTTTTTCTAGTGTCGTTCCAGTACTTTTTCTTTTCTTCTTCATGTTGGCAAAGTCATAGTCGAATCAGATATTGCATTTCTATGTGTTTTCTTCTCTTCTTGACAATGGGGGCTAAAACATCCACAGTGCTGAAAAGGGCACCAAAGCGGGTGGTTAAGATGGCAAAAGGGTAAGTGACTTGGTGGCTGCTGGAGGGGGTCGCTGTCCGGGCTTGGAGGAATCAAGGTTGAGACAAAGGCAGAGGGGGACACCTACTTTATCAGCCTAAGAGAGGAACTCCACCTAAGCTAGTACAAGGGATCAGTACCTTTGTAGATTTTGCTGTCTGAACAGTGAGGAGGACGTGGCTAGTACAAGGCAGGTCACTGGTAAGCATGTTTGTGAGCATCAACTGTGTGGAGACGAAAGCATCAAGCGTATGACCGCCAGAGTGAGTGGGGAAAGACGGACAAACTCTAAAAGAGGGAGCCTCAAAGGTGTCAAGAAAAAGAGCAGTCAATGTGTTTTTACATTGTTTCCAAACAAATGTTAAAACTTCCCCAAGAGAAGACTGAAGTTGAAGACTAATTAGATGCAAGCCAAGAAATCGGCCATTCCTTAACAATTCAAAATATAATACGCACAGGTATGTGTACAAATCTCACAATAGAAATAATATTTTTCTGCTACAGTCTACACTTCATCCAAGATGTGCGAGAGGAGGAATGAGAGTACTAGAGGTAGGGGCTCTCCTCTGAAGTCATGGGAATGCATAAAAATAAAGGATTCTTCAGTTGCATGCCGAAAAAGCTAAATGTACACCTTGTATTCAGGATGTCTACACAAAATACATTTCAATAAAAGTAATCTTAATGGGAGTTCTTTACACAGTCAGTAATTAACTAGGGTAAACAAGGCTGCAAACCACAGAAGTACATTGCATCAGGCCTGCAATCAGTCAAATGGTTACCGGCAGGAAAAAAAGGTCATGCATAAGGCACTTACTACGAATCCCTTACTGAAACCCTGCCTAGAGTCTCCTCACAGGTGGCCAGGGGAAGGCAGATGCTTCCTGATCCCAACCCTGGGAGTGCTGAACTGCAGGAGGATCACCTGGGAGGAGACAGGGCACAGGGTGGGGAGGAGATTCTGTGGGATAAGACACAGTATTTTTCCTCTGACAGAAAGATTGTTACCACCGTACCTAAAGAGGTTTTGGCCTATTGTCTCATCTTCACGAGATCCAAGGTTGTGAACCCCAAGTTTATGACGTCAGAACAAACTACATTGAAAGAAAGATCCTTTTGACCCATGGTTACAATGTAAAGGATTATGGAAATGTTGTCTTCATTAAACCATCTTCCTCTATGAAAGCTAATCCTCGTAGTCCCTCAGTAAAAAGCCTTAAAGAAATTAAAGACCTGATTCATGGAGCGTTTTCCAGTGGGATTGCGCCCTTGTAAAACGCTTCTGTGAACCAGGCCCTAAATCTACCCTTATAAATAATGTAGAAGCTGAAAAACCTAACTTTAGTGGAAGAAACTACAAGTACCAGAATCCTAGAGGTACTGTGATGAGGAAACGGGATTAAGAGGCATGTAGCTGTAGTAGTCAGGCAATTAAGCCTAGTAGCCATTGCAGTATATGATATGATAGGTTATTTATGACGCGCTTAATACCCAGGTTTCTAAGCGGGACCCGGGATTCGCACCAGTGTTGCTCCATGTCATCTTGCTTCCAAGGCCAGCACGTTGCTCCTAAGCTATCCTCTCAAGACTGTCAGGCAATTCAGGGTAATTGCCCATACCTGAAGACAATCATTGAACCTGTGAGGCATAAAAGGCCCCAGCAGGAAAGGAAGCGTAGAAGGAGCTGAAACTTGGGCTGGATGGATGGCTCTAGCAGCAGTAGCAGATAAGAAGCACGAGTCTGGCAAATCACAAGAAAGTGGAATAATAAAAGGGACACCAGAGCGTGGAGAGAGCAGATTTCACCTGCAAGCTCTGAGAGAGTCCTGTAATCCCAAACTCTAATATGCAGAGGCTGCGCAGAGGAAGACGTGCTGGAGGATTAGTGTTATCCATGTGAGCCATATTGCAGTGATTGCAGAGCTGTAACTGTGCAGGAGACAAAGGCCACAACCAGAAGGCAAGCCGAGCATCTCAGGAGAAAAGGAAACTCCCACATCAAGTGGCCACACCGAAGACATCCGTGCTGGAGAAGGGTGTGGGTCCCCTGAGAGTCAGAAGTAGTGGCAGAGGCAGAGGAAGTCAGGAAAGCAGTGCAACCCGCAAACACAGTGTCACTGAAGCCGGTGAGTGAAGAACAGCATTCGAATACACTGTGCAAGCCTTGCCATTAACTGTAGCCAGCTCCTAAGTAACTTGCGAGTGGTTGAAATTTGAGTAAAAGCTGTTCGATATGATTGAAGTCTTGTTAAACAATGACTTGTAACACTTGCGCTTATTGTGAAAGCTTTAACGTTTATGTGAGAAAGAAAGGGTTGAACACTTTAAAACTTGTTGCTGACTAGTGAAGTGGTCACGTGTCCTTAATTGAGAAAAGGAATGCTTTATAGACCATTACCAGATTCCTAACATTGACAATCTATGAGTTACAAGTACAAAGTGGGAAAACTCGATCGATAAAAGGTCACTTGTGCCCAATTATGTTCCCCAATGGAAGTCAGAGTTGCATCCTTTACCATTACACGGGAATACAATTTCTCACTCAAATTTAAGCTTTGAATTCTATCTTAAAGATAGGTCGGGTGTGCCTAATTGTGTTTTCACTTGAAAAACTGGACTCTATACAGTATACAGAATATGTAAACAGGCTAAAACATTAAGAACAAGCATTACCCAAGCCAAGAGCCAAACCCTTTTCATAGTAAAACTTGCCTTGCCAAGAGTTAAAGGGCCAGCTAATTACACTGTGAAGTCGTTAACAATCAAGTGGTATAAGAAACAAGTACACCATTGTTACCTGAAGCTGAAAGAGTGGCATATACACTTCTGGGTAATTACTTGGGCTGATAACTGGCAGTTTGGGAACAGGGAAGGGGAACCAAATACTTGTGACTACCCCAGCACCCATATATGTCCAACTCTACCCCCCCAAACCAGCACTTGCCCTTTGGGTCCCCTTCGTCTGACCAGCCTGGCGGGGTGTGCATCCCCACCGAGCCAGGTCCACTCCCGTCCTCGCACTTAGCATGTGGTCCTCACTCCTTGCACTCTATGGATCCCCTTGCACATGCTCTCCTAGCCTCCCCTTAGCACTTGCCTAAACCTAGGGTCCCTCTTTTCCCCTCCTCCCCCCTGCACTTCTATACCTCCACTCTGACCAGCCCTCCCACCCTAGCTTAATCCCTTCCGCCTTGACCAGCACCCCCCTTACCCATGCACTTCATGTTACTGCACTTGCACAATCCGAATGACCCAAGGCCTAGTAGGACCGTTATTCTTGCCCGACACCCCTCCCCTTTTTGTCTTGTTGCACCTTGAAACACCATTTGTTGTATAGGCGCTTTAAAAATAACCAATAAATGAAATACATTGTGAAGAATACTCTGAAATAGAACACAACCTGTGGTGCGAAAGACTGCTGAAGCTGGAAAGGAGAGAGTCTAGTGAGCAGTAGCAGGTTGTTCCAGTGGTAGTTAGACAGACTGAAGAAGCAAAGAGGCTGCCACTTTTAAGAAAGCCAATAAAAGGAAGAGTGCCTTGCCTAAGAAGGTGCCTGAAGAAGGTGTCTGGTCAAAAACGACCTAATAATTCAACAGTACTGAAGCAGGTTGTTCTCATGGTAATTAGACAGACTGAAGAAGCAATGAGGCTGCCACTTTTAAGAAAGCCAATAAATGGAACAGTGCCTTGCCTACCTGGAGAGGTTGAAGTGTCTTGTCTAAGCCCGACTATTCCAAATTACAGAGCAGTAGTAGTAATCCTTGAGCTGTGGTGGTATATTAAGCGGTCAGTGGATGTCACATTGAAGTGGTTTGAAGCAGTAACGTTCTGTGGGACAAAGGTGACTGTTCCCATAGTGCCAACAGTAGAAGTGTGCTTGTTGAAAACAAAAGCAGCAGCACAAGGATCAAATGTAAAGTTGTAACTGAAGTAGTATTCATTTCATACAGGAGTTTACCATTGGATTTTTGTTCGTTGAACATTTGCTTTGACTTTGTACTTTCAAAAACTGGTTCAAAACTTTTCTTTTGTTTTGTTGAACATTTTGGAGTTGACTTGAATCCTTGGGCCCTTCCCCAGGACAGACGAAAGCCATTCAGATATTGTGTTGATATTGTTTATTATATTGTGTTGCTATACAATTTCCTTTGTGTGTTTGTTGTTTAGTGCGAGGGACAGTTTACCCATGCTAGAGAAGGGTCCCTTAGTCTGTAGACTAGGTAGGGAATTCCGTTGTGGAGTATGGCAACCAAGGTATTTTCTTTATATAATTTCTTTAACAAAATGGCGCTTTTTGAGAAAAATACCAGCAGTTGTCTGCCTCTCATTACTGACCCCTCACAATAGTAAGTGAACAACTGCTGGTTTCAAAAGAGTGAGACATGGAAAAATTTCACTAACACTCAGAGCTAAATACTGAAATAATCTGCATCTTGAACTTGAAAAAGTAACATAACTCAAAGGGGTTCAAGAGAGATCTGAAATCTTGGCTTTCCGGACAGGTGATGTAACCACCTAGAATAAATAACTCCCTTCTCCTGGCCTGATTTGAAATTATATCCCTTCAGGCACAGATCTCTTCAACCCACGTACCACTTTCTGACTTAAATCAGCACCTCTGGCAAGCACTCCCAAACTATTAGCATAGCACTTTCTAAATATTGACTGATAACCTTGAATCCGACTACCTGGGCCCTGAGAAAAGGTTATCTGATCTGCCACCCCACCCCCACAATATATACAAACAGGAATAATAAAGAAAGAAAAAAAAAGAGAATGCTAATGTAAAACACTATTCCATGTGGGTATCGCACATAAAACAAAAATCAAAATATTAAAAGAAATGTAACTACAAGCTGGAAAATTCCATATCTGCGTTCCTATATGACACAGGAACATCAAGAGAATAGAACAAATATAGGTTTATACAATGTTGTTAGTGAAACCTGCGTTCATTTGGGTATAAAGAAAATGCTTAAGAAAAGATATTCAATAATGTTTTAAGCACAATGTTTTGCGACATACGCACTTAAGTTACTGTTTGAACCATAATCATATGTGGTTTCCTATTTGCCGGTTTTCTTCATGGCTCTCTAAACGAATATATAACTCACATTTTAGTACTTACTAGCCAAAAACATTTATTTAGAATATAATTACGCTTTGAATTGAGCCATTTCTATGCAAGGTGACCATCTGTTTTCATTATGTTTCATAATTACCAGTGATTTCTTAGATGCCAAGACTTATATGGATACAATTAGTGTATTTAATCATTTGAAAATGTGTGGTTACATTTTTGTAACTGCATTATCTGTTTTGTATTTTTTGTTTCTCTCATTTTTTCATTTCACTAGTTGTTATGATGTTACAACATCATTGCGTTGTCTGGGCACTAGGACATCATCATGGGCATTACATCATCCCCAACACCACATACATGTGGGGTACGTGACGTTAGCGTCAATTAGTTGATATATTGGAAGAAGGTAAGCCAGTAGGTATTGTGACGAATCCGGGGATGTCGACCCCTTTTCACTAGGGACCATTCTCGTGGCATCGACATTTTGAGTTGCAACGTTGCTTTTTTTTTGAGCCAGAGAACGTTGTTACTGGGGAACTTTGTTTATTTTTGTACTATTTGCACCTTATATTTAGTTATTAGTATGAGGGTGAGAGTTAGGGTTCTGACACAACAGTAAACTTACATTTATTTTGCCATCATGACAGACCCCATTTAAGATTTGTGTTGAGGCAGGGGATACCCCTTTTTGCATTAGTGCTAGTGTGGCCTTTTTCCCAACCCCCCATTTTCCTTTAATAAAAGTCTATACCAACAAATATGACCATCCTGTGGCAGTCTCCTATCTGCGCACTCTTCTAGTATCTATGGGCTAGTGTGGGCTTTTTATAAGCAGACTGGTAAGTCCTTTTGCTTCCACAAATTCTTCGACATATCACATCCTGTTCGAGCTTTTTGATATTCGGTTAGATTCAGCACAGCGACAACGTTATGGTTGTATTTTTAGGAATAAATATGTTTTCTGTACTCACCTTTGGGTTTAAAATTGAAGTGGTTCAGGTATGAAACCTCGGTTTTCACATTTATGCCTTTTGTTAGATAATTTTTTTATACCCAAATAAACACAGATTTCCCTAGAAGCATTGTATATAAACATATTCTTTCTATTCTCTAAATGTTCTTGTGTCATACAGGAATACAGATATGCAGTAGTCCGGCTTGTATATAAAATGTTTTGAATGTTTGGCGTTTTGCTTTCTGTACAATACCCACATGGACTAATGTCTGATATTAACATTCTCTTTTTCATTTCTTATGTATTATTTCCTGTTTGTATATTTCTTCTTTTCTTCTTCTATTATGATTTGACATTACATGCTTTACAGATGACCAGAGGATGGACTTTGTCTGAAATGTATTGGCTTTTGTTCTGTCTGTTTACTTTGTATTTTGAACTGGTTTTGTATATATTAAAATCTGGCCACGCATTTAATTTGTTTACATGTAAATCTACTGTAATCTAGTATAAATAACAATTTTTATAAACTCAATCTAAATTATGAGTTAGCTTGTTTGCACCTCTTTGAAAGCAGAATATCTAGGAAACTCTCCCGTAGTTCTTGTTACATGTTGCATTTCATTGTTGTGCTCCTTGTAATTGACAAACAGCAATTTACATTTTGTATCCTTATTGGTGTTGCCCATCCCATTCGTTTGCATTCCACTGTTGGGGTTAAGCCATCAGGACTGCCTGGGTCGCCCCTACCCCTTCCTTCCCCTTCAGAGAGCCTATCTTTTTTCTTTTTATTTAAACCTTATATATTGCTTGGCATTTACAAAACACTACAACAGTTCAAGGACACAATGTAGCTACAACAGGTCACATTGACCACTCACATAACAATGCAGCCCCCATCTGGCTCAGACACTTCACTAAAAAACGTATCTCATATTATATATGTCATCATGGTACAACGTTCTTTCATCGACAGTCTTTTTTTCGATTTTTACAAAACATTTTCAATGAAAAAAACTCCTCGAAAAATAGAGGGCGAGTGTGTATAAGGGTTGAGGGGTCAGGAATAGAGAAAAAACAATAGGGGCTGGGGGGCTTGGGGAGGGCACCCGCCAAAAAGAAAAAACATCTATTTCGATGAGTGCTTTTAATTGAAAAATATTTGTTAAAAAAAACATTGAAAAATGACATAGAACCATCATCACCTCTCCAGCAAAATAGGTTTTAACTTTCAGCCCACCTCCTGCTCTGATAAGAACCTTCTGAAGTTTGCCCAAATACCTTTTGGTCTGGATGCCCCAGTACCATCATAATGAACACCTCATTCAGCAATTCCTCCACTGTCGGTGCGACCCGACCTATCCACCTTTTCAATTGACATCTCTTGGCTAAGAGGCATTCCAAGTTCAGGAACCGCCTCTGCCTCTCTGGGATACACTCCCACACCCTCAACAATCAAACTTTGGCTGCCAGCGGGATCGTTAGCTCAGTTATGTCAGTAACCTGCCACATACTTCAGACCAGAATCCAGTAAGCCCAGGGCGTCCCCATACCATGGGGAAGTAGCCCCCACTCTCAACCGGACGTCTAGGACAGCAGCCATCCTTTTCTGAGTATATCTCTTTCAACGTCGGTGGAGTGTAATGCAGCCTGTTTAACAGAGGCGTTGCTAGGGGGGGGGGGTTTAGGGGGCTATAGCCCCGGATCTTTTGGTTGTAGCCCCAGATAGAAGCTCAGGGTTTACAAACAAAAAGGCTAGCTAGCCCCCAGTCCCGACAGTCCCAAAATTAGCGTAGCCCCGGATCTTTTCCAGACCTAGCAACACCCCTGCTGTTTAATATCTTGTACTGAATCAGTTTGCATCTGGTGTTCAACGAAACCTTTCGTGTAAGATTGCACATCTTGTGCCAGTCGTCTTCAGTTATTTCCAACCTCCGGTCAGTTGCCCACTTATCTCTTACCTTAAGTGACGTGTCAGGCACTCGTTCAATGATCATTTTATATAAAGCTGCCAATATTTTGGGGCATTCATAGGGGTTTACAATATATGCCAGGCATGCATTCTCAGGCGGCTCTAGATGGTAGGTCTGCCATCTCTTAGAGAACGCAGCCCTCAATCTATAGTATTTCAAAGTGTCAGTAAGAGCGCCCTCATGCTCACTCACCCCTTCAGTTCTGCATTTTTAGCAATAACCCTCTATGTACATGTCCCCAATTGTATCGTAGCCGCAACCATTTCCATTGTGCTATTATGTCTGTGTCCCAGGTCAGCAGAATTCCAGATAACTTCCACAATCGGGTTTGCCACGCCAATAGGGTTAGCTTTACTGGATCATATTGGCAGTCAGCATGATTTCCCCCCCCCCCCCCCCCCAAGAGTAATATTTTCAGGTCAGCTTTCCCTGCTGCAGCCCTTTCCAGCTTCAAATGGGGTGGCTCCTCTCCCGCCCCGAACCAGTATGAGGCAAACTGTGCTTGGGCTGCTATCCAATATATTTCTAAATTAGGGCTCAACCCTGCAACCCTCCCCTCTGATTTGGTTGTGCTACGTCCTCCCATTTTTTCTGCACCGCCACGGAATGCCACAGTAATTGGGATAGCGACGTATGTAGTCCAGAGAAAAACCTTTTCCCCAGCCAACTGGGTATATTTGAAAATAAATGTAACATTCTGGGTAGGATCAACATTTTGACCATTGCAAGCCTTCCCACCAGTGATCGCAGTATATGCTTTCATTTACCAGTTTGGCCTCCAGGTGCCCCATGTATGTATCATAATTGCGCGTGTACATTTACTCCTGCTGTCCGGTAATCCGTGACTCCCAAATATTTGATACTGTCCTGTGCCCACCATTGGTACGCACACCAGGGTTGAACTGTATTCATTGTGAGGGCGAAGGACAGTTCCGACTTATTGTAGTTAACTGTGCACCCAGGGATTGCCCCTTAGTGCGTGACATCATCCATAAATATCTCTTGTGTTTCTTATGTACAGCAGTATGTCATCTGCGTATAACGAAGCTATTTCTGGGGAGCCAGTAATGTGAATCCCAAGGTTTGCATGTCGTGTTCTTATCAAGTGAGGCAAGGGATCGATGACAGTGGCAAACAGTAAGTGGGACAAGGAGCACCCATGCCTGGGCACCTGGTCACCCACTCCAGTGTATAAAGTTCAGAGAGCCTCCCGTTTACCAGCATCCTGGCTGTAGGGCTTGCATAGAGCAATCACACAACATCCTCTCCTTAACAGTGCCAGAAAAAGGAAATTCCATGACACCATGTGAAAAGCCTTTTGAGCATCCAAGGAGACTGCAACTGCCTCTGCTTCCGGAGAAATCCGAGACATAGGGCCTCATTACGAGTTGGGCGGTAACGCCGGCGCTTATAGCCCTACCGCCAAACCCCACGGCGCTATTAGCAGTAGTGAGGCCCATAACATTGAATTACCGGCATATATTCAAGGCCATTTACCTACCTGGGATGAACCCAGCCGTGTCCGGATGCACAATGTATGACATCAAGGGGAGCAGTCTGTTGGCAATAATTGTTGCATAAATCTTAGTGTATACATTAATAAGAGATAGTGGTCTGTATGAGGCACAGTCCTCAGCAGGCTTCCCCGGCTTAAGTAGTACCACTACGATAGCTTATTGGAGCGTGGCAGGCAGCATCACTTCCTTCAGAGAGTCTTTTCACAACCTAAACAGGTACAGGGTTAAGACCGCACTATAAGCCTTACAGAACTCAAGTCCTGGGGCTTTATTTCTTGGCAACGCCTCTACGGCCTGTAGAATCTCTTCCACCATAAAAAGGACACTGATTTGTTCAATCGCCTCCCTAGAGAATTTAGACATGGGAATATCTTATACAAGCTCATGCATTTCCTTCTCACTCTTAGTGACCTGTGCAGCTCACCATAGAAAGTGTGGAACTTCACATTTATTTCTGTGTAGGTATGACAGATGTTTCGCCCCTCGTCTCGTATAAATGGTATGCATCCCGGTCCCCTTTCCATACGCATCATGTGTTCAAGCCCTCTAACAGGGCGCTCTCCCTCTCCATATTTCATGGCGACCATAGGCGTAGCAAAGTATTTGGTTTTCCTGTATGATTGCACCCTGTAGTCATCCAGGGTTGTTTTCATGTCCGCTGTGACGAACCAAGGGTATTCGTCCCTTCTCCGCATGGGGGAGCCTCCCCCTTTGAGGCTAGGGAGGGGAGCCCGCTTCACAAGACCCTTCCTAGGGGTCTGGGGAAGCGGGACCTCACTGGGAGAGACTCCCCCTTTGGGGACAAGGACACCCGCTCCTGGGAGGAACTCCCTAGACCATCCACCATAGTAGCATATACGGGACTATGAAGAAAATTATAAGATCCAGAGACCTGGCTGAAGACAAAACTAAAATACCCAATTATGCACAAAGAGGAGGATCTTTAAGGACAGAGACACATCAAAATGAGACGAGGAGGATGGAAAGAGCGAGCACGCTGAGGAGAGGAGAAGCAGTGAGAGAGAATAAAGTAAATAAAGCCATTTAAGTGGAACTGTGTTAATGTGACAAAGAGAACAACGAATAAGCTTAAAAGAGAAGGTATTAATAACTGGGCACACACACCATGGGAAGACAAAGTACCCCATAATTTAAGAAATAGCGAGTGGAGAAAACTAGAGAGAGAAGTCTATAGATATGAATGGGAGGCGAACTCAAGTGAACCAGAAACAAGGAGAAATAATCAAATTGAGCAACCACAGGAGAGGGCGGAAGGTCGAGCCACTACAAAGGATAACCAACCTAAGAAGGCCTGGATCACAAAGTCAGAAAGGCGTATAAACCTTGAGCAAAGTATAAGAAAGAGTGATGCAAAGGACTGTGGAACAACTGTCCCTAAAAGAGAAACAAAACCGAAGTACAGTATAAAAGAGTTACAAGATCTTGTCCAGAAGGTGGCAAGAGACTATTTGAAGATATCTTACTGAAGAGAACTTTGGACTAAGAAAAGACATTGGGCCTCATTACAAGTCTGGCGGTAACCGTGCCAGTAAAACCGGCAGGTTGCCGCCGGACTTGCAATATTTACCGGCGCCTGGCTTGCAGGAATCACTGGGGGGATTACGTCTCTGGCGTTCTGGGAAGTTAGGCGCCAGTAAATGTAATTCCCCATTCCCATTTGAGTCCCATAGGACAATGGGAATGTGGAACACGGAGGCACAGGCACCGTAAATAATGATGCCAGTGCCTACGTTACAGTCTGCTTACCGTGGTCGATGTGCCCGGCAGGGCAGACCTGCCGGGCACAGCGACTCTGGCAGGCAGACTCTTAGTGTGCCGGTCCGATAACAACGGTGTCGGTAGGTTTACCAGCAAAGTTGTTACTGGACCGGCACACTCGTAATGAGGCCCATTGACATAAGAGATGACCAGGAAAGGGGATTTGTTCTCCTAGTAAAAGTCAGTTGAAATAGTGGTATGGTCAGTTAGAACTAGTTTTGGACAGTAGACATTCATTTGGGACTTCCTGATGACTGTCTAGCACCTTTAGTTATGTGTATAGGCAGAGATACCCCTCTAGCAGAAGGGAAAGATGGGCTTTATCTTTATTATTTTAATAAACACTAGTAATAAGGTCCTCCAAGTGTCCGCCTCCTTCTTCCTACCCGCCACACCCCTAACAGAAACTGCTTCTGGGTCATTGCATATTCATTCTTTAGTGCTCTTAGTTTAGTCTCACGCTGCTCTAGATCTCTCCCAATTGTTCTCAGGGCCCCAATTCAGTGCATAATGCAATGCCCTGTATGTATACCTTAAAAGCCTGCCAAACTGTCCCCACTGAAGTCTCTCGATTGCATTGTATTGCAAAGTAGGTTTGCATGTGTTCCCCAATAGTAGCTTTGAACACAATGTCCTAAAGTGCAGATGCCTTGAATCTCCATGATACCCGCACCTTCAGTGTCCTGTGAGAAACTCATGGTGACAAGTAAGACAGACACAAGTGATCGTAGTTCAAGGGTCTTTATTGAACAATGAATGCCATATGCAGGTTGGAAAAACACCTAATCTAAACCTGTATCTAAGATGGGAGCAGGCGTCGACCATCAAATGAAAAATAAGGCAGTCTTATTGGCGTTGTGTCAAAACAAAAAGGTCCTATACTAAGAAACCGATTGCCAAACCTCACAACTAATACAAAAAGGGGTGTGGGAGAGTTCCCAAGAAAAGAAAGAAGTGTTCTTAAATAATATGTCAGGATGCGGTAGCTTAGATCTCCCTTCTCCACGTTTTGGACACAGGGTAATATGGGAGCTTGTAACACAGTATAGTCTTGGGGTTCTCCAGCACGAGACGACTGTTCTAATGGCAGATCTCAGGATACACTCTCGGGCTTTTCTAGCATGAGATGATAGGTCAGCTTTTAATACTAGAGCTTTCAGTAATCAGAGCCATCAATGGCCAAGTCTTGTTTCAATTAAAAGTCTATTGCCTTCAAGGACCTGACTTGTTCAAAAAACAAAACAAAAGTTCCTTTACCAAATGAAAGTTCATTTCCAAGGTTCGCTGGGTGAGGAGTTCACCCCGGGCCCCCCTCTTCTGGGCGTTGACCATTCTTAATCGTTTATCACAGTTTCACATAGGGTGATGGCTTCACCCCTGGGAGGCCCTCTTCTGGGCGCTGACCCTTCACGTATCGTATTCCAAATTATATCACAGTTCATTTATGAATCAACTTTGGGTGATCGCTTCACTCTGGGATCTCCCTCGGTCAGGCTCGGACCCCTCTTCTCTTTATCTTCTTGGGTAATAGATTCATCTCTGGATCTCCCTCTGCCGGGATCAGACCCCTCTTCTCCGGCATCCCTCCTTTGGGTTTACTCTTGCTGTTTCTTAACATTTGCTTTCACTTTTCTCAATCTTAGGGTAACAACTTTTCACCCTCGGATTCCCTCTGCCGGGCTCTGACCCCTCTCTATTCTTAGCATCCATCACCAGGTTGACTGTGGCTCTCGATCAGGGTGAAAGTGGCTCACCCCCATTTCCCCCTCTTCTGGACGCTGATCCCCCTTTACTTTTACAGTTCTACTTTTACACAGTTCAATGTTCGTGTGATTCACTTCCCTTGCTTTCACAGTGCTCTCAGATCCAAGTTTTTTGATTGTACTGGGATTTTGCTCGACCCTCTGAATGGCCACTTTGATCTATTCTGCTGGCTCTCATATGGCCTTCTGGTATCTGTAGTTTTTTTCATATGGCGATCAACCAGAGTCTCTCGAGTTAGCACCCACGTGGTGCCGTTTTCTCTCTGTGGCTGGTCTCTTCGTAACACTTTTACCATTCATTCAAAGTTCATCCGCTTTGCTTCAAAACTTGCCACTTTGCGATTCTCACTCATCACAGCCCAGTTTTTTATCGGTTCTCCCCTCAACTCACCGGCTGTGTCGAACTGCTTCGCTTTTGGCTTCTCTGGAGTCAAAGCCGGGAACACGGGCGCAGGAGCGTCCCTCGCTCCTGCTTATCGGCATAGGCTTGCCTCGGGTACCGTTGACATCTGCTGCAGGACACTTGTGCTATTGTTCGTGGTGTTAGGCTCTCTTCCACTAAGGTTACACAGGACTGAGACGAAAAAGGCAAGGTCAGTTCTCTCCTCGCCACCCTCTCGATTCCTGCTGCCTCTCTCCTTCTCCTGAACTACCGCGTGGTAGCTGTCTCATCATGCTGTCTGCCATACTCGCCTTGCTCGTACTGCAGTTTCTTACTCCACCTTTTAACCCTGTGGGAAAAGGAAGGACCGTCAGGTGTGTGTGGTTCCATTCAATCACCTGGCTTTGTCTGACCCACGGGTTGGGACATGTCAGGTACACAGGCTTAACATTAGTCCGTTGTTTGTGGTGTGTGCAAGTGTTTGTGTTTGGAAACAGTAACAGTTTCAATGTCAAAGCATCCTACAGAGTCGGAAGGGAAAGAGGTGTTTTATGGGATCATATCCTTCGTATTTGGGTTTGAGGTGCTCTTGCAAGGGTAGGTTTTGGAGGGTTTGTTAAATGGATGAGAATGACCAGGATGAAGAACAGAAGCATAGAGGATGGTGGGATTTGCAATTGTCGGTCACTCTCGACTACGAGTTCTGACTACAAGTTCAGAAAGTGACAATCAGAGGGACTGGATTGGTAGGGTATGCAGAATAAACGGGAATAACTGGGGTCGTGACATGAACAAAGGGGATTGGCAGAATCATAGTGTTTTGTCTGATCAGGTTGGGAATGCGGAAAATAATAATCAGAGGGACAGGAGGAAGAAGGATGGAAAGTATTCAAACGGAAACAGGTAAAACAAAGATTCTGGGAACTATGCTTTTTGGGTTTAACATGGTTTGCGACCTTAAAGGATTGATTACGCACAGAGGGATTGCTGGATTGAAGTAAGGAAGATCCAATAGGAAGAACGGTGGCAATTGTTGCACATCCCATAAAGGTCTCGGGGGATCTCATTCGACTCATATTTTCCCCTGGTAACATACTGTGTCTCATTCGGGGCATTCCACTGAGCATAACCCCGGGTTCCCCTATCCAGGTGATGCTCCACCCCCAGGAACTGGATCCAACAGCGATGGACGTGTGCTGTCCACCTGAAGAAGGCATTCCCAAGGTCTTACTGGGAGAAAACTCTCAGATTTCTCACAGTCCCCAAGTCCCATCTCCAGCTTAAAGGGCGAGCGGTCAGAATAGGTGCGGCAGGGACCTCAATGCGTCCCACAAGTTGACAGGTCATATTCTGCAGGCCAAGTTATGGACCGAAGAATAGTACGCATATTCTCGTGCAGAAGGGTGCAATACTCTCCACGCATCACATAGATCAAATTGATCCATTCTTGACACTATTGTACCTGGTGCTTTAGATAGCTGTCTAGTTGATGTCCCCATGTGGTCCAACTGCAAATCAAGTATAGTATTCAAATCTCCACCCCAGATAGTAAGGTCTAATGGGTATAACTCAACCAGGTCACATATCATAGCATATAATTCAGGGTCATCTACATTAGGGCCATATGTATTCACCCGCAGAATCTCAACATACAGTATCTTGCAATGTACCAGCACATACAGGTCACCCGGGTAAACATGTTTGTTGAGACACATACATGTATTTCAATGCTGTGTGTATTAAGATTGAGATCCCTCTGGATTGAGTAGAGTATCTTGTGTAGTACCTTTTGCAACCCCACATCTTAGCAACATTTTCATTAAACTGCTATGTGACATGTGTCACCTGGCAAAAAAGGCTATTAGCCTTGTGTACGTTGTGATGAATCCTATGGATCCCTCACTGAAACCCTACCTAAAGTATCTTACCAGTTGGCCAGGGAAAAGCAGACGCTTCCAGAGCCTGACCTTGGAGGTGGTGTACTGCTGGAAGATCAACCGGGAGAAGAAATGGGTCAGAAGCGTGAGAGATACCTATGGCATGAGACACAGTAGTTAACCTCTTTTCAAGAGGACCTTCCACCAATACCACAATACGTAATGGCTTGTTGCCATCATAATTCTAATGTTCCACAAGGTGGCCATCTGGGTGAGTACGAATTCAGCCATAAAAATTGTGGTGGTAAAAATAACAAATATGCTGTTATAACCCACGAAATGCATAGGGTTATAAATTCCCCTAGTTCCCAAAAGCCTAATAAGAGGAAGTTGTATAATAATGGAAGTCTTAAGAGCCAAGAACCATATTCCTGTTCTCAAACCTGCCTTATAGCTGGCTCTTGTAATATCATTTTCTTAAATTTTGTAGAAAGTGGAAATCAAATTCACAATGTAGAAAGAGTTAAGAAAACAAACTCTTCATGTCCCATAATTCTGTCAGTGCTGAAATGAGAAAGAGGGATACAGAGGAACAAAGATGTAGAAGTGGTCAGCTAATTAACAAGAATGACCTACACCTGAGGGAGACTGGGAGGCATAAAATGCCCCCTCAGGTGCAGGTACTAGAGAGGGAGGACGATAAAGAGAAGAAGCAGAAGAAGTGTGGGCTGTGTATGATGTGGGAGACAGAAGTAGAGGAGCAGGAAAATGCCAGGGCTGTTGTGAGTCCTGAGAGTCTCTGTGCCTCCAACATCCTAAACTGCAGAGGTCGCACAGTGGGAAGCATGTGAAAGAAACTCTTACCCAGGAAGACTATGTTGTGCAGAGCTTTTGCAGCAGGAAGCAGGAGTAGTGTGAGCAGTCGAGACGCCTCAGGTGGAGGGTTGCACCGGAAACTCGCGATTGTCAGAGTGACTCCAAATCAACTGGCAGAGGTGACCGAAGAGAGAAGGTGTGCCTGGTCGAGAGAAGCCATGATTGCAGCAGTCCTGCGAACACAGAGAGGAACACCTGGAAGCGACTTACCCGGCAAGTCTAAACCACGTGCCTGACTCTGGGGCACTCCGGTGCAGGGTGCGTGTTCAACACAGGCAGGATCACTCACGAGCGGGTGTAAGGCAGTATAAGCAACGTTTATAACAAATGCTGAAGTGTTAACGTACAAAAACAAGCGAATAAGCATCACGCATACCAAACTGTCATAAACTTACAAAGGCAAGCTAATAAATCTTGCGAATACTGAACGCCTGCAGACTTGGAAAAGCGGCTGATAGTAATCCAAACAAGGTCCAGGAATGAAAATGTGAGTTTGGTTAAAAACTACACAAGCTGGTGGGGAGATTGTATTAGGATCCCAGGCATACCACCCACACACAAGCCAAGAGACCTTGAGAAACTGGCAATATAAGTCCAATGCAGGTTGAAAACACAAGGGGGGGGAGTGAATGCCCCATGGTTGTAAAGGGTACCATTCAGGTTCTGGGATACCTGTGGTTGATGTAGATGCACAATGCTACAGCCAAAATAGAAGCAGGAAAAGACTTGATCCTGAACACTATTTTTGGTATTGATGCAGAATGGAAAGAAAGTTGGCAAACAGGCTGCCCTTCTGGAGGTGGTTATCCAGAGGGAGAAGAGCATCGTTTGTGGAGAGGTCCTGATAAGGATCAATGTGAATGTTCTATTCCCTGAAAGTCGTTAACTTGCTTATGAAAAAGAAGGCCATTGAAGTTGTTGTCAAGCGAGTAGACCCGTAGGGCAAGAGGCGACTGCCCGGAAGAAACCTAGTGAAATGTTACACCAAGTAGTAGAAGCAGCAAGTGATGAAGAGTGGTGCAACTGGAAAGCAACATATTTGTGACATTTGGGGATAGGGGGAATATTGTGAAAGCCGATTGAGGAAAAGGTCTTCCTGCAGTCATTCTTGAAGCAGGCCATTCAAACCAAACCATTTGTTGATTTCAAACTTGAAGCAGACCATTCTGACCAAATTAAGTGTCAATGCCAAAGATGTGAAGGAGTTCTCATTCGAGGTGTGAGAGTTTATGACTTTTCCTTTCAAGATACTTCGGGAGAGTTGTTATTCCAGGAGGAGTGAAAGCATTTGACTTTGACAAGTTACTTCATTGAAACAACAGAACTTTGTGTTAAAGCTGGTTTTGCTGGGTTTTCCTTTGAACTGTGAACTAAATCCTTGTTTGGATCTGGGGAAGGGTAGTTCTCCCAGTCCATGACAAGAAACATTGGTTATACTGTCAACCAGGTTATATGCTCTATACATTTGTTGAATTAAGAAGCCATATGTGAGAAACCAAAGGGCCTCTCACTGACTAGTGCCTTGGGAATCTGTCACCCAGGTGGCGTGGGCACGGCCATCGCTATTGGATCCAGACCCTGGGGGTGGACCAATGCGGGAGGATCACCTAGATGAGGGGTCCCTGGGGCGTGGGAGTGGGGCACCCAGAGGAGAGATGTGGTATCCCTGTTCCCATTTCCCTGTAGAACACCTTTATTCCATGTACTATCTAGGAACTTTATCCCCCCCCTTTCCTACACACACTCCGCTGCACGGACAAAGCGCTTCACAGAAAGACAGACTCACACACAACCTGACATGTCCCAACATCAGGGTCAGGCAGTCAGACTTAACCTTAACGACTCGAACCTGAAACCTATTACCTTTCCCCACTGGGATAAAATGCAGAGCATGAGAGCACCCGGAGAGCAAGGCGAGCAGAGCAACCAAATCGAGCAAGACCACCAGATTAGAAGGGCAGGAAATCCCGGGATGGAAGCAGAGCAGACGGGACCAGGAGGCGAGGAAAAGAGTCAGGTCCTACCAGCTGTGAGGTGAAACTCGCTGCAGAATCCCAAAGGGGCAACTCTCCCTGCCACTGCAGAAGGTCACAGTGGTACCTCCTTCATGTGCGGCGTGAGGATTTGAAAGGAGGCTAGCCGCACTGGTCCTAAAGCCTTGACTGAATGGAAGGTCTGGATAAACTCTATCAGCCAACGCTGGTGAGTGAAAAGGGAGACTGGGCTTGTGTTGATAAATGAAAAGGACATTAATGTTGGAAGTGTTCTTGGTTAGTTGAGAAACCGTGAGCGAAAGCACATTGTAACAAGAATGAAGAATGCCGAGATTGTGCGCGAGGGAGAAGCCGCGAATGAAAATGACTAAGAAAGTAGGTGAACAGTCAACGTGGTCCTACTTTACTTTATAACATTTGTATAGCGCTGCCATATACCCTAGGGCGTGAGGGTGCTACAATACATCAACAACATATAACAAATAAGCCGCTAGAAATTCTTAAATCAATACCAGAAATAGAGACTAAAAAGTATCAATAGGGAAATAAAATCAGCTTAGTTAAAAAGGTGGGTCTTCAACATTTTCTTAAAAATCTCATGTGACTCAATGCATCTCATACCCAATGAGAGAGCATTCCAGACCTTAGGCCTAATGGAGAAGGTTGAGTTGGCCACCTTTGAGGTTCGACATTTCGGAGCAAATAACAGGTGTTGATTATTTGATCTTAGGGCTCTAATATTAGTTCTCATAAGGAGAAGCTGTTGTAAATAGTCGGGCATGTTGCCTTGTCTGCATTTTTTAATTATAGTTAGAGTCCTAAACAGAATTCTGGACTCCACAGGGAGCCAATTTAGAGAATGTCTTGCAGTCTTAACATGATCTCTGCATTTGAGTTTCATGACAACTCTGACCGCCTCATTTTGGCACACTTGCAGTTTACTGCAATCAGTCTTATCTATAGTCCTATTAAAAGACTTGAGCAGTAGCCAATTTTTGACCCTATTATCGCTATAGCGATAGTCTCTGCATTTTCTTGTGATATAAGGGGCCTTAAATAAGCTAGTAGTTTGATATAATAAGCGCATGAGGATACCAAGCTGCTAACATGTTGCTTCATGGTCAGTCGTTGGTCAAAAGTCACACCAAGTGTTTTCACCTTTTTTAACGGAAGAACGAGTTACTTACCAACTGGTAACGTTCTTTCCATGGGATTTTCCTCCGACGTATTCCACATCTCTGACATGTAATGTCCACAGCTGTGCACTTTGGAAACTTTTCAGCAGAGGACGTCCTGCGCCGAGCCGATGTCCCTCGAGGGCCTCAGTCGAGGGTTGACATCACCAGATGGTATATATAGGATGCACGGCGCCCGTTGCCTCCGTTTAGTTTTTTCCTGCCAGAATGTGTGGCACCACTCTCCTGCCAGTATAACTGCCTACAGCCTTGCGGAAATGGAAGCTGTAATCACAGAGGAAATTCTCCAGAGGAGCAGGCTGGGAGGGCGATGTTGAATACGTCGGAGTAACATCCCATCGAAAGAACGTTACCAGCTTGGTAAGTAACTTGTTCTTCGAAGGGATTGTGTCCTCCAACCAGTGCTCCAGATAAGATTTTGAGGTGGGAGTATTTTACGCATGATTTTTCAAATTAGAGCGTAAATGCAATTTCAGGAGAGTAAAAATTAGTTTTCTCCTCTGCAAGAGAGTAAAACGTATCCAACACATACGTTATGGGTATGAACACATTTTAAAAGGGTGCGTGCTTTATTGTGTTGCTCGCTTAGCTGTCACAGATTTGGTCTTTCAGTTGGAAATTCACCATCATGCATGAGAAGGCTATAGTGCTTACAAAAGAAATGCTACATTGCCATCTAGTGGTGGAAAGTATGTTTTTTTAATGAATAAATCAAAGCGTACACGGTACGCAG
Source organism: Ambystoma mexicanum (assembly GCF_040938575.1). NCBI lineage: Eukaryota > Metazoa > Chordata > Amphibia > Caudata > Ambystomatidae > Ambystoma > Ambystoma mexicanum. The sequence goes on from NC_090930.1 coordinate 985,184,754, forward strand.
TACAAAATTAAATGGTCCGTATTTGCCATATTTACATGCGTAAAAGGGCAAGATACGCACGTTAACTGGTAGGCTGATGACAACACTCATCAATTGTTGAAAATCAATGATCCTGTAGGTCGCTGTTCCGATTCGTTTATCGCTTGATGTGCTTTGCACTCTGAAGTAAACGGCAGTAAGAACGGGTGTGTGTGGCTGGCTGACATACCCCGGAGCAGTCGTTGGGGGGGGGGAGGCAAGAGTTGGTGTGCTGTTGCATACTGGGACCTTTGGTGCTCTCTCCCCACCTGCTGCCTCACCCTGGCGTTGTGCAGTTTGTTGTGGTACATTGCGGTGCAAATGTCACAGAAACCATGCATTCTAGGGTTGAGGACCAGTCCTTCTATGACCACATTGATGTTTCACCCATTTCAGGCAACTGTCTCATGTGTGAAGGTGCTGAACTCGGGGAGGGGGAGGTAAGGAGGGAGTGCAAATGTCATGTAGTCAGTATTGTCTGGAGGATACTAACAGGTAACTATGCAAAAGGTAGTGCAGATTGGTGAAAGGGTGTGGAATTGTATAAGGAACAACGCTTCGCCAAGCCACAAACCCACACATTTTCACCTTTATAAATAGAGATAGATAAGTGTCCTATCTGTTCCTTGCACTGAACTCCTGTTTAAAACAAGAATTGGCAAAGCCAACAGCATTGGTTGTTATACAGACATCAGGTAGGATTTTCCAGACACTGACATAATATGCACGGTACTAACGCCATTTGTTTGTTTTATTTGTACCAGCTGTTGCCATTTTACGACCAATAGTAGCATTTTGGAAAAAATCTGTCAAATGCTTATCCCAAAATGGTTGGCTTTGCCAATGCGTGCCAAATGTTGTGGTTGAAGTTAAATCTGTTCCCTACTATGGAGCCGTTGGGGATAAGGAGGAAGGTGCCAAGGGGAATGAGACTATGTCGATTCTGTGCTCTAGAGGATGAGACCTTAAACCATCTTTGTGTGAACTGCCCTGACTTGCGTTCATTTTGCAGGGGGAACACAGAATAGCTTTTTAGTTCAACGGATAAGGATTTATGTATCAGAATTTGAAACACAAATGAAATGTCTTTATCTCTAAGGTATTTAGAATTGTTGGATTCCTTTTTTTAAATGAAGATTTATTTAGATAGTGTTAATAATTGCTTGTATTAATTGAAAATACTGTAATGTGATGTGTGAAAAGTTCAGTTTTTTACTAAAACGCACAATAAAATGTGTGTCTTAACTTGCTGCATCACTGAGCTATTCAGTGTTACTGATGCTTGGCTACGCAATTTGTATATTTTGCAAGTAAACTCTGTAGACCATATTATTGTAGGCCATGACACCAAAAACTTAAAAATATTTTTTCCAAGTAAAGCATGGAAGGAATGTGGCCAAATCCCTAAATTGCAGAGTGGGGCCAAATCCCTGCTTCACTGTTTAGCAAAAGTGTGTGATCCTGGGCAAATAATATAATCTCACCCTGACTTCAACTGAAAAAATTGGAGTGGTTAAGTTGACACCCTTACAATCGGACAATTTTAATAACTGTATGGACAAATTGGTGTAGCCTGGTGCCCCTCTACTAGTGGCTCCCAATACCATGACCTAGTTATCTTACTTTATGTTATGTTAAGGTCACATGTAGAGCGCACAGCCGCCTTAGGGCATCATGGAGCTGGAGAGGCAAGTAACTAGAAACAAGACAAAACAAGCAGACCATAATCACTGTGGAGTCAGAATAAGTGGGTTTTTAATGCTTTCCTAAATGCCAAGTGATTAGACAACATTTTCATTGGCTATGGGCAACCATTCCACAGCTGAGATGCAGCAATGGAGAACGCCCGTTGCCCCCCACCCGAACAACTCGAAAAAAGAGGGCACACATAACCGACCAGCTGTGGCTGAACGCAATGAACGAGTGGGGATATAACATACAAACGTAGCGTGGAGGTACTCTGCTCCCTGGCCATGCAGAGCCCGATGAACAATACACAGCGCCTTGAATTGTATACTCTGAGCTACAAGGAGCCAGTGAAGGGAGAACAAAACCGGAGAAATATGAGCCCCATACGGTGTCCCCGTAGCCACCCGGGCTGCCAGATTTTGAAGACGTTGAAGTCTACAGACCAGTCCCTTGGGCTGCGCAAGGTAAAGAGAAATGCAGTAGTCCAGCCGGGTTAGTATCATAGCAGCCACCACCAGAGGACGCAGAGATACTGGAATAAGATGGAGCACCTTTCTTAAGATTTTCAGCTGGAAACAGCTAGTCTGACATACAGCCGATGCTTGGGTGGCCACGGACAGATTGGCCGACATAGAATTGCATTACTGTTGCACTGGCCCTCCATCGTCTCATATCACTTCATTTGACACTCATAGTCTCACCAGCCAGCTGTGTACCAGAGATTCTAGTATAGCAGACTAACTGTGTTTGAACCGACATTACATTTTCTCCCCTGTTGATCCCAGTCACTGCTTGGTCCGTCCGGAGTACTGCCCCACACTCTGGTATGTCGTGTTAGGCTAGAATATTGAGCCTTTCATTGCGCACCATCTGCCATGGTCACACTTTCTAGGAGCTTCATGATGTGCAAGAAATAGGCTAGGGGGCTAATGCAGTAGCAGAGGGATCAGGCCAAGATTGCTTTGTTAAAACAGTGATGTGTGCAGATCTGAAAAGATATGGCTCTGTTCGGTGAACATTTTAGATATTGTGTCAGCTGTGGTTATGTGCGTTCCAGGTAGCTATAGTACTTGTTTGTGTGATTGACAGAAAACGGGATGGATCAAGGGGACCAGAGGAGAGTTCACCAGAGCAGCGAAGGACCAGCTGTGCAACTGACCAGAGGTGTTCACTTTTATCTTTGTTTTACTTGATTCTATTTTTAATTTTGGCTGTAAGCTGAAACTATTGCTATGGAGTACAATTAGGAAGGAGATGGCTTGTGAGGAGGGATGCACAGCATGGGGGTGTTAATTTACCAGCCCAGTGACTGCCCATGGCCATGCTAATCCCTATGGCCAATCCCACCAACTATGTGCCCCTCCCAAAACACTTCTTCCTGTGATGTCTGAGCTCTCTCTGTCAAGCATTAATATCAACCATTAGCCTTTCAATGTAGTTTCTAAGCAGTCTGCTGAGAGTTAATTGCTTAGTTACAGTTGTAAATGGCTACTACTGTGATAATAAAAAAGCCTCAACCAAGTGTGCCTTCAGCCACTTGATTTAGATCTGTTCCATGCACTCACTCCTTTTAAAAACAAGAAACCACAAAGCCAACAGTTTTGGTTTGAGTTATTAGATAGGCATTTGCCAGTTGATGTCACCATACGGCTAGGTAATCACTTAATTTTTCAACCGTTGCCATCTTATTGCCAGGCAATACCATTATTTCAGTGCCTATCCCATACTCACACAAAAGTCCAAACTGTTGGCTTTGCCAATGCTTGTTTATTATTCCAGGCAAAATGTCTGCCTAGCCACAAAGCAACAATAGACATTTAGATGGCAAACCAAAAGTCAAACCACATCCTGCACAGTCCTGCCCTCCCCATCGGATGCAGCCAGAGTGCCACTAGTTCCTTTTTCCACTTCCACCACTCCTGAATAAAACCTGACCATTCTTGCATACGACAGAAGAGCATACAACACGACCACTTAAGGACGGAAAAAGCATACATGGGATGTTGTGTCAACAATGGACCCCGAGGATATTAAAACACAGCGATGCTACTTTTAAGGCCATACAAGGCGTGCCACGAGGGATTTAAAACACAAAGCCCACTGTGCGAGAAATCAATGGCAATGCAGGTCACCCCTACACACAGTGAATACGGTCTGTAAATCGGGGAACTAAAGGTACATTTCAATATCGTTTAATAAAGTCTTCCCCAAAAACGCAAAGACGTGCCATGAGGCAGAGTGACCAGACTAGAGGGGTGAGGAGAGAGGGAGGAGGGGAGTGAGGGGGCGAGAGAAGAGAAAAGAGAGAGAAAAAAGAGAGAGAGGGGAGGGAGGGAGAGAGAGAGGAGGGGGGGGAGAGGGGTGGGTGTGAGTGAAAAGGGGGATGAAAGCTGGGGGCATACGGGGAGAGAGAGAGAAGGCAAATTACTGGTTGCAGCGCTGAGGGAGGGAGGGGGAGAGAGAGAAAAGAGAGAAAAGAGAGAGAGGGGAGAGGGGAGGGAGAGAGAGGAGGGGGAAAGAGAGAAATGGTGGGATGAAAGCTGGGGGCATACGGGGGAGAGAGAGAAGCCAAATAACTGGCTGCAGTGCTGAGAAACAATCCGTGGGCCTCGAGTGACGTATTTATAATTAGTTTAGTAGTGGAAATAAACAGCATAACGCTGCGGTGTGTTCCAGTTACAAGTGCATTATGCAGAGGAGGCATCGGGGGATTCATTACCTCGACTTAATAATATTCTGGAGCTGTAGCTGCGTTAGGGACATTGTTTACATGGAAATTCGGCAATACACAAATGCAAATAGGGACTGGCAGCCCCCCTCCCCGTTTGTCTCACCTCACGAAGCACTACATTCAAGAATCAAGACTCTTCCCGGTTATACAAGGCCAATTGCAAACTTTCAAAATACGAATTATTTGCATAACGTCGTAACTCTTTAGTGTACGTACATGAAAAACTGCTTGCATAACGGCTCTCCTGCAATGGAGCCCCAGGGGAAAGCGAGCTCTGGGGGAAAGGGAGCTCTGGGGGAGGGCAGCCATGGGGAGAGCCGACCCCATTTGTGGGGACCAGAGCAGTCCAATCCCCCGGTATTGCTTGGGGAATTACGGGAACCACACATTTCCGGACACCTGAAAGGGTTAGAATGGAACCGGGGCAAGTTATTTTTGCCAATTAGAGCACGGGCAATTCTCAGTTGCACTGCGCCCAAGAGTGCAATATAGGCCTGTGTTGCAAGTAATTGAAGAGAGATGTGGTTATAAGTCTGATGGATTTATTTGCAAAGTAGCCTGACACGTGTTTCGAGTCTAAACCGACTCTTCCTCCGAGGCTGTAAATGTGAGATGGGACCCAAGATAAATTGAATGAAGGACAGTGCCAGAAAACTCTCTCACGGCTTTGCAATTGCGGTAATTTCAGCACAGCAGGTACCATAGCCAGATGTGGATGGTAGCAATTTAATTAGGGCCACTGCCGGGACTTAACAGTGGACCAATGAAAGAACACTGCACCACTCGAGAGCTGGAGCATTTCAGGAAACGCATCCACTGTGACGCTGGCTGCCTAACCGGGTCTGCCTTGGCTACAAAGTTGAATGGTGAGAACTCTGTGGGCACCCGCAGAAAATAAACATAGACCCGAAGATGGTTTGCCCTTAGAAATGAAGAGTTCTGATTGGTAAGTGAAGTCCTTCACCAAAGTAATCAGTGGTATTATTGTGTAAGATCATCAATCGCCTTTTACTTAAATTACTACGAACACTGACTTTAATGGCTGCCCACGCGTTCTCTCCATTCGGAAGCCTAATTTCTTTTAATGAAACCGGGAATAGTGTTAAGATTGTGGAGCAGACCAAGTTTATGCGCCCTGGGGTGAAGGTTATATTGGTGTCAAAATTAATATTCTAATATGTTCTGTAACCCTAATGGTCTGTCGCATTCATCAGTGTCAAAGAGGAAGTGCCTTGTCCTCTTTAGAGATTACACAAAGGAAAATGTATCTGTACACTTGATATACTGCCCAAGATCTGACAAAATTGTAGAGATGTCAAGATTTAATTGTTAATGTTAACAATCATTATGTACAGGTTCACACATTAATCAAATATTTTCCTGTTTGTGCCACTAGGTTGAATTGAAACTAAGCCCAACGAGGATCAGGCATAAAAACAGTAAAATAAAACAAAATCATAAGTAAGATAAAATAAAATAAGAGAGAACAAGTTACTTACCGCGGGTAATGTTATTTCGACTGGATGTTCCACCCACGTATTCCTCATCTTTGATATTCAATATGAAGCTTCAGCTACTTTGGATTTTTTTTCTGGCAGAGGGCGCTGTGCGTCGATGCAGTCGACTCAATGACCCTTGAGGGCCTCTGTTTCGAGGATGTCATCATCGAAGGCATATATAGCACGTGCAGTGCCTGTTGGCTTCAGTTCTGTTTTTTTGTGTCATTCACAATTAGAACTACCTGCATAAACACAGGTTTGCCCGTACTATGCTCTGAAGGAGTGAAATCTGTAATAGCATGGGAAATTCTACAGAGAGGTAGGCTGGAAGGGCGATGAGGAATACATGGGAGGAACATCCAGTCGAAAAAACGTTACCAGGGGTAAGTAACTTGTTCTTCTTATGGATTGTGTCCTCCCACGTATTCCTCATCTTTCATGGACTCCCAAAGCAGTGTTTGTTTTGGTGGAGGGAGTAAGAATTTTATCATTAATGGCTTCCGTGAACAGAATTGAGGACAGCTTTTCCAAAGCTTCCATCCCGACTTAGGGTAGAATCAAATGCTTAGTGAAAGTATGTATTGTGGACAACATAGCTGCCTCACAAATGTTTTTAATGGGAACACCTCTTTGCAGAGCAGAGGCAGTAGCCATGCCCCTAGTGGAATAGGCCCTCTAGCCTTCTGGAGGATCCTTGCCCGCCAACCTGTAGCATTATGAAATAGCTAGTATAACCCATCTGGATAAGGCCTGCTTTGTTAGAGCTTGACCCATTCTATGTCCCATATAACCTATGAATAGTTGGTCATCCAGGCGAAGTTTTGACAACCTTTAAATCTAGAAGCTCAGATCCCGACGTGGATCGAGCCTGTACCACCTCTCCTCCTCCTTGCCAGGATGAGGTGGAGGATAGAAAGTGGGTAACACGACCGTCTGTCCTAAATGAAAGTCTGAAATGACCGTAGGTAGGAATGAAGGCTTAACCCTCAGAATGACCTTGTCCTTGTGAAACACTGTAAATGGTGTTTTAGAGGACAGTGCCTGCAACTCACTCACTCTAGGGGCTGAAGTTAGTGCTACCAACAAGATAGTCTTGAAAGTTAGTAACCTTAAGGGACATGATTGGAAAGGTCCAAATGGTGCACACATAAGACATTTTAATACCAGATTGAGGTCCCAAACAGGAACCTGAAAGGGAGATGGAGGGAACATATTAGTGAGTCCCTTCAGAAATTGTATCACCAAAGGTATTTTCAAATATGAAGTTTCCTCAGAAGAGCGCTTGAAGATGGATAATGCCGCCAAATAACCATTAATGGTCCAAACCTTGAGCCCCAGAGTGGCTAGGTACAGTAGAAAGGAGAACACCTTTGTTGTTTTGTATAGCAAAGGGTGCACACTCTTGTCCCTAAATTTGTTCCAACGTCAGCAGTACGAACAAAAAGCAAAATCTCCAATACGCCATCTGGGAGGTCCCAATCCCTGTATCTGAGCCTCTCAGAAACCATGCGTGAAGGCTGAGTGTCTTGATCTCTGGATGGAGAACCCAACCCTCCTCTCACGAGAGAAGGTCCTCTCTTTGTGGAAGACGTATTAGAGGGCAGATGGACATGTCCAGAAGGTCCGGGTATCACTTCCTCCTGGCCCAATCCAGGGCAATTAGGATAATCTATTTCCCCCAACTTTCTCAAACTCCTGATCACCGGAGTAATGACGGGGACTGACGGAAACGCGTACAGGTGCGGAAACTCCCAGTCCACCACAAACGCATCTTCTAGAGCTCCTCTTGGGGGAAATAACCTAGAGCAGTACAGTTCGCACTTCTGGTTGACACTGGTCGCTAACAGATCCACCTGAGGGGTTCCTTCAGGGCAAATCTGATTGCCCTCAGGTCCAAAAGATTGATGTGTAGCTTGGACTCCGATGGAGACCAACGACTGCTGATTGTCAGATTGTTGGCATGGGATCCCCACCCCATGAGTGAGGCGTCCATCACTACTGTTATCTGCGGCCATTGTTGCCAAAAAGGTTCTCCCTCTGGCACTAGAAAAACGCAGGAGGCCGAGCAACCTCAAAATGTCAAAGGCAGGCACACATTGGGCACTCAAACTTGGGAGACCATCTGCACAATGTCTTGAGCCCTCACCTCGGGTAGAAAGCTCTTTCCCAAGGATCTATCCAGTACAGCCGCGATGAACTGGAGCTTTTGAAATGGTGTCATATGGGACCTTTTGTAATTGAGGGAGAAGCCCAGTCTGTGAAGAGAGTGGCAGGAGACATTGAGATGATCTAGGCTTTTTCAGGAGAACGCGCCCTGATCAGCCAATCGTCCAGGTAGGTGTAGACGTCAATCCCCCCTCTCCTGAGACTCACTGCCACCACCATCATCAGTTTGGTGAAAGCCCTCGGGCGGAGGTCAGCCAGAATGGTGGAACTCAAAACTGATAATGAGAACCGCCAACGGCAAACCTCAGGTACTTTCTGTGCTTGAGACGGATTGGCACATGGAAATAAATATCCTGAAGGTCCAATGCACCATCCAATCCTGGAATTGGAGGGCGTGAAGGATCTGAGAAAGTGTGACCACCTTGTACTTGTCCTTTCTGAAGAACTTGTTCAAGTCTCTCAAGTCCAAGATGGGTCTCAGTCCTACTTCCTTCTTGTGGATTAGGAAACATGGAGAATACTATCCTTTATTCCTCTCAGCTACAGGTACTATAACACCTTTCTCTAGCACGGTCAACATTTCCTGCACAAGGAACAGATCTGCAACCTTCAAAGAATTGGTCCTCGGTGGATGGTTCGGAGGTCTGTGAATGAAGGGAAAGCAGTAACCTTGGGCTACGGGTTCTAATGCCCAAGCATCCTAAGTAATGTCTCACCACTCTTTCAGATGCTGAGACAGTCTGCCTCCCACTGGGGTGTCATGACTCAAGACCTTAGAGAGGTTTTGAGGTGGCTGAAGCAGTGGCTGTTGGTAAAGATGCAGCTGCTTGAGCAGGCTTTGAACCTCTCCCTCATCAACCACGAGGGAATCTTCTTTGCCCTCTTTGACCAGCGATTCCTCTCGCTCTTTCAACTGAGTCGTAGTAGCGAAAGGATCTACTCCTCCAAGACGGTGAACTGAGGTGAAAAGGCTGAGGCTGGGTAATTGCGGCATCCAAACATTTAGCTGCCGCCGCCTTCAAGGTCTGCAGCTTCTCAAGGCTTTCGTCAGCCTTGCTGCCAAAAAGGTAAGACCCATCAAAGGACATGTTAAGGAGTCTAGATTGCACATCTGGTGCAAATCCAGACTTCCTTAACCATGCAAATCTGCGAATTACGGTGCTTGCCGCCATGGCTCTACTGATGCTGCCAGCAGAATCCAGAAACGATTGAAGAGACTTGCACATGGCTTCCTTGCCATCCTTAACAACGACCAAGAAAATGTCTCTTTCCTCCCCTTCGGAAACATGCTGAGCCGCCACAGAAATGCAGTGCCATAGAGTGTATGAAAACTGTGCCAAGGCACATGGGAAGTTGGCTGATTTAAGAGCCATGCTCCCAGCAGAAAATACCTTTCCTGACCAGGCATCTGATATGATACGATATGATATGATATGGCATTTATAACGCGCCTATACACAAGTGTTTCAAGGCTTTTATCATTGATATGGTTAGATAGGCTGCACCACCAGAATTTCTGGGGTAGGGTGATTCAATAAGTAGCTGGGGTCACTACTTGATGGATGATATTTTTTGTCAAGTTTTTATTTGCTGCCGGACTTGACTCTGGTGCTTCCCAATTGGCACTTACTCTCTTCTAAAGTGCAATGTGAAAAGGTAATATGGGATTCTTTTGAGGACCTTTATAAAGGATGTCTGTACGGTCATCTTGTTCGAAAGGGAGGCTAGGTCTGCTCCACCCGAGGTAATCCACTACCCTGGTCATCAACTGCCTACAAGAGGCATCTGCATACTCATCTGACTCAGGCTTTCCAAATTCTAATTCCGGTGAAGTGTCCACTCCACTGGCAGTCTGCAGATTTTCAGATAGATCCTTCAGTCTGGACTTCTCTGAAATTAAGCTATCAGGGACATTTGGTGTGCAATACTGCAAACCAAATGGCGCATCATTATCATAATAGAGATTTAAAGAACTCCTTTCTTGGTTAAGGAGTGAAGGTTTTTTCAGGTAAAGGCATGGAAGGCTTCAGAAAGTTCGAGCCCGATGCCCAAAGAGTCCTCAATGTCTTTGAGGAAGAAGTTTTTCAACTTCAATGGCATCGTCGGTGCCACTGGTGTCGATGGGCCCGCTGACGTTGATGGCGTCGACGACCTCAACTTGTCTTTCGATTTATGACTTGAAGGATCCCTTGATGATTTCTAATTGTGTCGAGGCCTCAACGTCTTTCTATGTGGATAAAGCCTTCATCTTGGGCTCGAGTGCGCACAGGATTTGGCTCAAGCCCTTTCCTTACCGGCTTTAGAAGGCACTGTAGGAGCATGGCTTGTCGAGGGTTTTTGGTTCTTGAATATTTTAAGCTTTCTTGCCTGAGTGCTTCCCGTTCGGCAGGAGCGGAGGCCTTAGTGGGATAAGGATATAGCTCTCTCAGGAGAGGAGTCGGACGAGCATGTTGAAGTAGGCGATTTATGGTGCCATCTCTTCGACTTCCTCGACAATGATTAGGAGTGGTGGGAGCCACTCCTTGACCTGGACCTTTTCGCCTTCTTTCTTCGAGGAGAGTAGCCTCTCACTTCATCAGAAGGTTTCTTCAACGGGGTAGTCAATGGGGATTTCTTTGGGAATCTACCTACCACCAATTTCCCCTTACGCTCCTTCAGGCTTTTCCGGTCATCGACGGACACTTTGAGCAGGCTGAGGTCTTGCGTTTCACACTGAGACACCACAAGCATACTCGATGCGGATCGGTCAGCGACATCTTGGCATTGCAGTCTTGACACTAAAACCCGGTCTTCGGGGTCATCTCTGTCGAAGACATTTTTCATATATTTTGCAAGGAAATACTGAAGCATGCCGTAGTTCTCGAAGCATAAGCTTACTCAGAAAAACAGAACTGAGTCCGACGCGCGCTGCACATGCTACATATGCCTTCACTGATGTCATCCTCGAGAAGGTGGCCCTCTAGGGACATTGAGTCGACTGCATCGACGCACAGCGCCCTCTGTCGAAAAAATAAATTCAGAAGCAGCTGAAGCTGGATATTAAATATCAAAAATGAGGAATATGTGAGAGGACATAATCCATTTGAAAATAAACATCAATCTTAAAACCTATACTACAATAAGTTGCATCATGCCATCTTAAATCGAAGATGAACTACTGGCCATATCATGCATACCTTATATAGCCACTTATGTACCTCTAATTTTGAAAGCACCTAACAAGTATCTCTCACCAGCATGACAAGTAGTTAATCCTTAATCAGCTGGAGGTACATTAATGCTGGCCTAGATAGATTAAAATAAGAGGCAAAAAAACATTACATTTAAACTTATGTTAGGATTGCACTACCAGCTTTACTTACTGTCTCTTTGCTATTCCACATAGCGTTTATGGTATTTAAGGGAGCGTATTATTTCTGAATTTGAATAAAAGAGCTTAATTATACATTGTTCACCCAATATAAAATAAAATAGGGCTCAGGAGCAGCAACCGTTTGTATCATTAAACAAAACGTAGTCAAGGGCAACACAATGGCCCTCGTTTACCTTAGTGAGTTGCAAAATTCTTTATATCAGGAATTAAGGCGAATTAAGGACTTCTACTCAAGTAGCTCTGGTTTAAAAACCAAGAGCCCATAACCAATTGTCCAAATTAAAACTTGAAATAACTTAGCCCTTTTACCAATGTCACTTTTCAGCACATTTCTGAAGATGCTCCGTGTGAGAGATGTTGCCAGAACTGTCCAAATGGAGAACCATATCAATAAAGGTTTCAGGGCTACGTAATCTTCCAAAAAAGCCTACCCCCAGCGCGGAATGTAATGCAAAAACTAGGGTTGTCTTTGGGTGGCACAATGGTTCTCATAAAGCAATTTTCTCCTCTAGCTAGCAAATCAATTGTGGCACGCCCCCATACACTTGCGCAATACTCAACTGCTTCTGCCATTTGGCCCGATAGGACTGCCTGGTGATCTAGAAAAGCGAAACAAGGCTGGGATTATCCGTTTTATTCCTTACAAACTGTTTTTTGACATACTCAAGCCATCTCATTGAATTGGAGATAGCGATGCCCAGGTTGTCAAATACCGACCGTCACTATTTTAATACCCTTACATATAAATGAATTTGAGGGATTATGGTTTTGAAACACACCCTAATCTTAGATTCCGTTATGTTGGCCGACATACACCGTTTATGAACGCAAAGGGCCTACATTACAATAAAGGACTGTAGTGAAATTGGTGTCAGGGCCATTAACGCTGCATCATTAGCATATGTAGGTACATCACTAGCCATGAAAGGAAAAGTTTTCTGATCATCAATGTAATTAATACATTGAATATCAGAGGCGCCTATAATCTTCCATTGAACTCGCACTGCTGAGATGGAACTGAAGAACTGATTTTCCACTTGGACGATGTCAAATACTAACCTCCACATCAAGATGGAGTTCCTTCAAGATCTGCAGGAATGGCTCATTTAGACCCTTTACTTTTAGATATGGCCAAAGCTGGTACATGTTGACACAAACAAACGCACACGGCAGGTCATTAAAGACCAGTTAATTCATGGAATTATACCGGACAAAATCGGTGGCCAACACAAGATTAAAATTAAGTGCTTGCTCTATTGTGCCTAAGCCTTCACAGAACCCAAATGTAGTAGATATTGGATATATGAAGAGCCAGGAATGAAACGTCGACACAGCAAGCTTATAGTTTTGGCTATCAATTTTTATTCAAAATAAAAGGGGATTGGAAAAGGCATCACCATCCCTACTCTACGAGGCATTTCCATACCTTGACCAAAACTAAAGATCTGTCAGTGTCAAGTTGTCCAAAGCAAAACGTCCTTTGTCCAAAATCCTATCCTCGCCCTCACATTCTACAAAACAACTTTAATATGTGAAGGGGTAATGTCTATGGACTTGTAAGTGCCCAGACGTTGAAGTTCCAAAGAGATGTATAACTCCAACAAAAAAGTTCCCAATGGATAAAGGTCCAGGGGCCAACTCCTTTTCCCCAGGTTGATATTCAAGACACTTCAAATTCCTAAGGGCATCAATCTTCCTTAGGGCTCTTTGTTCAACAAAATACACACATCCAAGTTGGTTTTTGTATATAAGTCCCAACCATGTAGGATACCTGGTGTACTCCCCAGCCAGGTTCTTTTCCAATTGTTTAACTTTGCTTTCAGACTTCACTTTCCCTGGTGTATTCCCCTGCCAGGGCTTATTTGTGTGATTGGTTTTGCACACTTGCAAACTTGACCTTCGCCTGATGCACTTCCGTGCCAGTGCTTTTCATATCATTTACTTTGTAGACTTGCAGACTTGCTTTTGTCTGGTTTACTCTCCTGCCAGGGCTTTTCATCTGATTTACTTTATACAATTGCAAAACTTGCTTTTCTTTCACATTCATCTGTAAACACATTTTGAGTAATATTGGATTTCATAATCCTTTTCATTCGCTTCATACACTTTTGTCTTTCTTTGGCAGCATTACCAAAGCGCCCCGGTGTCCCATGCTGTCTCTCTAGGACTTAAAGGTTTCTTGTGGCATTCTTCACGTCCCTCACATTAGGTGGGAGGCAGCACTCGGATGTCCCCCCTCCAGCTTGCGTGCTGCCTGGCTTCACCGAACAGCTTCCAAGTCCTTTGCAGCTCCTGCTTTCCTCTGGGCTCTCGCAGCATGTTCAGGTGGCAGTGAGGATGTTTCCAGGTTTCAGTGGCCGCTAGGAAGTTTCTTCTTACTTTCCTCTTGTGTTTTCCACACGGTGAACCAGCCTCTGCAGTCCTCTGCCTTCCTCTGCCTTCCTCTGAGCCTGCTGCTGGCTCCACAGTTGTTATGACATCCTCACAGTATCTCGGTCGACACTGAGAGGGCGTGGTTTTCCCAGGTAGCGTTCTCCCACTTCATGCTGGGTAAAGCTTTTGAATGTCCCTGAACCTATCGTACACAACCACTAGAGCGTTTCTGGTGTTTCCCGTTCCTGATGATCTGCATTATTCCATTCAGCCACCTCGTCCCAGTATTTCTAGTTGTAAGCAATTTGTGGTGTTTTATGTGTAGAGTACTGAAAGGTCTTACCAGTATTGTGGATGGTTGGAGGGAAGTAGCACAGTATGCCATCAAAGCCTGCATAATGGAGGGGGTATCCCTAAAAGGGAAAGGGGATACCATGTCTCCTCTGATGATGTATCACCCCCCCGCGAGGGTCGCCTCCCCCATGTAACCACCCCCAGGGTCAGGATCAGGTAGCAGCTGCCATCCCCTGGCCACATGGGGAGAGGCTACCGCCAGGAAAGGAGTGATGATATCATCTGATTCATCATAGATAGGAACATTTCACTCAGAGTTACAGTTGAGCGAAAATCAATCTCTCAAAGAGCTTCGAGGCCGCACCCAGCAAAAAGGGGGGACAATAATAGTTAAGGTTGCTGCAATTACCTTTTTTGAAGATTGGCACCACCATCGAGTTGTTTTCAGCTGTTCAAGATTCAGAAGCACTTAAGGACAGCATTAAACACTTTTCTCAGTTATGGGGCCAAAAATAAACAGATATATATATGTCCGTAGAGCAGAAGTCTGAACCAGGACCGTTGTGACTGGGGGCCTTGCCAAGGGCCTCAATTACTTACTTTAAAGTAAAAGCCAGTACCTTCTGTAATATGTGCTCTTGTCTCAAGGGGTTACAACGGTCAACATTATAAAGTGATGAAAAATTAGCAAACCAGTCACATTGCAAAATATTTTAGTTAAGGACTCCTGGCACCAAGGGCAATGCTTTTTGCTGCTGCAACAAATTTAGAGACATTTTATATGGTATTGATCCTTAATACAAATGCATAGCAATTCCCCAGGCATGGTTTTCCCCTGGAATTTTGCTGCAGCAGCAGTCATCTTATAAATCCTCCTATGTCACCAATGCTCCTATTGCATGACTGTTTGTAATCGATCATAATTGGCTTCCCTGCTAGTATTGTCAAACCACATAGGAGTCATACTACCCCTTACAATATTAAATAGGGGGTTGTCAGATGAGACAAGAAACTTAAATTTACCCATTATCAAATCAAAAGAAATAATGACTCCAAATAGATCAGTAAAATTCATAATATATACTGCACCAGTAACCATTTGACCTTGCCGGACCTCAGTATGCCATGAAAGCGGGATTCTTCCCACTTAAATGCACAACAGTTACTGCATACGCTCCCTACTATAATCTTATTGGGAGAGGCCCTTACTTCAATTTCAGCCCTAAATCTATAAATAGGCACTAAAAGATTGCGGTCCCTCTCAGAGATCCACCATCTTCAACATTTGATCAGTCATCAAGTGGGACTAAACATTAATCAATAATGATACTCTTGTTATTGAATCACTTGAAAGTATGCTGCTTTATGCAAGCAATCAAGCAAGGAAATGCAATCCTCACAGAACGCTGGGAGCATCCAAGCGGGAGCAAGGCAGTACACCAAAGGCAGCATCTTCTTCCCATCCTCCCCAGTGTCAAACCAATCACCCGCCCAAGTTCACCTGCCGATAATAAACACATTTAACCCATTGTGAGGATTCACACAGGGCATTCGGTCCACATTTAAGTGCAGCTAAAGCAAGACAATCTTAGAGCCTCCCTTGCATTGTCTCTAAGGACACACAAGCGATCTATTGTAATTCCCGTTATGGCTGGGAGGGTTTAAACAATGGTAGTCATCATGCATTCTGTGTCTTGATGGACCCTTTCTTTTTAAAAAAACACAATTTATTTGAAAGAAAATCATATTTTTAAGACAAACCGACCAACAAAAAATTAGAAAACATATGAAAAAGAAAATCAAATATAAAACAGATGATGCAAGTTGATTAGCAAAAAAAGCCATACCAGTAACCGATCCAAGCCAAAGAAAGCCCACGTCAGAACAAATGCAATAATCAGGGCATCAAGAAACATGTACACAATGCACACACCCTTAGTCCCAAGTCCACACAGTCCTACCAGCCATTGCTGGTATTTTTCTCGCTGATTTTGCCTTAGGTGATCCAGTCACCCAAGGCAAAATCAGCAAGAAATATTTAAGCAACTGCGGTCTAACCAGCACCTTTCTTAATCAAGCAGGAAGGGTCGGGTGGTCCGAGATCCAAAGGCCTGTCTGAAAAGATCAATCTTCAGACATTTCCTCACGCATTCATAGATCCGTTTGGCTCTTCTGCTTTCCTCAGTTGTGCATCTTGCACTCAGATGAACTTACTTGTTTCAAGTTGGTCTCGGTTATGGCCAAGATATGGCTGCACAAGAGATCGTCTGGTGGCGTGTACAGAGGAGGGAGGTGAAGATATCCTAGGACTTTGCCAATTGCATGGCACAGAGTGTTTCTGAATCTGTTTTTCAAAGGATGCTAAAGCAGTACCTTAAAGTGTCGTTTAACATGTCCGGATTTCTTCAGAAGCAGTCAAAATTTGATTCAGAGTTATTACATTTTTAATTATTTTATTTTTTGGTTGCCCCAGATAAAAGATGTTCCACTAGACCAGTGTGGCCTGTGATCTCAAGTTCCATACAATGTCCCAACGCTAGGGAAGGAAACACTTTGTTAACATTCATAGTTAGAAGCCTGCTCCTTTAGACAGTGCATTGAATAAGGAATAAAATAATAATTTGAGTTGAAGGTTACCCCAATGTTTTAACTGGTCTGTGTCTAGCCACAAGGCAAAATAGTTTTTTTTTCAAATTAAGGTGCGATACAGCGCATTCTTCAGAAACGTCATACTATCAAACAATAAATAAATATGACATCAGTACATAAAGCAACACAAAGCTATTAAACTATCGATTTTCCCTTCAAATATAGTTTGCCAATGCTTATCCAAAGAAAGGGAATGTATTTCGTCAAAAATCTTCCCTAAAACACAGTGTCGCTGTAATTTTAAAGTATGACCATCAAGACGCAAGTATCTCAAGTTTTCAACACTGTGTGTGTTACAATAGAGACAAAGTCGGTGTTCCCGCTTATCTTATGGGCCCAAATTACCTCCAGTGTGTGGAACGGATCCAAACTAAATTGCATGAAAACGTTGACAAGTAAACCTTGTCAAATATGTAGCTGCTATCAGCACATTGGAGAACAATGACATACTCCATAACATTTGGCACTGCCCATTCCTAACTGCATTAGATGCCATTCGTCTCAGTCAGTCATTTATCGTTTCAATAAACTCTTCAGCAATACTTGTAGCGCAGGATACATTTCCAAGTGTTGACAGCGCAGGATTGGCAAGATTGATTTTCGGGTGTCGTAAAAAATCCATACATTCAACCCGAGTTTGGGGTATATTCCTTTTAAAATGAGCTAAACAAACTATGAGCAGAGTCAGAAAAAAGTTCTACAAAATGTTAAGTGCCAGCATTTTTGGATGGGCTTTCCAGGAGTTTAAACCTTATTTAAATGTGATCAACTCCACTAGAGTAGAAGGAAGACCTAGAGGTTTCCAATACGCAATCTTTTCTCATTTCGGCACCGGCTTCACATTCTCATAGGCCCATATTTTGGCACGTTGCAATAGGGTATTCTCCTAAACAACTTTGAAAGAGGCGCCAGGAAAAAGCCACCTCCCCTCTTATCAAATGTTGTCATGACTTAATTAAAAATGACCAAATTAGTCTGACACATGCACTGACCAACACGTGGTTTCACGTGTTCTTACTTCCAGGTGTTTAAAGCAGTTGACCACCTCAATGGGGCAGGGCTTATGATGCCACTTAAAATGTGTTTTGTTTGTCTTGTGGGTAAACATGTTTTCTATGTGTTGATTTCCAATTAATTTGTGCAGACTAAGAGTTGGAGCATATTTTGGAAATGGTGTAATACAATTTCCGTGGTGTCTAGGTTCACAAGATTGTCAGCGTAGACTAACCATTGGATACACCTTAAATGAAACAATTGATGTACTGGACGACTGGTTTGATACGCTAAAAGATACGAATTTGAGGGGAGAGCGTTACAAAGAAGAGATGAGGAACTAGATTTGGCTAATACCATGCCCTCCAAATACTGTATTTATGAACGTCTGGGTCTGAAGGAGGCTTACACCTTCAAACTCTGAGCTTGAGGCTAAGATTTCCTCGGATTTATCTCACACGATGTCGACTGTGTCAAACGTTGGTCGTTCATTGTTAAGGGGTGACAACCTTGTTGCATCACCATTGCCGCACACATCCACTCAAGTAGACAATAACTTTAAGGACCAGGAAACCAGATCCCACTCCAGAAAAAAGAAACATCCCTCCCAAGTAGTTCGCAAGAAACCCTTACAGACAGTAATCTTAAAGGAGGGAACTAAGGATGTTATTTTGTGTACTAATCGTGAAGGGCACTTTGCCCTAGTTTCCTGCAAGAGTAAATCCTTAACACTTATAAAAGGTTTTAGGTGATAAAACGGAGCATATGGATGATTTTCTTTCTCGTAAACAAATGTAAGGTTTGGTTTGTCAATAGGTTGCAATAATGGGATGGGTGTTGGTATCACACTGCCTGCAAATACACAACTAAATCTAGCGCGCCAGTAGTAATTAGTTCCACTTTTGACCCCAAGGGGAATGAATCGGTTCTGCTCTGTGTTAAGTACCTCACCTAAGGAAAAAATTAAGAAAAAGAACAGTTTACCAACACAACAAGAACCTTTTAACTACCCTCTACTCTCCACCAACATAGAGTTTGAACCTGTGCACAAAAACATGATCTTCCTTCAGTTGCTAAGGGCAGGGTTTTGAGTTCAGTAAAGATGTACTATGTGCAAATCAGTTATTATGACCAACCTATTTCCTGATGAATGTTGGCAGCTATTAAAGCACTTCACAGTCATCCAAATAATTAATCTGATACTGCCTCTAAAATTGGTACAAAAAGGTTAGGTCTTTCTTGGCTCAGTTACAGCAAATACAACTTATTTCATTCTGTGGTACAGTACATCAGAGGTATAACAGTAGCATTAGTGTCACATTTATTTAATGATAATGATATGTTATTTATATAGCGCCTTAATCCAAAGTGCTTTACAGAGCACATATTTACATACAATATCACCCAACCGATATTGGTACTCATTTATCGACCTCTGAAGGATGAAAGGCTGAGTTGGCCTTGCCGGGATTCGAACCTGCGACCTGCAGCTCACGCTCAGTTCGTGGCAGTTGAGCGTGTACCCCAAATGAATTGAAGTAAAGTCATTGATCCTCAATGTCGTCCACCAAGGATAGGATATATGGATTAAAAAGAAGGATGAAAGTGCAGAAATTGTTGGCTACGATTGGTGAGGAAAGAGCAGAACCAGTTCTGGACCCACCCTGTGATCCCTGCCAATTGCTGGCGGTGTTTTAGCAATATTGATGAAACATATAACACACTGCCGACAAATCAGAGTTATCTGCAATTCTGGGCTTCCCCCGTCTATGGCAAATAGGAGCTCTACTTTCACATTGGCCAATTCGGTCTGTCACTACCTACTAATGAATGAAATTAGATTTCTGTGCATGGAGGAGTTCACGTGTTTGTTGTATGCACTCCAGTACAGCAAACTTGAAATGGACACTGTGATGATTCACAAGGTGTTGTCACTTCTCCCCAGGGGGCCCTTCCCTGTGAGGCTAGGGAGGTGAGGCCGCTACACTATAGTCCCCCTAGGGGTGGGTTAATGCAGGAGAAGCTCATGGGGAGGAACGCCCTCCTTGGGAACAAGGATGCCGATCTTGGGGTTAGCCCAGCGAATAGGAAAACATCTCCACATTCTCTATCCCATCCCCAACGTTCTTGTTGAAAGCAAAACCGTATACTACTGTAATGCAAAAGAAACAAATGGCCTCGAACACCAAGATGAGGAAGAACCCAGAAAACACAAAGACTGCTCCCAATACAGGTACCAAGACGAGATGTCCCAGAAGAGGCATAGAGATCAACCTGTCAACAGTAACAAGGGACTTTGGCAGCCCACCCCTCAAGAACAGGCTACATGGTATAAAAACCGACAATGGACTAGGAAAGTCTTCAACCCCAGCGCTGAGCTCAGTGCCTGCTGGGAGAAGCAACAGACAAAGAGAGTTTGGCGTGGGAAATCCAAACTCTGGTTGCAGACCCGAGGAGAAGAGGAACTGAGGATGCATCGGTCAGCCGCGTGTGTCCTCACTGGGTTCCTTAGGAGCAGACGCGTGCACCACGCTAAGGACAAGAAGAGTCAGGCACCTCAGCAGCTGGAGATGCCGCCAAGCAACAGAAGCAGACAGGGAAAGCAGAGCCAGCTGAGAAGATGTACCGTCACCCCTGGAAGCCGTGGTGAAATACCAAAGCCCAAAAGCAGGTAAAGGGTGGTACGGGAGACCTGGAAGGGATGCAGAGGATGCAAGCAGGTAGCGCACAAGCAATCCTTAGCTGGCTTCGTACAAGGCATACCGCTGACAGACTCCTGAAGGGCTGAGAGTGCACCCAACCTCCTCCTCGTACCAGTGGAGAAGAGAAGCCCACTAGCCACCAGGGAAGGGCCTGGGACCCTGTCCACCATAACAGTGGGAAAGAGCAGCCCACTGGCCACCAGGGAAGGGTCTGGGACCCTGTCCACCATAACAGTGGGAAAGAGGAAACCAGTGGCCATACCAGAAGGGTCTGGGGCCCCAACAGAAGTAAATGTTTTATATGTTAAAGTTTCTTTCTTTCTTTTTAGGCAAAGAATGTTTTTTCCTTATTTGTACTTAGATTTATATTTAGATTATATATCAATTGTTATTGTTATTTTAAAGGTTTTGTGTAAAGTTTACAATTTAAACTACATCACAATAATATTATTAAGAAGTAAACCAAAGCATAGAGGAAGTCTTCCTCATTATAGTGGCATACAGAAGTTCACTAGTAACAAGAGAAGGGTCTGGAACCCAAACATGGATGAGCGAAACTCTTGAGGAACCCTTTCACGTCACAGTGGTCAAGAGGAAACCATAAAAGCCCCAAGAAGGGTCTGGGATCCTAACAAGATTTGGGACATTGCCTCTGTGACTTGTTTTCAACAAATTGTGCATCAAGCCGGAAGCAGTGAGAAAGAACTGTATCAAGCATTACCCTGGTACCACATCAGAAGCTTTAATAGAAATGCCAGGGATAGGGAGTCATCCCCCTGGCCTTGTAATGAACTGTGGCAAAGCAGACTAATAGAAGGGAGGCATTCTCTTGGTCCTCAGAGTTGAGGTGAAGAAACCAGGGGAGTCTTTCCCCCTGGTTCAATTGGAAATTGTACAGAGCCACACCAGGAGAAGGAAGCCATTCTCCAGGAGAGAACATTGTGTAAAAACTGTCGGAAACCTGCAAGCCAGGGGAAGGGAGTCATTCCCCCTGGGATATTGGTTTTGAGAGAACATTTTGTAGAACACATCCAGGAAGTAGGAAAAGGGAGCCATTCTACTTAAAGAAGGAACTTTCTGTTAGTTACCTTTTAGTTGTAGTGTAAGGGACAAAAGTAGGTTTTGACACAGGGCAGTGGGATTTAGTTTGACAGATGTACTGAAAGACCCTTTTAGTATTAGTTTTGAGGCAGATAAACCCCTCTTAGAAGTTAGGGATAGTAAGGATACATTTCACGTCAAAATAAAAGTCTATAACCAGAGGCCACAAGGGGGGTGAGGTGGCAGGCAAGATGGACGCCAATTTCCAAACTCAGGCTGGTCGAGAGAGGAGTACATGTGGGTTGTCTGCCCGGGAACCGTGGCAATGGTGTCCCCAGGCAGTGGATGAGTTGCCGCAACGGGGGGCTGAGTGGGGGGGTCGGTCGCTCCCAGCCCTGGGAAACACCCAAGTTGATCGAAATAAAATGGTTGGATGGACCATTTGGCCGAATTTGGCCTGTACAAAAAATCCAAATACAAACAAAAATACAAAACATGAGGAGCGGGGGTTGCTGGGGTAACCCCTAATCCCATGTTCAGTATTGTTAAGCTTTGGAGGGTGCAGGGGTGTTCCCCACTTCCTTGACAATGGAAGCGGGGGACCCAGAAAAAAAAAGAAAAGAAAAATGGACCCTGTGGCGTCAGATCCGTCTCGCATTAGAGGGACAGAATGGACGCCGCAGGGGTAAAGGAGAAGAGTCTGCCAGCTAAAAGGTAAGTGGGGGGGTGGGGGCTTTGGTCTATGGCCAAATGTGGGTTGTTTTGCCGAAGTAAAAACCGATTTGTGGCAAAATGGACTGCTGTCAATTCCCCTGCAAATCTTTCTACTTTGGCAAAACAACGCAAATCCCGGCCCAATAGCAGAGAAGAGCCAGAACCCACAGTACGAGGCCTAGTGTTGCACTGTTGCTGCTCTGCGACGGGCCGCAAAGTACCTAGCCGTGCCCCCTGCAGGCACGACCTCGTGTGGCCAGCAGCGGAGAGAGACAGGGCCGGGCAAGTAACATACGGCCCCGGAGGTGCCTGGAGACTGCGGGGCACAGTAAGGAGAGACAAGCTAATGGATGGCATCCCCCGCGGGTGCCGCAAGTAGAGACATTTCCTGACTATGACGTGAAGCTGCCGGAAGAATGCCGCCGCGACACAGCCTGGAGCCGCATCGACACAGGAGAGCCTGGAGATGCAGCGTTGACTGGGGGAGGCACAGAGGAGGAGCAGGACACCAAAAAGTGTAACCCCCAGGTGCGCCGATATGGCCTGGCCTGGAGGGCTGCCCATAGCCTCAGAAGACATGCAAGGACTGAGGCCCTCTCTCTGGAGGCGAGGAGGTAGGACTCTCGAAGCATGGTGGAGCTGAGAGAGGGCTTAGAGTGAACACTAGGAGAGCTTGGCTGGCATTGCAGAAGGTGGCTCCCCTGGGGCTCACTGTGGAGAGGGAGCCAGTATGGGGCGTTGAAGGCCCTCAGGTGAGGGGTCCCAAAAGACAAGCAACTACCCTGAGGAGAAAGGGCCAGAGAGGTGCCACCGGTTGAAAGGAATGGCAAGTGGGGGAGGCACAGCCTGGCTCCTTAGAGACATTGGTGGAGTGGAAGCTTGTGGAGTGCACACCTGTCAGGGGAAGACCTGCAGACAGATCATTGGTGTGAGGAAGCAGTGAGAAGGAGCCCAGTCTGCGGGTGCACAACCAGAGACATTCTACAGGTTGAGAAGCAGAGGTGATGGTGGTCCCTCTGACCAGAGTGGACTGTAAGCACCCCAGGGGAGCCAAAGAGTGATACAGCGGTGAAGGGGGGTGTCCAGAAGAGGTGGGAACGGAGAGCAGCCCAGGAGTGGTACGACGGTGGAGCTAGATCAGGAGGATGTGCTGGAAGGTTACACTCTAGCAGTTGCAATATCCTGACAGCAGAGATATGGCAAAAGGCCAAGGAAGACGGAGGACCGCACCCCTGACCTGCAGAGATTGCCACCATTAAAAGCGACATCCAAGTGATTCTGGAGGAAATTCACGGAATGCGAACGGACGTTGGGGTGGAAGAGGCAGACTTGTCAACAAAGGTGGTCACTTTGGAAGATCGGATTGCGGCAAATCACACCTCATCGGGGGTCTGTCTCCAAGAAGTCGAGAGGAGGGACGAGGGAGGAGGAACTATGTCTCAAAGTAGATGACATTGAAAATAGAGAGAGGCGTAATAACCTCTGTTTTTTTGGCTTACGAGAGAAGGAGGGACAATCCCCGGGTGGGCGGTGGAAACAGGGGGCCCGCTCAGTGTTGGCCAAGCTGCACCACTGATGAGGCAGAAATTCTGGAGAAGGCACAGTGCATGAAAGATATGGAGTACGAAGACCCTAAAGTGGCTATGTTTCAGGACCTCTCGGCCCAAAACCATTTGGGGCAGAAGAAGTGTGGCCCTCTTACAAGGTGGCTTAAGAAGAAAGGGGCGAGATATAGGTGGAGATATCCCTTTGTGCTGGTTTTCGAATGAGAAGGAGAGAAGTTTCAGCTTGGGCCAGAGGAGGACATTAAACGGCCCATGTAGGACATTATGAGACCCCGACAAGATATCCTCGGAGGGGAAGGGGCCTTATCAAGACGAGAAGTCAGGGGCCCAAAAATGGACTTTGGAAGGCACACAATTTAGGGGGCCGGGAAATTCCAGAGACTTACACCCTCTGCCCCCGCATGGAGCCCACATGAAGGGGGGCAAGCTGAATGTTGAAAGTTATCAGTTCCATGGGGGGTCATGGAACACTGTGCCAGGGTTCTTGCTAGGCTTAGTTGTTTGTACTTTCGGGGGGCAGGTAAGGGGGATGTGGGTTTTATGGATCGACCACTTTCAGCGAGAGTTTGTTGGTGTTCATTTTCTCTTTTCAAAGTTACAGGCTCGTAAAGGGGGGATGGCAATGGGATGTGGTATGGGAGGAGGGGGTGGAGAGCCAACAAGGTTGCCCAAGGGGGCAAGTATTGTTGCGGGATGCCGGTATGCAACATAAGAGGGTAGGTGGAGCAGGGGAAGCTAGCGTAGCCAGGGTAGGGGCCGCCACCCTGGTGGTTCGGCTGTTGTATCAGCAATCGCCGTAATCGGTGGCCGAAAGCCCTAGAGAGAGGGGGGCAGAGGGGCGGGGGAACGTGGGGGCAAAGCAGAGGGCGGAAGGGGGCTGGGAAAATAATGGGGTGCTAGACTGGAGCTTGTGGTGAGTTGAAGATGTGGGGTGAGTTCTAGGGGGTAGGGAGGTGTTGATTACAGGCATCACGTTGTCGCAACCGAGATGGGGAACGTGGTTGAGCAAGGGCAGGCAATGGCAGTGGCTTCAAAAGTGGGGAAATTACTAATTGGAAGGTAGCACCGCTCAATGTGAAAGGGCTGAACTCCCTGATTAAAAGGTCCCTAACTGCGAACATGCTCAGCAAAGCCCAGATAGCTGTGCTTTTCTTGCATGAAACTCATTATAGGCAAGGGAAAGGGGCGGATGTTGGGCAAGCATATTGGGTCAAGTAAAAGAAGGGTGTGGGGATTGTCCTGTCGCATGCAAAGCAACTGAGGGAGGTCCAGGCAAGGAGGGGATTTGGAGGCTGGTTTGTGACAGTGAAGGGACGCCTGAAGGACAGGTTGCTTACCCTTGCGTCTTTGTACGCACCCAATGCAAACGAGCTGTCCTTCCTTCGGAAGGTGTTCTCTGTGTTGGAAGAATGGGGAGAGGGTATAATGGTGGGAGGGGACTTTCATTTGATCCCAGACCCTGCAGTGGACAAGTGGTCGGCAAAGGGCGATACAGTCAAAGTAAAGGGGGAGCATAAAGCATTTTCACACCTGCTGCAGGATCACTTTTGGGTAGGTGTGTGGAGGACCAGGTTCCCCCAGGCGGGATGATACACTTTTTTCACCCCTGCATCAAACTTACACCAAAATTGACCTCCTATTGGTCCTGAGGGAGCAGGAGGCAATGATGTCGTCAACACGGGTAGAAGCAGTGACCTGATCGGACCACGAGATGGTAACAACAGAATGGTGGATAGAGGGGAGGAAGGGGACGCCACGTTGGAGATATAATGATGGCCTCCTTCGAGACCCAGTCGTTCTGGACTTTTTGCGCAAAGAGATCACACAATATTTCAAGACCAATAACACAGGTGAGGTCCACTGGAAGACAGTGTGGGAAGCGGCTACGGTGCAAGGCCTCCTTATTGCGGAACGGGCCTGAAAAAAAGAGGGAGAGAGTGCTGATGGAGGTGCTGGTGCACGAGGAGCTGTGGGGCATGAGGGAAAAGCTCATGATGAAGGGGTGGACAGGGAGCGGATACGGGGGCAATGCGGGACAAACAGCAGGAACTACACTCACTCCTGATAGGGGAGGTTGTGAAGAATATGTGCTATACCAGAAAACGGTTTTATGATAGAGACAACAGAGTGGAACGCTATTTGCAAACAGGGTAGGGAATGCAGGCCAGAGAAGAGGGTTCACTGCCTAAAGGATGAAAGAGGGGGGTTGATTGGCCCCATGGGGAGTATCCCAGATCGCTTCGCAGACTACTATGAGAACTTGGGAGGCTAAAGAATATTTGGGCAAGCTTTCTGTCCCGCGGCTGACAAGGGGGGAGAGGTCCTTGCTGGAGGGAGATATCACAGCAGAGGAGGTCCTGTGGGTGATAAGTTACCTCAAGCCGGACAAGGTGCCAGGGGAGGACAGCTATACAACTGACCTCTACAAGCAGTTTCAAGAGGTCCTGGCGGGACCCTTGGCTAGGATCTTTAACTTCATCCGGAAAGTGTAGGATATGCCCCCCAAATTCCTTGAGGCATTAATAACATTGATCCCCAATCAAGGTAAGGACCAGAAAATTTGCACCTCTTATAGGCCTATATTTTTGCTAAATGTAGGTGCACATATATCCACGAGAATATTAGCGTCTCGGTTAGAGGTACATCTCCCACTATTGGTGCACCGAGACCAGACAGGGTTTATCCAAAACCGGCATGGTTCTGACAATATAAGGAAGACCATACACATACTGAAGGGACCCTGGGTGCAAAAAGAGAGGGTTTTGGTCCTCTCCCTGGATGCCGAAAAGGCATTTGACAGAGTCAACTGGTCCTTTATGAAAGGGGTCCTGCAGGAGACTGGCATGGGAGAGCGATGGATGGGGTGGATATCTCGGCACTGTACTCTTGCCAAATGTCGAGAGTAGTTGTGAATGGCAGGATGTCCAGGGCAATAACGCTGAGCAGAGGTACCAGACAGTGGTGCGGCTTCTCACCCTTGTTATATGCACTGGTTATATGTAGCCATGGATGACTGGCCTGAGGGGTTACAGGGATATAGCGGGGGTGATGATGGGAGGACGGGAATATAAAATGAGTCTGTTTGCAGATGATGCACCGCTCTACCTCACAAATCCGCAGGCCTTGGTGCCTGCACTGCTAAAGGGTGTTTGGAGTACGGCAAACTGTCAGGGTTCAGGTCAACCTCGACAAGTCATTGGTATTTTTAGCTGGGAATTGGAGTTGGGAAGACAGTGACCTAATAAGTAAATGGGGATTCACGACGCAACAGAAGGGATTCTGCTACTGTGGGATCGAGATTACAAGATCCACAGGAGATCTGTTTGAAAGGAACCATCTCCCGCTATGGGGCAAAAAACAGGCAGAGTTGCGGCATTGGGGACGGATTGGTCTCTCGTGGATGACAAGATTGAATTGCATCAAGATGACTGTCCTCCCCAAGCTGCTGTTTCTGTTTCAGATGCTCCCCACAACGGCTCCGGCTCGTTTCTTGGCCAACGCCCAGGGGACTCTTATATGTTTATTGTGTGCTGGAGAAAAGCCCCGGGTAGCTTATAGAATGCTGGTGTTACCCAAAGAGGAGGGCAGTTGGGATTTTCCCAGATCTCGTGGCATATTACAGGGCTGCCAAGGTGAGAATTATGGTGGACCACCTAGACCCTGACTCAAAGAAACAGTGGGTTCGCATGGACAACACGGTCCTAGAGCCGGTATTAGTGGGTGAGTAGAAGTGGGTCACGCAGAAGGAGATTCCTAGATGGGTTCAGACGCATCATATTTTGCCTTGAGATTGGCGCTACCCGTTGGCTGTCGACGTGGCCATCACCTCTCAACTGTATCTGGCACCACCATTGCGAAATTTCATTT
Organism: Ambystoma mexicanum; assembly: GCF_040938575.1. Lineage (NCBI taxonomy): Eukaryota > Metazoa > Chordata > Amphibia > Caudata > Ambystomatidae > Ambystoma > Ambystoma mexicanum. The sequence goes on from NC_090930.1 coordinate 985,212,428, forward strand.
TAGACCCCTTAAGGTTTCAGTCGTGCTACGAGGCAACTACCCCACCCTCAATAGAGGGTGGGGCTGTTGTGGGAGAAGAGCGAGTTCATGTCCTTGACCCGTTTGGAGGAATGCCTGGGTATGAGGGGGCTTTCAGCCTTCCGGTATCAACAGCTGATAGGGATTTTATTGAAGCCAAATTGTGGAGAAAATGTACGCAGAGAGCTCACCCCCTTCGAGAAAACACAGGGGCAAAACACAACACAAAGGGTTGGCTATCCCGACTATATGGGGAATTGAGACGGAGCAAACCCATTTGTATACTACCAGCACATGTGAAATGGCACCAAAGACCTGGGAATAATAATAATAATAATAATAATAATAATAATAATAATAATAATAATAATAATAATTTAGCATTTATATAGCGCTACAAACCCTCAGGTATCTGAGCGCTGCTTAAATGAGCACCATGGTGTGTGGTGCTCATTTCTCGACCTCGGAAGGTTGAAAGGCTGAGTTTGATTCTGTCGGGATTCGAACCTGCATCAGCAGGCTCTGCACAGATGTCAAAGCGAGCGCTCTACTCGCTGTGCTATCGGACTAGCTGTATAGATTTGACCGACCAGTTGTGGTGCAAAATATGTAGGAGGGTCAAAATGTTCACGCTATCCCTGCAATACCGAAGGCAGGCGTTCAAGTTGATACATAGGTGGCACTACCCACGGCAATCTTGACGAAGACATACCCAGGGGCGGATTTGCGTTGGTGGCGCTGCAAACGGGCAAAAAGTGACTACTATCATATGTGGTGGAGCTGCTCGCTAATACAGACATACTGTGCAGAGGTCTTGGGATGGCTGAAAGACTTGGAAGGGGTGCAAAGGCCTATGGAGCCAAGTCTGCTGCTGTTGGGAGTGCATCAGAAGGAGGAAGATATGGGGGAGGAGGGTCACATGGTCCGCACCGTACTAGTGGCAGTGAGTAGCTGTGTGACTAAGTATTGGAAGAGGGGGGTGCAACCTCCGAGAGGGAATGGGTACAGGAGGCAAAGTCCCTCTATGACATGGAGTATTTGACACACCTTGTGGACAAGGCACAAATGGACATAGAGGGGACCTTGCTACCTTTCTTTAACAAGTGTGGTCGTTAGATTGCCTTGGGAAAGTAGGACGACGACGTAGAAATCTGCTTGTTGTGACAGTGATAAAGGTGGAGTTGGTTGTAATGCATATAAGGGACGAAAGGTGGTGAGGAGGGAGAGCGGTCGGGGACAAATTGCAGGAGAAATACTTTCATTTTGATGAAAATGTTCACAATGTTTTGAAAAATGACAGTAACATTTGATTTTTTTTAAAGTCTATGGGCCTCATTACAAGCCTGCCAGTCCGGAAACAACGGTGGCGGTAAACCCACCGCCACAGTTGTATCCGGACCGGCAGATTACGAGTTCTGCAGGCGGGAGGTGTCACACCCGCCAGGTCTGACCTGAAGGGACTCGCACATTTCGGCGAAAATGCATTCAGAGAAAGATTTACGGCACAGGTTCGTAGAACCTTCAAGATCCCTTCTTGCTTATGAAAAGTTTGATTTTAGGAATAGGCATACGCGATTCCTTTCATTAAAAGCAAACCTTTGTCTTGGCACTCCCTGGCTCGATCTCTTACCATTCCTACACCACGATCGCTGGGCATGAGTTGCATCAGGGGAACGACAAAGGTACAGAGGACTTTTCGATCAGACTTTCAAATCATTCTAAAGCCAGTAAATGCAGACAACACTCTGCACACTTTTCTCACCCAACATCATTATTTCAGTCACACTCATTTCTGAAATATGCAAAAAAACAGAGCGAAGTACTATGCTGTAATGCACATCTTCTTTGTGCGTGTCATTTAGCATTCATGTACTTCTGAAGTTTTCCACATTATAAAGTTGTGTCTATAAATACCGGAATGCAATTTGAGAGCCTGAAAGCCAGGACTAGGTAATTATTTCACCCATCTCCTGAGACAACTTGACATCTCTGCATATTTCGTCGCAGGTTGCACGGCTTTCAAAATATAAAAAAAACGAAGAAGTGCCACCCTGCAAAAAACAAAAAACGCAACCCTCAGTTAGGACATCACAAAGTAAGACCACTGTCATTTAGTCGTAAAAAAAACCAAAAAAAAAGACACCTGCGTTTTCATGGGCTTCAATGCTGGCTTCCTCTGCCCCTGACGGCCCAAAGCTTTAAATATTGGTGAGATGCAAGCTCCCACAGTCCCACATCACCTATTTGCCAATCGCTATTTAGCACACTGGTCTGGCAACATCAACCAGCATCAAAAAGACATCCAACTGGGCCATGTAAGGAACTCATGGTGGCAACAGTAATGACAGACACAAGTGCTCACAGTTCAAGGGTGTCTATTAAACTGCAAAGGTGGGTTATAAAAACGCCTAATCTAAACCTAAATCTAAGACGGGCGCAAGCTTCGACCATCAAATAATAAGGCTGTTTAGGCGTTGCGTCAAATAAAAGGGCTAAGAAACCTATCGCCAAATCCTTACTCTAAATACAAAAGCAGTGTGGGATAATGTTCATAAGAAAGAAGGAAGTGTTCACAAATGTCAGTATGCAGCACTTGAGGTCTCCCATCCCCACATTTTCAGCACGGGACAAGGGTGGACATTGGAGTACAGCACATGTTTGTGCTTTCCCAGCACAAGCCAACAGTTCTGTTTTCAGTAATGGGAGCATTCAGTGGTTAAGTCTTTTTTCTAGCAAAAGTCTCTTGCCGCCGTGGGCCTGATGCATTCAAATAATAAACAAAGAGTTCCTCTTCAGCTATACATTGGGTGATGCTATGCCTTTTTTTTTTTTTTATTGGTTTATACAAACCTTTTCCATCCCCGAGTTGCCCTCTTCCGGGCTCGAAACCTTCTCAATTGTTACCCACTCTCTGCCGGGTTCACTATGGCTCTCACCACACTGTCTTTTAAGACTTTAGACTCTGCCTCCTTTTGTCGGCACCCCTCTTTCGGGTTTACTCTTGCCAATCTTGTCTTTTCCAATCAACTCTTATGATGCAGGATTCACTTCCCCTGGTTTCACAATCAATTTTCAGTCAAAGACATTCACGTGTACAGAGGATTTTACAAGACTGCTGTATGACCACTTTGACCCCTCTTCTCGGCTTTCCCAAGGCCTTCTGGTTAATCACCCAGTTTCATTAGTAAGCTCACGTGGTCCCGGACTCCTCTGTTGCTGGTTTCCCCCCTTTTCAACAATAAGTCTTTATGCTTTCAAAGTTCAATTAGTCGTTTGCTACTTTCCATTCAACACAGTTTGGTGTGTTATTGACTCCCCTTCGACTCACCGGCTGTGATGAACCGCTTGGCTTTCTTTCTCCTTAGAGTCAAGGTTGGCACCATGGAGACCAGTGGCTCTCCCCGGCTTGCTCATCAGCAGAGGAGGATCTCGCGTACAGTTGACCCCTGCTGCAATACACGCTGGCTATAGTTCGCAATCTTACAATTCCTTCTGTGCAGGTCTCACAGGCCTTGGTCGGAAAGGGCAAAGTCCCTTCTCTCTTTGTCACCCTCTCGGTATTCGCCGTCTTTCTCCTTCTCTTGAACTGCCGTGCTGAGTTAGCTTCTGGGACGTGTGGTCTGCCTTGCTTGTCTTGTGCTCCACCTTTTATCCTTGTGGGGAATGGAAAGGGCCATCAGGTGTGTGTGATTCGGGTCAATTGTCTGACTTTGCGTGACCCTGGCGTTGGGACATGTCAGGTAAATGGCTTTGGTGTTTGTCCGTCATCTTTCGCGGTATGTGAAAGTGTTCATGTCGGAAAAAGGAGGCGGGGGTAGAGTGTCAGAGTATCCTACGGGATAGGATGGGAAAAAGTAGAATAAGAAGAGGGATACCGTGTCTCACCCGTCGGTGTCCCACTTCCACTCCCCAAGGACCCCCCCCATCCATGTGATCCTCCCTCACTGGTCCACCCCCAGGAACTGGATCCAATAGCGATGGCTGTTCCCTGGCCACCTGGATGACAGATCTCCCCCGGGGACCAGTCGGGAAGACACCTTCAGGTTTCTCACAGACACTGTGTTGAAATGTTATACCCTACAAAGAAGTAGAGAAACAGTAAAACTGAAAGCACGGGCAGTGAGCTATACAAAGAGATATACATATTAGTAAATCCGAAAGGGGAGGCGGACTAAAATTGAAATGAAGCTATGTAATGCCCCCATCTTCAATTCAAGTGGGCATATTTCAGAATAGATGTGGTGAGCGACAGTCCATAGATTACCTCAAAATTCGTTTGGAATAGTCCTACTTTGCAACGCCACAGGTCAGCGAGTCAATATAATTGGGGTCTAAGCAACCACATTTGGCCTACAACCAAAAACAAAAAGGTATTAGTCTTTTCCCTTATCTTGCACATACATTATCAACAAAGGCTCCAATTTTTTTTTTAATGTAATATATTATGAGAAAGATAATGCACAAGTCTTGTTGGTTTGCTCTAGACTGCCACAGAAATGGATCATAATACACGCCAGATAACTAATTAAACAAAAACGCATGTTAAATGATGGTTTTTAATTACAAGTAACAGTTCAGCCAGTCAGGGGATTACCACTTTGAAACTGCTTGCAATACAGCAAACCAGGACATACTTATATGCTAAAAGTCATGACATTATCCAAAATCTTTTAATTTGATTAATTTATTGTGCTTTGATTTATATTAAACCTTCACAAATAAAAAACCATATCGCCCATATTTACACACACATTTCCCCCACATTTTTATTAAAAAACAATCCACCTATTCAAATCGTTAAAATGTTCCATGTTAATATCGTTAATATTCTGTACTCGTTAAAATGAGGCAATCTAATAGAAACAGTGCTACTGGCAACATTCTTGGTCACACAGCCCCTTCAACCATGTAAACTCAATAAAGTAGAGGTAGGAGACTGAGTGTCACCCAACTGAGCAACAAGTTCAATAGCCATAGATTGATTATTGACCAGCATCCAACGGTTCCACAGGTTGTCACCCATGATCATACTCGTGGTGTGAACAAACTTCCCCAGAAACTGCATTCGGCTCACCAATATACAGTTATCGTGGAGAATTAGGTCCCAGAGAGGTTCGAACTGCTCAGTTTTACAGAGCGGACATGTCCTCCTTACCGGCGCCAGGCCTATGCGCGGACTCACCACTTCTAATCTATACAGACAATGTATCCTACATTTTAACAGCCACACACGAAATGAACATGCCGGGGACTTTAAAAGATACGGTAAAGGTGCTTGAAGTCCAACTGATGTACACCTAAATTCCCTATATAGTTGTAACTGTTGTATGCTTTACCAATCTTCAATATTATCCCATTACTTTAGCTTTTCTTTTAGCTCTACATTGTCTTTCTCAGGATCTATTGAGGCCGCCCTTAACATTTATTGGCACATTTACATAACATTCATCAACGATAAGTCTTCTGCCTCCTGGAAGACATTCCCCAGTTTATTAAAAACGGTGACCCCATGATCATCCTTCATTTTAATATGAAGCCTCAACTATTTATAGGCATACCACCAGGAACACTGTCCAAACTCTAAGCAACTCACGCCAATTGGGAAAATGGGAGGGAGACCCAGAACTGCACGCCAGAGCTTACCCTAAAAAAAACCTAGACACTTTTTTTATCACCAAAGGTAGGAGTTCCAGACCTATGTTATTTTAGGTGTTACTCTGGTCTCATAAAACGGTATCAAGGGCACCAGGGAATAAAAACAAAACTTAGCGTGAACTATTTTCATTTGTATAATTAATGCCTCGGTCATACCTGCTACCATTTTCTTTATCGTCATTAGATGGTTTCGAGAGGCAAAAATAAAGCCCAAGTAAAGCAATGCATCGACCTCTTCAATCAACTTACTATGAATACTCCAGGTATCGCCCTTTCATGATATAATCCGAACGCGAGACTTCTCTGAATTGATTACAAGGTTGATTTCCAAGGCATACGTATCCACCACATTCCGTGCCCACTGTAAACCGAATGGTTTAGAAAGGGCACTAAATGTGGTGCGCTCATTTAGAGTATCATCTGGTGTAAAAATTAATCTTTTTTTTTTAACGCCGTGTACTGTTCCACTGAAAAGGATAAGGTAATACAAGACATTTTTAAAAATTAAAAGAAGCTCTAGCTGCATATACTCAAACTTTCTGATGAGCCAGTTACTCTTTTCCTAACAGAGATGAGGATGAAGTGGGGGAAAGAGGCGACAAGACGAGTAATAAAGTTTTGGGCGATGAGAAAGAAACAGAGACAAGAGAACTTTCCAATGTGGATGGAAGGGGAAAACATTAGGCCCTAGTAAATAAGAGGGAACCAGGAAGAGATGTAAGGGGAAGGACGGGAGATGACGTAGAGGCGACAAGACGCCAATATTCCAGTTCAAGGATACGAAGACGTGATACAACAGGAACATGGCTGAGAACAGCTTTTTCTGAACCATACATTTCTAAACATCCTACTAGTTTCTGTGTTCAGTGAGCTTAACTTCGCATTACTCCTTAGAAGGGGACCATCCGAATGCCCAACAGTGGTTGCAAAGCAATATTTTAGAAACGCACATTTCCATTTAACAAAGGTTTGCCAAGCTATCACATTCCGAGAACAAAAGCACTTTGCTTCTTTTTTTCACACATTTAGCTACAATATTCAAAATCTGATGAAAACGCAAACGGAACCCATTTTTGTCTGGCTGCAATGGGCTTACTTTGGTTAAGATACAGCCCAGGGGTGTGCATGTTTATGTTTCTGCCATTAGGTGTCGCTCGTGACACTTACAAGCTATTAGAATCCTGATAGGGAGAAATGGCATATGAGGAGGGACACAAAGCGTGTAGGTATTCTTTTGTTATTTGCCCACGGCATGCTAATCCGTTTAACCATTCCCACCGAGTTCCTGCCCCTCCCTGCCCAAAAACCTCATAATGGGAACTTTTCGAACTCCCTTTAATCAAGTCTTACCATCAAACTTTGCAGTGAAGGGCCTGGCGGTGTTTTTTCAAAGCAGTCTTTTGAGAGTTAATGATTTAGTTGAGCTGTAAAGCAGCTACTGGTGTAATAGACATATCTTAACCAGGTTGCAGTCAGCCAATCGATCTGTAAGCACTCTGCATGTCCTTCACAGAAGTTCTGTTTTTTTTTTTTTAATTTAAATGTGTTTATTGATGAGTAGACACAGCATTCAGCAATGTACTTTACTTGTGCATGTAAACAATGCTAACATTCCATCAATTCGTCATGGAGTGCTAAATATACCCAAACATTTCTTACGAATGAACATCAATTCAACTTATCAACAATCATTCTGTTCAGAACCTTAAAACCAACAAATTATTCTGTTTACTTCACAGATATAGGTAGAAAGCACAGTAAACGTAGTGCCTGTATTACTATAACGTTAGTTATAAGTTTAGAATCGGTAGTCCTATCCATGTTTGCTTCACAGGCATGGACATCCCACTTGGCGACAGTGATACAGATTGACGACTCTGCACCTTGCGTAAGCCCCAGTAAGGGTCAGTTGGTTTCGAACAATGTGTCAATCTTTATGCCTCTCTCTTCACAGAGGGCGGAGGTCATCATGTCATTTAACATTGGACCCCACTCCATAGTATTGCTCACATCTTTATATACAGAGGGCTGATCTCTGAGTAATTCCATCTCTGCCCTCCCCTAACGATATACATCTTTCAGCAACTGTTGAATCGATGGACCCATCCGGTTTTTCCAGGAGATCACAATTCTACGTTTGGCGAGTATGAGTATAAAGGCCACCTTTTTCCTCCTGTATTTTGTTTGCTTCCCCCTTGTCAGTATTCCCCACAAACACAATTCAGGTACACACAGATATTCACTGTTGGTCCAAGTGTTAGTTTTATTCACTACCTCTTCCCAAAATGTTCTAATCACTTAACACTCGCAGGTCATATGCCAAAAACCCTCCGTGGCTTATTTGCATCTTGGGCAGGTGTGTGGGTGCTGTAGATTGATAGTGTGGGGTCTGGACGGTGTCATGTATACTCTATGGATGAAGTTTTATTGGATGAGTCTAAACTTGGCGTTTGACGCTTTGCAAATCTGTTCCCATATCTTAACCCACTGTTCCGTCCGGTATCTCTCTCCCAACATCTCGTTCCCATTTTCCTTTTACCCCTAGTTCCGGGAGTTTCTTCTTCCGTCTGATCTGTTGGTAAAGTTGTGATATCAGACACTGGCTATCGGTAATACTTAACAACTGGTGTGTCAGGGGGTTGATTTCTGGTTCCGTAGGAGTGTCTACCCACAGGACAGCTTTTCTTTTAACTATCTGGGCGCAACTTAGAAAGGCCCCTTTTGGTCATGTCATATCGTTGATGCCATTCCTGGAATGGTAGCAATTTTCCCCCCTCATCGAGGTTCCCCATTGTTGTGCACCCTTTACTACGTAGTTTAGTCCAGTCAAGATTAATCAGTATGCCCCTACGTCCTGGATCAAAGCTCAACGGTAGGTCCGGACTATACGGGTGTGGGTTTTGTGAATTCCTCAGTATTTTAATCCAGACTTCCCTGGGTACTGTGTAGATTGCACTCTTCCCCTTAATTGCCATTGGGTCCCATACCAGTTCTATCCCTTTCCTATGTTTGGGGAAATCCTCCAGTAGGCGTTTCAAGTCAATTCCAGGAGTGTCCACCCAGTTAGAGACTGTCTGCAACTGGGCCACCGCATAGTACCCCTCATAATCTGGTAACGTGACACATCCTTCCGTGTGCTGTCTCCGCAAAGTAGACAATGCCACCCTCTGTCTATAGGATCCGCAAAGTAGTTCCCCGATGTAAGTGTCTAGCATATTGAAGAATATCTGTTTGATCTTGTATGGAATATTAATAAAATAATTACAATAGTCTGGGTAATACCACCATTTTACATAGGGCTATTCTCATCAAGGAGATCAGAAGGGTTTTCCAAAATGTTCTAGATTCTCCTATGCCTGCCAGTGCTCTTCCCGTGTTAAACTCTAATGTTTCCTCTATAATGTGAAAGATAGTGATTCCCAGATAACTAAATGATTCTAGTTCCCAACGGATATCTCCTTGCAGGAGTGAGTCCAGTGATTGTGCACTCGTGATCCCCAGGAGGAACACCAAGGATTTCTCCTTGTTAATCCTATAACCCAACAGTTTCCTGAAATTATTCAGTACCTCTAGTACAGAGGTCGCCAAACAGTCGATCGTGAGCTACCAGTAGCTCGCCTGAGCCTCTTCAGTCGCCCGCGCTGGAGATTCTGAAAAATAAACACTGTCTGAATTGCAGTTGTTTTCTGGTGCGTTTTGCAGTTACTGTCTATGCTCGGGATCCGAACCCTGGTCCTCCCCACTTGCAGGCGAGAAGCTTGCCTGCTGTGCCACTGGAGCCGCTTGTGAATACACTGACAGATGTCAGTATCACATTCTACTACTGTGGCCCCCTGTAGTACCACAGATGGCCTTGTGCGCCCCCTCGACACTGTGTTGATTGAGCAAGCTTGCTCTTGTTTGCAGAGATGTCCGAGGGGCTGGGGCAGGATCACTGTGAGCCACACAGTGTCAGCTAGATGGAATCCATTAAGGACGAGACATCTAGATTTACAAGGTTTACAAGTCATGCTGCGAAAGATTGCAGTGGCCGCGGCTTCTAAACCGGCAGTGGAGATCAAGCAAAATGGTGAGAATTTCTACATAAAAACCTACACCACTGTCCACACTACCGAAATCAACTTCAAAGTCGACCAGGAATTTGAGGAACGGACTGTGGATGGCATGCCCTGCAAGGTAAATAGACGTCATCTTCTCCTCTGTTAATGCATCAGAAAAACAAGCCTGCTTGCCACCATACCCCCTGACCCGAACATGCAGCGGCAAGACTAGTTGGTGGCACGGAATCCCTCTTGAATCCTGTGCCCCTGTGAATGCTTTGTGATTCCAGGGAGCTAATATGACCCTCAAAACTCTGAGGAAGGTTCTGGGCTCTATAAGATGGCCCTCCTTCCTATGACTCCCTCATCCAAAATGCCAAGCGGGCGTACCACACTCTTATAAAGGTTACGTCTGGTGTGCATTAAACTCAAGTCAGTCACTTATTTTCTGCATTCATACCCTAAGAAATCACATGTGCATCACATTGAAGACACGCTCTGTGATTGTATACTTGCTCACCCAAATAGTTATGTGTATCACACTTAAGCAGGTCACTGTGATTTTCTGTACCTGTATCCTAAATCCAGACAATGTGATTTTCTGCTTCCACAGACCAAAAACACCACATGGGTATCGCATGCAAGTGACCCACTGGGACTCTTTTCTCCTCGACCAATAAAAGTCACATGTGTGAATTACACTCAAGACAGTAGCTGATTTTCTACTCCCATGCCCAAAAAAGTAATACCTGTTTATCAATCCAACCAAACACTATGATTTTCTGCTCCCACACTCCCAAACAATTATTGCTTTATACTCAACCTAATCATTGTGCTCTTTGCATCTCACATTCATATCCTGTGCACCACTGCATGCAAGTCCCCTGATTCATAAAGGGAACTCTGCACAGGAATAGGCTTGGTAAGATTGTGAAATTCTGTTCCGCCAGCCGCGTAAGCAAAATCGGTAAGATTTCGATTTGTTTCACCGCAACGTTTGTTGTACCATCTCATGAACTGAAACAAGCTGTGCAAAGTTTCTCATGCCGCTCTGTGTACCTAGCACAGAACGAAATGAGCAGTACAACGTTTCTCGTGCCACTGGGCGAACCTAGCACAAACTGAAAAGAGCAGCAAAATGTTTCTCATGCCGCTCCATGAGCCTAGCATGAATTGAAAAGAACAGAATGGTGGGGGTCACTCCCTCACCACATGGATTAAAGAGGTGGCATATGTTAGAAGATGTGAGGGCTTTGAGGATGCAAACATTGGATGGCTGGCTTCTCAGGTTGCTTCGACTTCAGCTCCACTGCTGGGTACAAAACATGTAAACTAGTGTGCCAGCAATAGCTTTATATTGGAATTTGCAGATGGAAAGGAGGTTGGGTGAAGTGTATCGGATGATCCCCCCCAGACCTATAAGGTAGGTTTCGATGGTTGAAATATTTGGGGGACGCTTTACAGAGTTGTTTCTGTAGCGGGCACATGATATTGAGTTTCAGATAACCAATTAAGAGAAGGCCTGGTAGCAGCGACATGTTCACCTCTCTTAAGGCTGTGATTGACCAGTTTGACAAGCATATAACATCTTTATAAATATAACCTGTGCTAAAACTCAGAGGGGCACACAAATAACAGAGTATGTGTGGTGTCTGACAAAAAAAGCATTTCAAAGAAAACTAGTGAACGCAAGCAGCATTTTTCAGTTTGGAAATTACTTTGGTTTTTTTATGGAAGCGTGAAATGCGCGTTTGGAAAACAATAGCATACCCAGCATGTAGAGAGCCTGCATAACACGCAAAGGAAGGGGCACATAAATTATAGGATATTTGTGTGGTAGTCCAACAAATATCTGTCTTTTTATGAGACAGCCACTCATAAATAATAATGCAACAAAGAGGTTTATGAAGTTCTTAATATAATCGTGAAGGCATATGTTATTCCATCTATTTATAGAGGGGAAATAATCGGACCCAAAAAATATTGGTAAAAATTCTGAGGTTTATAAATATCCCCATCCCGATATCGCCCGCTGGTAGCTCTCCACTGTTGGCCTCCACTACAAGTAGCTCTAGCTAACGTAAAGGTTGGAGATCCCTGCTCTAATATTATCGGAATCTTTGCCCTGGGGTAACTCCAGTGAATTGTCTGCGTATAATGATATATTGTGCATTATACCGCAAACTCTGATCCCCATCTCTTGTATGTAATGTCTAAAATACCCTGCCAGGGGTTCCAGTGCCAGGGCGAACAATATAGGGGATGCCGGGCATCCTTGTCATGTGCCTCTTTCTAATGTCCATTTCTCTGATATCCACTCGCCCATTACGACTCACACTAGGAGGTTACTATATAGTAATCAGATCCAAATGCAGCATTATGGGACCCATCCCTTTACCCTCTAGCCTTAAACAACCACTTCCACTCAACAGAATCGAAGGCCGTGGTGGCGTCCAGGGTGGCGTCCAATTCCTATTCGGAGTGACGAATGTGCTCCATTAAGAAGTACAGTGTCCTAATATTCATCAAAGTGTTCCGCCCTCCAATAAAACCGCATTGGTCTGGGTGTACGGGGTAAATAGCTGCCTCTTTTATTCTTAGTGCTATTATCTTCCCCAAGTGTTTTGTATCGACATTAAGAAGTGATATGGGTCTATATGATCCACAAAGAAGTGGGTCTTTCAGGAGTTGCAGGATGACCGTGATTAATGTCTCCCTCATGGATTCAGGAGGAACACCCCAGGCAAAGGCCTCCTTTTAAACTCTCTGCAGAATCGGTAGTAATATGCCAGCATAGTCCAAATAATATTCGACTGGTAGACCGTCTGTCCAAGGAGTCTTCCCTTTCTGCATCGTTCTTAGTAGCCGTTCAATTTCCTCGACTTCTATGTGGGTTTCCAGTGATTCCCTCTGGAGTGCCGTCAGTTTGGGCATCCGTGAGATATCTAGTAGGTCCGAAGCGTCCACCTCTGAGTACGTACCCTCGCTTGTGTATAGTGATTTGTAGTATTCTTCAAAAACCCCATTAATCTGTTGTTGTTTGGTTACACTAGAGGCCTTACTGTCGGTGATTTGTGTAATTGCGCCCCTCAGGTGTTCCCTACGAATCAGCCATGCAAGCAGCCGACCCGCTTGCCCAGTTGGTTAAGGCTTCCTGATGCACAGTTTGGGTTCTAATAGCTTCTGCTAGGTCTTCCCCACCTCTTTCCCCTTCCCCAGATCAACTTCCAAGCTCCTAATTACACCCTCTGATTCCTTCAGTTTTCGGGAAAGAGTCTTCCTTATCCCCACCACTTTCGAAATACACCCCCCCCCGCACCGTTACCTTAAGGTCTTCCCATAGAACCCCCACCTCATCCACCGATCCCTCATTATTCTCCAAGAAGGAGAAAATCTCTTCCTTATAGTTGCGTTCAAGGCACTATCCTTGAGTTGTTCTTTTCATAGCCTCCAGGTTGGTATCGTTGGGCGACGTTGTCCCATCTGCAGTACCATGACTAGTGGGGCTTGATCAGAAATTACTTTCCCTAAGTATTCTGTCTTAGAGAATCTGTGTGCATTTTCAACACCCGTGAAGAGATAATCCAGGCGAGTGTGTCCCATGTACCGACAAATAGTATGAGTATTCCCTGTCATTCCCATGTGATCCCCTCCATAGTTCCTGCAGGTCCAGTTCCTGCACTATTCTATTAAGGGATCATGTTGCTCAGGGCCGTCGGCAAGTTCCTGCCCCTGTTCGATCTATGTTTGGATCTAGATAACAGTTAAAATCCCCCACCCCCCACAGATGAGGATATCTGGCCTCTCTTTCCCTATTAGTTTGCACATTTCTGGAAGTAGCCTTTGTTGTCTGTATCAGGTGCGTATGAGTTCACTATACATAGAATGTGTCCCTCTAGTGTGCCCCCGATTATAAATGTGCCCCCTTCGTCATATCCCGTTGTAGTTTGTACTTGCAGTGATCCCGAGGGTGCTACCCAGTTGAGAACCCCCTTGGAATAAAACAAATATGAGGTACCCACTAACTTGACCCCCACCCCCAGTTACTCCGCAGTTCTCGGAGATCATCCTCAGTCATATGTGTCTCCTGTAATAGTGTGATTTGGATATCCTGTCTGTTTATAAATTGTTTAATTTGGGCACGTTTAGACCTTCTGCCCAGACCCTGGATGTTCCAGGCTCCTGCTTTAAGTGACATTCAACTTGTGTACATGTGTCGGTCAGCCAAAGCGTTTCCCCTAACAGGGTTGCCGGAGGTCCCTGCTGTTTCCCTGATCATACTTTATTACTACAAAGTTTGGTTATCTTTTTGTGGTGTCTGTTGCTATTCTGGTAATGGTCTGCTTTCCACAGTATGTCCGTGCTGTCTCTACTACCCTTTTCCTTTGTCTCCCTCCCATTTCCCCCCTCCCGGTTCCCTCCTCCCTTAGTAACCCCTATTCTCCAATCTTCTTTTTCGCAGAAGCGAGCTCCTGCCTCATACTGCGACGGTCACCGAACATTACAGAAAAAAGATACAGGTTGGACTGCTTAGTCCTTCGGTCTCGCTTGTGTCAGCGAGGTCAGCGGGGTCGCAGTCAGGGGTCAGCCTCAGCGTTGGCCGTAAACTCTGATGCTTCTTTTCTCCTTCTTCCATGGTTCCATAGGATATCTTCCCTGTTTTGTGTCCATAGTAGTTCAGTCTTGTGCATCATCATCACTTTTTGTCTTCTTTGCTGTTCCGTGCGTCTGAAATGGTAGGTCAGCCGTATACGGATTCTAACCAGTTCCAGGCTTTATTCGGCATGAGGAAGAAGTGTGACCGATTATCTGCCAGCACTTTTAGTATGGCTGGAAAGAACATCATGTACTTCAAGCCTTGTTCCCGGAGTTTCTGTTTCACTGAGTCAAAGGCCATCTTTGTCTCTGTACCTCTTGTGTCAAGTCTGGGAATATCAGGATCTGTGCATCTTCTATCTATAAATATATATAAATTAAGGAGTTTGGCTATTATGGGCCGGAGTGGTGCCCCCGGAGGTGGGGGGTGACCAGGCACCCTATGTGCTCTCTCCTCTGTAAACAGTTTGGAGAGGCCGCAGGGTCGCAACATGTCCAGTATTGTCCTTTCCATGAAGAGTTCCATGCTATCTCCCTCCATCCGTTCCGGGACCCCCACAAGTCCAATGTTGCATCTCCCACAGCGTCCTTCGGCATTCTCTGCTGTGTTCTCGAGGGTTCTCGTGGCTCCCACTAGGCCTTGGATTTTGTTGCACATGGTTTCCACGACGTCCTCCAAGTCGCTTATCCGTTGTTCAGCTGATGCAACCCTCTCGTTCACCTTCTCCAGGTCTGCTCGCAGTAATGATACAGCTACCCCCACTTCCTGGGATCCTGGTTTCCAGAACCTTTCTTGTATCTTGGATTTCTGACATGAGGTTCTCCAGGGTTACTCCGCATGTCTCTACCGGTGCGCCTGGGTCTCCTCCTTGGTGGCCAGCGATTTGTCTGGGTGTTTTTGTTACTGTTACTGATACCGGTGAAATTATTACAACACAGTATGGTATAACCAAATTCCAAAACGAGATCAGACAGGAGTAGACACTAACCTGATCGAGCACCAACTTGTCTGGAGCAACAACTGCAGATATAAAGGATCACCCGGGAATCCCTGCCTCCCTCAATCACTGGAGATCAGAGTACCAGCAAAGGGAAACACGAACCCCAGGGAAACCCTCTGGGGGGAAAAAACCCTGGACGTCTGGGCTCAGCCTTCTTGAATTGACGGCTCGGGATGTCCTGGACTAGCTTTCTCGAATTGGTGACTCTTCTCAAGGTGGTGAAAGTGGGAAGGAGTCCTACAGGACGAGAGAATGACTGGTAAGTAATAGAACGAGTGGAAGGGAAGAATGGTAATCTGTAGCAGTGAGTGTGCTTACTAATAATTGACGTGACCGGAATCAAGTTGATCAATCCTGTTGGTTGGGAGTGTTGTAACCCGAAGGGCAGGGGAGTAACTGACAAAGTAAGAATGGTTAATAAAGGCACACCCGAGAAGGAAAAGTACGAGTCAATGTATGCAAGGCGAACTTTCTCTCTGGATCGGGTTGGAATTTGGAATCAAGAGCCCAGCTCGAATGAACGGGAGAAACCCAGAGAAGCAAAGAGGGAGTCGGGAGCAGGGAGGCCGACACAGGACACAGTTCTAAGAGAGAAAGAAAGTTAGTCAGAAGGGAGAGAGAGATTGCTTTCAATAGATTAGAATATAAGGGAAGAATCCTCTGCAAACTTATGGAGCATCACATTCAACAGAAGCGACGCATCGAAGCGGCATTCCGTGTTCCTTAAGAGGAGTCAGGTGATCAGTCACGTGCCTCTGCTGGCAGCGTGGAACAACTAGACTGCTGAAACAGTTCTCTCTTGCCCTATTGGGGATTCTTTGTAACATGCCTCCAGACAGAGACCAATGGCGCCTAGTCTGCCATCGCAGGAATGGTGTAACAGTTTTGGGTTTGGTGCCAAAAAATGTCTCAATTCTTTGGCTGGCCTTTCACCATTTTGTGGATGGTCATTTGGGTGGCTTCGATAGGTGTATCCCGACCTTCCGATTTGGTGCCACACCTGAGCTTTCTACTCCTGCGTCTCTTTGGTTCAGTTCTTTCTTAGATACATCTCGGCCACCCTTGCTCACATGTTTTCCAGATGGGTCGTGGATATTTGCGTCTGTCTTTGGCGTCCAGGTTTTCCTTCCGGTTACTATCTCCTACCTCGGCCCGGTTTGTAGTGTTGTGGTGTTGGTTCTGTTCTCCACCTGATGTGGTGAGGAGTGCTCCCCAGTTCGTACACCCCGATTCAAGGGTCTCCTGATGCACTGATATGGCCTAAATGACAGACCCTGTGTGTGCTATTTAGTTTTTAGAAGCTTCTTATGAAGAGCTGTGCCTGGTGTGCCGTCTACCTAGTTTGCTTCAGAATAGTTCCCCCGCAGGGGGGTGTTTTGACCGTTCCTCCTCAGGGATCCCGACTGGAGGGGTGGGCGCTCCCCCAACCCCTGCTCTAGAGGCTGTTTGCATTGATCTGGCTGTTGCTCTGTCGGAGAGCCGTTTTTGCGTAAGTTACTTTTCAGCCTCCAAGCATTGGAACGCTGGGGCCCGTTTTATTCCGTATCTTATGGAACTTTGCGGCTGTTGATTTCTCCCGTGTTACATGCTACTGAATGAGCGTTTCCTGGTCCGGGCCCCGGTTCAGACCGCAAATTCTACTGTTGATGGCATGGGAAGCAGATCTAAATGCCTGACAGTATTCAATTTCCCTTCTGGTTCAGCTATGCAATGTAAGCGCAGTGTCTATTGGTGTCAGTAACATGTTGATAACATGTGGGCACAGTGCTCGGTCAGGTCCGAATTGCACGTGGAATCGCTAACTCCCGAAATAGCGCGGCTCAACCGTTATGGCTGTGGTGTCTCTTAACGCTGCTCTGTGCTCACTCACCTGTGGATCGCCAGGTCTGGAGCTCTGCGTCTCTGGATCCAAGCATGGTCCGGTGTGTGGCTCAGTGAGACGGCGTCCTCCTTCGCCGTCTTTTCCACTGACTTAACCCTGTCTGGTGGCATCAGAGCGATGAAATCTTCCAATTGAGCTGCCGCTCCTATCGTGAAGCTTGCTGCAGTGCCTCCTCTGTCACCGTGGGGTGCTTCTCTCGTCCGGGTCTACTACTGGCCCCGTTCCGCGTTCCTGGCAAAATGGCGCCCTGCACTGGGGGATATGTGCGTGCCTTCTTCGACAAACTGTGGGCAATTTCAGGATATTTATTGCAGGATCTATCATGGTCTCTGCGGAGCGACGAGGATTAGGTCTGCATCCTCACGCTGCTCAACAGCGCCCTCACTGAACTTCTGTTAAAAACAAGCATTGGTAAAGCCAACAGTTTTGGTTTTTGTATAAGTATTAGGCATTTGCCAGGCACTGTTATTAGATGCCCAGGTACTTGCACCTGCTACCATCAATGGCCAGTTAATACCGCAACGGGTGTGCCTGCCGAGTGCCTTTCCCATGCCTACACAAAAGCCCAAACTGTTGGCATTGCCAATGCTTGTTTAACTAGATAATCCACCAGTCAACTCTGTCCTTACTATAATTAACTGCTCACAATGCTTCACTTTTAATGGGAGCTTCTGTTTTTTCTGTTGACAGATATGGTTCGAAATTGCTAGGAGCTGAGAACTATTTAGCTCCTGCTTCTACCCTACGAGACCACGGTTAGCTTAAAACCAACAGCTACCAGGAGCTACTTTTGGCTCCCCAGGCCAACTGGTGCCTTATGAACATGCAGATGTGACAACAACTATGAGTGTTTGAAAATGTTAATAAAGAAGAATTGGGACACATCTAGGCCACATTTAAACAGAATAGATCATACATAATAGCCAAAACTTAAACTGCGCTGTGTACTGGCTCTTGGATCCCCAGCCGTAGCTCCTGCTTACTGTTAGGGAGAATTCTCTGTTTAGGCTGAATTTCCTAACCTAGTGAGTCCCCCAGCAGCTTTGCTGGATTTTTGGGGTTTATTTTTTTTTCTCCTGCCAAGAGTGAGACTCTTTTACCCTCACTCTTGGGCATGATTTGAGTGTGTTTCTTTGACTCTAGATGTGTTTAATGGGCTATGGGGTCTTTTACTCCATAGGGCTTCATGTATTTTTGTGATGTGTGTTACACAGCACCCTCAGTGCAGTAACACAGGGGTGTTATAGTGACCCCCCCAATATAGACTCCATACCCTGGGACGGACTACTGTCTCCCAGGGCATGTAAAGTCACCATTGACTTTACTAGTCTCAAATTCTGAACAGAACCAGTACAAACCATCATATTGTGGACGTACTGGCTGGGGCAATTTGATTGCCCCGCGGTCTGTTAGTCGAGGGGGCACGTCTCCGTCCCCCCCTGATCGAGTTTTGGCTGGTGGCAGTGGATACTACTTTTTATATTCGACCGCGAATATATCTCTATGGGATTTCCCATTGTTCGAGGCTACCAACTTTAATTATTTAATTCCTATAGCCTTGAACATACCGCCGGTTTATTTAATTAATATTAATTCTCCGGTTGGTATTTTTTGCCAGAACTCGGTTCTAAAATGGCGTTTGTGTTCGCTTCTGTGACTCCAACCCAAGTTGAGCCCTTTGTTCCACTTTTTGGCGGGCTTCTCCACAGAAGCCCTCCAAAGTGGTGCCACTCTGTCTGGGGTACCTAGGAGGGGTGGAGGGGGATTTAGGCACCCGGACTGAGTTGCCTAGGCAACTCAAGTCGCACTCCGTCCTGATTGGCCCAAGTGGTGAGCCAGCCGGCTCACCACTTAGCATGTTTGAGTGACAGCTAGACTGAGTGAATGGGTGTTTTCTGCATAAAAGCAGGGCTTTGGGGACTGGAACTTTAGAAGTCGCCACAGGACCTAAGAATTCGATGAGGGAGAAGCTGAGCCGACCTGCTACGACGACACCATCGGTGGAGCCCTGCTGAACCGTCTCACCACTTTTTCCCAACGACAGAGGAGATCTCCAGCCCGGAGAGTCTTTTTCCTTCGACTGGTGGGGATAACCAGTCTGCTTCCTTTTTCGCTTCCTGGAGCATCTCGTGGCCGCCTTGCCTGTGCCAAGCACCCCGGCAACCGGGATACCACGTTTTACCACTACCGCGAATCAAAGGGTTTTACCTTTAACCGGAAAACTCAGCGGCTGGTTTCTTCCCTGGCAGTGCAACGACCTTCATCTTTCCACCACGTCGAGATCTTCTCTTCCTCTGGACGACGCCGCGACTTGCACCCGCTGCCAGGAACAACTGCCCCCGCTGGAGGATCCTTTCCACTTAAGGTACCGTGTTCCTCCTGGCTTCCCTTGCAACCGACTGTACGGGGTAGATTTAGCCCCCGGCTTTCGAACCTGGGTTAGCCTGGGACACCCTGGCTAAACATTTCTGAACCTAACTAAAACCTTTCTGAACTCCCTGCAAGACTTTTAAAGCCTGTTGTCATTGTGTGATCTTGGGTGCATTTGTGCCCTGCTCTCTCCAAGAGTGGGCCCGGCCTATGGACTTTGGCTCACAAGTAACCTTTGACTTTCCTGCCTTGCTTAAGAGTTCCTAAGTATTAGTGTGGTGTATTTTCCTACATTCTGCCTTTTTCCCTCCCTTTTTCGTTAACTTATTGGAGTGCCATCTATAGTTAAGCGCTCACCTCTGTCTGGAAATAAGTGGTGTTAACTAAGACTTGTCTGATAAGGAATAAGGGATGTATATATAATAATAGTAACTGTGTTTAGAGTGATTTACAATAATAGTGCTGGAGAGTTTCAATAAGTGTGTTTTTAAATTTTAAAGAAATAATTATATACCTTGATACCAAAGCTCTGGTCAGTGTTTGCTTGTGCTATTGTGTCTGAGTGCCTATTGTGTATACTTTACATACTGCCTAACTCTTCTTGAGGGAAGTCTGACTGCTCAGCCACAGTTACAAGGTAAATATGGGTGGTACAGACTGCTACCAAGTGGGTTTACTGCCAACACCTGTAGTACTAAATCTTTTGCAGTGGTCCCCAAGGGAACTGCACAGGTTTCTGCCTAACACTTACTGGGTGATTGCTGACACCAAAGAGGTGGTTTTAGCCCTGCAGACTAGGATGCAGAAGTACATATCTGCAAATTAGATTCCTATAAAAAAAAAAAAACACTTAGCAGCGCTGTTAATGAAGTTAATGACTGTTATAATTGTGGTTCTTGGCTTGTTCTGAACGTTTTTAATCTATAGATAGTTCATCAAGTGGGATTAGTTGTCCACTTTAGAACCATTTCCGGTTGCACAAAATGTTTTGACCTTGGGCAAATCCCTTCATATTCACTGTGGCGAACCTGGACTATTCGTCCTTTCTCCCCAGAGGGAAGCAACCACCTTTGAGGCTAGGGAGTTGAGCCTGCTAAGCAAGACCCACTGTAGGGGTCTGGGAAAGAGGGACCTCAACGGGAATGACTCCCCCTCTAGGGGACAAGGACTTCTAATCCTCTGAGGAACTACCTATGAAGAATACATTGTCTGCATGTGTGGGGATCGAAAAGACTGATGTTACTTCTCTTTTGGATTCAACAAATGGTGACATTACTTCAATCTCTTTGGCTTCAGCTAATGCTGGATTACCCCTGAGCTCAACAGTCAAAGAAGAATGACGCACCACTTTCATTTGTGGCGGCAAACATAAAAAGACAAGGAACCTTGAAAAGAGGAGATACAATCCTACGCAGCAGAGAGCCTTTGACGGGAAGACGTCCTGGAGGGACAGAGCCACGCTAAACCACAGAGCCAGCGGTAGCGTGGAGAGCGATGTGATTGCAAGGGAGATGCTGGAAGGCTGGCATCCCGAGAGGCAACAAAGCCGAAGCAGAGCACCAGGCAGGGACGGCAGAAGGACTGTCTTGCCTGCGCATCCACAACAAAGCCATGATGGGCCTGGGGCCCGTTAACCGATGCAGAGGCCATACTGCAGCAGAGCTGCCGGCCAGAGAAAGGGAAGCTAACACTTGAGAAAGTAGTGGTGGGGAGAGGGGCGAACGGTTTTGTCCCTGTGTGCAAGAGAAGCCAAGAGGGTTACAGGAGCTATACAAACAAATTAATGCTGGATACAGGCAGACGTCCAGTCGAGATCCTGCTGAATTAAACATATCAGAGGACCAGAGGGCTTTGGGGAGCCCTAGAAAAACAAACAACATTGAAATAAGAGGCTGGGAAAGCCAAAAGGGTTCTAGAAGCCCAAAAAACCCAAACATTGGAAACGGGCCGACGCCCACAAACGACTCTGATGAGTTAAACACATCAGAGGGCTTTGGGGAGCACTAGGAATACAAATAGTAGTGATCAAGACTGGGATCAGAGAGAACCTGGAGGGTTCCATTGCTGAAATCCAAACCAAGGACAATATCGATGACAAAATTAAAAGTGGTGGAATCGCACTAAGAAAATCCTTTTTCCTTTTAAAGAACTGAAAGCATTGGATGTGTGTGAAGACTTCAGACTTTTCATTCAGAACCTGAAAAGAGAATGGAGAACAGTATTGTGAAAACCTGACAAACATTAACCATTTGATGATTTATTTGTGAGTAACCCAAGTAGTCTGGCCTGCAGAAAAACTTTCACATATATTCTTACACAATCCTTCCCGCAGATGAAATCAATTAATAATCAACATGTTGAAAAATAACAAACATTCAGTCATTACTGTATAACAGATTCACATATCAATAATTTAATCCATTTTTAACCATAAGTTGATCATAAAAATTAAATTTAATGATAAACACATACATACATCTGCACAACATTATACAACTTTAGAATAGTGCATACATTGGAGTGTCAGAATTTAAAGGAGTATATTCTAGCAATAGTATATACAGGTACTTCCAAAAAGCAATCAACGCCAGATTTAATGGTATTTGGAACATGTCACCTACAGCATCCAGCATGTCAACTGTACAGAGAAGTTCAGTGGAGGGGGGCCTCGTCATGCACAAGACTTCAAAGACATGCACGCTCCTGGACTCCTCAGCCCTCAAATCCTTGGAGCGTATGACTCTTCCCATTCCTCTCTCCCATAAAGCAATTTTACTTTCAACCTGATCTACTGCCCCTACCACAGAGTAACAAATCCTTCCTGGATGAAATCACTGACCTCATTACACCATCAATTGTAAACCATTCCGCCAGTGTCTTCCGAGGAAAGCTCAACATAGAATGAACGCAAGCAACCGAGAAAACCAAAGAAGTTATCTTAAATCTCCGGGTTTCCCCCTCCTCCCCTACATCTCACAAATCAATACTTTTTAAGCCCATACCAAAGGCAGCACTCTCAACCTAGTATTCATCGCATCCCTAGAGATCAACTGCTGCCCACATATACAACTCAACTGGATTAACTATGCAGCCATACCCATCAAGCTCCAGCACTCTAAACCGCCCCCTTGAGTGCAACAGAAACTATAAAAGAAAACTTGGTGCTCATTCAAATACTTCCCCCTGGTACACATTAGAAAAAAACTCACTACACTGGCTTCCACACTAATTCCTTCACCCGACATCAAACAGCTTTCTCATCGGGTGAACTGGGCATTAACACCTGTGGCACACTGCAACTACAAAAGAACCAAACCAAACCAACCACACCTTTATATACACAAGAGCTCAGCGACAGTAAGCGTACAATCTGCAATTAAAAAAGGATCTGGAGAAAAACACATCTACAAGAATATCTCGCTACCTTGAAGATCCTCAGCTCATCCTACAAGACCCGCATCACATCAGCCAAAACACTACTAGACAGCATCCATGGTTAAAGCCTCAAACAAGAACACAGC
Source organism: Ambystoma mexicanum (assembly GCF_040938575.1). Lineage (NCBI taxonomy): Eukaryota > Metazoa > Chordata > Amphibia > Caudata > Ambystomatidae > Ambystoma > Ambystoma mexicanum. The sequence continues at coordinate 985,235,511 of NC_090930.1, forward strand.
CCACCTCAAGGCTGTCGAACACTCCTTCAGCTCTTTGTCAGTCACCAAATCCATGGAGAGATGCAATTAAATGAACATGTTCTTTATAGACAAAAATCGACAATTTCCAAATCCACATTGACAACACTGTATCCACCATTGACAGAACTACGATACCACCACACAATGTACCAAGATGGTCAGAATTAAAGTCTCTAACACTGAAAGAACTTGCACACATACGTGCATCATTCAAGGCCATGTCCTACGTCAACTGTCACAATAGCCTTCATCCTGAAGAACATCAAAGGAAAAGCTCTGACTTCCACATCATCAATGCCTCACTCATGCAAGGCATTTCCCTGATACATTGAAAACTGGCCTAGATCCTACCTCTACTAGAAAGTCCAGACTTGGCCTGCACAACATAGCAAACTACCATCACCCACCTAGCCTTCATTGACAAGATAATCGAGAAGACTGTCTCATTTCAACTACACAAAAAGATCATCCAACAGAACCCTGTATCAAGAATGCCAGTACGGCATTCGATCAAGATGTAGTACTGAGACGGTCACCATCCAGGTCATTGAGGAATCGCTACGCATCATGGACAAAGGAGACCATGCCTTCAGGTCCTGCTCGACACCACTGCCCCATTCGGCATGTGCTTGACTACCAAGTACTACTCAAACCCTGCCCTCCCCCATGGGATTCGATGCCACAGTCCTTCAATGATGTGACTCCTTCATCCAAGTGGGAACCTGAGGATCCGAACAACGTCCAATGATCAGTGGAGGTCCACAGGGCTCCATTCTTTCATTGTCATCTTCAATCTCTACATGGAACTACTATTGGCACTCATGGCCAAATTCAACATCAAAACCAACAATATGCCAATGACGCACAGCAATATTCAAAGGTCAACTGCTTCAACGACATTCACCAACTGAAAAACGTTCTCTCCACCATTCAAGCAGGAGTATCAGGTGCCTGCAACTCAACCCCACCAAAATATCCTCCTCAGAGGTGCCACCAAAAACACCAAAGTTCAAAACTATCCGACCAGTGGATTTCAAAATCCCACCCCGACCCAACTCACCCACAGTGCCAAGTCCCTCGGCTTCACCATCGAACACACAAACAACATTGTACCAGCTCTCGGTCAGGTGCTGAATCAAAGTTATTATCCCCGCCTCGGACTTCAGAGCCATCATCCAGACCTTGGTGCTCTCCCACCTAGATATAGCAACGCCCCCCTGGCAGGTGTCCAAACCACAACCCTGGCCCCTCTGAAACCTATCCAGCATGCGTCCCCTCATCGCAGGACTGATGGAATTCAACCTCATTTGTCACACTTTCAAGGAATTACACTGGCCAGCCATCTAAGCTTGCATTTCCCACAAAACAGCCCGCATTACTACAAAGCTCTAATGTACAAGATGCTGTTTTTCTGAAAAGATCAGCATCTCAGGAGGACACATCAATCCCATAAATCAAGACATCAGCAGACTGGAATCCTAGAAGTGCAAGAAGGAGAAGACCAGAAAACAGACATTCCCCTGCTATGCTCCTAAACTCTCGAATAACCTTTCTGCTAACAGCCGGTTGGCTCCCTCCCTCCTGTGATGCTGGAAAGAATATAATCTTAAAGGTATTTGTACCGCACAACGTCACCAACGGAGGCACTCGGGCAGATCTGCAAACAAGAAGGTGGGGGGTTATTCGGGTGGAGAGGGAGTAGGGAAGTGAGAAGGTGGTGTCCTGTTGGCAGCTTCGGGTTCCGTTTTCACCATGCGCTGAGCATGGGTGCGAATATCGGATCGATTTGAGACCTTGTGTGCTGTTGGTGTGACTTGTGTTGATTGTTTGTTGTTGCAATGTGGTGAAGGGCGTGTAGTCTGCTGTGCGAGAGTGTGGTTGTGTGGATTGTTGCGTGAGATAAGTATGCAGAAGTTTGAGCTATTGGGTTAGTGGGTTATTTACAATCCCTGGTTCCCTTCCGGTCTATTCCTTGTCCGTCATCCATTACTCTCTGTGTTTACTTTGCAGACCAAGATGTTATTGACATATCATCCTTCACCTTCCATCCAGATCTCTCCCTGCTAGTTCTAAGGCATGATTCTAGCTTTCTATCTTTCAATTGCCTGTGTTTACTTTGCAGGCCAAGATATTATTGCTTTGGGTGAGATAAGTATGCAGAAGTATGAGCTATTGGGTTAGTGGGTAATTTACAATCCCCGGTTCCCTCCCTGTCTACTCCTTGTCGGTGATCCATTGCTGCCTGTGTTTGCTTTGCGGCCACAACATAATTGACATATCATCCTTCCAATTCCATGACTCCTGGCTCGTTCTTTGGTATGATTCTAGCTTTCAAGCTTTCAATTGCCTGTGTTTATTTGCAGACCAAGATATTATTGATATATCATCCTTACCCTTCCATCACGATCTGTCTCTGAGCGTTCTTTGGTATGAATCTAGCTTTCTGTCTTTTAGTTGCTCGGATATGCTGTACATTGCTCTTCCCTTACTTCAGTAGATGGGCGGTAGCTTAGGGAGACGAGGGGGGGGGGGGGGGGAATCGGCATCCTCTCCAAGTATTGATTCAGCTGTGTAAGTGCACTCTAGGATTTCTTTCCATTTATGGGGTAAAGAGCCAGGATTTGAGGTGTTTTCTGAATAAGAGGTGGTTTATTGTGTTATGCACATTCTTTATTTACTTAATTATTTTCATTTGTAAAGCGCACAAACGGCCCTTAGGCATCGTGGCGCTGTTGCAGTAGGCTTACTTAGTTGCAAGAGTGGTAGAGAAAAATGACAGTGACTACAGTAATAGACATTCATGAATACAGGCATACATTCAAGAGACATGTTAACAGATTGGGTTGGCAGTGTGTTCCTTGGTTACAGTGAAACAATGTGGCAGCTATTGAATAACTACAGTTTAAACAGTTTGGTTTTAAGGGCTTTGCAGAAGACCGTGTATGATGCTTAGTTTCTGAGTGCTGTGGCAAGGCATTCCAGTGTTTGGGCGCTAGATGTTGGAAGCTGGAGCCTACAGCTTTGGTTCTTTTGAAGGTGGGGAGATGCATCAAGTTGGCATGGTGTGAGTGAATGGGTCTAGCCGATGTGATAGGAAAGATCTTCTCTGATAGGTAGGGGGGGCAGTGTGGGAGATGGCCATACTTTTGAAAAGAATACGCTCTTTAAGGGTAGCCAGTGTACATCTCTCTTTGCCTGTGATAGATGTTCCCTTTTAGGGATGCAGAGTGCAGCGTTTTGGGTAACTTGTAGCCTATGGAGGTTTTTTGAGGACATACCCATGAGTAGGGCATTGCAATAGTCAAGTTTCGCCCCAACTGTAGCTCTTGCTATTGCGCGCAAGTTGGTGGTTGATAAATAAGGTTCGAATGCGATGATTATTGTGGTGAGTGCTGCAGAATCGATGGCACCGACTTGATGCGTCATGGACAGAGAAGTCAATAAAAAAAACCTAGAATTTCGACAACTGGTGACACAGTAATAGGTGTCTTATCAAAGAAAGACTTGTATTGCGGGTTGAGTTTGTTGAGAATGTCTTTGGAGCCTACAAGGAGGAGCTCTGTTTTATCTCTGTTGAGACATAAAACAATCGCTGCCATCCATGTCTGAATGGCTGCGTAGATGCTGTTTAAGGCTGCTGCATCCTGGTCATAGTTGCCGGTGAGAGGGAGTAGGACTTGGGTGTGTTGGCATAGTTTGTGTATGCTATGCCGCGATCATCCAAGTCACCGAAGAGAGGTAGGGTAAATATATCGAGTGGGTGCAGTGCAGAATCCTTGTGGGATACCACAGTGTATGGTGGTGGGTGCTGCACATGCTTGGTCTGAGAATACCCTCATAAGTCTCCCTTTAAGGAATGAGGACATCCATGCTGTGGCTTCAGGGGAGAAGTGGGCAGAGTTTAAGAGATGCTCACAAAGGCTATCATGGTCCACAAGATCAAAGGCCACTGACAAATCTAGTAGGAGTGCAGGGCAGGCTTTCCTTTATCCATTATGTCACTTAGTTGGATCTTGAGATCCAATAGGGCAGACTCAGTCCCATGGCCTGGGCGGAACCCAGATTTACTCTTGCCCAGGATATTGTTTGCTTCCAAAAACTGCTGAATTTGAGTGTAGACAACTTTGTTCAAAGTTTTCAGCAGGAAAGGGACTGTGGTGATAGGTCTAATTGTTGGGTGATTCGGGGTCTCGACTATTTTTTTTTGTTTTTACTAGTGGGCGAACCCACACCTCTTTAAGACAGTCAGGAACTGTGCTGGTTTTGAAAGAAGCATTAATGAAGGAAGTCAGGAACTGTGCTATGGATTCCGCACAATCTTTGATTAAACTGGCTGTGCATACATCACCTTTACAATTGGATGGTTTGGTTTTCCTGATGATGTTCAGAACCTCTTTCTCAGTTACTTCCCTGAAGAAGAGGAGAGGTTTCTCTATAGTGTCTGTTTTGGTCGTATCGAGCGCAGGAACGTGTTCTTTGGGAAGGTCACTGAGGCGGTCGCTGATCTTCTTCTGTAGGAGTTCAATTTTATTAATCATGGCTGTTTGTACATTGTTGCACCAGAATTCGTCTTTAAGGACGTCTTGTGCGTTGGTGACCTGGGTGGCCAATTCTTTGAATAAGGAAAACAGCTCTTTTGATTCAGAGGTGGCGTTGAGATCCTTTTGTTATAAAATGGGGATTTAGCTAGGACGATAGCTTTCTTGTATTGAGTCACCAGAGTTTTGTAGGTGCTTAGTGTGGAGTCCTGAGGTGTCCTTTGCCATTTTCTCAGGGCTAAGCGCTTAAGGGCACCCGATTCTTTGAGTTCGATGGAGAACCAGGAATTGGCATGTTTCTTTTTTTTTTTTTTTAGCTTTCTTGTCCTGTAGTGGGGAAATGGCATCTACTGCTGTACTAAGCGCAGTGTTGTAGAGCTCAGACAGCTCAGATGGGTCTGAGGAAAGAGGGGGCTGTAGGGCTGGAGTGTCTAGACAGGGAGGATCCTGTCTTTAGTAAGGTTGCGTGAGCATCTAGCTGAGGCAGGTGGGACAGGCGTAAATGTTTTCACAACATTATTGTTGAAAGGGATGAGAAAGTGGTCGGTCCATGGAGACAGAGTATTGGAGCTGATGTCAACACCACAGTTATGGTCAACTATCCAGTCTAGTATGCGCCCTTTGCAGTGGGTGGGATTGTTTATTTATTGCTGGAAGCCAAGTTCCTGTAGCCCTTTGGCTAGGGCTTTGGCTTGTTCATCTTTCGGGTCATTAAAACCGAGATTTAAATCCCCTAAAAGAATGGCTTTGGTGGAGGTTTTAAGATTTGCTCCAAGGAGATGGATTCAATTCTCATGAAAGTCAGCTAGTGGGCCAGGCGGACGGTGGGCTATGTGAATATCAATGGTGATGTTGGGATAGATCAAAATCTTGACTGAAAGGGAGTCCACATTGTCACCTAGCTGAGAGGTGGTTTGTCTAGCTGCTAGGGACTCTTTGATTATGAGGGCTACTCCCCCTTTTTAGCAATTGGTCTGTCTTGACGGAAGATAGTGTATCCTGGTCAAAGGGCTAGTGAGATGGCAGGTCCTGACGCTTCATGAAGCCATGTTTCGGTAATGGCAATGGCATCAAGGTACAAGTTAGTAATCAAGTCATGGATTTCCGTTGCATGTGCTGGGAGTGATCTTGCATTTATCAGTGCGCACTTCAGGGGACTAGGCTCTATCTTTGTTATTGTATTGCGTTTCATAGGCTGAGTGGTCATACAGACCTTAGAGGCTATGGGTAGGGCCTGAGTAGGTGTCACAAAGGGGTGTGAGCAGTAAAGGCTAGATTTGAGACAAGTGTCATCTAATGCATGGTCAGGAGCGCTGCCCTAGGAGTTTGTTTATGGTGCCTATTGATCTGGGGCGCTTGCAGACATGGTAAGGTTTGGTGCGGCTCCCAAGCATTTTGAGTCTAATGGCTAAGGGGTAGTTGTAGCATGCGGTGGAACCAGGAAGAGGAGTGTTGGCACACTGCCGGGACTCCCTGGTGGGGAAACGCTGTAACACAGGTCAGCAAGAACTCCAGGATGGTTGGAGATGATGTCCCCGGCCGTGGGCATCCGTTTCCCATGTGGGTGTACCGTCCCCAAGCACAGCGGCAGTGCCAGGGAGCCCCTTCCCTCCCCAGGGGGAAATTCTGTAATGCAGCCCAGCCAGCGCTCCAGGATGGTTGGGGGTGATATCCCTGGCCATGGGTGGCTGTCGTCTCTCATGTGGTTTGACCATCCCCAAGCCCAGCAGCGATTCCAGGGAGCCCCGGCACAGTCCCTGACCTTTCCCCGAGGGAAATTCTGTAACGTAGCCAAACTAGAGCTCCACGATTTGTCAGGGGTAATGTCCCTGGCCTTGGGGATGGTCAACCCATATGGGACATCACCTCCAACTGTCCTGGAGGTCTGGCTGGGCTGCGTTACAGCTTTTCTCTTCAGGGAGGTATTGGCACACTGCCGGGACTCCCTCGTACGTTTGGCGATGCTGAAAACCAGCGTAATTAAAATAGGTGGAGCATATCATTATGACAAGTGATGTCAGCTTGAGGGGCGGGTGATATGATTTAGTGCCGCGAGGGCACTTGAACTTAAAGGAATGGTTCGGTCAAAAAATGTTATTGTCCCTACGGGTCGGCCATGTGTTTTCAAGCCTAAGTCGCTCGATTTTAGAAGAATTTCCTATGGACCTTACCCGAGTTTTCGTCCATTAAACGCACGCAAGAAAACAGGCACCAGGGCGCTGCCTTTTTGTGATAATCCTATCACTTGCCCCATCGCCCTGGCTGACCTGCTTTTGCGGCACTAAATCATATCCCCCGTCTCTGAGCCTGTCATCAGCAGACGCGTACCGCCCATTTCACAACGCCAAAGCACGTCTCGTGTCAACAATCGCTGCGCTTCAGCTAATGACGTGTCGCCATGGAAATGGCAAGACGCCTCTTTCCTCAATAAGTATAAATAGACCGTTTCACAACACACAGCAGCAGATTTTCGATTCCATTCCTCTCTCTGTGTTACTTTGAGTATTCTGTGACTCGTTTCTGTGCTCTGGTCAGCTACCTTTGCCGCTTGTAGCCCGTGTGAACACCTGTACCATCGCTATAAATTATTTTAGTTTGTTTACCACACAATGGCTACAATAATGCCCTACATGTACGAGCCCGAGTATACCGAGGAGGAACTACTGGAAAGGGAAACACGCAAAAACGATGGGGCTTCGGACGGCAGTTGGCAGGACGAATCAACGGATGAAGACACTGGACCTAGTCGCATGGACGGTGTTTCCACCTGGTGCACATGCAATCGGTGCGAGCTAATGCCAACCGAGGAGGAGAACTGCTGCTGCTGTGAAAACTCGGGATGCGTGGCCTACATTTCGGAAGGCGAGCCACGACCGCAATGCATCACCGAGCTGCCAGACTTCAGGGCAGCCTGCCTCACACGGTCCGTGTTGAGGATAATGATGGTGCTTGTGCACGAACTTCGCGCAACTGTTCATCCTCGTAATCCGAGTAACAAGTAAATATAATCGGCTTGAGATGCCACTACTATTTCATGGTCGTCTCCTATATCCAAAATTACATCTACATATCATTGTAACGCATGAAAGTCGTTCAATAGTGTGCAGTGTCTAGATGGCATTTGTCCGAGCAGAATGCCATTAGTTACAAGAATTGTCATTGACAACAAACTTTAATCAACTTATCTTGGTCATTTAAAAACAGTTTGTATCATTATTTTTCACAGGTAGTACCGGCTGGTGGCCTATAGTTCCTTTACATGGTGGCTTCAAGGGAGGCTTGGACACCGCGTTCGAAGAGTAATACCCGCCTGTGCCGTTCTTGCCATAAGAGAAACTTTCCCAAGTGACAGTGGTCAGTACAGGGGATTTTCCCTTGCTGTGCTGCAACCTGACCTGTACAATGTGTAAAGTTTTGTGTAAAGTTTTGTATTTTTGTGCCATCAAAATCAACCACCACATATATTTTAACAACGGTTGTTTCGATTTTTTAAATGAATCAAGTGTGTCTCCATTCAGCAGTCTTCCTGTGCCTTGTCTGCACGCCCACCGGCCCATCCATCCATCCATCCACCCCACCTCCCCTATCAAAGGCGAAGTATAACTATATAAAGTATAAATAAGTGGTTAGTTTAACAAAAACAAAAGTCCATAACAACAAGTCCAGTGGATGCGCACTGCCATGGGGAGCTGTCAGGGGCACGAACGGCCAAGGTGCCAAACAGCATGTACACTTCAAAAGGTATCCCACCGCTCACATGGCCTCCTCATACTCAGTGTGTCCGGCCAGGACCCCCCCGTCACGCTGGCCGGCCCCCGGCAAACCACATAATACCACGACATACACACATCATTCATTCAAAAAAACACCCCTGTTTGTAATACTTTATAAACCACTTGATATGTCTCATGAGAACATCTTTGTGCTTTGCAAGTCAACTCCTGAACGTTCTTCCTGAGAACCACTGAGATCTATGCTAATCTGCTCGTCGTCGTGCTATCCGTGAACTTCTGTGACCGCTTCGAGCAAACTTGTCAGTGTGCTACCTGTGGCCATCTACCTGTTCTCCTGCAACATACTTCTCGGCTTGCTGAATCCAACTGGTTGTTGGTCAAGGTAAGGCCATGTATCCTAGTCATATTTCGCTGATTTTTAAATTTCTATTTGCAAGTAGAGTACTCAATAGTGCTATGTTCATTGGTCTCATTGATATTGACTTGAGTTTCCATTGTTATGCTATCAATAGATCTATTTATTTTCATCTGTGTCAATTGTCATCGAATTGCATCCTTCGGGGGTCCAGTCTATAATGTAAGCATGTTTCCTTCTCGTGCAAGACAGAAAGTGCAAGGGACGAGTCACATGTTCAGAGTTTAGTCAGATCAATTATACATTTCTGCAATTTATGCAAATGCTAAGCCGCAAATGATGAACTGGTATAGTTCCTGCGACCAAAACAAACCTTGCATTGAACATTGTATGGTTCATTTACTTTTGTATCACATTTTTATTCATCAAGATTTTATAATAATGTCGATATTTACTTTTCAGAATTTCAACAATGCCTGCCTGTTCGATTAACGGTTGCCCTTCGAAGACCCATGCTAAATCTGAAGGCACTACAATGCATGTATTCCAGAAAACTGTTGATCGAATAAGAGAATGGGTCAGACATTGCGGATATCCATTGGATGAGCTGGAAAGTAGAGTCCAACAAGTCTTAGAGGACAAGAGGGGTGATCGATACCACATCTGCAGCCGGCACTTTTCCTCGAACATGTACACAACATCTTGGGTAACAAAGAATAAACGGCAAACGACATGAAAATTACTTGCGAATGCTATTCCCACTCTATTCGTCCACATTCCGCCACTGGTGAGTCAAGTGTCCGGATTTAGCTTTAGGCCTTGCGGTAGTGTCTAGGTAGCCGAATGGATTAATTGATATTTTAGGTGTTGTGTCCCTTGTAATACTTTCGACATTGATATGAGTGTATAGCTTTTTGAATAATCACATTTATCAATATATTCTTTTTCAATTTCATAATCCACAAACAAAATCTATATATGGGCACAGGGAACTGTGCTATATTGCGCATTTTCAATAGCATTGCTCTCAAGTATTCTGTCTCCTTACATGGCAATTTTTAATATTGGCATTTCATTATCAATCAATAATTTGCCTTTACAACTGCTTGACTATCCCTTGAATCTGAAGCAAGAACATTCTACATCTGTGACGTGCTCGCAGTTATCAACCACTTCTAGCGCGTATCAGGTAATCTTACTTGGCTACTCCACTACAGACTTGTTTTATGCATGTCAAGTAATATTTTTATTGTATCGTGTAATTATTTTACCGAATGTTTGGTTAGTGCTTTCCAATTGATATACACCTTAGTTATCGTCCACTGGTGTTTGTTTTCAGTTATGATTAGTGTTATCCATAGTAATACAAGTACTGTCTTTCAGGGAGATGCTGAAGCGTCCACCTCATTGACAACATCCCTAGATGTTCTTCAGCAGCAGGAGGTATGGATACTGACAGCTCCATCGAACTAGATCAGAGCTGTAATACTTGTCGTTTGATTGTTCTAGACAATGTTTCATTCGTGGTTAGCCATTGATATGTACCTGTGCGGTCCACCCCAAGTGTGTCTTATGTTTTCAATATTGTAATCCTTACTAATGCAAGTAATATCTTTCAGGCAGTTGATGGAGCGTCAACCCCTGCACTTGATGCAGAGCCTGACATTCAAGTAATTCCAGGGCAAGTGGAAGCGGGACCTGCGTATATGAAGCGGCTCAACAGCTTTCGGAAGTGCGCACTACATTTACAACATCCCTACATATTCTTCGGCAGCACGAGGTATGGATACTGACTGCTCCATCGAGAGTCATCATATAACGTGATTCTATTTGCTATACTTTCTTCCCTAATTACGCAAGTACTGTGTTTCAGGGAGACGACGGAGCTTCCTCTACAATTACAACATCCCTTGTAAGTGATGCAGATGTAAAGAAATCGGAGAAATAAGTCTATGAAATCTGATCATATTTAGATATTCCTTGATTCTTTTAGACAATGCATCATTTGTGGTTATCTCTTTATATGTACCTGTGCCGTCGACCCCAAGTGTGTGTTATGTTTCCAATAGTGAAAACCATACTAATGCAAGTACTGTGTTTCAGGGAGTTGCTGATGCCTCCTCTCCAATACAACCATTCATGGAGTAATGCGGAGCCAGAGGTATGGATACTGACAGTTCCATCGAACTAGATCATCACAGCTCGAATACTTGTGGTTTGATTGTTCTACAGAATGTTTAATTCGTTTTTAGCTATTGAGATGTACCTGTGTGTTTGTCCACACGTGTGTTTTATGTTTTCAATATTGTGATACATAGTAATGAAAGTACTATGTTTCAGGGAGTCGATGGAGCGTCATTCCGTGCTGTCTCTGCGGATCCAGAAAATATAGTCGTTGCAGTGCAAGAGGAAGGGAAGACATGCGGAAACGAATCGGAGCAACAGCGTGCAGATGTTGAAGTTCGAGTCAAGAAAGTTGCAAAGAAAAGAAACAAAAATAAGGTTAGTTACAAACAGTTCATAATTTTAGGAATTGTTTTGTGTTGGGGACTATATTATGTTTTTTTCCTGTCAATTGTACTATACTTTATATTGTGTTTAAAATGAACATCCCTTTTCCAATGTGTCCTCTAGTTACCCGTGGGTGTACGAACTATACATACACAGACAGTGAAGCAAATGAGAGATGTTGCTTGCCAGACCATTTACACTATGGAGGAAATATTAATTCAGACGCGGCGTGTTGAGACTCGGGATGCTCATGTCCAATGGCCAGAACATGAATTGAATGTGTCCGGAGAATCCAGTAAAGTTGTATTGGACCATTGCTACAGTTCGACTGCACCACCAAAAGAAGATGATACTGAATGTATTGAAGATAGCTCTGAAGTAGTCGCAGATCAATTCACACAATCTACACCCGCCAAAAAAATGCCACCCAAAAAGCTGTCGACAATGTTGTGTTCTCCCATCAATGCTGAAGTAACAGATGTTGAAATGACAGAGAATGAACCAGCAGCAGCACCCAACGACGCATCAGAACTTGATATCAGCGATATTTCTTTCGAATTTCTTGATATGTCCTCAACGGCACAGTCCGAAACAACTTTCACGCCGGATGACAGTCTAATGAAAGAGGGCAAATACATAGTATTCGACAGTTGTTTGATGGACATTATAAGTATGCTGAAATGTGGGCATTCAGTTTGAGGGGAAGTATGTGGGGAGCCATTGATTCATGTGTCTCTTCAAAAACAAGGCAGTAACGTCAAAAATACATGCCGCCTGTAGATTTAATCATGCGTTCTCATGGTCTGCACAACCGATGCTGGGGAAGCTGCCAGCAGGCAATCTACTGTGTGCAGCTGCCTCACTTTTTAGTGGGTCCAGTTTTAGAAAGTTAGAGTCTTTCTTTCAGTTTGTGGGACTCCATTTCATTTCTAAAATGCAGTACTACAAATACCAACATGATTATCTGTTTCCGGCCATTAGTGATGCTTGGAAAATTGAACAATTGTCTCCAGCAAGTACATTCGAAGGGAAACGATTCAGGCTAGCCGGCGATGGACAATGCGACAGCCCTGGATTTTCTGCCAAGTAATGCACCTACCACTTTCAGGACATGGATAGTAAGAAATTGTGAGTTTGGTGGTCGTGCAGCTGTCTCAATGTAAATCCTCAGTGGCCATGGAGAAACTAGGATTTATAAAATCATTGCAATATCTACAATCAAGGGGAATGCACATCGACCTCATAGCCACGGACAGACACGTTTCAATTGCCAAGACAATGAGAGAGCACTTCCCACATATGAAACATCAATTTGACGTATGGCATCTTGCTAAATCAATCAATAAGAAAATCTCGGCTGCAGGGGAAAAAAAAGGTTTTGAAAGTATTTCACAGTGGTCCCAGTCTATCAGCAACGATCTTTGGTGGAGCTCCAAAACTTGTGAAGGATCAGTGGAAATCCTACTTGAAAAATGGCGGTCACTGATGCACCACTGTACCAACGTTCACCGCTGGACCGAAAACCAACATTTCCACCAATGTGAATATGGCCCTTTGTCCACAGAGGAGGCACGGAAGAAGTGGTTGATTGCATCTTCACCTACACACAAAGCCATTCAGAAGATTGTTTTCGATAAAACTCTCTCAAGAGATTTGAGGGGACTGACAGAATTCTGTCACACAGGAGAATTGGAGGTGTTCCACAATATGTGCCTAAAGTACAGGCCAAAGCAATTGCATTTCAGCTTACAGGGCATGAAACATAGGACTCTACTAGCGGTCTTGGCCCATAACGAGAATGTGGGCCGTGAACAGTCTAGGACGACGGGAAATGTAGGGATGCCTCGCTACACTATGACCTTTGGAAAAAGAACTAAGAAATGGGGGGTAAAACCAGTATATGAGGAAATGGAGTTCGACTTTGTTAAAGGCCTTATTGTTAGTGTACTAGAGAAGCACAGATATGGAATTTTGAGCGTTTCTGTGCAGAGCACTGATGCATTGCCACCAAACATTGCCACTGTGCCATGTCCACCCAAAGCAGAGCTTGTTGAGAAGTTCATATCCCGGTTTAAATAAATCATTGTAATCTGATTGTCTTTTTGAAAATAATGTTATTGCACAGTGTGCATACAAAAGTATGCTAACCCTAAACCCTCCATTCACCATCCCGGGTGGTGAACAACATGGGTGTCATCTTTGACTTCTCTCTCTATTCACCTCATATTGCTGACCTTGTGAATATGTGTATGTATATATTTTTGTTGCTGTAACTAAGTTTTGCAATCTAATGTAAATGCTGCGCACTGTTAACCGAGGGGAGGCTTGCGTATTGCAAATAATAAAACAAATAAACAATAAATCTCACTTTCAACTCAACTCCTCGGGTACTTTATACTTTCCCCGACCTTCCCCCAAAAAGTCAATGTCTCCATAGTTATGGTTCTCTAGGGCTGCAAAGATCGCGGACAACGAGGACAAAATTGGGGGCCTTAGAACGCGCCAAGCAAGGCGTTGCAGAAGGGAGAGAAGCCAGTTTGCATTTGCACATTGAGGCCTAGTACAAACATGGAGTCAAAAATTCAAGTTCTCACAGATGGCTTTACACAGGATGTTGCAAAGTTAGAATGTACGCTCATGCAGAGTGAAGGTCAGCGGCTTTGATTTTATGCTCGTGGGCTGAAAATGCCAGCGGATCGCGCTGGCAGTATAAGGTTCTATTGTTTTTTGACCTTGAGAGACAGGGACCATGCCGAAAGGACTTCATTTGAAGGAGGTGGGCAATAACGTAAGAGACGATAAGGCTGAAAATTCTGATACTAGACCGAGTTTCATGTTAGTTCAGTATATGAAAAATCGTTGGCACGAACACAGTAGGATTTACGGACTGCATTACGCAGATACAATGGAAATGGCAAATATAATGTAAGTAACTCTTTAGCTGCTTTTATACCGGAATGAATGAATGAATGAATGAATGAATGAATGAATGAATAGCAAGTACAACATTTGTGGGATCGTCTTTCTACCGGGCACAAGGGCATGCATGTGCCCTTTCGACACGCATGTAGACAGTCGTTTCTCAGTGGTTCAATAGTAAAAAAAAAACATTAGTTTGTGTGTTTTCCTCGATTTATTTTGTTAATTTTCGCATTGCTTTTAGAGCCGAACATACTCCATTGCACTATCCTCGCAAGCAAATAGTTTCAGCTCGCCCGTAATAAATAAAATGAATAATAGTTATAAAGATCGGCTGGTGAGACTAATTTCAATTTTTATGTTTTCTAAACAGGTAAATCCTACCATATTGCCACTGCCACCTATTCCAGACGCCGGCAGACGGCTTCTTCAACCGCCAGCTGCAGCTTCTTGTAAACAACTGCACTACATGGACCACCTTATGGGACGATCGCTAAGGAGCCATATGCCCTTACGCGGTACTAGCGGCTAGAAGCAACATATCGACCTTTATGGTGGCCTAGTGCCTAGTTGATGGAACAGCCTTGCGGTTCACCGTACGTCTAAAGTGCTTCTTTTAACGAAAACCAACACCCTGTGTACCATAAAGGAACAGCGCGTGACTCACGATAAACTTTTACGGATCGAGAGAAAAGAAAAAAAAATCCATTCCGATTTAATATGCCAATTGCTGAATATTCTCTAAACATTTAATGTCAAATAAATGTACTTTACCAAATGTACCGTATTGCTGTTTGATTTTAAAGTACAGTTTCATATTCCAAATTTTGGCGCGCTGTGTTGAGAGTTGATCTGTGTTGGTTTCCGGGTTCTGTGTGAAGTCGCGTAGAAGTCGACTGGGCCCGTTTGTCTACACAGCACAGTAACATCACGGAGAGAGGCGGGGAATAAGAATGTTTTGATAATGTCAGGCTCAGGGGTGGGGGATATGATTTAGTGCTGCAAAAGCAGGTCAGCCAGGGCGATGCGGCAAGTGATATGATTATCACAAAATGGCAGCACCCTGGTGCCTGTTTTCGCGTGCGTTCAATGGACGAAAACTCTGGTAAGGTCCATAGGAAATTTTTCTAAAATCGAGCGACTTAGGCCTGAAAACACATGGCCGACCCGTAGGGACAATAACATTTTTTGACCGAACTGTTCCTTTAAGGCAATGAATCAACAGATAAGATTTCCACAAAATGGCAGTGCACAGGGCAGGTGTTTCACTGGAATAAAAGTGAAGAAAACCAAGGTAAGGTGCATAGGATTTTTTTAAAAAAAAACGATCGATATACGATCGAAAACACATGCCCGATCGATTGGGACAATAACATTTCTGAGCAAACTACCCCTTTACACCTCAACATCTCTGCCATCAGAATACAGAGACGACCTATGACAAAATTCAGCCCAGCTGGACACAAAGTCTCTTGCACTCTCACTCTCCTGACCTCCCTTAGCACCCGGCCACATGCCTGACCTCTTGGGTTGCTTACTGTAGCCCGGCCAGCCCACCTTATTCCTTATCTTGGCCAAATGTACACACACATTCTAAGCCTTTTCTGAGAATTTCCCATTCTCTGGACTGCAGTCCTTGAGGATGTTCCCACCACAAGCACTTTGAAACCATAGTAATGGGAAAAGTTGCTATATAAATGACTACTCCAATACATCACAATTAGCCAATGGCTGTGCTCCCTCAATGTTCAGAGGTTATCAAACCAGAAATAAAAATGCTGTATTTTTGGGATTTGGGGTTTCTGCTCTTTTAACGTAAACTATTAAAACCAAGGGGTCTCAAATAAAAGATGGGTGGGCACCACAGACATTTAATGCAATGCAATGCAAAGGAAGAAAGGAGGGGAGAGCATTTGCTATTTTAATCTTTTGCCATGTCATTTCACTTGCTTGAATAACCTGCTGCCTCTGCAAGCACTATACAGTGCTGCTATGCAAAAGGGAACAATCAGGTCAGCTCACAGCAAGTATCTTTCATTTCCCATTTAAAAAATAGAACAGACAAGCTTCCCGCTATGCCATCCTAGGTAGCCTTTCCTCTCTGTCCTGTTTATGCTTTTCGACTGCCAGAAAAAAACATAAAACAACATGTGTTGAATTGTTTTCTCTGCAGTGGTGGAAACAAACATTATCTCCCCTTTGTATGTCATGAGCAATACTATGGCTTCACAAAGGGGTGATATATGCGGCCACAGGCTGTAGAAATGATTACAATTGCAGTGCCTTGAACATTATACCAAGCAGTATATGGAAGCAGCCCAATTTATGGAGGAAGAAGTACGTTGAGCACTGTTCAATAATTCAGGCCGTTCAGTAAGAAAGCAGTGAAACAATAACATACAGTATATTCACGGCATTTTGAATAAAAATCAATTAAAAATTGATTAAAAAAGCAATCTTACGAAGACAAAAATGTGTTCAACATATATTGAGAATACCACACATTACAGCCTTTCATTGTTAAAAGCAAGGAGCAAATACAGTAATTGCCATGGACATTTTTAATCTCAACGAAAAGCAATGTGCCCGATGCTGCAGCACGATTCCCTGCATCTGCACTCTTTCCACATTGAAGTGCTTGACGTAAATCACACTGCCCAGGTGTAAAGTTTAGATATGCCTAACATGTTGAATTATCTAATGTCCTTCAGTTTAGGTACAGAATGCCATCTACAAGATGCCCCCTGCAAAGTTACCTCCGTGCCAACTTTTGGGAATGTTGGACCAGGGTAGGCGGGGTGGGCCTCTTCAGGAGGGATGTGAGTTGGTAGAAATGCAACACAAACAACAATAGTAAGGTGGTATGAACATAAAAGAATGTCTAACCAAGGTTCTATAAAAATAGGAACTTTAATAAAGCTAACAATGCTCACCACTAGATATAAGTACTAAAGACCTACCCCTGTAAAGGAAACACAAACCATGTAGACTGAGTGAAAAAGGGCACTCTGAGTCAAGGCAGGGGTGCAGATAATTGATCTGAGCAGTAAAATATAAGTAAAATTAGTACTCTAAAGTGATTTTAAAAGGCAAAGAGTGGGGCCTTCTGAGTCACTAGGGCCTCAAGGTGGACCAGGCCTACAGAACCACTGCAAATACCTTTATTGCTTGTCAAAGTGGCTTGACACCATAAAGGCAGAAATATTGGTGCTTTTCTGCAGTCTAGTCGGTGTAGAGATTTCACACACAATGATTTAAAGACTACCTTCAAAAACACCAACTAAAAAAAACAAGGAAATTAATGGGGAAAATGATTTCGGTACAAAAGAACCAGTTACTTACCAACTGGTAACGTTCTTTCGACTGGATGTTCCTCCAACGGATTCAACATCTTTGACAAGTTATGTCAACAGCTGTGCACTTCGGAAACTTTTTCGGCAGAGGGCGTCCTGCGTCGATGGCATCGGGTCAATCTCCGTCGAGGGCGACGTCACAGGATGTTATAAATAGGACGCAAAGCGCCCATAGCCTCAGTTTAAGTTTTTTCCCTCGGAACGTGTGGCACCAGTCTCATGCCTGCTTGACTGCACTTAGCCTTGCGGAAACGGAAGCTGCAATCACATAGGAAATTCTCCTGAGGGGCAGGCTGGGAGGGCGATGTGGAATACGTTGGAGGAACATCCAGTCGAAAGAACGTTACCAGTTGGTAAGTGACTTGTTCTTCGAATGGATTGTGTCCTCCACATCTTTGACAGACTCCCAAAGCAGTACCAGTAAATGGAGGAGGAAAAAGAATTTCGAGTACCCAATTAGATTGCAGAATAAAGAACCGCCTTCCCGAAGGCCATATCCCGACCATGGATTGTATCCAGGGAATAATGTTTTACAAAGGTGTGGCTGGAAGCCCATGTAGCGGAATCACAAATATTCCTAATAGGAATACCCCACTGGAGGGAGGTGGAAGTAGCCACGCCCCTAGTGGAATGAGCTCTCAACCCTTCAGGAGGATCCTTACCCGCCAATCGATAACACTCCGTAATGGTAAGGATAATCCACCTGGATCGGTGTCCAGCATATCCTACAAAGAGTTGATCGTCCACTCTGACCCTGAACATCCTAGAAATGTAAATGCTCAGAGCTCTCATAGGATCCAGCCGATGGAGTCGCTCCTCTTCCTTACCAGGATGAGGAGGCGGGTAGAAAGATGGAAGAACCACCTTTTGACTCATATGATATTCAGAGACTACCTTAGATAGAAAAGAAGGATGTACTCCCTATCCTTGTGAAACACAGTAAAGGGTGGCTTAGATGAAAGTGCCTGCAATTCACTCACTCTGCGAGCGGAAGTAACCGCAACCAAGAACAGTCTTGAAGGACGGTAATCTCAAAGGACAAGAGTGCAAAGGTTCAAACAGAGCACCCATGAGAAATTTCAAAACCAAATTCAAATCCCAAACTGGCACCTGGAAAGGGGACGGCGGGAATAAATGAGTCAGTCCTTTAAGAAACTGATAAATTAAAGGAATCTTAAAGTAAGAACATTCTTCAGACGAGCGCTTAAAGATAGACAGCGCCGCTAGGTAACCTTTAATGGTACTCACTTGAAGGCCCCTGTGGGCCAAAGAAAGTAAGGAAGATAAAACCATAAGAATGGAGTACTGAAAAGGATCAACATTGTTAAATGTTGACACCCCCCACCTCCCATCTCGTGCGAGAGCAGATGCTCTCAGTAGGGAAGATGGCAAGGAGGGCAGATGGACATCTCTAGAAGGTCCGGGTACCACCCTCTCCTGGCCCAATCTAGAGCAATGAGGATCATGTGGGAACCGAACCTCCGTAACCACTGCAACACTTGAGGAATGACGGGGACTGGAGGAAATGCGTACAGCAGTGGGAATGACCAATCCACCACAAACGCGTCTCCTAAGGCTCCTCTTGGAGAAAATTCCCTTGAGCAGAATCTCTCGCACTTCCGGTTGACACTGGTGGCAAAGAGATCCACTTGCGGGTTCCCCAAAGGGCGAAGATCTCCTGAAGGACTACCCGAGCCAACTCCCACTCGTGGGAGACCGTGCTCTGCCTGCTCAGAGCGTACGCCGCTAGATTCTCGTCTCCCGCCAGATGAACTGCCGAGATTGAAATTTCCTGCTGTATGGCCCAGAATCAGAGCTGCATTGCCTCTCTGCACAATGGAATTGACCTTACCACCCTTTTTTGATGAGGTAATGCATGGCCACTGTGTTATCCATCATGATCAGGACACTCTTCCCCCGCACAGAGGGCAGAAAAGCCTTCAGGGCTAGCCTGATGGCCCGCAGCTCTAACAAATTGATGGTCTCCCAACGACTGCTGGCAGTCAAGTCGTTGGCATGAGTGCCCCGTCCTGTGAGGGCAGCATCCGTTACTACCGTCACCTCCGGCCACGGTTGCCAAAACTGTTCCCCCCTCATCAGATTACCCTCGTTGGCCCACCACAGAAGATCCTAGGAGACCGAGAGTGGAATCTGAACGGGATCCGACATCTTGCCGGAGAACTGTGACCACTGCATCTTGAGAGCCCACTGCAGGGATCTCATCCGCAGCCGGGCCTCTGGCACCAGATAAATGCAGGATGCCCTGAGGCTGAGCAACCGTAAGAATTTCGAAAGCCAGAAGACTCTGGGCATGTTGAAACTTGTCCACCATCTGCACAATGTAATGAGCCCTTACCTTGGGAGGCGAGCACTTCCCCAAAGACGTGTCTAAAACAGCCCCAATGTGCTGGAGCCGTTGGGAAAGTGTCAGATGTGACTTCTTGAAATTCAGGGAGAAGCCCAGCCTGTGGAGAGTGCGGCAGGTGACACCGAGATAATCCAACGCTAGCTTGGGAGAGTGCGCCCGATCAGCCAGTCGTCCAGGTAGGGGTAGACGTGAATCCCCCCTCGCCTGAGGTACGCTGCCACCATCACCATTAGCTTGGTGAAGACCCTCGGGCAGAGGTCAATCCGAACAGCAGGACCCGAAACTGAAAATGCAAGTCACCAGCTGCAAACCTCAGGTACTTCCTGTGCGCGGGATGAATCGGCACATGAAAGTAAGGACACTCCAACCAATCCTGAAGTTGAAGGGCCTGGAGGACTTGAGAAAGAGTGACCATCTTGAACTTATCCTTCCTGAGAAGATTGTTCAACCAACGCAAGTCCATGATGGGTCTCAATCCCCCGTCTTTCTCTGGGATAAAAAAATAAGGGGAATACCATCACTTGTTCCTCTCCGCTACAGGCACAAGTTCTATAGCACACTTTTTCGAAGATATGCTGCACTCTATGTTCCCAGAGGCACAATTCTCGAAGCAATTCTTAGTCGAAAGGGCGCACAGAACCATCGCTCCTCCACCTAAACCAGGCGCACCACCCCGAACAATTATAGCAAGAATACTAAACTACCGGGACCGAGATCTCATCCTCAGAATGGCACGCGAACAAGCACCCCTGTCCTACGACTCCAATCTCATCCACATTTACCCAGACTTCTCATCAGGAGTCCAGGCCTCGAGGCGTTCCTTTGACTCAAAAAAAAAGGCACTCAGAGAAAGGAAAATAGTCTATGCAATGCTGTTCCCGGCCAAACTACGAATACAACACAATGACAAAACACAATTCTTTGAGACACCTGAGGAGGCCAGGGCATACATGGAACAACACATTCCGGCAGCCCAGAATGGTACCTGAGGTCCCAAACCTATACAACCATATACAGAAACAAACATAGAATGTTAACGCACCAACAACAAAAAAAAAGCAAAAACCAGCCACGACTCCGGAGAAGAAAGCAGGCCATACAGCCCCCCACACCTTGCAATGTTGCACTCAGTTTATAGGGATACACTGCCCAATTGGGGGGATGGTGAGGGAGGAGGGTGGGAGGTGCCACAGGCCCGTTGCCTAGTTAAGACTGGTTCTATATTACAAAACATACTTGTATCAAGGAATTCAGATAAAAAATCCAGTCCAGGAGTTGGGTTTGCAGTTAAAAATGTTTATTACAAAATAAAAAAAACAAGTTTACTTCAAGCAAACTATAAAAACCTGGCATGGCAAAACCTGAAAGACCTGTAACTGAACAGCGCAGACGATGAACACACCCCGAACATCAGAATAAATGGCAACTCAAGATAAAATGAAGAGTACTAGGCTTATGTCCTGGAACAAAAGAGGCCTGTCCAATCCAATTAAAACCAGGTAAATCAAGGCTTACGCTGCTAGACATCGTATTGACACCCTCTTTTTACAAGAAAGTCACGCAACGGAAAAGGTAGTAACATCCCTCAGCCGTGCCTGGGGTCACCAGGTGACCACCACTGACTATTCTTCACAATCCAGAGGAACAGCGATAATTATTCCCCGAAGGCAGATATGTGATTA
This sequence comes from Ambystoma mexicanum, assembly GCF_040938575.1. Taxonomy (NCBI): domain Eukaryota; kingdom Metazoa; phylum Chordata; class Amphibia; order Caudata; family Ambystomatidae; genus Ambystoma; species Ambystoma mexicanum. Next base: position 985,256,992 of record NC_090930.1, read on the forward strand.
TTTGGGGTACACTTCACGGACGGGATACGATACTCCTCAATACCTATTGCCCCAACGTAGACAACCCAGAGTTCTACCACAAGATACTGGCGTTGATATTGCTTGTAGGAGAGGAGAAAGTGATCTGGGGTGGGGACTTCAACTCCATCCTAGACCTCCAAGATGGATAGAACTACCACTGGTAATCGGAAAGAGAGGAAGGCAGAAGCGACCATCAAGCATGCCATGCGCCGTCTGCCACTATCTGATACTTGGAGAGCACTCCACCCATACAAACAGGAGTTCACATTCCACTCATACGTGCATGGGTCGAGCTCCCATATAGACTACTGGAATGCACTATATATTGCTCCGCACCCTTTCAGACCATTCCCCAGTCATCCAAGATATTTCACTTGACTCCGCACCTCGAACCCCTCGAATGTGGAGGATGCCGCCGCAAATCCTACGAGACGAAGAACTGGTGGAAACACTCTGCACAGAAATAACAGTCTTTTTTGAGTGCAATGAAGGTTCCGTATCGTCATACACCACAATATGGGAAACGTTTAAGGCATAGCTTAGAGGGCTACTGATCGCCACAGTACACCGTAAACTGCAAGAGATCCGCTCAAATTTAACTCACACCGAAACCTGTATAAAGGAGGCAGAAGAAGCATACACCAGAGCTATGGGGCAACACACGCTGACCCCCCCCCTACACGAAGGCACCAAAGTGTTCAATTCACTAGCAGACCAAGTACATGATACGTCCAGTCAGAGCCAAGAGGTATGGAGAGGGAAACAAATCAGGAAAACTGCTGGCCAATCTAACCAGGTCGGAAATAGGCCAAGGGCAAATAACCAGCATCATAGACGAGCAGGGAATAACCCTCACGCACCAGAAAGAGATGAATGAAGTGTTTCTCAGATACTACAATAAACTATTCCGGAACAGAGACCAGAAAACACCAGAGGAGCTGCAACAACACTTGGACTCCTACCCACTCCCGCGACTCGCGGAAGAAGACAAGTTAATCCTAGACACACCGCTCACCGAAGAGGATATAAAACAAGCTATTAAAGACCTAAAGATGCGCAAAGCACCAGGAGCAGACGGCATCACAACAGACTTATACAAAGCATTTGTGCCGGAACTAGCACCGCGACTCCTGAAAGTATGGGAGGAATCGCTGGAGAAGGGAACACTACCACCGACGCTACGAGAGACCATCATCTCGGTTCTGCTGAAACCACACAAACCACCCCACGATCCCTCCTCCTACAGACGCCTATCCCTCATCAACGTGGATGCAAAAATTATAGCCAAAGCCATCACCAACAAACTGAATTCGTACATGAATAAATTGATCCACCCGGACCAGTCCGGTTTCAGCTCATCCCGCTCCACAGCCCTGAATCTCCGCAGATTCTTTGCAATTTCATCACAAATGGATCCAGAAAAGAAAACTATTGCAGTAACCTTTGATGCGAAAAGGCGTTTGATTCCATCTCCTTGAGATTCATGTATGCCATCCTCCAGAAAATGGGATTTGGCCCGGGATTCATCAGTTGCATACAGACGCTATATTGTAATCCCACTGCCAGAGTCAGAACCAACGCAACCATCTCAGACACCTTCAGAGTGCAAGAAAAACGAGACAGGGAAGCCCCCTGTCCCTGTTAATATTTGCACTCACAATAGAGGGAATGGCAGCATTTTTATGAACCAAACGCGCCTGGAGGGGGATACGCATCATGGGAAGACCTCAATTCATCTCACTATACGCATACGACACCATGCTATACATTAGAGACCCAGAAACATATCTCCCCGATCATGCAAGACATTGCGGAATTCACGAAATACTCTGGATATAAGATGAATCAAATCAAATCCGAAATAATACCTTTAACCAAAGCCGTCTCACAAACAGAATCCATGACCCAGTTCCGCTGGTCACCTACCACTGCCAGATACCTGGGAATTATTATGGCAACGGATAAAAACACACTATACTCCAATAACTATTGTCCACTATTGACACAAATAGAAACCAAGCTTAACCTCTGGGTGAAACTTACGATATCCATGTACGGCCGGATATCCCTACTAAAGATGGTGATCGTCCCCAAATTGTTATATCTCGTCGGTGGAATACCCATATGGCCAGGTCGTAAATTCTTCGAGAACCTACAGAGGAGTAGCACACACTTTATATGGGGAGGAAACACACCCAGGGCCAGTTGGCCCAAGATGTGCGAACACTGACACAGGGGGCCTGGCAGCACCGGATTACCTGCTGTACTATTACGCGGCACAAGCCCAGTTTGCCAGATTCTGGTTCCAAGACACTGAACCACTTGCTCATATACATGCCGAGGAGTTCGATGCGGCCCCAAATGACCTACGTGGTATGCTATTTACTAAAGTCAAGGAAGAGAGGGCAGGAGCGGACCCAGTGTCGACTATGGTGCGAGCATGGATGCAGATCCTAAAAAGAGTCCAATGCGACATACCCTACTGGCCGCACACCCCGCTATAGGCATACCCAGATCTCGAACCGATCCTAGATCGCACCATACAGAATCGCTGGGATCCGGAACGTGGATCCAGACTGGGGGACCTTTACCCTGAGGGATAATTCATCACTATGTCAGAGCTACAGGAGAGAAAAGGTAAAGGCCTGATCCCAACATTACAGTATCATCGGCTGAGGGCGGCATGCAAAGCAATCTGGCCATCATTTCCTATGGAACCCCAGGTACACAAGTTCCTTGCAGATATTCTCACACCGGAAGGGTTCAAAAGTTGCATTTCAGAAATATACAAAAAGGTACACGCGCATACCCCCTCGGCCAACGCAATACGAAACAAGTGGGAAGAAGACCTTAACATTCAAATCAGTGAACAATGGAGACATTACTGCAGATAGATATACTAAAACCATCTCCATCAACAATAATTTCCGCCTAACTCAATACAAAATCCTAAATCACCTGCACATAACCCCAAGAAATGTTGCCAAATTAGACCCCACTAAACAACCAGGGTGCCCCAAATGCGGTCCAATTGAAGCGGACGCAATGCACATGTATTGGAACTGCCCTCCGATTCACCAGTTCTGGATAGATGTTCCAGAAAAGATAAGTGACATATTGAAGATCCACATACTGGCAGCCCTGCAAAAATACTTATTTGGAGACATAGGAAAGGCTTCAACTAAGACACGCAGACTGTTCGCAGTGGCGGGAGCGGTAGCCAAGAGACAAATACTCCTGAAATGGAAGTCTACCTCCTCCCCCATGCTCCAAACATGGCTTAGACAGCTGGCCATCATGCAAGAAAGCGAGGAGACGTATGTGCAAGGGGTACAACCCCACTCCAGACCCAAGGACATATGGGCCCCACTGAGAACATATTTACAAGCCCAGGCATCAAGCACAGACGTAGAGGACAACTAGAAAGACTATTAGTGATGAACTGTGCAATTCCCAATTAACAAAGCCGTTCAAGTCAGTATCGTTTTACCCAAATGTAGGACTATATTATGTCTGTTTATTGCCTAAATGCCATGTCAGAATTAAATAAAGTTTAAAAAAAAAAGAACACCACACCCCTTTTGTTTGCGATGACGTACATAAAACAACAAGGAACTTGGAATGGAGGAGAGAGAATCCTACGCAGAGGCGAGCCTCTGACGGGAGGACATCCTGGAGGGCCGCAGCCACGCTAGACAGCAGAGCCTGTGGTAGCCTGAAGAGTGAGAAATTTGCTAGACAAATGCAGGAAGGCTGGCGTCCTGACTGGCAAAGAAGCCATGGTCGAGAAAGAGACAGTAAAATGACCGTCTCGCCTGGTGGCACGACCACACGGAAGCCTTGGTGGGCCTGGGGCCCATTCACTGAAGCTGAGACCATACCGCAGTGGACAGATGGGATCCTTGATCTTGGCATGAGAAGTGCATTAGCTACTGACGATGAGAGGGGCGAACCGTGGTATCAGAAGCTGGGAGAGCTACAAGGGTTACAAGAGCTAAGAAAACCGGGCAGATGCCCTAGTGAGGCCCTGCTAAAGCAAGCCTATCAGAGTGTCGGAGGTCTTTGGGGAGCCCTGGAAAAACGAGACACAACATTCGAGGCTAGGAAAGCCACAAAGGTTATAGGAGCCAGCGAAACCTGTACAGGCAGACGCCCCCATGAGTGCCCCGTAAAGTAAGCCTGTCCGAGGGCCAGAGGACTTTGTGGAGCATAGGAAACACAAAACAATGGCCAGAACTGGGAGCCAAGAGAACCTGGAGGGTTCCAGTTTAAAAACAAAACAAGGACCAGAGCCAGCACCAAGTCAGAAATGGTGGAATCGCATTAAGAAAACCTTTTCTTCATGGAAAGAGGGACCCATATAGAATATATGTAAAGACTTAAGATTTGGTATACAGAACCTACAGAGAGACTGAGGAATTTACTGTGAGAAATTGATGAACTTTTAAAAATAAGCATTCTTGGAAAAGGATCAAGCAAAGCTCAAGGACAGAGGCTATTGCTCCAGCCTCCTTTTTGTTATTTCTTTCCTCAGTGGAAGGGTTAGTTAGCTAATAAGATTTGAACTATTTCTTTTGGACTTGTCACGAGCACCCTTACTTTTAGTTTGTTAGATAGCTATTATTGTTATTAGCTTGTCAATCAGCCTGAACTCCGCACTCTCATACGTCTCTCCTGGGGTCTGAAGTCTTTTAATTTCTCGAATAGGCCCAGGTATACTCTTGCTCTGTGTTTACATTCTAATCTGATGGCGTATGGAAGAAAAATCAAACAGTGCATTAGACCAGTTAGCTCCTGCTTTAATTCTTCCTTATTCCTTCCTCCTGATTGGTTAGTATATGGCTTCCTCCTCACCAATCCGGAACTTGGGTGTGCCTTGGGAAGCCTCCCTCTCCCTCCACCCCTCTTGGGTTCAAGTTAACCCTGGCTCTAATCATTCAACATTTCATACTACTCCGGTTGTGCCTTCAGCTGTCATTTCCTCCTTACCAATGACACAGGTGAGTTGGGCTACCCCAGGTCTCCGATTCTCTCCTGTCCCACGGCACACCAGGAGTTCATGATAACTAGGGGCCCCCTCGCCCCTCTCCTGCTGCTTGCCAAGCAACCAGTGACAGCCATCCTCTCTTTGTAATGTGCTTGCATCATGCTCCTTCACCTATCCCGACACCTGCACCCGAGCTAGTCCTGTCGTTGCACCCCTTCTTGGTGAGGTGGTCCCCCGCCGCTGCTATCCATTGGAGTGGATATTTGCGTCTTTCCACAGTGTTCTTCGCTAATGCCATCAGGCGGTGTGGATGTCTTAGTCTCGCCTCAGTGGTCCCTGGTGAGGCCATCAGGCTCTGCGGATGGCTCTTAGCCCATGCCTCTCTGCATCCGCCATCCTGGAGTTGCATCAACATCTAACGACTAAGGGGGCATGATCACCATGGCCAGATGTCCTGTCCAGTGACCTGGCACTTTGTTGTTGAGGAGGGGATGCAGATGTCAACAATCTAGCTCCTCTGTTGTGATGAGGCGTTCTAAGTCAAGTTGTTCTTGTTTCTTAATTTTAGGGAGGGTAATCCCATTTAAATACTCCTCCTGAAGAGGATGGTCGGCAGGATTGTCTTAGTGTCAGTTCCGAAAAGAAGTCGGTTAGCAAGGCCATTTTTACTTCTTTCCAGTCATGGACCATTCCCTCATAATGTAAAAGGTCTATTATTTGCCTTCTTGATTAAGCTGCTTGAAGTTTGTATGCTAAGAGGTGATTTGCTTTGTTTACCCATATGCAATAATGCTATTGGCCTTTAGCAGAGCCTAGAAGGTTTGTCAGCAACTGTGCTTCCAACTTGTTCCTGGCAAGCTTTAGGTCCCTAAATGTTTACTGGGAGTTTGTGACTTTTTTGTGTTCTTTTGTGCGAATCTGCCTCCAGTTGTAATCTCAGCCTGAAATACATTGCTTAGTGGTTAATACATTTGCCTCTTATTATGGCCTAAAATCCATCCCATAGGGAACCCATTTTTTTCCAGGTACAAATTATATACAAAATATTGGGAAATTGCTCATGAGTAAAAGTCTTTGAGCATGCTCAAGATGGTGCCGTATAATTTCCAGGGTGAATGAGGAGGCATCGAGGCTCTGATTATTGTAATTGCCAGGGGTGACTGGGGTGTGGTCAGAAATTACATTAGGCTGGATTTTGGTTTCAGCAATTCTCTGTACAAATGGGTAATGTGTCAAATCTTTTTATACTAGGTGCGAGTGCCTCCAAGGGTGCAGAAAGGAGATCAGAAGGACAAACGTATCCTTCGTGACTAATTGGATTGAGGTGACATCCCATAAACAGATATACAAAAGAGACTGGAACAAGGATTGTGAGAGAGGAAATTAAGAGAAAAGATAGAATTCTCTCCTGAAGAACCATAGTGAAATACCATGGGGAAACATGTGTTGAGAGAGAAAACAGAGATGAGAGGAGAGAGAAAATAGAAATGAGAGAAGAAACAGAGAAATTAAATTCTGAAAGTGAATACTAGAAATACTACTTAGAACTTTATGGTTTTCTTGAAAAACATTACCATTAGCATGGAATATTAAGAAATTAACAGTTGGCACACAGCACCAGGACGCATTTGGAAAAAATATGTTTATTGAAGATTGTATCTGTCACAATCAAGGTGTCCTAGCGTGCAGATAACTGGAAATCGAATAATTACAAGGGTTCGCCCAGGACAAAAACCCAAGAATTGGCCGGAAATAAAATACCTCCAAGAAACTATTAACCCCAATTCACTGAATACTGTTGCCAACGCCAGTGCACTTGTGTAGTCTACTTAGGTTGGGTGGGAAATTTTGTCTACAGAGGGATATGGAATCATGCTGAAGTCTGCCCCAATTAGCAAGTCACCTTCCATGAAGGCTGCTAGGAGGTAGCTCATGAACAAACTGACGACTTGGCAAGACAAATGCTTCAGACCCACGCAGGTCAGGTTCCATTACCTTGGCTTGCCCATCCTCTGATGCCACAGCCATCACCACCTGTTCAAGTGGTGCTTCCAGGTTCAGTGCCACTGGCCCAGCCAGAACTCTTTACCGGCGACCCCAATAAGTATGCTATATTCATGAATCAATGTCGCCTCCACTTTTTGTGCCGGCCTGGGGCTTTTCCTAACGATAGCGCAAGAATCGCCTTTGTTCTTTCATATTTAGGAGGCAGCGTAGTGGACTGGTCGATTCCATTAGTAAACCAGGACGATCCTCTACTCTGAAACTTTGGGGAATTCCAACGGGAGATGGAAAAATTGTTTGCTAGACACACCCAAGGACAAGCCCTAGATAATGAACTATTGTCACTCAGGCAGGGAAACAAAGATCTGCTGACCTATATTGCTACTTTTAATCGTCTCATAGCACAGACAAATTGGCCAGAAGAGAAGAGGACCACACTTTTTTTTATCAGGGATTGCGTGGGGAACTAAAGGATGTTCTTGCCCAAGTGGTCAATCCTCCTGAAGGTTGTGCAGAATATATTAATCTGACTGTGCAGCTTGACCACAGGTTGCAGAACCGAAAAATGGATCGCACAAGGACTGAAGGGAGGTCGGTCTATATGCGACTCCGGGACAACCAAACCAAAACCCATGAACAAACCGAGCCAATGCAGATCGGAGGATTATCTCCAAGGCTGAAAGAGAAAAAAGAAGACGACAACTCTGTTTATACTGCGGAAGAGTCGGACATTTCCTCTGGGAATGCCCAGTAAACCCCCCCCCCCCCAAGAAGATACTTGGTGCAACAGACGATGAAAAGGAACAAAACCCGGAAAACTCCAACGCCCGACAAGCATAGGGGTCCACTTGTCGAGCGAAAAGAAGGAATCTGTACAGACCTCTCATCTGGTCATCCTAGTAGTTTTGGTCAACCACCAACAACCGTCAAAGGAACATGCCTTGGAGGCATATATTGATAGCAGAGCGGTGGGAAATTATATTGATCCAGATTTGGCCGCACAAATTGGCCTTCCTCGCCAGCAAAAACTGAAATCGAAAAACATCACAGCAGTGGATGGTTCTCAGTTGTCATCCGGCCCAGTGACGCAACATACCGAAAAAGTCATGCTGATGTGTCAGGATGGTCATCGGGAAGGCATCTCTTTCGATCTCATAGGAGCTCCCCCGTTCCAGATGATTTTAGGAATGCCTTGGCTGGAAAGCCATAACCCTAGGATCGACTGGTGAAAGCGAGTGCTGACCTTCCCTCAAGAATGTGCCAACATCTGCTACCACAGAAACGTGAAGAGCCGGGAACTCAAGGCAAAATCTATCTTGGGGCTCTCTGGTTCCATACCCCCTGAATACCTGAATTACCAGGATGTGTTCCAGAAGGAGCAAGCAAACACCCTGCCTCCACACAGACCTTACCACTGTCAGATCGATCTGGTGTGCGGAGCACAAATTCCCTGAAGTAGAACTTTAGCACAAAGAGCAAGAAAACCATCATCTGAGATCTTATCTGGATCAATACCTAGCTAACGGCTTCATCTGCCCGTCTAAGTCCCCTGCCTCCTCGGCTCTCTTTTTCATACCAAAGAAAGAGGGTGACTTAAGAACTTGTATAGATTATAGAGCGCTTAATCAAATCACGGTAAAAAACAGATACCCCCTGCCACTCATCCCGGCGCTTCTAGATCAGGTGAAGAATGCTCAAATTGACACTAAACTGGACCTACGAGGAGCCTATCACCTTGTGAGAGTTAAAAAGGGAGACGGGTGGAAGACGGCATTCCGAACCAAATGTGGGCTTTTCGAGTATGAGGTCATGCCTTTTGGATTATGCAATGCCCCGGTGGCGTTTCAATTCTTTATGAACGATGTGCTTCATGAATTACTGGATGTTTGCACACTCGTCTACATAGATGACATTCTTATTTACTCGACATCCAAAGAGGACCACGTTGACCATATAAGAAAAGTTTTGTAAAAGCTTCGACATCATCGGCTGTTTGGCAAATTAGAAAAGTGTTTCTTCCACGTTACGGAAGTTGAATTTTTGGGCTTCATGCTCACACCACGAGGGGTACATATGGACACACGCAAGGTGGATGCTATCCTTCAATGGCCATCACCAACATGCACAAAAGGAGTACAGAGTGTGCTTGGATTTGACAATTTTCATCATCGGTTCATTCCAAGGTTTTCACAAATAGTTCATCCAATAACCTCCTTACTGAGAAAAAATTAAAAAAAAGTCTGCTGGTCTCTGAAGCGGAGAACGCCTTTCAGGAGCTGAAACTTGTCTTCACCACAGCACCAGTTCATAGAGACCCTCGACCAGACCTGCCATGGGAGCGGTATTTTCACAAAAGGACCCTGACACAGGGAAATTACATCCCATAGCGTTTTTGTTCCGGAAGTTTTCTGCACCAGAATTAAACTATGAAATCATGTACAAGGAATTACTAGCGATTAAAGGAGCCTTCAAAACAAGGAGACACCATCTTCTGGGAGCAAGACACAGTCACAGTTATCACAGATCACGCTAATCTACAATACTTGAAGACCGCCAAGGACCAATCCTCACGCCAGCTTTGCTGGGCTCTCTTCTTTGCCAAATACGATTTTGTCATTACTTACAGACCAGGAGTACGCAATGGGAAAGCAGACGCTCTATCACCCCTGGGTGAGGTCAAAGAAGCTTTCACCACATCAGAGCCTGTGGCCATCATTCCTGAAGAACGGATCCAAAACCAAATCGCTGCAGCCGCCTGAAAACCGGTCTCCAATTTCGGATGAATCAACAACACAACAGGAGTGGCTAGCTAGAGGAGATCGATACACCATCAAAAATGATCTACCCTATTTCCAAGGGAGACTATATATTCCGGACAAGAAATTACAAGACCAAATAATAGCAAATTACCATGAATCATTAGTGGAAGGACACCCAGGGATTGCCAAGACTCGAGCTAAAATACAGAAGGGCTATTGGTGGCCAACCTAGAGAAAAGACATTGCCCAATTCATTGCAACCTGTGGTGTCTGCACGCAACACAAATCTCAGAAGTTAAGTCCAGCAGGGTTACTACATCCCTTGTCTGTACCCCCAGCACCATGGCATACGCTGTCTATGGACTTTATCACTGATCTTCCTCCCTGCAACGGGTTTAACACGATCATGGTTATTGTAGACTTATTCTCCAAGATGGCCCATTTTATTCCATTGAAGGGGCTTCCCACTGCTTCCGGCCTTGCCACTGTGCTTTTGGAGCAAATTGTCAAGTTACGCTGTTTCCCATCGGTATTTATCTCAGATCGCGGAACACAATTCGTCTCAGTACTTTGGAGGAGATGTTGCAAAATAGCCAGAATGGATCTCCGGTTATCCACGAGTCATCATCCCCAAACTGATGGCCAAACCAAACGAACAACCAGACATTGGAGCAATACCTGAGGTGTATGTTACAACAAATTGAAGAGTCCTGGAAAAACATCCTTTGGTTGACAGAATTCGCCTACAATAATTCTATCCACACTAGCACCAGACAGACCCCATTCTACACAGTGCATGGTCGGCATCCTCGAACGTCCACTTTTGATTCACTTGACGAATTAGAAATGCCACCTTGCACAAAACTATTACTCAAACCCTTAAAGAAGCATTTAAAAGTCTGACCAGAGCCAAAGAGCAACAGGTCGGATAATGTTTGGTTGGCATCCAAGAACATTCCCTTGAAAGGACCACGAGACTTCCGCCGCCGGTACCTGGGGCCTTACCCCATCAAGACCATAACTAACCCTGCTGCCATGTAATTGGATTTACCATCTAATATGCCAATCCATCCGGTGTTCCATGTTTCTCTTGAAACCAATGAAACCAGGTACTCGGATTGAGGCACCACCCGAGCCCGACATCACAGAAGGAGAACCGGAATACGAGGTCAAGACTATTCTGGATTCCAAGATAGTACGATCTTAACAGTACTACCTTATAGACTGGAAAGGTTATGGACCTCAAGACCGTACATGGGAACCTAGTGAATTTTTCCATGCTCCACGACTAATCAGACCGTTCCATCGCAACAACCCCTCCAATCCAGCACCAGAAGGAAGAGCACCCGTGAGAGGGGCCTTGAGTGGGAGTGCTGTTATGGCCACTGGGCAAGACCCATAAGCTCCACTACTTAAAAGGTCCAGTTGGACCCAGTCCTGGCACCTTTGGCGCAAGGCTCATGAGTAAGTGTGCTCAGCACACTTTATTCTGCTGCACGTGCCTTTTTCCCCCCTTAAAGGGCCTCCAGGTCGGGCGTGGTCATAGAAGTTAATTGGGCTGCACGTGCAGCATCATCTAGGAGTGGCAGGGTGGGGCCACGAGTTGGAACAAATGGGCGTGGCCGGGACCAGGTTATTTAAGCCTGCCCCGCCCGCATGAAGCGCTTTGCGTTAGTCTGCTTACAGCAGCGTAACACTCATTGCTGCCTGAAGCGCATCCTTACTTGATTCCAGCATCCTTACCTGACTCCAGCAGCTTACCTGACTCCAGCAGCTTACCTGACTCCAGCAGCTTACCTGACTCCAGCAGCTTACCCGACTCCAGCAGCTTACCCGACTCCAGCAGCTTACCCGACTCCAGCAGCTTACCCGACTCCAGCAGCTTACCCGACTCCAGCAGCTTACCCGACTCCAGCAGCTTACCCGACTCCAGCAGCTTACCCGACTCCAGCAGCTTACCTGACTCCAGCAGCTTACCTGACTCCAGCAGCTTACCTAACTCCAGCAGCAACCGCAGTCGGAGCGCATCCTTACCGGATTCCAGCAGCAACCGCAGTCAGAGCGCATCCTTACCTGACTCCAGCAGCAACCGCAGTCGGAGCATATCCTTACCCGATTCTAGCTCCCAGCCACAACACTTGCTCGAGAGACCACTTTCGGCCAGCTTCATCGCGGATCCAGGCATCCTTCATCCGCCGGCAGATCTTCGGATAACAGCATCCCAGTCGGACTTCGCCAGCCCATCCCTGCAAGAGAAAAGGACAAAATAAGGTTAGAAAAACTATAAAAGACATTATGCTAAGGTCGTTCTCAAACCAATCCTTGTGCTTGACCTAAAAACCAAACTTACCACCTATTTGGACATCGTGAACTCCCTTTTTCTCGATCGGGGCTTGCTTCTTGCACTGCAACTACGGCTGGGCCTCATATCACCTATTGGGGAGAAGGAAGGACATTACAAGAGGTACGGACACTAATCAAGGAAAAGACATTACAAAAGGGTACAGACAATAATCATTATCGAAGGATACTTACCTTTGAAGTGGTGCAGCCACAGCCGGTCTGGGCTGCCACGCACATGGACCAGTGAAGGAACTCGGTCTATCTCAGGACGGAGAGCTTGCCATCATAAAGGTGAAACTATATGGGTAGGCGCATGCTCACCACATTCTGGGAAGAAGGGTTCGAGGGAGACCACAGTCATATCACAGCATTCTCACGGCCTCTCGTATTCTCGCATGGGCAGTACCAACAACCAACACAGTCCACAACACAGGAGCAGGGGAAAAAGCCTGTCCACGGGGAGCCATTTCCAGGGAGGGCTGCAACCGTGCCCCAACTTCCCCTCAGAGACCAGGTGAGCGTAACAGGCATCCGTAGGTGTTGCCAGGCTGCCCTTGAATCATTCGAGCGAGTCTATGTTCTGCCCTCTCCGCCTCCTGGCAGAGTGGTAAGTCCATGGTTCCACGGATGCCACCAGCGTGCGTCCGGCAACTGCCTACCGGTTGGGCCAGATCACTGCACTAGTGGTGCAGTTTCAGCTTTGGTGTCCTCTCCAGTCTAGGCCATATTAGGAGCACCATGGCCTGGGAGGACCTGATCTTCTATTTGATGCTAGACAACAGATATTTGCAGAAGCAGGAACCTTTCCCAGATGTCACTGGAGCCCGCTCCGTCTCCTCCCTCGCTCATGGTTTCCATCTGTCATTTCTATGGGGGCGGGGTTCAGATCCTTAGGCCCGTGGAGTGAGCCGAAGAAGCATCTCACAGGACCATCACCTTTAAATTAAGATTGCAGCTTTCTTCTTTTTTAGAACTTGTACTATAGGGTAAGGTGGATGAGCGGACAAATTGGGAACCAGCCTGTTTAAAAATGCATTCCTTAGCACCCAGCACATAACAGCTAACAATCACCTTTTACTGCATGTTTGTATAATTTCATTTCAGGCATATCACCCTATCCCTTTCTCCCATTTAAGTAGCATTTCCACCCTGAGCTGGGGCTCTAGTCAATCACATATGTGGTAACTCAAACTGTATTAGCTCATTCAGGCACTTCCACCCTGCACTGCTGCGACTTGGCTCTGAGTCTAGGATTCCTCTTGTGATATGTTCGACCTTGGCCCTGGTAAAATGACCCTGCTTTTGGATTACGCTTTGTACTGGTTTGCTTGGTGATTATGTAGAACGGATTCCCTACTGGATTACTTCCCTTCTAAATTACAAAGAGCTTTGGACGCCTGGCTGTTTTCATCACTCCTCTGTCTTCAGTGCGCCTTCGTTCCGTTCGGGAAATTAGGTCCTTACTAACCAAATTAGCTACCCCCTCCTTTTACCCTACCTCCTCCTAATCTCTATTTTGTTTTGCTACTATACCAATCCAGGAGTCCTATCAAAATAAAATATCAATATGAGCTTTTTTACCACATCTACCTGATCTTCCATTTAAAGTCGATTCCCAGCACATTCAGGTTAGTTCCTTTTGACTTACTCGCTTTTGTTACACCATCCTATTCTTGTACTAAAGCTCTCCCTCATTTCTTTTCAGCCTGGTGAATACCTGGTGGTATTTTTGCTCAAGCAGGTGAACCTCAATCCCGTCTGTATCTTATTGACCTGGACGGGGTGGTAGTTGATAGGGAAAGTCACCCTCTCAGAGGAGGCCCACAATGGCCTACTCCACTACTATTCCATAACAGATCTTCATTGTTCCTTGAGGGTTACTGATGTTACAGCTTGTGCAAGTATTTACAGCAGTAGGGTCTTACCAGCAGGGTCAGCACGCCGACAGTGGTAATAAGGACGCATTAGGTGCAGACTTACCACCTATTCCACTAGTGCTACAGTAACATCACTTTCAATGGCATCTAAACACAATACATTACAAACTGCATGGACAGTCAGATCAGACAGTTTAACAGAAGAGAAAATAATTGAAACTATGTGGAAAATAGAGAAGTTAAGGCAATGCTACTGTTAAGACAATTGTGGGTGTCTTTCAGTCCCAAGGAAGGCTAAAGAAGCCCAAAAATGGAACCCAGAAAGCCAAAGACTTCCATAGGTTGCAGTTTTTCCGAAGGACTTCGAGTTGTGGAACATCAGGCATAGTCTTAAAAACCTGCTGATGGGCCAACATTCCAGTCTGTGTGCCTAGATCTTGACTATTACAAGTACAGTTGTCTGATCTGCCTTATATTCTGCCTCCAGCTTGATGCACCTGGCTCCTTATGTAAAGACTTCTCTTTTTGTCACAGCATCATTTACTGCTCACATTTTAATTATGGGAGTGTTTTGAATTACCCAGAAAATGACAAAGTCCACATTTTTAGACATGGATCCACATTTCCAAACATGGAACTATGGGAGTTCCTCTCTGAAAATGTTGACTGAAGTACTTGGTTAATGGAAGTTAGACGATAAGTGAGAAAGCTACACAAAAAGGTAGGAGCTACTTCTACTGAGACTGACCAAGGAAGACTAGGAGAGGAAACCAGTAAAACCATGGACGAGGGGAAACGATTAATAAGAGTGTGAAAGGGAATGTGGGAGCCCCTTAATAAGAGTCACCTTGGTAGAGTCAAGTATAGTAAGAGGAATGTGAAGGGGACACGTGGTCTAGCTTCGTTTGCGTCTTTGGGTAGTGAGCGCGTTGTGTTATTGCTGTATTTAGTAAGTGGGGATTATGGTTTCACACATAGTGGAAACACGATTCGTTGGCTGAGATATCTTTTTCAGGGCATATGAAACTGTCAAGATGAAAATTAAGCCATGAACTGGGGTCATCACATACTAGACATGCTGTGGTTTACGACGTGCCTTCTAACACTTAATTTCAGTTTTATTGGCTTCAGGCACATTTAAAACAGCAAATAGTCCCAGTTCCTCGTAGATAAATGAAAACATTGATTACGCACAAAGGACAGATTATTGAGTCCCGAAATCCAATCAAGGTTTCGGACAAAAACCTCTAAATAAACTAACACTTAGCAAGACAAAATAGTGTCTACAGCTAGACTGCTGGGACCATGAACACGGCAATACGAGCGGCCGAGAAAATACTGAAACAAGCAGCTGTGTTTCAGTCATTCTTGATATGACTGCAAGGCGTGCTGTAAGGAATTTAACCTACAAAGGAACCTTTGTAAATATAATTTTAAAAAGTAAAATATTTTGCTGGAGAGTTAACCAACCGGCCCATAAAATGTATGCTGCAGGTACATGTACAATCCACGCGATGATTCAGCAATGCCAGCTTCTCTGTACCAATAACAGCATGGACCAGTACAACCTCATGGTCCCAAATCGCACACAACAGTCAAAGAAGAGAACGGACTACAAAACATGGATTGATGTGGCACTGTGGCTAAGATTACAAGACGACTCCATGTTTCAGTCCTATGATTTGCTTTCACTTTAGATGTACTTAGATGAGTGCATCCAATTGAAGGGCCCTAAGAAAGCAACTCCCAAAATGCAACTGATCGTGAAATGAAAGCCCAGGACTTGGACATGGACATGGACCCCCACTGCCCCTTGCCGACATGAAGCCATCAGGTAACCTTCACAGTGGCAGACCTGCATTACCTCTGGAAAATGCTTATCTCATGTAGCATGTGAGCTCCAGTTTCCCTAATTCAAGTCCCCAATGGCACAGCTGGGGTAGGTAAGAGGTCCACACAAAAACCTAAAAAATATGCACCTTATATCCTATGCTCTCTCACTGCACCTCAGCGTAAAACTTATGTATCACTTTTATTCTGTTCTATAACACCATCACCGCCTTACACAGAAATGAATGGCCTTGCTTGCACACTATCATAACAACTTATTGGGCACACATCAGTCTGGCTTTTGTGCCATGCATGGGACAGAGACTGCATTGTTAAATCTTAGACACAACCTGGTTGAAACCGCTGAAAGGGGCAAAATTGCCCTACTGATGTTACTCGGTCTTTCAGGCTGGTGGATCACTCCTTGATCTTGTAAAGGTTGGGCAGCCTCACTAATTGCTCCAAGCTGACCATAGCATGAATGTCATCTTTTCTCAGTCAAGGATCAGCTACAGTTACCACTGGGGAGTTTCAATCTCAGCCAGAGACATTAGCATGTGGCATTCCACAAGGCTCATGCCTCTCGCCAACTCTTTTTAACATCTATGCACGTCCCCTGTTTGACATTCTTGATGGTATAGATGTGAAATACACAAACTATGCCAATGATCCTCAGTTTATGTTTGAGCTATATGGCAACTATGATCTTGACACTGCTAAGGTGAATACAGTCGATTAACTTATCCAAAATTGGATGGTAATAAACTCCCTTGCCTTAAATAAATAAAAAACCTAACTGATGCTTGTTGGCTCAGCCGATCGGTTAAAAAAGATGGACACTGGATATAGCCACCTAAAACTCACGAACTGCTCCATACAAATTTGTTCTCAAGTTAAAACACTTGGGGTTCTATTGGATTCTGGGCTCAACATGCAGAAACACGTACTGCAGGCGAGGCCAGAGGCCTCATGCGCCTACGTTAGTAAACTGTTGCATCAATCAAACCCTATCTAACTACTTCTCATCTTGCATCAGTTGCTTCTGCTCTAGTGAACACCTGCATCGACTATTGCAAACGTTTGCTGATCGGTACATCCAAAAGCAACATCAGAACAATCGAGGTGGCTTACAATGGGGCCATTAGAACCATTCTTGGAAAAAACAGCAGAGATCATATAACCGAAGCCAGAAGATCCTTGCATTGGCTACTGGTCTGTCACCGCATTAAACACAAAATCATCACTCTTACTCATAAGTGCATCTCAGAAAAGGCTCCCAAATACCTTAAGAAACACATTCACAAGGCATCTGAACTAAGAAATTTACGTTCAAGCAGTACTAACAAGCTTGTCATTCCTAGACATAAGTTAAAAAGCTTTGGTGCCTCTTCGCAATGGAACTCTATTCCTCAAAGCATTAGCAAAAAATCCTTTCTCTCTCATTTTAAAAAGGCAGTTAAAACGCATCTCTTGAATTCCAAAGATTAATAAGAGTCTCTTCCCATGCCCCCCTCCCTTTTGCCTTGGCCTGCTTTGTCCATTAGTTTGTTATCTGTTCTCCGTGTGCACTGAGGCATCCGGGCGTGCTGCACTATATAAGAAACCTAATAATAATGAATGAGATGAATACTAACAGCTCGAAATTACTTATGCATTACATTGTAATGTGTCAGAAACAAAATTAGCTTTATATTTAAAAAATGACAACCAGCAAATTAAAAATAAAGTTCTACAACATACAGCTTCTCGTGCCATCTGCAGCCCTATTCCAGGGCCTTGTTGTAAATATGTGTCTGCTCCCAGCCACCCCTCAAACAAAGATGACTCCAAGCAAACAACCACTGTCAGACATTGTAGGAAAATGTTTCCCACAGAGCACGAGTCCTGTTTTATGTGGCAGTCCCGTTCAATAAGACATGTTCAAATGCCCCCATTTTCCACATGAGATTCAGCTATTCCTTGAATTGTCAACCAGTGCCCCAAGGCCGAGAACCTCAGTTTGACCAAAATTGTGTACTCCTGAAATATCACCAAATTCCACCATTAGGTTAAGGATGTGTGGGAGGATGGACTCGGGGTGGACAAGTGTGAGCAGAATTTCTTATGCATACAACAGGAGCTTACTCCTCAAACGTCCTAGTAAAATGCCCCCAACGTGTCACTCCTGATGCAGCAAGCCAGCGGTTCCAACCCCACCACAAACAGCATGTGGACAGCAGTCATTCCCCCTTCCTGGTGCTCCGTCCCAAGACAAAGAAGAGGAAGACGACAAACACTGCCGATACAGGTGAGGCCAGACATTATACAGGGTTTTAATCTAGTGTGGGGTTAAAAAGGTCACTCAACCATGTTGAAGGCCTTCTCAGCACTGAATTTCCTATTATGGTTTCACAGTGTCAATTTGCGCCAGATGTCTCAAAGGGTCGGTGCAAGACCTGTGACAATAAGTCCCGCTTGATCGGTATGAACAAAATCCCTGATAGGCTTCTGTGCACAGATGGACAGAACTTTGTTGAGAATTTCCAGGTCAGTAAGGAGAAGGGGTGCTAGCTCCTGCCGTCCAACAGGTGTTTCCCAGCTTTTGGGAAGACCACAATGGCCACCTTCTTCGTGTAAGTAAGGAGCTGATTTTGGCTGTGAAATGCCTTGAATGGCTTGGGTAGATACGGCATGAGCATTTCCAGAAAGCATATAGATAATTCAGGAGGAAAGCCAATGGTACTTAAAATGGTTGATGCCACTTCCTCCTCCAAGATGGGGTGTATACCATGTCATTAGCCGAATTCCACGGAGTTGCCCGACTGCTGGGATGTATTTGGAAAGTTGCTTTTTCTTAAAGAGGCCTTCAAGCAGTTTACCAGCTTTATTTTGTTACTTGTAGGTTGGGATCTGATATGGTTACCCATATCACACAGTATGGGGTGCATTTGGGAGCGTTACCTCTTGGAGCCAGAGAAGTGATGTCTTTTTTCCAGGATATTCCGGTCTGGGTCCTGATAAAAACTTGATTTTGTGCTGCTCGCAAAGGATGTCGGTCTCTCAAAATAAAAATGCAAGCACACTAATAACGGCCTCTGGGGCTTCCCAGGGTAAAGTTGGGTTGGCGAGGGCTCTGCCTCTTGGTATGGTTTTAGATATCAAGTTGGAGGTTCAAAGATAAGAGTTCCAGCAATAAGCCTTTCATGGATTGCAACTGATCCATCATCTCCAAACCACACCTAGTCACCACCAGGACATTTACGCTGCTGCAGTGTTTCCTGGATTCTTGATCATCAATGCGGTCAGTCAGGTGAGCTATTTGTGGCAAGAAGTATGGAGACCCATCCTTACTGGCTTTGAGGGAACTCTGGGGGTGCTAGTTGGCATGGCAAGGCAGGCGTCCAAGGTAAAGTGGGTCTGTGTATGTAGAACCAAGCCCCAGAGAGTCTAAATGTCACAGCAAGAGGAATGTGGCACCAGGAATGCACAGGAGGAGTGGAGACCAAAGACCAGGAGCAAAGAGGTTGTGGCAGCTTTTTTGCACCCAGGATAATCCACCCCACGAGCCCAACATGACATCCTGGTAACTGTCCACTATTGGCGGATGAATTTGTTCCAGTGTCTACATAAAGATGGGTGCACTTGGTGCTGTTCACCTGATCTCATGCTTAACTTCAAGAATGACGGGTGCCTGCATGCGCAGAGATGCATGGGACCTTCAATGGCCTTGGGAGGTGGGGAAGCAGAGAATGCTGGTCTAGCAGTCCGATGGAGTCAGGGGCGCTCCTATGTGTGCAATTGGAGATCGCGCCATATAGGCGGCGGGAGAGGTGACCTGGGGGAGAGCGCTGGTGTGTCAGAGAGAAGGCCCAGAATTCAGAGGGCTGCAACGTGCGCATCGATGAATCAAGCGTCTCGAGAAAAGGCTTTGCATGGGTGCCCAAAGCTTTCTGGCAGTAGGGCAAGTAACGAGTGCCCCTATAGTGTGGGGGTCCAGGTGAGGAGAAGAAATCTCCTGTGTTTGGGCAAAGCAGAGTGTAGTGAACACCTCTGCCGCTGAACAGTACCTCCCTCTATATTGCCATATTCTTTAACGTGTTCCTGATCTTGCAGATGATATTGAAATGCTCCTTCTTACATTTAAGAAGTCAAAAACATTGAAAAACTGACCATGCCAACACCACTCTGAAACCTGCCAACGAATAGACATCATGGTTACCAATGTGAATGAATGGCCTTTAAAAGCATGGGGCATCCTGGGTCGATAAATGCTTACAATTAAGTATAAGCGTTCTCAAAAGGGTACCAAAGAACATACATTAGCAAAGGTTTTAACAACCACAGTTTAATTTTCGTGATAAATCATATCAAACCCTTGTGTATGAGTGCAATATAAATAAAATATCATTTCGTTTCATTTTCATTCATTTCATATTGCATACATGACATACCATATATAGAGAGCAAAATATGTACAGTATATGAACGAATAAAGGAATGTATCGGGGCTATCCATAACTGGCTTACCACTGGAATAACTGACAGCGGGGATGACATCACAAGGCTGAGATTTGAGAGAGTACAAAAAATGGCTATAGACCAGAGTGACGATAACAGAGACCTCAGCATGGATACAAAGAATGCTGATGGAGTGCAGTACAATTAATGGTTTGAACAGCGTACACGAGATTAACGTGTTTCTTTGAAGACTTCACTGGAGCCCTTGAACATCATGGGATCTTACAGTATCAGTACTATTTTCTCTCGAAGCTGTTCATACTAAACGTTTCTTTTACCGACCAATCATGTTTGTACCCAGGGACACGTTCATCATAGTCCAGAGTCTAACGGAACTGGCTTGGAAAGTAACAGGCTCTAAAGAGAATATAATTACAACAAATAGCCTTATATATTTGACCTATGTATTTGCTTGGCCTAACTGGATGCGTTTTCTGCCCCGCTAGCAATGAGGGCCCTCCCACTGATTAATAGTTACTCGTCCTTTAGCACCTATCACCCATGTGAATTACAGTTATGTATAACTCACTTAATTGACAACGCCCTGCAATAAGTGTAGTTTACAATGTCTGAATATGAAAAAAACAATCTTAATATATAACAAGCTTGTGACAACCTTTGATGGAAAGTTTGTAACGAAAGCAAATGCAGCATTCTCTAGTTCCTATTATAGAAATACAATGGTATACTTCATTTCTTGCTCTGTCTGAAACATGTATGAAAACATGGCGCCCACCAGGTTGGCTGTTTGACTGGCACAACTAGTCCTTCAGAGCTACCAACAAATACAGTATTCGTGTAAACCACAATGTACCCAAGAATGTCGAGTGCAAACAAACAGGCATTCCTTGTCCCTTTCCCAGTGCATAAAAAGCATAGCTACTGTTCTTTTATATAGATTGTACATAAGTGATGCAGAGGGTACTGTAATGGTCAATGTCCTGTAGCAATGCCTTGTGGTAAAGTCACATTATGGGACTCCTACAGGGACACCAACAAGTCACCCAGAGGCGGTAAATGGTGGGTAATCCAGAGTCCCTTTGCATGCTCTACAACCTCCCAAGACACAGGCAGGATGCAGTCAAAAATATCTTCCCGGAACTCCAGTTTCAAGGATGGAGCTAAGCGGGTGCTTTCAATGGAACCACTGGACACGATCCCCAGAGACAAGAGGCGAGGTAACCGAAAACCACTCACTGCATGAAGGAAGTACCATGGTATGCAATCCTTCCCCTCAAACAGAACATTTCCTTCACAGAGGCAAAACTGCACAGAGGAAAACCTCAACCTCCCCGTTCAACAGCTGGGCTCATTTATACAAACACATTTGTCCCCAAAACCTCGCAGGAAATACCAACTCGAAATTCCCAGGGTAGTGAGAAGCAAGCATACTTGATTTGACATTCCTCAGGCTTAATGACCTTTGCCTGCACAGAAGGCCGCAAACCACAGAGAGAGTGAAACAGACTGCTCACCAAACAAACACCCATTGCACACAGCATGAATTCAAAGTTGCTGTTAGCTGTTGTAAAGCCCTCCCCCTCCCGGGGTTCTGAACTACAAAGCCCCCTTCCCACCAGATCACTCCAGAGAGGCAGCTGACTACCCCACCCAATCAGGCAGTGGACAACTAGAGCAGGCACTTTAAATTAATTGTTTGCTCAGTCTGGAAGGAGGGAAGCATGAGTGCAGAACTACGTGGTAGAGTGAAAACCTTGGCCCAAGCGAGAGATGAGGAAGGCAGGGAAGACTGTGGGGGTGGGAGGTGGAATCAAAGGACTGGAGAGACCAGCTCACCATTACCCCTTCATGAGCAGGGTTACTGGTCACGGCTTGTTGACAGAAAGCAGGAGAAATAAGTGGGTGCCAACATTTTACCTGGGAGTGAGGTGGGAATTGAAGATGAGCTTTATTGGGCTGTTCATTCAATTTAAGCAAATCCGATTAGACTGATTCACAAAGTGCAATACAGAATGCCTTGACACAAGGGGACTATATTCCCTAAAAGTTGGAAATTGGTAGAGGATAACAGGAAAAATATCATTTAAAAAATGCTTGCCATGAACATTATTGTTCCACTGACAAATCGTAACATACTGAACATTGCATTGTACAGCTTAATTTCTTCCTTGATACAACTACAAAATTGAATTACATTTGATAAATTAATAATTATGAAAGTCAGACCAAATATCCTGTGGGCTAGCTGATTCTGGCTACCTAGGGTGATGAATCATATGAAGTCGCCACTGAACCCAAGCCTAAAGCCTCCTCCCATGTGGCATGAGGAAGGCAGCCGCTGCCTGATCCTGTGGATGCTATTATGAGGGAAGATCACATGAGAGGAGATGGCTGTCGGGGGGAAGGGGGGGCGGGGGATGGCTGTGATGACCACATCGTGAGGGTCCCAGTATTCTTCCATTCATTTTTAAGATGACCCTATAATACCTAAATTCCTGATGGCATGTTCTCATTATACCAATCCTTCCAGTAGTAAAACCCTAAAACCCCTTCTTACTAAATATTCTAGGTCATTCACACTTCACATGTACATAATGCTCACTTAACATCGCTTGTTATTGTTGGTTTTAATGTGAACAAAAATCTAAAACAAAATAGCTTTAAAATGTCCAAAACTCCTCTGGACTCCAACTTCCCTAAAACCTTCAGTACTGAGATGAAGATTGTTCATCTAACAATTACATGGCCTAGCCCTCATAATTGTATTGTATGATGTATTATGTGATATATCTGATCACAGGTCACTGCCTTACTGTAACCCAAGGCACAACCTGTTCACATTGTAACTAAGTCTTCCTTGCAAGTAACAGTGCCACAATGCCCCTGGGCTGCCCGCGCGCTTTATAATTTTAATAAATAAATAAATAAATAAATAAATAAATAAGAAGAGGAGAAAGGAGTTAATGTGGAGCAGAAGAAACACCAATGTCCAGGCTAGTTGTTGTAATGCCCAACAGCTGTGCAGGATGTTCAAAAATGGTGTGACTTTTCATGGCAGCAGTGAAGGAGAAAAAGAGAAGAGAAAAGCAGAGCGGGCGCAGCGGGAAGCAGAACTGAAGGCAGACACACACGTGCAAACTCAGTGGAGCAAAGCTGGTGTTTTCTGCTGGAACGACAAGAGACTGGGAGAAGTGGAGCCAGTGCCGCAGAAGAACAGTGGACAAGCAGGCAGCAGTGGAGAGGCTGTCGAGGATGCAGTCACTGTGAAAAGGAGAAGTATCATCGGCGGAGGACAGAGAAGTCGCCAGGAGAACCACGTGAGGGTATGCAAGGCGGGGGACGCTTCCCAGAGACATGGAAATCGATGCCGCCATACACCACAAATAAGACACGCCAGCAAACACTGGTGAGTCTGCCCAAGAGTATTGGGAGCCCCGGGGCATACCGACAGGCGCATGAACAATTTGGAACTCACTTTAAAATGTCAAATAAGTGACATAGAAAGACTACATTTACACAAGCCTCCATTTATGAGATGTCGATATGGGTAAAGCTGGAGTAAATGTTGCCAAAAGCTAATTTTCTTCGAAAGAAGCAATTCAATGGCAAGATCTGTATATAATCTTCATATTAGAAAAGTCAATATAGGGAAGATTGGAAAAGTATTGCCACAAGCCAATGAATGCTAACAATAAAGATAACAAGCTAAACCTGAAGAAGTCTCCATATAAGGGATACACATATTGGTGAAGTTGGAACAAGTGAACCTGGGGCCAATAGAGTAAAAACAGTGAAGGAATACAACTGTATAATACTTAAAAAGAAAGAGAACTGAAAGACTGTTAGAAGACCTGGTGAAAGAGGTGCATCGGGCAGTGAGCCTTTGAGGGAAAGGGAAAGATACCTGGAAGGAGAGTATGCCAGGGGATCTACTATGCCCAGAGGGGAATTCCTGGCAAGGGAGTACACCAGGAAATCCATTTAGAGTTTGTGAAGAGAAAAGACATTGTGAAAAGGATTCCTGTCTGAAGAGTATACCAGGAGACCTTCTTTAATAAAGTGCTGAGTAGAAGAAACACTTTTTGCAGTTCTTTTAAAAATCACCATTACTTTGAAAATATACCCTTTGTCATTCTTAAGAAGGTGTTGTGCAAAAGAGACACTTCTACTACTCTTGGGGAGCCATCGTTTGGAAAAGACACTTTTCTCACCATTTATTTATGTATTTATTGTTTGCTTGTTATATGCTTATACAATACAAAAATATTGTTTCAAAGCACCCATCCCTAGGGAAGTGTTAAAACATAACTTCTTAAGTTGCCAAGAGATAAGTTGCCATCCTTAAAACACCATTGTTTGGAAAATACACGTTTCAACTTTTCATCATCTTAAGGAAGTGGTATGTGAACGAGACACTTCTCTTGAGAAACTGTTGTTTGAACTGAACACTTTCAATATTCTACCTGCAACAGTTTAGGGGAAGGGAATCAGCCCCTGGTTACAAGGATTGCTTTGTTGGATTTACATATTTGGTTGTTGCACACGTTTTATTGAATCTAATGCAGAGGCATTTTAATTTGAGGGTCAGATATGTTTTGCACACAAGGACAGTTTTCCTACTTTTGAGGACGAGACAGGGACACATCTTTAGTTTTGGTTTCATAGGTAGGGCAACTCTCTTTAGGATAGGTACAGAAAGGCCTTCATGCAAACCCTTTCATGTTAATAAAATGTCTAATGTTGAAAACATTACAACTTTGTGTCCGACTCTCATTTCTTACCCCTCACACTAGTCACAATTCCTCACAGTCAGTGGCCCATGTCAGATCTTTCAACCATTCTGCCTTCCTCAGCCCCTCTCGGTTCTTCCATTTAGAGGAAAAATACTCTTAATGATACACTGATTCTTATAGTGTTTGCATTAATTGCTGGGTCTTAACAAGTATATATGAGAAGGAACAATAATGTCCCAGATTTCTCATCAATTTAGACACTAAACAACATGCACGTATGGATTAAAATAAACCAAATGGCAGATTGATTTCCTTGCCACTGGAGCTGAGCAAATCTCTGAACAGGAATTTGACCTTAAATGGGGAATGCCCCTTCAACCTAAACGTGCCCTTCTCCACAAAAGTCTACATCTTGCTTCCTTCATCTTCATAAGCCATCTTCAGGGAGCCGAGAGGAAAAAAGTAATGTCTATTTGGAGGCATTCATGCCAATGCCTTGCAGTTCATAACCCTGCAATCTACTCCTCAATGTGCCCAGCAATAAGTACTTTGAAGCCTACTGCTCTATGGCTTGCTCACCTTCAGACTCCCAGATAAAGAATACAAAATAAAAAAACACTTCTCAACGTTTGTGTGTTTGAGTTTCACATTCAATTTCAGACTTCAAAGTCAAGTAAAGTTCAAACAGTTCACTGCGGCCAACCTTTTAGTTGGCAGAGGGAATGGAGGTTTTAGAAAATCTAATTTCTGAAACACGAGCCATTAAAAAGCAAAATGTTTTTGGTGGGGGACGGGGATCTAAACATACGCTTGTGCCTAACACCACATTGGTATAGCAGAGTGCCACAGACGGCTATGAGATCTGCACCCCGGGAGCCTAAAATGGCTGTCATCTCTCCTCTGCATTCTGTTGCTACAGTGATCCTTTTAATTGGCAGTTACGAACAGACAGACAATGGAACAAGCCAAGTTGTCTTCACCTCTGGCATTTCACAGATAGAAGCTGCTCGCTCGGCTTCCTTCTGTCGGACTTTGTTCTTTTAATAGACATGACTGGCATATACACATCACAAAAATCAAATGGAATGTGCAAGAGAGGAAAAACAGACTCGCAACGCAAACTTTGCTATACTCTTCCTAACATGTCCTCAAATCCTTAGCAGCCTCAAATATGTACATGCCTCCACCGATTACCCGTGAGGTCTGCGCTAGTGTGGAGCATAGCTGTTCCAATGTATCTCATCCACAGTGAACTCCTCGGAAGGCAACAATTTCCATTCTGCTTGAGATGATAATGTTCCACTAAAAGAAACAGTCATCTCAAGATGTCCACCTAACATGCCTTCTGCCATAGAGTCGAGGACGCATGTTTCCCATCCATCATTTAAGATGCTGTTCTTGTTCTACATGCATCTGAGAGGCAATAGGTTTATTGCACTGCTGCCTCCGATTGTGGGATCACTACATGTGTCTGTCACACTTGCTTGAAGCTGGGCTTGCTCCGTTACAGCAGAGGCGTAACCACTCAGATACAGAAGACATCTTATTGTCTAGCAGCTTTGTGGATTTTCAGAACTTCAGTCACATAATGATTGGCATAGTAAATGTACACATTGTCTACTTTACCCAGGATGTCTTTATCTAAAAACTGTGTTTGGAAAGGGAGATCAAGCCCTGCAGAAAAGCAGAGATACCAAGAAGGCCTCATGCAAACATAAAACTAATGTATCCAGTAACAAGAGTATGACGCAACCCATTTTTTATTTTTAAAGAATGACCTTCCTTGAAAAAGTGCCCAGAAACGTCAAACTTTGTGACAAGGGGCAATGGGGTTTAAATGATTTGGATGCAAACTTTGCAAAAATGAAACCGACCTCAAAACTCAGTGCCAGGCACGGTTTACACAGTATCCTATTCCTTGGTCTAAAAGACTCCTAAGAGAACAAAGCAGTACTCCCCATGAAAAAGAGACATTTTGAGTGGTTGTGGCGAGCGGAGTACAAAGAGAAAAAGAAGCATAGCAGGTATAGAGAGTTTTCCGGGGAGAAGAGAGGTATGGTGTGCTTAAAGGAATGGTTCGCCCAAAAATTTTAATTTAAAAAATAGATAGGCAATATAAAAAAAACGATTGCCATTTTTTTTGTGAAGTCCCTATGTAAATTTCTGAGCAATTCAAGCTCAAAGATAGCACATGGGGGCATCAATTTTGTGAAATGGATGCCCGCCGCTGTGCTCGCTTTGGCTTTTGCGGCACTAATGAAGGAAAAGCCAGCCAGCTGTAGTACACAAACGCTACCACTGGCTTTTCCTTCATTGGTGCCGGGACTCACAGGACGGAGACCGGAGACTACAGGCAGAAAAGCTGCAGCTGCATCTCAGTAAGTTCTATTTTTTTAATAAAAATAAACACTAGCTGCGTTTTTTTTTCTAAGTTTTCCGGGCTGGAGTCGCCCGGAAAACTTAGAAATAAAACCGCAGCTTTAAAAACGTTGTATTTATGTTTGCGGTTGCTTTTGAAGCGACCGCAAACATAAATCCAACGTTAGTGTGTTTGAAAACACTGCGGTTTTTCTTTTTGAGTTTCTCAGGCTCCTCCGGCTCGGAGGAGCCCGAGAAACTCAGAAAGAAAAACCGCAGTGTTTTCAAACACAACCGTGTTGCGTTTCTGCCTGCCGTGGCTATCACTTTGGGTCTCTGGTGCTCCCCCATGGGAGGGAGTAGGGAGGGGAGGGGAACAGGGGAGAACAAAACAGCGATTTTACTAGGCCCAGTGACATTGAGAACACACAAGTGCATGGGAGAGGGGGGAGGGGAAAAGTGCATGGAAGGGGGAGAAGTGGAAAGTGCAAAGAAGAGGAGATACAGATAAATAATAATAAATAAATAAATAATAAAGGCAACAAACAGGGGTAGAGCAGCCAGCAATTTGCAAGTGCTAGTTTTAAGGCAGAAGACAGGGTAGGTCTGATAAGTGCAGGAAGAAAAAGGGGGGGCTGTATGGGTACAGATACAGACCCCAGTGCAAGGGTGGCCCGAAGGCAGTGCGGGAGGGTGGCAGGGTGAGCAGGTACCTGGGCCTGGAGGACAGAGGGTGGCCAGGTGAACGGTGCCAAGAGATAAAAGATGAGCAGGGGAGAGGGGGAGCGAAGGCAGAAGAAAAAAGGAAGGTCTTGAGGTGCTTCCGGAACCGGAGATGGTTCTCCTCAAGTTTTAGAGTGGCAGGGAGGCTGTTCCAGAGGGAGGCCCCAGCCGAAGACAGAGATCTACCCCAAGCTTGTTTCTTTGAAAAACGAATGACCCTGAGGGAGTTCGAGGTAGAGGAGCGAAGAGCTCGATAGGGGAGGTATTTGCGGAGGGATAGCTGAAGGTATTTTGGACCCAGGCCCCAGAAAGCCGTGTGGACAATGCAGAGGGTTTTGAATTTAATCCTTGCATCCAGTGGGAGCCAATGAAGAGATTTCAGAGCTCGAGAGATATGATCCCAGGGCTTGAGGCCAAGGACAAGTCTCGCAGTGCTGTTCTGGATTAGTTGCGGAGGGTGGAGAGTAGAGGCAGGTAGATTTAGAAAGAGGCTGTTACAATAGTCCAACCTAGAGAGAACCAGAGCTTGGGATACCATGCGCTTCTGGGGGAAGGAGAGGAAAGGCAGAGTAACTCTGAGGAGGTGCAGTCGGAAGTTTGACTTTTTAGAGACCAGGTATTGGTTGAAAAGCCAAGGCAAGTGATTAGACCCCTGGGGAACACCACAGGTAGATAGGAAGACAGATGATAGGAAGGACCCAAGTTGGACCTGGGAGGGTCGATCAGAGAGGAAAGAGGCCAGCCAGGCCAGAGCCTGATCAGTGATACCCAGGTTATCACAGAGACGGTTGAGCGGGATGGTATGGTTGACCGTGTCGAAGGCAGAAGAGAGATCGAGGAGGATGAGGACAGAGGGAATGTTGGAGTCAAAGTTGGAGAGCAGATCTTCACGGATGTTCAGGAGAGCAGTTTCCATGCTTCTGGCAGCTCTGAAGCCAGATTGGTGGTCATGGAGACAGCCAACAGAATTGGAATAAAGGTTAAGCTGAGAGATGGCCAACTTTTCCAGGAGTTTGCCCAGAAAGGGAGTAATGGAAATTGGGCGATAGTTAGCCGGAGAAGGATCAGCTGTGGGTTTCTTGAGAAGAGAAGAGTTTATAGTACAATGTTGAATTTGTGCACTGCTGAAGTTTAAAAGCTGTGAGAAAGAAGCTGTTTGTTATTACTTATCTTAAAGAAAAAAATTAAAACGTTCAATACCTTTAAAAAAAATGTTTAAACAATTTTATTGCAACACATTCAAAGCTGCATATTAGCTTTTTAAAACCCAAACCGATTCTACATTGATTATATGGATCAGCAAATGGAAGATCACTTAAATTAAGATTAAGCAAGAGGCCAGGTATTGGAAGGGGATGACAGTGTTCGACCATTCTATTATAAGTAATAAAATACCCCCTGGCATATAATAATAATAATAATAATGTAGCATTTATATAGCGCTACGAACCCAGAGGTATCTGTGCCCTGCTTATTATTACCCACGGTGTGTGGTGCTCATTTATCGATCTCGGAAGGATGAAAGGCTGAGTTTGGCCCTGCCGGGATTCGAACCTGCATCAGCAGGCTCTGCACGGATGTCAAAGCGAGCACTCTACTCGCTCTGCTATCGGACCGGCTAAAATTATATTGCTCTATACTGTAAAAAGTATATTGCATGTCACTTCGAAGTTCCATGACGTTATAAAGGAGGTCAGCCTTCAGTCTTGTTCCTTTATTTGGTCACTCCTCTGTGACTTGCAATATCCTTTTAACATACGGTAGGGGGTACTTTATCCCATATAATCTCATACTGTGCATTGGCAAAAGGTTGTGAATAGTTTTCTTGAATATACAGTACAACACTACTGTACAACACTACTACAAAATATATGCAACTGGCTTTTAAAAACAGAATATCAAATGTGTGTCTACCAATTTTCAATGTTGCTTGCATTAACCAGCATGCCTGCTTATCCGGCACCCACTGCTGAATACATGACATTAACATCAACATGCATATTTGCTCATCCAGCACCCACTGGATGCCCTGGAGTAAACAATAACAGCGCTTGTACTGTAATTCTCAACAAGATTCGAAATTGAGGGGAGCTGGGAGCTATTTAGCTCCTGCTTCTAGCCTAGGGAGAGCTTGGTTAGAATAAAACCAGAAGCTACATTTGGCTCCCCAGGCCAATTGGTGGCTTACAAACATGCAAATGTGGCATTCATTTTGAGTTTGAGGATGCTTATAAAGAAGAATTAGGGCACATCTAGTACACATTTATACATAAAGCATCATACAAAATGGACAAAAGGTTAATGTGTGCATTTCATGTGGAAGTTACATTCACAGTGTGCTGGGTACTCGGTCCTAGTTCTCCAGTGGTAGCTCCTTCCTTTTGTGTAGTGCCGGACACCCAGGAACTGGTTTTAGCTCAAGCTCAATGAATCTTAATTTCGAACCGTGTCTCAAGATAGTCATCCCAGAAGTCTAGTGCACTACTTACAGGACAGATGCCCAAGGTCAGCCTCTCAAAACTTCACGTGTGTCAGTCACTCAATAGAAGCATTATGGGGGAATATAACTTCTTTTTTAAGACTTCAATCTTGTGAACGATGTGCCAATGCACAAATGCCTGGAACCAGACATCCTGAATTTTAGATGAACATTAAAGGCCCATCTATAGAGCTCCATTCCTGAACTTTGAAGACAAACACAGTTCCTCAAGTCTGGAACCCTATTTTGTGACCTTCTCAGTGCTTAGTCGGCTGATGGGCTTCATAAGCACTTTATAAGAAAACTAAACGTATAACTCCTTAACTTTAACCTAACATTTTCCCCCTTAACTGAAATTGTTATATCGACTTTGGGAATAACGAAAGGTCAACTACAAAGCGAACCTGCAAGAATCAGGCTCGACGCATCTTTACAAGTGGCTCCTTTTTTCTTGGGCTTTTTCTGTCAAACGATCAATCCAAAAAGCAAGAAGTCACTCTTTGCAAAAGCCGAGAATGAATTTTGTTTCAATAATACTTTAATTTCTTCAAAACCTTTCCTCTGCACCTGCTTCTGCACGTTCCAGTCCTTTCATTTCGACGGAACGCATCAGGGTCTGCCCACAGTTGACAGGATCTCATCAAATCAAGACTGTCTTTAGGACCACTGGCGAGGAAAATGTATGGCACTGCTCAACTGCTGCAAAGACCTGTCAGAAATGAAGCCTCTGTGCAGCTGCTAATCTGATCAGGGGATAAAAGGTGAAAAAGAACAAGGTTGGAGAATTTGCTGCATGTCAGTGACTAACAGCTGAGCAAGAAAACAAGGCACACTTTGGAAAGGGAGAAATTGAAGGTTAATGAGAAAAGAAGTTTTTTTTCCATCTCACTGCAAAAATGCAGAGCACGGTTCAAAAAAGCATTCAGCTAGAACTGAGCCACCAGCTTTCCAAGAGGGGCTAATAGTAGAGCACGGGTCGTTTTAGTTGACTGCGGCAGTGACAGAGAATACAGGTGGTCTCGTTGGTCTCTGCAGGCCAGAAGAGAACCATTCCAAAGTAAATTAATTAGATGTAATATCTGCATTACACTTCATATAGTGTATAATATTACAATATACAAAATAGGATGCTACTTCATAAAGAGGGCACAGCTTATTTTGTATTAGTGCACATTAAAAGGCGATTGGTGCTCCAATTTCTAAATCGTTAAGCTGCGAACATTGTGCTCCTGACTGAGACGCACCTCTTCTGCGACTGAGTGTCAACTGTTCAAAAGAACCAATTCCACCATGGCGTTTCATGCTGGTTTTTCAAGGGGTGAATGAGGGGCGTTAATCCTTATACACTAAAAAAAACATTTCAGTTTACGGAACAGCGGGCACACTAGGCAGATTTGTTTTCGTAAAAGGGGAGATGTGGGGAGTCACTTGGGATATCAAGGCTGTGTATGCATCCCCGCCCCTCACACTTGACCTGCTGAATGACATTCGAGCCCTAATGCTGCAAGTCTAAGTAGATACGTGGGGGGTGGGGGGGGCTTCAATGAGGTTATGGATATCAGATCAAACCGCACACACATAGGTAGCAGGAATCCTACCCTCACTACCAAACTGAGGTCTTTTGCCATGGCACTGGGTCTGGCCGATGCCTGGAGAATCCTGCATGAGTCGGAGGCAGGGAACTCCTTTTTTTCCAATGCACACTGTTCCATGCCACACATTGACTACTTCGTTATCCCTCAGAACATCTCTCATAAGCACCTATCGGTGAGGTTCTTGGGCTAAGGTATTTCAGATCACTCCCCTCTTTTCATGGAGCTCAAAAATGGGCAGGCGAAACCTATGGAAACCTGGCGACTTAACACCTATTATATAGGGGTCCCCAGCATTGTACAAGGGTTATCCCAAAAAAAGCGGAATATTTCGCTATAAATTAAGGGTCGGTAGATAGTCCAGTCACACTTTGGGAGGGCTACAAGGTGGTTCTCAGGGGAGAGGATGTGTCGCTGGTGGCAGCCGCAAGGGCTTAACACACTAAGGCCGTGGAGGAGGCAGAGGCGCAGGCGTTAAGGCGGAGGAGGAATTCCTCGCCTAGGGTTCCCGAGCCGCACATTAATCCCTAGTCATGGCACAAGAGGTGCTTCGAAATGCATGCCTGGATAATGCCAAGTCAGCTCACTGGGCAGCAAGGCGCCGGGTCTATGAAACCGGGGACAAAGCTGGGAAGGCATTGGTGTGGCTGGAAAGGAGAGATCAAGAGAGAGGTTACGTGCACGCCATACCGGAACGGGGGATATGATATGATATTTTATTTATATCGTGCTCATACACAAGTGTTTCAGGGACAGTCACTGAAGCTGCTGAGATAGCAGATGAATTTGCTACCTTTTATGAAACACTTTATACCCCTGTGCAACAATCTGCAATGCGAGACAAACCTGGCTTCCTTGGCGAAGTATTGTTGCCCCATCTCACACCTCAACAAGTGCTTGAACTAGAAGCTGATATCACTGAAGAAGAATTTGCGGTAGCATTAAGGGACATGCAATTGGGCAATAACGCCAGGCCCAATGGCTTTCTGTAGAGACCTGGAAGTGCCTTGGGGAGGTAACTGTCAGATCTATACACCATCTCTTCCTGCAGTGTAAAATCGATGGGTGTCTTCCCCCAGGTTTGAGGCAGGCCTCTATAGTGGTCTTAACAAAATCTGGAAAAATACCAGAGCATTGTCATTTGTACAGACCTATATCACTGATAAATGGTGAGACTAAAGTCTTGGTGTGATTATTGGCCAATTGGCTGCTGGATCACTTGTCCACCCAGAAAAGTGTGGTTTTATGACCTCAAGATCCACACGGATGAACCTTTGCAAGTCCAATTTTGTCCTAGACAATGCCCCCGCGCTACCCGCCCCGGCAGCCCTCCTCGCAATAAACTTTGAGAAAGCATTTGACTCCGTAAATTGGGCGTTCCTCTGGGAGATCATGGGCCGTATGGGGTTTGGAGAAAAAGGTCTTCATTGGGTACACTTGCTCTATGCCTCCCCTGAGGCTGTGGTTCGGGTCAATTTGCGTATCCTCCAGGAGCTTAATTTTGGGACGTAGGATAAGACAGGGTTGCCCCCTTTCTCCTCTTCTTTTTACTCTGGCTATCAAACCGCTCGCAATTAAGTTACGTACAGACCTGGACTGGATGGGGGTCAAATGGCCTTGGGGATGGGAGGATAGGATCTCTTTATGGCAATTGACTTCCTGATTTACATGTGCGACCCTGCGGAAGCATGTCCAAGGGTAACTGCGCCTCTCCTCGCATATCAGAGGTTCTTCTGGCTTAAGTATAACTGGCTTAAATCGGTGTTCTTCCGAGTCCTAGGGGGTGACGAAGCTATTCCCCAACACTGCCGCTATGTCATCTCAACCTCAGGTTTTAAATATTTTGGTATTCATGTGAGCCCGGGCTCGGCTGCCTTCCTTCCTTCGGCTTCATATTAACCCAGTCATGGATCGATTTGTGCTTGACTCTCACTGGCAGGCCGTCCCATTGACATTGTTGGGTAGGGTCACGCTTTTCAAGATGCTTGCGCTCCCTTGGTTTCTATACGTGCTACAGAACACCCCATGCCCGATCCCCAAAAATCTTTTACAAGATAGAGGGCACCTTGCGTGCTCTGCTGTGGAAAGGGGGACAACCACGTATAGCCTTCAAACCACTGCAACGCTATGCATGGGAGGTTGACTATTGGGCCCCATAGTTCAGCGTGGTTAATGATTGGATACATGGGGACCACGATCCCTGATGGTGACGAGAGGGGGTGGATGGGAGACACCACCCAAACAAATACTGTATGGGAACGGCCCTGGGGGGTTGGTCACGCCCCAAATGATACGCCACACCCGACGGGCATGGGCTAATTCACATCGCCACATTGGCTGGGAGAAGAAACCAACCCTGGAGCAACCTCTGTGGAACAATGCATATCTGCATGAAGTATGCAAGGTGGGTCACTTAAAGACTTGGGAGAGACAGGGGATAAGTGTCCTAGCGGACTTGGTGCAAGAAGGACAAGTGGTCCCGTTTGAATCCTTATAGGCAACATTTGAGTTAGCAGGAAAGGAACTGTACCGGTACACACAATTGTCGCACACAATTATATCCCAACTCCCAGCCCTGGTAGGAGTTCCCAAATGCTCACCCATAGAAGCCAACGTCTTTCTAGACCACATTGAGTCTAAAGCCACGTCCACACTATATCAGATGGTAACGTCTTTTGGAACTCAGGAGCTGTCCCGTCTCAAGGAAAGCTGGGAATCAGATATCGGTCTATTAGAACCCGATGAATGGATGGGGGTACTCATATTCCTGAGAGAGGTGGGAATTGAGGCCAGGCTCCGTCTTATCCAATACAAATTCTTGATCCGCGTGTACTAGCCTAAAACAGCCCTTGCTTGAGAAAATATACATTTCAGTCACACTGGGCCTTTCAAGAGGGTTATCGCGACATTATGGGGCTCACTGAACTGTCCGAAGTTACATCAATGGTCTGCCGAAATGGATAGATGCATATCCACACAGAAGTGTATATATGCTGCTGGAGTTTGCCCCCAAAAATTCCAAAAGGTGTTTGACTGGTGGGAGGGAGCGGGGTGAGATACTAGTTTGGAATATTGCTTTTTCACTCTGGGATGGTCCTGTTTGTACCACCTCTATTATCCAATGGAAGGTGCCCTCACTGGGGCATGCAGACCTTGGTTCTATAAGTGCTGTCAAGTATTGGGTAACTGAGTGCTATGCAGTGCTAGCCGGCTTAAGGTAGGAGACGCAGGACACCTGACCGGGATGTGGCTATCAACTCCTGATGATCCGCTGTATACTGTCCCCGTATACTGTCCCCACTTGAGATTGATATTTAATATATTGCTTAGTCTTTGACCGCTGCTCCACCGCTTTATTGCAGACTGTGTTGATTGCATTCTGTTGTACTAAAACCAAACAAATGGCACTGGTTTGCCTATTTATTTGGTTATTATTATCTTTTCTTATGAAATCAATTCAAATTGTCATTAAAAAAACATGGAGTACCAGAACCAGGATGCCTTGCATCGTCCAGCAACAATAGCCAGTGAATTTAATCATACTTGCAGAAAGCGAAACTCACAATAACTTAATTGCACATAGGATACCTGCTTTCAAATTGTTTTGTGAGGTGGGTTGGCTTAGAGGACAATTTAAAAGTGGGTCACGAGTGATGACCCAAGGCCCATTTGGAGAGGCACAAACATCATCTTGATATTTTTGCTAAGTACTCTCTTTTACTAGTATCCCACATAGGACCGAATAGGCACAAATACCTTCATTTGAAAGGCTTTATATGTTGGGGCAACCACCAGAACACAAAACATGTGCTACAGTAAAAAAATATTTAATTCTGGTTAGGATGTGGAATGGGACAAATGCCTGTAGGTTCTAGGGGGTTCTCGAATAAGGTGTTCTGTCTGCTCAAAAGTATACCCAAAAGGTGTGGGAAATAGATAAACTACTGCATTAGGGGTTTTCCTATCTATCAGGGATAATGGTCTCTCCTCAGACTCGCTTTCTAATCTCCCTCTAACAATTCAAGGGTCTAACATCTGGCAAACGTCTTGACAGTCTCAGTGTTATATCGTCCATCTTGCACTGACACTTCACACACAACCTCATGGCAAAACACAGTCTCAGGGCACAGCAGCTGATCCCAAAAGGAGACAGATGTGGGTAGTGAGTGTGCCACCTCAGGAGATGGCCACATAAAATTGCACGTACCAAACACTGAACAAGACTGAGAGATCTTGCACTGCACATCACATTTCTGAGCAGGATACACATATATATCTAAGATGAGGAGTCAGTGGGAGGAAAATCCATCAAAAACAACATTACCAGGAGTAAGTAATTTGTTCTTCTAATGGATTGTGTCCTCCCACAGATTAATCTTAGATGGACTCCCACAGCAGTTTTGGAGATGTCGACGGGAGAAGTGGATTTTTGTGAAATTTCTTATTTAGCACGTAATATTGTGCAAAATCGCTCTTCCAAAGCGAGTGTCCTGGCCAGACAGGGTGTCTAAGCAATAGTGCTTTGTGAAAGTATGGAGTGACGACCACGTGGCAGTGTTACAGATGTCCATCACTGGTACACCTCTTTGTAGAGCCGAATTAGTTGCACTACCCTTGTGGAATGGGCTCTTAAATTCTCAGGCACATCCTTTCCAGCAATGGAGTAACACTCTGAAATGCATAAAATGATCCAACATGAGAGGGTTTGCTTGGTTACGGCTTTGCCTAATTTGTGACCAGTGTAACCAACAAATAGTTGGTCACCCTGTCCGATGGCTGACATTCTTGAAATGTAAAAAGCTTAGAATCCATCTTGGGTCAAGCCTGTGTAACCTCTCTTCATTCTTAGAAGGGTGAGGAGGAGGGCAGAAAGCTGGTAATGTCATATTTTGTGTCAGATGAAATTCTGATACCACCTTTGGAAGGAAGGCGGGACAAACCCTTAAAACTACCTTCTTCCTAGAAAACACAGTAAACTGCGGTTTGCATGATAAATCTTGTAGCTCACTCGCCCTGTGAGAAGAGGTGATGGCTAATAAAAAGATGGTTTTTCAGGTTAGTAACTGGAGAGGACAGGAATGGAATGGCTCAAAAGGTGCTCCCATCACAAATGCCATTTTAGCATTTCTGGGGGCTGGGCACGGAA
Source organism: Ambystoma mexicanum (assembly GCF_040938575.1). Classification (NCBI taxonomy): domain Eukaryota; kingdom Metazoa; phylum Chordata; class Amphibia; order Caudata; family Ambystomatidae; genus Ambystoma; species Ambystoma mexicanum. The sequence goes on from NC_090930.1 coordinate 985,294,302, forward strand.
ATCTGTGGGCCCCCCCTCTCTCCAAAAGAACCTCACAAAACAAAAGAATTAAGGGATCCAAATATCTGGTTGCACTCCCTCATTGCGATCACCACTCATAGCATGATATGCTGCCTCACAAAATAAGCATAGGTACTCCATTTCAGTCCCATTACCCTCTTCATTCTTGCTGTAATCAGAATGATAAAGAAATAGCATTTCAAGGACAACATTAGCAGTCCACGATAAGGGCACTTGTGTTGGAGCATAGCTACAGGACACTTTTCATCAATACAGAATAGACTGACTACTCGGATAAATTGCCTCACAGAATGCAAAAGTGATCAAGCATGCATAGAGGAGACCAACAGGAAGCAAGGAGAAAGCTACACCTACCATGGCATAAACAGTGGATGAAGATTAGAAGCTACCAGGAAGGTGTATGTAGCCACAAAGACGGCGATGAGAAGGGTATATTTAGTAGTTTACCATTGCAGAGCAAATAAACATGTGGTTGTGGTGTGCAATATATAAATGCTGAATAATAGTATAGGGGTAGTAACACTATAGCCAATGAAAGCAGGTGTGAGGATTTTTTGAAGACCATAACCTAAGAACGAAAGCACTCTGAATGGCGACTTTTTTAAAGGTTTAGGATTGGATTATTTTAATTCAGGTTAACAACTGGAAAAGAAACGGGTAGAAATTGCAGAATGGGCACAAATCCTAGCATCACTGCTTAACCAATATGTGATACTAATCTCATGTAATCTCATAATGCCTAACCTGTAAAAATTCCCATGAGGGAAGCCTGTTCAGGGAACAAACTCTAATCAGCCAGTCGTCTAGGTAGGTAAAGATGTAAATGCCTTCACCCCTTGGATTTGCTGCCACCACCGCCATCAACTTGGTTAAGACCTTCTGGTGGAGGTGAGCCTGGAAGGTAGAACTTGAAATTGATAGTGGGAACTGCTATTGGTGAACCTCTAGTACTTTCCGTGCTTGGGATCTATAGTCGCATGAAAGTAAGCATCCTGAAGATTCCGTCCAGTCCTGGAGCTGGATGGCCGGGTGGATCTTCAAAAGAGTGACCATTTTGAATTTGTCCTTTCTGAGGAACCCGTTCACGCACCTCAGTTTGAAGATGGGTAGCAGTCCTCTGTCTTTCTTGGAGTCCAGGAAATAGGTGGAGTACCAGCCATGGCGCCTTTCTGCCTTTCCGCTACAGATGCCTTCCCCACTGCACCTTTCTCCAACAGGGAAGGAATCTCCTGTAGGACGACGGGTCTGGATCCCGAAGAGATCACTTGGGGGAAAATCTGGAGGCTTTTGTAGGAATGGGAGACAGTATCCTTGGGCCACTGTCTGTAGTGCCCATGCATCTGAACTAAGAGATGCCCTTCTTGCAGATTCTGGGCCAGCCTGCTTCCCACTGGGGTCCTGTGAGTAAAGTGCTCAGAGATGTTTTGGAGGTTGTGGCAGCTGCTGAAGGTAAATAGGTTGTTGCCTGAACAGTTTTTCTGCCACAAACTCTAGGGGCACATGCAAACAATTTTTGCCATTGCTTCCGACTTGTCTGACCTCTTCCACTTTGCTAAGGTGGATTTCTCCAGGCTGTAAAGCGCCTTGGTACCAAATAAGCAGTGCCCATCGAAGGGCATAACTAAAAGACTTGATTGGACGTCGGGGGCAAAGCCAGATGTGCGCAGCTACGCAAAACGCTTGATTACTGCACTAGACCCAATGCATCTTCCAATACAATCTGATGCATCTAGTCCTCACTGAAGGGATTGACAGGAATCTTCCTTTCCGTTATTATTTAGGCTATTAAAACCTTCTGGCACCTCCCTGTCAGGACGGTTTTCCTCAGCTTGGGCAATCACATCACATAATGTATATGTATATTTTGCTAGTGCACAAGATGCGTTACTGGCTTTTAATGCCATGCTTCATGATGAAAAGACCCTTTTTGCAAGGGCGTCACACGGCTAACCATCCCCATCAGGAGGGCTGGTTGGATAAGCTATGGCTTTTGAAGTTGCCGCCTATACAACTAAGCTCTCTGGGCAAAAACCAGGGTCCACAGAAGGCAGCCTGAACTTTTTGACAAACGCCTCATTTATAGCCAGAGTGATGTCAGGCTTTTCCAGCTTTCCATAATTGGATTCTTTAGTGCTGTATGGAAGGGAAAGGAGAGGGCCTTTACATAAGATGTCTGTTAGATCATCTTAGATAATGTCCTTTACAGGACAACCCCCTACCAAATACTCTAACACTCTATTCATGACAGTCCTGTAGGCTGCATTCGGGTGAGTCTGCACATCTGGTCCATCAAAACTAGAGGGGAGGTATCCAAGCAATTTGCATTTTTCAAGCATGAAGCCAGGTTCCTGAAATCAATTCCTCTGGAACATTTGGTGTTCCAAAACATTCATACCCGAATGAGATGACATCTTCTTCCTCCTCGAAAATCAATCCAAAGGATTTAAAGAAATCCATTTTAGATTGGGGTTTCAATTTTGAGGTTGACTCTGAGGTCGAATGTCCCCTCGACTCCTTCTTCGAGGAAGAAGTCACTGAAGCCTTTTGCTTCTATGCCAGTCCTAGAGTAGACATCTTGGAGGCCTTTCGACTCAGGGTTTTGGGTGCACAGGTCGAAGTCTTACTCGATTCATTCTGTGCCTTTTTTACACATGTGTGAACTAGAGTATAAGTGGCAACTGATACATTTTTTTTGCAGGTATCACAATAAATTACATTTCTAATGGATTGTGGGCTCCCACAAATTCCTCATCTTAAATAAATATTTGTACCCTGCTTTGCAGTCTCAGAAATGTTTTTGACAGCAGAGCGCGTTGTGCAGCATTGTCGTAGATGGCCCTCAATTGTTACCATTCCCGCGTCCGGATGTGATGTCGATGATCGTGTAAATACCACCCACTGTGAATTATACGTTATGTAAACTTGCATTTGTATAGCGCCTCCTGCCACAGTTTATGACGCTGAAGCACTTTTGCCTGTCGGAGAGTCAAAGGAGGAGTATGATGGAACATTCAGGAATTTGGTTATCTGGTTTACAGAGTTTGTACTAAGTTGCATGATTCTTCTTCTATCCCCCTTGGGCTTTCCAGGATCTGCTTTAGCAATTGACAAAGTTTGTATCAAGTTGTACAATTTTCTCCCCTTGGGTTTTTTGCAACATGTTTACGAGGCTTCTCAGTGTTTCCAGATCTCTCAATGCCCCAACAACCGGCCCAACCCTTTCCCTACCTTTGGGAAGTCGCGGGGCAGTCTCTGGTCTCTTTGGGAGGTGGAGCAGAGCTTCGCAGCTGCTGCCGCGAGTGGCGTTCTCTCTTTCGCACCTTCACAGCTCCGGACTGTTCCTCCCATACCCGGCTGCTTGTGCCTTTGTTCTCGGTTGGATTTCACCATTCTGGCATCCTTTCTGACTGCCTCCAGGCATGTTTCCTCGCTGGGACTACTCGGACCGTCACAACTCTGTGCCTCGATTTCCAAACTTTGAGTTCTCTGCTACAGACAAGCGCCTCATTTCTTGCGCCTCAAAGGCTGGCTCGACTGTTCATTGAGTCCTTCTTTCCTTTTTATGACTGGGGCTGCCTCTTGACAACTGTACCGCGTGTAGTGGTTCAGTGGTGGGCTATTGCCTCCTTGTTGCCTCTTCTTCAGTGGTATTTGGTATTAAGTGTGGGTAAGTCTACCTCTTCCTAGTATTGTAAATAAGACTTTCTACTTTACTATAAAATATAGATGCATGGGGAACCAGAGGGGCCTCAGTGGGGGATAAGGAGAGTGGGGGCACAAAAGGGTCAAGTGACTACTGCATTCTCCCAGGGCCATCACCACTGGTACCATAAAGGATCTCCCCTCCCCATGAGATCCACCCGCACCTTCAGGTGGACTACCAGTTAGTGGCTCTCTGTCCTCATTGAAAGGGTCCTCACCCATGGAAGCAGTGACAATACCCTCGGATTCATCCAAGTATCTATGGTCCTTTTGACACTTTTTCAATCTATAAATGGAATTTATTGAAAGCATAGTTGCAATGCGCTGCATTGATGTACACAGATGTGTGATGAATCCAGGGAATTCGTCCCTCCTACCGAAGAGGGAACCACCCCCTTTGCGACTAGGGAGATGAGACTGTGATGCTTAACACCTGCTAAAGGACAGGACAAGCAGGATCTCACTGGGGGTAACCCTCCCAACAAGGGACAAGGAATTTCCAGGTAAAGAATTTACTACACCTTTCTTGAAAGCAAAGTCCCAAATGTTTGTTGGTTATATGGGAAATGAACAGTAAAATAATGTGCAGAGCCCTTTAAAAATGAATGGCTTGGTTCCTGACCCCACTCTGGTAAATTCCATGCTTGAAGAGCAGAACCAAGGGCGTCTCCACTCCTGTTCCAGGGAGGAAAATAAGAAAGCTGCGGTCCATGTGGTGAGATGGAGGGTGCAAAGCAGAAGCCTGAGCTGGAGCTAAAGGACAGGACAAGCAGGATCTCACTGGGGGTAACCCTCCCAACAAGGGACAAGGAATTTCCAGGTAAAGAATTTACTACACCTTTCTTGAAAGCAAAGTCCCAAATGTTTGTTGGTTATATGGGAATTGAACAGTAAAATAATGTGCAGAGCCCTTTAAAAATGAATGGCTTGGTTCCTGACCCCACTCTGGTAAATTCCATGCTTGAAGAGCAGAACCAAGGGCGTCTCCACTCCTGTTCCAGGGAGGAAAATAAGAAAGCTGCGGTCCATGTGGTGAGATGGAGGGTGCAAAGCAGAAGCCTGAGCTGGAGCGCAGACGGTCAGATCTTGGAGGCAGGGCCACGCAGTCGGAGTAGTAGGCAGAGGAAACCCAGAGCCTGCGAAATGCTGCCGAGCCCAGGAAAGCAGAAAGCCCCCCCCCCCAAGCTCAGGACTGCCAAACAAGCGAGAGACTGAACCACTGCTGACGTGGCATAGCAGCATTCAGCAGCTCCAATGCTGAAGTCCTGTCAGCCAAAGACAGGAGGAACCGAAGCAGAAGACCTAAGCGAGAAGATGTCAGCAATGAAGTTCTGCAGCAACCGCAGAAGCTAACACACACGGTCTCCCCCTTCTAATTCTAGAGTCTACATGTGCCGTGAAATGGGTGCCAATACAAAATCAACAAAACAGTTGACCCATGTAAAACATTTTAGTACATAAATGGAGGAACTCTGTCCATTTCATATAAATGTAATGATAATAAAAGGAAGACAACTGTGCAAGGGGCATTGCAATGCACAAAAATACTGAATAACAAATTTGATCCACAAGACAAAAAACACACGGTCCATATACAAATGTTTCTATCCAAAACCCCTCTTCTTGCATACACCATACCCTTCTCAACGATACTTGTAAACATTCACACGTAACTCAAACAAAAAAATTAACAAATCACATTAACATAATGTATCAGTAATTGTATTGCTTTTCTGGTCACTCACCGGGGGCTTAGACTCCTGCACCCTCTTACCCAGACCAAAAGTAAGTACTTGGACTCAGGGAGGCAATGAATCACACTTAGATTACTGGTTTAAAAGAAAATAAACGGCTCGTTATAGGCCCTTTATTCACACCCAATATAAATACACATATCATATAGTCAATTATACATAAATATAGTTTCACCGTTACTATAGCTGCAGAAGGCACCTTCATCTCGGCCACCACAACACTGCTTTGACCCAGAGCCGGTAGGCAATGGGATCACTCGTGCCAACGGGGTCTGGAGCGGAGCGTCCTCCCTCTCAGCGAGACTGCATCACCCGGGGTCCAATTCTCTCGGACTTCCCTGAGGAATACCTCATCTCTTTATGGGGAAATCCCCGCCCCTTGATGGTTACCACTGCCCTCGGCCAAAGGGCAGACAGCAGGTATTGGGAGCAAAGAGTGGAAAAACCCATCTTCTCTCACTCGCCTCCGTTCCCAGCACCCCTTATCACTGCACCTGCAAAGCTCTGACTCCCTTCTTGGCTCGTCCTTCAGCGGGCAATACAACAACTATCCTCCACCATTCGCTCACCTGACATTATGTGACCTTGCAACTGTTGCAGAATTCTCGTTAGCTTACTGAGCCCACGAAAACGTAGGCTTTCATTGCGGTAATGGAAGTGAATGTCCAAAATAACCGCACATCCACCTGTCGGGAACTTCAGTTCACACAACAAAAATCAAGCTCAAGAAAACACTTTAACCTGGCCAACTCATGTTCTGGGCCGATCATTTCAATTTCATAGGCCCTCCGCCTCCATCAGGGCCACAACAAGCAATTTCATGCAAGAATGGATTCTGTCAAAGATGGAAATTTCATGTCACCGGGGATGTCTATTAATACAAGTTCTGCATTGTACGTGCCGGTGCATGAATGTGCACCACTGCAGGCCATGCCCTAAAACTGGCATGCATTAAAAACTGTGCACATGTAGCCAGTGTCTTAGCCTTATCCTCGTGCGCCACCTGGTTGCCGATCGAGGGTGTGTGCAAGCCAGAACCGTGACACCGTAGCCTTCACCCGAACCGTGAGCCTGCAGCCTTCACCAGTGGTGGTGCTCCCTACGTCCCATTACCACAAAACACTCAATCAGTGGATAAAAAAATCAAGTAAATCAGATTATTTCCCCTAATCTCTCAAAGTACTCTCACATTGCTGGACCCATAAAAATGATGCAAGATGATAACAAATCAGACCTCATACCCTTCCCTAGACACAGGATTGCTCATCAGTTAGTACTTGTGAATACAGAATCATCTTATGTACGCACATTGGCCTGAAAAATAGAGTACATCTCACCAGGCTGGTGTGAAACAATCGGTTGTTAGTAGGACTATGGGATGTTCTTGCAGTCAGAAAAGGCACACTGCTTTCAGAGAGTTCTGTACTCTAACCACTAGAGCTATGAGAAAGACAGATTTGTTCAATTCCAAACATGAAGAGGTTTTACTTAAGCATTAAATAAGTCACAAAGTGATGTGTCAGCATTCTCTGCTTTCAAAAAGAAATGGAGTTTTAATATTCTACCTTACAATGTTTTGTAGTGTGATAAAGTCCCCTTGCCTGCGCTTAATGGGTGGATGGTGGGATTTACAAAAGCGGCTGGGTGGCACCACGAGCCATGTGATACTGATGTGCCGAGAATGCCCTGGCTACCCCCAATATGACACCAGAGGGAGACAGGGGATCACTACATGGTGTCAATATGCGGTACTGTTCCTTTAAAGAAATCAGATTTGTACCGTGAAGGCTTAGTGCAGCCTTCGTTGCAACGAAAATACCACTAGGCCCCAGTAATATTAGGGAAAAGTATCATACGAGGCAGGGATCGAAATAAAGATTTCATTAGCAGGAGCTATAAGAAGCTCCTGGATATCAGGCATCACCTAAAAAGCAGGAGCTACCTCTGGGGAACCAGGAGCTATCATTTGGCACGACACAAATGCAACTTCATATGAGGTGCAACCTATAGCTATTATGCTTTAAATGTCTTCTAGGTTGTCCTAATGCTCATTTACGCACACATTCCCAAACACAGTATTTTATTTTACCATTTGTACGTTTGTATGGCACCAGTTGGCCTGGGGAGCCAAATGTAGCTCCTGGCAGAAGTTAGTGTCAAGGCAACCAGGCTTCGCAGGGCTAAAATCAGGAGCTACATCGCTTCCAGCTACTTCAAACCATGCACCCACACTTAGAACAGGGAAGATTACAGTACAGGCAGATTTATATCGGGCATGCACAAAACGTGAGCAGTCTCCCACCTGCTTGCATAACACAGACATCAGAGAGAGTGGTTCACCGTAGACTGCACATGAGCACTCGGGCTCAGCACAGAGGAGCAAGTCCTGTGATAAAACATGAGGGCCTGGAATCTGAATACTGTAGTCCTCCGAATGGCGGCCCCAGCCCTTCACCTTTGACTGGGAATTCTGTTGTCTTAAAACACAGTTTAGCCAGTTCCAGAACCCTCTTAGTAAAATAGGCACCAGTGGAACCCCAGACTACTGCTGCAATTTCAGCCCCATCCCCCGCTGGTGGCATAAAGCTCTTACCGTTGGTCTTTGGAGAAGGAGTCAAAGGGCGTGGAGTTTTGGAGACACTTGGGAAGAGGAGCAAGCAGCCCTAGAGATAAGGAGTGTATTGGCTACTTTGACTCCCTAAAAATGGGCAAATACTCGCCAAAAAAATAAAAAAAGGGAGTAAAAATACTCACAAAAATCTACGGACATGTTTGAGCCAGTAGTGCACGTAGTCCTACAGGAAGAAACTACTGTTCTTACTGCCTGATCGCTAGAAATAAACATGTATCTTTCAATGTGTATGAATAACTAGCTGCAAAGAAAGAATTACCAAAATATTTCCGTTTTCCAGTTAAACCATTTTTTAGTTGCTTATAAAATACTCCCTCTGGGAATTGGACTTAGTTTTTTACTCCCTAAAAAATCATGTTACTCCCAACTTTAAAAAACAGAGTAAAATACTCCCACTTCCAAATCTTATCTGGAGCACCGGAAGCAAGAGACAGAGGCTTGAGTGTGGAGAAGGAGTTTAGAAGGAGATTGGAGGAATGTGTCCGAATGAATAAGGAAGAAGGAAGAAGGAAAATGGTGGGAGGACGGTGTATGGAGAAAAGGGGATACAAAAATGAACATTGGGGGAGATTGGAATAAAATGTGATCATCATAATGCTGTTGGAGGAATGGTGAGGTGGAAGGACTATAAAAAGATAGTTATAAGGGAAGAGAGGCAAACCCTAAAACAAGACGGGACCCTTTAGGGAGGTGAATCAACAAGCACATGGTGGAGCATTGACTAGGGATGTCAGCCTGTGACTAGGGAAGAGGAGGAGAAAAAGAGTACAAGAAGGCCTATTGGTACGAGGATCTGATAAAGGCATTGCAGAGAAGAAAGAGTAAGCTAGTATGGCACAAACAGGTAGGTGGCAAGAGACCTATTTCAGAGCCAGGGTGGTATTAGCTCTTCAGACTTCTCAGTGCTGTGGTCCGTTCTGTGAGAACCAGGTTCAGACTTCTTGCACAGCCGAATGTTTGACTGTTTTCCCAGACAAAAGCCCTTGCCAAAATATCCACGCACTTTAAAGACCTCCCGATAGCTGCAAGATTGAGAGAACCCCAGCTCACTCTCAGACAGCAAGTGATGAGGAGGAAAGATTGTAAGGGTGCTCACTACAGGTGGGGATAAACAAAAGACGTTTTTGTTTGAGGACTTTCCATTTGCTTTTGGCCAGCTATTTATTTCTACGGCTTGTCAAGTTACCAGGAAGGAACAAGACAAAGACTTGATAAAGAACTTGAAGATTTATTGCTTTCACTTTCGATTACCAAAGACACTTACATAATCCATGAATCTAATTAGGGGGGGTATGCAAAGGAAGGAGGTTAGGTTACAAATAACAAGACCTAAAATGAGTTATCTTCAAGTACAAATTCAAGTTATATCCCTGATCTTAAATAAAGAGCAATTAAGAACTAGTGTAGTGCCCATCCCTTTCTTGAGCCCATGTTCACGTCATGACAGAAAATTATTTCTGAACAAACAGGCATTTGCAGAACTGAGGCACACCGAGATAAAGTGATCTACTGCTCTGAAGAGCCTTTCAAGCAATATTTTTGCTTAAGTAGGCCTACTACCAGTAGACCCAAAATGCTATCATTCCAGAAAAGAACTTAGTGACAAGACAGACCTTTCATTTCAACTTTGTTTCCATCCTACCCACCTTCCGTTACCTCCTGTCCTTCCTTCTGCTCATCTCCTCTGCTCTTTCTTCTGGTCTGCTTTCTCACATCTTATCTGCTTCCTTTTATCTCACCCATCTCATCCTTCCATCTAACCTTTCTCCTCACATCATCACCTGTTCTCTTATCCAATTCCCTCTTCTCATTTCTTTATTCTACCGACTTGATCCTATCTCATCTCACCTTGCCGATATTCCCACTCCTCATTTTAATCTTTCATCTCATTCCATCATCTCTATTCCTTCTACAAACTGAGAAAGATCAATTCTCAATAGAAGTTGGGGGACTGATGTTCGCAGTCCTGAGGAAATGTGGTCTCCGAAAGGGCTTAGTCCAGTGGGTTCACTTACTATACACAAATCTGGTTGCCAGAGTTAAAAGAGGGAGGATAGTTTCAAAAGGAATGGGTTGTGCAATCGAGCACAAGACAGGGCTGTCCACTTTCGCCCATATTGTTTAATACAGCCCTGGAATGCCTAGGCGAATATTTTAGGAGGGAGTTTAGTGATGGAGCTATTTTAGTGGTGAGAGTCGACATTTGATTTCTTTATATGCGGATGATAGTCTTTTGTATATTGAAAATCCAAAAGTAAACCTGCCCTATATTCTGGAGATACTAGAGAATTTTGGTGCACTGACCAGCATCAAGATTAACTGGACTAAGTCCTGCCTGTTTCCCTTGGCTAGGCTACAGTGTAGCTCCGGTATGCCAGAGAATATGCTACCGTTGCACTGGGCGCCCGCCTACTTTAAATATTCGGTATAGAAATACTTCATATGATGTAAGATACATATCTTCACAATACAGTTAGGGCTCTTACTAGAATGGGGCCGACACAAACTTTGGGAAAAACAGCCACTTTCCTTGATGAGGAGAATAGGCTTGGTAAAGATGGTTTTCCTACCAAGAATGTTATATTTCCATTTGAACGTGTTCTTTGATGTGCCTCACAGCCATTTTGAGGTATGTGATGATTCACTAAATATTGTCACTTCTCCCCAAGGTGTAGCCCTTTTCCATTAGGCTAGAGAGTTGAGGCCGCTACCCAACAGTCCCCTTAGGGGTGGGCTAATGCAAGAGGGCCTCATGGGGAGGGACTCCCCTTCTGGGGACAAGGGTGATCACCTAAAGGTACATCCTGCTGTAGAGGCGCCTCACACCCCAACCTTCCCTAAACTCTCCCTCCATTCCAAGCCACTGCCTTGAGAGTAGACCCATATATTATTGTAGTACTTGGGATACAGAAAATACTAGGAAGATGAAGAGCAAAGAAAAACATGAAGATTACTCACTGTGCTAGTACTGGTACGAGGTGGCCCAAAGGAGTGTCAAAAAAGACGAAGGACTGAGACCACCACTGAGTGCAGGCAGCATGGATGCTTAATGTATGCTCTCCTTCGTCCCCGGGTGTAATATGGCAGTGATAATGTGATTGTACAACCCAAACAGCCTTGCAATTGATAATGAAGGCATCAGATCGCATGGGGAGACCCCCGAGTGGGTCTGACCTTGTAACGCAGCCTGGCAGCAGAGAAACCACTGACAACACAGGACAACCCGTGCCCGGTGCTGGCAAGTCTGTGACCGCCACCTTGCCGGCGCAGTACCGACACCACTGCCCCTTGGCCCAGGCACCCCATCCGGGGTTGGTGGGGGAAAGTGGCAGAGGAAGCGGAGCATTGGCGGCTCTGTGAGGAGACACAGCGCTGCAGCGGTCCCCGGGATCCAGGAGAACCAGAGTGGTGAAAAGATGAAGTGTCGCATTAGAGGTTTCTGGCACTCAGGAACACCTTGGGGAGGCAGTAAGCGCACCGATGTGAGGAGGGCCGGCGGAGGCCCCTTTGAGGAGCCGAGTGGCCCGAGTGGAACAGCGAAGCCCACCAGCGGACGTGCTGTGGAGCTGACAGCCAGTAGCTTCTCTCCGTGCGGGAATGGCAGAGAGGAGGGATGCCTTCATCTAGCTGAAGGGGCCGATGGAGGAGGCCTCTTTTTGACAACTGGGCCCCTATTGAGAGACAGCTGTCTGGGACGCTTGCCAAAGGGGCCGAGCTGTTGCCCTTCATCACCCTGCAGGGGAAGTAAATCAGGGAGGGCCCGATGCCAGCAGCGGCCATACATCGGACATATCGTCACCTAGAAGGGGAGTCACATAGGTGGACTGTGGCAGAAGCCCACGCATAGTGAAAGGTTAGTCTGTTGGCCAGGAGCTGTGCCCTGGGGGGGAGATATTCAGCTGAAGTACAGCAGGGGCAGGTGGACTGGCAGAGGTCACAGGGGGATTGAGTTTTTGTCTCCCATTTGGTTTTTTCTTGGAGTCCAAACCCCCCCCAAACATTCAGGAGGTCATTGTGTGCACGCAGCTGGCAGGGTTTCGGAGGGGCAGGATGCCCTCTGCCAACAGCAAGCTCAACGAAGTTTCAACATAGCTATATGCTAAACCCAGCACTGCAGAGCTGCTGCATAGTTTTCGCAGATCCCAGGAATAAATTGAGGTTACACAGACGCCGACGAAGCAGGTTCTACCAAGGCAGACATCTGCATGCTCCTGGATGAAATTCATTCAATCAAGAGTGGGTGTACAGTGGCAATCATGGAACTCAGAGGCAGGGTGAATAAGGTCGAGGAGAAGGTGGAGGCTCTTGAAAATAAATCAGTTGTCAGTGGACTTAACAGAGATGAGGATGGACGATCAGATGCAAGACTTTGAGCAAAGGTAAAGGGATTTGGAGCTGAAGGTAGACAACATGGAGAACAGAGAGAGGTGGTTGAATATTCACATATTTGGTCTGAAGGAAGTGCAAGGTGAATCTGCCCTCCTACTGGAGCGCTGGGTGCAGACGCGAATAAAATGACTTTTAGATGAAGCCCCATCTCCAGAAATTACATTCCACAGGATCCACCAAGTGGGGGCCGGGGGCCCGAACGATCCCAGGTAAGTCCTGGCACAGTGTTGTTATTACAGTCGTAACGATATGTCCGATGTATGGAACCAGACCCTCGCTAATTTGCTTCCCCCGCAGGTAGACATAATGTAATCATTACAGACAGGCATTAGCTATTTTGAGGAAAGCCAGAGAGAAGGATCAACTTCTGTTTGAGGGTGCCCCTGTGCAAATCTTTCAGGACCTCTCGGCGCTCACCCCCCTGCCTTCTCCCCAATCTCCCCCCGAGTAAGAGACATGATTGTCGCCCCCTAACCCAGTGGCTGTGGGAGAAAAATATCTGATACAGTTGGGGGTTTCCGTTTGCTCTCATCTTCGAGTTCCAGGCAGATGAGTACAGGGTCACATCGTCGGATGAGGCTGAGGGCGTCCTGAAGCATGTGAAGTCGGAGGACCATGGCTCGGAAGCAGGGGATGCCGTGACAACTACTGACGCACACCCAGAGATTTCAATGGCCCGTCCCAGGAGAGGTAGAGCCCCGGGCTCAAGGACGTTCCGGAGATACATGCCCTGACCTCTGCCCTGGTGCCGCAAATCTGTTCATGTTTCTTCCCAGGGAACTCACTGCAGAACACTGCAAGAACTAGGAGAACGGTCCCCTCGGTGGACCTGATGTTGGGGTCCGTGTTTGCCTTGAATGGTTTGGCATAGAGCTGCAGTAAGATGCAAGTTTCTGCTTAACGGTTGTTTATTGTGCATTTTGTGGTCGCATGTTTGCTCGGGGGCCTCTCTTCAGTGACCATAATACTGTGGGGTGTCTCCAGATTCTAGTAGGCTTTTTCGCCCTCTTTAGCTTAAGGGTGGGGATGGCTGTTGGGGGTTTTGGGATAACGGTGGGAATGGGGGGTGAATTGGATTCCTTCAGGGTGGGAGGGCAGGAAAGCTAGGGATGGGGCACTAGGGGGAGGATCTTACGTAGTTGAGACTATTCCAACAGCATCAATGACGGCTCAACATGGGCTTTGATGTGTGATTAAGGTGGGCTCTTTAAATGTAAAGTGCTTGAACTCACCCCAGAAACGTTCCATGGTGCTCCGAGAATTCAAGCAATTACGTTTAGACATTCTGTTCCTGCGGGAGACCAAATTCATGTCCGGGGAGAAGTTCCCTTTGAGGGGTAAAGTGATGGGGGGTTTGTGGTGGTCATCAGGCCCACATAAGAAAGTCGGTGTGGGGATCTTGATCCGGAGGGAGTTGGGGTTCAAGGTGACCCAGGTCAAGAAGGGGATGGACGGGTGCTTGTTGGTGGTGAATGGCATGCTGGGTCAAAGGGCAGTTGCACTGTGTTCTCTATATACCCCCAACCAGCAGGAGGTAACATTTTGCTCAGAGGCTCTGACCCAGATTGGGGGAGGGCATAGTGATTTGCGTTGGGTACCTTTACCAAATTAGAGATCCCTTTAGTGACTGAACATCAGTGAGGGGGAGCACTCCCTTCCTCGTTGCAGGAGGGGGCAGCGCTCTCACCACTCCTGAGGGAGCACTTCTTCATAGATTCATGGAGGACGGCCCACCCTCACTTGCACATGCACCTTTACTTTCTATTCCCCTCCCCACAGAAAGACCACTAGAATAGACTATATATTGTTGGAGGAAGCACAGGAGTATATCTTGACTGGGCTGACATTCAGATTGTGGGGTAGTCCAAGCACAATACGAGTGTGGAGACTTTGGACATGGGACCCAGCACCCCCACAGACAGACAGTGGGTTTGTAATGACACACTTTTCAGAGATGGGGTATTTTGGGACTTTTTTCAGACAGAGGTAAGCGAGTTCTTCCAGCGTAACGATATGGGAGAAGTGCCCCTTCATATAGTGTGGGAAGCCGTTAAAACCACCTTTCGTGGCCTCATCTCTGAAGGAGCAGTGACGCCTATTGCTTGAATCTACGCTCAAGGAGAAGATATCGGGTAAGGAGGAAGAATTGAGGGCCATGGGGGAGCACTCAGAATAACTTCTGCAGGAGATGAGGTATTTGAGGAAAGAGTTGGGTGAAATATGGAAGGGGAAAGTGAAAATGCACTTGCTCTTTCTGAAGAAGAGGTGGAGAGAGCGGTTTTTAATATCAGGAGTGAGGGAGGGGAACCGATTATAGACCCTGAGGCTACAGTGGTGAGATTTGTGGGGTTTTATTCGCAGTTGTACACTTCAGAGGATCACAAGGAGTCGGGAGGCCATTAGCAAATACCCATCACAGGGGAGGAGATAGATAATGCCATATCACGGTTGAGAGCTGGATCGGCCCCCGGCCAGGATGGTTTTATACCAGCATTCTATAAGAGGCATGCCGCTCTGTTGATCCCATTCCTGACAAGGCTTTTTAAAAATGGTATGATTGATGGAGGTGCGATCCCAGATACTTTTACGCAGGTGTGTATTATAGTCCTCCCAAAGGAGGTGAAAGACGTGTTGGTATGTGGGTATTATCCTATCTCCCTTTTCCGCTACTTTCCTGGCAGGCAGATAACCGGTCCTTCCCTCCTTAATGTATAGCGATCAAGTCAGCTTTGTCAGGATAATATTCAAAAAGGCATTTGACAGGGTTGAATGGAGATTTCTGAGGGCAGCCCTACAGAAAGCAGGAGTAGGGCCCAGATAGAGCCCCATTGCCCCTGCAAGCTATCAGAACATGAGAGCGAAGGTGGTAATGAACGGGGTTGCCGCTGGGGAGTTCCCTTTGAGCCGTGGGACGTAGCAGGGCTGCTCTTTGTCCCAACTGATATTTGTTCTTGCCCCTGAGCCACTGGCGGTGACCATAGACGACAACCCGTCAATAAGGGGCATGACAATGGGCACCAGAGAATACAAATTAGCATTATATGCTGATGACATACTGGCTTACTTAAGCTGCACAACCACGTTGGTCGCAGCCTTTATAAAGTCTGTTTCTGATTACGGCCGACTCTCAGGCTTTAAGAATAAATGTCGCAAAAACAGTTGTGCTCCCTTTGCGGAACACGTCGCTGCACTCAGGGCCATTCAGGGGATGGGTATTCAGGTCCAGAAAGGGAAGATTAGATACCTGGTGGCGTTTATCACCTCAGACCTAAGTACACTGATCAAGGCTAATTTTCCGCCCCTCTGGCACACGATCAAAAAGGACCTTTGGTCGTAGTCTAGGATTGCGCTGTCCTGGGCGGTCCGCCTAAAGGCTATTAAAATGAATGTCCTTCCGCGCCTGTTATTAGTTCAGGCCCTTCCAGTTATTCTTCCCACTTGTTTTCTCGTCGAGGTCAAAAGGGCCCTCCTGAACTTTTTGTGGGCGGACCAGCGGCAGTGAGTAGCATACTCTATGCTAGTTTTACCTAAGAAAGACGGCAGGTAGGTTTTCCCGGACCTGTTTGAGTACTACTGGGCTTCACAGTTCAGAATCCTGGTGGACCACATATGAGAAAATAGGGATAAACAATGAGTTGTCCTCGAGTACCTCCTCTTCGCTCCTGTAATGCTGGGCTAGCGCCTATGGGTCCAACAGCAGCGTCTACCCCAGAGAATGTGCACGCACCCGGTGCTCAAGGTGCTGTAGCACTTGTGGAAGGGTTCAAGGGAAATAGCAGGGATCACTACGTGGCCCCACCCCGCTCAGCTGAATTTGGGCTCCCCCAATCACAGTTATTATCCTCGAGCCTTTGCGGTTTCAGGAGTGTTACGAATCGGAGCTGGTTAGGGCCGGCCAGATGCGAGTGGAAGCGAGGTTTCTGCCCAAACCCGAACTGGAGATGGCGCTCGGTATTGCACCCATTAACCCATGGATATATCTCCAGTTAAAGGGGGTACTGACTGACCCGCAATGGGGTGAGGCCCTAAAGCGCCCCCTGACGGAGTTTGAATTGATCCTAGATCAGCAGGTAGTGTCAAAGGGGCTCATATCACAGATTTACCCGTCACTGCTGCTGAGGGGGCAAGTAGGCGCACCTAGAATGCAGACACAATAGGCATCCCTGAAGACATGAACGGCTGGCGGGTTATATACAGGGCAGTCTGGTCGTCCTCCATAGCCACCTAATACAAAAAGCATAACGGACAACTCTTGTTTAGATGGCACCTGATTCCATCGAAGCTTTCGAAAATGTTCCTGCAGGTTAGCCCCTTGTGTTCGAGGAACTGTGGAACTCGTTGCACATATTGGCACATGTGGTGGCAGTGTCCCCTTGTTAGACAGTTTTGAACGCTAGTGTGGGTCAAGGCTATAGATGGAATTGAAGGGACTTAGCCCTTTGTTGGTCCTCTTTGTGTTGATTGGGACGGAAAGTATTTTTCAGTGCTTCCCCATATGCAGAGGAATTGCAGCACAAGTGTGTGTTACCATGTTTTGGAAGAGAATTCTCTTCCCATGCGAGGAGAGGGGCTTGAGAAGACACGTGAGATATAGGGCATGGAGAACCTGAAGGCAATATTGCTCGAGTCCCACATACATATTGATGTGACCTGGTCTCCCTTTCTTGATTGCTATACAATGAATAAGTCATCCCGGGTGCCGGGATAGATCTCCCATACACACCTGGCCTACACCTTGGATTCCCTGGTGGATTTTCTTGAGAAACAAGAGGTGAGACACCCTCTGGAGGACTCCCCCAATGGTGCTGGGTTGGGCTCTCGATATCCTAGGCTGTAGCCGGTTTCCTAATTATCTTACAATTCCTTATTTGTGATGGTCTCAAGGGGGGACAAGGGGGAACAGAGGGCGAGATGGGTTGGTTAACCGCAGCAGTGGGACGGCATGTCGAATTAACACAGGAATTTACATGAACTTTAAGCATGAGTAGTGCATTCTTTCCTTTATGTTTTGCTATTATCAAAGTAACGTGTGGATGCGTGCGATATCTGTTGATATTAAGTAGTCCAGATTTCTTTTTTGTTCTTGAGTATGCATCTGTTTGACATGCTATACCCTGTTGTAGCTCTCAATAAAGACACATTTTCACAAACAAAGAAACAAAAGGACTTTGTCAATGTATAAGAAGAGATGGACGAAAGGTTTGGTCAAGCCCAGCTGGGAGAGGCAACAGTGTGGAAACCATCCAGAGCGGGAGTTTCAAATCCTGTCGGCAGACCAGAGACACAGGAAGAAGGAAGCCGGCAAGCCACTGAGGGAGTCCTTGTTGGGCCTGGCAGGAGCTGACCAAACACCCAGTCCAGCTTAGGGAGGCGTTGGCGTGACCTAAGGGAGGTGGGCAACGTGGCTCAACAACAATGCTAAGACCGTAAGAAGCTGGAAGCTGCATAGCTGCTGCAGAACATTCGGGGCACAGCAAAGTCGTATGTAGCCGACAAGACGTTGACCCCCAGTCCCAGGATGAACCGTAGCCATGCCAAGGGCCTATGGGAGGCACAGGGGACCGGTTAACTCATGATCAGACTAACAATGTGAACAGGTTCGCTGACCCCCATTGTGAAGATTTGTGCATCCAAGTAAAGCTTCCTCGTCTCAGTGGTAGCCCCTAGGCCACTGACCCTCAGAGTAGATTTTTGCATCCGGGAAAAGTATCTTCGTCGCAGTGGCAGGGATAAATCCACTGATGACCAGAGAAGGGTCTGACCCAAAAACCAGTGAAGCAGACATCCAAGGAAATCTTTGTTGTAATAGTGGAAGATATAGGTCCACTGAAACACAGAAAGGGATTTGGGACTGCGCCAATACCTAGAGAATGGCAAGTAGGTTATGACACAGGACGGAACAGTTTGATTTTTAAGGACATTCTGACAGATCCTTTAGTATCAGTTTGCGGCAAGGCACCCCCTCCTAGAAAATAGGGATAGTGAGGGTTTCTTTTTACTATGAATAAAGGTTTATAGCAACCATCCTGCAACCCTTGTGTCAGAATCTACAGGTACTACATGCGGAAATTAGAGACTTGCTTTGGGTGAATTCCAGAAGGATAATAGCGCTGATAACCCAACAAAGGCTGCATAGAAGGGGAGATGCGCAGGTTCAGTATGTTGCATGTTGGCTCGCAGGTGACTAGAACCAGGAGACCAGGTTAATTTCGAAAAAACACTGAATGATACAATCACACTGCGTGAGTGTCCTTGGGTTAGTTTAATGCTGCTGCACAAAGTTCATATTGTGACGACAAGCTGACACATGTTTCGAGCTCTGCTCTTTTTCTTCGAGGGCTTATGATCCCTTGTGTGCAGGATCCCAACTAAATGATTTCTAAGCAGGTGCGCTCATCGAACAATATATATATATATATATATATATATATATATATATATATATATAAAATCGCCATATATATCCTCGTAAATTGTGTTGCAGAAAGGCTGCAACCAAGTAATACACAGCGCTGTACTTGCAGGGATATATATGGTATGAGTTGGGTGAGTGCACCTGCCTAGAAATCAATTAGAACACACGTGCAGTGTGATTGTATCATTCAATGTTGTTTTGATCAATTGCTGGAGACCTGAGCAGAGGCTCCACGACCGAATACATTCACCTGCTGCATACTCATTTAAGATTGGCGTGTTAATCATGAATGACATTGTATAAGCGCTGGGTTTCCAGTTCTTTTCTGCTCTTTGAATACGCAAGTTAATTTCAACACTTATCTATCCACATAACATGAAAGAAATCTTAAGGCTGGAACTTAAGCAGCATAGGAAATGGCCAATGTTATTGAGGGTTGGCAGAGCAGTATGGGACCATACGTTAAGAAAGGTGGGAGTAAAGCACCCATATTCGCAGACACCCTTATTGACTCTTTAGCAGCCATCCTGATCTCTCATCCTTCCCTCACCATGCTAGGGGATCTAAACATCTGGTTTGATGCCCCTACCAACCCCAAGACCCATCCACTCATCGACAACATGAAAGCCCTCAACATGGCTCAACTGATATCAAGCCCCACTCACATGGGGCACGCCCTTGATGCAACGTTCAGCTCTACCAATTTGATCTTAACACTCCCTTCCCGTCTACTAATGTGGACTGATCACACTGCCATCTTCTTCTTTTTTATGACCACCACCTCCAACGTCCCCCGCCTCACCAGCTCAGACCGTTCCCCCTGTCTACCTCTCTAGAACAAGGTCATTGTAACCCCAACCTGGCTGACTCCCTGCTTTGCTCCATTGCCAACCTCCCTCTCCTAGGAGTACTACCCTCCATCGATCATCATTTTGACCGACAGCTCTCTTATGCCCTCATCCCTCTCACTCCGACTAGATCCGATTCTCACAAACTAGGCCCTGCGCCCAAGTGGTTCAGACTTCAGCAACAGGAAACAAATCGCTTTCCTCTCCCCTTTTGTCTCAACCCCTTTTGTCTCAACTGCTCATGCTATGAACACTTGAGTACCCCAAGGCGCCTGCCTCTCTGCTCTCCTTTCCAACCTCTATCTGACCACACTACCAGAAATCATCTGCGCGCACAACCTCTCAAGAATTCCCAAAACAAGCACAAACCCACGTCCCGACCTTGAAGCTTGCCTTAGTGATATTGATGGATGGATGACAAGAAACCACTTCCTCCTGAAGCCAGATAAAACTGAAATCACAGTGTGCAGCAATACTGCCCTTCTCCCACAACCACTCCCATGGCTCCCCTCTCTTAGCATCCCCACCCCCCCCCTCCAAAACAGTCAAAAACCTTGGCTGCACTATGGACTCAGACCTAACCCTCTCCCGTCAGATCAATAATGTATCAACATCCTGTCACTTCCACCTCAAACTCCTTAAACGCATTTTACCTTACCTCACGTACCCCAACAGACTTGCTGCTGTTATGTCCATTGTTATGTCAAGACTGGACTATGCCAACTCCTTATACCAGGGAGCACCGCCATACTAACTTATACTCCAAAGTTCCCAAAACGCTGCTGCCAAACTACATCTCGCCCTGGGGCACACATCTCTCCCGCTCTCCGCACCCTTCACTGGCTCCCGGAAAGACGAAGGGTCACCTTCAAGACCCTATGCATTACATACCCAGCAGTGCACAAAACCGGCCCAACGTACCTACAAGAGAAGATTAAACCCTACCTCCCATCACGCACCCTAAGATCAAGCACTGCCCTCTTAATAGTGATTCTAACCTCCAAGTCAGCCAGGATTGGAGGATCTGCATTCTCAAGCTTGGCTCCAACTCTGTGGAACTCACTCCCCCCGCACATTCGACACACCTAAGACTACATGGTCTTCCGCAAAGCTCTAAAAACCTGTCTCTTTCTGTAAACCTGATCAAGACCATCTAGGGCCGCTAAAACCCTACAACACCATGGACCACGACTTCAATGACATTACATTGGAAAGAAATTACAACCTGCGGGCAAATGTCGGGGAAGATACAGAGCAATGACACCACTGAAAGTGACTAACGAGTCACCAAGACAGAATCAGGAAGAAGTTACCATAATGGACAACCTTAGCATCCTGCAGGCGCTAGATATAGGACTACTAACTACGGCTTCATGAGTCCACTAAACATGCCTAGCTACCTCCTGTGCCATCTTCCACTGAACGCAGCTATCGCAAAGCACCTCAATGTAATCTATAACAGTGGACTTGTAAGAATAAAACATCCACTCCAGATACTCACCTCTCCTATCACTATGCCCACTCTCTACTCTACACCAACACACAATAGAGTGCAGCGACATCCCTCGATCAATTTCACTCTAACTGCTCACATATGAACAATACTCCATGAACACCTCAACATCCTGCTAGAAGGCAGCTATTACCCATGAAAACATAGGCCTAGTTGCACACATAAACGTCCTACACAGGCCTAATGCCACCAGACTGCAGTCTCGGAGACCAACCACCAGACTGCACACATTCAACTAATCTCTCAATACCACCACACCTAATGGTAGGATGCAGCTACCATCAAGCAATCGCATCAGCTGCTCACATATTGAGTGCACTCTAGCACCCTATAAATCCCCTACTCTCTCAATTGACCTGGACTACGGTCCCAGATGGCGATAAACCCACGAGCGGTTTGAGGTCATACAAGTGATATATAGAGCGCTATATAAATGCCAAATAACATAACATAACAATAGGGCAGCATGTTCCTGGAATGGATGGGGATATAAGTGCTAGGTTGTTGAAATGGGAAGGTGTAGGAGGTCTTCTCTGATCTAGCCACTGCCTCACCCTCCATCCTGCTATGTGGTGTACCTCAAGGTTCCTGCCTCTCCCCCACCCTCTATAACATCTTTACCCGCCCCCTCTTCCTCATCCTTGACGCTATGGGCATCTCCTACACCAACTACGCTGACGACACGCAGATCCTACTCACATTAACAGGGGACTATGACACCGACTGCACGGCTCTCAACAACATATATAACACCATCCAAATGTGGATGGCTGTCAACGGTCTCTGCCTCAACTCTGACAAAACTGAGCTCCTACTCGTAGGTTTCCCTGACACCCTCAAGAAACCCGGCGCCCAGTTTAGCCACTTCTCCATAGATTACATCAGAATTCCAGTATCTGACACAGTAAAAACTCCAGGCGTCTACCTAGACTCTAATCTATCTATTACTAGGCAAGTAAATACAATCGCCTCCTCTGCTGCCAGGCCCTTTCTCTACAAAGACATTTGCACCAACATAGCCAGAGCCATCATTGGATCTCGGCTAGACTACTGTAATGTTCTCTTCCTAGGGACCTCCAACAAAAACCTGGGGAAACTAAGTAATCCAGAATAGCGCCCTGCGTGCGGCACAAGGCATTGCTAAGAGAGAGCACATCACTGCTGCCAGAAAAGCATCCCACTGGCTCCCCATAAAGGAAAGGATTATCTTCAAAGCACTAACCATCACCCACAAGTGCATTCACCTCTCTGCACCAGCCTATCTATCTCAAAGAATCCACCTGGTTTCCTCCACAAGACCTACCAGGACACCCTATGCCAATATGCTCTCCGTACCCAGGGTCAAAAGAGCTAGAGCAGGTGGCGCCAGCTTCCCCTACCTTGCCTACCTACACTGGAACACCCTTCCCACCTCCCTGCGAATCGAACCATTGCTCACTGCCTTCCGCCTGATCAACCCTATCTGCTGAAGTGACGTCCTTCCCTATGCAGGGTTACTATGGATGCTCACTACTGTAACCAATACTCTGTATCAAGGGCCCTCTATGCATAATTATGTATGATACTGCCTACTGTTGACCCTGCACTCTATCATACTGTAACCAAGACTTGAACCTGTACTCACTGTAACTTAGTTTGTCCTACAAGTAACAGCGCCACAATGCCCCTGGGCTGTCTGTGCGCTATACAAATGTAATAAATAAAATAAAAACAAATAGTTTGGGAGGATGTGTTTGAGAATGGGAAACTGTTGGCATTCAAGGAAATGGTAGACCGATATGTCAAATATATATGGTATGCCGATTGCCCTTCGGAGCGAGAGTGAGCTCCGAGTTAAAGCAGAATGGGGAACTGATTTAGACTCACTGCTGGATGAAGGAACGTGGTACAGAATTCTTGAATACCCACGCAAGATGTCGGGAAATTACAGGTTTAAGCTGATGCAGTACAATTTAGTACATAGGGTGTACCTGACCTCTACAAGACTGGTAAAACTGTTCTCAAACCAACCTTCTAGTTGCTATTGATGCACATATGAGAATTCGGGGCTGATGCATGTGTTTTGGGACTGTCCAGCGATACAAAAGTACTCGACAGCAATATATAACAAGCTTGCTGACCTGGGGATAACAGTTTTCATATTGGCCTCAGGTGTGCTGTGATGAATCCAATGGAGTCAACACAGATTCCCCGCAGGTAACCTCCTCCCATGTGGCCAGGGGACACCACTGCTACCTGATCCTTACCCTGGGGGCGGCTATATGAGGGAGCATCACATGGGAGCAGACAACTACTGGGGATATGTCATGACTTCATTGGACGAGACGTGGTATCCCCACTTTCCAATGCAGAAGACCCTCTAATGCTCAAGACCTTAATGGCCGATTGTTTGTTCCCCCTTCCTCCTCTTACCAATATTTCTTTAGGTCAAACCCTCATCTATGACTCAAACACACAAAGCTCCAACTAAATGCTATATGTCCAATGACACCTATAGACCCCCAACTCCCATAATCACTGAAGTACTGAGACGAGGAGGGTGAGGAGTTGTTGCAAGTGTGAGATACCTGAAGGTGTCTCACCTGCTAGTCCCTGGGGATCTGTCATCCAGGTGGCCTGGACACAGCCATCACTACTGGATCCAGTTCCTGGGGGTGGACCAGTGCGGGAGGATCACCTGGATGGGGGGGTCTTCGGGGAGTGGAGTGGGACAACGACAGGGAGATGCGGTACCCCTTCCTTATAACGCATTTTCCCATCCTATCCCGTAGGATATTCAAAACCACCCACCCCCTTTTCCTACACAAACGCTTTCTCACACCGTGAAAGACAGAAGACTAACACCAGAGCCGTTTACCTGACATGTCCCAACACAAAGGCCAGGCAGAGTCAGGCAATTGCCGATAACTATACACACCCGATGGCCCTTTCACTTCCACACAGGGGTAAAAGGCAAAGCACGAGAGCACACTTTGAGCAAGGCTGAAAGCATGAAGAAGCAGCTCAAGAGGTAGTTCAAATGAAGGAGAAAGGTGTAGGGAACCAAAAGGATGACAAGGAGTGAATTACCTTTGCCCTTTTCAACCCAGACCGCGAAGCCTCCGATAAAGCCTTTCATAAAGGAAGAGCAAGACCGGGAATTGCAGCTGGCGATTGGTGGTCAACATTACACGGTGTCATCCCATACTGAGAGCCAGGGCGGGGAAAAGAGCTTGCTGCCGTGGTACCATCCTTGACTCCAGTGGAGGAAAGGCCAACAAGTTCAGCACAGCCGGTGAGTCGGAGGTAATTGATAGTGGGCCTGCCTGTGTTGGGCTGAGGGTTGCAGTGGCAACATTTACTTAAAGGAAAGAAGATAATAGTGGCCTTTTTGGGAAACAAACTTGGTACTAAAGATAGAGTGGTCCGGCGCCATGTGGGTGTCCATTCAAATGTCTCCAACTAGACCCCTCTTGTTACGGAAAGAGAAAGTAATGCACGAAGAACTGTTTGGGTAAAGAAACTACCAAATCAGGAGGCCTAAGGGAGGCTGACGTAAAGGTTCAACGTGGTCATACAAGGGTCAAGTTTAAACTCCTTTGTACAGTCGAAAGTCTTTGACACATGGTGAATTGGAAAGCCAAGTGAACTGCATTGTGGTGAATAACGTGAAGCCGACTGAGGGATGTCCACAGTGGGTTGTTGGTCTGAGCCCGATTGAGGGAGGCCGACGTTGTGAAAGGGATCGGAGCCAGGCTGAGGGGAATCCTCGAGTGAAGAGTAATCACCTGACGTGAAGAATAAGAAGGAACTTTTGTTTGTTGTTTATGATGCATCAGGCCCTCTGAAGCAAAAGACTTTGCATAGAAGAGACTTGGACACAGAAGGCCCTGATACGCAAGAAAATGAACTGTAAATTCATGCCGTAAAGGCCCAGGAGTTTGTTGTGCTCAAGAATCCGCCTTGTCACATGCTTCAAGCGTGGGAAAGGGAGACCCCGGCTACAATATCCTGACTTATCCTTTTGAGGACACTTCTTTCTTTCTTTGTGAACATTATCCCACACAATTTTGGATTTAGGAGGTAAGGATAGGCAACAGGTGTTTTTAGTATAGGCCCTTTTTATCTGACTAGGCACTACTAGGGCCATATTATTATTATTTGATAGTCGTAGATTGCTCCCATCTTCGATTTATGTTTAGATTAGGCGTTTCTCTCACCCATTTTTACATTTTAATAAACATCCTTGAACTGTGATCACTTGTGTCTGTCTTGCTTTGATAGCATGCCTTCCTTACACAAGTTAACAGAAGCCCGAAGCTCAATGTGCAGACTAGTTGAATCTACAGAATTACTTGTGTGTGGTACACTTAAAGATGGCAACTGCACTACGGAGGGTGGCAGTGCAAGAGAAGACGTTGTCTCCTATGCAGAGGCTTTTGAGAGCTGTAGACACGCAGCGGAGTGGCGGGGTAGAGGTATCCGCCGAGACAGGTGAACCGCAGTGCACGAGCAGGACGTGCCAGGGAGATACAGGGAGCCGCAAGAGAGTTCCTGGGTGCTCGGCAGCTCAAAGAGGCAGCTTTCTCCAGACCGGGACCTGAAGGGAAGCAGGTGTGTGACCACAGATCTGCGAAGGAAGCCAGAAGGACATCTGCACAATCCAGAGTTGGAAGTGAGCAGCAGGGTCACACTGCAGAAGGGCGAACAGGACCAGAGATGCTGGAGACAACCAGTGAGTCAACCCAAAGCAAGTGTGTACCCCAGCACACTGTGGCAACCGCAGCAACCATTTGAATTGATGAGATTGCTGATACAGAAACTATAAGAAGATTGTTTGAATGCAGAAAAAGGCAAAGTACAGATTCAAGCCCAAATAAGATAGGGATGCATGAGATGCAAGTGTGGGGCAAAGTTTGAACGGACATTCCCACAGACAGATATACAGAGTCAAGAATGATATATATTGTGAAACAGAAGAACTGTGAAACATACAAGAAGTTCTGGCAAGAGAAGGATACTAGGCAAATGAAATTAAAGAGACATCCTGGCAGGGGAGTATAGCGGCAAGTGAAATCACAAGGGAAGTCCTGGCAGGAGAGTATACCAGGAGAGTTGCAAAGCTACAAGAAATACTAAAGGAGGACAGTGTTTACAAGACAAAGGAGAAACTTGTATTAAAGAAAGACTCTTAAGAATGTGTTGCCTAACAGGAGCATTGTGAATCAAGGAGAGAAACCAAGGAATTATTAGTAAAAGAGACATTGCCATCCCATTTCAGAATCCAGGGGAAGGGAACTACCCTCTAATTTTCAGTTGTGAACACCTTTTTACTAGTATCAGGTTGAAGCCATTTCCTTTCACACTTTTTTGTTTTGTTTGTAGTGCGAGGGTCAGGATAGGACGTTTTGGACACAAGGACGGCTTTTCACTTATTGACATCCTGACACAGACAGATCCTTAGTTTTTGCATTTTAGGCAGTGAAACTCCTTTTTAGAATAGGGTCAGAGAGGCATTTTCCCAAGCCATTTTCATTTAAATAAACGTCTTTAACTCGAAACATGTGTCCGGGTATGTACCCTAAAGAAGGCCCGAAAACACAGCAAAATGGGCTGAGGTTTTTAGACCTTCAGGCATGGTATGATGTTTTTATTTGTTTCAGCTTTGGACAGCACCCTGTGAGAAGCATTTGCTGTAGCACTGAAAGGCAATGTAATAAGTTAATATACCATAGCTGTGTTATTAGTCAACTACACCAAGCAAAGCAACAGACAAGTGTGTGGAGCTTCTGATTTAGAATTATATTCACGGTTTGGTTCTATTGGAAATGTGAAACTTTGTTCTTCATTTCAACTAAGCATTTTGAAGTTTGCAGAAAATGTTGGTTGTAAAAACTTTGCATTTCAATAGCTCGTAATATTTGTTTGCAACAGGTGCCTGTAATGCTGCAGACAATAAATCCTACGGTTCATCCTAGATGTGTGAAGAGTGGAGGTGGGGAGTCCACCTTGATTCATAAATTATAAACCTAAGATAATGCAGAAGTTCTGGGATAGAGTACTAACTGAGATAATCAATTCTAGGGGTGAAAAAAAAAAGATAGAAACCCCCTGAAAGGATTGCTCACTCTAAACACAGCACTACAAAGAGCACAACAGAAATGTTCAGGTCTGGCATTACATTAGCTCAAAGATGAATGATCATGTGTTGGATCGGGTCTAGACCACCGTGGTACACACAGTGGATATGTGATCTGGCTTTTTGCAAGGATGCACACGAAACCTAGCAAAAATGGGTTCTCCCTTGCACCAAACCATGTGACATATATAGAAAGAAATGAGGGTGTATCTCTCTAGGCAATCTGACAAGCAAGTGGAATAGAGAAGTATAGCCTGGAGCTATATAGCCTATGCTCATTATGCCACATTGCTACTATTCAGTGATGGGAACAAAAATGGGAATTAAGTTTGAGGTGTTATGAGAAGGAACCATACATTATCACCATGCTCCCATACAGCAGATGCTGTCAAAGATCTTAATTATATGATTTATTGCACCGTTCAATGAACGTTGCTATGTTATTTATTCATTTCAACCATGTTGTGATATTGGTTATGATACAGGGCTTCCTATATTTTGAACATTATAAAGTTTTTAGAAATGTTGTACAAAAACTTTATTTCATGTTGTTTTACAGTGGCCAGGATTGGCATCTCGTCTTCAAAGATTTGCTTTCGGTATTTTAGTCTCTGTCATTGATGCTTAAGGAATTCGAACTCCAGTATACTGCATGTAATAGGAATGTCAACTGTTCCTCAGATGCCTTAATAGATGGGACTTATTCAGAAGATGAGCAAAGTTCACTTTCTCAGATGATTGAACAGTTGAGACATTATCACTAACATGCATTATCCTGTGTCTGCGGTGTTTTCTACATTCACTGTAGGCACTCATGGGCTGCGTTCCAGGAAGTGGTGCTGTTTGCCAATGGGTGTCTACAGTGTTTCTCAGAGGTTTGCGCTACAAAAATATCAGTGTTCTATTTCTTGGCAGTACGATTTATTTTTTCTGTCGGCACTCAAAAGACATGTGCCCTGTGTTCCCGCAAAGCATTGGTTTGGAAATGCGGTATCAGTAGTATTCCAGGAACATCACACTCCAAATTGCAGACGCACTATTTCTTATTGGTGAACTTGCCATCTAATGTGCTCTAGGGACAATGCTTCCAGGTCCCAGGATTCAGCGTTACTCGTTGGATAACTGGTCTCACACTCTGAGCTCTAGGGATCATCTCTCTATGCCCCAGGATTCAGTGTTACTCGCTTATTGGGCTCTGGCTATGGAAATGAGCTGGAGTTATGTTACGTTATGTTGCTTTGTAAGGGCAGTCTCCCAGCGTTCTCTAGCTCTTTTTCAGTTTTCTTCTGCTCCGATCCTTGGTTCACAACTTCTCCCACTTAGCACAGTTTGGGTCTTAGCCACTACCGCGTCTCACTTTGTTCTCCTTTCTGGCCTTCCATCTCAAAGTTCCCTCTGTGAGCTTTGTTTGTCTCTCCCTCTCCCATTCTACTTTTGTTAGCTCTCTGCAAGTACCAATTTCTTCTTGTCTGGGTTTTCTGCTCATCACGGTCACTTAGCGGCACAGTATCTATCATCCAGTAAGTGAGTTACTCTTGACCTTCCTTCAGCTTCTTACAGTTTCTCTGCCACCAGGGCCCTACAATGTGGGCTCTTCTTGTATCTGCCAACAGTGTATCTTGTGCAGACTCCATGCCAGGAACATTGATCTCTGCGACACTGAGACTACCACGTCCTTCCAGCTTGCACCAATGGCATGAGCTGGACACCTTACTGCGGACAGGGAAAATAGACTCCCCAAATATACCTTCTCTGTCAGACTGAAATGGTAAAAAAATAAGACAAAGTTTCATTCCCCTCTCTCACGGGGGCCAGTTAATCCAAGTTTGCTTAAAGTGGAAACCCTTCAAAAGAAGTGCCATGAGGAACTACCAGTTATTGCAAATCTTAGATCTATCAAGCAGATGTGTACTATAATATATGTGAAAGAGGAACAGTGTTTTGTTAACATCACTGATCCTCCCAGAAATCACACCTGCGTCACTTTGATTCCGCTTTAGCAATGTCAGCGCTCTTTAACAGGAGAAAAACTAATACTTTAAGTATTTCTTTGAGGGAGGTACGTTTTTAAGTGGCTTGACGCAGAATTGCTACTCTCATGCAATAATGCAATGCCAATTTTCTTTTGTTGGGCTGCCATGTTCTCTAGCGGAGGTGCACTGGTGCTAAGGTCGCGTGCGTGGCCACTCTCAAACGTCGAAATACGTTAAGTGAAGGTTTGCCAGTAGGATTGAAGGAACCTGCTCTAAATGTATGGCGTCTTTTGCAACTTGTATGGGCATAAGAAATTAAAGCTATGTTAGCCACAGAACATTGTTGCTATCTAATTGTATTGATAACTTTGATGGTAGAGCAAGCTATGGTGCTTTTGATATTTTTATTTTATTTGTATCATGCTCGTACACAAGTGTTTCAGAGCACAACGAGGCAAAGGAGGGGCACGGGAGAACAAAACAACGATCTTACTAGGCCCAGTGACATTGAGAACGTGCAAGTGCATGGGAGAGGGAAAGGGGAAAGTGCATGGGAGGGGGAGTGTCCGTTAGTGTGGTGCTACTCAAAGTTGAAATGAAAGTTGTAATTTTTCATTTACTGGAATTATTGTTTGGTGCAACACAAAGTTTTTTTTGTCTAAATTAGAGCTACTTATTTCATTCGCTTTAGAAGAATAGGAAGCTGAGCACTCCATTCCCACATTTTAATCTCTGGGTTTCACACAGATGATTATAGCAGATCTGTTAACCAGGGAAAGCAATCGGACTCCTGTGCTGGGTCCGCCAAAGAGTCTCGAAATTCTTTTTTGCAGCGGTTATTACCTTGAATCACCGGAAATCCTACCAACTGCCCCAATCTGCCCTTTAGGTTGAAGATTGCAGGGGAAATTCTCGGATTTAAACAAAATTATTAAACATTCCTGAACCGCTCAAACGTCCTTCAAAAAGGCTTCACGGGCTGTGATCTTTTTGGAAAGTTCAAGCATGCCAAATTACGGCACTAAGTGGTGTGGCACAGGATCAACGAAAACACACAAGGCAAGTACAAGGTTGCAAATCTATTTGCTTTGTAAGGAGGGTTACTAAGGGTTTTGTCAGTCTGTGACAATGAAACCTCCTAGGAAAGGGTCACCCTCCTGCGCCTGATGCTTCTCGAAGGTTAGAAATAGCAGAGTGTCCCCACTATACTCTCCTCCAACAGTTAAGCAGTTTCCCTTTTTCAATTTTTCCAAGTATTTTTCAGATACTCCTGCAGCCATTGCCTTCGTGATAAATGTGCTAATTGGCCTGAATAAACATTGTTGCTAAGGCAGCAAGGACTTGTCTTTCCACTATTTTGAACTCAGTTGGGAGGACAGCTTTGGCCTGGCGGGTCTGCCACACAAGGCTGTAGTTCTCCTATGTGTCCATGGTGACAATGCAGTGGTGCGGGAGTAAGAGGAGTACATTTGTACTTCCACCACAAGCTGGCACAATAAGAGGTGCTGCACTCAAGGAAGGGGACCCAGAATCTGGCACCTGCAGCAGTGGTTCTCAAACAACTGTCTCCATGAGGAGCAGGATTTGGATAACATGTTACTGAAGTGAGTAAGCTGAGAATAGACCTCACTAAATAGCAAATAGTGGGTATTGAACAAGATTTACTTTTGGTGACAAGGAGTCAGCCGGATAGGGACTAGAGGGGGCTCTGGGGAATGCCCCAATTTACCTCCTCCAGAGAGCACACTGCACCAAGGACAGGTGTACTTAGCCCCCAGATCCCCTCCAAACTCAAGGAAGTGGTGTCCAAACTGACTTAATCACAATGCCAAATAATGGTGCTGTTTGGGATTAAGGTGCAACAGTTGGCAAATTGTGTACATTTGTGCACATCTAATGGAAGTGCCTGGCAAATGCCGATTCAATGCTGAAACAAAAGCCAAAACTGTTAGCTTTGCCCATGCGTTTTCACCTACTATGACAATGTTCTTTTAACACACTTTTTCTGTCAAGAAGCGGTCAAGAGTGTATAAGAGATTGTAGGCAAACCGGTTAAAATGGACCCGAATGCATGCCTATGGAACCTGTATCGTAGACGTAAAGCTGTGAAGCAGACGAATGTATTTAAATAGTTCATCCTACTACTAGCATGGAAATAGCACAAGGGCACTACGGTAATGCAATGACATGCAAAGGCTCTTAAATGGGCAATGGCAGAAATGGAAGTACTTCCAGATCGAGAGGTAGACTGCAAGGAGCAGGACCACGCCCATAATTAAACTGTTATTGGGCATACCGATTTATTCCTCAAATGATATACCACAGCGATCAAAATTTAAGATTGGATAAGCAGGAGCGCCTTTGTATTCAGCATTAACCAGTGACCAGGAGCAACCACTAGGGAACGAGGAGCAAGGACACAGCATTCCGCAAATCCAACTTCCACAAAAGATACAAACCTATCATGGCGTCCATTATTTATGGTTCCTTATGCTTTAAATAAATTATGTATAGATGTGCCCTAATGTTTACTTATAGATTGTCCCAAATGCAGAGAGGTATATTTATATAGGTGTGTTTGTTCTGGATCTGTTGGTCTGCGGAGGCAAAAGGTAGCTCATGGCAGCTGTTGGATTAAAGCGGACCAGGGTCATCTTGGCTAAAGCGGGAGCTAATTAGCTTCCCAGCTCCCCGCAATTTCGAACCCTGTACCTCATTGGGGGGCGCCCACTTTGTCTATCAATACTGCAGCACCTGTTTTGATATGTATTTTGCTGTATTGCGCAACCCTGGCTCACCTTTAAATTTCTGTCTGATCCTCTGAGACCTATGTTCATGGGAAGATGCAAGTAGGTAGAAAGGGATAGATAGAAAAGGGAGCATTGAGAGTAGGTTCGGAAGGAAATGTTATTAGAGATTTGTAATATATTGAGGTTTCAGTAATGTATCCAATAAAAACTTAAGACATCAACATAAAAATTGGAAGGAAAAAAAACATGATTGCCCAAGCTTCCGACTACACCAACATTGCACCCTTCCGTTACTCTTTTATAATGTGTGCCTTTAATATTGAAATATCTAGCATGGAGCCAATCATACAGGCAACACTTATGTGGCCTCAGCCATGGCCTGCAGCAGTAGCTCCCCGTTACCCTCCAGGTGATTTGGCCTGCAACTCACATCTGAAGGGTGACAGGGTGGCTACCTCCATTCGCTAGCAGATGGATGACTAGGTGAGAAACACATATACACGGTGGTCAAACTAGCAGTCACCACTGTGCTCCTCCTCCTTGCGGACTGCCATTCAAAACGTAAACCTCTGCAACATAAATAGTGCATAAATGACAAATGTTGCTCAAGAATAACGTTCATGCGCAGGTACACTGAGGCAATGGCATCTCAAATATACAGTATATTTACAGCCACACAAGTCTTGAATAACTTGCAAATGTAATGAAAGCTGCCACGAATATACGTTGGGAAAAAGTGAAAGGCCTGTAGCAAGATGCAGTTATGTGTACAAAGGGACCATCTGAATTGTCAGACGGAAGCAGATTATAGGGTAAAAGCACACTCCAGACTACTCAACTTGCTTACTTAAGCTTTACCTGCAGGATACAAACGGTATAGCTCTTCATCAGAAGCATAGCATAACCTAGTGATAAACATCACGGTGGTGTGCCTTTCTTTGAGGCCAATATGAACTGGTAAAGAATGCAAATCATTAGGTCAGGCGCCTATGAAAACATTTTCTAAGCACAGTTCTCCTTCATTACTCATGGGTGTGATTTTTTTGCGTTGGCCTAATCCAACAATAAAATACTCTGTATGTGGATAGAACTAATCCCAAAAAGAGATTAAGGGAGGAGCTTAATGCCACCCAACCACTAAGCTTTCAGTTTACAGAAAACAGTGTGTGTATGTGTGCGCGCGCACGCAATCAGACAAAAAATACACATATCTGGAAAGGGGTGTGTGGGTTGTGTCTTTTTGCAAAAGAAGAAATTAAAAAGGACATTTAATAACATTTTAATAAAGCTCTTTTTAAAAGTTTACAATATTAATTTCTAATGATTACTTCCAGTATACACTGCATACAATTACACTTGCCTTACTGAGAAACACATTATTATAACTTAGAAAAATCATATACATTATGTTCTTATAGGTTACACTATCAAAACCTAAAATAACTATATAAATTATGTTTTTGGCAAATGGTTATTTCAGGATGGACACTGTTGTACAGTCCTATTGTGCTCTTTCCAATTACCCCTATTCAATTTGGGAAATGTGGAAAAATAATACAAACAAGAGTGATCCTGGCTGAGCATTTTGGGAAGATAAGAAAGACCACAGATCTTTATATTTGTCACTCATCAGTGATATAAATAAAAAAAGTTTTATGCTTGAATCACTAAGCACATAATGCTCACTGGGCTTGGTGCTTTTTCACAACACTCGCCCCAACATTAAAATGTTTGTGCCCATAAACCATATATATATATGCACGCATTAAGACAGCCTAAGGATTTGGTTGTGAGTATAAAAGCGGCATCTGTTACTCCATTGAGGTCCTAGGCTGCCTTGCTTCTTGTTTCTGGAGAATCTTAAAAGATGAGGGCTTGGGTCCGAGTACGGCATGCCCCCTCTCCAATCCACAGACATACTTAGAGAATTTAATATATAGGATGAAGGAGTCCAGCCAGTGTGTGTGTTTCTATTCGTAAACTCGCACTATTCATCAAACCTCACCGTGGTGATTTCTTTGCACATTTCTCGCACCAGTGAGGTTAAAAAAAAAGCACATTCAAAATATTATGGTCCAGGCACGGCACATAACTAACAGACTTGCGGTGAAACATTGTGGCGCCGACTGGTAGCACAGCATCATTTAAGTAAAATAACAGTGTATTCCACTGCAGTGAGAATGGACAAAAAGCTCATCAAATCTCTCTCAAAGCAACAAAGTAAGAGGTAATCTCTCTTTGTAGTAACAAAGCAGCACATTTTAGACAAGCTCTAACATTACAAACCAATACTACTTTGAAACTTGTCACAAGGTTAAACAAATGTTAAATTAGCGTGGATTCAGAACGAAGAACACTGATATCAATAATGAAGCATGTTGATCAGAACGGCATAGCACAGGACCATTTTCAGAAGGAAGGAAAAGTAAGTGGGAAGCTTCTAAGAATGCAGTAGGTGGCAGTCTGCACAATGCGCTTGCCAGAAGATTGATGTTGCAGTTTATTTAATTTATTTATTTAATTTATTGCATTTATAATAGCACAAACCCATAGGTATCACGGCATAGTTAGACATCTTATACATATAGTTATAACAGTTACAATACAGAGTTGAATAGTCCATCAGTTCTTATGACGGTACAGGGTGTAGAGAGGTGGTAATTCAAAGGAGCCGCCTAGCAATTTTTGTCCTCGTGGACAAGGGGGGCATTGGGTTCGAATGTATTGAATAACCAAGTTTTGGGTGTCTTCTTGAAACATTGGAATGAAGTTGTTCTGGAAAGCTGGTTGGAAAGACAAAGTTATAGACAGTTGGTGCAGAAAGGTAGAATAGTGTAGAGAGCGAGAGAGCAAGAACATTGCTGCTCATTCGCAAAAAATGCAAAGCTTCTCCCACCTGTTTGATTCTAACAATCATAACTTAAATTTCCAACTATTAATATCTCTGAACCGCACCTGTTCCTATCCGCCATCTTGTGATTACGCAACTGCTGTACAATCAACCTAATGTCGAGTGCCCTGGCATCAATAAATCATAGAGCATGGGACGTCAGCTGCTGCAGCCACAACATGACACCCCGGTTGTGATATGAGCGGACAACGCAGCTAAACATACTGCCTACACGATGCATTCACGTGTCACCATGAAAATACGCAAGATGCTTGAATGTTCAATAAATAGCAACAAAGCCTTTCTCCGATGTCAATATTATAGTTGTGTGGCGCTCAGCATTCGCTGCATTTATTTCTCACTGACCAGAATCAAAATTTTTGGTAAACTCCTACTTGCACCAACATCGCCAACACAGAAACTAGTTTATGTGTTTCTGCTACCACAAACTGCCTGCCTCCATGGGCATATAATGAAGCAATTAAACCTTGGTAATTAGCTATGTATCCCAAAAAGTCTCCAACGATGGCTATATGGCACCATGAACCCAATAACAATTTAAAGGTTGATAGCTGGCGAAATTATTATTTTGATCAATTCTTTCTACCAGATCTCT
Source organism: Ambystoma mexicanum (assembly GCF_040938575.1). Taxonomy (NCBI): domain Eukaryota; kingdom Metazoa; phylum Chordata; class Amphibia; order Caudata; family Ambystomatidae; genus Ambystoma; species Ambystoma mexicanum. Next base: position 985,329,923 of record NC_090930.1, read on the forward strand.
TTCTAACTCAAGCTTTTGTTAAATACACAATTAGCTGTACCTAATTTTATTTTAAGCAGATTGTGAATTTTATGTTGACTTTAAATTTAATACTCTGATTTTTTCCTTTTTCCCCTTTTCAACAGTTTCATTTTCTTGTTTTCAACACCAAATAATCATGTCTGGTATTTAGGGGTTCATGTACGAACCGGAATGCACAAATGAAATACAATCAAAGCAAAGGCCTAGGAAATGGAGGGGATCACTGATGCAGAGGACGATTCTCCCAGTTCAGAATCAGATAGCATGGAAGACGTTTCCACTTGGTGTTGCTACCATGCTTGTCAAATGATGGCAACTTTGTTAGAAAATTCCTATTGCTGAAAAAACTGCAACTGGAGAGACTTCCATCTGAAGATGATCCTCTGCCACGATGCATAGCACAGCGAGGTGACTTCAGGGCAGCGAGCGTAAACGCGTTCGGTTCTTCGAATACTGATGGCCCTTATGCATGAAGTTCATTGCACATGTTATCCACGCATTCTAAGTAATTGGGGAGTATGATGTCTATTAATTCTAATGAGTAATCGACTTGCAATTTGTTTAAAATTACTTTCAATATTCCAAACAATCTAAAAAAAATCTCTATATTCGGTAATGAATACTTTATGTATCTTAATTATAGTCAAACAATCAATGATCGCATGTTTATTTTTTTTACAACAGGTTCATAAAAGTTTATGTTCACAAACAAAATTCCAATAAAAATTATTTTCTGAATAATATGTTCCCCCCGCTGATTTATATTGCATTGGATTTAAATTGTATGATGCTTATTTTATATCTTTTGTTTCCAGCCCCTCATGTTTAGTACTTTTGCCTTGCCCCATTCTGGCAGAGTATAACATTTAAAAATGAATTCAAGAAAATGATTTATAGTTCTCGCCTGTCAATTGAACAATTCTCATTTTCTTAAACGGATGTTAAACGCTTGTGGCGTTAAAGGCATATATGTGCCGGATTCGCGTAAGACTGGGAGTCACAGTTCCTAGAGCTATACCAACATATGTTTTGCTAGCCATATGGGAGGGATTTTAAGTGTGACTGGTGAATAGAGAGGGTTCCTCAACATACAGGCCAATCAAGCTGCATATAACATACTTTATTTGTATTTATTTTACAAACAAATCTGAATTGTATTTTTGGTTCGCAGTATACGTCTAAAACATTTTTAAAAATGTGTTCATTGTATGATTTTCTTTTTTCCCATTTCATGCAAATCATTGTGTTTCCCATTATTTCTGGTCCCAGCATATCACCTCTGCCACATTATAAACAACTGATGTGTGCAGTTTCGTTCTGCTATGCACCCATTATATATCAAAGAAACAACACTTATGTGATAATAACTCCTTGTGGTGCTTGGTATAGCATTCTACAATAATTATGTTTCATGCTGCAACATTGAATGCATGGACAGGTCACATAACAAATAATGACCGTAACAATGTTATTGGTGATCCTTATGTTCATGCTCCAGTGAGTTAGTTATATTTTGCTATGAAAAGCCTTTAGAGATTGTGGCAATAGTACACATTTCATCAATGAATCGTCAAAAATTGGGGTCCATGGACACTGTCAAGATATGACTCTTTAAAGCCAAACATCTATTAGTCAACATGATGATAAATATAGAGTTGATGCACCTAGAGGACACCGCATAAAAAGGTGATATTAGATGATGATGTTCTGATATTATACCATTTCAAAAAGATGTTGCATAGACACAGTAGGGACATAAATGCCATGACAAAATTGTGATTTCTTCAATGCCATGAGAACACACTATAATTCAAAGGATATATATTTTTTTTGACATACAGAACATTACACAGTGCACACATAAGATCGAAGGTGGTCTTTTCGGTACGATTGTTGATCCTGAACACCATCTCCTTATTTTCGACAACTGGATAGGGAAGCGCCATCCACTCCTTCTACAGGTTTTACCTGAGGTTTAGTTTCCCTTTGTATGCCTTTGAGATTGGCCCATTGTAGGTCGAGGTAGGGACCAGCCTCCCGGGAATCCACTAAAGCGATAGTTTCCCATTCCTCATTATCTACTGCGAGATGCATAGTGAGAACCAAAAGGGTAGTAGTAGGTAAATGGATGGCTTGTACAGAAGCAGGGGTGAAAAGGTATGGGACTATGTAAGGTCTTCCGGCCGGCTGTTCCTTCTACGAACGGGAGCTGGACATTTCCCTGCTTTCTAGGTAGAGCTACTGGACAATTTCGTACCAGGTGATCGGAGGATCCACAGTAGATACAAAGACCTTTTAAACGTCGCTTCTGTTGCTCTTCCTCCAACAAAGGTCCTCTTGTGGTATCAACTTGCATAGGTTCTGAGCTATCTGGGGCTTTCGTACTGTCAGAAAGGGTAGAGAGTTATGGACACTTCCGACACAAGTCTGTCCATATTCCTTTCGCCTCTCTTGAAGCTGACAGTCAATTTGTAGGACCACATGGATTAACTGCTCAAAAGTGGCTGCTCTAAGGACGTGCGCAAGCTCATCTTTAAAACTCTCATGTAGAACAAGTTGATACAGAGTAAAGCATGCATCATCCTGCCAAGCCGTTCCATGGCTGGCCATTTAAATTTCATGCTATAAGTCAGGACATCCAATTGTACTCGATGAACATCAAGAATGCTTTCTTGGGCAGGATAGGAGTGTTCTGGGTGTCCAAATATAATTTTAAAATTTGCCACAAATCTCTGAAAATCCTTCAACATGGGATCAACCAAAATGACCAACTAAGTAGCCCAGGGTAACACATTTCCGGTTAGATGAGTTACTATAGACCCAACTTTTGTCCGATCATTAGGGAAGGCAGTCTGTCTAAAGAAAAAGGTCACGATACAAGCGTCCAGGAATTCTTTAACCTTTCTTGGATCACCTTGAAACTTATCAATAGCGACAGCAGGAGAGGTTGAAAACGCAGGAAGAGTTTCTTTATTCGCCTTTGCGAAGCACTGGATTTTCCGCCTTTAATGGCTGTACTTCAGCTGTTAAGGCATGCACTGCTGCCATTAATTCCTGCATTTGGGCCATGTTCTCAACTGTTCTTTGGCATTGCAATCTCTCAGAAATGCGCCGTACCTGAACAGGAGAATGGCTCTTGGTGGCAAAAAGGTAGGGACGATCCTCCACTACAGCCACGACTGTCAAAATAGTACAATTGCCAGCCAGAAGCTCCAAGGAGGATCTGACCCCAAAAGGCAAAAAACTCCAACAAAGGAGAAAAAAAACCTCAAGACTGAATTACTTCACAAGAGCTGGAAAGGCTGCTGGATGTCGGCAGACTGGAGTTTTCAAGCAGGTTGTCAGAAAGTCGAACGTACTAGAGACCGAAGAGCATAACAGGGAAGAGACACTGGGAACATCCAGGAGCAAGGACAACCAGAGAATACAACAAAAGAAGGAAAACAGAGCACACAGGAGCGAGAACGCAACAAGAGTTGCAGCCCCCCCCTCCCTCCAGCACTATCTGAAACGTTGTCAGGCCTAGTACGATAGTTGTTTGTTTTGCTCCTCCCCTACCTTTCTGCACCCCTCTCCCTCACCTTTTGTTTTCCTCCGGATCTAGCAGAAATGTTGTGAGGCCTAGTACGGTAGTCACCTGTCTGTTTCCATTTCCTTCCCACTCTCCCCCTCCCTTCCTTAGCACTTGCACTATCTGAAATGTCGTCAGGCCGAGTACGATAGTTAACTCCACATCCCTACTGTTCATGGCCTGTAAGAATGTCACTGTATTTTCCCTTGTTCCCTCCCTTGCCTTGAAGCGCTTTGAAACACATTGTGTATAGGCGCTATATAAATAAACTATCATATCATTATCATATCAGTTATCTCGGCACAGAACACCTCTAATGATTCGGAATAGCGGCGGCCATCTTGGAAGACTGTCATCATGGCGTTAATTGTGATTGTGTGACTCCATCTTGGGAGAAAACTGGACCGTCCGTCGATACTGGTTACCAAGAAAAGGTTTCCTGCACACGGACATGGGTGATAGCTGTCACCGGTGCCATACAGATCGGGAAGGCCTATTGCTGAAATCTCCTCCTATGCCCTATTTGTCTGGTAGCCAGTACTTGGATATTTTGTATCCTTAGGGTTCCTTTTGTCCTGAGGAGTACTGGGTCCCTTTCTTGGGATATCAAGCAGGCATCTTCACTATGGCGAATTGCTGGTCCCTTCCATGCCCTATAAACAACCATACCCATTCTCCTATTAGGTTTTGTAGCCAGGATGGCTGCTTTGGTTCTTCCAATCTGACCAATTTAGCTTCTTGTTTGGGTTAACTTCTGATGGTCTCCCAAGGACCTCAGGACTCTGCTTCCCGGCGTTGATTAACTTCTTTAGCTTTTTTATACAAGGTTGATTACTTGGTTGACTCAGCCATCTATATCTCGAGTCTGTATCCGTTATCCTAGATCCCTCTCGGGTCTTCTCATCTTCCCAGTTTGACTCACACCCACTTTTGGGTTACACTCTCTTCACTCTCCCCTTGAGGTGTTTCTCTTATGCACTGCTTTCTAAGGGTCCCTTCAATCAGGAGGGGTATTGGTTCCTCTTCGTTGGGTATGGTCTTCTGTTAGATCGGACTTACACACACTTTTTGGGTACACTCTTCTTGCTTCCCCCTTTAAGATATTTCTCTTATGCTTTGCTTTCTAAGGGCCCCTTCACTCAGGAGGCATATTGGTTCCCCTTCCTCGGGTACTTTCTTTTGTGTGCATCTGACTACTTCGGTATATCCTTTTGGCTCACCTCATTGGAGTATTTCTCTTGTGTTCTGTTTTCTAGGGATCCCTTTTATTATAAGAGATATGGCTTCCCCTTCCTTTGTTCTCAAGTGGGCATCGTCGCTGGACCCACCAGGCCTCTGAGTTATGGGATTCTCCACACAGCCCACAATGGAATTCAACCACCCTCTGCCCTCTCTGGCTCACACTGCGCATACCTGCTGTTGCAGAGTCTTCTCTCCTGGGAGGGCCCGTCACTCTGTTGGTGGCGGTCTCCTCCTTTTCAGGACAGTGGGTCCGGACTTCTACCGACGGGTGCTTCTTCTTCGGCACACCGATCTTCCACCTTGTTGTCAGTGCGTTGGCTCTCAAACAGAGGGCCGGAGGACCTTACTCCTCCGGCGATCCTGGGCTTGGCAGCATTGCGTAAGCTCTCCACCCACCATGCCCTTGCAGTGGTCCTACTTCCAGGCAGCGTTTGTTGGTGACGTCCACTCTGCGCGTCTGTCCTTCAGCAGATTGGGTTCAGCTCAGCATTTCTCTCCTTGCAGGTGAGGGGATGACATTTTATATATGATGTCTTTAGGAGAGAGACAAAGTTCCATTTGTCCTGGCATAGCAATTCAAAGAAGGGATCATCATCCACACCAACCATGTGTAAAGGTCCTGTTAAGTCAGTATTTCTGTCTAATACCATAATCTTTCATAATTGTGCTTAATGCCGGAGACCAGTCTCTAGGCGCGGGATCGGGGACCAAACCTGTGTTGCTCTGCGTTGTCTTGCTCCTAAGACAAACATGTCGTCCCCAAGCTATCCTCCTGGCCCTCCTTGGTTTAAGGGTGATCTTACAATATTACTAGATTCAGAGCCCATGTCCCCTAAAGGGGAGTCACTCCTAAGAAGATCCTGCTTGGCCAAACCGCTAGGGAGGGTTTTGTGCAGCAGGCTCACCTCCCTACCCCCAATGGGGTTGCTCCCCCTTTGGGGAGAAGGGCCAAAATCTCTGGATTCATCACAAGACATACATCTGAGAACTGTGGAAGATGGGACATCGACTGCTGACAATGCTACAAGGTAATGCCCATGGCAGGTGATGGCTATACAAATGACAGTTAACAGCACTTATATTTCACAAGCAAAGTATTTTAACCTCTAACTGGTTACAGGAAGAAATACAGAATGCTCGATTTAATGGCACCTCTACCTTACCTATTCATTAAAATACTAATTTGTTATTTATATTGCTCTTTCGCCAAAGCACTGCAGATAAAACATTTACATAAAATGTTCTCCCATCTGAAGTTGGTACTCATTTATCGACAGCGGAAAGACGAGATGCTGAGTTGGCCTGGTATGAATTTGAATCTCAGCAGTGAGTGCTCAACCCACTGAGCTATTTTATCCATTGCTTTTGCCCTAGGATTAGGTTTCCTACTGGAAGAGCACGGCAATACCCACGTTGAACAAGCACCTCCATTTCCCCCGTACCCTGTAAGCAACCGGGAGGATGTCCTCACCTCGCTTCACAATATATCATCCTCTCATGTGGCCAGGGATAGGCCGTCACTAGCAGATCCTGACCCTGGAGGTGGATATGTCAGGGAGGATCACCTGGGTGGATGGGACTTGGGGATGAGGCACCCTTGGGGGCACAGTATTCCCCCCCCCCCCATTTCCCTTTTCCAATGAACCTAATGTCCCCCAGTCTTTTGTAGGTTATTACCAGCCCCATCCCTATTCTTTACCTAACTTATCTACCAGTAAACTCCACTCAGGTACTGAGACGAGGAAGAGACTTTGAAAAACCTAAGGGTATTTCCCTGCCTACTCCCTGGGGATCTTCTAAACAGGTCGCCAGGGGTGTGTCATCGCTTTTGGATCCCAACCATGGGGGGCGGGCAAGTGAGGGAGATTCACCTGGGTAGAGGGTCCTCAGGGATTAGGTATCCCCACTTTTCCAATCCTGATCTATCCTACCTCCCCTCTACTGTCATAGGATATTGTCAAGCATGTCCTGCCCTAACCTAAACCTTTCTGTCAAACACTCACACTCGGAAGAAAGTAAGGGAATGTGAAATACAGGGGCAGCAAACCCCTTTTTCTAACTGTAGCACTGACTTATCCTCCCGTCCCTTTAATCATATAAACTACTGCGAGACCCAATCTTTTCCTTCCCCGTTAACCTCATTTTCTGAGGATACCAGAGTGAAAGAACCATCTTCCTGTCATAAGGTACACCATCTCCATAAGTACCATCTATGTACTGAGAAGAGGAGGTCAAGAGGATTACAGAATTCCTATGAGAAACACCATTATAGTACTGAGAAGAGGCAGAAAACGGCAAATAAACCTCTTCATTTTCTATGTCCCACTTACAAGGCCAGGTAGGATTAGTCAATGTACATTAACTATGCAGACCTGCAGCCTGTCAGGTATTCAAGACAGTATAAAAAGGACCAGCTGGGGAATTCCAGGATGCTGAGACACCGGGGGCTTACATGAGACAGAGCCCCTATAACAGAGTTGCCAGAAGCCTGCCAACCCAGTTGCGGGAAACGCCAAGTGCTCGTTTTCCTGGGCTGAGTCAGAGATCCAGGGGTCTGAGGGGCAGGTGGGAAGACCCTCACCTCAGACTACAAGAACGCTGTTAGAAAAAGGAAGGAAACGCTACAGTAGAGGCAAGCGATGCGGAAAACCGAGTGTATTTTTAACAAGATACAAATGTATCGCTTGACCGCCTATAGTTAAGGACACGTCAGGTGAAATAGGTGAAACAGACAAAAAGGAATATGCGGATACACGGATACAAAGAGTGGTCGCGTGCAACAGTACGCATTGTCGAAGGACTCAGTCATCCAATAAGAAGCTCCTGTGAATAAAATAGGAGATCCAAAAAAAAGGGGGAGCTGCGCGAGAAACAAAGTGGGAAGGAAATTTCCCAACTTGATGGAAAAGTAAGGAAACAAAGCTGAGAGTGTTGAACATGCATTGGGGTGGGCCACAGGCAGGAGGTTGATCCTGGAGGGCAACAGAGACCCCACAAGGAGAACAGGAGAACTCAAGCAAAATAAGGCACCTGGTTGTGCAACCTGTAATGGGTGGACCATGCGGTCTAACAACTGGGCCACAACCAGGAAAGCCTTAGCTGTGAAAAGAGAGCTGCATGAAGCACAGAGGCCATCAATAAAAATAACTTGGTTTAGAGTGGGCAAGGGAGTCCCACCAGGAACCAAGGGGAGAATAACATTTTTCTAGTAGGACTTTTTGAATTGAACTTTGGTGTTTAACAGAAGGCAACATTGAACCAGTTCAGCATTTGAGTGGAGAACAGTGAAGAGACTGATTGCAGAGGTACATTCTGACAAGTAAAAGGTACTGTGAACTTTTGTCAAGCCAATCTGAGTTGCCAGGTAAATCCTGAGAACCTTTGGAAATTTACTTTGAACATTACCCGAGTGTCTTGAACTTGGGGAAGGGGGGTACGGAAAAGCTCCATTGTCACATTAATTTTACTTTGACCACTATTGAATGGACCAAATCCCATACACACTGCTTTCCTGTAAAAGTGAGGGCAAGCATACGGTTCAACACAGACAGTGTTTTGTCTTGGATGGACATACTTTGACTTTTTAGTTTGTTTTCCTTTAGGGAACAATCCTAGAGTTAGGGCAAGTTAGGCGTTATACCATCCTGACCAGTGAGAATAAAAGTTTTCAAACTGTGTTTTACTTGTCTGTGTCATCTCGATAGCATGCCTGTCTCACAAGACATACATCCTCTCTTTTTGGATTATTATTCACACGGACACCACTTAGGTACTGAGATGAGGAGGCCACCATTAACACAGAAGACAGACTGGAAAACGAAACATGAGCGGGCTAGCTGTTGGGCTCATCCTCATGGAGCCAGGAACTTTGAAACAGGCTCAGCTGAGAGAGAGGCAAGAAAAGTGCAAAGCAGAATGCGAGGGAGAAGGCACATTCCCAAGAGGCTGGGAGGTATAGAGAGTGGGATCCGGTGCAGTGAGCGAGAAGGGCTCATTGGCAGTCTGAGGCAGAGCTGAGAAAGCAATGTGGCATGGAGCAAATGTACCGGGAGCATTGGAGAAACTCTCGAATGCTCAAAGGTTCAGACCGCTAACTGCTTTTTACCGGAGCTCTGAGATAAGCAGCGGGGAAGCGAGGAAGCCATAGAGGGAACCAGCGCAAGCGGACTGTGAGTGGAGATGCATCTCTGGCCATCTGCATAAAGTAGAAAGCAGACGCTGAGAAGGCCGGTGAGTCCGCCTGGGTGAAAACAGGGGCCCCAGACGCAGTCGATAGGCGGTTTAGTGCTAAAGACATTAAAGTTTGAATATCTGAATTGAAAAGGAGGAAGTCATTATGAAAAAGTGATTAACAGAATGAGAAGTTGGAAAAGCATTGGCAAGAACCAATAACAGGTGGGCAAAACTGTAATATTAACTGGGTTTGCATGCAAGAGAAACCTGGCAAAAGGACGCCAGATTCTTTGAGAAAGAAATTCAACACAGAGAATAGCAGGAGAGCGTACTTGCTTGTGATGGCTTGTACAAGAGAACTAGAACTGTGACTGGGTTTCCTAGCAGGAGAGTGTCCTGGGAAGCCCCTGTCGGAAAGTTACTAAACAAGTGAATGATGACAAACCAAGTGATGATAAAACTTCAAGGGCACTTGAAAGGATACCAAGTCAAGCACACTGTGAAGCTGAACATGTAGCAAGATACCTATGAAACAGATCCAAGTAAGGTGTGTCGGTTTCGTGACCTGTAATGGGTGGACCGGGTGGTCTGACAAATGCACCTAGATGGAATACACCCACCTAAGGAAAAGCCACATTGTGATTGAATAAAGAAAACCTGTGTGGACTGGAATTGATGAACTGAACATTATACATTGGTGAAAGGTAACCAAACAGCAGAAGCATTGAATATCCAAAGGAATGATGTTATTTTGAAACATTGGAAGATTTGAAAGCTTGGGAAAGGGAACCCTTCCTTTGTAAAGTGAACTATTTGAACCTTGGGGAAGGGGAAACCGTTTTCCACCTAAGTTTATTTTGAACACTTCTCATTTGCTGCGGACATCCCTACACATTCTATACAATTAGATGTGAGGGCAACTATAGGTTTTGGACACAGACTGACATTTGCTTTCGACTTCCTAACACGGACTATCATTAGTTTTATTAGAAAGGAAAATCCCACCTTAGCATAGGGTAAGTTAGACTTATTTTTCCAATCCTCCTTATTGGTTATTAAAAGAGTGCATCTCAAAATTCTATTCAGTTGTCTGCGTCTACTTCATGATACCTTCACAACCCCCATATCCGTTAAGGGGATGTGGTCTGACGCTCTGAAAATACCTGCTTCCTACCATATGTGGAAGCAGCATCTTGGAATGCTTTTCAACACTTTTCATGTTGAGCCTCCCCCTTCCACTGAGCAGAAATCCTGTTGGACACCCCCACCCCCAAATGCCAAAACAGCATATCTTTTCTATAAAATCCAGTTTCTGTCTTCCCATTTGAGAGACGTTCCTCCTAGCTGACATCCTGTGAGCCTCACTTGGGGAACCAGCCACACTGTATAAAACATTCAGACTTTTTAATATAAAAAGAAAAGAGACAATTAATTACTATCTCCTCTTTGTGAGAGCTGTGAGTGGGCGGATTGCATTTAGTCTTTGTTACATGCAGTGTCTACTTGCCTAGCTGTTAAGGGTAAAGTCAAAACACCACCCATTTACAATGTATGCACCTCACTCTATGTCCAAATTAAAACTTCTTGACGAAGGTCCAGAGAGGGTCAGATGCATTTAAACCAGCAACCACCACAGTATAGCCCCCCCTCCAGATCCTTATGGTAGTTATAAAGTGAAGCCCATGCATAGGTCAACCATTCTGAAATGGGTGAGAAGGAGAGGAGAAAAGAGTCAAGCAGTTGGTCTTGGGGTAGTGGGAAAACAATTGGTGCAATAAGCATACTTCTCAAGTAGTGGCTGGGGGTGATGAGGCCACTGATCAACATGGTAAAATAGTATCTGAAATATTAATTTTAAATGATCTACTGGATATTTTGGAAATTGCAGTTGATTTTTACTGTAGTGCTTCCGCTTTCTAACCTTGGACAGTTCATAAGCGTGAGTAGTCCATTCAGTTTGTATATGGTCATTTTGGGTCTTTCCAGCCCCTAGTGTTCTCACTGTGCTGTCCGACAGCTTCCAGCCAGCTCCACCTTGCACCCTCCCCCAGCTGCATCCCATTGGTGTTGCCCAGGTCACGAGACCCGGAACATCACCTTTGAAGCCCAGCCCCACAGCAGCCCTGCTGGCAAAGGGCACATGCAAAAGGCGCTTTCCTTAAGTTGCCTACCATCCCTGTTTGCCTGTTCGCTCTGGTGGCCCAGCCCCGGCAGATGCCTCGCTCACCCTCTGCAGCTACTTCCAAGTTAAGGGGCATCTTCATTGAATCCTACCACTACTGTATTTTGCCAGACCTGCATATTGCTTCCCAAGATGTTCCAACTGTTTTTACTAAATTAACTCTCACCCCATTTTGCCACACGTGCATTGCCTTACTAGGTTTCCCAGTTCAGAATACTGCTTTAAATCTCAACACTATTTGCATTTGACCACACTTGCAATGCCTGGCTGTGGCCCCTTATCTAGATTGCTGCTTTGAATATCACCACGGTTTGTATTTCATCACATTTGCTTCTTGCCCGACTAGGGTTCCTAATGTAGATTGCTGCTTTGAATATCACCACGGTTTGTATTTCATCACATTTGCTTCTTGCCCGACTAGGGTTCCTAATGTAGATTGCTGCTTTGAATATCACCACGGTTTGTATTTCATCACATTTGCTTCTTGCCCGACTAGGGTTCCTAATGTAGATTGCTGCTTTGAATATCACCACGGTTTGGATTTCATCACATTTGCTTCTTGCCCGACTAGGGTTCCTAATGTAGATTGCTGCTTTGAATATCACCACGGTTTGTATTTCATCACATTTGCTTCTTGCCCGACTAGGGTTCCTAATGTAGATTGCTGCTTTGAATATCACCACGGTTTGTATTTCATCACATTTGCTTCTTGCCCGACTAGGGTTCCTAATGTAGATTGCTGCTTTGAATATCACCACGGTTTGTATTTCATCACATTTGCTTCTTGCCCGACTAGGGTTCCTAATGTAGATTGCTGCTTTGAATATCACCACGGTTTGTATTTCATCACATTTGCTTCTTGCCCGACTAGGGTTCCTAATGTAGATTGCTGCTTTGAATATCACCACGGTTTGTATTTCATCACATTTGCTTCTTGCCCGACTAGGGTTCCTAATGTAGATTGCTGCTTTGAATATCACCACGGTTTGTATTTCATCACATTTGCTTCTTGCCCGACTAGGGTTCCTAATGTAGATTGCTGCTTTGAATATCACCACGGTTTGTATTTCATCACATTTGCTTCTTGCCCGACTAGGGTTCCTAATGTAGATTGCTGCTTTGAATATCACCACGGTTTGTATTTCATCACATTTGCTTCTTGCCCGACTAGGGTTCCTAATGTAGATTGCTGCTTTGAATATCACCACGGTTTGTATTTCATCACATTTGCTTCTTGCCCGACTAGGGTTCCTAATGTAGATTGCTGCTTTGAATATCACCACGGTTTGTATTTCATCACATTTGCTTCTTGCCCGACTAGGGTTCCTAATGTAGATTGCTGCTTTGAATATCACCACGGTTTGTATTTCATCACATTTGCTTCTTGCCCGACTAGGGTTCCTAATGTAGATTGCTGCTTTGAATATCACCACGGTTTGTATTTCATCACATTTGCTTCTTGCCCGACTAGGGTTCCTAATGTAGATTGCTGCTTTGAATCTTGCCATTGTTTATTTTTTGCCACACTTGCATTTTGCGGACTATGTTTTCCCAGACTAGATTATTGCTGTGAAGCTCACCACAGATTGTGTTCTATCACACTTGCATTTTGCGTGATTGGTTTCCCATTTTAGATTCCTGCTTTAAATCTCGCCAATGTATACATTTTGCCACCCTTGCGTTTTGCCCGACTAGCTCCCAATTGATATTGCTGCTTCAAAGTTCACCACTGCTTTTATTTTGCACCACTTGCATTTTGCCTGACAAGGGCTCCTAACTTAGATTGCACAAATCTTGCCACTGTTTATATTTTGCAACACTTACATTCTGCCTAAAACTTACAATTTAGATTGCTACTTTAATCCTCACTACCGTTTATATTTTGCCACACTTGTGTTTTTATCACAGAATATTTCAAAAGGTCGTTTTTGTCACAGAATGCAGTTGAGTCCCACGGAGGGTCAGTCGTTCCAGCTGTTCACATAGTCACACACATTTGACATGCATGAACACTCTTTGACTATACCCAACCATAATCCTACATCACCCTCAGCCGGAACGCCACTACCATTGAATACCGCAGAGTCCCATGCAAAATTCGGTCCAGTTGTTCAAAGCGCTTCGCTCTCTTGACCATTTGACACAACACCCATCCCACACCTGTTAATATTGGCTGCTGTTAGTGACCTAGCCATTACCTACCTATCTTCGATCAGGCTACAAATGCACACACGCATTTTACCACTCCTCACACTACCTCTCAACTCAAACCACGGTCTTCCAGAGGGCGTTCATCACGACAGGGCTTTGTGACCATACCAATGGCAGTAGGTGCTATACAAATGCCAGATAACATAACATAACAGGAGGTACACATCAAAGCAAATCCTGATGGACTGATGCTGTTTTGGCTGAGAAGCCATCACAATGGTAGAGACGCACAAAGTGGGACCCTCACCCTATCAATGTTCTCTCTCTCTCTAGTTTATCCAGTTCTTTCTTGAACCAGAGTCCCTTGTGTTATCTATGCACAGTCTGGTTGGCCGATGAGACACCCAACAGCCTGAAAGAGTACCTTGTGCCTCAGCACCCAGAAAGAGTACACTGGGCCTCATGAGCAAACTTGAGGCATCCATCTTGTAGACACCAAGCATGAAGTTCACCACCTCTAGTCCCTCTACCATGTCACAGCCTAGGAGAGCGTGCCTGCTGTTGACATAAAACTTTGACTTAAACATCTGTCCATGTGTTACGTCTGCAATTAAGGCAGCATCTAGAGGAATCAGAATACAGCCTCAATGTGAAGAACGTGGGTGTCAGTGTCTCCAATGGATTTAGAGTACCAAAGTGTTTTGTGGACATCAAATTGACAGAAGCACCAGTGTCAATTAATACTGGTGTGTTTTGCCCTTGGATGCTCACCATGCTTCTGGGGTGGCACATCCGACTGGAGCACATATCAAGGCAGCTTCCTTTTCATCGCCTTCAGGATGACCATTTTCAAATGGTACTTGAATATCTTCAATCTGGGCAACCCTTGGCTTAGACCTGGACATGCCCTGCTATGGCCTATGCATTGAATTGGGGGTGCAAAACATTGTACTTTCCACAGAAGCTGCAAGTTTGACCCTTTGATGGGCATCAGTATGTATATAGCCATGTTTGAAGGTGGTCTGTTGGACGAGAATACAGGTGCTGCTTAGTTATGCTACACAGCTTTGTTATTTCATACACTTCTTCCATGGGAAAAGTACTTCATCACTTTGTCATTGTGAGGTGGTCTTTCCTTCAGAAGCTCATGAGACCTTCCGAAATACCAGACTATGTGTAGCAATATTTCTGGTTTTAGTTTGATCAATTTCACTGATAAAACTCCCTGAATCAGATAGGCCTGGACTGTATCTAACTTACCCCCTAGAGTGCAGGCGAATGCTAGGTTCCAAAGAAGAGCATGGAAGGCATCCAATAAGTTATCTTCCCTGTGGTGGGTATCTCGCAACTGAAAATGATCATATTACACGTTTGCCAGAAGTTTGCAATACGCAGACAGGGCATCTTGGCTGCCGCATACAAATTGTCTGTGTGGTGCAACATCCTGAGGAACTTGTGCATGGCCCTTCCTGCGGCATATAGCAACAGGGATTTCTAGGCATCATCATCATCCTCATTAACAGCCACAAAGTACATCTCCAGGTGCTACACCCATAATTCCCACAGCTCACCTCAGCTGGACGGGATGCCCACAATGTCGAATTTTTCCACTGGAGCCACATAGAAGAGCAACTGGTCTGTCTGCACGTTGACTGGAAGAGCCAGCATTGGGCCCAGCACAAACCTCTTCATCACTTATTTCTAGGGGGTCCTCAGCAGAAACCACATTGTTTTAATGCGGGCAAAATGGGGCTGGGAACCGAAGCACTCCTCAAGGAAGCGCAACCCCAAGAGCACCTCTTGATCCCCAGCTCTTGCCAAACAGGGCAACTGGATAAATGAAGGATGGGATCAGATGCACTGTGTGTATATTTGGATTCCCCAAATGTCCTTTTGTCACGTATATCTTTTTCTTGGTTAACAGGTAGGAGCCCAACCTGGACAAGTACCAGGGCAGAGCACAGTGAGGCATAGAATGAAAAAGTGCCTTTGAAGCAGGAGGGTATACAGTGGACTGTTGTTCCGGGGGCCAGCACAATGTAAAGGGCAGTGTAATTGGAGGCTCCAGTGGCAGTGCTCGGTACTCTGGCAGTACCGAGCACACACTGGACTCCATCGCCCAAAAATCTAAGCGCATCGTACACGTGATAACCGCTCTCTCCACCACTGGCGTTTGCGCAAACCAAAAGAGGATGTGAACTAAATGCAACTGAGACCAAAACCCTATGCCTCAAAAGCCAGGTAAAACCTAGCACTTGCACCTAACAACTGTGTATTTGCCCTGCCATGGTGCTTGTTTTTGGAATTCTTGGTCTATGTTTTAGACCCTTTGATCCTGCCTACTATGACTAGTTTACTGGATACCGTTATTGCTTGGGCAAACTGGCGACTCCGATTTGGTTCAGAGCCTTGAATTTTGGCATTTCCTGACCTACTGACTGGAATGAGACTCTACTGATCTTAGATTGTGCTTTCTCTATGGGTCTTCAGATGTTTTTAATCTGGATCATTAGAATAAGAACTGGGAACTTGATTTTCCTCTTGGGATGCCCTACCTAACTTTGGTGTCCGCCTACCCTGAGATCCATTTTTCTGCTGTTCTCTTCCCTGGCCGTTTTCATTGTGCCGTATGGGAAGAGCACCCATGCACTAGTTTTTCTTTCTTTCCTTAGCTTTTTGGGCACTTGCACGTTTTTTTGCCCCTTCATCTTTGGGTTGGATCACCGCTCACTTGTACTCCGTCATCAGGATCACCATGCATCAGATCCTGTACTGAAGTGAAGGACACGTATGCTGCTGGAGGATACTTATTTTTCCTTGGCAGTCATGTTGGGAGAAAGCCTTCTCAGTCAGCTTGTCTGGGAAGGACCCCGATACGTCTGTGTAGTCCAACATTAATGTCCTCGGCAGGGAAATTAAAGTGTAGTTGTGCAGTGAGTCTAAAAAACTCCTTTTTGCCAGTGTTCTAAGGCAGGCCCACACCCTACTCTTTTACTCAACTGTGTTGCGCTCATAGGTAGTAGAGACCAATTCCAGGAACAGAAGAAACGAGATGGACAGTCAGTGTGGTATGCCAACTGCCCATGCACTGCAGAAATGTTCTTTCAGTTTGAAAGATTTGATCTGGCAGTGATAACTTTGGATACTTTGAGGCTTGAGCCTCTTTGCTCTAAATTTGCTGTTTGACTACATAGTGGAGGTTTTAGTGATAATCGTGGTCTGTGTTCCGTTTGCCACAGTTAAGATGGTTTCACCTGGTCAGGTCTGGTATGGGCCAACCCATGCACGCGCGCTGGGTCGTTTCCTACTGATGGTGATACATCATGCATCATCATGTACTGAACATAATAACGTAACACCAATGTGGACGCCAGGATTAGGTTACTGAAGCACATTTCAAAATGATTGCATAGCTCCATTCCTAATTCTACCTGCAATAGGGAGTTGTGTACAGAGCTGCCTACCTTCGGTTATCAGCATAGAGATTCTGGGTCAGTGCTCAAGATAAGATTTTGAAGTTGGAGTATTTTATTCCCTTTTTATTTGAAGTTGGGAATAAAATTCATTTTTTAGGGAGTAACACGTCCCTTTCCTGGTGAAAGTAGTTTATAACTGAATAGAAATATTTCTCAACTGTAAAACAAAAATATTTTTATAATAAATATTTATTTGCACCTAGTTATTCATGCACATTAAACGATACATCTTACCTCTTCGGATAAGGCAGTAATAATGGACATTTGTTCCTGTGGCACCAAGTGTTCTACTGGTCCAGACATATCCATGCTGCTCTGTGTGTGAAAAAGGGGCGGTGGGGCAGGGAGGGTCCTGTGTGTCGGTTTCCGATAATTTTTGTTGGGAGTATTACTCATTTTTTTTTTCAAAAGCTGACGATACATCCCTTACCTATAGGGCTACTCTGGGTAACAGGGGTAGATCTCGGTTATTTCTGGTGTGTCGAAATAGGTTTTGTTGGGGGCGGAAAATGTCTGTGCTTGGACCCCCTAACAGGACTCAAACCTGTGGAGAAACCACAGTATTCAGGAGCATTCAATGCACTGCACTTTCTTGCATGTATAAGAGGCCATGACTTTTGTTTGTCTTGCCCTGGCCATCATGTTCCTCACTGCCCTACAACCCTACTCTTTAGGATTAATACATTTCTAAAGGGATTTACATATTTGGCCAACTGGTTTATCATGATTTGTGTACTTTACAAGTAATCCCTAAAACAGAGTGCTCTTGAAATTCAGTCATTTAACACATTTGTGGCAACAGCATCTGAGAAAAAAAACAGTCATACACCTTGCGACTGGTCTCAAATCCCAACCTCACCACTTAACTCACGTTGTCAAAACAGCTTATCCTTCTGTGCTTTATTTCAGGGTATTTGTAGTAACTGTCTAGTGTTGTGTGCACCAATGCTGGCAGCAGAACGTGATGATGTAGCCTGGAACCCCTTAGGGCATCAAGGTTCCAGGACTGTCAGTTGGGCCTTCAAGATGGGAGATCTGACTTGAGAGGATGCTTGTTACATAGCTCCTACCTCCCTTCACCCAACTAGCCCTGTAACATAATAAAGCAACTTTCCTTTTATAACTACATGCCTCCAGTGTCGTCTCTGCATACCTGATACTTGATCCTGAACCCAGATGCTTCAGTATTCTAATGTTAATTACATAAGCCTGTTTATTGCATGAAATAGAGAATAACTGAACAGAACAAAACAGGTGTGTAGTGTTGTCCTTTATTTTGAACAGCCCGGCAGTTTATTGGTTTGGTTTACCAAGCTGTAAAACAATGAAATATGCACATGCTAAATTGCACTTGCTGCATTCTTTCCCCATCGGATTGCTCGATAGTTAGAGATATTTGTTTGTTTGAGTAAGTTAATACTTCTGGGTGGAGTGAGGTGTTTTTTATTAAATTATGAACCAATGACCAATATTAGGTTTGCCAAATTAGGAAGAAATATGCAGCTTCTGTGAAGCATTGCCATCTGGCAAGAGTGTAGGAGTCCTAACCCTTTTGGTTTGTATTATATAACAAAATGATGTAAGTAATCCATCTCAGAAAGGGTGGTCTGCAGATCGGAAATCTGTGAAGAATCCTACAGGTCCCTCTGTAAATCCCTGCCAAAAGTCTCCTCCCAGCTGGCCAGGGAAAGGCAGAGGCTTCCTGATCCTGAACGTGGGGGTGGTTTAATGCGGGAGGATCACCTGAGAGGATACAGGACCCAGGGTGGTGAGGAGATCTGGTGGGTTGAGATACAATATTTGTCTTCTGAAAGGAAGTGCCTTTCTGGGTTGCCAAAACGGATGATAGCATATTGCCATTATAGTATCCTTAGCCCACATGTAAGATATGTGACCTGGGGTACAAACATCTGAGCAAGCCCTGTCAACAGAAAGATCTTTTAAGAATAAATGCCCTCCTTAGTCTCGAAGGTACAATGTAAAAGGATCTAGAGAAACTGCCTTAAATCAAATGTCTTCATCTGTAACAACTTATTCTGACGATATGGACTAAGGGACGTAGAGCTGCCTTTATAATTAACTCAATTGTTGAAAGAAACATCTTTGCTGAAGAGGACTACAAGTCCCAGAATCCCAGAAGTAATGGGATGAGGAAGATGGCTGAAGAGGCAACCTGCAGCAGTAGCCAGGCAATTAAGCCTGAAGCAACCCTTGGAGGATAATGGATCCCCTCAGGGGCAGGCAATTGGGAGGAGTGGAAGGAGCTGGAGCTAACTGGAACGCGAGCTGTAGCAGTAATAGCAAAAGGATGAAGGCATGAGGCTGGCAAACCAAGCAGAAGTGGGAGAACAAGAGGGACACCGGAACGTGGAGTTCTGAGAGGGTCCTGTTCCCCCAAACTCAGAAGTGCAGAGGATGTGCAGCGGAAGGCGTGCATGAGAACTGTCTTTCCCCATGAGAGCCTCATTGCTGTGGTTGCTGTGCAGCAAACCTGCTGGAACAGTTATCAAGCCGTGGTTCTCCGGAGCGAGAGGGTCTCCATAGACATGTGGCCGGACCCGAAACACCTTTACAGAGGAAAGGTGTGGGTCCTAAGAAGCCAGAAGCAGTAGAAGTTGTGGCAGAAGGCATGGAAGCAGTGCGACCCGCAGAGCGAGTGTCAAAGAAACCGGTGAGTGAAGTATGGCTTTCTAATACCTTGCACAAGCATTGCCGGCAACAGTATCCTGTTCCCTGTTAACTCGCATAAGATTTAAAGCGAGTAGAAGTTGTTCGGTGGAAGCTGAAATACTCAAACAATGGTAATGTAGCACTTGCGTATAACGTTAAAGTCATTTTACTCGTGTGAGAAGCCAACACTGTTTAAATCCATTGTTTAATCCTTAAAAGATTGTTATTGCTTAAAATAGTGGGTGCGTGTCACCAGTTAAGAAGAGTGAACCCTGCGAAGACCATTACCAAATACCTAACCTTGACAATACCACTGTTTCTCGTTCCGCTTCTCAGGTGGTCAGGGAAAGGCCATCACTCTAGGATCCTGGGGGTGGAGAAGAAAGGGAGGATCACCTGGGTGGTGGGTGCTTGGGGAATTGGACTGGGGTGCCCGCAGGCGAGACATGCAATACCATGTCTCGCCTGCGGGCACCCCAGTCCAAGAAGATGCCTGTAGAGTGTTTCATAGGTCTTGTATGTCCTTTTAATTATGGTCAGGCAAGCCCAATTCCAAATCCACACCTGCAACCTGTCAAAGGGTTGCAGGTGTACAAAGGGAGACCATAATTGCAGCAGCGAGAACAACAGGGAGGCCTGTGTGGCAGAGACCAGCAGGAGGCCCGTGTCGCGATGAGGCAGCCGCGGTGGGACCTGAGAGAAATCCAGGACACCAGCAGAGAGCCAAGAGAACCTGTGGAGCCCAAGACCAGCGGGGCTGGGAAGCCACTGAAGCTACCACAGGCGTGGGAGCCTCCGTATGGGACAGAAAGCAGCTGAGCTGAACTAGACAGTAGGAAAAAAGGACACCGTCTGCGTCCAAGCCGAAGCAGCAGAGCCACCGGCGTGTCGAGGACGGCATCTGAAAAGCAGGGTTTGCAGAAGCCGTCCCAGCTGTCTGCAAGACAGAGAAGGAGAAGCTGAGCCACTAGAGAGGAACGCCAGGACCGGTGAGTATCTGGGAAGTCCCAACACCAGGGTGCTCCTAGCGACATACACTTAAGCAATCAAAGGCCGCACATGTTTATTGAATACTTAACTTATTGAAACTTTGAAACCAAAGCTGAAATACATTTATTGAAATCTGTATTGAATGAAACTTTGAAACACAGTCGTTTTACACTTATCGAACACCGAAATGAATGAAAACCTTGAAATTGAGATAAAGTAAGCTTATTGCATACGTGACTGAAAACCACTTCATGGGCAAAGTTAACAACGGATGACAACCAAAAGGGAAAGTGCCCATTTGCAATTAACTCACTGAAAAGAGCACACGTGTGAAAGAATACCACAGAAAGGTGGAGCAGGGAAAAAAAACACCGGAAAGAGACATTTATAAATGGATACAATACGGCATAGTCAGAAGCTGGCAAGACATGTATAACAATAACAAGTGGTGACAAAGACAAGAGGCTAACCAGGAGAAATCCGAAAAGTGTACAAAACAGCATACAAAGCCAAAAAGGGGTCCTGGTTGCGCAAACTGTGATGGGCGGACCATGTGGTTTGACAACTGCGCCAAGACCAGTGAGCCCTAAGTGATGAAAGTCAAAAGACATTGTGAAATAAACCAAAGAGCACTGTCGGTGAACTAGTGGAGCAAACCAGAAGGAGGGTCAAGTAGTCCTATTTTGTGTTTGAACATTGAAAGGTTGAAAACAGTGCAAGTGCTGTATTGAAATCTTGGGGAAGGAAACCCTGAGATTTGAGGAACTAAAAATACTGCCTTGAGGACACAGCCTCAAGCCCCCATCTTTTGTGCGAAAGGAGGAGTGCGTGGAACTGTATTGAACTAGGAAAGGTAATCTTGCGACTTTTGTGGAAGTTTCTTGATCTTGGGGAAGGGGAGCTGAAAGGGAAGCTAAGAGCTGGAAGAAGCACATAACTTTATGTTGATCGCCATTTATTTCATTATTGACATCCCTACACATTGTTTAGCCTTAGTCGTGAGGGCAAGGGTAGATTTTGGACACAGACAGACCATTAA
This sequence comes from Ambystoma mexicanum, assembly GCF_040938575.1. Lineage (NCBI taxonomy): Eukaryota > Metazoa > Chordata > Amphibia > Caudata > Ambystomatidae > Ambystoma > Ambystoma mexicanum. The sequence goes on from NC_090930.1 coordinate 985,351,438, forward strand.
GTTGAACTCTTTGACTCAGACTTTCCTTTGTTTCGCTCAGGTAGAGAAATCCCACCTAAGCATAGGGCAAATTAGGCCTTCAACCATCCTGACATTTAAGTTAATAAAGTTATTTGGTTTGAACTTTGAATCTGTTGTCTGTGTTTTGCGATCATGACGCCTTCACATCGTGTGTGCTTAATTTTGATTCCCAAAGGAGGACTGAACCCTAGCCTTCACTTTCACACAGGAATACAATTCAATAGAAGTCTTTAAAACTTAAAACTACATCAAGAAGTGGTTGTGAGTGTCTAATTATGATTTCTAAAGAAAGACTGAATTTTATTCTTCACTTTAACACAGCATACCTTTCATTTATAAGAAGTTAAAGTGTATAAACTATTGAAGAAGAGAACAAGCATTGCCCAAACCAAGAGTCTGCCCATATTTACATTGAAACCAACCTTTCTCAAAGTTAAGCAATCTAACTGTAATGCGAAGTTAATAACAGGCCATTGGCCTAAGATACAAGTGTGCAAGCATTACCTGAAGCAAAGAGAGTGGCACCAGGGCTTCTGGGTAATTACTTGTGCTGGTAACTGGCATAAGGGTGTAGATAACGTTGGGGAAGGGGAAACTGGCTGCTTGTAAAGACTATTCTGAAGTTGACACAACCTGTAGTGTCAGAGACTGTGAAAGACAGAAGTGAGTCTTAAAGGCAAACCCAGGTTGTTATTGTGGCAGACAGACAAGAGAGGCACCAAGGCTTCCCCCTTTGAAGAGAGTTTTCAGAGGAAGAGTGCCTTGCCTACTTGAAGTTGTTAAAGTACTTTGAAGTGTATCTTGTCGAAGACTGTCTAGAAGTACACATCACTGAAGCTGTGGTAGTAGTCCAAAGTACTAAAGCTGTGGTGGTATAGCCAAGTGGCATTAGATATACTGACATTGTAGTATTCTAAACAAAGTGGAGTACTGTGAGACAAAGGTGACTGATCTCATAGCGAATCAAGTAGAATTGAAGTTGTTGAAGCAGAAGCAGCAGCATTGAGAAGTCATCCTGATAAATATACAATTGTGAATTCTAAAACTGTAACTAAGAAAAGTACTAACTGATAAACAAGAACTGTGCATCATTGACAGATGTGGATATTGCATTTCTGTTTGAACTGTGGCAAGTCGTCTTTAAGAAGTGGCAAAGCATTGTGGCTGGGATTACCATTGGTGCTATTTGATAGAAGTGATAATTTAGATATATCACCAAGGATAAGAGATTTGCTATAATTGCAACGTTGGTTAACACACCTTTACATTGAATTTGAAACATCAAGAACTGATGTGAGACATTTCTTTCTTTGGGTGAACACTAACAGAATTGACCTTGAATCCTGGGGAAGGGAAATCACCCAGAACATTAGAAGGCTATTGAGAGACTGTAAATATTGTTGATGTTATGTTGTATTGCCATATATGTTCTTTGTGTATTTGTTGCTTAGTGTGAGGGCCAGTTATCCTGTGTTAGAGGGTTTCTCCTTAGCTTTGGTTAGGCAGGGAAATCCTCTGGACAGGCTATATTTTGACTTTATACGAGGGAGAAACGCGAGACACTGCCCTAGTGCCAGAGATTGTGAGTGCAGTCTCATTGGACAAGAGTTTTAGAGTCCACCTTGAGGAGGTGAACAGGACAATTAAAGCTATGAAAGGCGCAAAATCTCCTGGCCCTGATGCATAAGCAGTGACATGCATAAGAACGTGCCAACAGTGTGGGGTCCTGTATTAACCAAAGTGTTTAATGCTGCTATTGAATTAGGTACAGTCCCAGCTTCATGGCAGGAGGCCATGATAGTACCCATCTATAACAAAAGGTGGGAGAGAGGCGCCTGGAAACTATCGACCTATCTCCCTCCTTGATGTGGCTGGGAAAATCTATGCAAAAGTAATTCTGCAACATCTGCAAAAGTGGACCACCTCAGAAGGCATTTTGAGCTGGTTGCAAGCTGGTTTTCAGGAAGGCATGACAAGAGTGGAACAATGTTTCTGGTTGGGTCTCTAGGTGAATAAATTTTCATCTTTAAGTAATACCAAGCTGTATGCTTTCTTTGTAGACCTCTGCACTGCTTTCTATTCAGACTCACAGATCAAACTATGGTCAATTCTAGCAGCATATAAAATACTTGGCTTAATCCAAGTCTTATACAAGCACAGCAAGGCGGTAGTTCCCTTGCGTGTGAAAGGTGAGTGTACCGAGTCATTAGCGGTAAAGCGTTGAGTGAGACAGGGATGCGTTCTAGCCACATTACTCTTCTGTCTCTATATTAATGTTTTTAAAGAAGAATTGGTGGTTAAAAGTCTAGAAGCATGAAGGGTGGGCAACACATTCTACCCAGCGCTCTATTCTTTGCAGACGGCGCTGTGCTGCTTGCAACAAGCCCTATGGGAGCTATGCACGCAATGAGAACTTCGCAGAGATATGCGAGAAATTATGTCTGTATATAAATGCAGCTAAAACAAAGACGTTGATTTGTAGGCACGGGTCCTCTAGGAAAACTAATATCTGCATTGAGGTCAATGGAACAAAGTTGGAGCAAGTGGCAGCCTATAATTATCTGGGCCTCCGATTCACTGAGAATGGTCTCTGAACAGAGCATGTGGTGAAAGCAAATTTGAAGCTGGAAAATACGCAGGAGGAATAAGGAAGCTCTTTTCAACGCATGGTGGTGGTTGTACGGGGGGTGAAATCTGGGGTGCAAGGAAGGCCTGGTATAAACATTAAGACAGACACAAGTGACCACAGTTCAAGGGTGTTTACTGAACGCCTCTCTAATCCTAAATCTAAAGATAGGAGCAAGCTACGACCATCAAATAATAATAAACACAGTCCTTGTGGTGTCTTGTCAAAATAAAAAGGGCCTATACTAACAAAACCTATTGCCAATACTTATCTTCAATTACAAATAGTGTGGGAAACAGTGTTATGTAAAAGAAAGATGTGTCCAAGAAATGATAAGTCAGGATATTCAGGACATTGGCCTCCCTTGCCCACGTTTTCAGCACGGGACAAGGTGACACACTCTAGTTTAGCACAGTCTCTGGCTTCTCTGGCACGGGGGTGCAGTTCAAACAGCAGCAGGGCCTTCTGTACCCAAGTCTCTTTGCCTTTCAAAGTCTCTTCTTTCAGAGGGCATGATGTGACAAACAAAAAGTTATTTTCCTCTCAGGATTTCACACGCACTCAATTCTTCAGGTGATTCACTATTCACCTCAGATCCCCCGCAACTGGGCGCAGATCCTCTTTAACACAATGCTTGTAGGATTTTCATGTATCCAATTTCTCGGGTGATTCATGGTTCACCCCGTATCCACCACCGCCGGGCTCAGATCCACTGACACAAAAATGTTCTATCAGTCTCCCTCCGCCAGGCTCAATTCTAATTTACTTTAACACAAACTTGCTTTAACCAAAAGCTCTCAACTGATCTCCCTCGTTCGGGCTTGGGCCAACTTTCTCTACTCTATTAACATCGAAGACTTTTTTGATTGTGCACAGCATTTAGCTTGACCCATTGTAGGACCACTTCTATTCACAATCCTTTACTTTACTTTAATACATTTATAAAGCGCAACCGTAGACCCATAGGTGTGAGGGCGCAGACAAACAGAAAAAGAGTGAACAAGATGGAAGAGTCCATGGAAGAGAAATCGCAGACTAAGAACGACTATTTGAAGAAGAATGTTTTAAGGCCCTTCTTGAAAATGCTCAGCACTGCTGAGTTTCTCAATTGATCTGGCAGAGTGTTCCAAAGAGCCGGCGCCACAAACGCAAAGGCACCGCATTGTGCTTTTTTGCTTTTCACTTTGGGCTGATGGAGCAGATTCTGATTGTTGGAACGAAGATTTCTAGCCGAGGATTTATTCCTATATACCTTTGAAGATAGGAGGGCATCTTGCCCCTGAGGCATTTAAATGTGATAACCATGAGTCTGAAAGAGATTCTTGAGTCCACAGGCAGCCAGTGTAACGCTCGCTGTGCTTCAGAAACGTGAGCCCTGTAAGCAAGGCCAGATACCACTCTAACTGCTCCATTTTGTACCACCTGGAGACGGTTGATGTTTTTTTTTTACTGGAGCCTGCTAGTAAACTACAGCAGTAATCCAGTTGAGAGCCTATAATGGCTCAGGTAATGGTCTCTGTGTTGGATTGAGAGATAAAAGGTTGCAGATGGGCCAGGAGTTTAATATAATATGTGGCAGAAGCTACTGTGCTGGCCACGTAGGCTTTCATGTTAAGTGATTGATCCAATATCACCCCTAGGATCTTGAGCTTGGGAAGAGTAGGGATCAAGGCATCTCCCAGCTGGAATTGTTTATAAGCTGGGTCTAGTTTAGCTATGGTACTGTCCGATCCCACGATCATGAGTTCCGTCTTGCTGCGATTACGAGCAAGATTATTCAACATCATCCATTGTTCCATCATGGCAAAGATGCGATTAAGTTCTTCTTCGTCCTCATCATGGTTGCCTTGTTAGAGGGATGACACATTGGGTGTCGTCGGCATAGTTGGAAAGGAGTATGCTCTCCTGGGCAAAATGGGCAAAAAAGGGAGTCATAAAGATGTTATAAATGGAAGGCGACAAACTGGCGCCTTGCGGAACTCCGAACAATATCTGGATTGCTGGCGCTTTGGCATTGTTGGCACATACCCTGCTAGATCTGTTGGATAGGAAGGATAGTAGACAGTTGGTAGCTGCCTGCGAGCAGTTGGCTACGGACATGAGCCCATCTGCAAGTATAGCGTGGTCGACTAGGTCGAACGCTGCCGATTGGTCCAGAGAAATAAGAAGGAAGACCTTTTGAGAGTCCATTCTTTGGAGTAGTTGAGACGTGAGGTCCAGAAGCGAGGTCTCGGTACCGAAACCCTGTCTGAATCCCGACTGGAAGGGGTTGAGAATGGGGTGGGAGTGGAGATGTTGCACTATTTGGGTATAGGCTACCCGATCCAGAATCTTTAATAGGAAAGGGGTATTGGTTATTGGCCTATAATTGGTGGGAACGTTTTGATCCAGGTTAGGTTTTTTCAGTAACATAGTAACCCAGGCTTGCTTCATATTGTCTGGGACCGTGCAATTCTGAAAAGAAGCATTTACAAATTTACATACAGCTTGGACAAGAGTAGGGGGACATGTTTTGATGATTGTGGAGGTGCATTGATCCCCTGTGCAATTAGTAGTCTTGAGTTTATTAACGATAGATGCTAGCTCCTCTTCTGATATGGGTGTGAAGTCAAAGATGGGAATATTGGGATCCCTAGTAAAGGTGTTACTAGCTGAGTGAGTGCCCTGTAAATCAGAAGCACTTTTTTTGGCAGCTATAGAATCCCGAATACCATCCAGTTTATTTACCATGGCATTCTGGATGTCCAGACACCAATCATCATTTTTGGTAATCACAGATAAAGCTGGTTCTGGGACAACCTCTTGTTCTTTCAACATTTTGAATACTTCCTTGGAATTCGAGGTGGCCTGAGAGATTCTGGCGTCCAAATAAGATTTCTTTGCTTCTGTAAATGCTCTTTCTCTTTTGCGACACCTCAGTTGGATACCTTACAGAGACCTTCGAATGAGCATGCACGCAGTGCCGGACCACTTTGTCTAAGGTATCGTATTTTGGTTTCAAAGTACAATCACTCTTCTGTTGTCCAATTTTACTCACGTTGGTTATCACATGTGCTTCATACACTATTCGCTTCAGCGTTCACCATATAATTTTGTTGCTTACAACCTTGGCTTCAACACAGACCGGTCTGGTATCGGCATCCCTAACTCACCGGCTGTGTTGATTTCACTAGCGCTGCTTTGTTGTAGGAGCCAAGGACAGTACCACAACAGCCAGCAATTCTCCCTGCCTTTATTATCGACGTGGGAGAGCCCTGGGTACCTTCGAGACACAATGCAGGATTCTTCAGCCTGGTTTCCTGGTCTTACACTTTCTATTCACAAGGTATCGTGAAAGTAACGGTTCCTCTTTGAAAAGGTCAAGGGCACTTCCCTCCTTGCGATCCCCTTCTGTTTTGCCATTTTTCGCCTCGTATTAAACTGCCATCTTGGAACTGCTGCTTTCTCGTGTGCTTTGCCTCACACAAGAGTGTGCTCTCGTTCTCTGCCTTTTATCTGTGTGGGGAAATGTAATGGAAGTCAGGTGTGTGTGATGGTCAGTAATTGCCTGACCCTGCCTATTGTATTGGGACATGTCAGGTATACGGCACAGGTGTTAGCCGTTTTCGCTCATAGCAAGCTGTCCGTGAGAAAGTGTTTGTGTTGTGAAGGGGGTGGGGGTTTGAGTTCCTAAGTATCCTACCCGATAGGATGGGATACAGGTGTTACAGGGAAGGGGATACCGTGTATCATCATCCTGTGTCGCACTCCCCGAAGACCCCTCAACCAGGTGATCCTCCTGCACTGGTTCACCCCCAGGAACTGGATCCAAAAGCGATGGCCGTGTCCTGGCCACCTGGATGACAGATTCCCGGTGACTAGCAGATGAGACACCTTCAGTTTTTCTGGACGTCTCAGAAAATAACTTTTTAAAAACCATGCTTATACAGCCTAAAAGAGCACCCAATGCAATTATACATCTGGAATGCAAAATTTGCCCCATTGAAGAATCTAGCCCTTGCTTTTCTGGGCCCGTGTTTGAACCTCTTCTGCTCTAACAGACTACAAACTAATGTTAACTAAGTTTATAGCACTGGAATGAAGTGGCTCAACTCCGTGCCTTAGACATGTGAAGTTTCGGTTACATCGATTAGGCCTGTCTGACTTGTTGGACTGGCCATCTGCAATGACCAAGGGAAGCTCGGACCTGAACAACGAAGTAAGCCTTAAAGAATGCAGCACATCCACTGTAACATCCTGTCTCAGACTTTCATATGCCCAGCAATATCTTGGAAGCAAGGAGAACTTCGGTTTTGAACAATATCTTGATATGGTCCATCCCCCGTATGCACGCTCGCTGTTTTACTTTTATTTATTTATTTATTTTAAATCGGAGAGCTGGTATTTTGAAAACTGCTGCATGTACAGTGAATTGGTCCCTGCATAATTCTTCTGCTTGTCTGATGTGCAGGGCTTCTGAAGAGACAGATTGCCTTTTCTCATTGTCATGCCCCAAGTATGCTGCACTAAGATCACAGTATTTACTACCCTCATTCAGAAGGAACAACATTTGTAGGGTAGCTGATGCATTTCATTTTTGCTTAACAAGTAACAACTCATCTGTGATCCAGAATGTGGCTAAGTATTTGCATGGGGCCTGGCTCGTCAGAATGATAGCCCTAACCGAGTTTGGCAAAGTAATCTAGTATGATACTCTACCATTTTAGAATTTGCATTTAAGTTTTTTTAGAGTAGATCTGTTTTTAAGGATTGCACTTCTAAAAAAGAAATAATGAAGATAGATGTTTATTTTTGTACATAGTGCTTTGATGGTTTTTATATTCAAATAAAGCTTGTTTTGATTTGAAATCCTCAGCAGAGTGGGGATAGTGAGGCATTTTGAACACATTTCTTTTAAGAATGAAATGGGGTATGTTGACAAATCTTCCAACAGTTATTTACCTCGCATTACTGTCCCCTCACGCATCCCTTTCATAAAGCTCCATGTCAAAAGCAGAGTGCCCACGTGTGCCCTGCTGCTGCAGAAGCAGCCTCCAGATCTGTAGCACATGCTCTTCAGTGGCAGAGGGCAGGTTCAAAGGTCACATGTGCACTGTTTTACAGCTGCTGTGACACAAAGTCACTACACAAAATTATTAAAGCCACATCAAATTGTTTTCATATTCATGTCAACCCTGTGAGCTCAGATCAGCTTTAGAAAGGCTAGGTGGATTGTTGGCCATATTGCCTGTCTTGGCTTCAGCAACCAAGACAAAGGGCAGGAAGGTTGGGAAACACTTCTCTGCTAGCCCTGGGACCCTGACAACCATGCTTCAAAGAGGCATACCCATAACAAACGCCAGTTTCAGATCAGGGTGCTGCATACTAGATGGCCATTGAAGCTGCAAGCTTGGGAAGGGGCAGAGTTAGACTAGCCAGAAAGAGCAGAAGGGAACCGAGGAAAGGTTTCACCATCTTATTTTTCTGTGGTGCTCTCTCTCTCCTTCCTGTTCCCTCTGTTTCCTGCAGGACAAAGCACTCTGGAAATGATTCAAGAAGGCATTAGTCACACGTTAGAGCATACTTGCCAAACCTACTGATTTAGGCAATAGGCTACTGCTTTTCAAGCAGTCCTACGACCTACAGATTTGAGTACCCAATCCTACCGCTTTTATAGTGGCAGGTTTATGGCTCCACAGACTCTGGCTTTTGCATCAGAGTTGGGCCATAGGGCTACGGCAGAACTGCAGAGAAAGATAAGTCAGTCTGTGTGTGCAAGTACTTTATTTTGATGGATGATGTTATTGCACCACCAATCAGGTTGTCAGGGCAAGTATGTGTAGTACCTTGGCAGTCACTGCGTTGCACATAAATTAAACAAATATTTTTGTTTGCATTTTTGCAGTCTATTTCAGGGTTCGAAATTGAAGGGAGGTGGAAGCTATTGAGCTCCGGCTTCTAGCCTAGCGGAGCCTGGTTAGCTCGAAATCAACAGCTACCAGGAGCTAATTTTGGCTCCCGAGCCAATTGGTGTCTTACAAACATGCATATGTGACATTAACTTTGAGCGTTTGAGAATGCTTATAAAGAAGAATTTGGACCCATTTAGTACACATTTAAACATAATGAATCATAGAAAATGAATAAAAGGTTCAAGTGTGCATCTTATGTGGAAGTAGGATTTGTGGTCTGCTGGGTGCTCGCTCCTGGCCTGACGCTCAGGAGCTGGTTTTAGCTCCTGGTCCTTGAATCTTAATTTTGAACGCTGCTCAATTAATTACTTGTTTGTTATTGCTTCTTTAACATAAGGGATAAAAAAAGTGCAACAGTGTTTCAAAGAAGGAGATAGTTATGCATATTTTATTTTACTTACATTTGTTTTCTGCATTTGTATGAGAAACAAGTTCTGACAATTTAAGTCAGTAGTTGATATTTCTCTGCTCATCAACCACTCACTTTATGATCTTCTGGTTTGTTTTAACCTTTTTTTGCCTCCTTACCATGTGCCATGTTAAGCATTTTAAGTTCAAGATGACAGAATGTTTCTTAAATGCACTTTCGACAGTGAAGACTATAGATTTGGGAGTGGGGGGCAGCATGTCTGGCTTTCATGTAGGTGAAAGAGTTTTTCATTGACTGACACATTTGTGGTTGTGTACACCAGCCCGCTTGTGGGTTAGTGTGCGGATGGATAGATGAAGCAGCATGTAATTCTGTGTGCAAAGTTTATGAAGAGATATATTCGATATTGGTATGTTTGAATGGGGAAATAAGTTAATGAGGTTGACCACAGTGACATAATGCCCTGTCACTATCCTCTGTAGTAACATGTGTGGCCTAACTGACAGCACCACACTATATCCTGCTATGTACTATTGTTTATTCTGTGTATTTTAAGCTCTTTTCCTTGGACGTCTGACAGTTTCCTTTTCTTGCTTTATTAGCTTTGGCCATTTGTTCACTGGGGTACCTGATGTAAGGCTTATGGGGTTTAGTGTTTTAGGTTGTTTTACTCGTTATGTGACCAAACACTATGCAGTTGTATCCATTCTTTTTCTTCATGTTCTTATATGAGGTATGTACTTTTAAATAAAGTAAAAAAAATGAAGCATTGGCAAAGCCAACAGTTTTGGCTTTTGTGTAGGCATTGCATTGGGAGTTTCCAGGCAATACTACAATGGTGCTACCCCTCCATAAGATAACAACAGCTGGGAATGGTGTGATTACTTAGGCATATTTATTGCACCAGAAGCTGGTTTACAGCTGCAATAAATCCATAACCTTTCATTAGAATCCTTAGTAATAGATCTAAGATCCCAGAGTTGTGTTTGGGGCCAGAGGGGGCAGAATGTGGGTCAGAATGGTTGTAGGGCCTAGATGAGTAGTCAATGGGTGACCCTATTCACACACCATATCTCTCTTTCCTTCTGTGCTCATTCCAATAGTTTTGACTTTTAGGCAGCACTCACAATGCCAGCTAACCATTGGCAGCCCATATCTATGGGCAGGGAGCACCACCCCCTTGCTTTGGGGTCAGTGAGAACAGTCCATTACATGCAAGGGGACTGTGATGCCTGCCTTTGAGCAGGGGTGCGTACCCCTGCTACGTTTTTCTTTTTACTTTTTCAATGTGGAGCCCTGTAGGCCTTAGTGAGCCTTTGTGGGCTACACAAAATGCGCAGTGCAAGCGTAGGAAAGTCACCCCTGCTGCCTTCCATCATTGTACTAGATGAGTAGGAGGCGCTGCATGACAGGAAAGGAGTTCTCTTCTCTTTTGTCAGCCAGTGCGCTTTGTGTGAGGCAGGCCTCCTAGTTATGGATGGCGTTGGTGTGCTGGAGGTGTGAGCAGAAGGTAAGTGAAATGTAAATGTTCATGTGCATGTTGTGTAATGTGTTTGTATGTATGCAGGTGTGAATGTTTGCTTGTCTGCATGCGTGCGTGCAAAAAGCTGAGTTCTGTATGAATGCACTGGTGAATAGGAGTGTGTGTTTTTGTATGATTGATTGATTGATATTTTATTTCTATCGCGCTCGTACACAAGTGTTTCAGAGCGCGATGAGGCAAGGGAGGGGAACAGGGGAGAACAAAACAGCGATCTTACTAGGCCCAGTGACATTGAGAACGCGCAAGTGCATGGGAGAGGAGGAAAAATGCATGGAAGGGGGGAGAGGTGGAAAGTCCGAAGCAGAGGAGAAACAGATAAGTAACAATAAATAAATAAATAAAAAAAGGCAACAAACAGTGGTAATGCAGCCAGCAATTTGCAAGTGCTAGGTTTAAGGCAGCAGACAGGGTAGGTCTGAAAAGTGCAGGAAGAAAAAGGGGGGGCTGTATGGGTACAGCTACAGACCCCAGTGCAAGGGGTGGCCCGGAGGCTGTGCGGGAGGGTGGCAGGATGAGCAGGTACCTTGGCCCAAAAGACAGAGGGTGGCCAGGTGCACGGTGCCAAGAGAGAACAGATCAGCAGGGGAGAGGGGGAGCGAAGGCAGAAGAAAAGAGGAAGGTCTTGAGGTGCTTCTGGAACTGGAGATGGTTCTCCTCAAGTTTTAGAGTGGCAGGGAGGCTGTTCCAGAGGGAGGCCCCAGCCGAAGACAGAGATCTACCCCCAGTTCGTTTCTTAGAAAAACGACTGACCCTGAGTGAGTTGGAGGTAGAGGAGCGAAGAGCTCGAGAGGGGAGGTATTTGCAGAGGGATAGCTGAAGGTAGTTTGGACCCAGGCCCCAGAAAGCCTTGTGGACAATGCAGAGGGTTTTGAATTTAATCCTTGCATCCACTGGGAGCCAGTGGAGAGATTTCAGAGCTGGAGAGATACGATCCCATGGCTTGAGGCCAAGGACAAGTCTTGCAGTCTTGTTCTGGATTAGTTGCAGAGGGCGGAGAGTAGAGACAGGTAGATTTAGAAAGAGGCTGTTACAATAGTCCAGGCCAGAGAGAACCAGAGCTTGAGATACCATGAGCTTCTGGGGGAAGGAGAGGAAAGGCAGAGTACCTCTGAGGAGGTGCAGTCGGAAATTTGACTTTTTAGAGACATCAGAGATGTGGGCGGAGAAGGAAAGGGTGGAGTCAAAGATAACCCCGAGGTTCTTAGCCTCGCAGGTGGGGGTAGGAGGAGGGCCAAGGGAGGCCTGCCAGAGAGTGAGGGGAAAGGATGGTGAAGGTGTGCCGATGAGGAGGATCTCCGTCTTGCTGTTATGTCACGCGGGAGACGGGGGTCTGCCGCTCTCTTCCCCTCCTGGCGAGTCTACCCGCGCATCTGCTTCCGGGGGCTCGCCGGGAGGGGAGTGGCGGGCTACAGGGCTGGCGGCCTTCGGCGCATGCGCGGAAGGCCTCTCTCTCGGCTCCGCGCATGCGCCGTGGGCCGAACTCATCTCCCTAGCGGGGCTTGCTTCTCAAGCCTCGTTATGGGTCCGCCGGCGTCCGGAAACGGAACGGCTTGCGTCCCAGGCCTTTCGGGCGCCGGCGGCCCATAAAAGAGGCCGCAATTCACAGCGAGTCGCGTCTCAACGCGGTTCGCTTCGCTCGCCTCGTTGTTCCTGCCTCTTACTTACCAGCGGCCTGTCCTGGGCCAGCTTGTCTCCTGCACTTACCTGTGGCCTGTCCTGGACCAGCTCTCTTCCAGCCTTACCTGTGGCCTGTCCTGGGTCAGCTTACCTTCAGCCCTTACCTGTGGCCTGTCCTGGACCAGCTCTCTTCCAGCCTTACCTGTGGCCTGTCCTGGGTCAGCTTACCTTCAGCCCTTACCTGTGGCCTGTCCTGGGTCAGCCCATCTCCTGCCCTTACCTGTGGCCTGTCCTGGGTCAGCCCATCTCCAGCCCTTACCTGTGGCCTGTCCTGGGTCAGCCAGTCTCCAGCCCATACCTGTGGCTTGTCTTGAGCCAGCCTGCCTCCAGCCTTACCTGTGGCCTGTCCTGGGTCAGCCAGTCTCCAGCCCATACCTGTGGCTTGTCTTGAGCCAGCCTGCCTCCAGCCTTACCTGTGGCCAGTCCTGGGTCAGCCTACCTCCAGCACTTTCCTGTGGCCTGTCTTGAGCCAACCTACCTCCAGCCTTACCTGGGGCCTGTCCTGAGCCTGCCTGCCTCCAGCCCTGACTTGTTGTCGGCACTGGGTCTGCCCATCTTCAGACTTACCCGGGACTTGCCCAGTACCAGCTAGCCTCCAGCTGTTCTCTCTCTTCCTGTCTTGCCTACCTCCGAACCTAATCCTGCAAACCTCTGGAACTATCAGCACCAACCGGACTTTTCTATCAACTGTAATACCTCACTGTTACATTGGTTCCGGAAGATTCATGATATCTACAATCGGCTCTACCTGAACTACAGTGTCACCAACCTGAGCCATCAATCCTCGAGTCACGCTCATCTGGAGAGTACTTATCGTGACATTGGGGGTCGGTCCAGCCTTCACCCAGTTCCTCTTTTGGGTGGTGGAGGGGCTGATTCCTCGTGCCGCTAATTCATCAGTTCCTGGACTCCAGACTGGCGACCTCAGCAAGACCAACCACCAAGATCACAGGTACGCGGTCCTCTCGGGCCGATCAGCTTAACAGATTGAGACGCCTGCCTTCAGATTCGGAGATGGATGAATCGCAAGAAATGAGGAACGAATTGCTGGCACTCAGAGCTGAGATGACCGCCCAGCATCAAGAGAATCAAACATTACGCCAAATGATAACACAAGGAGCACCCAGTTCTTCTCAGATAGAGGGACCATTGGCTCACACAACACCCATCAAATTCGACGGCGATCCTAGACGGGTGGCAGAGTTTTGTAACCACTGTAGGATCCATTTCCTCTTCAGGTCCACCCACTTTAACAACGATAGGGCCAAGATTGGCTATATCCTGGGGAATCTAACTGGGAACGCATTAGCTTGGGCAACCCCGTTTGTGGTCACGAACAGTCCTATTTTGAATGACTTTGCTGCCTTCGAAAAAGCCTTTCTGGAAGTATTCCAGACGCCGAACCTGGCCTCCGTCGCACAGAATCAGTTGATGGACTACAAACAGGGAAGCAATGACGTCATCACCTACATCAGTCGCTTCCGACTTTTGGCTACCGACTCTCAGTGGCCCGAAATTACACAGAAAACGCTGTTTCGTCGAGGCCTGAGAGAGGAGTACAAAGACGAATTACTCCACATCCCCGAGCCGGAGAGTCTTCAACTCTTGATTGATCAAGTACTTCGTATTGACCAAAGGCTAACCGAACGAAAGGCTGAGAGACGTCGGTTTGACAGAAGCGGTTCCCGGACGACCAACTCGCCTGCTGGTTCATTTGGATCAACCGAGTCCGGATCTGAGCCCATGCAAGTAGGAGCCATGAGAGGGCCTTTGTCGGAAGAAGAGAAGAAACGAAGGAGGTCTTTGCGTCTGTGTCTTTACTGTGGAGCAGCTGGGCATTATCTGAGTATATGTCCTTTACGTCCGCAAAAGAAGAAGTCGGGAAACTAGGAGACCTGTCGTTTATAGGAAGGGCAACGACAGGTCCCATCTCCTCCTCAGACCCTTCGGTTATTTGTTCCATTCGTCGGCCCATGCAACCAGTGGTGCTACAGACCCTAAAGGTCAGGATTAAATTACCAGACAGAGACCTGGTGATATCTGGTCTGCTGGATTGTGGGGCTTCCGGCAACTACATCGACGAAACATTCGTCGCCCGACATAAAATACCACTCGTTTCCAGGCCTACTCCCTTGTCGGTGGAGCATATTGATGGTACCCCCTTGTCTTCGGGGCCTATTAGCCAGTTCACGGTCGGATTGGCTCTTCAGATTACTGATCATTACGAGGAACTCTCCTTTGATGTTATTAAGTCACCTAACTACAAGATGGTCCTAGGACTACCATGGTTAAAACATCACAATCCGTTGATAGACTGGAGAACTCAGACTTTAACCTTTTCCTCCGAAAGGTGTGCTCAAGGATGCAAGCTATCTGTTCCCACCATGACCGTTTCGACTTCTCTAAAGACGGACAACAATGGGGTTCATCTATGTTCCACGTCTCTGGTTCCACAGGTATATGCCGATTTCAAACAGGTATTTTCCGAACCCGGCAACATACCCCTTCCTCCACACCGGTCCTTTGACTGCTCCATTGACCTGTTGCCGAACCATGTCATACCTCATGGGAAGTTGTACGCGTTGACCCGTGACGAGAAGCAAGTTCTTCAGGCATATTTATCTGAAAGTCTAGAAAAGGGGTACATTGTACCGTCAAAGTCACCTGCAGGGTTTCCCCTGTTCTTTGTAAAGAAGAAAGAAGGCACGTTGAGACCCTGTGTCGACTACCGACAGTTGAATGACATTACAGCCAAGGACCGGTACCCGTTACCTTTGATACGTAGTATCCTTGAAACCCTGCATACTGCACGAATCTTCTCCAAATTGGACCTCCGTGGAGCCTATCATTTGATACGCATCAGGAATGGGGACGAGTGGAAGACAGCTTTCAAAACATCTTTTGGGCACTTTGAATACCGGGTTATGCCCTTCGGCTTATGTAATGCCCCCGCTGTTTTTCAACGATTTATGGACCACATCTTTGGTGACCTGTTAGGATTATCCGTTTGGGTTTATCTGGATGACATACTGATATTCTCTAAGTCCTTGGACGAGCATGTGGAACACGTTCGTGAGGTCCTTCATCGACTATCCATCAACAATTTGTTCGCCAAGGCAGAGAAATGTAGCTTTCACCAGACCAGTATCGAATTTTTGGGATTCATTATCAATCAAGAAGGAGTTGGGATGGATCCCAAGAAGGTTCTAGCCATACAAGAATGGAAACACCCACACGATATCAAGGCTCTCCAACGATTTTTGGGGTTCGCAAACTTCTACAGGCGCTTTATTCCACATTACTCGCGGATCTCAGCTCCCCTCACCAGTCTTACCAGCAGCAAGGTCGCTTTCGAATGGAGTCCTGTGGCTTCCTAGGCTTTTGGAGTATTAAAATCGGCTTTTATGGCTGCTCCCATCCTGCGCCATCCCCAGGAGGACTTGCCCTACATTGTAGAGGCCGATGCTTCCAGCTTCGCGGTCGGAGCAGTCCTTCTCCAGAAAGATCCAGCCACGTTAGTGGAACATCCAGTTGCCTATTTTTCTCGCAAGTTGAGTCCCAGCGAACGAAACTACGCGGTGATAGAAAGGGAATTGTTGGCCATCAAGACCGCATTCGAGGAATGGAGACATTTTCTCCTCGGAGCCCGTTTTTCTGTAGAAGTGCGAACCGACCATCGCAATCTGCAATATCTTCGCTCTCTGCAATGTCGGACTCCTCGTCAAGCCCGGTGGGCCTTCTTCTTCTCTCCATTCGAGTTCCATGTCACTTATATCCCGGGAACTTCCAATATAAAAGCAGATGCTCTCTCCAGGTCCTTGGAAAATGTTGATGGGACGCAAGGTCCTGAACAGCCATTGATTTCTCCTCGCCATTTCCTGCTGGCTTTGTCCTCTCACCTTAAGTCCATCGCAGAAGCCACTCGGTTGGACCCCGAAAGAACAACCCTTCTTAGTCGTCACTCAGTTTCTGAACGAGAGGGACTCTTGTTTTTTCAGAAGAGACTTTACATACCTAAAGGAGCCATTAGGAGGGGCATTTTACATGGATTCCATGATTCACCCATAGGAGGACACCGTGGGGTCAGAGCCACTCGAGAGTTGATTTCTCGACAGTTCTGGTGGCCAGGTTGGGCGACTGAGGTTCAGAAGTACATCGACAGCTGTCCAATTTGTGCACAGTGCAAGGTTCCCAGAAAACGGCCATTGGGTTTATTAATGCCCACTGAAACAGCTCTCTATCCATGGCATACAATCGCTACTGATTTCATTGTGGATTTGCCCCCATCTGAAGGTTACACCTGTATAATGGTGGTCGTAGACTGCTTCACTAAACTGGCTCATTTCATCCCATTTCGGAAGATCCCTACAGCTACCCAAATGGCTTCGGCATTTCTGCATGACATCTACCGGCTGCACGGCCTACCAGAGAAAATCATATCGGATAGAGGAACCCAATTTCTTTCTTCATTCTGGAAACAGGTATGCGGTCATTTAGGAATACATAGAGCTCTAAGCTCAGGCTACCACCCACAGACCAACGGGCTGACCGAAAGGACCAATCAGACTTTGGAGGGGTACCTCCGTTGTTTTGCTAATGCCACACAATCTAACTGGAAAGATGGACTAGATCTGGCCGAGGTTTCATATAATAATACCGTCCATGCTTCCACCGGAGTCAGTCCATTCTTCTGTTCCACTGGTTTACATCCTCGATTGATGCCCTTTCAACCCATTCCATCTAGTACTGTTCCTTCTGCTGACGATCTGGTCAAACACATTCGGAATCAACAAGAACTGGCAAGCAAGATCCTAAGTGAGGCCAAAGATCGGATGAAGAGACAGGCAGACAGGAAGAGGAGTGTAGAACCCGACTTTCAGGAGGGTGACAAGGTGTGGTTGTCCTCAAAGAATTTGCCACTCCGCAATTTGCCCGTCAAACTGGCTCCTCGTTACTTGGGTCCCTTTGTTATTACCAAACGGTTGTCCTCTGTATCCTTTCGCCTACGCCTACCCTCTTCTTGGCATGTACATCCCGTTTTTCACGTGTCCTTGTTAAAGCCCTATGTGGTCGATGCTTATGGCCGCACTCCTCACCGTCCGGCCTCTGTCCTAGTGCAGGGTGTCCCAGAGTTTGAGGTACACGAGATCTGTGATGCCCGTTTCCGTAGAGGGGTGCTCCACTATTTAGTTGACTGGAAGGGGTACCCAGCCTGTGACCGTACATGGGAGCCACGCCAACATGTACATGCTCCCCGGTTGATACGTGAGTTCTATGTACGGTTTCCCTGGAAACCCAGAGCTCCGGGCCTTCCTGGGAGGGGGCATAGTGTTATGTCACGCAGGAGACGGGGGTCTGCCGCTCTCTTCCCCTCCTGGCGAGTCTACCCGCGCATCTGCTTCCGGGGGCTCGCCGGGAGGGGAGTGGCGGGCTACAGGGCTGGCGGCCTTCGGCGCATGCGCGGAAGGCCTCTCTCTCGGCTCCGCGCATGCGCCGTGGGCCGAACTCATCTCCCTAGCGGGGCTTGCTTCTCAAGCCTCGTTATGGGTCCGCCGGCGTCCGGAAACGGAACGGCTTGCGTCCCAGGCCTTTCGGGCGCCGGCGGCCCATAAAAGAGGCCGCAATTCACAGCGAGTCGCGTCTCAACGCGGTTCGCTTCGCTCGCCTCGTTGTTCCTGCCTCTTACTTACCAGCGGCCTGTCCTGGGCCAGCTTGGCTCCTGCACTTACCTGTGGCCTGTCCTGGACCAGCTCTCTTCCAGCCTTACCTGTGGCCTGTCCTGGGTCAGCTTACCTTCAGCCCTTACCTGTGGCCTGTCCTGGACCAGCTCTCTTCCAGCCTTACCTGTGGCCTGTCCTGGGTCAGCTTACCTTCAGCCCTTACCTGCGGCCAGTCCTGGGTCAGCCTATCTCCTGCCCTTACCTGTGGCCTGTCCTGGGTCAGCCCATCTCCAGCCCTTACCTGTGGCCTGTCCTGGGTCAGCCAGTCTCCAGCCCATACCTGTGGCTTGTCTTGAGCCAGCCTGCCTCCAGCCTTACCTGTGGCCTGTCCTGGGTCAGCCAGTCTCCAGCCCATACCTGTGGCTTGTCTTGAGCCAGCCTGCCTCCAGCCTTACCTGTGGCCAGTCCTGGGTCAGCCTACCTCCAGCACTTTCCTGTGGCCTGTCTTGAGCCAACCTACCTCCAGCCTTACCTGGGGCCTGTCCTGAGCCTGCCTGCCTCCAGCCCTGACTTGTTGTCGGCACTGGGTCTGCCCATCTTCAGACTTACCCGGGACTTGCCCAGTACCAGCTAGCCTCCAGCTGTTCTCTCTCTTCCTGTCTTGCCTACCTCCGAACCTAATCCTGCAAACCTCTGGAACTATCAGCACCAACCGGACTTTTCTATCAACTGTAATACCTCACTGTTACATTGGTTCCGGAAGATTCATGATATCTACAATCGGCTCTACCTGAACTACAGTGTCACCAACCTGAGCCATCAATCCTCGAGTCACGCTCATCTGGAGAGTACTTATCGTGACATTGGGGGTCGGTCCAGCCTTCACCCAGTTCCTCTTTTGGGTGGTGGAGGGGCTGATTCCTCGTGCCGCTAATTCATCAGTTCCTGGACTCCAGACTGGCGACCTCAGCAAGACCAACCACCAAGATCACAGGTACGCGGTCCTCTCGGGCCGATCAGCTTAACACTTGCTGGCATTCAGACAAAGATCATTGGCGGCACACCAATCTTGAATGGCAATCAGAGATGGGAGAGGAGGTGGCAGAGGGCAGCTTTAAAATGAGTTGAGTGTCGTCAGCGCAGCACTGGAAATTTGAGCAGAAAATGGCAATGCAGTGGGCGAGAGTTGCCAGGTATTGGTTGAAAAGCCAATGAGAGCGTGCATGCGCCTGCCCTGCTGCGCAGAGTGTATGAAGGGGTAGCAGGCATCTCATTTTGGGATTTGGGTGTGTATGAAGCAGTAAAGTAAACATGATAATTGCTATTACATAGCTAGACTGGCATACTTGGGTTCTGACAGTGCAGCTACCCTATCTTACTGTGGCATTATATATTACATAGCTAGACTATCATACTTGGGTGCAGCCAGTCTAGCTATACTTTCTTACTGTGGAGTTTTCTTTTTTACTGGACATCAAGGGTAATGCAAATATTAGTACTGTTACATAGCTAGAGTGGCAAACTTGGGGAGCTGCCAGTCTACCTATACTTTAGTACAGTGGCATTTTATTGTTACTGGGCATCAAGGATAAATCAAACATGATGGGTGCTCTTACAAAGCAAGACTAACCTTCATTGGTGCAGTCTGTTTCATTATACTCTTTTTGTGGCCTGGCTAATATGCATCTAGGGTAAAGCAAACAAGTGTTATTATATGGCTAAACTGGCCTCCATTGGTGGTACCAGTTTGGCCATATATTCTTACTGTGGCATTGCATTTTGTTACTGGGCATCAAGGGTAAAGCAAACATCATATATGTTATTATATGGCAAGATTGGCATACATTAGTGCAGCTATTATGGACATGTTTTCTTACTGTGGCATGGAATATTTTTTTACTGATAAACCCATTAGGAGTAGGTACTAACAATGGCATATACTGGTGCAGTCTGCATGCTAATGTATGGGTACAAGCAGTATGAAAATGTTTTTTTAACTGCTGTATATTTTGGGCAAAGGAATAATGAAAATGTGTTGGAAAAAGCTCCTGCGCACTGTTGACTTGCATCAATTGGATTTTCCATGTGCTACCATATAAAACCGATTGCAAACTGTGTGGCTTTTAATCCAATTTTTTTACAAAAAATGTGCACTATTTTATCCCATTATTTAAAAAATATTCTTGGGAGAACACCCTTAGTTGGCTTGGGCTCGCTCGCTGTACTCGATGGCTCCCGCATATTCTAGACAAATATTTACACTCCTCCAGGTAAGATATTCACCGGTTACCATTGCACCTAACAGCCAAAACTAAAAACACCAACCAAAGTTCTCACAGATCACTTATTTGGTTATGTGATTTCTCAAGATGGATCAGAAAATTTCTTGTGCTCTGATCAGGGTCACATCTTGCGTGATGTTATTTCTATAGATGTCATCATTCTGCTAATTACTATTTGGAAACTTGAAAAATCCTACTTCTTTATGGTCACACAATGTTGGCAGTGTTACAGTGACAATGATTGGACCCCTTACAGCAGACTTGCTTTTGTCCAATCCTCTGTGGACTTATATCTTTATAAGGAAGGAGTTTCCCACTTTTTCCTTGATTCGTTTTGGACTTACATCAGGACAAAAAGTGTTCTTTGGAACTCTACTGGGAGTGCAGTCCATTCCAAAGTCCTCCAGTCAGTTGAGAGGTGATGGTAGAGTGGTTTCAAGGTAGAGGCGAGCTTGGACCCTCTTAATCATCCACAGGGAACATTGTGGGTGACTGCAGTTGGAGCAAGGCCTGTACTCTGCCAGCTGTACCGGTAGACAGGCGCCTCACTGAAGATGAAGGACGTCTGTAGGTGTCAGCTAAGGTCCCTGGCTGGGAGTGAAGAGGAAACAGACTCGCCTTATCCCAGATTCCCTGGATTAGGACGCACAGCACCAGAGAAGTAAAGGTAGCTGGATTCATGTGTTACACAACATCGAAACCTTCCTCAAGCCAGAGTCGACCACATTCGAATCCTTCAAACCATTCAGGACCCACAAAGTGCTGCTTTTGTCATGGTCTCTGAATCTTTGAACCACCATATGCTTGTTCGAACCATTTTGCTGCTGCATCGTCCCAAGTCGTCAAACCCCCGTCTCTTTGAACAGCACCTTGAACTGCCAGGATCTTCGCACTGAAAAAAACAGATTTCGACTCAAACCACTGCAAACAAAGTTTCCCCAGTCGACTCAACCCAGTGGTCCCAAACCTCTCGAACCGGCTCGTCTGTGGAACTTAAACCTGGTGAAGACTTCGAACAGCGTTCTTATGCCACATTAAACCACACAGAGCTTCAAATTTAACCTGACTCGACACCTGGATCACCGAAGCTCGCAGCATTTAAACCCAGCTCGACTGACCAGCACAGTGCTGAGAAAACTGGTTTGACTCCGTCTACCCACTAAGGTACTTTTGAGAGATCCAGACCCCATAGTCTAAAACCACAGCTAAAACAGCTGATAAAGCCACCCTTTTTGCCCATTTTTCAAAAAGTAATATCTTTGACCAGTGACAATGTTGCGATTTCTTGCTCTTCACCACTGCTACCATACTCAGAGTGCCTTCATATCCATGTTCCGCATTTTCTGTGTTCTTTCCACAGGGGTGGATGTTTCATAGTATTTTTTAATAATCTGTTATTTGCATATTGGTGTATTTAATCGAAGTCTTTTTTTTAATAGAACATTGGTGGAAATTACTTTATTTTGGAGTCTTGAATTATTCATTGTATTTGGATTTCTGTCATCACATTCACACACACCCTTAAGAGTGCAGTCTGACCTCGGCCCACAATACCATAAAAGGTGCAGGTATATCTTTTGACTGGGCCCGTTTTACATTTCTAATTGGGATCACTTTTGGTTTGTAATATTGTGAGGACTGGGTAGATGATTTAGCCAAAACTCACCCTTGAACTCCTGCAGAGCTGCAATCATTTTGTCACAGATGCTAACTTACTGACTTTTTTTTCCTCCGATAGGTCAATAGTTAGAAATGTTTATTTGGCATGAATATGACAAAGAAAGTGAGTTTGAGGCAGCAGCATATTTTTTAATACTTCTGAATGGTGTGAAGATCTGTTTTCAATTATGAACAGAGCAGCAACTTTTAGGTTTGCCAAGCTGGAAAACAAATATGCGGCTGCTAAGTTGCAATTGCTGCATTATTTTCTTCAGATTGCTTGAGAGTTAAAAACTTTGTTTGGCATGAGTATGAGAGTGGAGTGACTGAGGCAGTGGCAAGAGTTTTTAATACTTATGGGTGATGTGAGGCACACACCATTAACAGCACAAATCGCACCGTTTGTTTTTCAAATGTAGGTAGACAGACCTGCCCAACCTCTGGGATAGGACGGCATTTTCAGAGTGTTCATGCTGTTCTCTAGGTCTTCAGGGAAGAGCGTGAAATGTCTGGGGTTGCCAGGGCCTGCAATAAATTATACTCTACTGCAGCGACAGCCTTCCCTCATCATTGATCTGAGAATGCCAGTGACAGACAGGTCACAGAACAATGCTATGCAGCAAATTCCACATGGCTCCCACGGGGCGTTTAAACACTTAAAAGCTCTTTGTTAATGGCCGGGGATAAGAGCAGAGAGGGGCGATAGCTATTTTGCATCAGAAAACCCAAATAAAGCTCCAGTTAAATATTCAACCCTGTACCATATTTCAAGAAAAAAAGTTATGTCTCATTGTCATTATGTGTTCTTACTGGACACACAAAGAGGGGTTTTGCATTCCGGTGACATTTACAATTTGATTCCCAAATAAGCAAGATTCCTGCGTCAACCAATAACCAGGCAATCTTGACACAGCATTTTTGCTGTTTGACTTTAAGTCTTAAAAGTACTCTTGCAGACCCTGAAGGTCATTTTTTAGGCTTGCATTACTTAGCATTCGGAAACTTGTATTCCTCCTTTAAAAGGGGTAGAGGGAGAAAGCTTCAATTATAGTTGTTTGGCTGTACATTTCTATAATAGGTTGTATACATGTCAAGCTGTTTTATTATGATTTCTGTACTATCCAAGTCCTCTTTATAAAAGCAGAGAAGTATTCTAGAAAGCCAAACATTAACACATGCTCCTACATAAGAGACCGGAGAAGAAACGTGGTCAAGTGCTCACATGGGAGACTGGTCTTAAATATTTTTTTCCAGGGCATTCTGCGAGCTTTGCACTTGTAAACATACATGCTTGTTTCTTTCCTCTGTTTTTCATTTGATGGCGTTGTTGATGTTCTGGTTCTGCTTTAAACAGATACAAAGAAGATCTAGCTATCAGGCCTGCCTACATGTGAAAATGAAAAAATTAATAGTTCTTCGCCCATGGAGGTCATGGAAGAAGATTATTTGGAACAGGCTGAGAGGCGTACGTGAGCCACTCCTATGAACAGAATTCAGTTTTGCACATTTAGGGGATCCTCTCCATACCTGCCTTTTCCTGCCGATTTCTGTGCCTCTGCGTATCTCTTCCCGTCGTTTCACTTCAGAATCTGTTTAGCTCTATGCCCCCCCCCCCCTGTTAGATTGTCTGCTTTTGGCTGGCGTCTGTTGTGGCCTGTCCATCGATTGTTTCGGCTTGCTTTCGGCCCATTCCCATGCTACTGAGGGTTTGTTGAAAAAACAGACTCCATTAGATCATCCACAGACTCGTAGAGTGGCTAGGTACATCATTGCATATCTTATCAATCGCCCCCCCCCCCCCGAGATTCTTTTGGGTGGCGTCAAATGTTTGTTGTCTGGCCTTCTGTACCGCCCTGGTGAAGTCTGATTAAATTCTACCGTTATTCCATTGTGTGTTGAGGCCGTTTCTCCTTGACATTTGGAGGACTGCCTCCCTGTCTCCATAGTTTAATAGCCTGGCTATCACTTGTCTTGGTGGGCTTCCGGGTGGTGGTTCTCTACCAGGCACCCTGTGGGCTCTCTCCACTGAGAAGAATTTGGACAATCCTTGGGGGCCCATGAATTCCTGGAGTAGCTGCTTGAGGAACACTCCCATGGAGGGGAGCTCTGCCTTTTCTGGTAGTCCACTCAGTTTTAAATTGTTTCGGTGCAAGCACCCCTCCGCTTCCCCCATCCTGCTCCGGTCTGCTCTCCTCTTCCCCTTACCCACCACTCCTCACCGGCCCTGTTAGAGTGCTGAGGTAGGGGCATGGTTGTCCCTCCTCACGCCTCCCTTGATACGGTATCTTTCCTTATGTTTCCCCCAGGGGTCCGTTCACCGTTGTGCCCTGGTCCATGCCCTCTCTGCCATACTGGGTCGAGGTGCTGCTGCCCTCCCTTCCTCACTCTTGTGATGCAGGGAGGGTATTCTCTTTTTAAGCTTTCCGCCCAGGGGCATGGGGGGGAGGGGGTTTGCAGTTCTGCTCTCCCTCTTTCTCTCCACTCCGCTCCCGTGGGAAGGCCGGGCGTGTCTGTGGCTGCCACCGCCTCACTCCTCCCCCGGCGCGGGTACTGTTCCCTGTGTCAACCCCCGGGGATCCACTCACCTCTGCAGACCGTTGGACCTGGGCCGGTCCTTGCCTCGCCACACCATTCTTCCTTCTTCTTTACCGCGGCCCCCATGTTTGATCCTCCTCCTCACTTTTCAGGCCGCAGATGATTCTTTAATGGCTCAGCAATTTGGTCCTGCAGCCATATGCAACTCTGTCCGCATACGCCTCCCACCTTCCGACAACTGCTGTATGCATTTGGCTGTCCGCTGCTCAGCATTTCTGCCCTTCCACGGACTTTGCTCCGCCACTCTTATGAACAAAGAAGTCACTGCTGATCGTGATGCGGATAATTGTCCCTTAATCAACTGTGCCTCTACTGTAAAGTATGTCTTCTCAATTAGCCTAAATTCCAACAAGAATGCTAAAACTCTGAATAGGAAGAAAAAAAGAAAACTCGACAAAAGAAAATCCCCCAAAAAAAGAAATTCTGCCAGACAACTCAAACATCAAGAGAATATTGAACCTCTAGATCAGCATATTAAGGCAACTCATGAAAATGAGTCAAGTACTTCTAACAGTCAGACTCATTTGGGGAGAAGGAAAAATAAAAAGGTATTGAAAAAGAGGAGAATTACTCAGAACATTCATCAGGAGAGTTGTAAAAGTCACAAAAATCCCAATAAAACAATAGTGTCCAGTTTATAGAGAGGAGCTGAATTCGTGCAACCTTCTGTGGCGCTTGTGGGGGCTCACAACTTAAGTTGTTCAAGTTGAAGTGGGTGGGTAAGTAACTCCTACTCTGTAACTTGAAGCAGACAAACTCCACTCGAACAAAAATGGAGTGGAGGAACTAAATTGGAGCAAAGCCGCCATACGGTATTTTGCTGAAAACATGCTCAACAGGCATCAATAAATGCTAGCATGCGGGAAGAATCATCAGCCCGTGTCTACGTCCGTAATGATACAAGACTTCTAGTGTCAGCAGTAATTCCTTCAATTCATCCGACAGAAAACAATGCGCTTGTATTCCCGTGTGGTTATCACAGGTCTTCTCATCAAATGTATAGATGCAGCGCCAGCTTTGCTCCAGTTTAGTTCTCCCACTCCATTTTTGTTCGAGTGGAGTCTGTCTGCTTCAAGTTACAGAGTAGGAGTTACTTACCCACCCACTTCAACTTGAACAACTTAAGTGTTGTTTGTATCCATACCTTTTGTGACAAATCATTATTGATTGTAATTAACGATTCCCTTTGCTTTATGTGTTGAATTAAATTGTAAACATTTTGATAATTTGGCGATTTAATACCTTTTTAATGTTTTCTACTGTTGATTAAAATGTATATATTGATTCTACAAGGTTTCTATTTTCTGTTTACTTTCTATGTTGTGCAACCTGTGTTTTGAGCTCTGTCTCACATATATATTGATAAGCAGGGGAACAACCTGACGGTTGGTTAATATAGAATACATTGAGAGAACCAGTTACCAAAAACAACACTGATCAAGAGCCTCGAGAGGAAAGTGACGATTCCATGCAGACAAGTCTAAAGCCGACTTCGCAACAGGGAATGAGGGTTTCTCCTCCTCATTTCTGAATGAAAAAGCAGATAAAGGCATTGTTTCTAAGTCCACGCACACAGTGTATAACTCACAGAGCGTTTACCAATGGGGTTTTGCCATTATAGGACGCTTCTGTGAATTAGGCCCACACGGTCTTCAAGTGATAGAGTTGAAAAGGATGAGCGCTCTATCCCCATAAACACCATTAGCAACAAAACCACCAACAGCTTTGCAATTAAAGCCTGTTTGATATGGATGAAGAAAGTGCCATTAATAAGCAGTATTTATTATCTTAATTCTCCATGGTACCTGAACTACATGTCCTTACATCTAACGATATTGACTATGTGGAAATTATAGAAACTTCCTACCCCCGAACATCGGTAATACATTGTTACACCTCAAATATAGTGACGTTTATACTAGCACAATTGCCTTCTTTCTTGAAGATGGGGTTTAACTTATCTACAGATCACCATGTGAATACAAAATGCACAGAGCAGTACACAGAACGTAGGATAACGCGCGCCAATGAAGGTAGGCAATCGTACTAAATTGCTGAGGCACAATATGCAATTGACTACGGACTGTGCCTGGATTGCGGCGGCACTGTTGAAGAAGAAAATTAATTCCGAATGTTGATAATAAATGCTTACAAATCTTGACATGGAATACGAGAGGTTTTAATCATCATGACTCATTCTTTGACTTCTATTTTTTCCGATGCAGTTACCTTTTTCTTGCAGCCTTTAAATGAGATGGTTTTAGTTTGATTGAAAATGGGGCCACGAAGGGCGCCAGAGGCTGACCGAAGGGTGGCTTAATTATAGGTATAAGAAATAATCCTTGAGCTTTGTTGAAATTTGAAATTTTCACCAATAATCCCTGTGTCATAGCGGCTCATATTTGTATTAAAAGAGGGAAATATATTTTGGTCCCCCCCCTGTGGCAACCAGCTGCGGGCCATATTAGTACCCATTTCTGAAATCATGGTTGTTTATAATCACTGTTCGCCCAACACAACAACTATAATAGGTGGTGGCTTCCATGCTCACTGTGGGTCTCCTTACGACAAGGAGCATTATAAAGATAGGACACTGGTTATCCCAGAGGCACGCCTGCATGTAACCGAGGGTGATAGCCTAGGTACCATGTTACTGAATTTTATAACTGACCATGGCATGGTCATGATAAATGGCCGTGCTAAGGGTGAGACAACCCATCTCCCGACGTGGCATATGGGCTCAAAACAATCCATCTTGGAATACATGTTTATTGATGTCTCTAACTGGGTTTATGTGGACACGTTGACCATACACTGCACAGAGTTCAGTGATCATGATATTATGAAACTGACTATTGACATTAGGTCGAAGGAGGCTGAGACTTGTATGAAATGTGTTCTTACAACCAATACACAAGTTAAGGGACTGTATTGGTCTAATCGCAATATCAAGACATTAAATTGTAATTTAAGAACGGTCTGTCTCTTTAAATACTGCATGACACCAAGGTCATTCAAGGAACTTTATCGATGGATTGCTTTTGTGATCAATAACTGGGGGAAGCAAACCCTGGATGTGCTCAAGGTAGATTAACAAGGGGGGGGTCCTGGGAGTCTCTCTGCCAGACATTAGTCCTGGTTGCGAGAGACTTACCCAGAGTCTTTAGCTCACTATCTTTCACAGAGAAGAAATATCCTAAACATATCAGTCTTTGTCCTGCCCTGGGGCAGTCCAGCACCGAAATGCTAGGCAATTCTCCTCTGAACAAGAGTACCAACAGCATCCCCAAGGTGCTCAAGGTAGGACACGATACATTTGACGCACTAATAGCAGAACACAAGCGTTTCTTATAGCGAGCTTTACGTATAACGGCCATAAATAGGACCTTGCTTGCAGAGGACAGAGTTAGGCAAATTAAATCTCTTAAAAATCAGTACAACAATTGGCTAAAGGAAAACACAGTGTAGGACAGGAATAAAAAATGGCAGAATATGCTCAGAATTCTAGCCTCAAAATCCTCCAAAAAAATCTGGGCTTTGGTGAAAGGGATAAACACTGTCTCTGAAATGGGAGACATGTGTTACTGAAACTTTCCCAATACCCTTTGTTTCACAGTTCCCTTTGTATAAATATGATATCCCACATTACAACTTTAAGGACGTCGAATTATTGGTAAAAGCCCTGAAGAAAGCCCCCCGCCTCCCTGGCCCTGATGGTATTACAAATATGATTGTAAAGGATGACTCAGATACTTGGGCATATATGCTATATGAGTATTTCGTATATATTACAATTTATAATAAGATGTCCTTTTCCTGGAAGTATTCCTTATTGATACCAGTGCATAAATCGGTGTCTGTAGACAATCCTGTTAATCATCGGCTTTTGGAGATGTTAGATGTTTCTAGTAGGGTCTTTGCTACCATTTTATTAAGAGCCCTTAAGCAATGGGTATATGAGAAGGATATATTACAGGTCACGCAGACAGGCTTTCGTAATCATTGCTCGACCGTCCATAATCTGTTGATTCTGGATACACTGATCACTCGAGCAAAGGTAAGCAGGGGCCTGCCATTGTACGTAGTTCATGTTGATTATAGGCGTTTGACTCCGTAAATAGAACCAAGCTATGGATTAAGTATTTGAGTAACACATAAACAGGCTTTCCGCTCCGTCTCTGCTGGAGAACACCTCCATCAAGTCTGAGGGCACAGCTCTCTGTGAAGAGGGAGAACAGGCGACATGCGTCGTGGCCTGGCTGCTGACTGCAGTGAATGCTCGGGCTGCTTGTGTCTGCGGAGGGAAGTACGTGGTGCTGTGCCACAATCAGCGAGCGAATAGCAGTGGTGCGGGTGAAAAATACTTATGGTGGCACTGGTCGACTATCCATGTTATGATTAATACAGACTTGAGACAGAGCCCCGCAACTTCACAGACATGTACGGGTGCAGAGCAGCAACCGGCAAGCCAGCACTGAGTACAAAGGCAACAGGGACTGAACCGGACCAAGGTGCAGGACAGGAGCCTCTCTGCGGGGAGTCTAGAGAAACCGGGTCAAAACGCTGGGATGTCAGCGGAAAGCTCTGATCCACCTGGTGGTGGAGCCCTGGGAACCAAACCACAAAGTGGGGACTTCAAGGACAATGCCTGTGGGCAGCCGGGTCTGTAACCAAACTCTGCGAACCAGCTGCATATCTTGCGCCCTCTCCTAGCACAGGATCAACTGCCCGGCATGGGCCACCCTGCCTTCGGCTCCCCGGAGTGAAGAGGCTCTCGCCGCCGCCCGAGCTCCCGATGACCTTGGGCACTCTTTGGTAGCAGCCTGTGTGCCTGCTGCGGGCAGAAGATGATCCCCTACTTCTTCGAGAACGCAGTAATCTCCCAGAATGCATTCAACCAGATGCGAGTACCCACACCTTTTGGGCGATCGCCCCTACCCTCTAAAGCTGAAGTGATTGGGGTGACCCTAGCATCCTATCAAAAGGCCTGAACATTAACACATCAGATGAACTTAGCAGTCCTGTGTGCAGGTCCTGCCCACGTGTGGTTGGCAACTCACAGAGTATGTATATGGTGCAGTTATTCTGTGAGTACACCCTAAAGCATGGCGATGCGATCATACCGTTTTCCCTGCTAAAATTCATGACGACTGATACTGCACTAAAAGGGACCAGTAATGGGTCCTGTACTTGATGCGGATAAGCAAGATTTATTCATGGAGTGCGCCGCGAGATGCGGGATGATGGAGTGCCCGGCTCCATGCTCTGAGCAGTGAGTACACTGCGCATTCTCTGCCTTTAGCTTCGGCGAGGTGGTTGTGATCTGTGATGTCGACCAGGGCAGCCATAGGAGGTGTGAGCTTGTTGAGAGTCAGGCCTCACGGGAGAAACTACCGTCTGGGTAATGGGACGGGGAACACTGGCTGGGGCTGCGCAATAGAAGCAGGGCTGACACCTTCAAAACCAGTCGAGGTGGAGGGGGCCTACAGGGCCCAGACTAACTAGACCTTGTGGGCAGCAGTGAACCTGACTACTCCTCACAGGAGTCCTGCAGGGTTCCAGTGAACTGCAACTCCCAGAATCCCTGTGGGAACAACCTACAAAGCCCAGACCTGATCCAAATGTTGGAGAACCAAGAATCACTTCAACCAAGACCCAGTTTGAGCCTTGCCATATCCAAACAGCGACCCAGAAAAGCATAGAACGGACAACAACAGCAGACAAATGTCGCTCCAAACTCACAGCATGACAGAGAACAGCAGGGAATCCATCAGAGACTGCTGCTGAGTTTGAATCTCTTCTGAGCTCGCCTTCCTTCCTCCTCTGCTGCTAGAGCCGCACAATACTCAATTGTCAGCGACCTGCGGGACGTTGTGCACTTGATTCATCTGCGCCTGGCCGCCTGATGCTCACATGAAGTGCTTTATGACTGGTGACTGGTGTTTTAAGGCACTTTCCGTGTATTCCAGAGAAGGGTACATCCCACCTGAGTAGCCTTCCTTCTTTACTCCTCTGCAGCTGAAGTAGTGCAACATCCCGTTCAGCAGCCTGTGTGAAGTTGTGCACTCAATTTGTCTGCGCCTGTCTTGCTGCTAGGTCGCTTGGTGAGTTCATTGTGCAGTTTCTCTGTCTGTCTCTCTCTCTCTCCCCCTTCCATCTCTCGGCACTCTTCATCTCCCCTATTTATTCTAACTGCTACTCTATCACCTATGCTACCTCTCTTTCGAAATACTGGTAGGAAAAAGTTCAATAAAGATCTCCTGGTCTGAAACCCAGGCCTGCCCATCATTGACATCTACGTCAAGGCATCTTCCAGGCAGACTATCAATGACATCCTCTTTGTCACTCCCTCTCCGGACCTACGGATTCCCCATATGGTCTAGGTTCTCTCCCCTTTCTCTTCCTGGCCCATTATTGAAGGACACAGATGGGAAGTACTCTTGACACACTTCGCATCCTCTAGGTGCATCATTAATGTCTACCAGAATGGCAGTCATTGCCCGGGGCTCTCAACCCAATCTTCTCCTTCTTGATAGGCATCTTCCGTCTCTCATCAACTTCCTCCCTTCTCCTGCCACTCCTCCTTCTGCCACCTCCATGCCCCCCTCGCCACCGCCGACAGGTGTAACACATCCCTGTACCCCCCAACAAAGACCTTAAAAGGTGGCAAACAGCTTCACTTAGCTACCCTCAATTCTCGCTCTGCTGTAAAACACACTGCTGACATCGGTCACCTTCTTGAATACATTGACATCCTCGCTCTCACTGAGACGCGGTTCACTGCCAGCTCTGTCACTGCTTTTGACACACTCCTCCCTGAGGGCTACAAGATCCTCTCCAAGCCCAGGGCTAACAGGTCTGGAGGTGGAATGGCCCTGATCTTCTCTGAATGGGTCCCTGTTACCATCATACCCACCCAGTCCTACTCTTCCTTCTAATGCCTCGTCTACAGGCTTGGTATCTCTCCTATCCTCTCGCTGACTCTCCCCACCATCTGCAAGGCCCCTGATCTGGTCTCCCTCTTCCTCTCGGAGTGGTCTGACCTCTACTTTTCTCTCCTGGCCTCTACCTCCTCAGAAACTTCAATATTCATCTTGACTCTCCTGATACAGCAACTGGACACTTCTGCAGCCTCTGTGACTGTCTTTCCTTTGCAATTCTTCCCTCCAATCCGACCCACTCAGCCGGACACACCTTGGATCCTCTAATCTCAGCAAACCTGCCCAGCTCCATCCCTCTCACTACACTGCTCGCCTGGTCTGACCATGCTCTCCTGTCCTCTCATCTGGATCTCTTCAGCCCCCTGGCTAAGCCTCTGCCATTGCCAGTCTCCTTCTCCATCATTCAACCGATGAAGCGAGTGTCAATTGCTGCTTTTGCCGCCACTTTCATTCCCCCTCCCACTCCAGCCACTGACTCTCACACAGACGTAGCCCTTGCTAACCTTCACCTCACCATCTCCAACACTCTGGACATCCTTGCTCCGGTCATGGCGATTCGCATGAAGCATGCCTCCAAGTGCAACTCCTGGTATGACTGTGACCTAGAGCTAACCTCTCTGAAACGCAAGTGCAGAGTTGCAGAACGGAAGTGGCTGGCTTCAGGCACATCCACTGACAGACTGGCCTGCCACCTGCTCCAAAGGCAATACAGAATCTCCATCTGCTCGAAGAAGAGGGCCTATATATCAAAGCCTGCATATCTGGGGCCACCAACAACACGGCTGAACTGTTCAAGATCTACAAGGAGCTCACCAATCCTACTGCAGTCTCCACTGCACTACACTGGCCTCCCACTTCACAACCAAAACTCAGGACATCCTGTCCTCACTCTCCTCTACTACCCTCCCTCACTCGCTCCGAGGCCTCCCTTGGCTCCCCTAATCCCCTTCCATACTACTCTCCTCCTTCTCGCCCATAGCACCACATGAAGTCTCTAAACAAGTCCTCTCTATGAAAGTCTCCT
This sequence comes from Ambystoma mexicanum, assembly GCF_040938575.1. Lineage (NCBI taxonomy): Eukaryota > Metazoa > Chordata > Amphibia > Caudata > Ambystomatidae > Ambystoma > Ambystoma mexicanum. The sequence continues at coordinate 985,383,787 of NC_090930.1, forward strand.
CCAAACAGGTGCTCTCCTACTCCTCCATAACTATCAAGGACCTCATTGCCCCCCCCTTGCTCCAGCCTTGGGTGATTTCTAAATACATTCCTTTGCCACTGGCTCCTTCCCACTACCCCTCAAGCACTCCCTTGTGCACCCTCTCCTTAAAAAGCCTTCTGCCGACCCTTCCTGCCCAGCTAACTACCGCCCTATCTCCATTACCCGCTTCCTGGGCAAACTCTTGGAGGAGCTGTTTATCTCACAACTGCTCCACCACACTGAACCGGTTGGTTGTCTCCACGCCCTCCAGTCTGGTTTAGGAGCAGCCAGAGGCACATAAACTGCTCTCCTGAACACCTGTGAAGAATTACTTTCAAATCTCGATTCCAACTCTGCTTCGGTTCTCATCCTTCTCGATCTTTCCTTTGCCTTTGACACAGTCAATCATGCCACCCTTCTAAATCGGCTCTGTAACACAATGCCTCCAGAGCTCTGGTCTTCTCTATGCTGAACAACTGCACTAACCTCTTCCTCAATCTGCCTTTATCCTCCCTTCGTCCCCTTCAACTAATCCAGAATAGGACTGCGAGACTTATTTTGGCCTCAAGCCCTGGGACCGCAACTCTCCAGCCCTAAAATCTCTCCACTGGCTCCTGTGGCTGTGAGGATCAAATTAAAGACCCTCTGCATCATCCACAAGGCTTTCTGGGGCATGGACCCCGCTATATCCAACTCTCTCTAAATAGCTCCCTCATAGAGACCTTCGGTCTGCCAGCTCCAACACTCTGCAGATCAGATGCTTTTCCAAGCAGAGAGTGGCGGGTAGATCCCTCTCTTCGGCAGGAACCTCCCTCTGGAATGGCCTCCCTGCCCCCCCCCTAAGGTTTGAACCGGATCTCCTTAAGTTCTGTAAGCTTCTCAAGACCCTCTTTTTCACTTCTTCCTTCCCTTTCCCACTCCCCTGCTAAAGCCCTCCCAACCCCGCATTGACTGGCAGCCTGGCCCCTTCTGAGTCCTACAGGGCACCAGGCTCTCTTCACCCAGTCTACCCCAGTCTCCCTGATGCCCCCTCTAACCTGCGCTTGCCCTTGACTAGCCTGGTGGGTGTGCATCCTTACCGAGCCTGGTCCACCCCCGTCCTTGCACTTAGCATGTGGTCATCACTCCCTGCATCCCCTGGCACTTTCCCACCTGGCCTCCTTTGGCACTTGTCTAGCCCCATGGGCCCTCCTCTGCCCCCCTGCACTTGTAGACCTCCAATCTGCCCTGCACTACCCTCCCACCCTTGCATTATCCCTTCTGTCACGACTAGCACCACCCCCCACACTTCTCTCCCTCCTACATTTCTTGTTACTGCACTTGCACAATCCAAATGACAACGCCTAGTAGGACAGTTGTTGTTTTCTTCCCTGTTCCCCCCTTCCCCACCTTTTTTTGTCTTGTGGCACCTTGCTGTATAGGCGCTTTATAAATATCCAACAAATAAAAAAAATTAAGCTTCAAAACTGGGAAATAGACAGAGGCCTTCTTAATATGCTATACCAATTACACTCTGACACTGCAGTTCGGGTTCGTCTGAATGCCACAGGCCACTTTTACCAGACTAATAAAAACGAATAGAGGGTATATACAGTGGTGTGTATTGGCACTTCTTTTGAACATCTATATGGCTGATCTTCCTGAAACTTTAAGCGTACATATTTATTTTTATGTATTATGCATTTGTAAGGCGCTTATACATCAAGTAAATTGTGTTTCAAAGCGCCCACAGAGCAACGGGGAGGGAACATGGGAATGAATGGCAAATATAATAACAACGAAGAAAGAGAGAGGTGGTCCTACTAGGCCTGTGAGCGTTGAAAGTGCTATTGTCATAGAACTTTTCCGCCTAAATGGGGTACTGGACACTTTTCTATGTTGTCATATGCGGACAACATAGTTATTATGGAACACACAGAGATTGGACTTAACAGGGCAATTTCAGCTTTCAGTGATTTTTCTAAGGCTAAGGATCTGATGATGAATCCCAAGAACTCGAATGATGTATTTCGGCGCGAAAAAGTGCCCTCCGTTAACAACTATATGCGTCTCAATTGACCTGACGATGTCATGCAAATATTTGGGCTGCTTAATCTCTTGCAAAAAATCAGAAAAAGAGTTAATGGGCTCCACTGAGTAAGGCACATAGGAAATTGAGATTCATCATGAAGTTTATACACACGCATTATGGATACAGCACTAATGAGCTAATCTTGATTTACAGGCAAAGTTTGGTTCCATCTATCTTATATGTCCTTGAATCCTGGGTTGTACTTGACTATAAGTGGCTTATGCAATTCGAAGGTACACTGTTGAGGCGCATACTGGGCCTATCCAACTGTATTCCACTTTGCGTTGGGACTTACTTCATTGGGTACTTTACTGTATATCAGAAAAGTGGCACCGTGGCTTAAAATTATTAAACGATCCACAAACCCAATCTATACACTGCTGGTATCCGAACTGGCCGAAGGAGAAATTAGAAGTCCTTAATACATTTGTATTTCCTATGCTGAGGAAATACAATAGTCCATTGACTGGTACTTGGAACTGCATACGTTGATTGCCCAATTGCGTAAGAACGCTTTTTAAAGGGACTTCTGTGATAACCTAGAAGTAACGAAGGCTATCGTTCCATACAAGAAAATGATTTGGAAACTTACTTATATGGCCTGGACCGCGAGTGCAGAGGTTTTGTATGCTGGCTTAATTAACTCCCATGTTTGGCAGTAATGGGTCCCCGTTTGACTATACCTAGAAACAATAGAATATGTCGTTTATGTATTGACAACACGAAATTAGAGACGCTTAGACATACTCTAACTCGATGTCCAAGAATAGACGGGAAACAAAAGGAATGTCGTGGTTCCTTTGTTTATAACGCGCATTGAACAACTCTGCTTACTGGGGCAGATGCACGCTAGGTAACACAATACCTATGATAATTGTCATCAAGAATGTATGGAAAGCTGTGCAGGCATCAATAATTACCCCTTCTCAATTGGTAGAATTGTGTCTGATAAACTCTGATTTAATAACTATGAAATTAACTTGATCATCACTTGTCTTGATTATAAGATATACTGGAGATTATCGGACATTTTAATTATTTAATGTCGAAATGTATATGTATTTGCGTGAACGGTATTTTACTGAAAGACACTAATCAACATCTAAAAAAAAGTATATAATGAAAAATCTCGAGATACATGCGCATGTCAAATTAACGTTTCTAATTTATTTCCATCTGTTTCAATATAAATATTCCTGTTTGTCATAATGAAAAACAATTGCACCAATGTGTTCTGGGTACTTTTTACATCATAATCTATTCTGAGGAAATGCAGGATTTATTAAAACTCTGTAGATCAGGCACAGTGCAACCTAATGATTTACACGGGATCAGACCCTTTAGTTAAGTGGTGAAGCCTGTATCTATAAAGCACGCTGGTTTTAACTTTACCAGAGAAACAGAGTAGAACGCGTATAGGTCAGGGGTTTTTAGTTTTGTTTTGTGTGCAATGTAAGTGGGAAAGGATACAAGCAGTGCAGTCCTTAAGGGGCGTGACCGTCGGCGTTGTAAACACAGTTGGAAACGCAGGCTGCACTAGATTGAATGACACATCTCTACACATAGGAATGCGTATGATCTCATGATGCAATCATATGGAGGGGTGGGCGCACGCCGCCCATTCCCGCTGCCGTGCGCTACCTGTAATTGTAGGCGCTGAAGCCTGCGCTCTCCCGCAACAAAGCCCTGTAGAGGGACAACACCTGTGTTCTACTGGGCGCCGCCATCTTGAAGGACATGTTCTGAAGGACCCCGAAGTTTCACTATAAGGTCCCTTTCAAAGAAGACGTTCGCAAAGTGCCTGTAAAAAACGTGATCTTTGCACTCTTTCCGAAGGTGGCAACTTCCTGCACGCATGGTTTTTCAGTGATTATTCGAGCTCCTCCTTCCAGTGGTGTGTGGATGTTCTGCAGTGCCGGTACGGTAGAAGCAGGCGGGCGCAAGGCACCCCTGGGATTCGGGAGACTGACAGGGTTTGCAGGCTGCTGCACTGCACGCACAGGTAGGAGAGTTTTTTTTTAGTATGTTGCTGGATAATAGCTCGAGCCGGCATTGTTGCGGTTTTGCACAACAGGTAGCATTCTAAATAGTACAGACAAATTATAGGCTTGTCAGTAACATGTACTTAATGATCTAGGATGAGAGTTTACTCCAACTGTAACCCTGAAAGTACACTGAAATGTCCCTTTCCCTGCTTAAATGCAATTGTGCTTTTATGTGAGAGCAATGAGTTCTAATGCTTTGCTTCCCATAGCTGTACTGATGTAGCCTCCAGCACGTGTTGGTTAAACCTCTCCATCCGCGGGAGTTTCAAGTTATTCCGTGGCAGGTGCGAGCGACCCGCTCTTAGCCAGTGATGTCTCCTCACTGTTAAAAGACATACAATTATAAAATCACTAAAATAAATAGGACTGAAATCTGACGCTATTTGACACGACAGCTGAATCATGGCAGCCCCTTAATCACACTCCCACTAGACAAATTCGGCTATTTTGGAATACAAAAAAATATATAAATAAAGTATATTTAAACTGGTTGTTCTGATCCAGTTGCTTGAACAATAAGTGTTAAAAAAAATTAGAAGGCATGGAGCCTTGTTTCTATGTGACATTTTTCTCAAATGTTCTCTGGTTGTTTTAGATCAGAGGCCTGTTCATGAGGGAAGGCGTTCTCACCATTTGTGCCACCCACCAGGAAATTCTTTAGTAAACACTAAGAAGTGTGACTCTCAGCCAGGTTGCACAACACAGTATCTCTACATAGAACCCAGTCCTGGCAATTTGCATAAAAGCAAAGAGCATTATGGGAACATCATAATGTCCACAATTTTAAATTTGAACCCCTAAAAGGCCAGTCCTTTTTACATTGCATAATAGCCTGGCACTTACATGTCTTGTAGTGATTCAGTAAGAAACTAATGGACTCTTCTGTTTTGATTGGTCACAATATTCACCCTAATAAAGATATGTCTGTAAATTGCAGGACATGTATATCGGTTTTGACAGCTACAACTTTGGATTTGACCTGGGTGTCTGCTGCTATAGCGGGTGAATGTGATTGGGAGGTGCGTATGGAAGGGGACATGGGGAGTGATCATTCTGGTATATTGGTGACTGTAAGAGGAGAGGTAGGGATCAGGCCACGGATGACTGGGAAAAGGTTGAATTTTAAGAAGGCTGATTGGGAGATGTATAAAAGAGTGTGCCAGGAAGCGATTGTTTCTCGCGGTAGAGGTGAAGAGGTGGATGAGTGGAATGAATATTTGGTGCAGGGAATGAGAGCAGAATCTGAGGCAGCAGTTCCAGAGATTGAGAAGGGGAAGAGTGGGAAGATTGAGGTACCTTGGTGGACGGTTGAATGTTCGAGAGCTGTGGCGGAACGTAAGAAGGCTAGGGCCAGGGCGGTAAGGTCAGGAATGATAGCAGATTTGGTGGCATATAAAAAGGCTAAAGCTAAGGCGCAGAGAGTAATTCGGGAACGGAAACGTGGTTATTGGAGGGGTTATTGTGGGTCCTTGGGGAATGATTCCGGTGTGGGTGAGGTATGGAAACAGTTCAAGCGGATGTCTGGATTAACGAGATCACAGGGTGGAATGACAGTGTTGTTGAAAGGAGAAGAGGTGATTAATGAGGATGGGGAAAAGGCGAATTTGATGGGGGAGTATTTTGCGGAGGTACACAGTTCGGGGAATTTTCCAGAAGAGGTGAGGATACGGATGGGTATGGTAGAGGAGGAGATGCGAGAGGTGTTGGCAAATGTTGGGCCTTGGGAAGAGCAATATGAGGTCCTGTTTTCGATGTTGGAGTTGGATGATGCGATTCGGAAGGGAAAGTGGTCAAGTCCAGGGGTGGATGGTGTTATGTATGTATTTTTAGAGAAGTTGCCGGTAGAATGTAAGTTGGAGGTATTAGCTCTGATCAATGAGATTTGGAAGAGTGGTGTTTTGCCGAAGATATGGAAGAGAGCGATTGTGGTGGCGATTTTGAAGGGTGGAAAGGTTCCAACGGAGTGTAAGTCATATAGGCCGATTGCATTGACTGTTGTGATGTGTAAAGTTATGGAACGGATGGTGGTTGAGCGATTGGGGTTTTATTTGGAGTCGAATGGGTGTTTGAGTGATTTTCAGAGTGGGTTCAGGAAGAATCGGTCGGTGGCTGATCCATTAGTGAGATTAGTGACTGGGGTGGAAGAGGCAATATGTGATGGAGAGATGGTGGGAGCGTTCTTTTTGGATTTGGAGAAGGCTTATGATATGGTGTGGAAGAGTGGGTTGTTGGTAAGATTGTTGGAGGTAGGTGTGAAGGGGAGGATGTTTCGGTGGATAAAGGCATTTTTGGCGGATAGGACCTTTCAGGTGAGAGTGAGGGGGGTGCTGTCTGAAGTTTGGAAGATGGAAAATGGAACACCTCAGGGAAGTGTGATTAGTGCAATGCTGTTTAATGTAATGGTGGATGGACTAATTCGGGCTATGATGGGATTAGGGTGTCAGGTAGATTTCTTTGCGGATGATGGTGTGGTATGGGTAAGAGGGCGGAGTTTGTTGACGGTGCAGAATCGGTTGCAAGCTATAATAGTACGCATGGAGGAGTGGTGTGGGAAATGGGGCTTCTCGGTGTCTGTGGAAAAAAGTGTGAGTATGGTGTTTTCGAGGAGAAGAGTGCAGCAGGAGTTGAACTTAGTTTTGAAAGGTGTGAGGGTGAAGAGTGTGAAGGAGTTTCGGTACTTGGGGGTGATTCTGGATAGAAAGTTGAATTGGAACATGCAAGTGAATGGAGTGATAGACAAGTGTAAACGCAGGTTGAATTTGTTGCGGGCGGTGACTGGGAAAGAATGGGGTGCGCAGCAGAAGTGTTTACGAATGTTATATAAGGGATTGATTCTGAGTGTGCTAGATTACGGATGTCAGGTGGCAGTGGGTTTCACAAAGAGTCAGAAGTTGCGGTTGGATAGGATGCAGGCGAGAGCGTTGAGAGTGTGTTCGGGTGTGATGAGATCCTCTCCAATGAATGCGGTTCAGGTACTTGTGGGGGAGATGCCTTTGGAATTGAGAAGGGATGTGTTGAATATGAGGTGGTGGATGAAGTGTAGTGCGAAGAGTGTGGCTCATCCGGTACGTGAATGTTTGCGGTATAATTGGAGGTTTGACTATTATGGGGATCGGTGGAGGAAGAAAGGGGGCACTTTGGGGTTTCACATGTGGGAGAAGAGGGTGCAGTGGGGTGTAGGCGAGTTGATGGTTGTGACAGATATGGATCTAGTGAGGTGTCCGAAGTGGATGATGAGGTCTCCTAAGGTGTGCTTGAAGTTGACGAGTGTGGTGTCAAAGAAGCGGGGATTGCGGGGTGAGATCAAAGATTTGGGTCAGGCATATGTGGCAGAGAAAGAAGGGTGCAGGGTGTTCACGGATGGTTCAAAGGATCCGGTATCTGGAAGAGTGGGAATGGCGTATTATCTAGAAAGCACGGGGGAATATAAAGTGGGGCGTCTGACGGATGATGTGTCAATTTGTACGGCTGAGTTGATGGCGATAGCAATGGCGATTGAAAGGGTATGCGAGTTGAGGTTTGAGAAAGTAGTGGTATTTTCAGATTCATTGAGTGGGTTGCAGGCGATTGTGGCAGGGGATGGTGATAGGAAGGATGTGATTTTGGATATCGGGAGAAAGATTGATCGGTGTGTTCGTGGAGGGATGGATCTGGAGTTGGCGTGGGTCCCCAGTCATAGCGGCATTCTGGGAAATGAGTTAGTGGATCTGGCGGCGGGTGAGGGTATGAGAAGGGAAGCGGTTGATGTAAGATTACCTTTGAGTGTGGATGAGACGAAGGCAGTGATGGTGAGGCGGGTCATGGATGAGTGGCAGGAGAGGTGGGTGAGTGGGGTGAAAGGTAGGTGGATGTTTGGTATTCGTGAGAAAGTGTCAGTAAAGGTGAATTCGGGAAGTCTAGAATGGAGGAGGGGGGAAGAGGTGATGCTGAATCGATTGAGAATAGGGCATGTGGGACTGAATGAATATCTGTTTAGAGTAGGGAAGCGAGAATCGAGGAATTGTGCGGTGTGTGGAGTGCCTGAGACTGTGGAACATTTTCTGTTTAGGTGTGAGAGACATGCTGTAGAGAGAGAATTGATGAGGGTTCGATTGACTGCGCAGGGTGTGGCTGAGTTGAGTGGGAAGGCTTTGTTGGGAGGTGATGGGGTGAGTGGCAGAAGGAGGAGTAGTGTGATGTTGGATTTTGTGAGGCAGACAGGGCGGTGGGAGGAATTGTGAGTTTTACGTGGGTTGAATGCTGAATGGTGGATAGGTGCACATCATCCAATTGGATGGGGAAGCGCCTGCGTGGGTCCGTCCACGCCTACTCTAATTTAAAGAAAGAAAAGAAGACAGCTACAACTAACTGGAGGTTTGATTATTACAGAGATCAGTGGAGGAGGAAGGGGGGCACTTTTGGGTTTCACATGTGGGAGAAGGGAGTGCAGTGGAGTGTGGGTGATTTGATGATTGTGACAGACACGGATTTGGAGAGAAGGCCGAGATGGATGATGAGATCTCCAAAGGTGTGTTTGGAGTTGGCGAATGTGGTATCGAAGAAGAGAGGTATGCGCGGTGAGATTAAAGCTTTGGGTCAGGAGTATGTGGCAGGAAAGGAAGGATATAAGGTGTTTACGGATGGTTCAAAGGATCCTACGTCTGGGAGAGTGGGAATGGCGTATTATCTAGAAAGCATTGGGGAGTATAAAATAGGACGATTGACGAATGATGTGTCTATTTGTACGGCTGAGTTGGTGGCGATTGCTTTGGTGATTGACAGGGTATATGAGTTGGGGTATGAGAAAGTGGTGGTGTTTTCAGATTCATTGAGTGGGTTACAGGCGATTGTGGCAGGGGATGGTGATAGGAAGGATGTGATTTTGGACATTAGGATGAAGATTGATCGGTGTGTGCGCGGAGGTATGGATTTGGAGTTGGCATGGGTTCCCAGTCACAGTGGCATTTTGGGAAATGAGTTGGTGGATCTGGCGGCGGGTGAGGGTATGAGGAGGGAAGCGATTGAGGTGAGGTTGCCTTTGAGTGTGGATGAGGTGAAGGCTGTGATGAAGAGACGGGTCCTAGATGAATGGCAGGAGAGGTGGGTGAATGGGGTGAAGGGCAGGTGGATGTTCGGTGTTCGTGGGAAAGTGTCGGTGAAGGTGGATGCAGGGAGTTCAGAATGGAGGAGGGGGGAGGAAGTGATGCTGAATCGGTTGAGGATAGGTCATGTGGGGCTGAATGACTGTCTATTTCGAATAGGGAAGCGTGAATCAAGGGACTGTGCAGTGTGTGGGGTACCTGAAACGGTGGGACATTTTTTGATTAGGTGTGAAAGACATGTTATGGAGAGAGAATTGATGAGGGTTCGATTGAATGCACTGGGAGTGGCTGAGCTGAGTGAGAAGATTATACTGGGAGGTGATGGGGAGGGAGGCAGGAGGAGGAGTAATGTGATGTTGGATTTTGTGAGGCAGACGGGGAGGTGGGAGGAGTTGTGAGCTTAAATTGAGTCAAACTATTAGTGGGTACGGTGCACATCATCCTATAGGATGGGGAAGCGCCTGCGTGGGTCCGCCCACGTTTCCGATAATTAAGAAGAAGAAGAAGAAGACAGCTACAACTGAATTGGAACATGCAAGTGAATGGAGTGATGGACAAGTGTAAACGCAGGTTGAATTTGTTGCGGGCGGTGACTGGGAAAGAATGGGGTGCGCAGCAGAAGTGTTTACGAATGTTATATAAGGGATTGATTTTGAGTGTGCTAGATTACTGATGTCAGGTGGCAGTGGGTTTCACAAAGAGTCAGAAGTTGCGGTTGGATAGGATGCAGGCGAGAGCGTTGAGAGTGTGTTCGGGTGTGATGAGATCCTCTCCAATGAATGCGGTTCAGGTACTTGTGGGGGAGATGCCATTGGGATTGAGAAGGGATGTGTTGAATATGAGGTGGTGGATGAAGTGTAGTGCGAAGAGTGTGGCTCATCCGGTACGTGAATGTTTGCGGTATAATTGGAGGTTTGACTATTATGGGGATCGGTGGAGGAAGAAAGGGGGCACTTTGGGGTTTCACATGTGGGAGAAGAGGGTGCAGTGGGGTGTGGGCGAGTTGATGGTTGTGACAGATATGGATCTAGTGAGGTGTCCGATGTGGATGATGAGGTCTCCTAAGGTGTGCTTGAAGTTGACGAGTGTGGTGTCAAAGAAGCGGGGATTGCGGGGTGAGATCAAAGATTTGGGTCAGGCATATGTGGCAGAGAAAGAAGGGTGCAGGGTGTTCACGGATGGTTCAAAGGATCCGGTATCTGGAAGAGTGGGAATGGCGTATTATCTAGAAAGCACGGGGGAGTATAAAGTGGGGCGTCTGACTGATGATGTGTCAATTTGTACGGCTGAGTTGGTGGCGATAGCAATGGCGATTGAAAGGGTATGCGAGTTGAGGTTTGAGAAAGTAGTGGTATTTTCAGATTCATTGAGTGGGTTGCAGGCGATTGTGGCAGGGGATGGTGATAGGAAGGATGTGATTTTGGATATCAGGAGAAAGATTGATCGGTGTGTGCGTGGAGGGATGGATCTGGAGTTGGCGTGGGTCCCTAGTCATAGCAGCATTCTGGGAAATGAGTTAGTGGTTCTGGCGGCGAGTGAGGGTATGAGAAGGGAAGCGGTTGATGTAAGATTACCTTTGAGTGTGGATGAGACGAAGGCAGTGATGGTGAGGCGGGTCATGGATGAGTGGCAGGAGAAGTGGGTGAGTGGGGTGAAAGGTAGGTGGATGTTTGGTATTCGTGAGAAAGTGTCAGTAAAGGTGAATTCGGGAAGTCTAGAATGGAGGAGGGGGGAGGAGGTGATGCTGAATCGATTGAGAATAGGGCATGTGGGACTGAATGAATATCTGTTTAGAATAGGGAAGCGAGAATCGAGGGATTGTGTGGTGTGTGGAGTGCCTGAGACTGTGGAACATTTTCTGTTTAGGTGTGAGAGACATGCTGTAGAGAGAGAATTGATGAGGGTTCGATTGACTGCGCAGGGTGTGGCTGAGTTGAGTGGGAAGGCTTTGTTGGGAGGTGATGGGGTGAGTGGCAGAAGGAGGAGTAGTGTGATGTTGGATTTTGTGAGGCAGACAGGGCGGTGGGAGGAATTGTGAGTTTTACGTGGGTTGAATGCTGAATGGTGGATAGGTGCACATCATCCAATTGGATGGGGAAGCGCCTGCGTGGGTCCGTCCACGCCTACTCTAATTTAAAGAAAGACAGCTACAACTCAACTGCTGCAAGCCATTGTTTTAAGCTGCCGAAGGTTCAGGAATAAATTCATCCTGGCTTCACTTACAGAAATAACAGACATTAACAGTGGGCAAGTCAACACCAGAACAAGAAAGCTGCCAGAAGGTACAATGGGTGGGAAGCTTACGTGGCCTCTCCCCTGGCAGACAGTGCGATAGGGTTGTGCTTGGTAAAGTTGCACTCCTGAGGTAGTTTGAGTTAGGCAATTGTACGACAAACTTGATGAACAAGTGAAAACATATCAGGGATATTTAAATGGATGGCATGTATGTCTTATGTTATGAAAAGGAGGGACAAAATGGCAAACGGAAGACGAGTAAGGAGAAATGGGCCCGTGTACAAGACAGCTACAACTGTATGCAGTTTAGAGTTTCTGTATGCACTGCCCAGTGTTCTGACAGCTCATTGAAGAGCGGGTTACTCGTTTGTGTGAATCCCTGTGCTCTGTGGCATGCATGAGCACCCTGAGCTTCGAAAAGCAGACTGCTTTTATGAAAGCGGTTTGCTCAGTGAAGCGTAGTATCCGGGACAGTCATGTGCTAGCCCCTGGCTCTGGGGGACGGAGCGGTGCACCAGAAAGATGTTGCTCCGTCTTGTTCTGGCCCATTCCCTGCGCTGAGCATGACCACTGTAAAGCACATGTTAAAGATGGCTTGTTTCCACAATATATTTCAGCCTGGCCACTGTAAACCATCCCACCCTTCCAAAAACGAAAGAATTTCATGATGGTGCTCACAATAAACGAGCTCCCAGCCACTGTAAAACACATGTTCATGATGGATTGTATTCCCAAAATATGTCAACATGACCGTGTTAAACGTTTTGTCGGTCTGCCTTTGCCAAAATATATGCCAATATTAGCATTGAAAATATCTTAAATGATGATTGGATGGTACACCAGGTATGCCAGGTTACATGGTGTACAGTGCCAACAATATATGCCTGAATTTCCATTGTCAAACACATTCATGATGCAGCGCCCACAATATATATCAGCATTCTCAGTGTAAAACCTGTTCTGATGAATGTAATGAGTCCAGTGGAGTAATCACTGATTCTCTTCCCCCACACCTCCAAGCCTGAGATATTCTCCCATGTGGCCAGGGGCCGGCAGCCATTACCTGATTCTGACCCTCCGGGTGGTTTTATGAGGGTGGATCACACAGTAGGAGATGATTGTCGAGGAGATGTAGTGGCCACATCGGGAGAGACGCAATATCCTTCACTTAGAAATGAGGAAGACCACATAATTCCTGAATCCTTAATGGATGATTGTCATTTTATAAATCACTCCCATTATAGGACCCAAAGAATCCTTCCTTTAAAACATTACGAGCACAATGACATTCACACCTCAAATATACATAATTCTCATTTTACATCTTGTTTCTCTGATTTTTTTGTTCTTAACAATCCTATGGACTACAAAACCCACAATGCCTCAAGTAATGAGAAGAGGAAGAAGGAGTTAGATGGGATTGAAAGAAATCTGAAGTCAAACACGCAGGCTAGCTGTTATAGTGGAAATCGGCTGCACAGGACATTTAAAACTGGCTTGTACTTTCAAGTCCACTTCGGAGAGCGAAGCAGCAGACCGGACAAAGCGGGAAGCATAACCGCGAGTGAAGGTAGATGCGCAGGAACGAACAGTGCAGCAGAAGGCAGAGGTTTTCAAGCTGCTGCTTGTCAGCCTTCCTGACAGGAGTGGGGCTAGGCCCAGGGAAGCGTGGCGGGCACTGGGGAAGAGCTACTCCAGAGCCGTCAGCAGCAGTGATGCTATCCAGAGAGCAGTCATGAAAATAACAGCTTCACCGGAAAGTGAACCAGTGGGGAAGCTGGAACAAGGTCTGCAAAGCAGGAGACAGAGGTTAAATCCTCATGCATGAAATGTCAAGAGAGGGAAAGTTGGAGCAAAGGTTATTTCAAGCAGATGAAGTTTAATGAAAACGTTGACAGGCAGAATTTGTACAAGTCTCCATATCTGAGAAGCGAATAAGGGGAAAGTTGGAACAAGCATTGCCACAAGCAAATTAACACTTAACCTTCTACGGGGAGCTGTACAGCACCCCGAAGGACCAAACTGGGATATTGGACCCAGAGCATTATTGGCCTCACAGAGCCGCCCTTGCCTAACGGCACATCAGAGAGCGGGGTTGGATGCAGATATAACAGTCGAAGAGGTAACAAGAGCTTTCATGCAATTACAATCGGGTAAGACACTGGCTCCAAATGGCTTCCCGTAGAGATTTGGAAGCAGCCTGGAGTCAAGATCACAGAACCTTTACACCATTTATTCTAGCGGTTTAGGGCTGATGGGGTCTTGCCCCCAGACCTGAGAAAGCCCTGCATAATGGTCCTGCTGAAACCAGGAAAACTCCCTGAGAGATGCTCCTTAAATAGGCCAATATCACGGATCAACAGCAAGGCCAAGGTGTTGGTGCGAGTGCTAGCTAATCGCATCTTGGAAGTTATTGACTCTTTGGTACACCTGGGTCAGTGCAGATTCATGCCCACGAAAACCACGCGGATGAACATCCGTAGAGTACAGCTGGCCATTGACCAGAGGGCACACCTACAAACACTGGCAGCACTCCTGGCAATTGATTTCGAAAAGGCTTTTGATTCGGTAAGATGGGAAGCACTTTTGGAAATCATGGGACGCATGGGCTTCGGAGAGAGTTCCTTGGATGGTGAAGCCTCGGTCAAAGTCAATGGGGTCCTATCAGAGGGGTTTACCCTCTGTCGTGGGACGACGCAGGGGTGCCCCCTATCCCTCCTGCTGTTTATTTTAGCCATCGAACCATTGGCGATCAAACTTAATAATGACCCGGCCTGAGTAGGCTTCCACTGGCCATGGGGAGGGGAAGACCAGGTTTCATTATATGCCAACACTCTCTGGTTTACATGGGTGAACCAGCAATCTCATGCCCGGTGATGATCAAGATATTGGGGGAATACCAGGGCTATTGTGGGCTCAAGCTGAACCAACAGAAGTCAGTGGTGATCCGGGTGGCGGGGTAGGGGCCATCTCAGGTTGCCCCTTTCCAGTCTCGGTCTCAGGGTTCACTTATTTGGGCATACACTTGGGTCTCGAACCAGAGGAATACCTTCGGCTCAATCTCACCCCGCTGATGACCCGGTTTGCATCCAATATCATGCACTGGCAAACGCTCCAGGTGTCATTGAAGGGCAAAACGGTGCTCTTTAAAATGTTGGCCCTCCCCAGATTCCTATATGTGCCACAGAATGCTCCCAGGGCAATCCCCGGATCCATCTTTCGCACGATCGAGAACTCCTTAAGGCGGCTGCTTTGGGGGTTGGGGGGGACAACCACGCATCGCCCTTAGTAGGATGCTCCAGCGCTTGGTGTGGGAAGGGTGTTTCGGAATTCCCTGCTTGCAACGGTATTATTGGGCCACGCAAGTCAGCATGGTGAACGACTAGTTGCACAGGGACCTATGGTTTCTGTGTGTGGAGGTGAGGTGGAGAGGGGTTGGATGGGGGGGGACTGCCTGAACAAATATCGTACGGAGGCGAAACCACTGCTACGCCCCTCCCTCGGCTGGAAGAGCACACTAGGCAAGTGTGGGCTGAAGCGCACCGGGACATAGGGTGGGGCAAGAAGCACACTTTGCAGCAACCTCTATGGAACAACAGACTCCTCCCGGAACTCAGGAAAATGGGACACTTCAGACAATGGGAAGAACTAGGGGTGAAAAACCTCAGAGAAGTGGTTCAAGAGGGGGCACTCATTCCCTTCATGAAACTACAAGACACATTTGGAGTGCCTGGGAGAGACCACTATAGATACATGCAATTAGCCCATGCGGTAAGATCCCAGTTGCCTGCTCTAGACGAGATACCTTCCTGTTCACCCACAGAGGCAAACATCTTCCCTGCACGTATACACACAAAGGTCACATCAATCCTATACCAGGCACTCACTGACTTTGGATCTCAGGAACTGTCCCGGCTCGGAGGCAGATGGGAGGGAGAGGTGGGGACACTAGAGTCGGAAGAATGGGTCGAATCACTTATGTTCCCAAGGGAGATTAGAATGGCGGCCAGATTACGCTTGATTCAATAGAAAATATTTCACAGGGTATATTACTCACTAACAGCACTGGTGCGATGGGGGGGTGATTGACATAGATGACTATTTGAGGTGTGGGAGGAGTGGAGGTACTTTTTTCCACATCCTATGGGAATGTGCTCAGATACAGGTGTTCTGGGAGACAGTTATCCAAAAACTGTTGACGGTGATCGGATCAGAGGTCCCCTGTGTTCCTAAATTGGTTATGCTTGGTATCTGGGGGGAGACTGGGTTCACGAAACATGAAAGGGTGTTCCTATCCACCACATTATGATTGTCCAAAAGAATCATTGTAACAATGTGGGGGTCCGCGAACCGCCCATGACTCAGTCAATGGAAGGCAGAAATGGACAGATGCATGTCTCTCGAATGACGTATTTATTAGGCCAGGGGCTGCCCACGATAATTTCAAAAGGTGTGGGGTGTGTGTGCTGGAGAGGGTGACTAACACGGGAGAATTGAGTGAGGCGTCCGACATCAGATTGGCTGCAGTGGCCCAAGCCTCTATGTTTCCCCTGCAGGATGTCATATATGATTCCTGTGTATATGTGTCTGAGGAACCAATGCTGACACTACCCAGTGTTTTGTTTTATTGTAATGTTATCAAAACAATGAAAAGAGTTATTCAAGAAATGAAATATATTGTGCAAAATAAATACTTTTGCCATCCTTAGAAAGATATGGTCTGGAAGAGTTCCTTTTGCCATCCTTAGAAGGATATTGTCTGGAAGAGACGCGTTTACCATCCTTGGAGCGTTTGTTGTATAAACGAAACATTTTTGCCAGCTTTGAGAAGTTGTTGCATGGAAAAGATTCCTACCATCCTTAAGGGAACATTGTTTAGAAAATACACTTTTGCCATCCTTTCTGAATTAATCCAGGGTATGGTAACTATCCTCTGCATCCAACGACTTCTCATTGGGAGAAACCACTTTTTGTTGGATATATTTATTTGCTTTATGTTTGAACACCTTTGGTTAAATCTAGATCAAAGACAATTCACCTTACACTTCTTAGATGTTTCATTTCTAGAGTGAGGGTCTGATATATTTTGGGCACAAGGACACAGTGCTCCAGATAGGATTTGTGTGTGAAATTACAGAGTAAATCCAATTTCAAGAGAGTCAAAATGAGTGTCCTCCTACGAAAGAGAGTAAAAAAGTGTCTGATAATTATCCAATTTGTGTGTAAAATTAAAACTGCGTTCGAAAACATTAGTGTAATAAAACTTGACAATGCATACTGCCAAGATTCATCTTCATAATACTTGGACACTAGAAGTCTGTTAAGAACTACAACAGATGCCAGCTAGTTACATCATAAATCAAGTCCCTCACCTTACCAGCATTACTTCTCTGCCTCTTGGGCGAACTGTTGCTGTCTGGCACTACCTGCTTGACAGACACTCCATGCTTTTGCTTCATCTCTCCTTCCCTTTGCTACTCTGTTTCCCCTGCCTCTCACTTTCTGATGCTCTTCCTCTTACCCTTAAGTGTTGCTATGCCACATTTTGCGGTCTGTTGCTCTGTCACTCTGCCTCTCCGCTCTCTGCATTCTATTATCGCTGTTTCCCTACTATATATTGTGTTTAGGTTGAGATAACTGCCCATCCTCTCTCATGTCATTACTCTGGCTATATCTGTTTTTTCATTTTCTCTATTGTGGTTGCTACTCCTTTTGATTATATTTCTTGCACTGCCTCTTATGTTATTGGCCTACCTTTCTCTAGTCTGGATTTTCTATTTCCATCTCTCCCCATTTTCTGTTGATCTGTGTTTTCTTATTTTACTGTCTCTATTTGTCTCTTTTGCTCTGCTTCAATCGCCACTTTGTACTCCTGTATTGCTTAGGTTCAGAGTTGCGCTTCCTCTCCTTTTTGTCATTTTGTCATGGCACCAGTAAATATTCAAAAAACAAAAAATGCCTTCTCCATTTACAAATCTAGTGCAGCTTTACAATTGGGTGTTCCTTTTTAGATGTGTGTAAACCTTTTTTCCATTATGCTGGGAATTATAGATTGAGAGGTTTGTCTTACCAGATGCAGCACTTGCTTGAATGCAGATGTTTTACAGCACTGTATGCCATTATAAATATAAGCGCCCAGATGAGATATGTGTTTTGAGCTATTACACGTATAGCAGCCCTTGTGGGATGTGATTGTTCAGAGCCATTACAGGTATTGTAGCCCTGATGAAAAGCCTGTTCTTAGCCATTACAAGTATAGCAGCCCTCATGGGATGTGTGTGTTCTACTTCTGAGCCATTAAAGGTATAGCAGCCCTCCTTTTCTGTTCTGAGTCATTACAGGTATAGCAGCTCTGATGAGATGTGTGTTCTGAGCCGTTCTGCATCACTGAACATTTAGTAGTCATTTTGATAAGTCAAAAGCTGTCGGCTCTGTTACCATTGAATGTTACCTGCATCTTAAACAGACGCTGATGCAGAGGCATTAACTCACCTATCAACAGGATTTGAACTAACATGTTACACAATGATCTCTACAGCAAGGTTCTTGACCCACCGAGCTTCCTTTCTCGAAAGGCTGCTCACTCTGAAAGGCATATAGGGTTAGGGAACTGGCAGTTCCATGTGAGACTTGCCTGACATAACTGGCTTGTCAAAAACTCTCTGCCTCTTTGGAGTATCCTACACGAGTTAGGAGATTCATAATGAGGCTTTGAAATGTGCTAGGTTTTTAGCAGTGGGACTCAGTAATCAGACATGGGAGAAGCAGAGGTTTCTTAAAAGCGCAAAACTGAGTCGGAGGTAGTGACGTATGACAGCAGTGCCACCTTCTTGCACTGTTCATGAGTGTGCATCGCACCAGCTCAGGAGGATCGTGGGAAGCATCTATGTGAAAATGGCACTTTTTTTACTGTGAGGTTGAAAATCTTGCATTTAAAACAATACATTTTCTGCATTTTTAGTGTAGGGAAAGACCTGCCCCCGTAGCACTCCCAACCCCACCGCTCTCCTGTATATATTAAATACCCCTAACCAACCCCCTTCTATTTTTTGGGAGAAAGCTGTTCTTTTCCATGCAAGGCTTTCTAGCTTGCAGTAATGGGATTCAATATTTTGTAGTGATACTGTTGGGAAGAGCTCAGACACAGTTCTTGCTCAGTACTTTAGTTCGCTGCAGAAAATGCCAACACGTGTTTGTGCTTTGTCATTACAGCAGCTCTGTTAAGAAATTCAGGTACTGTCCCAAAATATAGTAGTCCTGCTAAGAAATGTGGGCATGATGCAATCCTCCTTGCTGTGAATAATGGCCATTTTGCCAAGACATGCGTGTAGCAGCATTAATTAGGAAACTTTGCCTGAGTATGAAGCAGTCCTGTTGAGAAGTACCGGTACAATCTGTGACACTGAAAATATATACAGCACTGCTTCTACCTGCATCCATTATACTGGCTTGCAGTGGGTGGTCAGAAAGGGAGTTACATTAATGTCCAGACCACATGCCTAGCAGCTATTCCTTGCACTCTAAAACAACAAACTAAGTACAGTGCCCATTCATGCATGTGCATGCACGTGAACACATGTAATCTGAAGACTTATAAACACATCTCGATATAGAACACCAAAAGCTTTTCCTTCTCACAAATGCCAAACAACTGCTTGCTGGGAGGCTCTCTTAAAACTTCGACATTAAGAACCCCAAGCCATTGAATGCAATTGATGTGCTTCTGTGATGAAAAGAAAAAGTATAAAATACTGAGGCTACTGCAACGGCGCTGCCTCTATTAAAGCTGATAAAAACAGGAAAATTATGCAAAAATGCAGCCCTACTTTAAGACAATTTTCATTTTACACAATACATGTGTCCTAAAGCAATGTGTAAAGCATGGTTATGATTAAAAATTCTTCAATAACACTGTAACCTACACAATGCAGGCAGTTGAACAAAACAGAGGACATCCTGAACACCCTTGTTACTCACCTGCCAAACCCATCCCCATCCCACACTCCCTTGCCTCCCTAGGCCACTCACCCTACTTCTTACACCTTCTCCTTCACCCCTGTCACACCAGAAGAAGTTACCAGAGTTGTCCGCTCTATGAAGGCTTCTTCCAAACAGGTTCACCCCTGCTTGTCCAAAACCATCAAGGACAATATTGGCTCTCTTGCCCCTGCACTCGCTGACTTCTGAAACTACTCTTTCGCCACTGGTTCTTTCCTCTCCTCCCTCAAGCACTCACTTGTGCGCCCTCTTCTGAAAAAAAAGTCAGCAGACCCTACCTGTCCATCCAACTACTGCCCATTTCAATCACCCCCTTCCTGGGGAAACTGCTAGAGATGCTGGCCTTGCCCCAACTCAACTAACGTACTGAACTTGTCGGTGGTCACCACGATCATCAATCTGGATTCCGAGCATCCAGAAGCATCGAAACTGCTCTCCTGAACACCCGCGAATAACTGCCCGCATCCCTGAACTTCCCAACTGTCGCTGTCCGGTCATTTGGTCGACAGAAAATTGGTCGACAGACAAATGGTTGACACAATTTGGTCGAAAGACAAATGGTCGAATATTTTTTTGTATTTTTATATATATTTTTTAGGTTTTCGTTTAGGAAAAAAAAGGGTTTTTAAGCAAAAAAAAGGGGGCCGGGGGGACCCCCCCAAAAAAAAAAAAAAAAATGTGAATTTACCAAAAAAAAAAAAATTCGACCATTTGTCTTTCGACCAAATTGTGTCGACCAGTTGTCCTGTCGACCTTCTTTTTTTTTTTTTTTTCGACCAAATGACCGGTAACCCCCCAACTGTCCTCATCCTACTTGATCTCTCCTCTGCCTTTCACAATGCCAACCATTCTGTCCTCATACAAAGACTCTGCGATACCCTTGGTATCTCAGAACGGGCACTGGAATGGCTGATCTCTTTCCAAACTGACCATGCTTCCCAAGTCATCTTGGGCACCTTCTTCTCTCCTACCTCCTTCTCCACTTGTGGTGTCCTGCAGGGATCTATCTTCTCCCTCTGGCTATTCAATATCTACCCTACTCAGCTGGCACCCCTCATCTCCTCCTCTCCTAAATTTCAGTTTCATGCAGATGACACTCAACTCTTTTTCAGACTTCCAGCTGACTCTCTCGCGCCTTCCTTCATTCCTGACTGCCTATCTGCCATCCAGGCCTGGTGCACTTCCAAGGATCTCTGCCTCAATGCCAGTAAAACTGAGATCCTTCCTATTGGGACCCCTGCTCCATCCTTCTTCCCTTATCTCTGGCCAGCCTCCGTGGGCTCTCCCCCTGCTCCTTCTTCTGAAGCCAGAAACCTTGGAAATTATAACAGAAAGGGGTTGTCACGGCAGGAAACTTACTTATGTCTGCAACAAAATTACAACTATTTCACTGGTGTGATAACTTGGGGCGTACTCTTAATTTGACGCCTATCTGACAGGAGTTCATATGCACAGAATGTCATTGTCATGTTCAATTATATCGCAACATTATTAATTTGTCACCATATGACAATTTTTATTGCACATTTGGTTAATCAGACACTTTTTTTGTATAAGAGCAAGAGAACAAACAATAAACAAGTAAACAACAAAAAGTGTAAAGACATGAATTAATATACAACATTCAGATAGTAGGCTCAAAAAATCCGCCTTATATACATTTGCTGTGAGGGCTGAGAAAGAGATATATATATATATATATATACTCAGCCTTTAATAAAAGCAACCCAAATGTTAGTAAGAATAGCCTTTATTGTCAGAGGATTCTGCCACATATCCCAATCTAGTTGGATATCAGGGTGCCTCTCTATCTAGATATAAGTCCAGTACTATGGCCATGGACGTCTTTTGGGGGTCGCTAGGCATCGCACCTGCGACCCCTGAGTTCTCCCTTGCTACCCCTGTGGTCTCCCTTGCTACTCCCCCCACCCCCCAAAAAAAAAGAAATTCTTTTTTTTTCTTTTTATTGAAACTCCTGGGCTGTGGCCACTGCCATGTGGCTCTTTGCTTCAACAGAGGCTGGCTTTCTTGTTCAGGCCTCTTAAACAAAAAAAAAAACAGGGGGTTCCACAAGTGTAACAATTTGCACCAGACCTGCAGATGAACTGGCCTGCTATTAAATCTCAGCAGTTTAATGGTGTCCACTACAGAGTGTAATTTGCTTTCTGTCTTTTAGAACATTCAGACATGTAATTGCTCATTTTACTAGCTCATTGGGTTGAGCGCTCTCTGCTGCAATGTGTGTGAGATCTGCAGGTTGCAGGTTCGAATCCCGGCAAAGCCTACTTGGCCTTTCATCCTTCTGAGGTTGATAAATGAGTACCAACACAGGTTGGATGATATTGTATGTATTTTTGTTCTATACAAAGCGCTTAAGCGTAAGTGATATAGAATAAGACATCATTATCATTTGGCCTTGGATGTCTGCTTGCATTCAAAGTAATTTGGTAATATAGGCTTATACACACTGATATTAACGATGCGTATGGCGATCCATTCTTGTATGAAATGTATGTCACATTACAGTGATATCTTAACCATATGTTTTGTAGTGTACCTAGCAACACTGCTATGTGATGCCACTTCCTGTTTTGTCAAGGGGTGAAAGGTCATGTTCCATCACATCCCGTGATGTCACTTTGGGGTGGGGCCAAATGCCATCACTTCCTGTGATGTCATCAAAGGTCAAGGGTCGTGTGTTGTCACTTCCGCTACCCCAGGCATTTTGGTGAAATGACGTCCCTGACTATGGCTGGAAAAGACTGCCCTCCAGGCAATTGAAGGGCTCAGGGGTCTACGTAGAGTTCAATTTAGGGTGTTCAAAAAGAGTTGCCTGTTTTGTTGCGTGTCTCTGTTGTCCACGCAAGGCTGCATACATTTCGGCAGTAATGACTTAATGAGTCTGCCTTCCTCAGGACCAAGGAAAGCTGTTAAAACGACCCCTGAGGAACATAATCAAAGCAGCTCACATCAGTATGGTGCTCACATACAACTAATTTAATGTTGTTGTGCTGACTTTGGGAGGTTCCCTACATTGAGAAATCAACTCAACAGTAGTTTAAAACAAGTAGACTGCCACCAAATTGACACACCAAAAGTGCTCATAGGTTTAGCTGTGAGGGGAGGGATAGAGGACACACCCCAGAGCTGTGTGTGGGGCACCTCTGTGGTTGCAGAGAGGCACGTTGTGTGGAAAGTGGTAAAGTGTATGAAAGACACATTACACTCACCATCTGTGAGTGGGTAAAAAGACAGGCTGGTTTGATTTGGTGCCTGATGCTTATCTGGAAAGTTTTACAGCTGCACGGCCAGAAAGAGGTAAAATCAATACGTGGTTGTGTGTTCATGGTCACATTGCATTAAGTTAGGTCTAATATAACTCAATGGCTAGGTAAGATAGCCCTTGTATACGTTTACATTTACCTGTAGCCTATTTGGAAAGGAAACCCAAAGCAAAGGCTTCAGTGTAGACGAGCTGAGGTGCTGTCTTTGTGTGTTGAACTTTGCTTGCTCGCAAGGTCGTGGCAGGTATTTGCCTGGCAACAAAAACACATATGAATAAATGTGGTCAACACTACAACACTAGTTGATTGAGGTTGACTGTAAATTGCGGGCATTTATTCTAACAACCATAGTGTAAGGACTCACCTCTAGTTGCCGGAAAATCGAAGTATGGTAGATCAAAACCTGGGCGTTCAAGTTAAAGAGTTCAGGGTTGTCAATCCCCACTGTCTGGTTATACGTGGCTGCATGAGCCATATGAGCAGTGATTTGTCTGCAGAGGTTGGAGCCACGTTTAGTAAGAATGCAATCCATAAGATCCCTGCAGCCACTGAGAGATCCATAAGCCCAGCCCATAGGTTAATCATGAAGGCTACTTGCCTGCACGGAGGTTCCCCTGTTAAAGGAAGCAAATGTCTTGTTGGCTCGTATGCGAGTGCACTGTGCTTGGCGTTACTCGAAGCTACATCGAGCTGCTAGTCACGTGAGAGTCATCTTTGACTCTTCTCTCTCTCCTTCCTCCCTCACACTCAGGACATTGCCAAGAAGTCCCACTTTCAACTCTTCCTTCTCGAAGGAATTCTCAATTTTCTCACTTTCCCCCAGAAGCTCAATGTTTCCAGAGCCCCGGTTCTCTCTAGGTTTGACTATTGCAACAGCCTCCTCTTCAGTCTACCACCTTCCACTCTGTGTCCCCTCCAGCTAATCCAGAATAGAGCAGCAAGTCTTATCCTTGGCCTTAAGCCCAGGGACCACATCTCTCCTGCCCTAAAAAGTCGCCACTGGCTCCCAGTTGCTGCACAGATCAAATTCAAATCCCTCTGCATCATCCACAAGGCTGTCTGGGGACCACACTATCTGCAACTCTCTCATAAAATTCTCTCCTTCTAGACCTCTACGTTCCTCTTGCACCAATTCCCTGTGTTTAAAGCGCTTCTCTAAACAGAGAGCAGGAGGCTGTTTGCTTTCCTCAGCGGAATTCCTCCTACGGAGCAGCCTTCCCTCTTCGTCTTGAGCAGGACCTTGTTAAAATAAGCACCTCAAGACATTCCTCTTTTCCACCTCTTTCCCTTCTTCCCTCACCTATTAATCTCACAGTTGCTGTGATTGGTGTCTTAGAACCTTATGCATCCTCAGGGCCCCTGGCAACTCGCACCTAATCTCCCCAGCTTCTGTCTACCTTCAGCAATTGCGTTGGCACACGTTCCTCACTGGAGACTCGCTCTTTCCCACCCAATGAGACTCCGGCCGCATAGCACTTACCATAACTTGCACTTCATCTGTGGATCATCGTCGAGCACGGGCACCCCAGCACTTTCCCCACTTCCCTTTCCTTGCTGCACTTGCACGTTATGAATACTCACAAGGCATAGTAGGTTCGGCCGGCCCTCCACCACTGTATTTTTTTAGTATATTTAATTGTACTACAATCCCATGTTACCTCCCTGTTGCCCTGTGGCGCTTTGAAAGAGAATGTATTTGCTGTATAAGTGCCTAACAAGCAAACAATAAACTATACTAAACTAAAGTGAACAAAACACAAATTTAATTCTACATTACTCAGAAAGTATCTTGATAGCGTTATTAACAGAGGAGATTATTGAAAAAAATAAACAGAGCAAGACTCATCCCAAGCTATCACTAGTGAACTCCATGATTCATGGGGGCACTGCTGTAAATAGCTTGTGCGCACAGATAAATTCTAGTTAAAACTATTCTTGGCATGTTTCCTTAAACCCTCCTTTGTTCTTGGGTATGGTGTTTGCAGAACACATCAAAATTCCCATTTTGGCACCAGGGACCAGGACATTTCTATTTTTATTTATTGGTAACAGCAAAAAATAGATTTTGTAAAATCAAAAACACTTAACATATTAAAAAGAAATGACGGTAGCATTATCATTTCTGGGTCCTTTATAATATGGAAGGCGGGGACATAGAATACACAAACCAGTGTATCTGAGAAGGCCAATTGTTATATAGATGACTGACATGAGGAGGGATTCAGTGGGGAGTGGACACCTAGTACCAACCATGGAGGGAAGAGGTGGGTGCCCAGTGTACTAGTCAAGGGGTAGGGGCAACCAGTACCAGCCAGTGGATGTCACTTACCAATGTATACAACAGGACACCATCTTGCCTGAGGTTTGAGCAAAGGACAAGAAAAGGAGGTCATGGTGAACAGGCAAACAGTCACTTCCCTTTTCAATGTGCCCTTCACGAGGATGCCCTAGTCCAGTGGACTAATACAGAAGCGATGGCTGATTCCCTGCCCTGATGCTAGTCAATCGATAGGTCGCTTCAAGGCAGTGCTCCAGCAGATGTGGACTGGAGGAGGAAGACATTGATTAGGCCTGTGAAGCAAGCATCTACCATGTTGTAATGGCCACAATCCCCCAAGAGGTACTCATACTGGAGACCCACATGCAGTTGGCATCACCTGAGCCTCCAGTGAAGGATGATGTGGTCAGTCGGGTATCAGGAATCAGCAAAATGCACCGTGTATTGTAAGGGTGCAGAAGTAGGAGATCGACACAAAAGTGGCATGATGATTGCTATAAATTTGTGTTCTTGTAAAAAGAAAAGGGAAAATAAACCTATCTCTCCCTGAACCTAAGAGGGGATTCCCTGCCTCAAACAATACGCTAATGAGTCTGTCTGAATGTGCCAAAATCTTAAGTATCCACTGTCATGTCAAACCATACTTCTCGCCTTAACACTTACAACAACTAAGAATAATGTCTGTGCTGGGTCCAGAAAGATGACTCCCTCCTTCTGGACAGAGGGCTTTGAAAGTTCTCCACAAATTTACCAGACCGAGCATTTCCCTTCCCCAGGTTTTCTTCCATTGTGCACAAATACCAGAGGAGCTGACTTCCTCCCCCTGATTTCTTCTTGGTGTCCAAATATCCCAAAGGGGATCACTCCCTCTTCCTGGTATCGCTCCTTCCTTATGCACAACAATTACAGAGGGGATGACTGCCCCTCCCCCCCGGTTGCTCTGCTTCGTGATGTGAGGGTCTCCGACCCCTCTTAACAAGTTTGGCTCCTTTTCTCTCTGGATGCTGTGTTGAAGAAGCGGTATGATGCATATCTTACCTTTTAGCTTTTATATGTTTCCCTTGGCTTGTTTCCTACCAGATACTGCGACTATGAGTAGCACTGATGATGCCTTGAATTGGTTTTATGGGTACAATTTCCAGAATCGCATATTCTGCTTCTCTGCCTGGTATATGCTGCTGCCAGGTACTGGGACTACTTCTGAGTACTTCTGATGCCATTGATTGGCTTTATGGGTGGGTGGGGGTGGGTGGGTCCCAGACTCGCGTATTCTTCGTCTACCTGGTACACTCTCCTGCCAGGTACTGGGACTATTAGGACTACTGCTGAGGCATTCCCAATCTGTAAATGTTCTTTTGTCTGAGCCACCGACCCTATACATTGAGCTCTCTTGTGTCTGTCAACTTCTACCTCAGTGGCTTGTTGCCTCTGCGCCTCCCCTGCCACCCACATACCTTCTCTGGTCTGCAGTGATCCCAGGGTTTTCAGGATGCTGGCGCTCTGCCGAATGGTTTTGCTGCCATTCTACGTGCTTGTTCGGTCTGCGGTGGCTCCGCAGGTGCAGCGTCTCCTCTGGAGCTTTTCTTTGGTTTCCCAGGCTCCTTATGTTCCTGAAGTGCCAGGAGCTTCTTCTTCCTCCTCTTTTCAGCAGTCCTTCCACCCTGAGGGCGCTTCCGGTCTGTGCTGCTCTTCTCGCTGCGTTCTGGTCTGACTTCTCTCTCCTCCTGCACTGTTGGTCTTTGTGGTTCCTCCAGGGAAGGCTCATCATAACAGTGAGTCCTTCTTCCCTTTTTGTAGCATTCATACTAACAAA
Source organism: Ambystoma mexicanum (assembly GCF_040938575.1). Classification (NCBI taxonomy): domain Eukaryota; kingdom Metazoa; phylum Chordata; class Amphibia; order Caudata; family Ambystomatidae; genus Ambystoma; species Ambystoma mexicanum. The sequence goes on from NC_090930.1 coordinate 985,410,613, forward strand.
TTGACCACATTGACTAGACTGCTCTTGTAAGTTCCACAGGGTGTTCTTTAGCACTCTGTGCCTCTTCTTCATCTCAGCACCATCACAGTTATCATTCACTGGGTTCCTGATGGCCCTCCTCGTCCCAGTTGTCAGATAGGATTCACATGGGTAGTCCCTACTCCTCTTATTTCGGTGTAAGGTATTGATGCAGCATAATCTACCTTTTACAAATAGACGGGAGCCTGTAGGGCTAAGTCACCCTGCACAGGGTTAGAGAGTGGGGGAGGTTAGAAAGGGGTGGGGGTATACCGTGTTCGCCCTGCAATATTGTCCCTCATCCCAAAAGGCGATTCCCTCCCCATGTTGTCCTCCCAAGGTGTACCACCACCAGGGGGACTATTGGACTGTGGCTGCACCGCCCTGTCCCATAGGATGGGCCCCGCTATGGACAGGGGACACATCCAAGGATTCATCACAGTATTTAATGGCAGCCCTTCAGCAATACGTATAACCTGTTCATGGTGTTTTGTGCACGAGCTGGGATCATATAGTTAGCATTTTAAATATTTCTGAAATAGACGGTTTTCTGAACACTATGGACTGTGAGGAACGCATGGTGGCAACAAGTAAGACAGACACAAGTTATCACAGTTCAAGGGTGTTTATTGAACAATTAAATGCTGTATGCAGGTTTGAAAAACGCCTAATCTAAACCTAAATCTAAGATGGGAGCAAGCGTCAACCATCAAATGAAAGATAAGGCAGTCCTAGTGGTGTTGTGTCAAATCAAAGGGCCTATACTAAGAAACCTGTTGCCAAACCTCACAACTAATACAAAATGGGGGGTGGGATAGTTCTCCAGAAAAGAAAGAAGTGTTCTTAAATATTTTTTCAGGATGCGATAGCTTGTTCTCCCTTCCCCTTGTTTTAGCACAGAGTAGGATGGGAGCTTGGAGCACAGCACATTCTAGGGCTTCTCCAGCACAAGACCACAATTCCAGTGGCAGCTCTCAGGACACACTCTTGAGCTTTTAGCTATCAGGGCCGTGAATGGCCAAGTCTCGTTACACTTGACAGTCTCTTGTCTTCGGGCACCTGAATGAAAGTTCCTTTAACAAATGAAAAGTTTGGTTCCAATGTTCACTGGGTGATGGGTTCACCTCTGGGTCCCCCCTCTTCTGGGCACTGACCCTTCTCAATTGTTTATCACAGTTTCACGTAGGATGATAGCTTCACCCGTGCGTCCACCTCTTCTGGGCGCTGACCCTTCTTGTATCGTATTCCACAAAATCTGAATGTCTTTTTAAACAGTTCCAAACACACTGTTTATTGGGACTTTAGACTTTGCCCCTCTTGGGATTCATTTGCCTTGTTTCTTCTCACTGCGGGATTCACTTCCCTTTCTTTCCCTTAGTTTGTAGATCAAAGTCTTTTGGTTTTTCTACACCTCCTATATGACCACTTTGACCTCTTTTAGTGACTCCCCTATGGCCTTATTGTACCTGTAGTTTCGCTCAGATGGGGATCGACCAGAGTCTCTTGAATTACCACCCAGCTGGTGCTGGTTTTCCCTCTGCAGCTGGCCTCCCCTTAACACTTTTTACAGTTCTTTACACAGTTCATCAAACTTGGTTCAAACCTGCCACTTTGGGGAGATCCAAGGTGGCCGCCGTGGTGGAGACACAGTGGTTCAGCATGCGCATCCCCCTCAGCGGAAAAAAGGTTTTACTGAAGCCAAATTCCCCTCCCAGGCACAGTTCGGTGAGAGTAATTGAATGGAGCACCGTGGCAGCCAGATTGTGGAAGTTGGTGCAGAGGAGCGGCTGCTAGAGGGACAGGGTGGAGGATTGCACCGGGGCAGAAGAGGCCCCTAAAGCGTGAGCTGCCGGTGCCTGGAGACGCATATAGTCACCGAAGGCGAGAGGAGAGGGTGTAATTTGCCAGTCCGGCGGGGCCCATGAACTGAAGGTCCAGGTGACTCGGGAAGAGGCTGCCCCCCCCCCCCGGAGCAATGCGTCCCCCCTTCCACCGCACCAAGAAGGAGGGAAGGGTTCCTGCAATACAAATCTGCCAGAGCCGGGTTGGCGCACTAAGTGGACCTGAGCAGTGGGGGTCCGTACTCCCACCAAGGGCGAGGATCGGGGGGCAATTCACTGAAACAGGCTGATGAGCACAACCTCCAGACCAGAGGGAGAGGAGGCTGCCATCAGCGGGCACACCGGAGCACGGCTCCTGGACATAAGCGGGCGGCGGAGAGCGTCCCAACGCCAGCATCGGACAGCTGCATACCCACGACCGAAGACAGCAAAGGGTGTGTGGTCACTCCAGCAAGGGGCGGCCATGGCTTGGGGCGGAGGGCCTCAGTGAGTAGGTGAAGAGGCCAGAGTGACAGGCGCTCCCCCGCTGCCGAATTCAAGGAGGTAGGTAGAGGCGCCTCAAAGGGAGGAAGACAACCCAGGGAAGCCCAGGCAGGGAAACCGTACCTGGGCAGGTGGCTCACCGTGGTCTGTGGGGATCGGAGGAGAGGAGGCGAATAGAAGGAACTGACTAGAGCACCATAGTAGGCAGAGCCGGCCCCGAGGAGTGGGGCCTCCAGGCGAAGCTCTGCAAGGTGAGGAGCACTTCACAGCAGGGCGTGGGTTGGCAGGGGGAAACCGGGTATGCAGCAGGACTTGGATCGCTAGCAAGGAGGGGAAGTAAGGGACCAAGTGATCAAGGACACACTAGAAGACATAGGCTTACCTACTCTAGACGATCTGGAACGGGCAGACCTGGATGCCCCAATCACCTCAGAAGAACTAGAGACAGTGATCCAGCACCTGCCCACATGGAAAAGTCCGGGGATCGGACGGGCTCCCCAGAGAATTCTACAAAACATACAAAAAGAGCTGCTCCCCCCATGCTGCTGGCCATGCTTAATGAGGCGTTTGAGCGCGGTAGGCTGTCGGAGTCCCTATGGGAGGCGGTGATCATCCCGCTCTTAAAACCAGGTAAGCCAAGCACAGACTGCGGGTCATATAGACCCCTATCGAAGCTTAATCAGGACAGCAAGATCCTCACAGCAGTGCTGGCAAACAGGCTTAAGCGAGTCATCGGCAGACTGATACACCCCGACCAAACAGGCTACGTCCCTGGTAGAAATATAACTGATAATCATAGGAGACTTCACCACATTATTGACCACACAGAGAAAGACCCTGGTGATTTGGCAATCGTCTCACTGGATGCGGTCAAGGCCTTCGACTCAGTGAGATGGCCTTGGTTGCTAGCGACTCTGAGAGAATATGGAATGGGGCTGGGGTACCTAAGGTGGGTTAAAATGTTATATATTTCCCCAATCGCAAGGGTCAAAACGGGTGCTACTATTTCAGATAAATGGCAACTCAGCAGGGGCACTAGACAGGGCTGCCCTTGGTCGCCTATGCTATATATCCTAGCGTTGGAGCCAGTGGCAGTATGCCTCAGACAACAATATGGGGGGATAGGAATCCACCCTGCGGGAGGCTCGCATCTTATATCATTGTATGCCGATGATATACTTTTATATCTACGCTTCCCAGAGGAGAACCTACAATATATCCTGGAGGTGATGGAACGATATGCTACCCTCTCGGGCATAGCAGTGAACCCCAAGAAATCCAGCATGTTCCCCCTGGGAGATACAGACGCGCCCCACTGAGGAGCCTACCGGTATTGCCAATACCCTGGCAAACTGAGACGTTCCGATACCTGGGCATTGACATATATCACACGATAGGAGAAGAACACAAAAGGCAGTTGAAGGCATTAAAAACAGCATGGGATTTTGGTCCAGACTGGCCATGGTGGGGAGAGCGGCTCTGATCAAGATGATGGTCCTGCCCGGACTGTTACACTTTTTTGTAAACATCCTGTATGTGATCCCCAAGCGCTTCTTTGCCAGGCTCCACAGCCTGTGCAGGGGTTTTATATGGCATAACTCCAGGAACAGAGTTGCCCTCTGGAAATTACAAAACTTGTGTGACAGGAGTGGTATAAACCTGCCGAATTTTGAGTTGTATTACTTGGCGGGACAGCTGCAATATGTGGGCAGGTGGTTGTCTGAAGAAGAAACGCATGAAACCAGGCTGTTATGCAAGGGTCCTGCTCCCTACTTCCTTAGAGAGACAGTGTGGTTACCTAAAACAAAGGTACTAGGAATGGCGAGGTTGCTGGTGCTTGGCTGGTAGGTGTGGCATAGAGCATGGCAGACTGTGGGATACCCAGCACCGTTCTCCATGCAGGTGCCGCTGGTGGCGCTATGCGGAGTGGACTCCCAAATGAAAAAATTGGTCCGCAGATACTGGGAACCGATGGGCTTGGCTACCCTTGGAGATATATGGCAGGAGGGGGAGGCATTGGACTTTCAGAGGCTAAAAGAAGACACCGAGGTGCATAAGGGCCAACACCTCACCTATTCCAGAATAATTAAACGAGTGCGAGAACAGTGGCCTGCGGCAGTGCTTGCGGAACAACCTGATGCTACCATCGAGACGATGTATGACATCTCGGAGGGTGGGCATGAAATATCCCACATATATGAGCTACTGGGGACCAGAGTGGGGAAGGAGTTGCTCCAACTGAGTCAAAATTGGGAAGAAGAGGTGGGAGAACCCATGTTGGATGGGCAATGAGATAGAGCCCAAAGGTCTCATAAGAAGGTGTCCCGAAGCGCGAGGCTCCAGCAGATTCAATTATATGTCACTCATAGAGCATATTTGACCACCAGCAAAATTGCCAGATTTGGTGGCCCGTTGACACAGAAATGCCCTAGGTGCGGGAAGGAGGAAGCTGGGATGCTACACATGTTTTGGGCTTGCCCGGAGGTGGGAAGGTTTTAGACAGAACTGAAGGTACGCTTGGCAGGAAAAGGGGATTACACTGGAGGTGGAGTCAGCTTGGGCATGTATGCTTGGGGGCTTTCCCAGACCAAGTAACCTGAGGCCCATTAGTAAGATGAAGGACCTGGCCTACATGCTGGCCAAACGGAGAATTGCAATGTGCTGGAAAGCAGCCCATAGACCTGGAATAGGGATGTGGTGGGCTGACCTCATGAAGTGGGCAGAGGCAGAAACGGCTGCCTGGTACGAAGTGGTCAGTGGGGGGGGGATGAGGTGGGACCCCTAATAGCATGGAGACAATTGGTGGCCTCAATGGCGGGCCCCTCTCAGGCCGACCATAGTGATGATGACATAGAAGAGATATTGGCAGTAGATACGCCTGAAGATGAACAGGCTGATGACATGGACACAGGGGCTCGAGTTAAAAGGGTGGGAGGGGGGGAGGACAGAAGTGTATTCTGTAATGTAACATTGTGAAACTTAAAACTTAAACACGGAAGTCCTAATTGTTTGTAATGTTTGGAGTGTTATAAAATAATAAAAATCTTTTAAAAATAAATAAAAAACTACAAGGGGCCTGTGGCGGTCTTGCAAACAGAACAGCCCCATTTATTGGGACCTCATTTGTGCGACATTGACCAAGCAGCACCTGGTAAGAAGACTACCTGAAACCAACCTTGGTTTCCACTTTTTGTTGAACCACTATTTTCTTATTTTTGAAACTACTTCCTATCCCATATTTGTACTGAGTGAGGGCAAGCATAGGTTTAGACACACACAGACTGACTCTTAGACAACGACGGTCATTAGAACCTTCAGTTAAGGGAATTAACCCTTTAGAGTTAGGGCCAGTCAGCATTACCACAGCGCAGGAACCTGAGTAAATAAAGGTTTTAGAACTAACCTCTTTGAGTCTGTGTCCCTCTTGATATCATGCCTCTCTCGCACTGACCTGTAGGTTAACTATTAGTTTGCCTATCCTGATGATATGCCATTATGCAAAGATGCTGATTGAAACTAGATCTTTTCCAAAATAATGTTTAAAGGGAATTAAAAAATGGTGACATGCAACATGACGTCTGACATCATCGCCGAAATCTACAAAGCGTGCGTTAGCCATCTTTGTACAATGTAAAATATGTAAGTGTACCTTTCTGTAAGAGTAAAACACGAACTCCTTTTTTTTATGTCAAAAACATACTTTTATATCACTTCCACAAATGTAATCCAATGATCAATATAAGTAAACTTCTTCCACAGTCCAAGTAAAGTTATGTATTGTGACGTTTGTCATTAACTGCAAGAATTCAGTAGATAACATTGGTCATCATCATGCTATTCCTGATCAGTAATTTATTTCGTAGAAAAATACATAAACACAAATTTTCTTTATCAAAGTCATGATCTTTCCATGTAACTTCCTTCGATTAATTGAAGACCATACTAGTCCATGGATAAGTCTATCTATATATATATATATATATATATATATAGGGCTCTATATGAAAGGACCTAATTTTAAAGGTCTCAAGAGAAAAAGACCAATTTACAAAGCCCGATTTTTCTTTTGATCAAGTAGTCGGTTGGGGGGGGTTTGGGTTCACCCCCTACTTTACTTTATACAATTTATAATGCGCAACCAGGGACCGATAGGCTTAAGGGTGCACAATTTAAACAAGAAGACGAACATGTGGGACACGTGTTGTAACATCATCCTAAAGACAAATGGCTCAATAGAAAGAAGCAGAAACTAGCAAAGGAGTCTAGGAGAATCAGAATGTCTTTAGTTTTTTCCTGAAAACTTCTTTTGATTTTGTGTTTCTTAGATCATACGGAAAGGCGCCGCTTTAACAAAATCCCCTTTCATAGCTTTACTGGTGTTACAAGTGGGATTCTTCAAATGATGCGAGTTGTTAGATCTGAGGAGTCTTACATTAGATTTCTCAATAAGCAGCTCCTGCAAATAGACTGGCGTCAATCTGGGACAGCATTTATGAGTGACCAGCAGCAGGCAATACATTAGTCTGGATTCCACTTGTAGCCAATGCAAGCTCCTTCTGGCCTCCGAAACGTGATCTCTCCAGCCAAGGCATTTAACCACTCTAACAACCTGTAGGTGGTTGCATTCAGATTTTGAAATTCCAATAAGGAGACTTCAAAAATAATCAATCTTAGACCATACAATGGCCCTGGCAATGGTCTCTGCGTTAATCTGGGTGATATAAGGCTGAGGTGGGCTAACAGTTTTATTTCGTAGGCTGAGGATGAAACCAAACTACTAACATGCACCTTCAATGCTGATCAAGTATGGTTCCTAGAGTCTTAACTTTCTTTTTTTGTAACAATCTTTCACTCGGCGATAGAGAAACAATCCTACATAGGTCCCAACGTCTTTATCTTATTCTGCGTGCCGATTTCTGTCTTTTCTTTATTCAGGGCCAGACCATTCTGTAACATCCAGGCTTGTATGAGATCATATACCCTGTTCATGGAGATTTCATCCCTGCATGTGATCCTGTCAGTGGGATGACACATTGCGTGTCATCTACATAGTTTGTAAAGGCCACGCCATTCTGTTCTAAGAGATCAAAGAAGGGAAACACACGCACCCCGGGGGACGCCATATGCTAGAGTATCAGGCATAGCCTCTCTACTATAAACTCTACATTGTCTATCGCTCAGAAAGGAGGCGATCCATAGAGACGGGGCCTTCTTAAGCAATTTTGGGGCCCTGGGCACAGACATCTTTGGGGCCCGCCTCCACCAAACCAAAGGAATGAAGGGATCAAGAATACTGGTCACGCCCCCACCCGTCGCGCTCACAATCTATAGGTTGATATGCTGTCTCACAGCATATTAGCATAATAAGCAGGTTTACTCCCTTTTAAGTCCCCTTAGCCTCTTCATTCAGAATGATAAACAAGTAGCACTTGAAGACCAACATTAGCAATCTACGAAGAGGTTACTGTTCTAGTACATACAGGATACCTTTTATGAATAAGATCCAGGAAGGTAGATGTTGTATTAATGCAGGACTGTATATAAAAGGTACATGTAACCCATAATAGGCAGAGAACTCACATTAGCTGCCTCACAGAATGCAAACGTGCTCATGCATGGCTAGAGACCACCAATTAAAAGGAAGGTGAACACTACACATACAATAGCATTAAGAGTGGAGGCAGATTAGAAGCTACCAGGAAGGTGTCTTTATCCAGACAGACTGAGATTAGAAGTGGGATATGGTTTTCAAATAGTGTTGCCATTAGATATCAAAGGAACAAATGCCTGTGGTGTGCGATGTAAATATCCTGACTTTTAACACAGTTAAACCATGAATAAGGCTTTTATGAAGATCATAACATGAGAAGGAAATCACTCTGAAGGGCTGACAATTTTGAAAGGTTTAGGGACTGACAATATTGAGAGGTTAGGCAATACAAGATTAAATGAGATGCCCTGGATCACACATTGGTTAAAGGGTGACGGGGTGAAGCTGGGATTTGTGCCAATTCTGCCATTTCTCCATTTGAACACTTTATTTTCCAGTTCTTACCATGAACTAAAACAATATCATTTTGTAATAAAACGGACTTGCAAACTACACAAATCACATTACCAAACATGACCATTTTGAACAAAATATTATAGAGGGGTGTTATGCAAAATGGGAATGATTCTAGCTTCATTCTCTCTATCATCAACGGAAGTATAGAAGAACCAGCATACCAATCTATGTAATTTAACACATTTAATCTGGGTTTGTCTTTTGTATTTTAAAGCTTTAAATACCTCCAAAATAATGGCTTGTGAAATTTTAATTTATAAACGTGCAAAAAACCTTTGGCCTTTACCAAAAAGAAAATATTGTTTGTGTCAAACAAGCTGACCTTGAAATATGCACACCTGAGGCCTGCAACATATGGTGTGCTCTCTTCCCTTCCACCCAAATGGCCTACATAAGAAGCCTTGGAAGCAAGACGTCACGGAGCACTACAGGTTTGATCCCCGTGTCGGTGCTTAAAAATCTCTGGGTATCAAGCGTGTTATAAATAACCTATCATATATCAAATAATGGGCTAAACTATACCAGCAGCATGCAAGAAGGCAAACCTCACAGAAGACCGCACAGTAATGTAAGATATATTAGATGATTTGACCAGGATCACTGCATCGTCTGCTGGCAAACCATAGTCTTGAATTTGGATACATAGTCACCTCTTGGACTAACAATTTATGCCATCGTTGGAGGCGATTGCCTAGGTTTTACAACGCTCCATCTGAACAAACCAATTTCTACACTTTCACCATACGGATGATATGGTAGTTTTTATAGCAACCCCTAGCTGGTGCAGGTACATTGCTGATAATAGGAGATGCTGTTCTGCAAAACCAAGTTCATATGCAGGCAGGTTTATAAACTTCAGACATAGGAAAGGCTCAGCCAGCCTTGTTGGAATGTGATATTCTAATTGTGCATATGAACACATATCTCTGCAATGGGCGCTTCACACACTGAGCTAACTTCTGAACCACTGTGGCACTCAATTTATCAATATGCATTTCACCATTGCCTATTGCACATGATCAACATAATTCCCACAGGAAGGAAAGAATGCTACAGAGTTGTGCCGTAAGGAACACACAAACTACGTATAACACAGTGAACACAGAGAGCAATACATAATGAATTGATCAAGGCAGAATGTACTTGTCATAACAGAAAGGCAATGAGTTTAGAGCCTCAGCATCCCCCAATAAAATATCCTGACGTGTGCTATTTAAGACTGGTGAACGTTAGAATCTTCTTCAGATCAGCTAGCCTTGTGGGGCCCCTCTCCAAAGTGGGGGCCCGGGACAAGTGCCCCTTTTGCCCTCCCATAAAGACGTCTCTGCATAGAGCCGCGTTGTCAGAGAAGTTTGCCACATCCCTCAACCTGGTGATCAGAATGGAATGATCAACTAGGTCGAAAGCGGCAGACAAATCTAGTAGCATAAGGAGCGAGGCCTGACTGATGTCCACACAGTCAAGTAGCCTACATTTCAGCTCCAAAAGTGCTGTTTCTGTCCCATGACCCTGGCTTAATCTGCACTGATATTTATTGATGATCAGTGGTCGTTCAGATGGGCCAAAATCTGAACAAAGGCGACACTTTCCAGGATTTTTAAGGGAAAAGTCGTGTTCATAATAGGATGATAATTTAAAGGCATTTTAGGACATAGTCCTGGTTTCTTCAAAATAGGAGTTATCCAAGCCTTTTTTTATCCCTATCAGGACGTGGTTTTCTGAAAAGGAGGTGTTCACAAATTTACATACGGCATCAATAAGTATGGAGGAGCAAGATTTTATAATCATAGCAGAGCGTGGATCACCCTTACATCTTGTAGTTTTAAGATATTCAATAATGTTAGCTAATTCTGATGCAGATATTGGGGTGAAATTGAACTGGTGCATAGAAACCTTCTTTGCAGATGCCGCCACTTCATATGCTCCCATTGACATATCTAATATTGATTTTTTTAGGACAATATCTTCCTTGATTTTTTTCCAGTTTACCAAACATGGCATCCTGAATAGAAGCGTACCAAACAGCGTCCTTCTGCAGGATGCCATTATCCTGTACATGAATGTTTCCTGTTCTCTAAGAATTTTAAAGAGTTCCTTAACTTCCGACTGAGAGTTCACTATCCTCTTATTAAGCATATCTTTCTTGGCAGCAATAACTGTTAGTTTATAATCCTTTGCCGCAAGTTTGTAAGCTGCCAAGGTGTTTATATCCTGAATAGACCTCCAGACATAGAAGTGTTTGATTTTAGATGTTTTTAAGTTTTTTCAGTTCAGGAGTGAACCATAGATTATTTTTCCGTGTATCCTAAAGCTGTTTCTTTTTTAAAGGTGCTAATGTCTCTGTAATGTCCTCAAAGGACTGTAAAAAGAGATTAGACATATCCTCACCTGTTTCAGAATTTATAATGTCTGCAATCACGGTGGAGAACCATGGTTTAAGTGTCTCTCGAGTAAGTCTCCTTAAATGTCTGACTAGGACTGAATGATAGCAATTCCCTTTAGTTCTTATGGACAATTCACTGTTAATTGTAAAATGGACAAACAAGTGATCAGACTAGGGGTATGATAGGACTTGAAGATCAGTTGTTTAAATGTTGTGGGTGGCAACCCAGTTTAGAGTATGCCCCTTACAATGAATTGGTCCTCTGACCTTCTGATCAAAGCCGAGGTGGCTCAGAGAGTCTTCTAGCGCAGTAGCTAAGGAATCCAACTTATGCCCCAGATACCGTTATTTGCATATGTATTGTTATGATAGCTTTTGTTAAAATTGTTCATCTGTGCACATGTGCTCTATTGCTTTAAATAGGAAAAGGCCAGCTAAGAATCTGCAACCCGTCTTTAAATGTTCATCCTGGACCGGATAACTCAATGATATAACTCGGCAATCTGGGAGGACAAGTTGTACAATATAATAATGGGGTGGGAGGTTTGCAGAAGACCTAAATGAATGAAGGGATCACTGCAGAGGCCCATGCTGTGTGACCATTTCATGGATAGAGCAGGCACTACCAAGGCCCATATTCTGAATATTGTGCGTGGTAATGTGTAAGCACTGCAGAGGCCCGTGCTGTGGCTATTCTAGGTGAGGGAGCAGGTGCTACTAAGGACAATATAGTGACTGTGAAATGTGGCAGTCTGGTAGCAGAACATAATGATGTGAGGTTTGCAGAGGACCTAAATGCATGTAAGTAGCACTGCAGATGCCCATGCTGTAGTTATTTCATGTGAGGGAGCAGGCATTACCCAGGCCCACATTGTGACTATTATATGTGGTGGTCTTGGAGCAGAATATAATAATGTGGGGAGGTTTGCATAGGACCTCGATGCATGAAGGAGCACTGCAGAAGCCCATGCTGTGGCTATGTTATGATGGGGAAGCTTGAATTGCTAAAACCCATGCAGTGCCTATTCTACATGAAGAGTGAATGTACTGCTGAGCCACATGCTATGCCTGTTACAGTAAAGGGATACCGGCACTATGGATGCCCATGCTATGCATGTTCCATATAAGCAGAGCTTGAACTGCCACTGCTTATACATGTGATGAGTTAGGAATGAGAGGCGTACACAAGGTTATTTTATTCTCAAAATCAGACATTTTATTGAACACAAAATTGTTTGGAAAAACCCCTCTCTGTCCCTGATCTGGAGACATATTTCCCTGCCTGGAAACTAAAACAAAAAATCTGTCAAGTAGTCAATAACTTAAAAAAAACCTCCTTGCGTCCTAACATTCTAAGCTAACCCTCACACTAGACACAAAACAACAGAAGTGTGCAAGGATATGTCTCTTGGCTTAGTATTAGAAAAAAGTGTTCACAAAAGGAAATATAAGGATGACTCCACAAGTCCCTTCCCCTGGACTTTTAGGTAGGATGGCAAACGTGTTTCTTTATCCAACAGTTCTTTTATTGTCTTTGTACTTGACTCAAAAAGTTATTGTTCAAATAAACTCCATAACAGCTTTTCTTTAACTTGGTCAGACAACAAATTCCATGGCAGTCTTTCTTTAGGTCTTCTTGTAACTTTTGCGGATTGCCTGGTGTACTTCCCTGTCAGGAATCCTGTCAGGAATCCTTCTATGGACTTTTCAGATTGCCTGCTATACTCCCCTGCCAAGTATCTTCCCACAATGTCAGAAACTTTATATACTTCAGGTGCCTGTTATTCTTGCCTGCCAGGACTTCTTTCGGGGTCCTCTCAGATCCCCTGCCAGGTATCTTCCCATAATGTCTGAAACATTTTATAACTTTAGATGCCTGGTATTCTTGTGGGCCAGGACTTCTTTTCATTTTTTTCACTATATGACGGTAGCATATATCTTAAGGTGCTCGATATATTTGCCTATGGTAACAGTTGTTTTAGTTTTCCCTCACATTGGCATCTCATGCACCTGTACTTGATTGTGGCTAGTTGATGCACTTTATCTTGTCAGCATTCAAATATGGATATTTGAAACCGTATTGGGTTTTATCTATATTCAACCACTTTAGAGTATTGTCCGTATTTGCAATCTCATACCATTCAGTCCTTTTTTTACATGCATGCCCTGGGGTCATTAGACTTCAGGCTTCCCTTGATCTGCATAGACTCCTTCCTTCTCTTCTTCGTCTCAATACTCGAGGATTTATGGGAGTTGAAGTCCATAGATTATTGGATTTCTTGGATGTTGTTCAAAAGTCTCACATAAAGATGAATCAAAACCAGAAGATGTGATTTATGAGTTAGGAATGGTTGAGTCATGAATGGGTGCTTGACTGACATGATTCAAAGGAAAGTTTTTCTGACTTTTACCATAGGGTGTAACTGTTAAGTGACAACTGTTAAGATAGATTTCTGAACTCTGACCTGGTGGGTAGAGGTTCAGAAGGACAACATAGTTTCTTGGAACAGAGTAACCTTCTGGACAAGCCTGACCAATCAAGGTAGCTATGTCAGCGGTCAAGACTAGGTCTGAGGAGGGGTGAGGGTGACTGGAAGACCTCAATGAGCACACAGAGTAAAGGACACTTCCAAATCACTCCCAGTCAGGTGTATATATATCAGAAATACAAATACATTTATTCCAAGACCTTTGCAATTCAACCCATAGTAAGAAAATCACAGCAATACTATTAAACCAACACAATCCTATCTATACAAGACCAATGGAGGCCAAAGGATGAATGCACCAAATGGGTCCACAACCTAAACAGGGAAAGAAGCAGGCAGTGCAAATAGTCCTTAGGCCCTTCTGCATCAAACACAATCCTAACTGAAAGGCAGTCCAATCCCTAAAATGAGGGGAGCCTAATGCTCAAATGTACTTGCAAAGCTGGCGCACGCGGTAGTTCAAATGGGCAATGCAGGGTCTTTTATAGGGGCTGTGGCAGCTCAGGAAGGTAGGTGAGGTGATGCAGAATACGCCCTCCTCTTGAGGGCAGAGTCGATTCCAAGAGTTGGGAATAGTTCACTAGTTTGCACTAGCACTGGAAAGGAGAGGGGCCCTAAGGGGCCACTTGTGCGTAAAAATTGATGAATGTGCTAGGCACCACTGGTTAGGGTTGCAATTACTCACCGAGCCCCGACGCACCCCGGACCAAACTTCGGCAGTCGAGTTGACTTCGGTTGCAGGTCAAATGCGGCAAACTCGCGGCTCTGCAGCTTTCAGCGATGAAGATACAGCGTTGATTCGACTACTGGAAAGTGGTGATTTCTCCGCTCCTGGTGGATGGATCAGGCCAGTTCCACTGTAGCAGGCTTCAGGACACAGAGGACCACAGCTGCAATGGACTTGCAAAGTTCATCACCATGGCTGGGCGACACGGCAACCACATAAACTCCGGTTCAGGCGCACTCACTTTACTCCAGATCTGGGAACGCAAAGTGTACGAAACTCGGTGTGAGGGTGCCGTGAACACAGAGCTTGCGATGTGTCCAGTTTCAAGGACCTCCTTGAAACGGCAGCGGTATCAGGGCAAAAGGTCTGCGCAAGCTGGTCAGTCTACTGGTTGGCCCAGGGACACTTCCAATAAGGCTTACTTGCAGTTTAGGATGAAGGTGCCGAGAATAGTTGGTCCCACTATTCTAATGGGTGGAAGCGTCTTCGCAGACCTTCTAGGATGACCAGATGCAGAGGGGTCCAGCGGGACGACAGTGGGCTCAGGGTGCCAAACCTTCCAGCGAGTCACCAGCGGTTCCTCAACTCGGCTGCTTAGTTTGAGGATACCTGGATCCTAATCTTCATTCAGTGAGAACTCCAGAGATCAACATGGTATGGGTGTTTGGGGCCTTCTCTTATCAAGAATTCCCTTTGTGCCAAAATGAAGAAGACCCAATGGGAGATCTGCTCACAAACAGGCATACCATAAGTGGACCAATTATGCACCATGGTGGTCTCAGGCATTCACAGCACTCCAGACTCTCTGGCACCCAGGATGTCTCCCATTACTGACTGTCTTTAAGGGCATGTCAGTTTCCCCATGAAAAGTGAGCGAAAAGCCCAGGGGAGTGCAGCAGAAGGCTGTGCTCCTTTGGTAAAGTCAGACTATGGTGTTTAGACATCAGCAAAAAGTTGGGGGGTACACAACTGGAGGGAAAATTGCACATGAAATGGAAATCTTTCCTAAAAACAACAAGCCAGTAAGGACTTGGGTATTATAAGGTCTTCCTCAGGGGAACAGGGGGATAAACTTGCCACCTAACCCCCTCGACCCCCACGGTAGTGGTCTCCTCCCGTATGGTCCTTCTTCATATAGGCTCAGGATCAGGTAGCGGCTTCCGTCCTCTGACCACATGAGAGGAGATCACTGCAAGGAAATCAGTGATGAGTCCATCAGATACCACTTTGTCTATTCTTAGTAGGGCTGTACCGAATAGCATATTTAGTATTCGGCCGAATACCAAATAGTTTGTTAACTATTCGGCCGAAGCCGAATATGAATCCGAATAGTTGCTATATTTAATAAATCATGTTCCAAACTTGCAAAAAACACACTTATTACAAAAACAAATAAAACACCATTGTAAATGCATTCTATACTTTTATTTCTCTTCATTGTAATTAATGTAGCATCTTTATTTAAAGTATAAAAGCCAGAAATAAAGCAGATTTAACCAAAATGAAGAGACCAAATGTACAGAAGATTGTTGCATATTCATTGCCAGTTAAAGTAGGAGACTTCACAAATGCAAACGGACTGCCTTTGTAAATCAAATGCATTGCATTCTCTATCCAGTTGCAAAGTTGATGTGGTCGAGTTTCAAAACTTCTTTGCAGCTCACATAGAAATGTATAAAATGGTTCAAGTCGGCTCATGCAGGACACAAGTCAAGAGGAAATCTGAAATGCGTGAGCTCCATCTCACAACTATTCACCCTACCCAAACAAATGCTGCTCACTCTTCACTTATCCTAGCCACTCTTTCTCGCCAATACACAAACATATGCAACTTATAATTCTTGATAAAATATCAGATAATGTTAAACTCAGGACTCAAGTCCTTAAAAAAGAAAAGGGATGACTATGACGTGCGCAATGGGAAGTGACATCACCGGAACTGAAAGTATCTATGCACATTTCTTTCAGTTTGTTTTTTCCAACTGAAAAAAGTGCACATTGCGTATAAACATTCACCAAAAGAAAAGATGTTCCTGTATTGTTGCAGGCTAAGTATAAAAGATGAGTACCTTACAAAACATTCCCTAAAGTGCAAATTACAATATAAGATATTTTTCAGCTGTGTGATAGCAATTTGTCTGGCCTAATTCTATTCAGTTTTGCAAACTGAAGTCTACATTTGCCTTTCTGAGTTCATGTTGCATTGTATTCAAATGAGAATGTCAAAGTATTCAGCAAGAGGCGAATAGCAAGAAACTATTCGGCCGGAGCCGAAAAGCTTTTTTTCAGCCGTAATTCGGCCGAATACTTACTCGAAGCTGAAGTTCAGTACACCCCTAATTCTTAGTGAGTGGAGCATGGACTACAAAGGCCATGCTGTGACTGTTGTACGGGAGAGGAGCACCACTACAAAAGCCCATACTGTGACTAATATATATGTGGGGTGAAATTACACTACTGAGGCCCATACTGCACCTGTTTTACTTGCAGGGAGCTTCCACTTGGGATACACATGTTGTTTTACATAAGATGGAGCTTGCACTGCTGAGGCCATTCCTATTATGGTTCTTCCATGGCTGAGTCCCATGTAGCTCCTATTTATTATGATCAAAGCTTGAGCTGTTGCTTTCTGTTTTTGTGTTGAAGGAAGGTTACCTTGTGCCAGTGCAGCCTACAAGGCCATTTTCTATTTGAGGGAACTCTTCACTGCTGAGGATGATATGGATTTCTTCTGTGTAAGGGAGGCTTGCACTACTGGAGATCATGGATACTATTTTGTGAGGGAAGCATTCACTTCGGCAGCTCATGCTGACACACTCTATTTGAAATAACATGCACTGCTGTGGCCCATTCTGTACCCAAACTGTTTGAGGAAATGCCCTTCTACTGAGGTCTATTGTGACGTACTCTGTGAGGGAAGTTCATGTTGACCCATTCTGTGTGTGTGAAAAACTGAAATGATGTAGTTGTTCTGCTTGCGTTGTTGTTGCAAATGATGTGACTAGTTGTATTGTCATTAAAACTTTCTGTGCTGCAGCCCATAATGTGCCTGTTCTCTGTGTGAGCGAGAAACGTGCCCGGATGCTCTATCAAACCAACGGAAGCCACTGCAACATACCTTGAACGAATGTTCAAAACTACTTCAAGTGTGACATGGACAGCCAGGTCCACCACCCCTTCAAAGTTCCATTGCCATAACCTCCACCTCCCAGTCACACACGTGTCAGTCATGATGTAGGCGAATTCCATTAGCTATTGAGGGAAAACACCATAGGTCAAGCTGAACATTTCAAAAGGTTGCACTGTTGATGAACGAGTTCTACATGTGTGAGAAGCATGGGTTGCTTAGGCCCATGTTGTGCCTTTTGTATGAGGATTTCTCTGCTGCACCTGTTATTTGTGAAGGAAGCTTGCACTTCTTCCCATACCGCACCTGTTCTATGTGCAAGGGACCCTTTCTATGCTAACTGGTTCTCTCTAAAGGAGGTTGCATTTATGTTGCTCATTTTACATCTGTTTTATTTTCCCTTGATAAGTGTCCGTAAAACCTATAACCACTTAGCCAATATTTTTCAAAATATACTATAAAATCAATCGTATGCCCATATTTTCATACTTTTTGATGGATCTGAAACCCCTCAAAACCTTGTGGAAGAAGCAAGTCTTGCTCGCTCACTTCACTCACTCATGCGATTTAAACCACAATATTTAATTTAATTTATTTGTGTCTCTGGCTTAAATAAATAGGTCTTAACACCACCACAAATTTACTTTCAAAGAATGACATCCTATTAATTTACATTCCTTAATCCAAACAGCTAACATTCATTACATCTTTAAAAAAAATGCACACATATATCTAAACACCCAGCTTCCGCAAATAACAATAAAGAGCAAATTTGTAGTGATTTTGAACGGTAGTCCAAATAAAAAACAATCCCATATATAATCCCAAGCGTCTAATCTAATTCCTTCAATACAATGACCAAAAATTATATTTCTCCAAGACACCAGTTCTGAGCATTCCCACACTAAGTGCTTTAGAGGTCATGACATTATTGACACGTTGGATCTTCCACCTTCTTATCTTACCAATGACATCTATTTTCCATTGTTAAGGTTCTAGTAAAGGACCAAGAGGGGTACAGCAATAAGTAAGGAATGCAACAACCAAGCGTTCCGTTTGCCCTGTTTAGGTCTTTACAATACTCATAACTGTTTGATTTTTCCCGAGTACTAATCCAGTCACCTGGCCAGCATGCAGTTAGAGGCTGCCTCTTCCATGCTACTGGAAGCATTATCTAAGTGAAGTCTGCAGTATTGCACAAACGGGGTGTGGCTGAAGTAACGTTAAGCATGGAAGGATCATCTTCCACAGTACCTTGGAGTTCAGAGATGAGACCCAATTCAGCTCTAATAACTACAATAGGCACTGATTTCAGGAGTCCCAGGGTGCTTTTCCACAACATTACCTTGCTGTAATCAAAATTATAATCGATTAGCTAATGGTGGCTTTCCAAACCATAAGTAATCATTGGAACCACCTTCAATTCATTAAAATTAAAAACTGGTTTGATTGAACATTTTCCAAATCGAAGATGTCAAACTTTCATTTGGCACACCATTTGTTTCGTTTTACTAGTAATATGATCAGTCAGGAACGCTTTCCCCTTTACTCCACAGATGTTATGTTGATTTTTACTGTGCACCGCTTCCACCCAGGGGCAGTCTCCAGGCGCTCAAATGTTAAATCCCAAGTATTTTAAGTCTCAGATCTCATCTATTCTTTGGTCATTTATTGTCCAACATGTACACGCGTTCCTATGGCCACAAAGCAACACCATCAGTTTTGATTTGATGGTATTAATAATCAAAGCATTTTCCATTGCATAATGACAAACAAACTTCAAGATGCGCTGGATACCAACCTTAGAATGGTCCAAAAGCAGCATGTCATCCGCCAAAGTAAGCCACAATGGTTTACATCCAAACGCAGAGGGTGAAACAAACAATTGAATTCCAGTATCCAACAGGTAGATATTAAATAACAAAGGTGCCAGGAGACAGCCCTGGCACAGCCTGTTAGATGTTTGCATGGTAGAAGATATATTGACCCCTTGGCTTAATCACACTCTTAGTGTCGTTTCACAGTGTAATTTAATCAAGTTTACCAGTTGTCACCGCCTTTACTATAAAAAATGGTTATCCTTTTGTCAAATACCCACAAGTTTCCAAGCTGAAAAGTCTTCAACACCTTCCTGATCTCTTGTGGGTAGGTCTGTATAAAGCAATGGTGGCCGACAAAGGAAAATGTTGATACCTGGCACTTTTTGTTTTGACAAATTTAGCACTGAGCAGGAAGTAAGTAGAAGGGCTTTGCCGTCTGTGTCTTCAAATTTCAGACATAGTCCTGCCGCAGCAAACACCTTTCTTGAGCTGTCGCTCCTTTCAGCACTGCTCCCCATAGAACCCAGTTGAGCCCCATGAGGAATTCGGTCCATTTGTACACATAGCTCCTCCACCTTTCCTTCCAATGCCTTACAGAGCATTGTATCTATCCTTCAGCCTCATCCCAAATATCTACCCGGCTTTGCTTCTCCCTACCACTACTGAATGTTCTATCGTACTCCTCCTTTGCCTCTCTGAAGGCAAAAGGCACTTCAACACCATAAACTATGGCAGGAGGCGCTATACAAATGCAAGATAATAACATAAAATACATTGGAACATTGGCTTTATGAATGATTGTTACACCTTGATCATGTTAATTAAAATGAATAGAGCCTTTCCTGTCACAAATCTCCAGGCCGCAATCACAGTGTCTCTGCTATTAGGTTCATGAACCCCTATCCACACCCTCTGCTGAGAGAAAAAACAAACCTAGATAGGCTTAATAGAAAAAGTTAGAAATAGCTGTTTTGTGGACTCTTCTTAATTTCATTTTAGAATGATATAGCCTTGAAGTGAACAGATGATTCAAGAGAAAATACTGCTTCAAAGACAGCACTGACTACTGTGAGGGGTTAGTAATGTGAGGCAGACGAGGCTTTTCACAAGTAGCCATTTATTAAATAATAAGGGTGTGACAAACGCCTCACTTTCCCTAACCTAACAAGGATTCCCCTACCTATTAAACTAAGGCTAAAGGAAAACAATCTAATAAAGGATATCTGACCCTCACACTTGTACATACAACAGAATCATAAAGGTATCCTATGGCCATTCAAACTCAACAAAATAACAGTTATATTCAAACATATACTTGATAACCATGTAGACTTGTAACCACAGTCAGATCCTCTTCCCCTGGATTAAAGCAGGATTTTCCAAATCGTAGTTCCAATTAAGAAAGTTATTTTCAATAGCCAAGTCCCCTCCCGAAGGCAACACAAAGTTCCTTTCACTCCATGGGTCTTCCACTTAGCACTTGGATTGTCTTTTTTGCTAAACACAATGTATCACTCTTCAAGATGATTGTCCATAGTTTCCACAAAACAAAAAGGACTTTATCTTCACACTTCAGGTTAATATTCAATACACTTCTCCTCTTTGAAGAACAACTATATTCACGTGTCTTCTTCATGAACAATAGTATTTTGTCAGGATAGTTGTACCACAGTTCATCATAAACATATTAGTGGACTTTCCACCACAATCTTCCACAACATGCAGTACTTCAACCTGCCGGGTCATCCCTTTCCTGGTATACTCGCCTGTGAGGTCAAAAACTCCTATCACTACTACAAGTACTCTGATGAGGCTTTCTTCCCAGTTTAGAAAAGTCTTTGACTTTCAACAACTGTGGTATTTACAATTTCTTCCATCAGAATACAATACACATTGATGCTGTTTGCTCCACTGATTTGTTTGCAACATGCAATGCAGGTTATGTTCCTCTTCCCCCTTGATACTCTCTCAAAGGAGGGCTTCTCTCCTTCTTCTGTCAGGTCCTGGGCATCTGGCAGCTCATGTTGCACTCCTGCGACACACGCCTTTCGCAAAGGGAGCCTGTCTTGGTCCTCACATATTCCGGTGCTCGGCAACCCCCGGAATACGGCATAGGACAAGGAGAGCCTCTCTCTCCCATGGAACAGCCTGTCAAAACACTGCTTCCCACTGCGCGACCCCTGCACTTCAGCTCTCCGACTTCTGCTACTCTCCTATTGGCATAATCTGCTACAAACTCAGCTGCAGCGTCTTCGTTTCTCGGCCTCTGCTGCATACACTGCTGCTAGCTACGCCGTCTGCTGCTTCTAATGGCCTGCACCTGAAGGGGCTTTATATATTTAAAAGTCCTGCTCGGGTGTGAGTCATTAGAACCACTAGACAGCACATTGCAGTTCTGTGCCTTCCTCATCCCAGTACCTAGAGCATTATGGGACTTGAAGTTCCGAATGTCCTGGTTTCTTTTTGTATCAAAAGCCTCAATTTCACGATAGGCCATCAAAACTGTTGGATCATTAGGGAAGTTAGGTAGCGGATTCTCCCAATTCTCCTGCCTCAAGTCCCCTCCAATGTGATCCTCCCGCAGAACACCACCTTCATGGTCAGGATCAGGAAGCGTCTGCCTTTCCCTGGCCACATGGGAAGGGTCCTAGACCATGGTCTTTGGTATAATTACCTCTGATTCACACTACTTTCCTGCTAACCTCCCTTCAGAAAGTCAGTATGTGTTGCAGCACCCCGAGCACCTCTACCTTCAGTGTCCCGTTTAAAACAGTTAAAAAGGTCAAAGCGCATATGAAAAAAGAACTGTTATTTATTTATCCCCACTCTAAAATTGTAGCAATTCTAAATGTACACATAAAATATGGAAATAGCACATGTAACACCTGGTGCCATTCCTACAAATGTCTTTTGCACCAATATCGCCAGCAATGCTAAAACTAGCATCACATAGGCTCTCTCACACCAGGCTTCATTCTCTCCAACATTCCTTGTATACCATGCTGCCCTGTGGTGAAGGCTCTCCGCCTCCTATCCAAGCAAATTGGGAGGAACCCGCTTTCACACCTTACCACCTCTCCCCCCACTCCCTCTCCACCACCCCCATGATCTCCCTGCATGCCGTTCGCCTGAGTAATTATTGAAAACTGATATCTGGTCCTGGGGCAGGTGGGTGGGGTGGGAAGGGGTTGGTACTGCACATTTAATTTGAGTGAGTGCATTCCAGGGTCAAGTTAGTTTCATTCTTGTCGGATTGCTTCAAAGTGCCCACAGGAAGACTCTGCTGTTATCATCTCTAACAGGTTAAGTGAATGACTCATTATTCCCTTAGCAACTGGGTGGCAATTTGATGGTTCACCAAAGATGAGCTCTGTCGACCCCTCCAAAATACACCCATGCAAATATGCCCATCTAACTCATTTATGGAGTGAATGTGACGTTTCTGGAATGAGTGGTGTTTTTCCTTTTCATTTGTTGTGACCGTACCCTCTCACTTATTTTGTGGTTAGTGAGCTGCTTATGCAGTGTGCTCTGCAAGACCAATGGTGGTGTCAACTTTGTTTTTGTTTCCCTTTCCCCTGGAGTTTTCCATTCCTTTCCTCACCTTCACACCTGGCTCCCACACAGTCAAACAGCCCCCCAAGCACTGCTTGGATTGTCTCTTTAAGTCTGTTCATCCTTTTCACCTCCCCATTCCCTAGAAGGTGCTTTGTGTTGTATGGCATGCTCCTTTCAGCAGACCGGAGCTAGACACCATTTGTCAGTCATCATTTGAGATGGGTTTCCTTCTCTGTGGAAGGCCCTAGTGTAAGATTCAGTTGTGATCCTGATAGTGATGTTCTCCAAGAACTTCACTTCTGCCCACTTTGAGGTATAGAAATAGTCAATTAGTATGATCATGTATTGTTGTTGTGGCATGTGGTACATGGGGCCAATGAAGTCAAGCCCACCTTTTTCCCAAACTCAACAATCATGAGCGAGGGTGGGCCTAGTTTGAATCTCCTGTTGCTTTCAATGCCAACGCCACACGATTCTTTGTGGTTCTTCTGTCATGCATTCTGCATGGCGACGATTGTGGGACGTCTAGAGACGCCATTAGCTGTTCCACTACGTCGGCGGCCGTCTGGATGCAACGGTCTAGTTGTTGCACCCAAGATGGCCGCCGTGTCTACTAGTGCCGGTTCGTTCTTACTCTCCCTGCGTTGCACCTTTGTTGCTCCGTGTAGGTAACGCTGTTCCATGTGTTTATCTCCCGTTTCTGTCTACCTTTTGAATCTGTGCCTTCTCTTTGTTTCTCCTTCTTCCGGATCCTCCTACGCGGCTAGCGCTCTTTCCCCCTTCCCTCGGTTGCCACGTTCTGCGGTATCTCTCTTCGTTCTGTCTCTCCCTTCGCTCCTGATTCCCGCTTCTTCAGGCGATCTTCCTCTGCCTACATTCCTCCTCCCATTCTTGCTTCGTGTCTCCCCCCTTTGCATTCTGGTGATACTTACTCTTCAGTGGCTCTCCTTTTCCATTCCCCTTGGATTGCTTCTGATCCTCAGCCAAGAATTACTACTGCTATCCCATCTGATATTTGACATTCAGTACACTAGTTCCCGCTATCTTTCAACTGGAACCAGCTAGCAGGGTTTTTTCTGCCAAGTGGCTTTTTCCCTGCCCAGGAACCGGCTCCCGGGAGTCCCCACTGTCTGGTTTTCTCACTTACCGACAGCGTGGCATCCCAGGGAGCTCGTCCCTTTTTGCACGATAAGAAGACAAAAGGGAAGCTACAAGAGCGTCTAAGAAAGAAGACAGAGTGCCAAGACAGTTCCACTGAAGACTCAGGTGAGGAGGAAGGGAAGGGGACGACCACAGAGCTTGACATGTTCACTTTTCTGCCTATTCCACACCTCAGTATGTTCATGCAGGCACTTTATCGTGTGGATGTTTTACAAATGGCCCTAATGTGTGTGGTGAATGAGCCTCGCTCTGGCTTCAGTGGGTGGAAATATTTGTAATTCTAAACGCATGCCTGATAAACCACATCGTCCTATTTCTTGCATTTTGTGATTTTAGTATGTCCGATAGTAGCTTCTGAAGTCTGAAATGTGGTCACCATATTCGGGTCCTGAAGGTACATTACCCCATGTGCAGGTTAACCTTTACTCTGTGTCCGTTTTGAAAGCAGAAGACATGTAAGGTGTTAAAACCATTATTGTAGATAGATTAATAATTCATCTTAAATAACAACACAATACATCAAAGTGAAGTGTCTCTGGGTTCAAAATAAGTATGAGGGGAATAAGGAGATTGTTTGCTTTCACCCATGTCACGCATATGATGAGTGTCTTTGAAGGGAGCTGGAACACTCTTCCTTCAGAGAGCAGTTGCTCTAGTGTTTCTCATCAAGTTGTGTCTGAGCGGGATGGAACACTCTTCCATCTGAGTGGTCGTTGTAGTGGGCCGCAGTTAATAGTTTCTTATCAGGGAGCAGGTTATGTTACAGGTCTCTGCCCCTTTAAAGGAGAGAGATTGAGGTCGACGGGAAGGAGAAAGTAAGGGGAGGAGTTATGGCAAGAGAAGTCAGTACATAGATAGAATTTAATAAAGGAAGACTTTGTTACAACCCTCCGGTGCCGTGTCCATTTATTGTATATGACCTGTGCAACAACTGGTGACAAGGCTGTCTCTAACGGACCGGAGTCCTACCAGCTGGCGGGTGATCCCACAGCACCGCTCACCTCTCCAGACGGCACATGCTTTCAGCCTACATTCCTAGGTGCCAGCGATTCCTGTGGCATGGCGTTACACCCGATCCTCAGGCAGAAGGGGAGCGGAAGTCAAGATGTCCTCCCTGCAGCGCTCCTCCATAAGAGGGAGAGAGACATGGGCGCCTGCCGTGTATGCCGGGCAGCAATCCGCCAGTAGTTTTCTCCAGTTCCACATGGCAACGCACGTGCTGGTGCGCAGCACACCCAGGTCAGTAGCCTGTCGGCTGTATCCTCACTTAACGAACAGCGATCCCGCTGCATTAACTGCCGGTCTCCTCCACACAATGGCTGCTCCAATGCTACAGAGAGACAAAAGATTTGCCTAAAACATAGGAATATACAGACAACGTGTAAACCACATTATTTACAAGTGAAGAGGAACAGAGGGAGAAAACGAACTTTCAGCACATATTAACCCACAAAGGGTCCTTGCATGATTACATTAGAAAAAAAAGAAAGAGTGGACAAAGAACATTCAGGAAACGTTAACTCATGAAGGGTCCCTGCATTATGACCAGCACACAAGACACACGTGCACTATAAACTACAGCCACACCTACGGTAATTTGCCCAGGCCCCAGTCCCACACCGGGAGAAGGGCCGCAGACAGCTGCCCAGTTTTAAAAAGACCTCTGCTGCGTCGACCGCAACAGAGAGCCAGTACAAGAGTGTGACCCATACCTCAACTATCACACCCGCCATCATGAGCAACCCAGGGACACTGCCCCCTTCACCCACGTCCAAAGCAGCCTTGCTGAGCATGCCACTCCCATTCACCATGAACCCTCAAGCAGACAAAGGCCTGAGATGGATCGAATGGATGGAGGACTTTAATAATTTTGTAAAAGCAGCGGGGGAGGAGAAGTCCCCTAACCTACAAGACATGTTTATACACCTGGTTGGCAGTGAAACAAAGACCGTTGTCAAGACAATTTCCCCAGAAGATCATCCTGATTTTGCCTCGCTAATCAATGCCCTAAACATAATTGAACCAAATCGAGACTATGAAAGGTACATGTTTAACCGGTGTATACAGAGGGCAGAAGAGACTGTCGATGAATTTATCACCCGGCTTTGGGTGAAGAGTGCACATTGTCAGTTCCATGCATTCTCTGTGGATGAAGCAATACGGCTAGGTGTGATAGAGGGATGCCTAACACCAGCCCTCAGGAAACAATTGCTGAAGAAGCCTATCTCAATCGACGAAGTGAGCGAGTTGGCAAGAATCCTTGAAAGAGTAGACGCACAAGCAGCCTCCATGACAGGCAACCCCAACGCAAAACAGGACAAAACTGGACTCATTGCTGCTGTCCAACCACCACCCCAACAACCAGGAGACAGAGTGGCCACATCCTACAAAGTGGCCAGCCAGACAGGACCCAGACCACAAAGGCAATGCTACTGCTGTGGAATGGCTTTCCCACACTCAGGGACCTGCCCTGCACTTTCGCAAAGATGCGCCAACTGCATTAGAGAAGGCCATTTCCAATCCGTCTGCAGGGAAGAGAGACCATTCCCTACCCCTAGAATGAATCCACAACCAAAAAAAAAGGGTGTATGGACGACCTATGGAAGAATGCCACTGACATTTTTGGGGCATATTTTCTTTGCCGATGGCGTGACACCGGACCCCGACAAAGTGAACACCATCACCAATTTACAGGAACCAATGCAAGTAGCAAATGTCTGATCATTCCTGGGGATGGCCGGCTACTGTGCATGCTACATTCCTCACTATGCTTCCCTCACTGAACCGATACAAAGGCTACTGCAAAAAGAGTCAGCGTTTGTCTGGTCCGCAGAGTGCCAGGAGGCGTTTGAGTCCATCAAGAAGGTCCTAGCCGAGGCACGACGCCTGGCGTATTTCGATCCCAACTGGCACATGGAAATCATAGTTGACGCAAGCCCTGTAGGACTTGGGGCCATCGTGGCGTAGACGAGCGGGCCCGACACACATCCCAGACACATCGTTGCCTACGCGAGCAGAGCCCTGTCATCCCCTGAATCTGTATACTTGCAAGCTGAAAAGGAGAGTCTGGCGGCAGTCTGGGCCTGTGAACATTTCCAAAACTTCATAATTGGGAAGAGATTCACACTCATCACGGACCACCAGGCACTGCTATCCCTTTGTAAATCCGCACATGAAGATGCTGCCCAGGATAGAGAGATGGGGCATAGGTTGCAGGAGTATGACTATGATATCATTCACAGGCCAGATCACTCGAGACAGTCGCGACCGCATCCGCAGCCGACCCATCCATAGCACTAGCCATCAGTTTGACATGCAATAACAAGTGGAATGATTACCGTCGTGCAGTACTAAACCACCCAGGGGTGTGCAAAGAAGAATTAGACTGGCAAGAATACACACATAACTTGCGGTCAAAGACCATGTCATTCTACTGAGAGAGTGTCGGCTAATCATCCCAAACAGCACATGAAGGGCACCCAGGAGCAGACCACACAAAAAGGCAGCTGCAGTGCCACGTATGTTTCCCCTTCATGGACTCACTGCTAGACAGCTGGGTCAAGAATTGTCTGGCATGCCAGTGTACAGCAAGAGCGTAAGCTCGCATCCTACTACAGAGGACGCACATCCCAGACCGGTCATGGGACAGAGTAGCGGTTGACTTCTATGGGCCGATGCAGTCGGGCGAATACTTTCTGTTGTTCATTGATGAATACTGAAGATTCCCCATTGTCTGGAAAATGACAACAGCATATTCCCAAGTGACTGCAATGTTCGACGAAGTACTCAGTGAGTGGGGGATCCCGAGGTCCATCAAATCGGATAATGGGCCCCCATTTAACAACCACGAATTTGCAGCCTTTGCAAAACACATTGGATTCACACACCAAAGGATCACCCCAAGATGGCCACAAGCCAATGGAATGGCCAAACGATTCATGGCTCCCATGAAGAAGACAGTCCAAAGAGCCCGCATAGAAGGCACCAACCCCCATCAAACACTATGCAGGCTACTACGAGACTATGGTAACACGGCATATGAAACGACCAACAAAATGCCGGCAGAACTGATGATACGTTACGAGGTACACACCCGCATTGTGAGACATCCTAATCCCAAAGAAAAAGGTGATGCAGAAATCAAAAGAAGGGACACTGAAAGGAAAGAACAGGCAAAGGCGGATTCAGACATGAGAAGGAGAGCATTGCCCAAAGACTTCCAAGTGGGAGCAGAGGTCCTCGTTCAACAAACCATGACAAGGAAAACTGATGCAAGATATGCGCAGAAGCCATTGAACGTTGTCGCCATCAAAGGAACCATGGTGACCGCCCAAAACGCAGACCGGGAAGTCACGAGAAACAGTTCGCAGTTCAAGCACCTCATCAAGAGAGAGGATTGCGAATAATCGCCTCCTGAATCGGATCCTGAACGAAGGGAGCTGCAGGATGACCCGTGGACTCGCCCAGAGGAAGTCTGCCACTGGGTGACTGAAGCACTCAAGGCACCAGGACCAGCAGGACACGGCGAGAGAAGCACACAGCCCCAGCACATGATCAAGAGACCCACTCGTCTGGTTGAAGAATGTTAAGCCGGACGTTTGAACATTTGTCTAGGGGTGATGTTACATGTCTCTGCCCCTTTAAGGGAGAGACATTGAGCTTGGAGGGAAGGAGAAAGGAAGGGGAGGAGTTGTGGGAAGAGAAGTCACTATAGCGATAGAATTTAATAAAGGAAGACGTTTGTTACAACCCAGGTTACTTCTCTTACAGCAGAGGGCAGCAAGTAGTGTCTGAGAGGGGAGTGGACCCAGAGTGGGTGCCCTCTCTTCCAGCAGAGAACATAGAGTAGTGTCTGAGAGGGGAGCACCAGGGTTAGTGCCTCCCTGGCCAGCGCGATTTGCTGAGACTCTCTGGTGTGCAGGAGTTTAACATGATAGGGCAGCAGTCAGAACATGGATTCCCAGCAGAGCGGCAGAAATCTCAGAAGGCAAGAAGCAGCACATATCAGTCTTCCATGAAAGGTTTCAGGCTGACGTCCATTAAAACAGCTTACACGGGATGCAAACAGAATTTATGCCAACTGGATTAATATTACAGGCGGCCAGCCATGCCATGAGTTTCCAAACGGAGTGCATGTAGGGTAACTTCCTTTATTGCGTCCCTCGCCAAGTATATTTCTGTTATGTACTTCATTGAGTCATATTAACTGTTGCTGATTTCCGGACATGTAATCCTTCTGTCTTTTTCCATTTTCTCCATTTACTTCTGAGGGCCTAATGTAATCCTACGACCTTGAGGGTCTGTCTACCAGTCCTCTATTTCCTTTTAGCCCAAAGTCACCAGGCAAGGGTGCCCTTATTCTTAATAGGGCATGCAAAAGTTTTTAGAGGGTAGTAAGATCTTGACTATGTTTCGGGATAATGTTTCAGTCAAGGATTTTGTTGCAAAGGCATCATGTTTGCATTGGTTTGACATGAAGCAGGAGACAATCGTATCTGTGGATGCAAGTGTATATTATCTTTGCTTGTTACAAAAAGAGCACTTTCTTCGCAATGCCAAAGCCATGCATACGTGCATCTACAGATACTACTGTCCCCAGCTTAATTTCAAATGGACACAAGAATGCTACATTCATGTTTTTCAACTTCACCTTATATGGGCTTTGTCACATACGCCAGACCATTCATAATGCATTTGTTTTCTTTATGCCACCCTGAGACATTCTGTGTTGATTGAAAAGTCTTTGATGAGCTTGGCATAATAATCCACCATCCCTTTAAACAATTTCATTTGTGCCCTACTTTTGGAGAATGGTATTTCTGCTCTTCTCCTGACCACACTTTCCTTTGGGTGCACCCCTACTGCTGAAATCAAATACCCAACATAGTTCAATTGCTCCTCAGTACTTGGCCAAACTTGTAATGAAACACAGCTTCATGATTGCCATGTATTAGCTTGGAAGTAGGTAACTCTCTGTATCCCTTTATGTGTGTGTGACATCTGTAAGTGTGTCATAGAAGGAGAATGGCACAAAGGTGGCATGATTTTGGTTATAGACCTTTATTTTAGAAATGAAAAAGAGGTCCTCACTATCCCTAACTTGTAAAAGGGGATTCCCTACCTTAAAACTAAAAGAGCCTGTCAGACTGTCCATCAAAGTAAATTCCATTGTCCTGTGTCAAAACCTACTTCTATCCCTCACACTATATAACTAAAGGGCAAACTGACTCATTTCTCCTGCTTCTTGGATGGTGTTTAATAAAAGGTCATTCAAAATAAAAATAAAAATACCCAGGGGGAATGACTCCCTTCCCCTGGTTTGCAGGTTTCAAAACAGTCTTTAAACAATGTTCTCCCAGGAAAATGGCTCCCTTTTCCTGGTATGGTTCTGCCAACTTCCAATAAAACCAGGGGACATGACTCCTTTCCACTGGTATGTCTGATGCACAACAAGGCCAAGAAGATGCCTCCCTTCTCTTGGAATCTTTTGTCAGAGATCAAAATACAAGGCCAGGGGGAATGACTCCCTTCCCTTGGCATCTCTAACTCCACTCCTATTTCAGGACCAAGAGAATGCGTCTCTTCTCTTGGTGTGCTTTGGGACAGTTCAATCACAAAGACAGGGGATATGACTCCCTTCCCCTGGCCTCTATCATAACCTCTGCTTGGCTACCGGGAGAACGACTCCCTTCTTCTGGCATTACTTGATAGCATCTTTCCTCAGTGCTTCCAGGTTGATACAGACTTTGCTTTTGTGACTTCTCTTATGCCTAGTGGACTTACCTCCACCACTAGAGTGAGGAAGAATTCCTCTGAGATGTGTTGTCTTTCTATTGGGCTCCCACACCCTTCTTCTATGACCATTGGTTTCTTCTTCCTTCTGAACTGGGTCCCAGACCCTTCCCTTGTGGCCAGTGGGCTTCCTTCCCACACTGCATTGTGGACAGGGTCTCGGGTCCTTCATTGGTGGCCAGTGGACTTCTCTCTGACACTGGAGGGTGACTCCCTCTGGTATGGTGTGGTTTAAAGGCATCTAGACACTAAGAGAGCAGGCAATTTGGGAGACCATCAAGAGACAACCAGAAAGCTTTCGAAATCGAAGATGATATACATTACTTCACAGATAAACTGGAAGAGAATTCCACAGAGTGTGGGGGCCAGAACTGAAAAAGAACGCCCTCCTGCCCGAACCCTGTGGTATCTCGGAATTCTCAACAAAATTTGGGAAGATGAACGAAGAGATCTGGCGGTTCATGGTCTGTATTCTTCCAGTGGTTTTCTTTGTCTCACTACAATATACTTTTTCCTTCATAGGTACAATTAGAGTATTTAGATGACAATACATTTGTTGGTTTGTTTTTCATGTTTTTCTTCATTGCATGTTCTTGAAGGTGGTTAGTAGTAGGTTGCTTAGGGAGTTCTCATAAGAACGGGAGTCGCTGGATTCACTGTCCCTAGAGGGGATTCTCTCCTGCTGACACTGGAGGGTGACTCCCTATGGTATGGTATGGTATGTTATAAAATGTATAAACATTTGTGTGCCTTCATTCTCTGTCTTCAGCCCCACTGCCCCTTACTCTGCACTTTGCTGATTGCCAATGGCATGGCTTCCTGTTTGATCTTGTTCTCTGGACTATTGTCCCTAGGGAGGGTATTGCCAAGCATGCTCACCTCGCTAGCCACACAGGGAAAGGCTCCCCACTGGGGAGAAGTGACAGATTCCCGCGATTCAGCACACAATCTTTGAAGGTCCCAATTGTCAGTCTTTGTGTCCCTGTGGAATCACCTTGAAACCTATCGTCTGAACTGATATTACTTGTTTTTCTGCGTTTGGATCTAGTTTGATATTGAGTCTTCTGTTGTGTGGCCAGCCCTTTTTGCAATGCATTAATTCCCTTAATGTTTGTGTTCTTTGAACTGAATGTCACATCTCATATAGCCCTTCAACGTAATGGTCCTCTTATAAAGTCCTAGCTCAAAGTCAGTCATGCACACCTGGAGTTTGTTTTCTCCCTCCCCATTCTGGTGTGTGGTTTCTTCTTCATGCAGTTATATGACTGTTATTCGACACTCAGAATCCTTTCTTTTATTGGGTTTTCAGATACTTTTGTGCACCTTCAGTCTGTCTTCAGCCTCTCTGACCCTTACTCTGCACTTCACTGATTGCCAATGGCATGGCTTCCTGTTTAATCTTGTTCTCAGGACTATTGTCTGTGTTCCCCTGTTTTTGCAACATTTTGCATTATGTCATGGCGTCTTTAAAGTTTCGATCTTTACTCTGTCACTTTCTCTTTGATGCAATTGCTCCAGCTCCCCTCTAGTATCATTTGCCTTATGTTACTGTTGGTGGTGTATTGAAAGTTGCATAAGTAGGCCAGCTTCTTGAGATTAGCCAGGCATATCCATTGTCTCTACCACCTCTTGGCTCATGGGGCACTATTTCAGGAGGTGCTTCATTAAGTTTAATTTGGTGTCCAACATTTTCGCTAGCCGTTTGGAAGGTCTCCTCTTTGTATAGAATTTGAATTAATCAGTGAGTCTGGGTTTTACAGGAAGCTGATTCTTGCATGAGGATTCCCTGGTTCACCTTTTCTTTGTGTCTGGGCCAGGTTTCATTTCTGTTTTACCTCATGCTCAGCCCCTTCTTCACGTGCATGGATCTCATCTTCATCATCAGGATACAGCTTTGCACAGGTGTTAATGAAAGATGTCACTGGAACAAACAATTTCATGTATATTCCTTTTTATTTCTACATCTGCGACATGCTCCATTATGTTCACAACCTGGCTCCATGCCAAGGAGGTTTTGTTTTTCAGCCCACACTGCTATGCTTATTCTCTACATTCACCCTATCTTCAAGCTGTGCCTCTCCTTCCAGCAACACTGGAAACACAGAGTGGACTAGTTACTTCAGATGGTTTCTTTTGTACAGGTCAAAAACTCGATGTTTGGGTGTCCTATGTGATAATCTCGAACATTAAAGGCTGCACACAAAAAAGACAGATTTTTGGTGCAGCCTTTACTATTTCAAATACATCACTGCCCCTGCGCTCGCCTGCCCTTTGAAATCTGTTTCACTCCCTGAACCCCCTTTAACCTCACACCCCTTCCTGACCCCGACTCACAAACAAATACACACAAACACATGCACCTTCTCCTCAGCCCCCTATCTCACCTACAAAAACACAGACACACAGTCACACACCTCCTCCCCAACCTCCTCCCCACTAAAAACACTACCCCTCAGCATACTCACAGGCACACAAACAAACACTTAACTTATAAATGTCTTCCCATGCCCATCCCGGCCCGCCTGGCAGCCCCTGTGCGTACTCGTGTGCGGAAGGGGCATGACAGTTAAGATTCAGAAAGACCGCTCAGAACAGTCTTTCTAAATCTGTCTTTTCACTCCATACGTTTTTGGGAGATTTGGAAAAATTGGTGAAAGTTTATCTTCCGCCTGTCTTCCAAAAGATCATGCACGCAAGAACGTCGTGCAATATTTGAGTGCTTCTTAATTACTATGATGTGAAATGCTAATAGTAGTAATCACTTATCCCAGTCCACTGTGATGAATCATAGGGGATCATCCCAAGGACCCAGGCCTGGGACCCTTCTCAAGGCAGATGCTTCCTGGTCCGAACCCTGGGGGAGGTGTTCCGCGAGAGGATCACATGGGAGGGGACTCAGGTCAGGATAATTGGGAGAATCTTCTAAACAACTTCCCTAGTGACCCTGCAGTTTTAATGGCCCATTGCAAAGTCGAAATATGTGATAATGTATTTGTTTATTGGGTATTTATAATGCGCCTATACACAATGTGCAAAATAAGAATGAGAACATTGTGGACTTCAAGTCCCATCATGCCATAGTTACTGGGACGAGGAAGAGAAGCTCAGAGGCACAAATCTTCAGTATGCAGTCTAGTGTTCCTGACAACCTACACCTGAGCAGGAATGTGTATTGAAATGCCCCTCAGGTGCAGGTGAAGATGAGTGGCAGCAGCAGTAGTAGCAGAAGATGTTATCAGCCGCCGTATATGCAGCAGTGGCAGAGAGCCGAAGACGCCGGGATCACTACCGTGTCTGTAACAGTTGATGGTGCTGAGAGAGTCATAAGAAGAGGAAGCCTGAGTCGCAGATGTCACGCAGCGGGAAGTGCTTCAGTTGCAGGTTACCCCGTGGGAGAGAAGTGCTCTCTGCTTCTTGAGCCTGACTCCGGTGGCTGGGAGCATCAGGGACTGAGAGGAGCAATGTGGACTTATGTTTGGGAAGGCGCGAGTCACGGGACTGCAACCGGAGCTGTCAGAAGCTCTGACTCCGACGAGCAGAGAAGAAGTGGCAGCGGCAGCGGATTACGCAGATGCACAATGAGAGACCAGTGAGTTGACCTCTGACAGGTAACCCTGGGGCTCTCCATAGTAAAACGCTGACCAACTATCAATCTTTTGAATACCGAACTAATGAAAGAAACTGTTTTGGCCCAAAACTCATGTGAAGAGGAAACAAGAGAAGGAAGTTTATAACTATCAATATGCAAGTAGAGAATGATCTTTATGAAAGGCTGTGACTACCCTTACCCAGGGAAAGAGGTGGCACTATTGAACCTAAAGTATAACCACCATTGGCAAAGTAAAGAGGGAGCAATTATAAAACAAAACTGTAACCAGCATTGCCAAAGTAAAGAGAAGGCAATATTTGAGACAGATAAAAATCAGCATTGCCCAAGCCAAAGAAAGGCAATTGACGGAAAAAGGGGAAACTGCTTTCTCGGAGAGAGAAACTTGAATAAAAGACTTTACCAACAATATCTGGTGTGATAGTGGAAACCCAAAAGTTGCAGGAAAGTGTCCTCCCTTGTGGAGAGTGTCAATGGGAAGAGAAACACGACTTGTATTGCATTTGGCCAATTAATCAGTGGAACAAACAGCATCAATGGGTGTTGTATCCTTATGGAAGAAGCTGTGAATTTTACTGTTATTGAAAGTCAAAGACTTTACTGATGTATGAAGTAAACCACACTGCGGAGTACTTGTAGTAGAGATGGTAAATTTCTCCTGGCAGGTGAGTATACCGGGAAAGGAATAGTTTTCTTTTTTAAACTTTATTAATTTCCAACATTCGAACAAACAAACAAACATTAACAACAACAAACATTACACTAAAACTGGCACTTTGTGTTGGGTTCCGCACTCCGTCCTCTGTCTCCTTGGCATTTCCGCTTGATACCCTTCTTGTCTGTCCTTCATATTTAGTTATTTTTCCCTGGCGCCTGTGTTAACCCCCTTATGGCATGTCAGCAGCCCCCTCCCAGTTTCCCGCTCAAGTCGTCGCCGGAAGTTCAGTCTTCCTCCGGCCCACTGGGCCCCGTCGTGCTTCACCCATCCGTGCTGTTAAACAGATCCTGTATGAGAGAGTTCCATGCAAGTAGTTTGGCTGCGCCCTCCCCGTCCCCCCTCTGTGCCACTCTGGTCCACACTGATGTTTCTGCTATAGTCTATTTTTTTAGACCTGCCCACCACATTTCCGCTGATGGTCCTGTACTCGAATTCCATGCCATTGCTATGCGGCGTTTCGTCAGTATACACATTAAGTATTTCATTTTCGCTGTATGTGTTCGTTGTCTGCCGCCCCTCTGGAACAGTCCTAGGAGGTAAGATTCCGGTGACCACGCTTGCATTTGAATTCCTCCAGCCTCGGCCCTCATTTTCACTGTGTCCCAGAAGTTGAGTATCCCTGGGCAGGTCCAGAACATATGTATCATGTCCGCCTGTTCCGTCGTGCAACGTGGGCAGCTCTGGGTTTGTTTGTGTCCCATATGTGACATTCTCTTGGGTGTGAGGTACGCCCTGTGCGTCAGATACAGCTGCATTTGATTGAATCTCGCATTTCTGGAGAGCTTTTTGGCATACTGTAGCGTCCTGTTCCACTCCTCATCAGTGAAGGTCTTGTGGAGTTCCTCCTCCGATCTAGCTCTTACTTGCAGCACCCTTTCATTGTTACTGCACAGGAGATGTTCATAGAGTCTGGATATCGTGTGTCCTCCTTCTGACACATCAAACCATGCATCCATTACTCCATCACTGTCTTCTTCTTCCGGCAGTGTCCCCCATCTCTCCTTGATCCACTGTATCATACTGTTGTACAATAGGAATTGTCCACCGTGTATGCTCTGTTCGTCCATCAGAGTCTGAAGGTTCACCCACTGACCTTCTTTCCATAGGTCTCCGGTCTGTGCCACTCCCTTGTCTTCCCATTGTCTACTATAGCTGGTCAGGGACACCATGCGGGTGTCTACTAGTCGCGCCAGGGGGATTTGTCTGGAGTAGGGGTCCCGCGCCCCTTGTATCGTCCATGCTCTCCTCCATAGGGTCAGACCTAATTGAACCATGGCAGGAAGTGGTGTGACTCGAGCCTTGTCCACACATGGGTGTTCCCTCATGTAGCAGTGTCGTATTGCCCGCTGAAAGAGTATTGTATCTATAGACGTGTTATCCCCCAACCATTTCACATCGAATTGGAGTTGTCCCGCCAGGTAATAACGTTCGAAAGTCTGGTAGCTTGAACCCCCCCCCCATTCATAACCTCTCTGTAGTGTGTTCAGCGCTATCCTCTTTCTCCCCCCATCCCACAGGAACTCTCTTGTCAGTGTGTGTAGCCGTGTAAAGAAGGGCCTGGGAATGTTGTATGGGATGTTAGTGAAGTAGTGCAGTAGGCGGGGCAGGACCGTCATCTTCAGCAAAGCTGCTCTTCCTATCATCCCCAGTGGGAGAGTCTTCGAGAAAACATCATAGCTTTTTCTATTTTGGCTAAGGTCGCCTGCGTATTAGCTGTATACGTTGCTGTAATGCTATGGTGTATAGCCACTCCCAGGTAGCGGAAAGTGGTTGGTGTCCAAGTGAGTCCTAGACTCGGCAGCTGGTCAGGGCTGGCCTCCCTCATACCTGCGAGGGGGAAGAGCGAGGACTTCTTGTTCACTGTAATACCCAACAAACTGGCAAATGCTCCTAATGCTTCTAGTAGGTCTGGCATGTTCTCCCTAGGGTTCCTCACATAGAGGAGCATGTTGTCTGCATATATCGAAATTAAGTGTACCACGCCGTCTATTTCTATCCCCGCTTTCCTGTACTCTGTCCTGAGGAAAACAGCAAATGGTTCCAAAGCCAGTATATAGAGCATCGGGGATAGCCCTGTTTTGTACCACTGCCAATCTTCCACCCTTCTGAGATGTGCCTACCCGTTTTCACCCTTGCCATGGGATCGCTGTGAAGCAGCCGAATCCAGCGGATGAACCCTACCCCTATCCCAAAATGAGCACGAGCCCCCAGGAGCCAGTCCCAGTTCACCGAATCAAATGCCTTGATGGCTCTACGCCACTGCGTATTCCCCTTGTTCCTAGTTTGTACTCTCAATAATGTGGTGGAGTCTGCCCAGATTCCATGTCATGTTCCTCCCGGGCACATATCCTGTCTGGTCTGAGTGGACCAGTGTGGATATGACCCTCTTGAGTCGGTTCGCTATGGCTGCGGTCAGGATTTTAGAGTCCTGATTGATCAGGGAAATTGGTCTATAAGAGCCGCACTCGAGGGGTAGTTTCCCTGGTTTCAATATGGGTATGATGACTGATTCTGATAGGCTCGCTGGCAGCCTCCCCTCCTCATATGCCTCCTGAAACATCTCTAGCAACCGTGGGGCCAGGACGTCTTTGTATTTTTTATATAATTCCCCGGGCAACCCATCCGGTCCGGGGGATTTGCCTGTTGGGAGGTCAGCTATCACAGCGGTCAGCTCATCTAGTGTGAGGGGCGCATCCAATGTCTGTGCCTGCTCCTTCGATAGCCTGGGGAGAGGAATCTCCCCTAAGGCCTCAGTTATGGCCTCTGCCTCCGCTACCTGTTTCTTAGAGTACAGCTCTTCATAGAACCGTGAGAACACTCCATTTATCCCGTTTTGGATTCTCACTTCCCAGCCTCGCTCATCCCTGATTGCGGTTATCGGTTCGTGCCTATTCTCTTGCTTAGTGAGCCAGGCTAGGAGTCTACTGGGTTTGTCGCCCTCAGCGTGTAGTCTCTGTACATATTTCCCATAGCCTAATCTACCCAGTCTATCCCAGATTGCGCAGCACTGCAACCGCAACGCTGTGAGCTCCTCCGGTTCTTCGCCTTCCTCCTCTGACCGCGCTTCTGCCTGTTTTTGCCCAGCTCTGCCATAATGGATCACCTGAGAATACCTGCTTTCACTATCGCCTCTCCTCTACCTACCACCTTCAACGCCTCCCAAACCATGCCAGTGCTGTCCACGCTCCCTACATTGAGGTCGAAGTAGTCCTTTAACGTCTCCCTAACATATTCTTGAAACACCTTGTCTGTCAGTGCCTCCACCCTTAGTCTCCAGGTGGGTATGGGGGCTCCTCTGTATGTGTATACCCAAGTTGCTACAATCAGGGCGTGGTCAGATAGCGTTCTTGCCTTAATATGTATCCCGGTGAATTCCCAGAGGGTCTCCTTACCCGCAAATAAGTAGTCTATATGGGTGTGTGTGCCACGTGAGGCGCTAAAGTGTGTATATCGCCTGGTGTTAACATGTACCTTCCTCCAGACGTCTTCCAATTTCAACTGATCCAGAGATTTCTGTAGGGTCCTGGCTGGTGGAGTTGGTTTCCTCGGCTTGGAGTCGGATCTATCCAACTGCGGGTTCAGCGTGCAATTGAAGTCTCCTGCCCATATGAAAGTCGCACCTCTGTAAGGGGCTATCCGGGTCGTAGTCATACTGAAGAACTCTGTTGCATCGTGGCTGGGGGCATACATATTTATCAGACACCCCTCTCTACTCTCCAACATTTCATGCACAATCACCATTCTGCCTTCTATGTCCCTCTCCTGTCTTATTAGTCGGAAGGGAACTCCCCGAGCTGTCCATGCTAGAACTCCCCTGGCATAGTTCGAATACGTTGAGCTGTACATTTGTCCACCCCATTTCTTAGCTACCTTGCTCTGCTTTTCCACCGTTAAATGTGTTTCCTGTAGCATAGCAATTAGCATTTTTGTTCTATTCAGCCAGGCATAGACCCTTAGTCTCTTAACATAGGCGTTGAGCCCCCTGACATTCCAGGTGGCTATGACCGTTTTATCTTGGCCTATTTGGTTGCATTGTGCCATGGCCCGTCCGTTCCCATATGTCTGCCTGTCGGCTTGTGTCTGCTGGTGGGCGTTTCGTCTTATCATCCGCTGATGTATACGTCTGTTTGCCTGCCGTTTGTGCTTCTTCCTGTTGCTTAGTGCTTTCTCCCTCACTCGTGCCTTCACACCCCCTAACTATCCCCACCCTAACCATAACTATTAAACAAACGCCCAGCCTCCTTCCCCCTGCTCGGGCTTCGCAGCTTTTCTTGCTT
The DNA here is from genome assembly GCF_040938575.1 of Ambystoma mexicanum. Classification (NCBI taxonomy): domain Eukaryota; kingdom Metazoa; phylum Chordata; class Amphibia; order Caudata; family Ambystomatidae; genus Ambystoma; species Ambystoma mexicanum. Next base: position 985,449,681 of record NC_090930.1, read on the forward strand.
CTCCCACCAAGGTGGGGCCGGCCCGCGGCAGCATGATGCCTTAAAACTAGCATCCTAACTAACAAAAGTCTTGGGGTTGCGTGTCCTGTCGCCATCTGCAGCGTCATCTTCACTTGTTGCTCCTTTTAATCATATTTCTTCTGGCTTGCTTAGTGTTCATGACGTTGGAGCCAACTTTTCCATGGCAGTCTCAGGCTCTTTGTCTCCTAGGTGGATTCACGTCATTATTAGCGTTCCTGGGTCCCCCTTGCGGGATTCCCCGTTGGTCCATCCATGCCTGGGCCTCTTCTGGTGTCTCAAAAAATACGATTTGCCCACTCGTATCACCTTCAGTTTTGCAGGATATAGTAGCATCTAGCGTATCCCCGCTGCTTTGAGGTGATTCTTAGTGGGGCCATAGCGTGCTCGCTGTCTCTGTTCCAGGATAGTGTAATCTGGATAAATCGTTACACTGGAGGAGTTTCTAGTTATTATCCCCCCTTCTCTAGAAAATGTCAATATTTTCTCACGGTCTTTGAAGTTCTTCATGATCCTTGCAATCATTGACCTCGGGGGGGCTCCTGGTTGGGGCCTTCTGGTTTGAGCCCTGTGGGCTCTCTCCACTACAAAGCCTTGGGATAGTACCTCTTCCCCGATCTCCTGGAGCAGGAGGTTCTCGACGTAGTTCATCGGGTCTTGGCCCTCTTCTCCCTCCGGTAGTCTGACGATCCGGATGTTATTCCTTCAAGCCCTTCCCTCTGCGTCCTCTGCCCTTTGTTCCAGGATCTTGTTAAGAAAGGAAGAAGGCAATGAATATGGCAAGGGAAATGTGCACGGAATCGCACAGTGAACAACTTTGAATCTAACAACGTGCATACAATACCCAAGACTCGTGTATACTAAAACCCAGGAGTGCAAATAGAGTGAAACAATAATACCAATATATGAAAAGGGATGTGGGGTAAGCACTTAGAACCTCCTTATGACTGAAAGGAAAGCCGGCAAACTCCTTACCCACTATGCTATTACAGATACTGACAGCGCTAAGCCCACGTAGAGGGCAAGCAAGGACAGGATCTGTGAGCTGACACTCTGGATGATACTGAATAAGGAACTTCGAAACAGTACTCACGAGGACCGGAAAGACCACTTGAATGTCAGTAAACCCACGAACCCAGTTGATCAAACAGGGACCCAGAAGGCTATAACCAATGGGTGGAGGATAACTAAATACATACGACCCAAGTCAAGGGGCAAGTAGGAATTGTGATTATAGAATAGTGAGGAAAACAAAAGGCATTCACACAGGGACTAGTTACAACAGCACCCCACACCTAATAATCAATGGGAAATAAATGCAGAAGTGCAATGGAAAACATGGAATGGATCCCAATAGAAAGTAAGGATCAGGAGCAAGGAAAATGATATCACAAAAGGAAACCTTTCCCACCCATATAAGGAGAAAAGGCAGGAAGCTAAATCTATAAAGGCAAAGACTAATGCATCAAGTTTTTCAGTAGCAAAGGACAGCATCAAAGAAACAGAGAACACAGGCAAATTGGGCAGCATCAAAGGGTAAAGCACAGAGAAAGGCTGCCTGCAGACAGAGAAAGACAGAAAGGGAAATCCAGAAAGCAGAAATCAATTAAGCACATAAATCCGAAATCCAGGGCAGAGGAACAAGAAACAGGAACTAGGAACTAGGCACACAAGCTAGGAACTAGGAACAAGGGACCAGTCGCAACAGGAACACTGCAACAATGACCAGCGCTGGACTGAAGCAAACTGAGGGTTTTAAAGCTGCTTAATGAGCACACCCCTCGGGTGTGCCGCCTGCTGCACCTGCAGCCACAGGTGTTGCCTATCCTCCACCCAACCTTGTCCTGCAAGGGAGGAGGTGAAGCAGTGAGCCAGGCATTCTGGGAAGCATAGTCATTAGATTAAAGTAGCATGCTGGCTGCCAAAAACCTGGAATGGATCCGGAAGGGAAGTAACTTGGAAAATAAGGTTTTAGCGCTCCAAATTCATCACAACACTGTAGCATAAGGTTCGGAGGAAATGTCCAGTAGGGAATAAACCCCAAAACATGCCCCCAAGTGACGGGAACGGGAGCGAAGGGAGCGAGCCGTGACAGTATACCCCTTCCCACGGCCGACTCCAGGCGACCGTCACCCGCACAAAACATCTTCCTTCCATGACAGGAGCGCTTTGTCTTCGGAGGTGGCACTGACGGAAACGATGACCCGCGGGCAAAAGCAGAGGGACTGGAATGAATAGAATCAGGCCGCAGTCTAGAAGAGCCATAGGCAGGTTTTCGGTGAGGAAGAGACTCATGGGTTGAAGAAAGGCATGAAGGACTTGCAGGACCCGAAGCAGAGTTGGAAGGTCCAGGAAGCTCAGACACTGGGAGCAAACACTCATACATCATTGAGGAGGGAGGCAGGCAGGCTGGTGCAACATGCTTTAGACAATGGTAGATGCTCTGGTAGCCTCCCTGCCGAGAGCGGACACACAGGAGGTGAGAAAATAGCAGGTTTCAGGAAATGTTCATGTTCAGAAAAAGAAGGTGGCAGCCGAGGTAGAGGTTCGGATCTTCTACCGTCATCCATCTGGGTAAAGGCCTGTGGTTGAGGGTGACCAAGGTTCGACTGCATCTGTTCCACGCCTTGGGGGCCTGGAAGTCCAATGGGTTGTTCGAGGCTGGCACTCCTGGTGTCAGTCATGTAGCCACCTTGTTGCACGTGGGATACAACCGCAGGGACGTTTGGCATACAGATAGGAGTCATAGACGCAGTACTTGGTACATCAGGCACACTCGCAGCAGGAGCAATAACAGGCACATCTTGAACTGCAGCAGTCATACCCTTCCTTTGGCTACTTGCACCCGACTGGTGCTGCAGCTGGGGGGGCCGTGCCCATCCCCTCCATCAGGCTCATGTGGGATCCGGCAACAAGAAAACTGTCAAGCGGCTGATCCAAACCGGCCCCCAAATGCGAAACGTCCAGCCCGCTATCCTGGTCGGCTACTTGTTCGGTGACTGGGCCATGGCGGATGGTATCCGTCTCCCTCTCGTAACACTCCAGGCAAGTCCAACGGCCTCGCATGTAAGGCCCTCCCGAGTCGTTATCCAGCTTGATGTTTCTGAAGAGAGAGCTGGCAGAAGTCTCAGACTCAGATGTTGCATATTCGGGAGGCGTTGATGCTACAGTCAAGCAGTTGGGAGAATCAACTTGTGTAAAAGGCAGGCATTCTGGTGATCCCCCTGAAGCATAAGAAGGGCAGACTGCACGTTCATCCGTAATAAATGGTTGGGATTCAGGAGGTAACTCTGAAGTAGAAGAATATGCAACATGATCAGACCGAGTAGACAGGTGCACCTCCGATATTGGCAGCGAGGCTGAGCAGGATACAGGTCTCTCATTAACTGAAGCCAAACTAGAAGTAGGCTCTGGGACTGAAGACATGCACTCAGGATGTGCTACCGGAGGCTCCATGGCTGAAGGATAATCCGCTGGATGAGTCACTGTAGCCGAAAACAGGCATGCCAGAGGAAATTCTGAGGCTGAGGGCATGCAAGCTGGAGCCGTCTCGTTAGCTGAAGACAAACTTGTCAAGGTCTTTGGCTCTGACTACGTACATGGTGAAGGCTCTTGAGTGACTGGCAGACATAGCAATTGTTCATTGATTGAAGACACGTGTGTCAACGATGACTGCAGAGCCGTGGACTGGATAATCGAAGAGTCAATGGTTGTAGGAGGACAGACTGAAGTCCCAGAAGTCGACAGACACATTTGTGGCTCAGGAATGGAAAGCACCTTTAGGGCAGTTGACTCCTTGGCACCAGTAACCAAAGACTGAGCTGTACCCATGCCGTCCCTCTCCTTAGTGGATGACACAGAGTCTCTTCCTTTGTAGAAGTCAAAATCAACCAGAGGAATCACCATAGTAAAGTCTCTGTTAATCAGGATTTCGTCAAATGTCCATTCCTCTGTCTTAGCTTCTGAAAGTGCCATATTAACAATCAACAGTTCAGGAATCGCCTGCCGGGTCTTTGGTTCAGTATACTGTGGAATGAGTCCATCAAAACAAGAATTCTGTACTCTCTTTGACTGTTCGTTGTGACAAAAATTGGCAGAAGGAGGAGCGAACACAGAGGTAGCATCGTTTTCCAAATCAGCTTGAATGTCTACTTCAGTCTCAGCAGCTAGATCAAGGGCAGAACCTAAGCCTACAGTAGTGACTGATTCTGTGTATGCCACCATTGTGGATTGTGTTTGGAAATCAGAAGCCTGTATGTGTTCAAGCTCAGAATTATGACAAACTGCTACACAGGGAATCTTAGGTAAAGGAGTGGCTTGTAAATCTTCAGCTAACAGCAATTCCTGACAAACGGTAGAACAATTGTCAGAACCTGTGCCCTGAATAAGTGCTGTGCTAGAAAAAGGACTTTCACTCCCAATAGATTTTACATATTGACAAGTATCATGACCTACAAAATTCTCCGCACTCAGGGACTGAACAGTATTCACGTCATCAACGGATAAAGTTTGAGGTGTATTCAGAAAAGACTGTAAGGTTTTATTCTCCTCTTGTAAAGTAATGTATTCTTGTTTTAACTCCTCAAGTTCAGCTTTTACCATGCCCCGCCTTAACTGTACATCCCTTTCAGTAGGCACAGGGGAAGGCATGGTGGCATCAGGGCTGGATCCTGCCCTAGCCATCCGGATGTGCACTGATTGTACATTGTCATTTACTGCTTGCAGGTTTTGTGATCTATACTCTCTCTTAGCAACTTGGTCTGCGTTTCCCTTAAGCAGACTATTGACATCAGACCTCTTGGCATTAGGGACTACAGTAAGTACGTGTGCACAGGAGTAAGCTGTAGACTGAGGGCTGAAAACAGAAGATATGCAAGGAACCCCTCCATTCTTTATTTTTGAATCATGAAACTGTTCAATCTGAGATAAAGCACAACTGGAATCATGGGGTTCAACAACAGAGCTACTCGTGTGTAATAAATCTAGCAGTGTGTTGTTTTCCGCTGCTAAAGCTTGTGCGGACATAGAATCTGGATCAAAATTAAAGACAGAACTAGGATCAGGCAATGTACGATGGGCCATCCTGTGGGAGAAATACTTTGCACGTAAATACCCATTCGTGACAAGGAGTTCATTTAAGTCAGGATCAGTGATTTGATTGTCACAGGTAAACGTAAGGGAAGCTTTCTGTACAAACTTGTTAGTGGCCTTGCTGCCTTTCTTTCTTAAACTGGCCATATTCAAATGGGAATAACGGCTGGTCATTCTGTTAAGAAAGGAAGAAGGCAATGAATATGGCAAGGGAAATGTGCACGGAATCGCACAGTGAACAACTTTGAATCTAACAATGTGCATACAATACCCAAGACTCGTGTATACTAAAACCCAGGAGTGCAAATAGAGTGAAACAATAATACCAATATATTAAAAGGGATGTGGGGTAAGCACTTAGAACCTCCTTATGACTGAAAGGAAAGTCGGCAAACTCCTTACCCACTATGCTATTACAGATACTGACAGCGCTAAGCCCACGTAGAGGGCAAGCAAGGACAGGATCTGTGAGCTGACACTCTGGATGATACTGAATAAGGAACTTAGAAACAGTACTCACGAGGACCGGAAAGACCACTTCAATGTCAGTAAATCCACGAACCCAGTTGATCAAACAGGGACCCAGAAGGCTATAACAGCAATGGGTGGAGGATAACTAAATACATAAGATCCAAGTCAAGGGGCAAGTAGGAATTGTGATTATAGAATAGTGAGGAAAACAAAAGGCATTCACACAGGGACTAGTTACAACAGCACCCCACACCTAATAATCAATGGGAAATAAATGCAGAAGTGCAATGGAAAACATGGAATGGATCCCAATAGAAAGTAAGGATCAGGAGCAAGGAAAATGATATCACAAAAGGAAAACTTTCCCACCCATCCAAGGAGAAAAGGCAGGAAGTTAAATCTATAAAGGGAAAGACTAATGCATCAGGTTTTTCAGTAGCAAAGGACAGCATCAAAGAAACAGAGAACACAGGCAAATTGGGCAGCATCAAAGGGTAAAGCACAGAGAAAGGCTGCCTGCAGACAGAGGAAGACAGAAAGGGAAATCCAGAAAGCAGAAATCAATTAAGCACATAAATCCGAAATCCAGGGCAGAGGAACAAGAAACAGGAACTAGGAACTAGGCACAAAAGCTAGGAACAAGGGACCAGTCACAACAGGAACACTGCAACAATGACCAGTGCTGGACTGAAGCAAACTGAGGCTTTTAAAGCTGCTTAACGAGCACACCCCTCAGGTGTGCCGCCTGCTGCACCTACAGCCACAGGTGTTGCCTATCCTCCATCGAACCTTGTCCTGCAAGGGAGGAGGTTAAGCAGTGAGCCAGGCATTCTGGGAAGCATAGTCATTAGATTAAAGTAGCATGCTGGCTGCCAAAAACCTGGAATGGATCCGGAAGGGAAGTAACTTGGAAAATAAGGTTTTAGTGCTCCCAATTCATCACAACACTGTAGCATAAGGTTTGGAGTAAATGTCCAGTGGGGAATAAACCCCAAAACATGCCCCCAAGTGACGGGAACGGGAGCGAAGAGAGCGAGCCGTGACAGATATTGACCCTTCTGAGCACGTCTGTTATTTGGGTCTGAGTAGCTGCGACGTCAGTGGTGTTCTGCTGCACCTGTTGGTCCATCGTACCCACGCGGTCTGCCAGGGTCCATACGTCCTGCCAGTGGAGGCACCGTCCACCATCACTGTGACCATTTTATTTTCTGGGGACGTCTTCAAGCCGCTACGGCTGTGTCTATCTTGCTCTCCATAGACGCCTTCAAAGCCATTATTGCCTCCAGTATCTGGTTCTCTCCTTCTTCCTGGTGTACTGTGCTGGATGAGGCCATGCTTGCCTCCGATGGAGTAGGATGGCCCTTGTCTGGGTTCCTCGCGAATGGCTCTATGCTTGTTTCTTGCCCTTGCTAGTTTTAGATTAGCCTGGCATTCCTTGTCTTGAGCGGGTCGTGTGTCTCCCTGTATGGCAGTCTTCTTCAGCCTTAATTCCGCCCTGAGCAGCTTCCTGTGGTGTACGTCCTCTCTGCGGCGCGGCTCCTCGAGTGGGTTGTGCTCTTCCACGCCAACTAATCACCGCCAGTCTCGTTTTTCTTTGCTGCACCGGCTGTGCCAAATGGTTCTGGGATATTTTATGGTCCAGCTTCGGCAGGGAGCGTTTACATGTCTTCTTCTTCATGAGCGGCCCACTTTTAGGTTGCCTTATACAGTTGCAGCTGTTGCCGCCTTCCTTGCACTGTAGTGGCCAGATCTCAATTGTTAGTCTTGCCTGTTTGTAATGGGCAGAGGCAGCATGCTGCTCCCCATCACCTCTTGCATGTCCTACTTCCTGGCTATGTTCCTCCCTCTGCCACAAACCTCAAATGCGTGGCATTGACACCTGAGATCGGACGTTAGGCTATGATCTAAGTCCGCCTGTGTTGTTATTTTGTCCAACGAGTGGGTTGTGCTCTCCCACGTCTCCTGGCCTCTGCCAATCTTACTATGCCCTCTGTGGTGAGTCTTCTCATATTTAGGTGTTTTTGTTGAGGCATTTCTCAGTGGGGGCGCAACCTGCTCTTGGTGCTTGTTCCTGTGTCTTCATGGTCTCTATGCTAGGTCTTCCAACACACGTTGGCCTCTTGCGCCTGAGCGGACCACGTAGGAGGCTGAATGTCAATTATGAAGTGGTGTAGCTGTCTATTACTTCCTGCAGCTATTCCCCTCACCTGAAAGAAGCTGCCCTGTCTTGCAGATAAGGGGCTCTTTGTGTAGTTTCAGGTTCTGTTATATGCCGTACATGCAGGCGGTGCGCAAAGTGACCAGGCAGACCTTCTTCCTCTGTTTTTATTCCCTCTATGGCCCGGACTTCTGTACTAGCTGGGCCTGCACCGACTGGTCGTTCCTGTGGTGTATCAGGCACAGTCCGATCCGCTCTCAGCTTCGCAGTCTTTTCTCTGCAGTACTATTGTGCCGTGGTGCGACCTCTGTGGTTCCGATGTAAAGCCTCGTCTACACCGAGAGTCTTCCTGTTGTTGTGCGGTACGGAGCCGTCCCCTCCTTCTCGTTGGCTCCTCCTCCTTGGTCAGCGTACCTTGAAAGTTGCAGCCGCCGTTTAGATTTTAGGCGTGTTGTGCCCAATACTTTGCTACGCCTCGCGCCAGTCTTACATGGGGTCGACCCTAGGGGAAACCGGCATCTTCCCAGTTTCTGAATGCAGGTCCGATGTTTGCAACATTGTCGCTGCATATAGCTCCATTTGTCATGGGTGGGGCGGACCGCACTGGAAGCTGAGTTGCAGCTTGTATGTGTACGGCTACTCCGCTTGTTTCCTTTGTCCACCTCTATTAATTTATCATTGTATTGGGGGCGGACTCCGTGGGAACCCTCTTCTCTTATTCAGCTTTTATGTCCCATATCTGCCGTGCCGCGGCGATCGTCCCTGCAATCGGGATCCCTCATTTGTGGGCGGACCTCGAGTGGTCCCGCCCGGTTCCTTTTTCTTGTTGCGCTGCTCAAGCTCCAAGCCTGCACTGCCACAATGTGCCGGAGCCGATCATCTTTTCTGCCCGGGCCAGGTTTCTCTCTGAGTTGGACTGTGCGTTCTGCGGCAATGGTGAGATGACTGTCACTGCTCCCCCGCAGGACTGTTATTGTTGCTGTTCTTTATAATCCGCTGCAGCCGCCATTTTGATTTCCCTGCCGCAGCGGGGTCCTGCAACTTCGCTGACCCGTACTCCGCTCCAGCACCAGTAATCCGCTCTAAATGTGCACATGTTCTGTGCACGTTCGCTTCCGACAGCCAATTATTTGCATTTCATGGACCCTTGTCAGCTGGGTCAGTGATTTCAAGCCAGGATACTGTAGGATCTTCGGGAGCCCTCTATGAAGACGTCCTCACAGCATGGCTACCAAGCCACACCCCCAGCAAACGAATTGTTAGTGATAGTCTTGGCAGGTTAGTGAACCAGGAAGAAGATATTGGAGTACTGCATTATGGTAAAATGTTGTGGTAGAGAGAAAGTGGTAAGACCACTCATGTGTTGGATGAACTATGGTAAAAGCATCCTGACGAAAACATTGGTGTGTATAAAGAAGAAATGTTTAGTAGTTGTCTTTCTCAAAGAAGAGAAGTCCTATTGAAATGTTCACTGGAAGAGTGAAGACAAAGACATTTGGTTTGACAACCAAAAGCCTGTGGGAACTTTATGCTGAAGAGTGTTGAATTCAAAAACAGTTCCTATGCCAAGTGAAACCCTACAAATGTGAAGGAACTTTATGTTGGAAGCAGAACTTGGCTATTTTTTAAATTTATTTATTTGACTTCTATTCAGGTAAAAACCTGTAATTTTATCAAAAAGTGCATTAGATTTTCTGTTGGAAAAATGCAAGACTTTCATCTCAGGTTTCTCAGGTTTTTCAGATCAGACTGGTTGTCCACGGTGTAACAAAGAGGCCCAGAAGACGCCTGTCTGTCAGGGCTGCATAACTCACTGCGTTGAGGTAGCATCTGTGAGTGAGGCCTCGTTGATCTGTTTGAAAGCCAATTCGATTAGGTTAGCCATAGTCACTGTCCACCGGGTGGTTTCTCCAGAAATCAGTCTATTCCACACGTCTTCTTCCTGGGTCGTCCATGGGTTCGTGATCAGCGGCAAAAGGTAAGTAGTTATATTTTTTTCGGTGATGGGGCAATTAAGAACCAAATGTCTGAGGGTTTCCACCCTCTCCGTATTTTTACACAATCGACAGGTCTGATTTTCCACCACACCTTGAATTGCGAGGATTTCTTTAGTCAGAAGTACATTTAATCTTGCTTTCATGAACAAGTATCATTTTTTTTTTCTCTGGAAATTTGCTGACATAATTCATTGGGACTTTTGGTTTGTTAAACGTGGGAGGAAGGTGGTGTAAAAGTTTGTTGTCTGCAGCTATCTGTATTGTTTTGATCCAGTCCATTTCTTCGAGTTTAAGTTTGATTTTATCAGGGTTTTCTTTTAAATCTGTTTCTGTGCACAGTATATCGGACAACCTTTCTTTTCTGATTTTGGCCCACTTTTTAAATGCGATGCAGTTTCCGTTTTCCATTTCTTCTTTGATTAACGAGTAGATGGGAAGGGAATCTGCCAGAATAATTTTTCTGAATAGTCTCATTGCGCTGAAGTCGACAGTCGAGGCTAACGAGACTAGTCCAAGTTCTCTTCGGATAGCCGCCATTGAGGTCGATTTTGGAAGCCCCAGGACGGCTTTCCAGACCAGACCTTCTATTTAGTTCCATATCGTCTGTGGAATACAGAGTGAGGCCTCCATTCCAAAAGCCAGCGTCGGCACAAGTTTCATTTTGTAAAAGTTAATAGCCGCGCTTAGCGAAAATTTGCCGAACTTCCTATCAAGGGTTCTCATTTGCGCTGTCAATCTTCTCGCATTATCCCAGAGTACTGCTTGCATTGCCTGGTCCGTTGATGAGTTGTCTAATTCAAACCCCAAGTATCTGATGTTTTTGACTTTTTCAATTTTGATGTCGTCTAAGTGCCACGACTCCATGTTTGCAGATTTTTTCGGGTTTTTCTCAAATGTCATAATTGTTTTTTTTTGTTTTTTGTTTATCTCCAGATGATTTTCTTCGATGTATTTTGCCAAATTTGTTAATTTACGCTGGAGCCCCACTTTGGTTTGGTCGATCAAAATTACATCGTCCGCATATAAGAGACGAGGAATGATGGTTTTTCCTATTTTTGGTGGAAACGTCTTGATATTTTCTTCAACGTACTGCAAGTCTCCCAGGAATGCAAAGAAGAGAGCGGGCGCGAGAGGGCAACCCTGTTTAACTTACCTTTTTACCTGGATCTCGTCTGATAGATTTCCATGTTGATTTAGCTTCACTCTTACGGTTGTGTGTGAGTGAAGCGCTATGAGAGCCATCCGGTCCCGGGGCTCTAGATGATTTCAAATTTCTGATTTTTGCTTCAATCTCTTCACGGTTCGATATTGTCACCCAAACCGGGTTGATGTTTCTTTCAGATGCACCTACAGATCTCTTAGGTTCTTCAAACTCCCTCGAAAAGTACTCAATCCATTTTGCTTCTGAGACTGCGTTTGTTGGAGTTAAGTTTGATGCGAGATTGCTGTTTTTAATTAGTGACCAAAAGTCACTAGATTTGTTGGTTACCAATGTTCTCATCATTTCTTCCGCATCCAGTTGTTATTGCCATGCTCTTCTTTGCTTTCGCCAACCTGCATATCTTTTTGCTTCACATTTCCATGCCGACCAGTCTTGTTCAGTATTAGATTTCTTTGCCCTTCTTTTTAGTTGTCGCCCTAATTTCCTTTGTTCTACCAGCTCTTTGTTATATGCATGGATGGGGTGCGGTTGTACAGTCCATCTGCCTCCTATTGGTTTCTGGTAGGGCAAAAGGAGCGGGAGGTAGTTTGGTCTCTCGTTAGCTTTACTCAGGTAATTAGCAGTTGTTTTTTCCTCCCAAGATGATTTAATTTTCAAGAGGTTCGCTTCAGTTAGGCGTAACCGAGTTTGTTGGGCGTTTCTTTCAACGGTGGCCATGTAGACTGCTTTTCTTGGTCTCCATCCTTGCCACGTGCATGTGAGTAAAGTTGTGGTCGCTGTTGTCCGTTTTTAGCACTTTAAAACTCACTATGTTTGCTGCAAGGGCGGATGAGATAAAAATATAGTCTAAGGTCGCTTTCGAGGCACCCCATTCCCATGTTGGAATATTCAGTTGATTAGGGAAAAGGGAAGCTATGTTTTGTAGGTTTCTTGAATTAGTTACTTTCATCCATGCTCTTCCGCGTTCCAGAGTTGAGGCCGTCCATGAACCCTGGTTTTCTTTGTTACAGTTTGCATTGAAGTCACCGCATACCATGATCTCAATTTCGTCAAACTCTTCATATAGCTGATCAATGGTTGAACTCATTGTTAAACAAAAAAGCTTTGGAGGTCGTTCGTTGAGGGTTCCAATAGCAATTTATAATTGCCAAAAGGTTCTGTCGAGCACCCTTGTTCTTCTGGATTGGTGGGGACCATGTAGTCAAGATCACCAACATTTCGTATGATTCCTTCCATTTCCTCTGAGCTTTGAGTCCCAGGCCATTTTTAATGGCTATTAACAGTCCCGACGATGGTCTTCCTAAGGTTCCCCTGGTTGCTGCTGAGATTTCCAAACAGAATCCATCCAACTTGGGTTTCTCCAACAGCCGTGTCTCTTGAAGACCTAGTATGTCAAATGCGCCCAGGTTCTTGTCTCCCAGCGTTGTTAAATGGTTATAACCTCTGGTGTTCCAGAATCCTAGGATATAATGATCCTTGTCGGGCCGTTCCTCGGTGGTCGATGCAGTTCCAACGTTTTCGAGGCCCAACCCTGTTTACTGCTATTTAGTAGTTTTCTTCGACCAGGTAGAGGTAAACCAGTCCCACGTGCCTCTCGAAAGTCTGGCATCCGGTGTCTCTGCTGAAGTCTTCAAGTCGGAAGGTTTTGAGATGGAAATGCTCCCTGATTGTAGTTTGTCATCATCTTTTCCTCTTATTCTTTTCAATCTAATTTCATGGGGACTATAGTTGTAATCCGAGTCACGCCTTAGACGTGATTTTTTGCCTGTGTAGTTCCTGGCCCCAACCGGGTCACATATTCCGTTTCTTCGGAAGTGCTGGCTCACATCTCGAGCAACTTCTTCATCCCTCGGCCTGTTCCATCTGTTTTGAGAATACAGTTTTTCTGTTTTTTAGTGATAATGTGATACGTGGTTTCTAGGTTTTGTTGTTTTTGAATCTTGCTCCTCTCGTTGTGGCTTTTTTATTTCGGTCAGGTAGAATCCCATTGATGCCAATTCCTCAAAAGCTGATTTGTCCATGTGGGTAATACCCGCTGCTTTTACGTGTAGATACGCTTTGGCTATTTTGTCCTTGTGGTATGGTTTAACCAACTCGTGATCCTCCCTCTTTACACACCTAAGTGCTTTGGATCTTTTCATAATCTGAAGGATGGTCGGCCGATTAAGAATTAAGTATTCTTTTTTGAAGTCCTGTTGCTCGAGCTTAAAGAGGCGGTTCTGGCCATTTCTTTTAATTTCCATTTTCCTCTTAACTCTTGAGGGGGACTGGTCTCCCGGGCTACTTCTGCTTCTTGGGCTCGCTCTTGGGAGTGATGGTTTGTTTTCTTTCTGGGGTCCCCTGTTTATCACGTCGAAGTACCCTTTTTTTGAGGGGTTAGCCCTTCGTTTCACGGTTTCCCATTTGTCCCTATCCTCGCTTGAGGGTCTTGTTTCTCCTGTATTGTTTTTTACTGCCATGATTGATTTGGTGGTGGTAGCGGACTTTGGGTCATATTCACTACTGTCCGGTTGGTTTGTTTCCAAATGTTGTGATAAATTCATAAGTGGCAAGTCTGTCAGGAAATCTTTCACCGATCTTGGAGATCTTTGGGCGATGATCTTTGGGGGAATGTGGTCATCAAGAATTTGAATCTCATCTATCTTCACGTCTGATTTTTTTTAGAGTTAACACCGGTTGCACTATTGTTGTTTTGGTGTCCAGCGAAAGTTTGCGAGATGCAGTCGCAGCTAAATCTTTTTTTTTATTTTGGGATGGGTTAGCCTGACTCTTCACTGAGGTGCCCTCCGGGGCTTTGGTCACACTCATCCGCTCCTGTGTTTGCACTTCACCACTTTTGCGGATGTGGTGATAAAGTGTTTCTAGTTTGTCGCTCCATACATTCGATTTTTCTTTCAAGGGCCTAGATTTTGCTTTCCCAGTTTTTTGCTGGATGCTTTTCTGATCTTCTACAGTCGTTATATAACTTTCTACGTGGGACATTTTTGCAATCATATTTGTGAGGATTGCTGTATTGTCCTGGATCTCTTCTTTTATTGCTTCGTACAATTTACAGAAGGGCGCTAAAACGATGGACATTGCTGACATGATTGCTATGATGTCTGGCTTCTTGTTGGAGGAGTCTTAATGAATGGCCGTGGCTATGTCACTTAGCCGGCGATTTTTTTGGGGAGGATTGAGTTTTCTCAGCTCTTTTAGGGGTACCCGAAATTAATGAGGCCGGGCAATCCATTGAGGAACTTAGGTCCTGTTCCATTGCCGGTTGACCTACCGAAGCTCTTCGGGGTGTGAGTTGGGACTCCCCTTTCCTTATGGATGGTAGAGGCATAGTTTGCGTCCCCGTAATCAAGTGTCGTTGTTCTTTGTCCTCTCTTGCTTTGAACAACCTTTGAATTTCCTCCAAAGGCTGGCTTGGAGTCAGCTAGTCTCTACTAGACTCTTCACACCGTCCCTTTTGGTTTCTGGAATAGTTTGCATCTTGTTGTTAGGCACCGAGCTGGCGTCTTCTGGTGCTGAAAGGATCAGGGTACAGGAGTGTTCTATTTGTCTGATCGTGGGCTGATCATCACCCCTGTCCTTGGTCTGGGCTCTATTTTTGCTCCCGTCAGTTTTTTTTGCAATTCCTGGATCGTCAGACTCTTTCCCTGCTGGTGTGACCTTTGGGGTTGGAGTTTCATCTGTTTTCCTTAATTTCGACCCTGGCAGAATTTCTTGTGCAACTTCGAGCATCTCTGCGTCTGACACCTCGGAGTCCACTGTTAATTTCCGTTTGTATTGTTGGGTAAAAAAAGCTTTTAAGGGACATGATAGTAAAGGCGAAGGTAACTGGCTGGCCGTAGGTCTTTTTCTTTTAATCACCTTTACTTCCTCTCTGCTCCTTTGCTTTGACTCTTTTATGCACCTTTTGTTTGGTTGGATTGAATTCATCTTCCGTGGATTTTGTCCCTTCTTAGTTTTGACTTTTTTCTTTTTGTTGATTTGGTACCATCTTTAATAGCTCACCCTCTGTTTCCTTGTTTGAGTCCTCCTGGTCACTCACTATGTACACTTCCCCTACTATTAGGCCCTCTGTGAAAACATCATCAGTCTCTCCTTCTGAGAGCGAGTCACAAGAGCTAATCTCGACGGACACCTTGTTGTCCTTCACCAGGTTTTTATCCACAAGTGTAGTTTTTAACCTGTTGGTCTTGTTTTTCAAATCTGGGACCTGGCTTTTATATGAAGAATGTATCATCGCCTTAATGTTCAGGGTTTTGTGGACGAAATCCGTGTTATTTACGGTTCCCAGAGGCAAGGATGGGGCGTTTTCTTTCATTTCTTCCGGTTTGTTTTGACTATTGTGATTTATCAACTGTGTGGACATTTCGTCTTGACCGATGCACTTTTGGTGCCCTTGCTCCAGGAGGGATCTGCAGTCTTTCGCAGACTTCCCCTTGTCTGCTAAACTAAGGCTATTTACGCCTTGAAGGGCCTCAGATCCAGCCCTCGGGGGATCAGTGCCCACGAACGAAAGATCTGGCTGAGGCGTCGGGTTGAGGGGAATGTCCTCAACCCTCTGATCTTTCCGAACAACTACCTCCGTGCTCCGACTCCCCCCGCTTACACCACAGCCAAGGCCCCGTGAACGTCCCGACGCCGGCCGTCCTCCGACAGCCCCAGCGTCGCTACCACTCGTCTCCAGGACGGTACGCGGAGCCCCTGCTGCGGCGCTGCAGGACGGGACGGGAACGTGGTTGACCATGTTGATGGCCTCCTTAGGAACGGTCGCGTCCGTAGAATACTCGCGCCGGCCAGTCCCCGCCTCCTCCGCCACTCTGTGTAATCGCACTCCACCCACCGAAGGCGATGCAGAGTCGGAGTTGGGAAAAGACGTTACAGGAACTCTCGCCGGTGCCGAAGCCCATAATGCCGGTAAGCCATTTGATGTCGATCTTGGTTGGGTCTTTTCTATCATTTTCCCTCTGGGGGGCTCTCGGTTTTTCAAATCGGGTGTCCACAACTTCCCGGGGATCTTCAGCCGCCAACATGAGGTCGGCACCCTCTTTATTTAGTGGTGCCCTCAATTTTGGTATTGGCTTTGGTGGGACCACGCCATGTTCTTCTGTCAGTTCAGGCTTCAGGCTAGAGCTCTTGGTGTTTCCTGTTAGCGCTACTGGAGGTCGTACTTCTGGCTCCATCGCGCTCTTGCTTCGCGTCTGCAGCGGACTGCTGCAGACTGGCTCTCACCTCGGCTCTCAGCTCCGCTCACCGCTCTGCGGTGTTCTTGGGTCGGATAAAGAACTTCCTGACACAATGATGAGGATAGGCTGCAGGACTGCTGCAGACTGGCTCTCGCCCCGGCTCTCAGCTCCACTCACCGCTCTGCGGTGTTCTTGGTTCAGATAAAGAACTTCCTGACACAATGATGAGGATAGGCTGCAGGACTGCTGCAGACTGGCTCTCACCTCGGCTCTCGGCTCCGCTCACCGCTCCGCGGTGTTCTTGGGTCAGATAAAGAACTTCCTGACACAATGATGAGGATAGGCTCTATCTTGGCTATTAGGAAGAACCTTTCTGTTTTACCTTTTTCAGTAGAACCGGATTATTGGAATGAACTTTAACCATTGAAACCCGTATTTTTTAAATTCTACTTTAATTCTGGTGAAGGGGATCCGACCCTGGTTATAGGAGTATTTGGTTCTAATTATTGTTTTGTTGAGGTTGAGCAGCCATATAAATACCTACATGTTTCTATTGTATTTAGAAGTGTGAGGGATAGACACCTTTTTGTTTAGATTGTTGGTCTTAGTTTCATAGGCAGGGAAACCCACCTCAGGTTAGGGAAAGCGAGGCGTTTATTACACCCTTTTAAGTTAATAAAATGGCTTCTTGTGAAAAACTTTTATCAAGTTGTCCTTCTTGCATTTCTGATCCTTCGCACCACCACCCGTTTTCTTTCTTTTTTTGTGCATAATCCTCCACTTTGTGAATTGGAATGAGCAGGTGTACATAACTGCTTTCATACTATTTGTCACGCCATGACCGATTACATGCTTGAGGTATTAGGGGGAAATGGTGCATGCCACTCCCATCTCTGCCTATCTCCAACTGGGGAGAGTGGGAGAAAGAAAAAGAATGAGGAGTTGGATGAGGGGGAGTCAGAAAGGATAGAGTGAGAGCGAGCGATCCATCAGTGATGCAATGCAAGTAAGATGGAGACAGGCAGAGACCTTAAAGTGGTGAAGGAGAAGAAAGAGAGAAATATGACTGCTCAGAGATGTAACAAAAAGATTGCATGAAAGAAAGTGAGGAGAGGTGTAAGATTACCTCTCCCTCAAAGAGGTTTGAGACATTAGAGAAGTTTAAGAGATTGGGGGTCATTACGAGGTTGCCGGTCCGGGAACAACGGTACCGGTAAGTTTGCTGGTACCGTTGTTTCCGGACGGGCAAACTACGAGTTCTGCAAGCAGGTGCCTTTTCTGGTCTGACCTGGCGGGTGGAAAGACACCCGCTCGCAGACCTTGACGGATGCACCGGCACGGCACCATTCATGAATGGTGCCGGTGCATCTGACCTCCTCATTCCCATTGAGTCCAATGGGACTCGAATGGGAATGGGGAGCAATATTTTCCTGCGCCCAGCAATGAGCAATTACCTGGACCGCTGGGGCTGTAATCCCCCGGTAAGTCACCATTGCCGGGCGCCAGAATAAAAATGACTGGCGGCAGCCGTGCCATTTTTACCAGCACAGCTACCGCCGGACTCATAATGAGGCCCATTGAGAGTAAGGATTATTTGAGGCACAGACAGGAGGCAGCAGAAGAGCGAGAATTTAATGGCACATCATTTAAAATACATTCTATTGTTGGTCTATGGCTTGGATGAAACCTATCAGCATGATACATGGCGCCCTAAATACAGAATAGACAAAAATCAGTCAAAGCATAAAATATATAAAAATGATGTATCCAAATTGTGTACAACTGAATCTCATAAAAAGCTATTTATGCACTAATGTAGTTATTTCATCATGGTGAACCAATAGTCCTCCACAACAGATTTGTTCGCTCTCATTTAAACATGAAAGAAAATGGAAGAAAGACAGCGTTGCATGTATATCCCCTCGTCATAAAATCTCCTAGAGAGTTTGTGTCTAAGAAAGTAATCAAAATGAACCTGATAGCTTGAAGTGATAGAAATGGAGCACCATACTAGCAGCGACTTCTTGGAATTCATCATGTGCTTGTCTCTATTTAAAAATCAAATGCAAGATCTTTTTGCTTTTATCCTTTGCCTTTCACGACTTTTCAGGGCATTGTTATTAAACCCCACTCTGTTCAGTACAGACCCCAGATACACCTCATTGCCCGGAGTTGGTCTGTGTCACTATGGCTCTTCCTTTGGCACACTTGAAATCAAAGTTTAGTCAATGA
The DNA here is from genome assembly GCF_040938575.1 of Ambystoma mexicanum. Classification (NCBI taxonomy): domain Eukaryota; kingdom Metazoa; phylum Chordata; class Amphibia; order Caudata; family Ambystomatidae; genus Ambystoma; species Ambystoma mexicanum. Next base: position 985,467,990 of record NC_090930.1, read on the forward strand.
GTTGTGACATTACTGATATCTTTCCTGATCTCAAAATCAGATATCCAGGAACTCTGTCCAAGTTCTAGCAGCAGAACAGCAGCATTATGTGTGGCCTCTGATAAGGATATAGCTTTACTCCACAAAACCTCTTCAGGTTAATCTGAACTGCTGGTAACTATAGGGCAGCCAATATAATGCAGCTGTCTTGCACCGGTGAACCCTCCCGAGATTCCTCCTCACCGGAGTCCTCCGTAGAGCTGTCTCGGGTCTCTGATGGCTTCTTCTTTCTTGGTTTCTTTGTGTCCTTGGTCTTCTTTTCTTTGGTCTTCTTGTTTTCTTGCCGTGAAGGTAAGGACACTTTCCCCTGAAGGCCACCTTGGCCAGAGATGAACCCAAGCCAAAGGGGAACTCAGAGGAGCACGCCCCTATACCAGGGAAAAAAACTTTGGCCACCAAAAAACCCTGCAAGTAGTGAGTGAGAGTCTTGACAGTGGGTCTTCGGATGGCAAGCTCTAATGTAAAGTTAATGTGTGTCCACAAGTTTTCCCTTATTAATCCAAGAGTAGGATGGGTACCCACTAGTAGAATAGCAATCTGGCTCCAGGACCAAGTAAGAGGAATCCACATCATGGACAAAACGTAGTTGGAGTACGGTGGTTCTTCTGGGATGGAGGGGCGTAACCCCAGGGAAACTCCCTTTACAAGAGCGCAATGATAGAAGAGCCACAGCGCCTTGTTGTGCACCAGTCAAAGAGTGGAACCGACTGTATACTGAACGGGAAACTGAAGTGGGAGTGCAGAGGAAAGAAATGTTCTTGGACGAGTGAGGTAAGTCGAGGAAACATGGACAGATTTAGAGTGAGCACGAAGGATCGCAAAGCCAGTTTGCAGAGTGCGAGATAGATTAGAAGGCAAAGAACAGTCAGAATATCAGTTAAAAGGGCTGGTAGAACGTGAGTTGGAGACCAGCGTAGAGTCACAGCAGAGGTGCCGGAGATCAGAACGCACACTCGCAAGAGGCAGGTGTGAAAGGCGGCAGGCAGGACGGCGGGGGGGGGGAACCGGCAAGGTGCGGAAGGAAAAGAGCACAGTCAAAGGCACAGGAACAAGGGAAAGATGAAGCACCCCGCCGGCAGAGAACCGGCAGGAAAGGCAAAATGCTACACAAGCGACGGGGAAAACTGTAGAGCACAGTAGCGAGGTCCAAGGAGACGAATACACCGCACCATTCCTACGGCAGAGTGCGTTGTTATAGGTGCAGCTGCCATGTTGGGTGAGGATTAGACCGCAACCTCCACTTGGTGGAGTGACTACATCGCTCAATGCTGAATCTTCCACTTTTGCAGGAGTTTCCATGGGCGCAGCATGACAGCAGCTGCCATTACTTTCCTTATATCTTTTTCTCAATATGCTAATGGCATAAGGTCATCAATGTAGCATTTGCCTCCCCAACCACACTCTTTACATGATCAAAAATAGCAGACCATAATATTTATATGTATACTTGTCATCCTGCTCAGGGTATGCTCTCCTAGAAATAGTTTAACTTATTTTCTTCTACTTGAGAAAATCCTAGCTATGTTTCTCTTTATTAATCAAAATATCTTTCTGCAATAAAGACTTAAAACATCAAATTATCTCTGAACTTCTGCTAACATGTGACCTTTAACCATTGTATCTTTGACATAGATGATGCCTGGTATGCGAACTTCATATATTTTGTAATCTCATATATTTTGGTGGGATAACATGCACAAATTGTTAAGTGAGAGGCAAATCAGCTAAAAATATATTCAAAAGAACTGGTGCTGAAACACAGCCATGGGGTAGGCCTTTTTGGTTATTATTTGTGTTGTTAATCAGCCATCTCTCCCACACCTCACTCTAACCAATGTCAAAGTATGAAACGCCTTAATTGATGATAGTTGCTCTAACTTTGAGCACCGAATGGGGTAATAAAGGCTAACTTAAAATGTATGTCATATGTGATATAAAGCTCTCTCATTGTAACATAGATGCCCAGCTGCCAAAATGATTATAAAGTAAATGCCTGATTGAGCATTCCCAGAATTGCTGTAAATCCTCCTTGCTAAATAGGCAGACATCTGCTTTCCACTGGCTATTCTAGCCACCTTGCTAACAACCCTTTATGTTATGTTACCTGATATCTGTATAGCGCCTACTGCCATTGTTATTGCCTCGAAGCACTGTAGGGTGGAAGGCCCATTGGAAGACCGCAGTCTTTGAAAACATGAAAATAAAAGAGCATTACATTACACGCGAATAGTAATAAGAAATATGGTCACTATTCATTCACTAGCACAGGTGACTAGTTTAAAACATTATAAAAACCATGCAAAGCAGTGCGCTCAGCGACACAGATAATTGCTATGACAGTGACTATGTGACAGGTGGACCGAATTCTTCATGGGACTCAGCTGTATTCTTTGGACTGCAGTGCAAAAGGGGGGATGGGTATTATAAAATATTCTGTAAAACCTCAGGGCAACTGTCTACAGTAGAGGGCTCTGCTACACTGTACACATGCAAACTGACTAACAATGCAATCCCATGCAAATTTCATGTACAATTGTCAGATATGTCAAAGATACATTCATTACATGTCCTCTTGTGTGTACCATAGGTGGAGACAGTAACTTATAACTTTCCCCCAAAACAGATCCATCGAGTTAGACTTCTCCCTCCCCTATTTCTTATTGAACAGCTGATGGTGTTGATGGAGTAGATCACGCCCATCTCCTTAGCTTCTCTGCTCTGCCGGTGCCGCTGTAATGACCAGATGCCCGTGGAGTTTGTTACCAATATGGGTCTTAGGCAGGATGCCCGTTAGCTCCCTTGCCATTTATTATCTTTTTGTCAGATTTTAATCCTTGTTGCCAGCAGGGATCAATATTCCTACCTGTATTAAATGGTTGCAGCTATCCCGCTCTTCTATGTTCTGACGATTCAACACTGTTGGATCTTCCCCCAAAGGGCCTTGATCGTAGCTTGGGCTATGCAGCAAGCTATTTTGAGTCTCCTGTCTAGAAGTTAGACCTGTAAAAATCCCAAATTGCCTGCAAAAACATGTCCAATCATGTATGGACCAATTATAAGGTGAAAATTGAGCTCTACAAATACTTAGGGACTCTGTTTGGGAAGTGGAGCTGGGGTTCCCACTTGATAATGCTAGTAAATAAGCTATATATGGGTCTGGGAGGCCTGGCCTGATTCTACTATAAGTTTGGAGGCTGCCTGTTAGACTAATGCCTTGAGGTTTTGCAGGCCAAAGTAAACGCTGAGGTACTCTCTGGGGCCATTTAGACTTCATGGGAATTAGACCGCATACAAAATAGCTTCCTACAGAGGTAGTTGCGTTTGGCACCAGCACCGCGGGGGAAGCCCTGCAATGGGAATTGGGAATTGGGAATTCCCAATATTAGAATCTTAGCGAGGCGATAATATTTAGAGTTTGCCGTAAAGTTATTTACCTGCAGCCTAGAAAATCTGAATACTAAAAATGCAATGGGGGAAATTATATCCCAGTTCCCACAAGTAAAATATTGGTGGGTTAAAAAGTGTACAGCTTTGTGTAATAAATAGTTTGGATTTTATGGAGCTGATTGATTGTAAAATAAATATGCTGGACTTAAAAAAGAGAGCTAGCTATCTCGACTACGACATAATGATGAGGCATAGCATGAACCTATATTCTCTAAAATATTTGGTGGCCTCTCGTCGTGTGACCCAGGTTGACAACATTATTGTAAAACTGAGATCTCCTGAATACAGAAGACTTATTTTACAACCAAAATATCAGTTTTATGCATTGTAGAATTCGTAATGTACCACTGAATGCCACTATTCCTGTAACTAAGCTCTTGCAAGTAACAGCGCATCAATGCCCACGGGCTGCTAGCGCGCTATATACATTTAAATAAATAAATAAATAAATAAACCCTGAGGTGGCTGTGAGGGGTCAAAAATGTCAGACGGACACATGGGTAAGGTTTTCTCAAGTTTTGCCATTTTATTAAATAAAAAGGGTGAGATAAACGCCTATCTTTCCCTATCCTAACGAGGATGTCCCTACCTAGCAAACGAAACTAAAGAAAGGTGACCTATTGTCCAAGAGTATCTGATCCTCACGCTAATATATACACAAAATAACACATGGAATATTTGGCTATCTTCAATTCAACACAATAGAATATGACTTCAAACATTTAAGGTTTTGACAGTACTTCTTGTGACCAGGTTGGATTCCCTTGCCCTGGATATATGCAGGAATACCTTTTAGAGAAGTTCGGCTTCAACAAAGTTCTGTTCAGTTCAACACAAAAGAACTTTTCCTTCAAATGCGATTGTCTACTTGTTGAAGTAAATGTCTCTTTCATAAACACTTATTCCACAAATCAGATCAATGGATGCCTTTCCCAATATCCTTCTTGGTAAAGCAAAAATATCTTTCTTTCAAAACATAATTTAATAAATGTAAGCAATTATCTGCATATCACATTGCTTCTTCAAATGGTATACTTTAGTTAGGATAACACAACAAATACTTCTGGTAGTGTCACACTTGTTCTTCAAATGAAATATTGTTAATGCGTTATTTTCATTATAACACTTTGTCACAAAAACAACATCTTCTTTCCTGGTCCACTCGTTTGCCAGAACTAACTACTATTTGTCCCTTTCCTGGTTTACTCGCCTGCCAGGATGTAAACTCTTACAACTACAATTATCCTTTGTGGCAATATTTGTTTCAAAAGTATCTACACCAGTATCCTTTGTGGGCAGGGTTGAACAATGTCTGCCTCTTTTTATAGTCTCTTGACTCTTGGCAATGCGGGTTACAGATCTCCATCAGTTGTTGTCCGAGGTAAGGGGCGTTGTGCCCTTGTTGTCTTGCTTCTGGTCCTTTACAGCCTTTTGGCTGTTGGCATTGTGGGTTATATGTTTCCCACTGTTGGTGGCCCCAAAAAGGGTAGTTGCGCCCTTGTTGCCTTTCTTTTGCCTCTCTACAGCCTCTTGGCAATGCGGGTTACAAATTTCCTGCAATTTGCATCCTATATAAGGGTAATTGCACCCTTGTATTGCTTTATTTGTTTGGTATTCAAAAGTAGTGCTTTCTGCTAAATGTTCTATTTGGAGCATGGTAAGAGATCTCAGGCTATGTTCTAGCGATGATTTTGCAGGATTCATCACAGGGCGTATGGGTTTGTTGGCCAATACCAGTATCTCTTCCTGTAGATCGGGAGCCATTAAAAATGTGCTGCACTCTATGCTGATCTACAACCTCTTGACTGATACTGGAAGATTGTGGCTCGGGGTTAATTTTTATTAACTATAATATTAAAACCAAAGCAGAGGCAATGGAGATTTTATTGTGTATGGATGATACTAATGTTTAGTGGACATATGTGCAATTTGTATGTGATTTTATAATGTTTGACCTTTTTATTTAGACCTTTCTCTACAGTGTTCTATTTATTGTGCTATTTATTTTATTGTATGGTTTGTTAATTCCGAAGGCTGAATAAAAATGGATCCTCTCTCACTCTGCTCTGTCTGCTGGGCAATATGCAACAGTTATTTTTATTAAATTTTTCTTTTTAACTCGCTCCTCTCTCTCAAGGTACACTGTTGAGTAATCCCTATAGCTGGTCCTCATTCGGGTTTAAAAGGTTTTGTCACTGCAGTGAACAGCTGGCCCTCACTATGCGCCCTACCTGATGCTGTTGCAGCTTCATATACAATGAGAACATGAATCACACATACTATAGCTTTGGATAATTTGGGAAAGCCTGGTAAGAAATAGTCCTGGGATTGCACAACGTGTGCCATGAAAATTGAAAAAGCACCCCATCCGGGCAGGGCACTCGCCCTGCCGATCTAAAGCTCTTATGTCTGAAACTCTACGACAGGACACTAGGCACAGCAAAGCAGTCGGCTTGCAAGAGATTGCCACTCTGGCTAAGTGATCATTATTCGGCCAAGACTGGAGGAGCTCTAATATTGCATTAATGTCCTTAAGAACAGAGTACCATGCTACTGGGTGCTTACTTAACCTGATGCCTTTAAGCATTCTAAATACTACCAGATGATCACCTACTGGTGCTCAGTCTATGTGTGCATGGCCTGCTGAGATGTCCAGTTTGTATGTTCCTGTGTGGCATGCCTTGGAAATATCCATTAGAGGCTATGAAACAAGATATCTGTGCCATTCCATACACCAACCAGTTATACTTAGGCTACGGCTGTCTGTGGGTGATTTGTGCATTTAGTTTAAGGTGGTAGATTTTAGAGGGTGGCAAGTTAGTTGGGGAGAGGAGGTGAGTAGATGAAGGTACAAGTAGTGGGTGATAGGTGAAGACGTTGGGTACCGTGCAGGAGTGAGTTATTGTGCACCATCAGCCTGAGCAGAAAAGGTAATATATTATGTCTTTGGTATTGTTCATTTGATTCAATTTATTGTTGTTTTTGAGGTATGGCATGTTCATTGCTAGTCTTAAAATGAGTCCATGTGGTTTTCCTATAATTATAGGAGTGTGTTCAATGGGGTGAATTTGGATCAAGTGTGTGTGCAGTTTGATGGGGTTTGCTACTGGTTTCATGCTGGGTTTATTGATCTGAATTGGTAGGTGGTTACTGTTTCCTAAAGTTTGGGTGATCTTTTGTACGGATGTATTTGGGAAGAGAGTTCCAGAGTAGGGTTTCTAGGAGGGAGAAGGAGGATCCTTGCAGTTTTCGCCTGAAGTTTGGTGCCGTTACTAATGAGCTGTTGTAGCATCATGGTGTTCTTGAAGGTACGTAGTGTGAGCATTTCCATGTAATGGATTACAAACTCCTGCCAAAGTAGGCATAGTGTACGATGCATAGAGTTTTGAAGTGGATCCTCATTTTTATTGGTAGCCAGCAAAGAATGTGGTGTGCCTTGGGGGATTTGTTCAAATCTTTCCACCTTATAAATAATTTAGCTGCTGCATTTTGTACTCCAGTTTGTTAGTCTGAGATAAAGGCTGTATTTGTAGACAAGTCTTGATAGTACAAGTGAGATGACTGTCGTGGATCAGTGCGTGAAAGTGAGGTAGGGCAAAATATGTCGTAAGCTGTGGAGTTGAAAGAGGCAGCTCCTCATGATCTCTTTAGTCTGTGCCGCCCAATATTATTCCAAGGTTTCTCACAGAAGAAAAGGGCAGTAGGCGTGGGCCCTTTACATCTGCTCAGGAGTTCACTTTTTGATTAGGAGATGTTGCACTGCAGAGCATGAGTTCTGCTTTGGTAGGGTTGAGAATTAGTCTGTGGTTTTCTAAGCATGTGCAGTGCAAGTGATGAGGTCCAGCATGTCCATTGTTGGGCCATTTGTGAGATTGTAAATGATGTGCATGTTGTCTGCATAGTTGAAGCATGTGAGGCTTTGTGTGAAAGGGTGACTAGTGTCAAAGTGTTTTCTTTATTCCTGTTTGATGTATCGGCATGGGAATGGAGGTTGCAATGGTGATAATCAGCCCTCCAGATAAGGGGTGTATCTGCCACTTTTACTCCCTAATAATATGCAAATACTCTCCAAAAATAAACAGAGGGAGTAAAAATACTCCCAATAATAATTGGGAAATGGACACACAGGAGCGTATGGCCCTACTTTCACACAAACAGATCCATGGGTGTGTTTAGACCAGTCGTTCATGTAGTACCACAGGAAGAGACTATAATTATTGAAGAGGTCAAATTTATCTTTTAATGCGCATTAATAACTTGGTGCCAAGAAGTATTCTTCACAAAATCATTTCTGTTTTATAATTGAACATATTTTCACTCATTTATCAAATACCCCCATTGGGATCATTTTACACCCAACTTTCAAAAATCGGGTTTAAAATCCTTCCACTTCAAAATCTTATCTGGAGCACTGGTGATAGTTTTATGCTTCATTATACAGTCACAAAAGGGATGGAGTGACCGATTCCTGGGTGTGGAAAGTATATTTGTTTTACTTGCACCACTGCCCATGTCGATATTTCTGTGTTTGTTCTCCTGCTCTTGCCACAGCTACTGAGATCTCAGAAAAATCGAAATTTCGGGGATATTTTGGTACTTGGATCTTTTTTTGACTCTACTTCATGATAAGCATGCTTTAATGCAATGCATTATAATATCCTGCATTAAGATTGGTAGGCGATTCGGAAGAAGCCTTCAACTAGACAACAAATTTGAATCCTGTTTTATTGTCTCCCTCCTAAGCCGGAAACACCTGTGAGCAGATACCATTGCAAAGGAACCAGTATTTTCTTGTGAGTCCTCAGAAGGAATGTTAATTTATTTTTTTTGTAATACTCCATCCATAATTTAATGCAAAATGGTTTCTTTCTGCCATCTATGTGTATTGGTGACTTTAATTATAGCATTCTTGAACAACATACGATTTAATTTCATACCCCAGCACCCAGTGTATTGGGAGATCTCATACTAGGTGATCTTCCGCATAACCTCTGTTGATTCCAACAATTTGTGACCGGTACAGAAAAAGTGTCACACAGTATAGATTCTAGTAGAAAATATGTTCAACATATGTACAACAAAATAATCATAGAAATCTAATGGGGCACATCTCCTCACTAAAAAAAAGTTCTTATTGAGTTGCCCGAAATAAATAGGATTACACAATGAACAGTCTTGTGTGGAGTCAACGGATAACAAAAGTTAAGTAAAAACATGCAATTTTCCAAATTCCATTACACAACTCAGTTTGTGCTGTGCACTTTAAAGTGAATCCTTATTTACTACTTGCAGGGTCTTCTTTAACAGCGGCCCTTTATATATAACGAACAATGTTCCCCATCCTACTAATGCTCACAAGGCCAACCTTCAGCAACCCTGGCCGCTCAAGATTTATCTGACCCTTCAGGCAGAGGTAATTAAGGCCCTTGCCAAAGAAGAAAGGTCTGCTCTTTCTTTAAGTGGTTACAGACCATCATCTATATATATATATATTTGTGAAACTGTGTTTGCATGTTCAGGGTTGGCTCCAGCCCCATAACAGTTGATGGGCTGACATTTTGGCCCAAGGTCGGCATACCAGTCTGGAGTGTACTGGCGATAGTGACTTTTGACCAACCCCACCTATTCACCCTGCACATAGGTGGAGCGGGGTTCAACCCTGTGCTATGTAAGGAAGACATGGTATCAAAGTAAGACAGATACAAGTGATCACAGTTCAAAGGTGTTCATTATTAAACTGTAATGTAAAATGGGTGAGATAAACACCTAATCTAAACCTAAATCTAAGATGGGAGCAAGCTATGACCATCAAATAGTAATAATAAGACAGTCCTAGTGGGGTCTAGTCAAACAAAAAGGGCCTGTACTAAAAAAAACGATTGCCAATCCTTACCGCTTTGCTACAAAATAGTGTGGGATAATGTTCACAAGAAAAGAAAGAAGTGTTCACGAAATTATAAGTCAAGATGTTATGGCCGGGGTCTCCCTTCCCCATGTTTTTAGCACGGGGCAAGGCGGCACTCTTGAGCACAGCACACTCCTGGGCTTTTGTGGCACAAGCTTACAGTTTCTTTTCTCTATATCAGGACCTTCTGTGCCCAAGTCCCTTCTCTTGCAAACTCTCTTGCTTCAAATGCCCTCATATGCCAAAAAAACAAAACAAAAGTTCCTTCTGTTAATCTTCACATCGGGTGATTACCCTTCACCCTTGGATCCCCCCTCAGCCGAGCTCTGATCCCTCTCTTTCGTCAGCCTCCCTCAGTCGGGCTTAGAGCAACCACTCACTGTGGACATCCCTCAGTCAGGTTCATACTTGTCGTCCCAATGTAGTTCACTTAGCATCTTCACAATGTGGGATTCACTTTGCTTCGCTTTTCTCTTGACATCCCTCAGTTGGGTTCACTACCGCCTTTCAATCACAATCTCCTCATTTGTAGTATTCAAAAGCCTCAATGCCTTTTTAAACAACCATCTAGTTTTAGTTAGGTTCCCCCTCATTCGGGCTCAGCCCTTTCAAAGCACTTGCCAATTTTAAACCAAGACTTTCGAAGGGCTATCACGTCTCGCCGGGTCACTCTGTTGGCCTATGGCAAGTGTAGGCTTCACAAAAACAGTTCGTACGACATTCCCGTCAGCCGGGTGCAAACACCTGTTTCACAATTCCACAATCATCAAAACCTCTGCAATGTGTCAAGGACTTTCGATTGTACAAGGGGTTTGGCTTGACCCTTGTATGACCACCTTGACACCTCATGCCGGCCTTCCCTATGGCCTCTTAGTACTTGTAGTTTCACTACTTTTGTAATTCCACATCCTCTTTGTTCAGGAGGGCGACACCATCTAGACCTTCGAATGAGCGCCCACGTGGCACCGGACCACTCTATCTCTGGTACCAAGTTCATTCACAATAAGAGCTCTCTGTATTAATCTTCTTAATGTTGCCACTGCAACCTTGAGCCTAACATAGTCCGGTCCACTTATCAGATTCTTCCGACTCACCGGCTGTGCTGAACTTCTTGACGTTTCTTTTGCCGTTGGAGTCAAGGACGGTACCACAATGGCAACCGCGTCTCCCCGCCCTGGCTATCAATGCGGGAGGGTTCCATGTACCGTTGACATCCGTCACACCATTCGCCAGCTGCGATTCCCTGTCTTATTTATTTATTTTGCATTTTTAAAGCGCTCACACAGCTTGCGGGCATCTAGGCGCTGTTACAGGAATTGCTTATTTTTTAGTTGCGTAACTGTTTTTTTTTTGTCTTGCGTATTTATAACACGCTTAAAAACCCAGAGGTTTCTAGGTACGGAGCCGGGGATAGAACCTGTGTTGCTTCGTGTCTTCTTGCTTCCAAGGCGAGCACGTTGCTGCAGAGCTATCCTCCCGGGACTAAGTTTCCTTTGTTGGAGGCTTCGCGGGTCTGGGTTGAAAAGGGCAAGGGCAACTCCCTCCTTGAAGTCTTTTCAGGTAGGTCTCGTTGCCTTTCTCCTCCATTTGAACTGCTGTCCTGGAATAGCTGCTTCCTTGTGCGTTTGGCTTTGTTCAGAGTGTGCTCTCGTGCTCTGCCTTTTATCCCTATGGGGAAGGGAAAGGGCAGTCTGCTGTGTGTAGTTGTCAGCAATTGGCTGACTCTGCCTGACCCTTGTGTTGGGACATGTCCGGTAAACAGCTCGGATTTTAGTCTGTTGTGGCTCACGGTGTGAGAAAGTGTTTGTGTTGGAAAGGGGGGGAGGGTAGAGTTTCTAAATATCCTACTGGGCAGGATGGGGAACAGGTTTCATAAGGAAGGGGATACCGCATGTCACCTTTCTGTGTTCCACTTCCACTCCCTGATACCCCTCATACAGGTGATCCACCCGCACTGGTCCACCCCCAGGAACTGGATCCAATAGCGATAGCCATGTCCTGGCCACCTGGATGACAGATCCCCGGGGACTAGTGAGTGAGACACCTTCAGGTTTCTCACAGCTATCAGTACAGGTGATTCCAAGAGTTTGCAGATTTTGCGATTTTTCAAAAATAGGAAGTTAGGACACAATATAACATACACAAGGCTATAGCAGACCCCCACGTGCACGTCGGCTACAGACACGGGCAACACCGGGGGGTATGGCTAGTAGATTATGCTAGTGGTCTAAGATTCAGTCTTTTCTGCACTACTCGTATTTAGCTTCTCCGTTTCCTCTTAGTTTTGTTGAAGCAAGCCAAAAGACCTTTAACACTCTTATTTAAAAATGTGCACTTTGGCGTAGGTGTTGCGCTGGTACTTTAAATACTTTGCATTCAATCACTATGAATGGACCTTAAATGTATTTATATGAACGTTGGTTTTTGGTTAAGCGGATTGGTACTGAGGAAAGACTTGAGGACTTTTCTGAATTAACCTCATAAATATAACCTCACCCTCCCTTAGGGACCCTGGGGGCTAGGTCGAAAAATGTATTTGGTTTGGGGTCCTTGGGGGGCAGGGGTTGGGGAGGGTGAGACGAGAAGCAGAACAGGACATATTGCCCCCAATAGGACATGTAAAAGTGGTCTTGTTTTGCCACAAAGCAAATCTAGGATATATGCCTTATGGCAAAACAAGATAATTTTTGAGGGCTTATATTTGCCCTAGGGGCGCTCACAGAGTACAGAATGGATGACCAGAGGTCTGATCCTAAGGCAAGTATTTCAGCAATTTGCAGGGTGAGCCATCAAACTTCTTGCTTATATGTGTGGTGGAAGGGCCGACAAGGAATATGAGGTTGGCAGAGCGGGGGGATCCTTTGGGGGAGTGAGTTATTTATTTTATTTATTTTTTTTATTTGAAAAAAACTACAGTTTTATCATATAGAAAAAACCTTTGTTTCAAATGACCAAATAAGAAGTCCAGTTCAATACAGCAAAATAAGGATTTATCACAATTGATCCACAGATTTCCCTAAAGGGAATAATTCCCTAACACCGGAACATGTCTATGTTCATCTGTGAGTGAATTGTAGCCGGCCGAAAGGGCAAACAAAACAAAAAAAAAGAAACTCAGACACAGAGACGGACAAGATTAACCGCAGTCTACTATCAATCATGTGTCAATTCCAGACATCCAGACAGCGCCTAGGTGACCAGGATCTCAGCATTCCGAAGACAATCAATGGTGAGTCCACACAGCCAGCCCAAATGAGCCACACCCATTTTGGTAGCACAGGTTAGCAGGGAGATTGCAGCAGCACGTTTAAGTAATTTACAATGGCACACACGTGTTTAACGTTGTTGCCACTGGAAATTAATCGCCACCAGGCTTCCATGTCACCATCAAGAAGTGCAAATTGGCCGAGGTGTTTTGAACGTAGGTCGCAGATAGCTTGGCATTCGAGAATTAGATGTTTTAAAGTTTCGATATGCCCTCCCCAAAAACGGCATAAATTGTCCTTGGATAAGGCGTCTTTTCTTTGCCATAAGATTTCCTTTGTTTTCATGATGTTTAGAAGAAATCTCAGGAATTGCTCGCGCTAATATCGCGAGTAACATCGCATCAGGTAGGCTGATTGTGCTTTTAATTTTTTGTGATCCGGACTCAGCCATTTTGTTGAAGCCAACTGATCGTGTGCTTCCAGGTTGATAATCCATGCCCAGGCGTCGAATTTTCTTTTCGCATGTTGTGGCCGAATAAATAGATCATAATTACCAATTTCCGCAGCATTCACCCATTGTTGTGCTCTTGATCGCCATAGATCTAATAGGCAGTCACGAGAGGATTCGTGCTCACTTGAAAAAATATGTGAGTTATTTAGCTGCAGAGGTAGGGAGCGTTCCATGTTTGGCACTTGTAAGTGAGGCTGGGATTTTGAATTTGATCCTGGCTCTTGCAAGAAGCCAGTTCAATTGTTATACACATGGGGAGATGGGTATCTTTTTCTTGAGACTTGCAGCATATTTGAGTTTTGCATCCAAAGGCGTTTCTAGTTTTCTTTCACTGAGGTCTTTGTACAAATGTGTTGTTGTATCAAGCGGTAAGTCGACAATGATTTTAAAGTTCAGTGGCTGTGTAACGGGCGCTGCTTCTACGTTGTCATCTTTCTTGAGTGTATCTAGGAGCAAACAGCTTGACAGTTTTCAGCAGTATTCAGTAGTTTGTACACCAACAGAATATTCTAGGCATTGTTGAGTAGACCTCAGATATGGTGTGCGGTTGTAAGTTATGTGTTGGTTGATAGTTTTCACGAAAGATACCACATAAATGTGTCTAGTGCCCTATACTCAAATGTTTATTTTTTTAAGTTGCAAACGTCTCCATAGCATTTTCAAATCTGTTACAATACAGTGTTCTCATTTGCTTGTATTTAATTTAAATTTAACTTCTGGGCTCATTGTTTTACAATTCATCTTTACAAACCAAACAATAGAAAACATTGTGCCATTGATGCTGATGCAGTGGCGAGGCAGCAGAGTAGTTCTCAATGGTACGGAAATGAAGCATAAAGTATATGCAAATACACCAAGTGCCTGATTTGTCAAGCGTGATGTCATGTTTTTCTTCAAGAAAACAAAGTTACTGCCCACAATGATATATATCCATCTGCCACTAGATTACATCTGGGGATGTGAACCTACAGAGCATGACGGGGTGATTTGACACTAAACTGAGTGGATTATTAACATCATCTATGTATTTTTTTCACAGGAAGTTGAAGAGCTGAAATAGGCGCAAAAGGTATGTTTATATGCTCAATGGCATGGTTCTTGTATGATTTATTTCAATTTAAAATGTATTAAGATAAAAATGGTGTAAGTACAATGGGGTCTTAATAGTACAACATTCTGGTACGATATTTAAACATCATATCCTAGCACAGTGAAAGACAAGCAAGAGTGGGAACAAATGGTCGCCCTAAAAAATGAAACTAAACAACTGGATAGAGTTTGACAGAAAAGAGAGGAAAAAGGCAAATCAATAAGCAGGCTTGGGGTGCCCAATTTAAAGTGTGCAATGCTACGATAAAGGTAGAGAAGGCAGATAAAATGTAATACATTTATCAAACTGAGTTTACATACGAAGAAGACCAAATACCTGCAGGTTTGCAGATCCTTTGTATAATGATAAATTGCTTGTTCAACAGTGGATCGGGATAGAAGCTTGTTCACTCAGTTGTCAGCCCCAAGGGTAATTGAAGATTTGCATAAAGCACGCGTTTTAAGAACCAGGTCTTATTTCTTTTTGACAGATTTTCCAGTACTTTTCCCCTGAGAAAGTACAAAAATCCTGAACTTCATAGAAATTCTTTTTCAAGAATAAAATTGATTTGTCCAGATATTTCTTGCTATACCACTTAAGTTCTTGAACGGCACAGTGTTAAATGTTCTAGGGTACTGTCACCTTTGGCATGAATAATACATTCAACACACCTGAGAAGTGGAGTTCAACAATTCTATTCTTTCTATGACATGAGTTTGATAAAGGCTTAACGGTACAAAAGAAAGGTGTGACCTTCTTAGCTGGACCACGCAGACTGTAATCCCTGGGGAATATATAAAACAATAGTTGGGGGTACTATCTCCTAGGTTTCTATACCTAGCATGTTCCTTTCAGGCAGGGACCACAGTGTCCCTTAGTTTTCAAGGTTTTCAGTTGAAAGAACTCCTACAGTGTGTAAGGGAAAGGCACCTAAACACAAGCAGGATGTGTTATGGCTAACCGTATCAGGAAGGAGGATTAACTAAATAAATCAGTGCAAGGTACTATACTAAGAAGGCTTAATGACCCAGTCCAGGTTCAGATCCCTACTCTTTCACAGGTGCCCAGTGTGGCCGCACACTAATGACCAGCAGGAATTGTCCCCCTCCTGGCTTTACTTTTCACACTGTATTTATTCTTACCCACAAGCCAATGGCTGCTCTTCGTGCATTGAGCTTGTCACAGGCTCCACCTTTCAGTTCTCCAGCTATTGCCAGCTTACAGCCCAGCAGGTGAGTGACACACCTTGCCAAGCTCTAGTGGTCACATGGCATCCATCAGGGTCTGGCCTATAGCCCCATGTAGGCTATCCACACTCTTCCTTCTTAAAACGCACAGCAGACTTCATGCACTAAACTCTCCTTAATGTTTGATATTGCTCAGGGACTGGGCTAACTGACTCGGACATCTGCTCCTTTTGTCCTCTCCCAACCTCTAAGTTAACACATCAACTTTTTCGTACACACCGTAGCTCCCTCACTGCTGTCCTCCTTGTCCCTTTGTTTATATTACTTGTATAAGCTCAAGTGCCCCAGTAACTTGACCCTTTCCTTCTTAACTCTGTGTCATTGAATTGGGTAGCGCTTCATGGTCTCACATCCATTCCGTGTGTTTCCCCGCTCCTTTTCACTAAACTCATGTTGAGTGCATCTACGGAATGCCCTCGTTACCTAATAGTTTGATAGATCAGAGCGCCATGAGCCAAGATCCCAATTAAACTGGCCAACAACAGCCATGATGGCCTAGAAGCTACACAGGCCATCTCCCTGCACTGGCAATGAATGTTCTTTACCATTAGGGATTCTGATGCCCTGAGAGTGTGTCCTGCTCACTTCCCAGTTTTAATGTGCACCCACTTATCTCTAAATCCCTGTCCACGGTCACCCCCAGAACTCTGCTGCCTTTTGGAGGCCCAGTGAGAAATTCTGTCTCAGAGAGTGGTCTCATGGACTGCACTCGCCAAGAATGAGTTAATCGCTGCACGTCCAATGTTTTCTGGAAAACCACCCTACCATTGTTGTATTTGTGTCTGACTTGACTTCTGACACCACACCATCTGTTGGGCTCTAATGTGCAGGGTCATCACTTTTTAATTTTGTTTATTAATAAGTGTTTTTCAATACAAATGTATTTTTACACTATAATAAAATACAAATATGCGAAAAAGAATAAAGCAACAAGTACACAACCCATATTAAGAGGTAGAAAAGGAAGTTCCATATACGCATATTCAGATACGCAGATCAACAATTCACAGACTACATAGAATCCGAACATACCTTACATACGTACATGCCTACCCCCACATCCCAGCTCGCACAACCATCATAGTTACTTTTGTAGTGCTCACATCATTATTATTAGCATCATTAGCAGGGTTTACCCCCACCCCTATCCAGAAAAAGCCCACAAGGTCCAATTCTCAGCTAAATAACATCAACTCATTCAAGATCCCTAATACCTTGATCTGAAACCTCTGCCAGTTGCGCAAAAATAGTGATGAGCATTCTGACCAGGGTAATGATGAGAGAAGTCTGTGGGAGTATTCATCAATCGGGACCACAGATCATGACTTAAAATCTGTGCTGTAGAATGCACAAAACCACTAAAGCGTATGTTTATTAGAGGCAGAAAACCCAGACAACCCATCACCAGATGTAAGGTGGTTTGGGCTGCCCCAGTGTCTCACATTCTGCAAATTCCCAAAACCTTTGGTATTCCAAGTTTCGGTCCAGGTACTCCAGAGTTGGAAGACTTTGAAGTCAAAACCTGAGGTACCAGTCCTGGAGCTTTGCAGATGGAAATATCGTCAAGTATCTTCTAGGGGTCTTTATTGGTAGAAAGAATGACTCGTTACCAACATATAGCCTTAATCTACTTAAATCCTGGGAGTCCATTATTCCATTGCCAGTTGATGATATTTCTCTGAAGTAGTAATTCAGACCCAGACGGATCTAATTCCTCCCTCATCCTGACAACTGGCCTTTACATTTCTTTAGAAAGGGGTTGGTATCCTTTGTCAGCAAAGCCATGATGGCAGAATTAACTGAATGTTCAAGACTACCCATTAAGGATAGTGACCGCCTGGTATATTGAGCCTACCAGGAGATCAGACCAAGTTCCAGTCGGATGGCTCTGACTAGAACTGACACTGGGATGCCCAGTGCTCGTTTGAGTATTCTGGCTTCACGAACATCAAAACAATTCCTATCCCTGATGTTTAATATTTCACACTATAGAGAATGATTGCTGTGACTTTCAATTTGTAAAATTCAATAAATGGAACCAGCGAGAAAGCACATCATTTTCTTTCTATAACCAATAAGAGCCAAGTGCACAAGCAAATTATTTTTGTCTAGTCGCGTAATCAGCTGATCACGATACTTAGACCATGAAATTATAAATCCCAGATAGCATATTGAAGTTAGTCTCTGGATTGAAAAAGAATTTAGTGTCCATGTATAGTTCCTGATCTTCTTCCAAGCGGAGGCCACCATCACGTAAGACTTAATTGAATTTATCTGTAAGTTATTGATAGTTAAATACTTTCCTAGCCCATCCAGTTGTCGCTGTAATCCAGAATGAGTATAGTTCATCAGAATAGGATCATCAGCGCATGCTATACATCTTAATTTCAGATTTCGCAAGCTGGGGACAAACCCCCCCATTCTTCACTCCTAGCCCACAAATCCACCAGATACAGGTTGAATAGTATGGGGTTGAGCATGCACCCTTTATGTACCCCTTTCCTTAAAAAGTTCTTCCTGGAAAGGTCCCCCAACATATTCAGCCTTACCTTGGTCCAATTATCCGAATAGAGAAGCTGGATCAGTGACAAAAGGCCTGGATCTATGCCCCACTCAGGTAGCTTCCGCCAGAGTCTTGAAATGTGTGATATTATCAAAGGCGGCTGACCGGTCAATTGTGGCCACAAACTGCGAACGACCCGTATGCAGGCCGATATCCATAAACCTGCTGTTAAAGTCATCCCGCTGATCACTGTGCCACTCCGCTCCCTCCTGAAGCCTGTTTGCAGAGGACAAAGAATGTTGGCCCCTTCAGCCCACTGGGTCAATTTACCCAGAAGCAGAGTTGCAAATATATTTGAGGAAGTGTTGATCAGAGAAATAGGTCTATATGCAGCCAGATTCTCACACAGTCCCCTTTGAAAAATGGCAATAAGCGTTGAAGATGACCAAGACCCTGGATATATGCCACATTCTATAATGTAGGAGAATAAGATGTACAAGATATCGGCCCACAAAACAGAATTGCTTTTGATAATCCCGTTAGAAACACCATCTGGACCCGACGCTCTCGAATTATTTCGTTCATTGATAATAACCTCTATATTTGGCCGGTCAAAGAAGGGTTTTACAGGAAAAATCTTCGTACCACTTTCCCTCGTTAGATACTGTCTGTCCCTGCCCCTTGCCTGGTACTTTTCCGAATAAAACTGTACCCAGACCACCTCCGCTACGCCAGAGGACTGGTGCAATGACGTCTTATTTCCCATGTCATTTAAAATCCACCAAATCCCACGCGTATCATGCATCACAATTTTCCCCATTAAGTCAGATTTTTTGCAATATATTTCTTCATTCAGTGGACTCGGTACCATGATCTGAACTACTGCCTCAGCAACCCTGGCCCCACCTTGTACTCCCATTGTTTTACTGGACAAAGTAGCAGTTGCCTAATTTCCCTTCGCATTAGGCGATTATGCCGTTGAATTTCGCTATCGTAATTCTGCCTACCCCCTGCGATAGCCATTTTAGTTTGACGAGGGAGAACTAACGAGCCTACGCTTCCTCAATCTCAAGAGGGTTTCCGAAAAAATTTACTGGGGTCAGACTGAAAATACTTCTCTTGTAAGGAAAGATTCTCCCACCAATCTGCCAGATCTACATTCACTGAGCCTAGTTTAGAGCTATAGTGGGCCACCCTATTTGCTTTATCCGACATCACTAAAGGCCTAACCTTAAATTGCTCACCGGGCTCACAATAGTGTGAAACATTCACAACCAAATGCAACATGGCGTGATCACTCAGCGTAGTCTCCGTGATCGAAAAATCTACCATTTCCTGTACCTCTAGATTCTTAAAAAGGAAATAATCGAGGAGGCCACCAGGGGGCGCACAGGCAATGGCTGCCTGATTCCCAAGCTCCCGCCGAAGCCAGGTCGCAACGGGGATTGATCCCCCCCCCTGACACCCCCCAAGGAGAACAAAAGAGTCTGAGCGGGCAGTGAACCCCCGGGGCTCCCCCCGAGAGAAACATCGACGTTCGGGGATCCCCGAAAGGCAGAGAAACGGAACCGCGGCCTCAGCAGCGAAGACGCCACAGGAGACCTGAGCGGCCGCGGGCTGGAGGAGGAGCTGCGGCCCGCCGAACCTGGAGGACTGCGCGGGAGGGACCGCCCTCCGTCGCAACTGACACCCAGCCCCCAAGTGAGTGGACCACAGAGCGGGGACCCCGAACCCCCCGCGGACCGGGCCCACAACCCCCGATCGAGGCAGCGGCCTCCCTACACTTCATCCACACGGGCGGAGAGAGGCGACAGAGACCCGTGCCCGGATAGGAGGACGGTGCATTCCCCCGGACCAGGCCCCGGATAACAAGGGGTGGCCGCGCCGGGGCAGGAATCCCCCCTCCGCCACCGCGCCTGCCAGCCCTGAGAGGCGACCAGCATTTCGGCGCTGGGCGAGGGGACCCTTGAGACCGCACCGCTGCATGCCCACGGGAGAGGCGCCCCTCTTCCTTCGCCGGGGCCCGGCTCCCGACCCCGTCACCAGAGGAGGAACAGACAGCAGGAGAGTGGACTCGGACGGGCCCCCACCAATATCATAAACAGGACGGGACCGCGGCCCGACCGTCCCCCCCCCACGTGAAAAAAAAAAAAAACCTCCCATCCCCGGAGTGCACAGAAGACACCGAAGGCCCTAGGGCATGTGCACTGGGTGTGAGGTCCCCGCCAGAAGCCGGCGGAACGTGTGCCCACCCGGTAGCGATCCCCCAAGAGCCGCGAAGGACCACCGAAGCGAGAGGGGGGTGGTCCCTGTTTGCACCTCCTCCCCCCGAGGGTGCCTCCACCAGCACAGCACCGGCCGGCCTACGAGGTGATCCCGTGGCCCCCACAGAACCGAGGCATACCAAACGGCGAGCCCGGGGGGTAACCAGATGAACTGGCAAAAGAATCTACAAAAAAAATAGCCCGTCTCCAGCCGGGGGGCTCCCTGGATCAGGCCCTGGAGCGTGACCGGGTTGCCGCACTGGAGGACTACAGGCTCCAGCTAAAAGACCTACTCCTACACAAAACGGAGAGGAGCCTCCAAATAGTCAAACAAAAATATTATGATAAAGGGGACAAAGTGGATAGGATCCTAGCCTGGAAGTTGAGGGAGGTCCAGAGAAGTAGAAGGGTGAAGGAGGTAAGGGACGCCCAGGGGTCCCTTGGCTGCGACTCTCCCCATATTGGAGTGGGGGTGGGCTGGGGTTGGGGGGATGGAGGGAGGGCGGGGTAAGGGGTCACTCAGTTTTCTACGATTGTTTGTTTTATCAAAAAATGCTAATAAAAACCAAATTTAAAAAAAAAAATCAATAATAGACCTAGCAAATGAATTTGACCACATAGGAGTCTCTGCGTGAGTGCCCCCAAAAAGATGATTTGATTGGCCAAAGTTCCATCTCGATAGGAAATTTTACCAAACTTTCCCCACAACTGAATTTGATTGATGGACAGGCAAAAGGAATGACCCCAGCCACCTCCTCTGCAGCCTCCCAAACTACCTCAGTGATCAAGAGATCGCAATTAAAATCCCCCGCAACAATCACTACTCCGGCAGGTATTCTGCTAGCCAATCCATCAAAATTCTGTTAAATACCACAGGGCCTGCATTCATACTTGTGGGGTTAAAATACACATTGATCACCAAAGTAACTGCTTGTTTATACATGTCATTTACTTTCTCACAAATCATTGTCACTAGGAAGGCCTAAGATTTCACTGGGATTAGCTTAATCTGGCGTAATTTCTTTTTTCATTTTTACAGCCGTCAGCAGCCCTCCCGCTTTAAACCCTTAGTTTCCAGGGATGAATAAGGATGATATCATGGCTATCTAGGAAGTTCTTCTTATTGTTTGACATGAATAAATTATACCCTATAGAATTCCAGTTTACTAATTGAAGACTATCCCTAAAATCCAGGGTGTCTGCCGTTTGAGGTGGGGAGGGCAGCTGCCAGCCAGCCCCTACTCAGATACTCAAATCCGTGGGGCTAAGATGATTGGAGCTCTTGATCAAAATAGCACCTGATGGTGATTTTCTGCAGTTAAGGCCTGTGCGGCTTGCAGCACCTCAAATCGCTTGCTAGCACTCAAGTCCCGATATAAGGAGTTCCTCCTGATGTCTGAGAACTAGCCGCTTAATCATTTGTGAGTGGAAGTGAACCACACACTTTTCCCAAGAAATCTCTGTCAAACAGGTGAACAAAATGTAAGTCCGCCGAGGATATCGGACTGAGATCCGGAAAGGATGATGGGATGGCCAGTCCTTGCTGTTGATTTTAAAGGAATCATCCTTTCCTCCTCAAAGACTGATTCAAATATCAAAGTCAAACACTTGCTCATTGACCTCGCACCCTTCTGAGCTAAGGGTAAGTAGATGGTTATTGGGTCCTCCCGGGTGGACCTCAACGGGTCCCACCCCACCCTGTTTGCATTCCTTAAGAGCACTTGCTGACGAGATTGAGTACTCTCCACTTTCTTCCTCGTCCTCAGGATACTCTGAGTGGGGGCTCTAGGACAGTTGCCCTCAAGAATCAAATGGTTCCCTATTGGGGCACTAGCCTCCTCTTCTCAGCTAGATCTAAGATTAGACCCTTTGCCACCCTTTGGCCCCAATCTCGTCTTTGCTCGATGTTGAGGACGTTCCACTGAAGCGTACCCTGGAACTACTGCAAGCATCCTTTATCCCGAAAAGAATTTGGAATGAAACGGCAGACTTATTCATGGCCCGCATAGTGCATTTAAGTGCCAGCTGACACTGTATGCAATGAGAAGCCCTTGAAATGAGTACACATTCATAATGTGTTCAGTGATTTTTCCCTTAATAGGAGAGCTGTTGAAACTAGGAGGAAGGGGAATTTAGTTGCACCTTTCGGAGAGCTCCGTCAGAATTTGGAAGACAGCGGCTCCACCAGGTGTCTCACCTAGTAGACTTTAGTTTTTGTTATTACATGTTACACTTATGTATGGGTGTTCTGACTGTGGGTGATATTGTAGTGTTGACACAGGCCTGAGGTTGGTGGCTGAGGTATATAACCCCTCCCCCCAACATTCCCCCTGTCCTTTTCATACATTCTGCCCATGAAGAGACTGTGGTGCACATTGCGCTTTAAGAGGTTTTTCTGTGTATATATGTATATTGTGATGTTTTTTGAAAACATTTAGTGTGTGAACTATGTGTTAGCAATAAATTATGGCGGCTATTAAAGAAGAAAAATAATGTTTGAATAAATATTAATTTTGTTATCAAAAGACATTCTCATTCTATTTTTATACTACATTGAGTACGTTCCACTGACCACAACTTGGGGTCAAACAGATGGTCCGTGATTGGTTGCTTCGAGGTCCCACAGATTGCTGATCATTTATAGAAGAAGTGGCTGCCACTTCCTAGCTGTATGCGATTAGAGTTCGCGGGACCCTTGCCAATGGTCGACTTACTGGCTGCCGCCAAGATTTTTCGTAAGAACCTTCGCAAGCCTTTCCACCTTGATTTTTGATCAGCATTCATATTTTTAGATTTCTTTTTCGTTAAAGAAGAGGAGTTCGCATCAGTCTTTACTAGTTGCTCAGCTGCTACCCCCAAGACTGACTGTACCCCTTCATCCTCGGTGGTCAGATTTATTAGAAGCAGAGGTTTTGAGGGGTTACTTGCCAAAGTTCTGTTGTCGGGAGCATTTGACTGTATCAAGTTTGCACGTAGATTCTCCTTCATACCTTGAAGGAGTGTGCGAATTTCCGCTAGTGCACCTATGTTCATTCGGACTTCAAAAGCCACAGTGTCATTAAGTCTGATAAGGGACTGGAGAACCAAATTTAGCGCTGCCAGCGAGCTCTCGCCCAAATCCGGGGTGGCCTGCACAATCAAGACATTCGGCCTCATTCCGTCCCTGGCGTTAACCAAGGCGCTATTAGCGCCTTGGTTGACGCCGTCATCTTTCCGACTCCGCCATGGTGAATGGCGGAATTACCGCCCCATTCCAAGGTTGGCGGGGTCGGTAATTCCCCATTCACCATGGGCCATTCCCATTTTTGCCCCATAGGGCTCAATGGGAATGGGGAAGGTGCTAATTACGGCACCGTAAATTACGGTGCCGTAATTGGCTCCAAAGTCCCTTTGCGGGTTGGTTTTTTAACGCCTGCAAAAAGCAGGTGTTAAGTTCCAACCCGCAAAGGGAACTCGGAATAGGGCGGTAAGGGTTTAACGGCACCGGTCTCGTTACCGCTCACCGTTAACCCTTACCGCCCGACTCGGAATGAGGCCCATTTCATTTGAGGACGCAAGTGAGAAATATCCTGACTGGTTTCCGATGATTTCTCTTGGGTTCTAAAGAGAGCCGGGTAGACACTCCGTCATTCCCCGATGCTTCAATTGCCTGGATTTCGCTCCCAAGTTCGCACATATTTCAAAAATAGAAATATTTGCCTCATGCTCTACTCGTGTTAGAACCGGGCCGAAGATGTCGCAAACCGTATTTGTACAGTTATTTATCGTTTCTGAAGTATTCATCGGGCCTAGCCCCGGACCATTTGGTTGAGACGCCTGAGCAAAAACGCAAGAATTTTCCCCTTCCCAGCACTCGGCATTGTTACACGGGGTAATTCTACAGTCTCAGAAGCAGGACAGGCCACCCGCACAGTGCTTTGGCTTCGCAACGGGTATCTTTTATATTTTTCTCTGGCATTTCTTTCAAGAGATTTCACCTCTACAGAATCAAAGAGCAAATGCACCACAGTCTCCTACGAAAAGGTGTCCGTTCAAACGGGAAAACACACAGTTGCTGCTTGTAACCGGGCAGTCTCCTTCACCTCAACCGTCTACCAGCTTTGCTCGACAGTGCTCCCTGCGTGGACTGCGCAGACTGCAACCACTCTGCTCCGCTCCCCGGACTTAAAGATAGAGACCGTCTCCAAAAGAACAGCAAGTGAAGGCAGACGCACAGCAGCTCGACACAGCACCTCCAGCAGACTGGAACCACTCTGCAGCCACTCCGCTTCGCGGACTCCGGGTGATTTTAAAGATAGGGACCGCCTCCAAAAGAACTGCAAGTGAATGCAGACCCACAGCAGCTCGACACAGCATCATAAAACAGCTATCTTGTGGTCCATAACGGGAGGACTTGCTTGAAGAGGGTGTTGGGGTGTTGGTTTGGCATGGGGGAGGGTGGGAGACACTAAGGGTGCACCATATACCTTAGGGAGTTTGTCTGGCAAGCTCTTACTCCCCAAGTAAACATTTTCAATTTGCTGTTCATACACCACCTCTTCCATGAGCCCTGATGTATATATTCTCTCACTATGCAGCACCTTGACTCCACAGAGCATGTTATAAGTATGGGCTGCAGGATGTGGCCGGCTCGCAATGTGTTTCAAGCATTCAAATTCAGTGTGGGGAGCTGGTGGAAGGGGGTTTACAGTGATCTGCTGAGAGTGATCCATATTCTGCACAGTTACAGAAATTCAAGTAATGTTTTCTGAAATGGATCCAGTTGCCTTCATCAACTATATAGGGGATGTGTTTGGCTTCCGTTCCCCAGAGGTCCCAGTCAGGCAACAAAATGGCTTTTATTAACAATAACTGAATAGTTCTTCCAAATATTCGTTTTTGGAAAAATATGGCTCTACATCTAGATTCAAGGTTTTTATTTCAGTATTGTAAGGGGTCAGAAATGAGAGGCGGCACAATGTTTTCACCATCAGACATTTTATTAACTCAAAAGGGTTGGATAAAGGCCTTTTTGTCCCTATCCTAAAGAGAATTTCCCTACCTAGGAAACTAAAGCCAAAGATCGGTCTGAGTCTTGTTGTCATAGTTATGAAAACAGTCCTTGTGTCCAAACCATATCTGACCTTTACACTTCAACAAACAATCAAAGGTGCAAAGTAAATGTTATGAACTTCACTTAATAAAGGGTGCATAGAAATCAAATATAAAAATTCAACAGATAATCTTTGAATCCAGGAAGGATTCTCTTCCCTGTGATTATTTCAGGTAGGATAACCAAAACGTTCTTTAAAGTCTGAGTCTTAAAGGAGTAGCTGGAAAGTCTCTTTCATAAAGCACTTTCTTAAGAATGGCAAACAGTGTTTTTTTCCAAACGATGATTCCTCATAAAATAGTAGAAATATCTTTTCCCACAACACTGTTTGGCTGATAACAAAAAAAGTCTTTTCAAGTTTAAAGGAGGGAAACATGTCTATTTTTCACAACTACTTCAAAATTGACATGATGGCAAAATGTCTCTTTCACACTACTTTTCCAAGGATGGTTTCCTGGTATACTCCCCTCTCAGGAATCTGTCCTTTGACTCTTTAGATCTCATGGTATACTCTCCTGCCAGGTATCTTTCAATATGTCTCTTTCGAATGGATTGTGTCCTCACACATATTCCTTATCTTTGATATTTCCAATATCCCAGCTTTGCTGTTTTGGAATTTATTTTTTTAGCAGCGGGAGCTGTGCATCGATGCTTGTCGACTCAATGTCCCTTGGAGGCCACTAGCATGCCCAGCGCCCGTTGTCTTCAGTTCCATTTTTTCCACGCTTACACTTCAGATGCAGTACGCCTTGTTCCTTGACAGGAATATCTTCGACATTTCTTCGAGAAATTTCAGCATTCTTCAAGTAGAGTAATAATGGTAGATGATACCCAGATCCTCCTCCCACTTTCAGGGGATTACAACAAGGATTTGGCCTTGGTAAATAAGGTGTATCTCAACATCCAGGCATGGATGGCTACGCACGGTCTATGCCTGAATGATGATAAAACTGAACTAATCCTACTGGGAACACACTCCAATGTCGCCCATCCAGGCCAGGACTACTCTGCATTCGAGATCAATGGTAATACCATCAATGTGGCTAAGGAAGTGAAGACCTTAGGTTTTCATCTAGATGCCACCCTCTCCCTGAACAAACAGGTGAACTCACTGGCCTCAGCCACAGCTTATACTTGTAAGCTTATCAGAGCAGGTAAACGCTTTATCTGTAATGACAGCTGCTTGATCTTAGCAAGAGCTCTTGCTTTATCCAGACTCGATTACTGCAATGCACTGTATATTGGGGCCAACAAATATATCCTACATAGACTACAAACTTTACAAAATAATGCCCCGAGATCAGCTCTTGGCATTTCCAGACGATCACACATTTCTCAGATAAGGCGCAATAATAATTGGTTGTCTGCGCAAGACAAAATCCTACTGAAAGTTGCCACTCTCACACACAAAGCCCTGAACAATGCGGCCCCTCCCTCTCTAACTGACAGATTTGTAGAAAGAAGATCCACCAGACCCTCAAGAATCTCTAACGCCAACACACTCATCATTCCAAGATTCAAATTGACCAAGGCCGGAGGCGCCAGTTTCCCTGTCCGGGCGGCCCAAGTATGGTACTCACTGCCCCACACTATACGTGAAGAGAAATCTTACCTCAAATTTAGATTCAATTACATCAATCCCTGAAGCTATCGATCAACTAGCCAGCGCCTCCTCCACCTTGCTGATATCCTAGCTGCATCCTGTATAATATCCTGTATATAAATCGCTGTACTACTGTTATAACCTATATACGCTATTAGCAGTATATGTAACTATGTAACTACATAACCTCCTTCCCCCACTACCCTGATGACTCAGCACCTATAACCTCCTATATAAATATCCTGTAGATACTTTACTGTACTATTGCTACAACCTGTATATACTACAAACATTGTGTGTAATTAATGCATAGTTACATAATTATAACTGTGTGTAATTAGTTATTTATGTACTATGTGTAATTATGTAACTATGTATCCTAAGCTTCGCATATCCTGTACTTCTGCGCCCTCTTACCCCTGTGTCTGGTGCGCATTATAAGTGAATAAAACAAACAAAACAAACAAACAATGTCTTTGTCTTCTGCATCGTCCACCACAAGATTCGGCTTCAAAAAATGCTCTGACTCCGGTGCTAAGATGTCTGTGACGGATCCTCACAGGATATGCCTGGGGTCGACTCACCTGTCATCAGAGTGTGAAGACTGCCTGTCTATGACAACCACAGCCCTTAGAGAGCATACCGGGAAGCTGGCGGCAGGTAGAACACAAAAATCCCCCTCCACTCCATCAAAAAAGCAAAAAACTTCAGACGAGTCGAGAACAGTTTCTCCTCGTAGAAGAAAGCATAAACGTGGCAGGTCTCGAAGTGGTTCACACCACTCTTTCACCTCTAGACAAGGAAAGAAACTGCACCACAGAACGCCATCTTCCTTGTCTAAATGTTCTTCACCGGAATGGGTCATTTGCCCCACTAAATCAAGTTCACCGGCCCAGTGGGAAGAGTTTCGATTACGGATGTTAAAGGTGTTCGAGAACGCAGCCTTGCCCACTCGACTACACCCAAAACACATGTCCTGCTTGAAAGACCTCGTAATCACAGGAGCCGTGTGTCTTCAAACCCAGCGACAAAGACTCCTCGAGAGCTATAAAAAAAGTCCCTCGATTCGAGGAAAAACTCAGCCAGAAGATAGAACCATTGACATAAGTGACGCAAAAGACTCAATACCGTCAGGGACGAAAGGTGCGTCATCGACGCCATCGGCGCCAATAACTTTGGAGAAGCCATCAACTCTTCAAGCGTCGACCTCCTCGACGCCGCATATGCCGAAGCCATCGATGCAGCCGTGGCCGGTCTCGATTATTTCAACTCCCCTGATGACAAATATCATGGCAACTTCACTGGAGAAGACATACCTACTCTTGCCACGATCTGATTTTTTCAAATTCCTCTCTTCTATTTATGAAGATGCAGAGGAATCATCTGATGAAGCCAGACCCTTTGGGTTAGAATATGGAACACCATTAGTGCCTGCGGCATTGATTTTAGAAGAGTCACATATCAATAACTTACAGGAATGCCTGCATGAGTCTAGTAGAATAGACACCTCACCAGAGGTTGAATTTGGCAGGACTGACCGAGGTGACCATGCAACTGATGTCAAGGGTTATGGAGTACATGGGGTGGTCAAGACCTACACCAGCTTTTGAACAAGACAATATTACCGATATCTTGGACAGAGGGCCACAAGTGGACCCAATTGTACCCTTCCATCAAGCCTTACAAAGGCATGTCACTACTAACTGGGAAACACCAGAAGTTATCCCAGCTGTCAATAAGAAATTGACGGCTAAGTACAGGATTTCAAGCTCTGACCCTTATTACCTGTCCAAGCATCCTACGCCAGAAAGCCTGGTGGTTCAGGTGGCCACCCCCACGAGTAGGCAAAATGCCTATCCTACAATACCTCAGGATGGGGACGACAAGCGTTATGACGCCATGGCCAAGAAAGTGTTTTCGGCCGGAATTATAGCCTTGAAATCGGCCAATGTTATGCGCACGTTAGCAAGGTTTACACACACCCTTTGGGAGTGCATTGCTATGGCGGCTGACTATATCCCCGAAGGGGAAGAACGATACGGATTCCTTAACATTGTCAAGGATGAGAAAGATGCAATGTGCGAATCCCTCCAGACTGGTCTTGACTCTGCTGATGTATCAGTTTGAAGACACACGGCTCCTGTGATTACGAGGTCTGATGTATCAGCAGAGCTATGGCGGAAAGTGCAGTGATGCGCAGATTTGCCTGGTTGAGAAAGTCAGAACAAAGCTGATGAGAGTTTGGAGAAGATGCAAACTTCCAAGGCGGCAGCGAAATCCCTTGGGGCTGCAATCAGACCACCTCCAAACGGCCCCATGGGTACACCCTGGAGGGGTAGGTCCTTTCGCCACTACTCCATAATTGGAAGAGGCAAAGAACAGCTAGCTCAAAGAGAACAAAGACGATTCCATTGTGGTGGACAAGGAAGAAATACTAAGACCACAACAGCAGTGGCTGCCTTACCTTCAGCCACTGCGTCAGCCATCCCAAAACCTCTCTGAGGTCTTTGTTCACAAGACTACAGTAGGAGGCAGATTGTCACAGCATCTGACAGAATGGCAGGCTATGGGCATTGGAAACAGTTGCCCAAGGTTACGGTCTCCCTTTTCTGCAGAGTCCTCCACCGGGGAAAAACTCTTTGAAAGTTCCAGATCCGCTCCTTATGCAGGAGATTTTAACCCTGCTAGAGAAAGGTGCTATAGAACCAGTACCTGTATCGGAGAGGAACAAGGGTTGGTGCTCCCCATACTTTCTGATCCCCAAGAAGGACAGAGGATTGAGACCCATCTTGGATTTAAGAGACTTGAACAAGTTCCTCAGGAAGGACAAGTTCAAGATGGTAACCTTTTCTCGCATCCTTCGGGCCCTCCAGCTTCAGTATTGGATGGTATCATTGGACCTTCAGGATGGACCTCAGGTAGTGCCTGTGCCGATCCATCTCGAGCACAGGCACTACCTGAAGTTTGCCATTGGCGGTTCTCATTATCAGTTTCTAGTTCTGCCATTTGGGCTGACTTCCGCCACAGGGTTTTCACCGAACCGATGGCGGTTGTGGCAGCGAGTCTCGGGAGAGGGGGAATCCATGTTTAACCCTACCTGGATGATTGGCTGATCAGGGCCAGTTCCCCAGAACAGACCTTGGAACATCTCAGCGATACCTGCCACTCTCTTCACAGACTGGGCTTCTCCCTCAACTTCAAGAAGTCTCACATGATACCATCAAAAAGACTCCAATTCTTTGGAAAAGTCCTGGATGCATCCTTGGGAAAAGCCTTGCCACCAGAGATGAGGGCTCAAGACATTCTGCAGATGGTGACCAAATTCCAGAATGCTCAGCATTTACCGGTATTCGATTTTCTGAGGTTGCTCGGCCTCATGGCATCCTGCATTTTTCTGGTGCCAGAGGCTCGTCTGAGAATGAGATCTATCCAATAGGCTCTCAGAACTGAGTGGTCACAATTATCAGGAACGATGTCAGATCTCCTACAAATCCCAAGCAGAGTCTCACTGGATCTTGAAAGGTGGACCTGTCGGGAGAACATCTTGAAAGGAGAACCATTTTGGCAACCATGGCCGGAGATAACAGTAGTGACGGACGCCTCACTCACGGGGTGGAGAGCCCATACCAACGATCTGACAAGCAGCAGTTTGTCTGTTTGTCTCCATCAGAGTCCAAACTACATATAAACCTTTTAAAGCTGAGGGCGATCAGACTAGCGCTGAAGGCCTTCCTGCCATCTGTACGGGGAAAGAATGTCCTGATAATGACAGACAACACAGTGGCCATGTACTACCTCAACAAGAGAAGAACAGGTGTAGGGTCACTACCACTGCGCAGAGAGGCAATGCAGTTATGGTTCTGGGCAATACAAGAAGGATTCTCTGTGTCGGCAGTTCATCTAGCCGGAGAGAAGAACACGACGGCAGACGCTCTGGGCAGGCAGAGCACAGTCTCCCATGAGTGGGAACTAGCTCAGGAAGTCCTTCAAGAGATCTTCACCCTTTGGGGAACCCCTCAAGTGGATCTGTTTGCGACTGGTGCCAACCGGAAGGGCGAACTGTACTGCTCAAGGGAATTTCCCCCAAGTGGAGCTCTAGGAGACATGTTCGTAGTGGACTGGGAATTTCCACTCCTGTACATGTTTCCTCCAGTCCCCATGGTTCCTCACATAATCGCGAGGTTGAGAAAGTTCAGGAAACACATGATCCTAATTTCCCTGGATTGGGCCAGGAGAACGTGGTACCCAGACATTTTGGACATGTGCATCTGCCCTCCGATATGTCTTCCCCCAAAGAGAGGACCTTCTCTCACAAGGGTCGGGTTCTCCATCCGGATATCAGGACACTCGCCTTCACGCATGGTTTCTGAGAGGCTGAGATACAAGGATTGGGGCCTCCCGGATGATGTAATGGAGATTTTGCTTTCGACCAGAAGGCCAGCAACCAAATCTTTATACCACTGCCATTGGAATAAGTTTTGCAGTTGGTGTAGAGATAAGAATGTTGACCCGTTTACTTGTAATACACCTTTTGGTGTTAGATTTTTGTTACATCTCGCAAATCTGGGGCTCCAGATTGATACCTTACAGGGATATTTGGCAGCGCTTCCTATTCTTAAGTGCTCTTCTGAGGAGGTCTCTTATTTTAAGATACCTCTAGTGGAAAAATTCTTGAAAGAACTAACTAATGTTTTCCCTCCAACCCCTTTTCAAGTCCCACTGCGGGATCTCAACTTAGTGTTAAAGTTTTTGATGGCAGCTCCTTTCGAGCCTTTACACTATTTTTAGTGGCAATTACTTCTGCCCGAAGCCTTATCCTGCAAGCCTCCTTATACTATCTTTTATAAAGACAAAGTGGTACTGAAAACGAAGCCTACTTTTCTCCCCAAAATTGTTTCTCATTTCCATCTCACTCAGAAGATAACGTTACAATTTGTTTATGCTCCACCACAGCCTGGGAGGAAAGAGAAAAGGCTTCACAGGCTTGACCCTAAACATGCACTGAACCTTTACATCTCCAGAATTACAGCATTAAGACAGGATGACCAGTTATTTGTGGGCTATTGAGGTCGCAAACTGGGTTTGGCCATTAACAAACAAACTCTACCCAGATGGATTATTTTAACAATATTGGAATGCGACAAACTGGTGGGGAAAAATCCTCCAGAACACCTAAGAGCTCATTCGACCAGGGGCATGCCAACTTCTTCTGTTCTACAGAGGGGAGTTTCAATAAGGGTTATATGTGCAATTGCCACATGGTCATCTGTGCACACCTTCACTAAAGACTATTGTTTAGACTCTTCTTCGGGGCAAGAATCTGATTTGGCAAAGCAGTGTTGCATTTGCTGCATACACAGCCATGAAAATTCATGTCACACTAAATTCTACTCCCGCCTCCAAATTGGTTAGACTGCTTTGGGAGCGTATCAAAGATAAGGAATACGTGGGAGGTCACAATCCATTCGAAGAGCAAGTTACTTACCCTTGGTAATGTTCTTTCAACTGGATGTTCCTTCCACATATTCCTTATCGCCCTTCCCAACCTACCCTGCAGTAGAATTTCCCTTGCGGTTACGGTCTAAGTTCTCTCAGGGGGAGTAACTGTTGAACACAAGATAAATGCGTCACTTGAAAAAAACAGAACTGAGGCCAACGGGTGCTGTGTGTGCTACATCTACCAGCGGTGATGTCGTCATCGAGACGGAGGCATCTGAGAGACATCACAGCGCCCCATGCTGAAAAAAAAAATCCAAAGCAGCAAAACTGGGATATTGGAAATATCTAAGATAATGAATACGTGGGAGGGACATCCATTCGAAAGAACGTTACCAGAAGTAAGTAACTTGTTCTTCTTTCATATGCTTTATGGATCACCTGGTACTTCATTGCCAGGGATCCTCCCTTTCTGGAGTTTGCAGATCCCTAGTGTACTCTCCTGCCAGGTATCTTTGTCCAAAAAGAGTTCACTGCCTGATGTGCTTTAGTCATCAGGTCTCTCTATAATGTTCACTTTCTTTCTAAGTATAACAGTTACATTGCTTATACCTCTTTTACTTCAGGTACTACTTGTTCCAACTTCCCCCATATTGACATCTCATATATGGAGCTTTGTTCAAGTGCTTTGTGTTAACCTCTTTATTAAAATCTCTTGGCTTGTGGCAATGCGTGTTCCAAATTTACCCAAATTGGTATTTCATATAAAGAGACTTCAATAGTTTGTTAGTTTGCAGACACGTCTTGGGGCCCCCAATTCTTCTGGGCTGACTCACAGGTGTAAAGTGGGGCTGCAGTGAAGTTCTTTCTATGGTAAGGCTTCCCCGGTTGTGCAGAACCTCTTTTGGTTCCTGCGTCGGCTGCCCAGCTCCTCGTCTATGGAGCCGAAGCAGCCCCACAAGACCACGTCTCTTGTAGCCTTGAGGCGGCAGTCTGCCTGGCAGCGATTTTCCCGCTGCTCTCTCACCTGTCTCCCATTCCTTCAGTTAAGCAGGCTTCCAGGTGGTTGCCTGCAAGCGCCTTGCTCTCCCAGCACAGCTCATCTCTGTGTTTTTCGTTCTGATGTTGTTCACGCTTCCTGCTTTACCTGCTGTGCAGCTCACCTCTCCTTTTCTCCATTGAAGTTCTTCATCAGGTTTAAATGCTGAGCGCATCTGATTGCTAGTATAACAACTAGTCTGCACTTGAGTTTGATGTTCCTTTCATTCCACATTGACTCCTTCCCTGTCTCAGTAATTAAGGATTTGTGAGAGTTGGGGTCCATAGGAGTTTCAAGCCTTTTAATGCTACATTGCTTTACATTTGTGTTTAAAAACTGAAACATCGGAGAAGAATAAGTTGTGTTGGTGTTATGCACGTATGAAGTGTGAATGGCATTTTGTTTAGGATGTTTGACAAGAGGGGTATTAGGATTTAACAACTAGAGGGATTTGAATAATGACAACGTGCCATCACATTCTGAAATGTAGGGTCTTCCTTACAAAGAAGAAGAGCATATGAGGTCCCTCCTAATGGAGTCACCTTATCTCCCCAACAGTCATCTCTTCCCATGTGATCCTCGCTCATAATACCACTGCAAGGGTTAGGATCAGATAGCGACAGCCTTCCACATGCCACGTGGGAGGAGACTTTAGGCTGGGAATGCCCATCAAGGTATGCCCACATAAGCAATGCCTTAGATTCCAAGTATGAGCTTTGAGACAATGCCACCTCTAGCAAAATGTGTGACAGCACTTTCACATTTTGTCTTTCCTCTTCCTCAGAGTAAATAAACAAACGGCTTATTTATAAACACAAAGAGGAATCATTTTTGGCATTTAGAGTCTTGCATATCGTTTTGAATTCAAGTGGAAAAGGGTGGGCTGTAGATTTTCATTTTTGCTTTGAATGTATGAACACAGGATGGTGTGTCCTTAATTTCAAACAGCTTTATGTGAGGGTCACAAATTAGAGGCAGATACAAAATTGTAATGTTTTCCACATTAGATATTTTATTAAAATAAAAATGTTTGGGAAAAAGGCCTTTTTGCCGCTATCCTAAAGAGTTTCCCTGCCTAGGAAATCGAAGCTAGGGATCAGTCTGTGTCTCGTCGCCCAACTTAGGCAAACTGTCCTTGTGTCCAAAACGTATCTGGTCCTCACACTAAAAATAAACAACAAAAGGTGCATGTGTAGTGTGGTGCTCCTTCCTGCAGTGCTGCACGTGCATCCCTCAGCTGACTGGTTGAGAATTCCGGGGAGAGAACGGAGGGAGCGAGCGAGCAGACACATTGGGAGACGATGGAGAGAAGAGTGAAGGCTGGCGGGGTTCCATACCCTTTTAACTTAATGAATCCCCTGTGCATGCGCACGCAGAGTCTCCATGTCCCATTATCATTCCAGCCAGGTAAATGTCTCTGCTTTAAATTCAGCAAAAAGTGTGCAAAAACTAAGTATGTAAATCCAACAAAACAATCCTTGTAGCCTCGGGTTGATTCCCTTCCCCTGAGCTATTTCAGGTAGAATATTGAAAATGTTCTGTTCAAACAGTGGTCCTATAA
This sequence comes from Ambystoma mexicanum, assembly GCF_040938575.1. Taxonomy (NCBI): domain Eukaryota; kingdom Metazoa; phylum Chordata; class Amphibia; order Caudata; family Ambystomatidae; genus Ambystoma; species Ambystoma mexicanum. The sequence continues at coordinate 985,502,933 of NC_090930.1, forward strand.
GAGTAGTAGGAATGTCTCTTTCATCTAACACTTTCTTAATGATGATGGAAAATGTCTTTTCCAAGCAGTGGTAAAACAAAGGGCTCCTGGCTTGGCCCTGATCTACCCAGGTGGGTTGATAATGTAAATAGAAAGAAATGATATGGGTGACTGAACTTATTTACACATACAATTTCAGACCTACACACTGGAGGATGTTCTAGATTAATGTATAAACAAATTTGCTTTTTTCCCAATTATTTTAATGCATACAAACTGGCTTTAAAAGTTGTTTTTCAACAAGACACAAATTAATAACACAACAATATATGTAGATGATACATTGATTGTTTCTCCAGTCAAATTAACTGGGTCTAAATACAGGTTGACATGCATAACCTTTTACAAAATCCAGGGATCATAATGAACAAATAACATGCGGACATGGTACATAGCAGTACAATATTTACAGTGTTGATACTACACACGGGAGGAGAGGAGTCGACACAACAGTGTTTCGGCCATTCATTAGCTGATCTGTATAGCTAGAAAGTGATTGGCCTTCATCAGGGCGGATGAAAGTTGAAATGGAGGTGTCCTGTTTCTCTTTGTTGGGGAATGAACAGAGATATGTGGTTCAGAGTGTGTACTAGTTCAGTAACTAATTATATTAATTAACAAAAGGCATTAAATGCAATCTATTAGAAAAAAGGGGGGACCTATTTCTCACAGGAAACGGGTCATTAAATCTTACTGTGTTCTAGTTTTGCCACGGAGTGATCCAAAAGGTCAAAATCTATTGATTTTATCTAGAAGTCTACTGCCCAATTTTTGGTGTTTCTTGAAGACCCAGGTCCCTATAGGTGATAAAGGAATACAGTGTTGCTGGTTGAGCTCCACTACCCCTTATGTGCTCTATACAGATGGTACAAGGAGTGCAAATAGTGATTATCGATAGTGTGTTATCCTGGGGGAAATCACGCTGGGTGCAAGGCTAAATGTCCTTTCAATAGACTTTTTTGATTCATGGTTGTGGTATAAGTTACTCAGTCGGAGATGGTCCTGTGAAGAAAAGGTATATAGATTACCCCACGGGAACTTGGTTCCAGATCAGTCACGTATTGAACTTGAATATTGTCAAATGAGTTAGCATACTGTCCAATGACCTGGCCACTGGAGAGCCCTCGACGGCTTCAAGTATCTCTATCAAAAGTATGCTTGAATAGCGGGTCTAAATCACCCGCCACTGTATAAAAGCTGTTCTGTTCGACACACAATTATGATTATCCCCTGTTGAGTACTTTAAATACTTTAAATGCAACCGGGTCCCTAGACTCACGTGGGCCACTTGCAATACTCCTATTTTGCATAATATGCCATGGCAACCACTACAGTTAAGTGAATCTACAACGTGATCTTTTTAACAATGAAAAAGCGGATGGCCATACTTAGTGCGCTAATGGTAATGCTGCATGCTATAGAACACTCTTCTCAGGATGGCAAAACAAATGTCTTTTAACATCAACCACTGCTTCAAATGAAGAAGGGTTTCTTTTACACAACTGTCCAAAATTATGACTTTCTGATATACTCTCTCCTGCCAGGAATCTCTCATCTGAATCTCGAGATATCATGGTGTACTCCCATGCCAGGCATCTTCCAATGTATCTTTTCCTTTTCTTCATTTTATGAATTCCTGGTGTAATCCCCTGCCAGGAATTGCCCCCTTCTGGTTCACCCAGATCCCCTGGTGAACATTCCTGCCAGGTATATCTTCCCCAAAAAGGGCTCCTTTCCTGATGCGTATCCTCCACCATGTCTTTGCTACAATGTTCACTTCTATTTAAAGTATAACATAGGTGCACTTCTTCACTGTTTATACCTTGCTGACTCCAGGTACACTTGTTCCAACTTCCCCCTTATGGATAGCCCACATATGGGGGTCTGTACACGTTCTGTCAATTTCTTCCAAATTTACCCAAATGGACATCTCATGTAATGTTAATCCATCATGAAGCAAGACACAGACAACAGATTCAAAGTTCAAACAGTAAATGGTTTATTAAATCAAATGTCAGGATGGTGCAAGGCCTAACTTGCCCTGTTCTAAGGTGGGATTTCCCTACCTGAATGATACTAAGGAAAGTCTGTGTAAAAGAGCTGAGCATCAAAGTTTGCCTTTGTCCAAAACCTATTCTTGCCCTCACAATTAAGCTAAACAATGTGTAGGGATGGCATTCATAAAAGAAATGGTGATCAACACAAGGTTCTGAGCTTCTTCCAGCTCTGGGCTTCCTCTTCAGCCCCCCTTCCCCAAGTTCAAGGAAATTCCACAAATGTCTTGTGGTTATCTTACCCAAGTTCAAACAATATAGTTCGAAGGCTAGAAGCTAAGGCCTATTGTTGCATTCTCTGCCGGTCTCCCTGAGCATCCTGGTCTCCTTCTAGATGCGACTTTCCTTGCGTCTACAATACCCACCAGGTACCGCTGAGCCCTGCCAAGATGTCCGCTGCTGATTCCGAGCCTCCACTGGGGTCCAAGGCTGCTACAGGCAGTGTGGAGCCATCTGATTGGATGCCTGCGATTTCATCAAGTACCTAAAACCCCACCCGGGAGGCGCAGTAGGCCACAATCGAAGGCCGGAAGCTAAGGCCTATTGCTGCAGTCTCTGCCAGCGATGCACCAATGTGCCCCTACGTCCTGCAGCTCAGCATGGTCTCAGCTCCGTGTTGAAGCATGTATCACTGAAAAAAATTAAGCCGAAAGCCTCGAGTCCTATCTACAATCTTACAGTGCACCCTCCGCGGTCTTCCACCTTTGTAACAAATATTTCCTGTGCATCACACATCCCGCTACCTTCACCAGCCCGCTATCCCAACACCTCCTGGGTCTCTCCGAGCGCAGACATACTCCAGGCTGCCACAACCAAAGAGGATCGCCAAACTGGCAGCGCTATTGGCCCACGCACCTGCCAATTCAGGGAATCAACCCCCGCCCTCAACGTTCCATTATATGATCTGCATCCACCGCCCCGGGTGCACCCTTCATCAGTAACCCAACCACAAGTGGCTCATAGGCCGTCGCCAGAATCGGGACCGCCTGCCCCTAGCCAGTACACCCCCTATACTCCTGAATCAAGCTGTGCACCTGCCACCAGACTCTCCAACATGCTGCCTCCCACCACGCTACCTCACCATGCATGCAATAGCGCACTGAGGGCATGCACCTGCCCAGTGCAGAGCTCCACCCGCCCATGGAAAACTTCAGACCGAAATAGTCTGCTCAGGGAGTGCACCCCGCGCCCATCAACTGTGAACCCTCACCACGCCACCCACAGGGTGACCGCTTTCATCTGTGACGCAAACGTGACTATCACTCAGACCACCATTGCAAATAATGCCACCAGTCCCAACACTATCATCTACAAGTCCATGCAGGTATACAGACTATTCAGCGAATAAATTTAGATCGAGAGCTTTTCATCTAAAAATATTTAGTGAAAGACTTTTTCGAAAAAGTCATTCACTGAATTTTTCTATGAATACGTCTTTCAGTAAATATTTTCAGATGAAATAGCTCTCAAATGTTTGGCGGGTTTTTAAGGGCATAAAACAGGGGAATAAGGGGGGCTGTCCAGTGCTGAACTTGATTGATGACTTTATGCAAGTTTGTCAGCGAGTAATTTCAGAACTGGACAGCGCCTGGTATGCAGTTCATCAGATGGAGTGCACGTAGTACAGATTTTCTTATTTTTATTTTTTTACATAAAGTGCATTTAGCGATTATTTTACATTTAAAAAAATGAAGTGTTTATATACCGAAGATCTTTACGGTAAAAATGTTTCGGTGTATGAACTCTTTTCACTTTATGTATGTAAATTCGAGGAAACCGTTTCGGTAAAAAAAAAATCAGTAAAACATGCCCTCGATGTATATTTTTCGAGGTAAAGACGTGTAACTGTCCATGCCCTGCACCACCAAGATCTCCAATGGGAATTATGCCATCACTGCGCAGAGCGGCACTTGGCATCCAACTACTAATGAGGAAATCTCCCCAGCAACTGCGATCTGTGATCATAATGCCCCAGATACTATGATTGGTGATGATAATGGACTAGCAAATGTGTCTCGTATTGATAATGCCCCAATTACTGTGCCTTACAATGGTAATGCTCCACCTGCTAAGTTGGGTGATTTTAATGCCCTAGCAAATGTGTCACATGTTGATAATGCCCCAATTACTGTGCCTTACGATGGTAATGCCCCTGCTACTATTATTGGTGATGTTAATGCCCTAGCAAATGTGTCCCATGTTGATAATGCCCCAAATACTGGGCCTTAAGATGGTAATGCCCCAGCTACTATGATTGGTGATGTTAATGCCCTTGCAAATGTGTCCCATGTTGATAATTCTCCAATTTCTGCAACCCGTGGCATTCATGCCCCAGTTAATGCACTGCAGGTCGCATATGCCCTAGTCACTATCATCTACAGTGATAATCCCCCAGGACCCACAACATCTGCACACCCCGATAGCTATACTGCCCTGCCTCTGTCTTAGTGAACCGCAATGAAATTGCGCATATAAACACTGACTCGAACAAAGCACAACCTGACCTGACTACCCGGTCCTCCTCCTCCTCCAACCCCTCCCCAGTCTCTCCTCAGGCCCAAACTCCCAACCCAACTCTCTGGTACCCACTACCCTCTACAAACCAAAACCAAGTTGGCCACAATAAACAGGGGCCTACCCCAACCCCCCCCACCTTTGAGCTGGGCCCTATTCAACACGTGTTCCGTCCCAGCGCACGCCCTTGACCTCAACGACCTACTCTCAGCCCACACCCTTGATGCCTTAGCCGTCTCTGAAACCTGGCTCCAAGATGCTTCCGGCCTGGCACTCTCCCTAGCCCTCCCAAAGAGATATATAATCCTTTGAAAAGACTGCCCCACTGGCAGAGAAGGGGGGATGGCCTAATGGCCAAGGAATCCCTCCCCATCAGGCAGGTCAACTCCTCCCTTGAAGGTAATAGCAATATTTTATCACTCAAACTAACCACATCACCAACCTGGACCATCCACATTGTCTACTGCCCGCCTGGTCCCTTGGCCTGCTTCCAGGAGAATCTCCTCCACATTTTGAGTGACAACATTAAGAACTCCTCAGAAAGTATCCTAATGGGTGACCGCATCACAATCTAAAGCCCTTGAAACCCTAGGCTTCAGGCTCTGCATCAACAACCCCACCCATCGCAAAGGTCGGTCTGTGGATTGGATTGCAGACCTCAACTGCACCACCACTATCCATGCTAACACCCCCTGCCCCTGGTCTGACCATCACGTGATATATTTCACCATCCCCTACCCCAAAAATCCCAAACCACTGACGGTGCCCCTATCACCAGCAATAGCGCGCAGCTCCTACAAGCAACCAAAGAGCGCCTACTTCCTTTCCTGGACAGCCCAACCATCAGACCTCCCTTCTCCAAGGACCCCAACTTCCTGGCTGACTTATATGCCTCGACATTAAGAGCGGCAGTAGATACTATTGCCCCCCCCTAAAACTTTGCAGAGTAAAACCGGCTAGACACTCTAACTCTTGGTTCACCCCGGACATACTCGAACTCCAGAATAAAAAACGGCTTGCCCAATCTACCTGGCAAAAAAAAACCTTGGACCCTACAAAACTGGAATTCTTTAAGGCATCCTCAGTCTATAAACGGGCAATTATCTCAGCCAGATCCAGCTCCTTCAATTTAAGAATCATCATCACCAATGTGGAATCAGACACCAGAGAGATCTTTGCCATCGTTGGAGAGCTAGAAATGCCTGCCACTCCTCTCCCCCCATTAGCTCATTATTAAAGACACAACCTGGTGCACCAACATCTAAACTGCTATGCTCAACAACATTGACCTGCTAAATAAAGAAATCAGCACCAACCAAATTGGCTTGAATTCAGCCCACCCTGGCAGAGCCACAGCCCCTATGGCGAATCTACAGTCCCCCTCTGTCCCGCAGTTCCATTTCAAAGATATCATAGAACAAGAAGTATTCTCAATCAGGGGTCTAACCTCTCTCCCTGGCGGTTCAACCAATACCTGGCACTTCTTGCCCACTGCATTGCTGCTCTCTGCCCCATCTTGCGGTGCTATGCAGATGCCACTCAGCTCATTTTCAGGCTCCCTTTGGCCACTTCTTCTCATTCGCTCATCTCTGACTGTCTGTTATCCAGGTGTGGTGTGCCGCCAATGATCTCTGCCTTTATGCAAGTAAGATTGAGCTTCTCATCGGCACACCTGCTCCCTGCTTTCCTGTCACTTGCTGGCCGGCCTCTCTTGGCCCTCTTCCTGCTCCCACCTGTTAGTCTAAAAACATCGGGGTCATCTTCGACTCCACACTCTCCTTCTCTCCTCACATCTGTGACGTCTCTAAGAAGTAACACTACCAGCTGCACCTCCTCAGAGGTATTCTTCCTTTCCTCTCCTTCCCCCAGAAGCCCACTGTCTCCAGAGCTCTGGTTATGTCTAGGCTGGACTACTGCAATAGCCTCTTTCTCAATATGCCTGCCTCTACAACTCATCCAAAACAGGACTGCGAGACTTGTCCTTGGTCTCAAGCCCAGGGATCGTATCTCTCCAGGACTGAAATCTCTGCACTGGTTCCCTGTGGCTGCGGGGATTAAGTTCAAAACCTCTGCATTGTCCTCAAGGCCTTCTGCAGCCTGGGGCCTCAATACCTTCACCAGTCTCTTCCTAAATATCTTCCTTCTCGAGCTCTTCGCTCATCCGCCTCCAACTCCCTCGGGGTCAGTCACTTCTCCAAGCAACAAGTTGCTGGTAGATCTTTTTCTTCGGCTGGGGCCTCCCTTTGGAACAGCCTCCCTTCCTCTCTGAAACTTGAGGAGAACCATCTCTGGTTCCGGAAGCACCTCAAGACCTTCCTCTTTTCTTCTGCTGTCTCTGGGTCCATCCCCTGCTGAACTCCTGGCCGAATTTGAAACTGCACTGGTCACCTGGCTATCCTCTGTTCTCAGGCCCAGGCCCCCTCCCCGCCAGATGCACACCTGCACTGCCATCTTGGCAACCCTTGCACTTGTGGGCAGTTTCTGTATCCCTACAGCCTCCTACCAGCCCTTGACACCTGATGTCTGCACTTACCCTTGCACTTGCCACCAGCTGGCCGCACTTCTTATTTATTGTATTTATTGTTTTTATTTTTATTTATTTTACTGTTTATGCACTGCACTGCCCTTCCCCCTATGCCCTCGCACTTGCGTGATCCCAATGTCATCTGGCCTAATAAGATCGCTGCCTCTGTCTTCCCTCTGTTCCCCACCCCTTGCCTTGTCACGCCTTGAAACACTTGTGTATAAGCACGTTATAAATGCCATATCATATTGTATCATAAATCATAAAAAACCTTAAACCCTCCAAGTGCAAAGGGGATATCTGTCTGGCGTCTCATCAAGGATTGCGCTGAAACCCTAATACCATTCATCACTAACTTCATAAACGTCTCCTTCACTGCAGGAGTGGTACTATCCAGCCTCAAGGAAGCGTGGGTCCTCGCCCCTCCTGAAGAAACCCACCCGGCGCAATGATCCGCAACAGCTACAGACCCATAACAGCAGTCCCATGCCTACTGAAAATTCTAGATAGAGCCGCATACCTGCAGGTCCAACACTTCCTAGAAACCTACCACATACTGGGACTTCGCCAATCTGGATTCCGCCCGACCACGGCACTGAATCTGCGCTTTTGGATTTTCAAAACCAGGTGGACGAGATCAGAGACAGTGGTAAACCAGCCTTGCTCCTCCTTCTAGATCTGTCAGCCGCTTTTGACCTAGTGGACCACAAAATCCTCTGCCACTACCACAGCACCTCTGCCTACTTCTCTCAAGAAGCTACACATTGGATTGCCTCATTTCTAGAAGGAAGAATCACGAGTGTTTGCAGAACACGCTAGTTCAGCCCCCACCCCCATCCCCTGTGGGGTCCCGCAAGGTTCCTGCATCTTACCCACTCTATATAATATAGTCACCAGACCCCTCTTTTGACATACTTGATTCCATCAGCATAGCCTACACCAACTATGCCGATGATGCTGAGGTTCTCCGACGACTCTCTGTCAATTATGCAGAAGACTCTAAAACCTTCAATGCAGCATACTCCACTATCCAGGCCTGGATGGCGGCTAACCGCCTCTGTCTAAATAGGGACAAGATGGACATCCTACTGGTCGGATCCCCATTGGTTCTAAAAATGCTCAATGACCAATACTCCGCTTTTGTTGTTGATAACATCCGGGTCCCCGTCTCCTCATCTGTCGAAAGACTTGGGGTGTACCTTGATGCCACCCTCTCACTGTCTAGCCAGGAGAACTCTATATAGCATTCTCTGCAGTCTGCGCTACCAAACAACTGAACTCGGCCAAACCCTTCCTGCCCAATGGCAGCTGCCTCACCATAGTCAGAGTGGTCATAGGTTCGAGGCTGGACTCTTGCAATGTCCTCTTCGCGCGCACCTCCACTAAAAACCTCCAGAAGCTAAAACACATATGAATTAATGCTCTATGAGCTGCCCTAAACATCCCTGAAAGAGAACACATACCTGCAGCAGTAGATTAGCTCATTGGCTGCTTGAGCCAATGTTTTGAATATTTTGCATTCCCTATCTGTCATATATTAATAAATGAGACAAGTTATATGCATATCCAATCAATCAATTGGCAGGTTATCCCAAGGACTCACCGTTACCTCTTCCTCTGACAGACCACCTTTCGGTAGTGGAAAGCTCTTCTTGTTCCCAATGGAGAGAAGATAATGAAAGCCTCCCAAGTACCTCTTCCCCCTCCCGGATAAACCAGGTAGAAGAAGAAGTCCAAGGGAAACCCTCTGGGGAAGAAAACCCTGTTCCGAAGGTAGCGGTGTGTTGTCTTCCGTTGCAGTCGGGGATTTCGGCGAAGTCGGGAGGGCGTTCGTCTTTGAGAAGAAGAAAGAGACTGGTAAGTATCAGAGTGAAACTGAGGGATAGAATGTAAGGTAAGAGGAATGTGGATTACCCTTAAACCGGAACAATAGGGGGAAGATGGTGGTAGTCAGAATCTTCAGAAAACCTCTGAGAAGCAATCGAGGCGGAGCTAAGATCTGTTTTGATGGTGCAGAGTCTTGCCAGTGTGTTCGAAATGCCGGTGCGTGATGTGCCTGTTACTAAGCGAAGAAGAGGATAATAGTAAGTTGTGAATGTTAGAAAAAGCGGGATTTGAGATAATTGGTTATACGGGATTGGGATGAGGCTTACCACGGTCCGGAATGGGACCGGATGGCAAACTTGGTTGATGAAGAGGAGGAGACCGCGAACTCGGAAAACAAAGAGGTAGTTGGAGAGACACTAGAATTTGAAAACAGGAAGTTTAGAAGCTGAAGACAGTATTTGGCAAGTCAAATTCTAAGACCTAGGAACGAACTTACGTAGCGTTGTTAATGAGGAGTAGCAACGCAACGCCGTGTTGATCTCCGGGACTGATATACCCACCCTCGGGTAGGGAGGCAGTACTTCCGGGAAATCAAGGTGTTCTGAGGCTAGACTCGCAACTCCAGTTACGGCGGCCATCTTGGTAGTAGAAATGGCTGACACCCGCCGTCCTATGGTCCATCGATGCCACAAAGCCCAGCGTCTCCGAAGGGGCGTGACAGTATGCCCCCTCAAATGCCCCGGGCCTCCCGGTTTGGACGGATGGGACAAAAAGAACCGGCGGACCAAAGTAGGAGCATGAACCACCGATGCCGGTTCCCAAGAGCGATCTGCCGGAGAATAACCCTTCCAGTCAATCAAGAACTGTAGACGACCCCGGAAAATGCGTGAATCGCAAATTCCCGCCACTTCATACTCGGGACCTGTCGGGGTGATGACAGGAGAGGGTAATCCTTTCCGTGCACGGGAGAAACGATCCGCCACGTCTTTCTTCAACTGCGAGACATGAAAACCTGATGAATCCTGGACCAGGATGAAGGGAGATTGAGCTTGAAAGCTGATGACCCTATACGCTTCAAAACGCAAAAAGGGCCGAAATATTTCGGGGACAATTTGGATGGTACCAGATGACGAGGCAGAAATCGAGATGCCAACCAAACCAAGTCTCCTGGTACCAACCGCGGAGCTGGAGTGCGATGTCTGTCAGCAGAGCGTTTGACCCGGATCTGGGCCTCCCGAAGAGAGGTCTTGGCTGTTCGATGTCCCATCTGGATGGCATCAATGAGAAGATCCACATCGGGAAATTTAGAAGTGGAGACCGGACCGCTGGGAAAACACTGAGGATGGTATCCGTAGGAGCAAAAAAAAGGGCTGAATCCCAAGGCTGAATGTCGAGAGTTATTATACGCGAATTCAGCCAAAGGCAACAAGGAACACCAGTTATCTTGTGAGGAGGAGATGTAGCAACGCAAATATCCCTCAAGGGTCTGATTTAGGCGTTCCGTCTGACCATTTGTCTGCGGATGGAAACCTGAACTCAATGCCCGGGAGATATGCAAACTCTTGCAGACTTGCTGCCAATAGCGAGATGTATATTGTGAACCTCGATCAGAAACAATGGTCTCAGGTAATCCGTGAAGGGAAAAAATCCGTGAAAGAAAAACTCTTGCCATCTGAGCTGCGGTGGGAATCCGCGGAAGTGGAACGAAATGTGCCAATTTTGTGAAGTAATCGATTGTGACCATGATTACTGTACAACCGTCTGATGGTGGCAAATCAACTATGAAATCAGTGGAAATCATTTGCCAAGGACGGTCCGGGATCGGCATTACTGAGAGGAGTCCTGAAGGGGCGTTTCGAGGGCATTTTGACTGCAAACAGATAGCACAAGCGGACACGTAGTCTATGATGTCTTGAGTCATTTCCGGCCACCAGAAGTTACGTTGGATCAACTCTTTAGTATTAGCCACACCTCGGTGACCCGCTAGGTATGAGTCGTGACAGAGATTTAGAACTGTCTTTTGTAGTTCACTCGAAGGGAGGAAGATCTTCATGTCCTTATAAGCACATCCTTGTACCATGTTGAGTTTCCAGGTCGCCAGAAACTGTGGATTCAACTGAATAAATTGCAAAGTGGAGTTAGCCACGTTCTGTAAAAACGTGGTAACTACCTGCACGAATGTGGCTCTGGGAAACAGAGGTTCCGATCGAAAAGGCGTAGAAGAGGTATAATCCTTTCTGGACAATGCATCAGCCTTGAGATTGACTCTCCCGGGAATGAAGGTGAAAACAATCTCATACGGTGAAAAGAAGTGTGCCCAACGTGCCTGCCTGCTATTTCGGGTCTGAGCATACTGTAGGACGCGTAAATTACTGTGATCAGTTCTGACCTCAACTGGGTGTCTTGCCCCCAGGAGAAGATGTCTCCACTCTTCGAATGCCTTTTTTATAGCTAATAGTTCCTTTTCTAGCACTGAATAGTTGATTTCAGAGGGAGACAGTGTTTTAGAAAGATAGGCTATAGGACATTCTATTCCTTGATCATTTTCTTGAAGCAGAACGGCCCCAAGAGCCTGATGAGACGCATCCGATTCCACAATGAACTTATTGGTTTGATCTGGAGTAATCAGTATGGGTCCTGTGAGAAAATGTTTCTTCAGGTTCTCAAAGGCAGTTTGTGCCTCCCCGGACCAAAGGAATTTTACATTCTTTTTAAGAAGTGTCGTCAGCGGAAGTATCTCTTGCGAATAGTGTGGGATGAAACGTCTGTAGAAATTGGAAAACCCCAGAAATCTCTGCAGATCCTTAATGCAGAATGGTATAGGCCAATCTGTAATAGCTGATACTTTTTTAGGGTCCATGGATACCCCATTTGCAGAGATTATGTACCCTAGGTAGGCAACCTGGTTTCTGTGAAACTCACATTTCTCTAGTTTGCAATAAAGGTGGTTGTTGAATAGTCTCCGTAATACTTCTTTCACGTGCTGACAGTGTTCTGATGGTGATGAAGAAAAGACCAGAATATCATCTAAATAGACAATAACTGTGTGAAGAAGAATGTCTGAAAAGAGGTGGTCCATAAAGCGTTGGAAGACTGCGGGGGCGTTGGATAGGCCGAAAGGCATTACTTTATATTCATAGTGTCCCAAAGGAGTACGGAAAGCTGTCTTCCATTCATCGCCAGCTCGTATACGAATGAGATGATAAGCCCCGCGGAGGTCCAGTTTTGTAAAGATGGTAGCTCCTTTAACGGCTTCTAGTATATCTGGGATGAGAGGCATAGGATAGCGATCCGGGATGGTGATCTTATTTAAGCCTCGGTAATCTATACACGGTCTGAGTTCCGTAGAGTCTTTCTTTGGGATGAAGAACAAAGAAGCCCCAGCTGGTGAGGTGGATTCTTGGATAAGTCCATTGCAAAGATTCTTTTGAAGATATTCTTTAAGAACCTCACGTTCCCGTCCAGATAGGACATACATGCGACCGAAAGGAATCGGTGCATCTGGAACTAGTTCCAGGGCGCAGTCATCTCTCCGATGTGGGGGTAGTTCAGCATATTGAGATTCGGAGAACACTGTCTGATACTGTCTGTATTCAATGGGCAATTCCTGGATATGGTTCAATACAGAGATGGAACCCGGATTTTCCAACATGGAGATAGTGGGACGAAACCCAACCGCACCGTCCGAAAGACAGTGCGTCAAACAATGTTCAGATCCCAGAAAAACCGTGCCCGCCTTCCAATTGATGTATGGATTATGAGCACGAAGCCAGGGTAGTCCTAGAATAACTGGATAGTGGGCTGTACGGATTACATCAAAGATAATGGATTCTTGATGGGAGGAGATATTCATCCGCAAAGGTATAGTTTGTTCCTTTATGGGACCTGATGTTAACGGACTACCATCCACGGACTCAACTGGGATTGCCATGGTCTTGACTGAACATGGTATATTATGAGCGGTCTTCCAGAGGGTATCAACAAAGTTCCCTGCGGCCCCACAATCTATTAAGGCCGTGACCGGAATGGGGTCTGTATCTCCCCATTTGATCTGGACATGTAAGGCCAACATAGTAAGATCGGGGATCTCCGTAACTTGGGAAGGTATCAGATAAGATGAGGAACCGTTTACTGACTCCCTAGCCGCGGTTCCCCTGGCGGTTGGGAGATGGCGTTTCCCTGACTTTTGGCTGGGATGAGAGGACAATCACGAATTGCGTGTTCTTTGGAACCACAATACATACACAGGCCCTTGACTCGACGTCTATGACGCTCCTCTGGAGTAAGGCGACCTCTGGTAGTCCCTATCTGCATAGGTTCATCTGTTTGTGATCTTCCTAAACTAGGAGGGTATGTCATAGGTGGTCTCATGGAGCGGCCACGACGACGTTCCTTCACTCTTTCTTGCAGTCGGTAATCCATCTGCATAACCATGGTGATCATCTCTGCCAAATTCGGAGGTCTGGGTACTCGGGAGATCTCATCCTTTAGCTCTTCGTTTAATCCTCTGCGGAATATTGTGATTAGAGCATCGTCCGCCCATGACGTACCAGCTGCTAACTGCTTGAAATTGGTGATATAAGACAATAGATCTTGAGATCCTTGTTTGTAATCTAATAACTGCTCTTGGGCTGAAATCGTGATTTCCTGACGGCTGAACATGGCTCGAAGACTATTCAAAAAGGCAGGATAAGAATCTAATAAGACATTATTGGTAGTAACAAGAGGCGTGGCCCATGCTAACGCGGACCCTGTCAAGTTTGCAATCATGTGTCCTACCTTATCACGGTCGCTTTGAAAAAAGGCTGTCTTGAAAGAGAACTGAACGGTACAAGCCTCGATAAAAGTCTTGAGTTTATGAGGATTACCATCGTATAAACCTCCTGGGATAGGGCCAGGAGGCACTTCGGACCAGCTAGGGACTCTGCCTGCCTGTTGTCGGAGGTAAGCATTCTCTTGTTTTAAAGAATGCACTTCATCTGTCAGAGCCTGTACTGCAGTGACTAATTGCTGTTGTTGTGAGGCGTCCATGTTTCTTAGTAACCCTGAATCCCTGAGACAACCTGATCCGATACACTTTATATTTTCTAGGCGTTGCTAACTGTCATATATTAATAAATGAGACAAGTTATATGCATATCCAATCAATCAATTGGCAGGTTATCCCAAGGACTCACCGTTACCTCTTCCTCTGACAGACCCCCTTTCGGTAGTGGAAAGCTCTTCTTGTTCCCAATGGAGAGAAGATAATGAAAGCCTCCCAAGTACCTCTTCCCCCTCCCGGATAAACCAGGTAGAAGAAGAAGTCCAAGGGAAACCCTCTGGGGAAGAAAACCCTGTTCCGAAGGTAGCGGTGTGTTGTCCTCCGTTGCAGTCTGGGATTTCGGCGAAGTCAGGAGGGCGTTCGTCTTTGAGAAGAAGAAAGAGACTGGTAAGTATCAGAGTGAAACTGAGGGATAGAATGTAAGGTAAGAGGAATGTGGATTACCCTTAAACCGGAACAATAGGGGGAAGATGGTGGTAGTCAGAATCTTCAGAAAACCTCTGAGAAGCAATCGAGGCGGAGCTAAGATCTGTTTTGATGGTGCAGAGTCTTGCCAGTGTGTTCGAAATGCCGGTGCGTGATGTGCCTGTTACTAAGCGAAGAAGAGGATAATAGTAAGTTGTGAATGTTAGAAAAAGCGGGATTTGAGATAATTGGTTATACGGGATTGGGATGAGGCTTACCACGGTCCGGAATGGGACCGGATGGCAAACTTGGTTGATGAAGAGGAGGAGACCGCGAACTCGGAAAACAAAGAGGTAGTTGGAGAGACACTAGAATTTGAAAACAGGAAGTTTAGAAGCTGAAGACAGTATTTGGCAAGTCAAATTCTAAGACCTAGGAACGAACTTACGTAGCGTTGTTAATGAGGAGTAGCAACGCAACGCCGTGTTGATCTCCGGGACTGATATACCCACCCTCGGGTAGGGAGGCAGTACTTCCGGGAAATCAAGGCGTTCTGAGGCTAGACTCGCAACTCCAGTTACGGCGGCCATCTTGGTAGTAGAAATGGCTGACACCCGCCGTCCTATGGTCCATCGATGCCACAAAGCCCAGCGTCTCCGAAGGGGCGTGACACTATCACCCACAAATGCCTTTCCAACACGGCTCCCCCATATTTTTCCCAAAAGATCACAAGAGCCTGCTCCTCAAGACCCACTAGATCCCTGTATGCCCATCGACTTGTGCTACCCAAAGCCAGGCGTGCCAAAGCAGGTGGCGCACGTTTACTCTACATTGCAGCTAAACATTGGAACTCCTTGCCGTCCACCCTGAGAGCCGAACCTTCTTTTTTTTTTTTAACTTGTTTATTTTCGGTTGGCATACAGGAGAACAGTTTAACATGTCTAATCAACACTTTATCACAGCATAAATATAACATCGTCTATCCCCCGGCACCCAAACCCACTTCCTAGTCCCAACAGTTCACAGTGGATTGTCCCTTTTTTCCCCCCCGATTCAGGGCTCATACGCTCCTGTCTCCTCCTACCTCGGTTCGACATCCCCACTCTTCTCCGGGCTTACGTCTCCAAGTCCTGTAACTGGCTATCCTCCGGGGCCTGCTCCTCGCTCGTCTGCGACTGGTCTCTATCCGCAGCTCGTTGGGCCTGTTGCACTAGGCGCGGCTTGTATGTAAGCGCCGGGAAGCGAAGGTCATAGTCTATCACCGGCGACCAGATGTTCGTGAAACGATGGAGGTGGCCTCTGTTTGCCGCCATGACTTTCTCAGCAATGAAGATGTCCCAAATTTTTAGCCACCACAACACTGTTAGGGGACCCTCTGGAGCCTTCCATGCCCGGGCTATTGTGATTTTAGCGGCTAGGAGTAATTGAGTGATGAGAGCTGCAGATGTACCCGATCTCGGGTAGGTGCCCGGTATCGGGGTCCCCAGCAGCAGCGATTCTGGTTCCAGTGGTAGCGGGATCTGGGTTATGTCTGTGATGGCCGCTATACATTGGGTCCAAAAGGCCTTCACCACCGGGCATGACCACCACATATGTAGATAGGAGCCTGGCAGGCCACATCGACGCCAACACGGTGGGTCTAGCGACTGATTGAAGTGGTGTAGTTGCAGGGGCGGGTAGTACCATCTCATGAGCAGTTTATGTGCGCATTCTCGGTTGGTGATGCAGAAGGAGGATGAGTGCGTGCGGGACCAGATATCAGTCCAGTCTTGATCCTGGATTGGATGCCCCAGGTCCTTTTCCCACCGAGCCATTTAAGTCGCTCTATTTGTCAGGAGGTCCTCCTGGAATAATCGATATAGTGTCGAGATCCTCCCTCGGGCTGGAGGGTCCGTCACCGTCAATTCCAAGGCGTCCTGGGCCCGAGTGGCCGCCTCCCGTGTTTGGGGTTGTGTGCACCAGTGTCTGATTTGGCAGTATGAGAACCTGTCCGACTCCGCTAGATTAAACGCTCTTTTGCATTGGGCGAATGTCAGCGGCTGTGTTCCCTCAAATAGTTGGCTTAGGGAGCTGAGGCCTCCTGCGATCCAATTTTTAAAGTTCGAGGGGTGAGCTCCCGGCGAGAACGCTGGATTGTGGAAGACTGGGGCTGAGGGGCCCACGGTTCTCGGAATACCTCTGAGTTTGCGGGCCCAATCCCATGCCTTCAGCGTGTGCCTGGTTGAGGATAGGATGGCTGGCCATGTCCGGCGCAGCGCAGATGGGAGGTGTAACAGGAAGCGCAGTGGGAGGGGTAGTCGGGATTGCTCTATGTCCATCCATTTGGGGCGTCCCGACGTCATAGTCCACGCCCGGGTGTGGGCTATCTGCGCCGCCATTTGATATTTTTGAAGGTCCGGGACCCCTAGGCCCCCCTGGCCCGGAGCGCAGAGCATGGTCCTCCGTGGAATGCGGGCCTTTTTTCTCCTCCATATGAATTCAAGTATCTTTCTCTGCAGTCTCTGTAGTTGTGGGCGGGGGACAATGACAGGGAGGGCTGAGCATGCGTATAGGAATCGTGGCAATAGATTCATCTTACAGGCCGTGATTCGGCCTATTAGGGATATTTCCTGCTTGTGCCAGGTGTCTAGGTCTTTTTCCAACGTTTTCATCAGAGGTGGGAAGTTTGTCCGGTAGATGTCTCCCGGGTCAGCGGGGATCTGCACCCCGAGGTAGGGGATGGAGGTGTCATTTAGTGGGATTGCGCATTGGGCGCTGAAGGATGCCTTGTCTCTTTGGTCTAAGCCTATCCCCATTGCTGCCGATTTCATCAGGTTAATGGCGAATCCGGACACCCTTCCGAATCGATGGATTTCCGCTAGGGCGGCTCTTAAGGAATGTGAGGTGTCTGTGATGGATAGCATCACGTCATCAGCGTAGAGCGCGATCTTGTGCTGGGTGGTGCCTACTTGGGGGCCTTTGATTCTGGAGTTGAGGCGGATCCGCTGGGCCAATGATTCCATAACCATAGCGAATAGCAAGGGAGAGAGGGGGCACCCCTGTCTGGTGCCGCAGGTTAGGGAGATCGGGTTAGACTGGAGGCCGTTCATTCGGAGGAGGGTGGTCGGGGATTGGTAATTCGCTAAGGTGAGCTTTAAGAAGGTGGGCCCAAAACCAAACGCTTCCAGGGTGAAGCGGAGGAACGACCAATCCACTTTGTCGAAAGCCTTGGTCGCGTCCAAGGCTAGGAGGGTGAGTTTCTTCGAGCTCTGTTTGGCTATCTCGATTAAGTTGAGGACTCTGCGTGTATTATCTGTGGTGGCTCTGTTTAGGATAAATCCAGTCTGGTCTGGGTCTATGATGTCTGGAAGCAACTTCGCTAATCGGTTCGCCAAGACCTTCGAGTAGATATTCGTATCCAGGTTTAATAAGGAGATGGGTCGGTAAGCTGCAATGTCGCTGGGGTCTTTTCCTGGTTTCAACGCTAATACCGTTATTGACTCTTTCATTGATGGAGTTGTTGATCCAGATGCGGCGAAGGAGTTGAAGAGTGTCATCATCGGAGCTAGTAGCTGGGGCCGGAAGAGTTTGTAGAATCGGGATGAGAAACCATCTGGGCCCGGGGCTCTAGTTCGTAAGCTTTTAATGGCCTCATCGATCTCTTCACTGGTGATCGAGGCCTCCAACTCTTCTCTACTCGTGTCCGAGAGCTTCGGTAAGGCGGCTTCCCGTAGGTAGGATTGCTGTTCTTCGCGGGGTCTTTGGGTAGCTGACATAGTTTCTGTTATGTGGGCTTCTGCGATTCTCAGCTTCTCCTGGTCAGCAAATTGGACTATACCCTGAGGGTCCCGGAGGCTTAATACAGTGTTCCTTCTCTTGGTTCTTGCCAGTTTTTCCACCAGGAATTTATTTGCTTTGTTTCCTCTGGCGTAGTAGCCCTGCTTCGTTTTGGTTAGCAGCTGGGCTGTATCCTCTGCGTAGTGGGCCTCTAGCTTCTTCCTGGCCATCTGTAAGGCTCGGTAGGTTCTTGGGGACCAATTTCTAGCCTTGCACGCCGTCTCTGCCTCCAGGACCTTGTCCTCTAGCGTGCGTCGGGCCTGTTGTTTTTACTTATGGTAGGCTGCTCCCCGGGATATCAGAACTCCTCGCACCACGGCCTTCATTGCGTCCCATGTGGTCGCTGGGGAGGTGTCTTCGTTTTTGTTGTCCTCGAAGAACTGTTTAATTGTTTTGGCTATCACGTCTCTCGTGGCCATGTCATTTAGGATCGGGTCGTAAAGGGACCATCTGCGTCTTGGGGGTGGGTCCGGGTTGTAGGCTCTTAGCGTTAGCGTTACGGGTGCATGGTCTGAGTGGAATCTGGGGCCTATGAGGACGTCGTCTGTGTATGATAGGATCTGTGGGGATGCTAGCAGGAGGTCAATGCGTGATTAAGTTCTATGCACGTAAGAGAAGCATGAGTAGTCTCGCTCTTCTGGGTGGAGGATCCTCCAGGTGTCCACCACTTCGAAGGTTCGGAACAATCTCAGCAGAGCGATCGCCAAGCCGAAGTCTCCGCGTGCGGGGGGGTGTGATCTGTCTACTAGTGGGTTGGGGACTCCGTTGAAGTCTCCCCCGATGATGGTCTGACCCTCAGCAAATGGTAGGAGGGAGCTTTCCAGAGCTGAGTAGAATGCTGCCTGTTCTTGATTCGGAGCATATATTGAGATCAGCGTATATAGTTGGCCGAGAATCCGGCATTTCACCGCCACGAAGCGGCCATCGGGGTCCTGCTTAGAGTCTAGAATTTGCGGCCTCAAACCTTTGGCGATTAAGATAGCCGTGCCACCCTTCTTCGTTCCATTCGATGCTAGGAACTGTGTTGGGAATTGCCGATCTCTGAGTCTTGTGAAGTCCGCTGGGATCAGGTGTGTCTCCTGTACGAAGACAACGGAGGCCTTGTCATTCTGGAGGCGTTGTAGGATCGCTTTCCGTTTCTGTGGGGCCTTTAGGCCTCTTACATTCAACGTTAGGAACTTTAGTTTCTGGATCGGTAGGGGGGCCTCCTGGGTGTCTTCTGGGGTGGGGTACTGATCCTCGTGGGAGGGCTGGGGGTATTCAGTCTTCATTTTGTGATTCCGGGTTAGCCAGGTCCTCCTGCAGCCAAATTTTTTGCATCCTCCAACGGGAGGGTAGCTTTTATCTGAGTGGGCCAACCAACGGGCAGGCGAATTTAAACGGGTGGGAGAACTCCCAACTGTGTGGGGGGCCGAAGTTTTCAGCGCAGCCTCCACCACGGCCAACAGGGCCCAAACAGTTTTCCTCGCCAACGGGGCGGGGGTCGAACCATCGAGATCGGTTCGGCTCCAAGGGTGGGGAGGTGACATACTCCTTGGAGAGGGGACTGGGCCGTTCGGGGCCCGCGGCGCTGCCTTGCTTCATTTTGGCTCCAGGGTCGGTCCCTGCGCTATGGGAATCATTTTGCCTTACGGCGTCTCTGTGCCGTCGACCAGGGTTGCTGCCGTCTCTTGGGTGATTGATCCGGTTCCTCTGGCGGGAGGTGTGGACTGGGGGTGGGTGAGGTCCCCGGGGAGCTCGGGGGTACGATTGACTTCGCGTCCTCCGGGTGGCTAATTTTACGTAGAGTACCTTGGTACGAGAATTGCAGTGTGGCTGGGAAGAGCCAACGGTAGCGGATCTGCTGACTCTGGAGGAACTGGGTCAAAGGCTTGAGAGCTCTCCTTTTCTGTATGGTGATCGGGGAGAGATCTTGGAATATTTGCAGGGGGGTGCCCATGAATGACAGTTCATCTTTGGTGCGGCTTATCGCCGAGATGGCCTCCTTGGTAGCGTAGAAGTGTACTCTAGTAATGACGTCCGGGGGGCCGTCTGAGTCTGCTCCCCGTCTCGGGCGTAATCTATGAGTTCGGTCCAGGACGAGTTGGGGTTTGTCCATGAGCGGGAGGAGAGCTTGGAAAAAGTTGCCTATATATTCCGGGAGCTCTTTATCTTGGACCGTTGTCGGGACTCCACGGATGCGCAGGTTATTCCGTCGGGCTCTATTTTCTAAGTCCTCTTGCTTATATGTGAGGATCTCATTGCTGGATTGAAGAGCTCGGATCTCGCGTTGCATTCCTATTATTGTTGCATCATGGTTCTGGGTTAAATCTTCAACCTCACCTATTCTCTGTTCCGCTTCTGTGAGTCGTTGATCTGTCTGCTCTAGTCGAGTGGTGAGCTCCGTCATGCAGGACCGGATCTCGGTTTTAATGTCCCGCATGAAGGCCATCAAGTCATCTCTGGTAGCAAGATTACCCTGTTCTTCTGGGGGCTTTTGCGGGGTGAGTTTAGGCGTGGAGTCCGGTTTCCGTGTCTTGTCTGTTGTCATGAGCATGGTGGAGATGTCTGCAGTTTTGGCTGGTCTGGTGAGTCTCGACATTTTGCTCAAGCTGAGAGCCCTTGGAAGGGCGCTTCGGGGGGGATGGTTAGGCTCCAAGGTAGCTGCGTGGCCCCCTTCCTCCGCCGGCTAGGTCTTTGGTGGGCAGGGGCGCCCCAGGAAGCCGGAAGGGGGTCTGTATCCGGAGCGGGGGACCTCCACTCCCGGGGCCCAAGGTGGAGTGTTGGGAGGCCGGTGGAAGCCTCTGGTCGTCATCTCGCCGATTCCCCCAGCTGATAGTTGCCAGTGATGGAGGTGGGGGGGGGGGAGGTCTAGGAGTTGGAGGGCTCCGGGGGCTCGGTAGTCTCTCCAGGGAGCCGGGAGCTCAAGACGGCGGCCCTCCGAAGAAAAGAGCAAGCTGGGAGCGACCCTGGCCTCCGCTTCAGCGAGCTCCGGTGGGGGAGGGGCGGGCCGAGGGGGGGCCCGGAGTCGAGCCCCAACCCCAGGCCGGGGGGGTAGAATGGAGCAGTCGACTCCTCAGCAGTCCCCGACCACGGGGCTCAGGATCGGGGCGGCGGGAGAGAGCCGGAGGTGTTATAGGCGTCTCATCGCTGGATGCTGGGGACGATGATGAGGGATCCGGGTCGCGGCCGCCATCTTGGCCCGTTGTCGTGAAAGATCCGCGCCAGGTTCCGCGACCTCGTTCTCGGCGCTCCTGGTACGATTCTCTTCAAACTTGGAGCGGAGGGTGCGGGAGAGGTTCCGCCAGCTTCTCCCGTCAGAGGGACGGCAGCAGCGTTGCTGGAGCCGGCTCAATCTTAGTTGAGGCCGCGGGTCCCTACGGAAGCCATCAGCGGAGCAGCCTCATCCGTGGCGCTCCAGGCCACGCAGAGCCGACCCTTCTTAAGGGGCCTTCCACAAAGCCCTCAAAACATGGCCCGGCTGTAACTATACGTATGCTTGATGCACTGAATGTACGCTGCACCTAACAACTTTGGCTACTTGTCACAACTTTACCACTTGTATGTGACTGATCACTGTAATAGCGCCACGATGCCCTCTGGCTGTTGTGAACTTTATAATTGAAAAATAAAATAATAAATAAATAAAATAGTTCTACACATCCCTCGGTGTTCCCTTCCCCAAGTTCAAAGGAAAAGGGTCTTGAGGCTCCATCCTCCATACAGGATTTGTAGTTTATCAAGTCTCAGGGCTCTCATCCCCAAGACTTCAACATCGCAACCAATGTTCATTTCAGTCTTTCACAGTTCAGCTTATCTCTAGGTCAACCTGACCCGCCTTCTGGTTTGCGTCACCAGCTCACCTACAGTGTTCCTTCTTAAACTGTTCCCAGCACTCTCTTGGCTTTGGTAATTTACAGGTGATTTTGGTTCCCTTATTTCAGGTCATTTAGCTTTCAACATTCGGGGATACAATGATTCAGTCATTCGATATTAGTAAAGCATACTCGTGAGGAGCTCTCTTCTCACTGAAGGTCTTAATTGTTTTAAAAATGGCTTGCTACTTTGTCATTGCTTGCGCATATCGTTTTCACACACGGATCGATAAAAAAATGCTTTTGAGCCACTTGATACTGTTTCAAAGGATATTCGGATTCGCGTGAAGAGCGTTCCGGTGTTTCCCCATCCATAGAAACTCACTGGTTTTCAAATTGTCTCTGCAGTCAAGGCGCACCTCTCTGCTGTGAATTCCAATCAGGGTTCAACTCCCTGCTGCTCTGGTTCCTACTGAGACTTCTCCTGCCCCTCAGACACTCCGGTGCTCGGTTAACAAGCATCTTCTTCCACTTCTTTGGGAACGGCCCAGCTCGGCGCCAAGTCCTGCTTTGCGACCGCTGCAGAGTGGAGCTTCTGCTCCGATGCCAGCCACAGGACTTGATCCCAGCCTCACAGGGTGTTAGTCCCGGCACACTCTGCCTCCAACGATCTGCGACAGATCCCGCTACCGCCATGCCTCTCTTGCCACGCGGCTTCACCTGTTGCAAGTTTTCCTGCCTCCCTCTTTGTTGCTCGGCAGTCTTCTTCTTATGCGTGAGAAACTGATAGGTGACCCCAGGTGTGGGCCCTTGAATGTAGTCGCCTGACTGTCAAAGTTCACTACAGTCATCTTCCTCATCCCATTACTAGAGTGGTGAAAGGAGTTACTGGTGTTCACTAGTCCTAGTCGACTCTTCTTCATGTCAGTACTATCATGGGAAATATGTGGGAAAATGTGGGGAGATGTTTGACAATAGCCCACAAAGGCCAGGAACAGTTACGTCAGTCTTAAATAGGGAAAGGGGGATACCATGTCTCGCCTGGGGGCACCCACTCTCAATTCCAAGGACCCTCCACCCAGGTGATCCTCTCTCGCGCCACCAGCCCCAGGTTCAGGATCAAAAGGCAGTGGCCTTTCCCGGGCCACCTGAGAAGAGGATCCAGGGAGAGTAGGAGTGAGAATGCCCTCCTCCAGTTTCTCACAGTGAGTAGAATTGTACAACATTTGCCCTTCTATTTCTTCTTTAGTGTCTCTTGCCTTCTGGCAATGCGGGTTCCAGGTTTCCCCAAATTCACATCTCCTATAAGGAGAATTGTAGCCTTTTTGCCCTTGTCCTTCAATTCTACTTGATCGGTATTCAAAATGTCTCTCCAAGTATTTGTTAACTTGATAGCATGACCTTGGGCCCCAACTCCTCTGGCTTGACTCACTGGTGTAACGTGCATCTGTGTCGAAGAGTTTTTGTTGGGCAGGCTTCCCCAGCTAGGCAGAGTCTCTCTGTCCCTGTATTGTTTTTTCACTCCTTTGCCGATTGAGCCATTGCCATTGCACAAGAACGCATCTCCTCCAGTCCCTCTGCAAATCACTTCTCGCTTCCAGCAATCCCTCCAGGGCACCTGCTACAACTTCACTGGAGTTCCTCTACTCCAGTATACAACGCCTCCAGACAGTTGCCTGCAAGCGCCATCTTGTTTCAGCACGGCTCGCCTCCATGACTGCCTCTGCCTGCTTCCCACTCTGGGCACACTGCAGCTTTTCTCTACTCTCCTACTTTGTAGGTGATTTCCAAGTTCAAATGCCCCGCACAGCTGATTGTGTACCTGACAACTAGACTGCATGTTGTACTTAGCATCACTTTCATTCCATATTGACTCCTTGCCCCTCTTCTTCATCTCAGTGCTTGAGGCTTTCTGGGACTTGGAGTGCCATGGATTTTTAGACTGTCGTAAGTTACATTGTTGGTCACTTTTCTAAGCATTATAAACATTAGATGTTAAATGGATTTTAGAGGTGTTATGTAATTCTGAAGAGTAAATAGAGTTCTGTTTGGAAATTTTAACAAAAGGGGTTTTACGATTGAAGGGTTCTGAATAATGGCAACTTGCCATCAGAGAATCATGAATTAGGGTTTCTTCTTCACCGGAAAGGGAAGAATACTGCGTCCCACCTGTGTGAGTCACCACCTCCCCCTGACTGCCATCTCCTCCCATGTGATCCACTCCCGGGATACCGCTCGCAGGGTCAGGATCAGGTAGCGGCTGGCTTTCCCTGGCTTCATGGGGGGAGAATTTAGGTTGAGGATTAGTGATGACTCCATAGGATTCATCACAACATAGTTAGCGACCTTCCTAAATGACACCAACAGGATAAAACATAGTTTGATGGAAAGCAGCCTACATCATTCCCAGTGCTTATAATGCATTCAAAGGCTTCTATTCAGCACATTTTGGTTTTAGTTTGTCTCTCTAAATGAAAAAGGGTATTACTCATTCTACTTAGTGAATCAAGATGCACCTCCACGATGATGCCTAACATGGCCGAAATGGCTGAGGTGCTTACTGTTCTGTGAAGAGGGGAAGTGACCTAAAGTTTCGGGCTATTTGCTCCCTTTTGTAGAAGGATCAAGACTCACTTGCATGTTTGTGATCTTATTTAATGGTGCAGTCATGCTAAAAATGATGGTGCCAACGTGGTAGAAATAATGGTATGGAAGGTTTGGATCTATTTGACCTAAAACATTTGACCTAATCACATGTAATCAAATTTATTTGACCTTTTTATGGTCTAAAATGCGGGCGTGACCCCCCACAACCCTCCCACTTCCCCTCAACCTAATCTATACCCTTACCCACCGCCATATATATATATATTTAATCAAATTTGACCCAAAAAAAGGTTAAAAAAATCGATCAAATGTTTTAGGTCAAATATGCTAATACCGGTATGGAAGGCTGCCTGAAAAATTGCTAGTGATTATGAGTAATTCACAGCTTTTCCTCCATCATTTTTGGGTACTTAGGGTAAGGATTGTAATACTTTGGGTAACTGTATGTGATTTACTACCTGAGCTATTGATCCATTGACAGAATGCAATAAAGACATAATAGTATTAAGTGTAGTGTCGGCTCCAATCGTAGAAAACTATATAATTAAGTGTATCCATTTATTCTGAGGTTCTATGTCGTAATCCTGCATTTTCAATCCCGAACACAAAAAAGACAGATTTTTATTTGCCCATTTTTGTGCAGGCTTTAAAATGCAGTATTATTACATTGAACCCCACCTTTCCCCACCCACCCCCCTACCCACATATAAACACGCATTCTCCCCACACATACTCATACAAACACATACACGCCTACACACACAGACATACAGTTCCAAACGTACCTGTCACTCCCACGTCGAGTCTGCTGGGTCACAGCAGGGCTTGACAGTCTGATTTAGAAAGATCGATCCTTGCGGTCGCAGGGCGGTCTTTCGAAATCAGTCTTTTTTCCATTCTGAAAAAAGAGAAAGGTCTTTTGACCTAGGACCGATTCTGAGAAATTACAATTTTCAAAAAATAATTGTATTTCTTGATTTTGAACATCATAAAACATCATGTTGCATATATCTACAACACAGGTATCAATGAATGTCATGTTAATAGAACAACAATACAGTACATAAACACCTGATTATCACACGTCACAGTTCGACCAACGTACAAAGTAATTTGCGGTTATTTACATCACACTCTTCAACAATACTATATTTGTCCACTCCCAGGCGAAGGGACCGGCGCGCCCGATGTTGCCTACTCATCGACTTTCTTGCAGAAGTATTCTGTAAATAGAGTCCAGTAAGGTTCCCTTTTTATCGTAGCAAGCAGATACTGAGAACCACTGATTAATTGCTTCTTGATGTTTTGCTAGTAGGAAAGCTGATCCAAGGAATCTCCTGTAACGCCACCCTTCAACAATAGTGTCAAGCTCCAAAATCACTTTTAGCCAAAAGGATCCAACCTGGTTGCACATCCAAGCCATGTGCATTAAATCAACATCGTCCTGCTTACACCTGGGACACGCCCCAAGGACAGCTGGGTTAAATTTACGTATTATGTGCCTAGCTTGGAATGTCAGTGCATTCTCAAAATCATGATATAAAAGGCTTAGTTAGCCTTAACTGTGGCCAGAATAGAAACAATTGGAACTCCAAAATTGTAGCTCGTTTTAGTTATGATCTATCCCACCTAATGCCCAAAACCATTGGACATGATTGGTGGAGACACTTGTCAATCTTTATTTACACTGCCCACGAGGGAACCATTGAATCTATTATTGAAGTAGTTAACTTCTTTGCACACAGAAACAAGTTATTTTTAGATAGATATGAGCACAATGATGACATCACAGAGGACAGCACTAGTTACATCATCTATGACATACACAAGTGTCCATTTTTATTTATTTATTTTATTGTGCATTTGTTAGGCTTATACAACAAGAAAATTGTGTTTCAAAGCGCCCACATGGCAGTAGGGAAGGTACATGGGATTGAAAAACAATATACAGAGTGGAGGAAAAAGACTAACCTACTATGCCTTGTGAGTAATCAGGATGTGCAGGTGCAGATGGAGAAGAGGGGAAGCGGGAGTGGGGCTAAGTGCTGGAGTGTCCATGCTCGTGGATGAGCGCAGATGTAAGTGCCAAGTATAGCAATTGCTCGGGAGCGTTGAGCTGCAATAAGAGGGTATGTGCAGGCCTGCATTGGCAAAGGCATGTGCCGAGACAAGTGCTGTGTGTAGGCAGGAGCTTAGGTGATTGGGTGTGGGAGGCCAGGACCCCGAGGACACATAAGGGCCCTGGTCACCAATCACAGTGACTGTGAGGTTAGCAGAGGAGGGAAGAACGGAAGGAGGAAGTGAAAAGAAAAGTATTGAGGGGCTTTTGGAATTCGAGGAGGTCTGGCTCAAGAGGAAGAGGGATGGTGTTCCACAAGAGGGATCCAGCAGAAGCAAGACCTCCGCTTCCACCCCTCTTTTTACCGAAATGCATCACACACAGAGAGTTGGTTCCAGAGGAACAGAGAGGTCTAGAGGGAGAATATGTAGCAGTAGCAAGTCGCAGATAGCGTAGTCCCCGGCCCCAGACAGCCTTGTGGATGATGCACTGGGATTTGAATAATTTAATCCATGCAGAACCCGGAGCCGGTGGAGAGTTTGTAGGGCAGGAGAGATGCTGTCCCTGGGCTTGGCCGTCCCTGGGCTTTAGGCGAAGGATACGTCTTGCTGCCCTGTTCTGGATTAGCTGGAGGGATCGTAGATAGGAAGAGGGTTGATCCAAGAGAAGGCTGTTGCAGTAGTCAAGCCTAGAGAGAACCAGAGCTCTGATAACATTAAGCTTCTGGCCGAAAGTGGTAAAAGGGAGAATTCCTTTGAGAAGTAGGAGTTGCAAGTTGGACTTCTTAGCAATATCCTGGATGTGAGGGAAGAAGGATAGAGAGGAGTCTAAGATGCCTCCAAGGTTTCTGGCTTCAGATGAAGGAGAAGGTGGCAAGCCTATAGAGGATGGCCAGAGTGAGGGGAAGAAAGAGGGATCAGGGGTCCCAATAGGAAGGATCTCAGTCTTGCTGGCATTGAGGCAGAGATCACTGGGAGAGTACCAGTACTGAATGGCAGATAGGCAGTCCGGGATGATGGAAGAAGCAAGAGAGTCAGCAGGAAGTTTGAAAAAGAGTTTAGTGTTTTCTGAGTGGCACTGGAGATTGAGGGAGAAGGAGTAAAATATGCGTGCCAGCGGAGCAAGGTAAGTGTTTAAGAGCCAAGGGGAGAGGTTGGAGCCCTGGGGGACACCACAGGTGGAGGGGAAGATAGGTGAGGAGAAGGTGCCCAGAATAACCTGGGACAGACAGTTAGGAAAGAGGTCAGCCAGTCCAGTTCCCGCTCATAAATACCCAGGGTATCGTGGAGTCATTTTATGAGGATAGAGTGGTTGACCGTATCGAAGGCAGAGGAGAGATCAAGTAGAATGAAGACAACTGGAGAGTTGGAATCAAGGGATGCAAGCAGTTCTTCACGGTTGTTCAGAAGAGCAGTTTTCTGCCTCTGGATGCTTTGAATCCAGATTGATGGTCATGTAGACCGCCAACAAGTTCAGTGTGTGAAGTAAATTGGGGAAATGCCAGCTTCTCCAGGAGTTTTCCAAGGAAGGGGTGATAGAAATAGGGTGGTAATTAGCTGGACAAGTAGGATCCGCTGAAGGTTTTTGCAGGAGGGGGTGCACAAGGGAGTGCTTGAGGGAGGAGGGAAAGGAACCTGTAGCAAAAGAGAGGTCGCAGAAATCAGCAAGAGCGGGAGCAAGAGAGACGATGTTGTCATTGATGGTTCTGGAGGAGCAAGGGAAGACCTGTTTGGAGGAGACTTTCATAGAATGGACAACTCTGGTAACCTCATCAGGTGTGACAGGGAAGAAGGAGGAGAGGGGGGAAGAAGGAGGGTGAGAGGCCATAGGAGGCAAATAGTCAGAGTGGGGTTAGGGAGTGGGTAGCAAGGATGTTCAGAGCTTTATTGATGAAGTGTGTGGCCAGTACATTGCAGAGGGACTGGGAAGAAAGAGGGGATGAAGAGACTGATGAAGGGTTGGCTAGTTCCCTGCAGATTTTAAGAGTACAACCATGTTGTTAGAAGCACCCGATACCCAAGCCTGGATGTGGGCCCTTTTCTTGGCATGGATGGAGAGTCACTATTTTTTTCGGAGCAGGCAGCAGGCCAGTTTGTCAGAGGGTGCGCCTGAGGTTTGCACTTCCTTTCAACAACACTGCACTTGCGTTTCAGGGCTATAAGTTATGAGTCGTGCCAGGTGTTACGCTTAGATACAGGTTTCAGGCTGATCCTCATGACGGAGGCAAGAATGTCCAGAGTGTTAGTAATGGCCAGATGGAGGTTACTGAGAGCAGAGTCAGAAGTAGAGTCATGGATAGGGACAGAGGGGGGTGAAGGTGGATTTGAAGGCAGCAGCAGACACTCGTTCTATCAGACGGATGTTCGTGAACGAGGTTGGCAGGGCTGGAGGAGGTGCGCTCATTGTGCTGAGGGGACCCAGGTAAGAAGAGAGGGGAGAGTGGTCGGACCAAGAGAGCGATTTAACCAGAGTGGGGGGAGAGAGAGAGGTCAAGAGTGTATGAGGGCGTCCAGAGTGTGTCCAGCCGAGGGGTTGGACCAGAAAGGAAAATGGATAGGGATACAGAAGTGCAGAGGTCAAGGAAGACAGTGGATGCTGTGACAGGGGAGTCTTATTGGATGTTGAAATCACCCAAGAGGAGGATATTGGAGGTGGTTGAGTGGAGAGAGGAAGAGAAATGAGCCCATTCAGAGAAGAACAGGGTGGTACTGCCGGGGGGCCTATAAATAGTGGCAATGGCCATAGAGGATGGATGGTGAGATGACCAACTTGCAGACCAGGCTCTCAAAGGAAGGGTAGGGCTTGGTGGGTATGATGGAGGACGGAACCCACTCAGGGAAGATTAAGGCAACCCTACCACCAGCACGGTGAGGCAGTAGTTTGGAAATGATCTTGAAGCCATCAGGGAGAAGAGAGTCAAAAGCATTGACTGAGCTGGCATTGAACCATGTCTCGGTAAGAGCGAGAATTTCGGGGTCAGAGTCTTCAAGAAGGAGGCAGATATCAGCAAAGTGTTTGTTGGCTGAGCGGGCATTAAGAATAGGCAGTTGAAGGAGGTCTTCACTTTTGAATGTTTTCTGAGGTGGAGAATAGGGATGTGGTACACAAGTCAGAGGGGGAGGATCAGAGAGAGTGGTTAAGGGGGGGGCAGGTGAAGGAAGGAAGTTAATGAGGGATGGCAGGTGCTTGTCAAAAGAGGGGAAGGTTGGGTTTAGGACCCTGAACCAAGATAGTGCTTGCGTGGTAGACATTAATAATGCAGTGTGATAATGAGAAGCTGGCCAAGAGAACTTCCCACTTGGTGCCAACATTAATGGGAGAGGATGTGAAAGGGGAGAGAGTAGAGATGAGATGAGGAGTCCATTGATCAGTGGAGGGGACAGAGAAAAGGATGTCAGTGAAGACCTGTCTGGAAGTTGCACTGACATGGTGTCTGCGATGGGTAGGCCAGGGTTGACTCTCAGTATGCCATATTTGTGCTTTTTTCTTCCAGACTTTGTAAGCGAGTGGGGGTAGGTGATAGTGCAGTTAGAGAAGATAGGAGAGATGGTGAGTGCCATCAAGGTGGCAGAGGGTAGTTGGAGGGAAGAGAAGAGGTTGCACTTCACAGTTCCGGGCCATCTCACGAGGCTGCCTAGTGGTTAAAGGAGGGGCACAAAATGCAATGCAAAATATGGGCTGGTGGATGATAAAAAACACACCTAGGTGTGAAAATCAAAAACCAGACACAATGCAGTGAGGAAAAACAAGATACGGTTGTGGCCAGAGGCAGAATGAGAAAGCAGAGATAAAGTTAATAATTGTTAGTGGAGGAGGCAGCAAAGGAGTTCAGCCATCCCTCACTTGACGACTTGCAGGCAGCATGGGGGTCCAGCACACAGGATCGCATTGGCTCCTGCTGCCTCATGATGCAGGAAGGTGGGGGCCAGAAGGAGGGAGCCCTCTGAACCCTTCCAGGCCCTCACATGCGTAGACAGGCGCCTTGGTTACTGGGACTTAGTGCGAGGTGGCAGCTTCCGCCTGCCTACCTGTCGTCTGATTGGCTCTATGAAGGAGAGTGGTGCCAATCATGGTGGGGCAGCTAGAAAGTAGAAGGCTGCTCACCCAAATGAAACTGTGGTGGCCATTTTGGGTTGTTTTTTCATTCTTCGGGATTTTAGTTCAGAGCAAACGCAGTCTACAGTGCATCTGCAACCTTCTGGGACACCTGCCCCATCTCTGTGAAGCCCTCACAAAAGTAAACGCCAAGATGAAAAGATGCGGTGCGGTCAAGTGCTCCGCTTGATTTCCCAGTAGTTATATTATTTGCTTTTTCAATGCCAGCAGCCTCTGTAAGCCCCCAGGGCTGAACTTTTGTTGCTGTAATGGCACTGTGCTGCTCCTGCAGCACGCTAGTGAAAAGAGGAGCTCCTGCCCCTCACGAGTCCTAGTAGTGTCGGCAGATGATAAAAAATGGGATACTATTTAAAGATTGCTTTTACTTTGTACAGTATGTTTTATTTCAGTTTTAACATGTTAATCACTTACAAAAGACACACAGAAAGAAATATACATCTACATACATGTTTTCAAGCAAATGTTGAATTTTAAAACTTCATTTTTATATAACTTTAGAGTAATCACTTTTTTCTCAATACCCATTTATGGAAATCTTAAAATGTATCCTAATACAGTTGTTTCTTGTTTTAAAGCATTTCTCATGTCATTTAGAAAATTATACGTGTACACATTTTTCTTACAATAAAACAATTGACTATTTACATGCTTATTTTAAAATGTAGTAAATAATTAGGGTTCAACATGTCTCTATTTGGACTCATTGTGTGTGTACTGTACATACATATTATGTTATAGCGAACATTCCTTACTTATATTTGGCACACACAGGAACATTCTAAGCAGTGTACTTTTTATACTTTATTTCTATTAAAAGAAAGTAAACGTGTAAAATATTACATATTTACAATTCAGATATCATCTTGCTCAACAAATACACAACAGAAAGCTTCACAAGTAGTTGTTGTATGATGCATGTGTAACTGTTTTAAACACTGTACTCATTGGTATGAACTATTCGAAAATGCTAATATTACACGTAAGGGTAGTCCAAATATGTGCAAATACTTAGAGTGGTCTTATGTCTGATGCCATTAGTTAAATCATCATTGATGTCATCTATGATGTCATTAGCAATGTATTCAGTGATGTCACAGATGTCATTAGTGATGTCAGCAGTGGTGTCATAGATGGCATCAGTATTGCCGTTGTGGTCACAGGCTGCGCAACAGGGGGGCAAAGTTAAGGTGGCGTTAGCTGAATTTCTCACCTTACATCCTTGCAACCAACGTTTATTCCGTGAACAAAATATATAGATCCTTCTGTGCATCCATTATCTGCCATATTTAAATGCTCCTGTCTTCTGATGGTTATTTAGCATTTGCGTTATTGCGAAATTTCATGTCTTCCCTATAGAAATGTTTTTAAATCCAATGGCTTTTTATCCTAAAATTTGTATTGCAGCATTTTGGTGTATTATTTTAAATACATTTTAGGGAGGAAAATAACCGTCCTGAAATGTTTCAGGGTGGCTCACTTTACTTGCTCGAATGATATAATCGTTTGTCATAACTGCTTTAAAAATCCACCAGGCAATGCTGTTTATCATTATGCTTTTAGTTTTTTATAAATCAATGGGAGGGGCCAATTACAGATTATTTGGAAACCAAACTCCCCCTCTCCGATTGAGTTTGACACACCTGCTTCAGCTCAACACACGGAAACTAAAGTGCTTAGACACTTCAGGCTACAGTATAATCTAAAAACAAATAGCACAACTTTTACATACACAACAAATTACTCCACTGCAAACATGGGCCATATCTTTCTGCCTCTTATCAAACATGGCCTTGTCTTTAACGTAGATCTTTTTAATGTTCATCTGTTGGTGTAATCGGAGTGGATGCATTCCCTGATATCCCCGTAGATTATACACTTAATGAGGGGTTGCCTTAAATTGTCTTGGAGCCTCTTCTGTTGTCGTTTCCTCTTCCTTTCCTTATTGTACCTTTTCTTCTGCACAGATAATTCTCCAATTAATCCACTAGGTTAAAATTGCTTCTACTGAAATTAGCCTGATTGAGGAGTTCCCTGTTCGTTTATCTTGACACTGGATATGTATCATTGATCGTGGCGGTCTCCAGTGAAATGCCTTTAATTGCCTCTGCTCTGCCAATAACAATAAGACTTGCAGCTTGCAAACTTCCTAATTTGACTTTACAGAACAAAAAGTTTAGCTGTACACAGAAAATGTAACAGCAATGTCGCATTTGAACAAACAGGAAGTTGTTGACACTCCATTCTTTCTCTAGAAAAGCAGTCAGTCGGCCTCTGGACCTTTACGTTGGAGCAACATCCCTTGCCTGTTAATGTACATATTGCAGCAGTTCTCAGCCTGAGAATGCATCTTCCGTCTACTGTTCATTAATCATGGAATCTAACAATGCAGCAAACAGTTCCTTCTTGGATCTTTTTAATGCGGGAAGGGTGCAATACTATAGTTTCATTCCGCAGAGTGTGTAAAATATCGTATATTCATCGTTAATGAGTTAGTGTTTCTCAGGGATCTTCCACCGAGGATGGATTGAGAGAATCCTTTATACACACCTTGTAATAAATACCAACGCTGGAAAGTTGTTCAGAATTGTAAGGCGATACATAGTAATCTGGATTTCCTTGCATAAGCAAACCAATCTTGGTTCAGGGCTCACAATTACCAGGAGCTGGTAACTGCTTAGCTCCTGCTTGTACCTTAGAGGAGCCTAATTAGCTTGACCCCAAAAGCTAATTGGTGCAGCATTTTACTCCCCACTCTGGGTGTGTAGGCATGAATCAAAAGGAACATTAGGAGACCTTTGGACCAGAATGGTCATCATACAATGGACTACATTTTATAGTTTGCCTCTAATGTAGAAGTTAGTTTTGCAACTTGCTGGGTACTATCTCCTCCTCCCCAGACATAGCAGATTTGTTACTGGGTTTTGTTGGATACCCAGGAAGTGCTTTTAGTTTCTGTGTAACCTAACCTTATTTTATTCCCTGTTTGTTCTATGGTCTCCATCACATTAGCTCCCGTCCAGGTGTATCCAACAATGAACAAATATATAATTTTTTCAGGGGGGAGTCTATAATCATAGCCAGAGTATGCTTCTTCATGAATTCACTAATGGCAGGTTTTTATATTTTTTTCCATTTTAGGGCACTTAATGCACAGATGAGTTTCTGGTAATCTTCATTACTCCTAGTCCAGTCTTTCTTGTCACAGTACTCGCCTATGAGGTTCCGCCTCACACACAGGAACTTTTTTTCTTTTTCTTGGAGGTATATATACCTCTCACTTACCCATAATCCCCACTTCATTGCAAACCCATTCAGAGCATGGGACCATCCACACCACGAGAGGGAGCGGAGGGTCGGAAGTACAGTGACAAGGAAGAGTAGGACTAGGAGTATTGAAGATTACAGGTAAGTAAACTGAGCATTACCTCCACGTCCTTCTTCCTCATCCCAGTACTCACGTAAGAGGCATACCCTAGCCAACAAGAAGTGGATGGGCACAATGAGACCCCCAAACCAAGAGTCCAACGCAGCAACCCCACGGAACGCAGAAAGAAACCAAGAAAAAGGCAGAGGAGCACCGCCGAATCCCCCGCACCTGAAAAGAGCAGACCAGCCCACGGACCACCAATGAACTAGGACCAAATGACAAGGCAGCCGGAACCACCAAACGAACCACTCAGCAAACCACGCCCAGAAACCCGTGAAGCCAGAAAGAACAGACTCACGGTAAACCAAGGAATACGCAGTGCCAGAGAAGGCAAACCCACGCAAGACAAGCAACCAGGAGAGCCCGAAACCCAAAACATTGCGGGCAAAGGTAGCAAATGGACCAACAGCAGAAGGGCAAACCAATGAGCGGACCCAAGGAGGAACACCCACCCCAAGGACGCTGGGAGCAAACCAAATGCCCATGAAACCTCCCAATCAACCTCAGCCCATACAGGGGAACCCCCAACACCCCAGGAGAGCGCGAAGGCAGACCACAGGGACGCAACGAGAGAGGAGATACCCCTTGCATATACAAATATTATTAGATGTTACAAAACACGCATAACAGTTCGTAAACATATAAAAAAATACATTAAAATGTTAAAATATTAGGCCAAATTCAAGGCAGTGTAGCGTATTAAGAGTTAATACTAATACATAGACAACCATTCAACACTCCTTTTGAAACAATGGTGTGCAAAAACACAATAAAGGTAGGGTTAATGAAACTCAATTACCCAGCATCAAATCAGTCTAAAATCTGATTTGGAGAAGATACAAATGATTTTAAAACCGCATTATGAAGATAATCCAAGTTTTCAGCACAGGGAGTATTGATTCTATAAAGGACACAGAGGCAACTCTAATTAAACCGCAATAAAATGTAAACAATTATTTTTCTTCTTTTTTCAAAGGGGAACTACAACTCCCTATCTCCTGCTCTTATGCTGTAGTTCTGTAGTCCACTTCCTTCTAATTGGACCAAGCGTGTCCCTTCCTGTATAGGTGCCTTCCTCTGAACAGTCACAAACAAAATATTGTCTCTGAGGCAACTGAGATTTCTGCCAACAAAACTCCACTTTCGGGACATCTTTCGCAGACTATTACCTCCTCATCCTGATGCTGGCCTAATGTCTTGCGTTCTCCTGTAACCGTCAATCATTCTTCTTTTGGTCTTCTCCTGTATGATGAGAAAAGACCCATATTAGGAAGGGAATATGCATCTGCACAGTCAACTACATTAATCGTACCAAAATAGCATAGAATGAATATTGCTGTGTAATAAGGGTGGGAATAAAGCTTGCTCAGTGTCTTTAATAGAATGAAGACTCCCTGTGCT
Organism: Ambystoma mexicanum; assembly: GCF_040938575.1. Lineage (NCBI taxonomy): Eukaryota > Metazoa > Chordata > Amphibia > Caudata > Ambystomatidae > Ambystoma > Ambystoma mexicanum. The sequence continues at coordinate 985,538,560 of NC_090930.1, forward strand.
GTAAACTTGGCTAATTTTCATTCTCTGTCAAGACTGGAGGCGAGCATAATGCTTGTTCAAAGCTCTGAACTTCCGGCACTGCAACTGGCTTAAAGTAGAATGCCCTAAAGGAGGAGTCATTCGACCAGCTTGCTGTTTGCAAGATATCCTGCAGACAAGCTTCCACCAAAAAAGCCTTGGAGGCCATAGCCCCTTTCACGGAATGATCTCTAAACGTGGACAAGTCCACTCCTGCTTGAGCCAAGGCCTCTCAGACTCATCTGGCTATAGTCACAGAAGCTACAGCTCTGAAGGGTTTCCTCTGAAGGGTAGTCCTCTGAAGGGTAGTCACTCGGCTGCTATAAGCTGCTGCTATAAGCAGCTGAGTGACTACCGCTGGTCTGAACTCCTCTGATCTATGCTCATACTCCTTAATGCAAGAATCCACACACAGCTTAGGCTGCGCTGGCAAATACAGATAAAATACGACCCTGGAATTAGTCTTAGTCTGCATGACATTAAAGGCTACCTCTTCCAGATAAAAAATGTCCTGTCCACCTCTAGCGCCTTGACGTCTGACGTTCTTCTACAGGATGCCAGACACAGCAGCATAGCTAGCTTGCCTGTCAATAGTTGTAAAGATAAATCTTAGTTTTACGGCCAACTAACGGATAGGTCCAGGACAATGTTGACGTCCCAAAGATAAGCAAACTTGGGCATCAGTGGCGTGCAAATGTGACTCCTTTCAGGAGCCGCACAACCGCTGGCTGCTCTCCCACATGTTTTCCGTCTGCCATTGCATGCCCTGCTGAGATAGCTGATCTACATGCCAACAGAGTTCTGAAGGCCCTGCCATCTTCTGCTAAGGTAGCTACATAATTTAGAACCTGTACTACACGGGCTGAAATGGGATGAAAATTGCACTGGCGGCACCAGAGCTCCCACTTTTGGCATGGCGCATTATAGTTCTGAGCGTAGAGAGAGTCCATGACTCCTTGATAAAAGCTGGGCAGCATGTCCTGAAATACCTGGCATGCCCCACTTACTACTGATTCCCTACAAGCAAGCAGCGGGAGAGTGCCTACCATCCCCAGAGGATGAAACTGACCCACCGGGCCCCGTTACATGTCCCAGTTCTTAGGAAGAGTCAGCGGGAAATCCAAGGAAAGTTCCATCAGAATTAGAAACCATGCTTGAGGCATCCAGACGAGGGCAATGTGCCAATCGTGTCTGGATCTAACCTCCAGCTGAAAGATCTAGGACTCTGAGAATTCAGTCTGGAGGCAAATAGATTGATGTCCAGAGGGCCCAGCAGAATCTCTATCTACTCAAAGATCCCGCTCTGGAGCATCCAGTCGCTGGAATCCGTTAGATACCTGGAGTTCCAGTCTGCCACCACATTTTGTTATCACAGTTTGTTATCTCTGATCTGCTAGGTCCATAATCTTTGCGATTGGTCCGGCCAGGAGCACAACCCTTTCCTGGAAGTTCATCCATGACCTGTCCATTCCTTTGCACACCATCATGACTGAGCTTTAACATTATCTTCCTCCAAGTATGCACTATGTCATCAGTCCAGGAGATGTATATCTTGTTACTCTCACCTATCTGGGAATTAATGCGCAGTGTGACAAACCCAGGCTCTAGTAGCAGGGTGACAAACCCAGGGTCTAGTAGCACTTACTTATGTTCAAACATTGGAATTGGGCCAGATCTCATCTTCCACCCGGTATGCAATGTGGCCACTGATCAATCTTACCCTGAGTCAGACACACCCAAACAACATGGCCTTGGTCTGTTGCTAGACCTTTGGGTTCACTGGGTACTGTGAGGAATCTGAGGGCGTCCTCACTTTCCCCAGTGTATCCTCCTCCCAGGGGGCCAGGAAAATGCTGTCACTATCGGATCCTGACCCTGGGGGTGAATATGCAAGGGATAATCACCTGGGTGGAGGAGACTTGGGGAGTGGGGATGAGGCTCCCTTGGGTGAGGCATAGTATCCCCCAGTTCCCTTTCATAAGGAGTCAAACACCCCCAGGCCTTTGCAGGGTATTATTTTATTTATTCATTTATTGTTTATTTCTACAGCGCTTATACACAGATGGAGTGCTTCAAAGCGCTTCAAGGCAGCAAGGGAATAAGGGAATACAGTAATCATTTTTAGGTCTTGCAGTTTCCAAATGATCTAAAAAAAAAACTAGGATACTAGGCCTGACGGCATTTCTCCTAGTGCAAGTGCATGTCGTGTAACAATTGCAACAAAGCGAGGGATGGGGACAGGAAAAAAAACAGGCGGGAACAGGACAGACGAACTTACTAGTCCTAGTACATTTAGGTCATGCATGCATACAGACCGAGATGCGAGGAAGAGAGGGTTGGGGGCAACAAACGCGTCCAGTCCAACAGGCCCTGGGTTAAGTGCAGAGAGGTTGCCTCGCCCATGGAGCATAAGCTGAAAGTGCAATAATGCTGAACCTAGTGCAGTGACCTGGAGGCAAGTGCAGAGAATGGCGGGGGGGAGGGGGCTGGGACCTGTAAGGCTCTGGAGGTCAACCAGGCAACCAGTCGGCAAAAACTGAACAGAGTAGGGAGCAGAAGGAGGAAGGAGGGTTGAGAGAAAAAGAATGGAGATAAGCAGGGGAGAGGGAGAGAGGAGGAAGAGAAGAGGAAGGTCTTGAGGAGTTTCCAGAATTTAAGGTGCTCCGGCTCAAGACATAGAGAGGCAGGGAGGCTGTTCCATAGAGAGGCACCTGCAGAGGATAAAGATCTACCCCCAAATCTCTGTTTGTGAAAGCGGCTCACCCGCAGAGAGTTGGAAGAGGATGAGCGGAGGACTCTAGACGGAGAGTATTTAGGAAGAGAGTGTTGTAGATAGTGCAGGGCCTAGCCCCAGAAAGCCTTGTGGATTATGTAGAATGTCTTGAACTTGATCCTTGCAGCCACTGAGAGCCAGTGGAGGAATTTCAGCACCGAGAGATGCTGCCCCTGGGCTTGAGGCCAAGGATAAGTCTGGCGGTTCTGTTCTGGATGAGTTGTAGAGGACGCAGAGTAGAAGTAGGCAGATTGAGAAAGAGGCTGTTGTCCACCCTAGGGAGAACCAGGGCTCATGAGGTGGTGAGCCTCTGGGGGAAGGTGAGCAAAGGTAGAATTTCTCTGAGGAGGTGCAGCTGGTAGTGGGACTTTTTGGAGATGTCTGAGATGTGAGAAGAGAAGGAGAGAGTGGAGTCGAAGATGACCCCAAGGTTTTTAGCCTCATTGGTAGGTGAATGCGCAGGGCCAAGGGAGGCTGGCTAGTGTGAAAGTGGGAAAGCGGGAGAAGGGGTCCCAATGAAGATGATCTGTCTTACTAGCGTTCAGGCAGAGAGTGTTCACAGACTGAATTGCGGATAGACAGTCGTGGGTGAGTAAGGAGGAGGTGGTGGCTGAGGGTAGCCTGAAAGAGAGCTGCGTGTCATCCGCATAAGACAAAGTTAGAGGTAAAGGCAACGATACTGTGGGCTATGGGGGCCATGTATATATTGAAGAACCAGGGGGACAGGTTAGATCCCTGGGGGACACCACAAGTAGAGAGAGTGATAGAGGAGAGAAAGGGCCCAAGTTCAACCTGGGGAGGTCGGTCAGAGAGAAAGGAGGCGAGCCACTCCAGGGCCTGATCTGTGATGCCCAGGGTATCACGGAAACTGTTGATCAGGATGTTGTGGTCTACCATATAGAAAGCAGAAGAGAGGTCAAGAAGAATGAGGACAGAGGGAGAGTTAGTCGAGAGAAACTCCAGGAAACTGAGGACTGAGTCAAGGTCTTCACGGGTGCTCAGAAGAGCAGTTTCTGTGCCTCTGGATGCTCTAAAGCCCGAATGATGGTCATTCCGATCCCGTCCCTATTTTTTCCAGAAAACCACCTCCCATTACACGCCAGACGGGTAATGAGATGAGGAAGAGAGAACCCAGAGCCATGCATCCTCTCTTTATTAACTCAGACATACACAGACACCACTCTGGTACTTGGACGAGGAAGAGGGATGCTTAGTACCAAGACCATTATGCAGTAAAGGAACATTGCCTACACTGAGGCTGAGGGGACGCTATAAATGGCCCACTCAGGTGAGGCTAATGAGATCACCTGTGGAACGTTTGCCAGAGAAGTTGGAGATGAATCCAGGCAGACATGTGCCCAAAGCTCCTAGGAGCTGCAGAGTTGTTGCAGCAGAAGTGGATTGTGGGTGGAGCATTCGAAAGGTCTTCGGTAGCAGAGCTGGTCTGCATACCTCCTGGAGTCAGAGAGACTCCCTCTCTGTACCGAAGGCGATGGAGATCCTGGATGAGAGGCGTACCAAGCTGGAAGCTGCGACAGCCACAGAGAGCCTACCAATGCAGAGAACAGCACCTTGAGACAGCGTACCCGGTGAGTCAGAGAAGTCTGAATGACTCGGAGGCTGTGGTGTAGACCACGTGGCTGCTGCAGGTCAGATCGCTCGCAAGTAAGCGAGGGACTGTCTAGGCAATATGAATGCCGGTCCAGCTTGAAATAAATACTTTCGATGAGTACGATAACCTGAAGCTGCTGAGAAAACTTAATGAAAGGGTTTTGTGAACAACGAACTGTAAAATGAAAGGGACAGGGAAACGGTAATCTTTGAACTTGTGAAAATGCCCGTGAGCAGGGTGCAAATTCCCACAAAGAGAGTAAACTGGGAATTTTATGTTAGTTTATTCAATGTGACTGAATGGAATGAAAACTTTTTTTTTAATACCGAACCGAAAGAAAGCAAGTGTAATTGAATACTAATTGGATTGAAAGCAGTTAATGAAATTCCCTGATAAGAATATAAAAACTGTGGAAACTGAAGAGAACAAGCATTGGCAAGTGTCATAAGAAAATAAATAAGGAACTGTGTGTAGCCTGAAAGAATACGCATTGGCAAAAGCTCTGCGCATATTCGAAAGTGTAACAAGTGAATGGTGGCAAAACAAGTATGAGAAAGCTCCAAGAGGATAAATCCAATACCACTGTGAAGCTGAAACAATGGCAGTTTAACTATGAAAAAGAAGCAAATAAGGTGTGTCGGTTGCGTGACCTGTAATGAGTGGACCGTGTGGTCCGACAACTGCACCTAGACCAACCACACACACCTAAAGAAAAGGCCACTTACCTCACCCATAAGCTTGTGATTGAATATCAAGGAAAACTTGTCTGATCTGAAATTAACAAACTGAACTCTGTGATGTTGGTGAAATTGGTGAAAGTCAACTAAGTCAGAAAAGCTGGGAAGTATCCCAAGGAATTGTGTTGTTTTGGAACATTGAGAGACTTGAAAGCTTGGGAAAGGGAAACCCTGTTTTTGGTAAAGTGAACTATCCTGAATCTTGGGGAAGGGAAAACTCTTTTCCAATGAAGAGCTGGAAGAAGCTCTGAACATTTATTTGTACACGTCTCATTTTGATGCTGATATCCCTACAGATTATATACAAGCGGATATGAGGGCAAGTATAGGTTTTGGGCACAGAGAGACATTTGCTTTGGACTTCCTGACACAGACTATCACCTTTTTCCAACCCTTTTTTTGTTTTAATAAAAGTAAGTAACCCAAGCTTTACTCACTTATCTGCGTCTTCTTCCTGATTCCTTCACAGTATTAGTCATCATATATAGGATGTACTCTTAAGTCCTTTAAGAACAGAACTGGAAGTAACTACACACTGAGAAGGTGTCATCCAATAACCAGTTGTAGACTCAACAAGACACAGGGATGACCATACTCGCTGATGCTGGAGCTTTGGGTTCAATGAGCAGCAGTCATTAAGTCTAAAATGTACTTGTATAGTACAATGGAACAGAACGGGATGTAGCTGCAGAACAAGAAGGTGTCATTGAATAAACAATTTCAGACTCAACGAGACACAGGGACGACCATAGACCTGCAATTACTTAGCCCAGTAAAGATTAGGAATCGGGCAACGCCTTACCGATGACACTGCCAAGCAGGGAAAGACACGCCCAAGCCAGATAATCAGAACAAACCCCACACTAGACTGAGAATGTCTATCAGAGAACTAATTCTCCAAACCTATAAAATAGATGCTTTTTTTGTTTTTAGTTTATTACAAACTTTTAAAAATGTACAAACTTTTAAAAATTAACGCAGCATGATTTCCTACTCAACTCTACATATTTTTCTTTTCCTTCTTTTCCTTCCAGTGAAGTGCCAGTGATCTTTAACAAGATAATCATTTTTTTGCTTTCAGTTGTCTTTCTATCACTTCTAAGAACATAATCAATGCAAAAGTTAGTTTTTTATTTTCTCCTATGTGAATAGCTCTCCACCATTCTTCGTCGGTATATGTAGAGTGGTTTTCATGCTCTTGCCCCAAACAATCTCGTTATATCATCTCTTAGGCTCGGACAAGTTAACACCAAGTGCTCCAATGAGTCTTCTCCAGTGTTACAAAGTCGACATATCTCATCTTCTTCTTTCCTACTGCTTCTTTGATGCGCATACTCCATGGTTTCCCATTCGTTTAGCCTGAAGAGCATAAAGATTCTTCTCTTCCTTTTACATGGAAATTGCGTCAGGTATTTCGGGAGTTCATTTAGTTTCTTACTTTCATATGGGATATTTTTCATTCTTTTGTGTTGGATTCTCTCGTCTTGTGTCTCTATCCAGTCAAGTGTTAGTAGTTTTTTTTTTTTACTGCATCCGGATTCTGCACTAAAGTTTGTGTGTCGGTGTTCAATTGGTTTAGAATGGTTTCGCAAGCGGCTTTCCAATTTCTGAGGAGACCATCTCTCCTTTCCTCTTTTTTTTGTTTTTAAGATTCCAAATTGTGGAGTGATAACTCCTACGAATTTTCTGTAGAGGTTTAGTGCATTCCATATAACAATAACATGCATTGCTGATAGGCTAAGTTCATACCTCATACAGGCAGTTGGAAAGCCTTTAGGCAATTTGAGGATTCTTCGCCAAATCACATGTTTACATGTTGTCCAAAACTCACTACTGATTCCGAAGAGAGTCTCAGCTCCGTATGTCAAAGCGGGTATCATTTTGTTTCGGTAGAAGCGAACAACAGGGACAATTGAGAACTTTCCGTATTTTATGTTCAGTTTAGAGGCTTGGGCGGCTAATTGATTACATTTGGACACCAGTTTTTTAACCATTGGTTCGTCACAAATGCTAGATAGATAAAGTCACTGGAAGATAATCAGGAACAAGGTTCTCCCTCCAATCTGCACAAACACTCAAACAGGCTCACTCTCTCCTCGACACCAACAAACAATAGAATGCAGCTATATCCCTCGAGCAATTCGGCCTAGCTGCGCACATACCTTTACACTTCCATAAACACCTCAACAGTCTTTAGAAAGCAGCTATATCCCATGAAAAAAATCGGTCTACCTGAACAGATAATCTCTTACACAAGCTCCACCACTACCAGAATGCAAATACTGAGGTCAATCGATCTTACTGCACTCCATTGTTTGTTGGTGTAGAGCAGAGAGTGAGCATGTTTGAGTGTTTGTTCAGATTGGAGGGAGAACCTTGTTCCTGATTATCCTCCACCAAAAGACTGTTGTTGCCAACAAATAATCCTAGTGAACTCTAAAATGGGAATATACCCAAAATGCCATGCTTATTGCATTAAAATAAACATATTTGCTTCATTCAAAACTCATTAAACAGAATATTTTCAAAATACATGTTTTATTTCTTCTTATTCTCAACAGGATTCTTAGGTTCATCAATCGAATTATATACAAAAAGAATGAAAGAACAGGTCCTGCTATTTCCAGAAAAAAAGCTCATACTGTTAACACAATTGCTACTTTTCACTCATTGTCCAATATGGAGACAGTGCTTCTTGTATATGCTGTTCCACTACTACTCATCCTTGTCCACATCATGAGTTCTTGTACAACAAATCACCATAGATACGACACATTTGTCATCTTTCGATGTCGCTGCTGACGGGTTTCGGGTATCTCTATATACCCTTCTTCTTGCGCTACACTGATGTGGCTTTTTTTTCTTTTCAATTGTTTATATTCTATCAAAAATATGACATATTCTCTCTCACTTTCAATGTACGTTTAATATCTTACTATTTCAATTTTGCTTCAAATATATTTCAAGATCGTGTAGGTCACCCACCTCCAAGACTCTTTGGTCTATCAACTTCTGAAATCACCTAAAACCAAAAACCAACAAGACAAACCTGTCATTGTGTCCAACTATGACACTAAATTTAAACTTCCGTAGACAATCCATTCTTCAAGAAACACTACTGCCCCCATTTAACCTGACAGTATGTCGGCTAACACTTCTATTAGGCTTCTGCTTACCTCAGTTTCCCTGCACTGCATTTTCTACGCAACTACGACTACATACGGTCCCATTGGGGGCACGCCACTCATTTGCCTCATAAACAACTTTTACTCTACAGTCTTGCTCAATCTGCCCCCTAATCCTTCTACTTATTATGTCAGTCTGTTGGTCTTCTGACTCAGACCACAAGGCATCCACCCGGAAAAACGGTAGAGTGCCCCACGTCTGCATATATGTTTACTCGGTATCCATGGAGACCGAATTGCGAGAATGAGGCTAAGCTCTAGATTACCCACCCCACGTTCTTGTCTGATATCATTTTCACCAAGTAGCTTCTAGCTGACCAGGACCATACCACGGACCACGCTCCTTTTTAAGTACCGGGATCACATCCCCAGTCTTAAAGTGGCACACCCTAGCCACAACACGATCATGAGCCATAGTTGGTTCGCCTCCCTGACCAATTCATCCCATTCTCCACAGACAATGCTAACCAGCAATTAATCATCCAGCACACCGCACCAGGCGCCAACATGGTCATTGGACCACCACCTCAAAGCAGCAGGTACATGAAATCGTGATCATACCGGGACCAGATATGTAGCTTGCATCCCGGACCCACTACCACAACCTCTCAGCAACGACTGGCCCACATTCCACATGGTAAAACCATGAACATACCCCTCATTTAACCACTACACATTAACCAAGCCTCAACTCATGAAAATAGCTAACTTACAATTCCCTTTCTCTTTTCTTTCCCTGGCGCATTCCTCTCCTTCAAACCATATGCGTGTGTATGTATAATTAACTTGTAACAATATGCTGCTAAATCTGATGTACCATAATTACTTTGAAAACCTTTGAACTTGAAACCATTATACCGAACACTGTATTATATACTCGTCTGTCACCACAACTGTTGCATTTCCAATGAGCACTTCAACTCTGGGAATCACGCAAACCCAGTGTTGAATATATGTATAAAGACATGGTACTATGTCACAACATGAATTACAGCCTTGAGAAAGATCCTGGAGGGACAAAACACGTGTCGGCTGACTTCTAATGATAAATATAGCACCAACACTGTTTTTTTAAAACTGGTTTATTACAACAATTACATATTGAATAAACCCAGCACAGGGTTCACTCTTACAATCTAGATCTCTCAAATTACTTGCTAGTGAAAGCCTACTGTTCATAGGTACATTCATGGTGACGGCAGTATTCAACCAACTCCTTGTCAGGATTGCTCAACAAGGGCTACTTGTTGAGCAATCAACAATTTGGACTTCTGACCCAAATGTACCACACAGGCAGCAATCATACATATTAGGGACAATGCCCTCCAGATTAGAGACAAAGAACACTGTCTCCTGGTTCTACTACATTTGTTGCCCACATTCGACAAAGTACACCAAACCCTGTTGATGACATTACTAGCAGACCAAATGGGATTAACTTGCACAGTTTTTAGCTGATTCACTTCTGTGAGAAACCAAAGGGTGTCTTACCCGCTAGCCCTCAGGGACTTGTTATCCAGGTGGCCAGGACATGACCATCACTTTTGGATCCAGTTTCTGGGGGTGGACCAGTGCGGGAGGATCAGCTGTTTGAGGGGGGTCTTCGGGGAGTGGGGTTGAGGCAGCCGATTGTGTGACACAGTAATTCCCCCCCTTTTTTGTTCATCCAACCCATCCTATTTTTTAGGATTCTCCGGGGTCCCAACTCCACCCCAACCCCCTTTTTTGGGAAGAGCGTGACTGAGAGTAACAAGACTAACTCTCACACATTGCACTCGGCATGTTCCATTAATCAGGTCAGGCAAAGTCAGGCGCTTGACATTAAATGCATACACCTGATATCAAATAGCTCTCCTCACAGGGATAAAAGGCAGAACCTAGAGACACACTATGAGCAAGGTGGAAAATGAGTACGAGCAGCACTTCCGAGGCAAAGGAAAACCTACTGGAGCAGAGAGCCAGCCAAGGGACGAGAGCAGCGGGTCAAAAACCCCAAGAGTTCCCTACTGGAGTCTGTTGCCTCCAGCAGGTTGCGAAAGACACATGGAGAAGACCAGATCTCACACCAGAATGCTGCATTGTGTTTCAAGGACGCCATTTGACCCTGTCGGGTGAACGGCAGAAATGGGGAGGTGAGGCTAAGCCTGTGGTACTAACCTTGACTTGTGAATTGGAAATCGTAAAACCAAGAAAGAAACGCACACAGCCGGTGAGTTGGCAAGTGACCTGAGAGACCAGTGTGTGTTAAAGAAAGTTTGAAGTGGCAACATCATATTGCAAGTGAAGGCTGCACGCGTGTGGATGAGATGCGAAGAAAGGCAGACCTGTGAATGAACTTTGAAGTAAGGACAGCTGTCAAATCAGCGATACTGAGCAACGGAATGGTCCGGCAAAAGGAATTAGCCCACTCAAAAGTGTCACTGAAAGGTGCATTGTTTGTAACGATAAAGGAAATGAACTGCAAAAGCGAGAAAAGCTAAATTAACTCCTAGAGAAGGGGAGATTGAAAGTTGAACCTTTAACTTTTAGTCGAAGTGGTCCTGCAGAGGTCTGTAAAGAAAGGTACGCACATTTGAAAGTCTTTGACATCCGAAAGCAGTCTTGAGTCCGACTCGGGGAGACCCGAAGTGTAATAAGCCTGGGGAAGGGAGCCCCCTTGCAAGTCTATGTGAACGGTGTTGTGAAAGGTCTGAGCCCGACAGAGGGGGACCTATGTTTACTTTGTTGTGAAAGGTCTGATCTCGACATAGGGGAACCCACGTGAATTGTGTTTTGAAGAGGTCTGAGCCAGATAGAGGGTGACCTACATGAACCTTTGTTGAAACATTATTTGGAAGTCTGGGAAGAGAGACTTTAACATGGAAGGCCAGGTGGGCTACGATTCATGTTTTGAGACAGTTTATTGTGTTGAAAACCCGAGCCAGAGTGTGTCATGCTGCCTACAAGAACCGCCTTACTCCGTGCGGTCTAACGTGGGGAGGAAAGCTGATTCAGCCACATTTATTCTTTTGAACCCTGATTTTTTCTTTGCACACGTTTCTCCTTTACACACTTTTTGTACAAGAGATAGGGCAGGCATTAGGTTTTGTTCGCAAGCCATTTTGATTTCAAGGACTCCACTACGAATGTTTTGATGATCGTTTGATGGTTGAGACTACTCCCATCTTAGTCATAGGGCAAAGTAGGGGTTTTTCCAACCCCAGAAACTTCAATAAAGGTTTTACAAATTGTACCTATTGTGTCAGTGTCATACTTGTGATACCATGCCTCCCTTACACTTCCTAATTATCTAACAGGTTCAGTCAGTCGAAATGGGAAATTACAGATCAGACCACGGGTCATTTTCATGTGGATTCCCTCAGGACTCCATCATCTCTGTTAATTTTCAATCTGCACCTGGTGCCGATTGGATCACTCTTCACCCACCGGGGCATATCAGCACACCAGCATTTTAATGACACACAGCAATATTTTAAAGTGAATTGTGCAAAGGATATCTCACACCACACTGACTGCTTTACAACCATCCTAACATAGATGACAAGCACATACCTGAAGCTGAACCCTATGAAAAATGAGTTCTCCCTAGAAAGTGCCCTGAAAACCTAAGGTCATCCAATGTTGCAAAATTAAATACAATCAAAACGGTTGTCTTCTTAACTTGCAAAATTTCTTAGTTTCATCATTGACTGCAATCTAGCCTCACTCCCTTTGAGTGTAGTGAGGTGAGCCCGCTCATCAAGACCCTCCATAGAGGTATGGGCAAGTGGGACCTCAATGCGAGTGACTCCCCCTTATAGGACAAGGACGCCCATTCTGATGAGGAATTCCCTAGATCCAATACCATATCTGCACATATGGGACTACCTTCTATGAAGACTAATCTGTTATCCTTATGTTTGGCTTCAGACAATGTGGGAACAAAACAGCCATGCCTGGGAAAAGGAGATGTCTCTTTAAAAAGAGACGTGAATATAACTGGAACAAGTAGCTCTTGTGAGGAGAGAAAGTATTGTACGCAGGAGAAGCCCTCTGACATGATTACGTCTTGACTTTTCGGAAAGGCGAGGAATGCCTGAGTGAGACGCTGGAGAGCTGACCAACCCTTCAACGGGAGAACCGTTGCCCCAACGGGGACCTACATGGTGGGTGAGTTGCCCAGCGAACAACATCAAGACCAACAGAGAAAGGAGTACTGCCTGCAGCCCGCCTCCGTAGACGGCGTTCGAAGTCGGAGGAGCTGAGACCGGTACGCCGGCAAAGCCAGGCACAGAGTAGAGAAGCCGAATGCCTGAGTGTGCGCTGAGCCCCATGATGTTCCCCTGCATCGGAAAATTTACTGTGGAGAAAGGGAGATGCAGGAGGCCGCCGGGCCAACGTATTGGGAGGAGAGAAAACTCACAATGTTACAAGCATGAAAGTTGAACACTAAGTGAGCAGAATTGGAGACATCTGAAATCAATACCAAGCGTGACAAACAGTGCTGTTTGGGAAATGGAAAGTGGAAGTGAATACCCTGGAAGGAAGGGAGAATCCTCCAGGTACTGAGTCTTGAAGAGAGGAGAGAGCCCACCATAAAGAAGTGTAACAAGTATTGTGAAATCAGACTGTCAAGGGAACAGAATCATAAAAGAGAGAATCCAATACCAAGAACCCAGAAGTGGGGGACTCATAATTTGGATAAGGTCATACACAGCTTAAAATGTCTAAACCCTCAAGAATATAAGATCCTGCAAGCAAGGACCAGAGTTTGAGAAACGATTTCATGGAAAATTGTCATAAAGCACGCATTAAAGAGAGTGCAATGCCCACAAGTACATAGGAAGAGCTACAGGAGCTCATGAAGGAAAAATCTAGACACTATCGGGGAAGATAACTTAAAGAATGCTATATTCTAAACAGAGACATTTGTGTATCAATAACCACAGAAGATGAGATAAAGTCTTAAATAGAAAGCCACTTGGGAGAAGCCAAGAAGAAAAAAAGACCAGGAGAAGATAGACATTCTCTTGGCCTATTTTGTGTTATTCGTATTAGTGGTAGGATCAGGTAGAATTAGTTTTGGGACTGAGGACATGATATACATTTTGACTTACTGGCGACAGACGAGCACCTTTAGGCAATTTAGATGGGGAGGAGGATCCCTTTAGTAATGGGAAAGATAGGCCTTTTTCTTATATTTTAATTAAAGAAAGGTAACATGTCCTCCATGTGTCCGACTTCTTCTTCCGACCCGCCTCAAGTGACAGGTACCACTTTTGATCACCCATTCTGGCCCAAGTTCTATTTTCATTGCAGGACTTTCAAGCCCTGCATGCCCTATTGCAGGACTTCCAAGCCCTGCATGCCCTATCTATTGAGTGAGCCCAGAAAGATGCTGAAAGAAAACAACAATACCTGTACCCAATCTGATGCCTTGGCACTGGTCGCCAAAGAGCTGCACTACTCAACACCAGGGGGGAGGGGCGCTAACACAGGGGCTGGCCGAAAGCATGTCAAATACTATTTGAACTGTTGCATGCACATAGAGGACAGGGCTAAACGTTTTTTTGTAACTTTGCACAGCAATTACTCAACCGTGGGCAAAAGGACAAATATTGGGCCCAAGAGCCAGGTGGGACACACAATATGTAATAATCTTTGACTAAAACATTGAGTCTATTTGAAATGCATTCTGGATGCAGCAGTGAACATTTTCCTCAAGCCTCAGTGAAGACTGCATTTTAATGTGAGCTGTGAATACTGTCTGCATTCTTTGAATCACTAGAAAAATATATTGTTCCACTCTGCAGTGTTTCAGGGAATGTTTTGAATAAAGCGCTGTGGTGCCCTGCAGGAGCCGAAAGCAAACTATGTTGTTTTTCACGCTCCCATAAGAAAGGTCTCTTGGAGTTTTCCATCTGACATTTCGGCCGAGTGCCAGTGGATGCTTGCAACAGGTGTATTTTCTGGAAAAGTACTATACCATATTTGTGGGAGAACCGGATTCGGCTGACAGAGTAATGCTTCCATGCTGGGGAATGGTGGATGCATCTTTTCCTTTCCGGCCGTTGTGAAGATTCTCTCTGCTAACCTGGCCTGGAAGCTGTCCAGTGAAGATTTTGGCGAGATGAGGTGGTCAGCTGTGCCAACGGTGAAGTATACTATCTAATTTGCTTTTATTTTTATTTTTGTTGTATAATAACAGCCATAAAGAGCCATTTTTATCTAGCTGAGTGTGTGTGTTTGTGTGAATTCTTGCCTTTCAGGCCAGAAGAAGGATGGAAGGTGGAGCAAAGCACTGTCTGTGGAGCAGTTGGGCAGGAGGAATGCAAGTGAAGTATTGTGTCTGTGAGAGAGTGGTATCTAGTGCAAAGAGTACAGCTGGGATTGTGAGATTGCATGCGAGAGGCAATGGTAGTGGAGGAGGGGGAATGTAAAAAGTAACAGGAAAATAGTGCGAGAGTGAAGTGAGAGAGCATAGGGAGAGTGGTTGAGAGATAGTGGAGTGGTGATTGAGCATAGGGAGGAAGGTGGAAAGAAGGTGGAAAGACGGAGGGAATGATAAGAGGAGGAGGAAAATTTAAGAGACAGGTGGGAGAAGAATGTGAGACTTCTGAAGGGTTGAGAGAAAACGTGAGTAAGAGAGAGGAGAAGGTGTGGAAGCAGGAGGGGGAAGAAGACCAAAGAGGAGGAAGACAGAAGAGAGTAGGGAAAGACAGTAGATCATGGAGAGGAGTGAACAGTGATAGTGAGAGAGTGAACGTGAGAGTGTCTGAGAGAATACAGGCCCCTTTTGATCCTTGGTTTACCATAATTTGGGGAATTTTGGAATAGGGTAGCCCTTAGGAATTCCTGGTGGGAGGATGCTAGATAAGGTTGTGCCTTCAAGCCCGCCCATGGTAGAAAGGTTACTTTGAAGAGTGGGAGCTACTCATCTACAGTGTTTTAAGCATAACCTTGGTGTCAAGGGAAGTCTGGACTAGGGTGGAGGGAGCCATTGGGAGGCTGAGTAAACTGCTAGAAGAACCCATTAGCCCCATTAACCAGCAGAAAAAACCACCTCACAAAAACAACCTAAAAAGCTTGCTAATTAAAATCCTTTAACCATCCCTTGGATTTGTGAGTTTATTGCAGCCAACACTGGTTTTCCCGGGACCATGGCTGTGATTTCAACGAGAAAGATGGTGGCAGATAATAAAATAACACAAAGGGTGGAACACCAATTAATATCCTGATAGCCCTTGTCTGTGCTTAGTGCCCTGTAAGGTGTAAACAGGAGAATAGGGGATAAGGAACTGCCATCTAGCTAGGGTGCAAACCCCTGGCTTTTTAAAAATGTGTATTTATTGAATAATAAAATGATGCAGGTAATTCCATCTCAGAAAGGTTAATCTGCTGATCAGATTCCCCTTTTGCCATCTCCATGTCAAAAGCATAGTATACATATGTGGCCTGATGCATCAGTATCCTGAGTCTCAGCGCCTGCTCTACCCATGGCACCTAGCAGGTCCAGAGGTCACCGGTGCCCATGTGACAGTGACAGAAAAGCCTCTGCCTTGCATGGGTGGCATTTAGGATATGCACCCCTGCACCCAAACAACGATATTCAAGTAACCCATGATGGTGATAGGTTAATCCCTGAAATAAAGCTATGCCAGAGTTTTTTGGCATAGTACTTATGATCATGGCCGCCACATTCCAATTGATATCGCACATCTGTCAGCTGTGAGTTAGCTCTGCTGTGGAAGGTGAT
The DNA here is from genome assembly GCF_040938575.1 of Ambystoma mexicanum. Taxonomy (NCBI): domain Eukaryota; kingdom Metazoa; phylum Chordata; class Amphibia; order Caudata; family Ambystomatidae; genus Ambystoma; species Ambystoma mexicanum. The sequence goes on from NC_090930.1 coordinate 985,554,620, forward strand.
GTGTATTCTGGTCAGCCGGGTGTAGCCTGCCCAATGGCAGGACAGGAACCTGGAGGGCTGGGCCTCCTCTTTATCTCTTTGTGAGGGCAGGTAACCTCTGCCTGAGACAGCCCCACTGCTGGCAGATGTCGTGGGCACAGGCATCAAAGGAGCACACGCATTCAACACACCAGCGTGCTGCCTCTCTAAAGGTCTTTCTTCCCAGTGAGAATGGAAGGGGGTGGGATTATGATAGGCATGATGGCTCTGGTCAATTCCACCATTTTGGATGGAAGCGACTGCTCTATGCTGGGAATCCAACCAAATCACTGGAGAGTCACACGCCAACTCTAACCAGAGTTATAACCCCAACTCAACCCAGCTAGCCATTGAACTGCCGCCTCATTGATCGCACATCGATGCACCCAAGATCATCACTTTAGTGACCATCACCCGCCGACTCGAATCACTCATCAACCCCTCCCGGCGGCTACAGCCCGACTTGGCCTCTACAACTTTGAAGTGTTCCTGGGACCTCTCTGACCTGCATTTTTTAAGAGCCACCCTTCTACTGCACAGAGCACTCTCCTTCGCCTATACTCGATGCACTCTTGAGGGTCTGCCCACATGATCCAACGTGCCCGAACTGAGATTGATCCGCTCACATCATCGTTCAACACCGGGCCTCACGCCGTCAGCCCACCAAGAACTGAATCTAAGATACTGTTGACTCCGAACTGACCCCTTGGTCCACTTAGACCCTAGAGACTGGATCTACACTCGAAGTGCTATCTTCTCCAGACTGTTGCATCTTCCATGTTCTTCATTTGGGTTGGGTTTTTGCACAGCGTTTTCTATTTGTTCTCCGTGCATATGGCGTGTTTCATTAAAGTGTTTATATTTTTCTAGAACCTTGATTGGACATTCCCTTTATTTTGGACTTCGATACTGGGCCTCATTTCGAGTCTGTCGGTAAGCCTGCCGGTGATACCGATGGCTTGCCACCAGACTCGAAAGAAATTACTGGCACCTGACTTCCCGGTAGCAACAGGGTATTACAACCCTGGTGGCCAAGAAGTCAGGCACCAGTAATTTTGCAAGTCCCCATTCCCATGAGTTCCATAGGACTCCATGGGAATGGGGACCACGGAAGCACTGGCACCATGTACAAGGGTGCCAGTGCTTTGGAGAATGTCTGCGGGCGGGTGCCGTTCCCCTGGCCAGGTCTGACCTTGGCGGGCGGGATGGCAACCGCCCACAGACTCGTAGTGTGCCGGTCCGATAACAACTGTGCCCGGTAGGCTTACCGGCACCGTTGTTAGCGGACAAGGACACTATTAATGATGCCCATTGTGTTGTTTGGGTCACTACTGGTCCACCTGATTATTGTTAACATTTATAACAGCGCGCAAAACCCTGAGGCATCTAGGCGCTAGTTACAGTTGCAGGCAGTTTATAAGTTACATGGTTGCAAAACAGTTACACGGTAAGGTTATGAGTTATGTGTTAGCACAATAGGATTGATTGATTTGTTATTTATTATGCGCCTATGCACACATGTTTCAAGGCACAAGAAGGCAAGGAAGGGGAACAAAGGAGGAGAAGACAAGCAATCTTGTGATATTCAGATTGTGCAAGTGCGCAATGCAACGTGCATGGGTGAGGTTGTGGGGGGAAGTGCAACCAGGTCAGGGGGCTCTGAGTTAAGTGCGAGGGAGGCTGGGACAACAGGGTGCAATCCCAGCCAGCCAGGAAGTGCAAGGTAGACCAGGTAGAAGTTTAAGGTGGGCCAGGCGGCTAGTGCAGGAGGACTGATCCAGGGTGGCGGCTGGTAGGGGCTGGTGCCCTGTAAGACTCAGAGGGCAGCCAGCCAGCAGAGTAGGAAGAGCAGAAGCAAGGGGAAGGTTAGCACAGAGAGGGAGAACAAGGAGGAGAAAAGAAAGGTCTTGATGAGCTTCCGGAACTTAAGGAGATCCGGCTCAAGATCGAGAGAGACAGGGAGGCCGTTCCAGAAGGAGGCGCCTCCAGAGGAGAGAGATCTTCGTCCCCACTCTCTGCTTGGAGAAGCGACTGACCTGCAGAGAGTTGGAGGAAGAGTTGGCAAGATTAGCATCTGCACTATAGTTCGAGTAATAAAATTATATAAAAACCCAATTATGGATCATTACTTAATCAGAACAACCATTGAATACATTTAACTACTAAATGAATGTTTGCAATTAACAATCCAACCACATAGTGGATGATAGGGCGTGCAAACCACACGAGGGCTATACTGCCTAGGTCTTTCTATTTACTTCTACAATTTGCATGCACAGTACGTAGGCACAGAATCGTGGGTCTGCACCCCACTCACAGCTTCTAGTACAAAGAACTACATGCAAGACAATTGAAAAATGCTGTGCCAGCACTATATTGGACCTTTGCAGTTTGCATCCTGAGTTCTTGGATCACCTTGCTTATGCTACCCCTTCCATTTTCTTCCACTACTAGGAAATCTGGAAATGGCTGCTCCTGCACTGTCTCTGTCCACATCTAAGTTTGTTTCAGACAGAAATGGGACATTCTGGTCAGATCGTATACTGTGCTTTTATCATGAGGTAAAAAACACTACTCCATAAAGTCTGTCCTATGTGGGAGGCCGAGCAATACAACTCTTGTCACGAAAGGTTTACGTTTTACCAGTTAGATGTTTATTTATTTCAGTAAGGAACAGGTTAGAACAAATGCCTATTGGTACTAAAGGGTTTCTATAGAAACAATTAGAGTTTTCTAATAAAGCAGTGTCAAGAATGGATTAAAACGACAGTGGGGTTTCCTCTGGTGTTTAACACATTAGGGTTCAAAATCATAAAGTTCCGAAAGCCTTATATTAATGTCCCAAAAGGATGTGACCAACAGAATGATTTCAACCTGGTCTAAATGAGTCTTTGGCATTCAGGCTACTGTGTGCTATTAACATAAATGTCCAAACTTTAGGCAACACAAGAGTTATTAAATCTAATCTCAAGAGTATGTTCCTAAACTAATCCAAAGGAACCAAAGCATACATTTTTTCTGAGAAGGCTCCATCCAGAGCTACACACTGTCTGGACTTCTCCTTTTGCCTCTCGTTCAGGAATATAATTAAATAGCGTCTGCTTTATAGGCTGCTCCAGGGCCTAGCAATCTACTTATAGGCCTCTCCCCCCACCTTGGGGTTTTAAGCATTCACAAAAATATATATTTTGTCTTTCCTAGCTGCTTCAGATGCACATTTCCCCCACTGGACCTCCAGTTCCTCAGATTTCGTAACAGGCTCTTTCTTGGCTTGGCTTTCTCAGGTTTTCACAGCAGGTTCCCCTAGAACCTAGGCTTTCTCTGGCTTCAAAACAGGTTCTTCCTGGAACTTGGCTCTAGAAGGTCCTCACTGCAGCTTGTATTTCTCAGTCTTCCTCGAAGGTCAAATGGGTATCCCCCCAGCCTCCTCCTCCGGTGGCATGCCAATTCCTATAGGCTTCTGGGAGGTGTGTGAGGTACACCTTCAGGCAAGCCCCTCTCCTACGGACTTCCAGTGATTTGCAGCCCCAGGCTCTCTTTCCAAACCTTCAAGGTTTATACTGCCTTTCTCAATGCACTGTTTTCCTAAAGGCTCTCTAGAACTCAGTCTTTCCCCAGATTGTCAGCCACTCTGCTTGCCTTCCTTCAGTAGCTTCCAGCTGTATCAAGGGAGCAGTGATCTGCTTGTCTGATCGCATGTCGATACTCTCCCAGACTGCTCTTTCCCAAACCCTTTTATGCAGCCTGGCTTGGGGAGGGATTCCCGGGTCTCTCTCTAATTGGGTATCCATCATATTTTTTAAATTCTCTCTTGTAATTGGTTATTCTCTTGGGGACCTGTTATTACTCCAAATAATGCATTGGTTATTGATTACACGATGATAACAGTCTAAATGGCGGTAAACTCAGGACCGCAAGACTAGTAAGGCATCCAGTGCACCATCTCAGATTAAGTCTTCTTGTGAGAAGCAGTTGTGTGGCTTTCCCATCTGCAGTCTGCAATGCAGCAGTATGCTCGAAGACATGGCAGTTTTCACATCGTCCAATGTTTTTTCTTGCTCTGGTGAGATGTGTACGTTAGAGCTTCTCCTGCATTAGCAGTTCAATTTGTGGAGCTGCTTTGACTCCGGCAGTGAACACTGGTACATTGAGTTATTAAACATTATCATCAGTAGCTACATTGAGTCATTACATTATAATCAGTAGCTTGATGGTCTTCCTTAGGGAAGGGTTTACTATGTTTTGTGGGGACAGCGAGCTGGCAGGATTTCTCCTTATCCGCCCTCTAGGAGTTACATTGGCTAGTGGACGGACCAGTCTAATCCCTGTGTCTCGCTTCCCCCACTCATCAAGATAGGGAGTTCAGATAACTAACCACACAAATCAGTGCTGGGAAAGAGCATTCCACTTTATTTATTCCTTCCCCTTTCACAGAATTGCTTATTATTTTTATTTCTGAATTTGGTACCAATAATTGCATTTCCCTTTTTCTCTGTGGTTGATGCAGAAACATGCTCAACGGCTCTTTCCACAAGCGGGTATCCTTTTTCCTGCATGCACTTGCATCCCTAGATCATATGGCGGGATGCCAATTTCCTACTACCAGCTCCCAGTAAACTGTCCTAAATTGTACCCAAGTCGCCTTGATTTCTCTGGGCATGCTGTGTCCCCTGCTACAGGGAACTCGCCATGTTACACAGGGCACAGCTTTCAGTCTTAACTTCCACGCACTGTGCAACCCTGTAGTGAGTCTGCATAAGAACATCACCTCAATACCATGCTCCGCTCTATCCCTTTGTGAATGCACTGAGACCCTCTGTTAGTCTGTCTCAGTTTCTAGCCCATAACAGGGAATACCATTTGTTATCCGTCCATCTGTTTTCTTTCTGTCCAATGTTTATTGCCATAGGCGTAGTGCTAGCTAGACTGGTGGGGCCATCACCATTTGGTAAGGTTTGCCAGAAATGCCTGTGCCTCATATGACTTGTTGTATAGAGCTTGCCTGTGAATGCTTGAGCAGAGAGAATGTTGGAGTGCTAACGTGGAATGTTGTCCTGTGAGTGTATGTCAAGGTTCTACTTAGTATCAGTTGAAGCTAAGCTAGCCTAGGTGATGGGACCCAGTGGTATTCCCAGTGGTGTTCCTATAGTGGTGTTCGTATTCTGTTCCTACTGTAACAGCTTATGTAACTTAGAATAAAGCTTAAGTGTTGAACCTACGTAAGCGTACAGAAGTTACCTTTCTACATTGGCGATGAGGAAACTGAAACTAAGAGCACACATGCAGAAAAAGAAGCAGTCTGCTGAGGAGGAGCAACAGGAAAGAAGAGGAACCACTGCCCCCCAAGGAGAATTAAGTAAGTTCCATCACCCAGGGCAGAAAAAAGGGGAGGAAAAGCCCAGCGCACCCAGCGCAGAAAGAAAGGGAGCAAAAGCCCAGCACAGGAGTGGAAGCAGTCCCAAGTTTAACCCACGAAAAGGGGTGATTAAGTCCCAGCGCAGTAACAAGGGAGAAGAAAGGATAGTCCCAGCGCAGCATCAAGGGTTAAAGGGACAGAAGCAAAGCTATGTGCAAGGATCCCAGGGGTAAATGGAGGAAGCCAGAACAGGCAAGAGAAATGCCTAAGTCCAGTGCTTAAGGGAAGTCTTTGGCTAAAATTCAGGTTATCTTGAGGGTATTGAAATATTATGCGCCTAAGGAAGAAGGTGTTGGCCCACTGGTAATCAAGAACTTAGATGCCCATGATGTGTACGCACTAAAGTTTGAGGCGTTATTTAGTGCGGTATGTCTGCCATTCGGAAAGTTAAGTCACCTTGTAAGATTGTGACTGATACAGATGGCGTGAAGGGCAACCGATTTTTCAGCGGAATGACTGTTGGGAGCAGGAGATGTGTATGCTCCAAAGCGGTCTAAAGACTGATGATGTCACACTGGGAGTAACAGGTGATGGCGAGAGTTGGAATGCCTTTGTAATCTCCAGTGGAACAGCAGATGTCGTCAGGACCGAGTTGCTGAACATTGTGGTGCATGTGATAAGGAAACAATTGAGACGTAATACAGGATGATCTGACGCTTAACCAATGTCTGAGGAAACACCCTCATCTGCGTTATGTACCCAGCGTCAGAACCAGGAAGAAAATGGGAAATGGATGGTTGGAGCCGAACGGAGTAAAGGGGAATCGTGTCGCAGAGGTAGTATGGAGCGGAATGAAAACATACCACTCCGCAGAAGCAGTAAGGAGCGAAATGAAGATATTGTTCCTTGAAAAGTGTTGCGGGAGCTTGGACGGACAGATCCCAACAAGTGTATGGATTTAAAGAATGTGAATCCGAAGTTCACATTATCAGGCGTGAAGTAGTGTAGCAGCAAGGTAGTGAAGACGTCAAGACATCAATGTCCATTCAAGTGTTACAGCATTGAAGAACGTACATTGTGACACATTGAACGTCTCGGAGGGACGTTTAGAAGGTAGTGTGAGCTGTGAAGAAACCCGGAGGAAGGAATATCGTAAGTGGCGTATCCTTTTACCAAGTCATTTCAACAATGTATTACCAAGTTTATGGAAAGCCACTGTGATGGCTTGAATTGTCATGCATGAAAAGTATGAGTGCTACAGTGGCATGATGGAGAAGAAGTAGAAATGATGATTAACTGATGCTGCACATTTTGTGGATTTGCAGGGTGTATAAGGAGATAGAACTGTTTATGCATGAGTGGCACGTGAGAGCTGCATTCATGAAAGTGCAAAGATGTAAGTAAGTAAAGTGTAACTTATTGAGGATTTTCAGGAAACGATGGACTTCAGCCGACATTGAGTTTAATTTGTTGTGCGGAGAAAAGTAAGCTGAGTGAGTGAGTTAGTGATAATGATTTTGAGGCTTTGCAGGGTTATGTTGTAAAATACAACAAAGACTTTTAGCAAAATTGTAACATTACACTATTCATGTTGTGCTTGGTTCTAGCAAAACTGAACAGAATGTTGACAATTCCAACATGTAAGTTATCTGTGGTAAATATGTTTGAGGTATATCATAAGAGTGAGCGACGTTGAATGTACCAAAGGTAATAAGGGATTAGTATAATTATGTTGGCAAGTATGGAAAGTCGTGTACCCGCAAATCTTAATGATCGAGGTCGTGCCTTGATGATATGGATAAGGGGAGGTTGTGATTGCCCCAAAAAGGGACACTGGGAGCCAGATTAGCTCTTAGTGGTTAATATGAGGGGTCATGCCCTAAAGAAGTTGTGATGGTGAGGTCATGCCTCGGAAAATGTTTAGATTGTGAGGTCGTGCCTGCAACCGTCTACCCGTTGTGGGAGTAGTAGTTTCCCCAAATGTTGAGTGAGAGGTCACGCCTCGAACAAGTTATGATGGTTAGGTTGCGCCTGTTGTCATCCATTAGTAGAGGGAGTTTTCCCTAGTGGAAAAAGGGGGTCAAGCCTCCATAGAGTTATGATGTGGAGGTAGTGCCTACTACCCATTTATTAGTATTGGGACCAGTAGTTTCCCAAATGTAGAGTGAGAGGTCACGCCTTGAACAAGTGATGGTTAGGTCGTGCCTGTTGCCATCCATTAGTAGGAGTGTTTCCGAGTGTAAAAAAAAAAAAGGAAATGGGTCATGCCTCCAAAAAGTTGTGATGGGGAGGTAGTGCCTTCCACCATCTATCAAAGGGGGAATAGTAATTTCCCAGTTGGTAAAATGGGTCATGCCCACAGGTTTTTACAGAGTAGCACACCCTCTTCAAAGGTGCAATGTTGTTGTGAGAGTGTGTATGCATATGAAAGGGAGATGTGTTGTAATGTGCACTTGTGTGGGGTGTGTGTTGGTTGTAAGGGAAGGAGATATGTTGCATAGCGCTTGTATGTGAATGCATGAGCTGAGAGAATGTTGGAGTGCTAATGTGGAATGTTGTCCTGTGAGTGTATGTCAAGGTTCTACTTAGTGTCAGTTGAAGCTAAGCCAGCCTGAGTGATAGGACCAAGGGGTATTCCCAGTGGTATTCCTATAGTGCTGTTCCTATTGTGTTCCTACTGTAACAGCTTATGTAACTTAGAATAAAGCTTAAGTGTTGAACCTACCTAAGAGTACAGAAGAAGTTATCTTTCTACATGACTACAGCGAGGCATGAAGTGGGTTGGTGGGTTGAGAGTGCGAGTACAGGTAATCTGGTCCTATGAAGGCCCACACATGCATCACATAGCTATATTCCAAAGGGCAGACAACTCTCACCATATACCCCCGCCATTAACTGTCTGAGGCGTTGCCTGGCCTCTAGCTTTCTGCTTTGTGTTTTTTTAAAAAAAGCTCCTTCTGGCGGCACACCACCTCTGCTGTTCTCCTGCATGCACCTCTCTCTGTTAGACAGCTATGTGTCTTGTGTGTTGATGTTTAGCGAGTCCTGTTGGGTCAAGAGAGAACCCCACATATGTTGTGCGCTTTTCTTTTATACTTTTGAGTAAACGACATGAATCAAACTTGTCTGGTTACACTGTACAGTGTTGTGATTGTTCATTTTATGGTGACAACCGCCACACATGCTGGGGATCTTCTCCGAGACGAGGAGGAAATAATTATTACTTGAAATAAACAGCCCGTTTATCATTCACAATAGTATGTCATTGTGAACAGCAGTGTATATTTCATTCAAGTCGCTACCTGAGACATTGAGCATAATCACTGTGTCACCTTTCCGTTGACCTGAACTTACGCAGTGTGTAAAATGAGGGGGCCCAAAGGTCACCTTTGTCCATGCTCACTTATTGTTTTTTTATGCATTGGTAATTTATACCATGCTCAATGCTGCACTCCTCCTGCTTCTAACTACTGGATCGGAAAGCGAAACTATGTTTCACTGCATCGGCTACCGCGTTACCTCTGAGCTATCCTCTCCTTTGGTCTTAACTTGCATGATTTTTACTATTCTTTACAACTGGGATTATTGTTTGCACGAATACGTTAATGCTTGTACTTTGTTGAGTCCAAATGGCCAACACACCTGTTGCTCAAAACCGATATTTTTCAAGGGCAATATATTACATTTCATCCAATTCTATGAAGTAATAAACAACACCAAATGTTCGTATACTGTTCAGAAAAGAGAAAACATCGTTTAAAAATAAGAACTTGTGACACAACATGCTCTCGGTAGAAAATTATTTATTATTAAAAACACAAGCATAGGAACACAGCAATTAAAGATCAGATGAGAAGAAAGGATTGAAAAAGTAAAGTCCTACTTAACCAAGTTGACCATGGTACCTCCCGGTTTACTCATATTTGCACCAGGGTTGCAGAGAACACTGTTCCCAATGGGAAGCCGTACAACTAACAGCCCAAAAGCTAATGACAGAGTTTCCAAGTGAGAGTGCTCGCCATACTCCTCTAGGCCAAGCTTCTCGCTTAATCCTTGAATGTACACTGTATTCACACATGTCATCTGTTCCCCTTTTATAGTGCTCTCATGCACTTGTGCTCTAGACACCTTTGTCATGGTTTGCAAAGCTATCCCACCTGGGCCCACTTTCTCATCGACATGCTGCAGAAACCCATTTCCTTTTTCTGCATCCTGGTTCCTACTTCACCATTCTTACATGATATGATATGATATGATAGTTTATTTATATAGCGCTTATACACAATGTGTTTCAAAGCACTTCAAGGCAAGGGAGGGAACATGGGAAAATACAACAACATTCTTACAGGCCATGAACAGTAAGGATGTGAAATTAACTATTGTACTCGGCCTGACGACAATTCAGATAGTGGACTAGCTAAGACATAGATAAGGAAGGGAGGGGAAGAGTGGGAAGGAAATGGAAACAAACCGGCGACTACCGTACTAGGCCTGACGACATTTCTGGTAGAGCCGGAGAAAAACAAAAGGTGAGAGGGGTGCAGAAAGGGAGGGGATGAACAAAACAAGCGAATATCATACTAGGCCTGACGACATTTCAGATAGTGCTGGAGGGAGGAGGGGGGACAGTAAGGGGATGGTGGAGCGACAGATGAGGTTGCTATCATACTAGCTCCAGGGACAATTCTGATAGAGTAAGTACATAGAAGAAAGTAAGGGGAGGAAGGGAGGAGATAGGAAAAAGGGAGAAGGGAGGGGAGGAGAGAACAGAGAGTAAGCAGTCAAAAAGAGTGGAGAAGCAAGAGGGGAGAGCAAATACAATTGTATAAATCGGTAGTAACACATAATGTTGCAAGCCAGGATACAAGATGAAGATGGGAACAGCATGATTCAGGGCCACCATTAGTACAAGATGCAAAGGTCCAGCTTGATTTGAGATAGGGTGACGCACCGTGAATCACTGAAGTCCATAAAAGTAAAATCCAGCATTTGCCACAAGACGGTGATGGTGAAACCAGAATGTATCAGGACAGACTCCTGTGTGCGGGAAAAGGGGGGGCGGCACAAGGGAACAACACGGGGGGCCCAGAGAGGGCGGGGATGGCCTGTGGGGACTGAGGGTGTAAACACATGTTGGTGCATGCTTACCTGCTGTCTTAGCAGTGGGTCGGACTCTGGATCCTCCTTGTCCAAACAGGTCCAAACAGGAATTGCCCTTTTCTTTGACTGCCCTTCACTATGGACGCCTGGGCGAGAGACGCCCTTGATCTAAGAGTTAAGAGCAGGGAGGAAAAGGCAGGGCTAAGAAGGTCGATGGTGCTTATGCCAGGTGACCTAGATCCACTTACACCTGCTCCCTGGCTGCAAAGGAAAAGAGGTTGGAGGGCTCCTTAAGTAGGAAAAAGAGCGGCAGGCAGGAAGGCACCAGGCTTGCTAAGTGGTGAAAAAGAGCGGCAAGCAGGAAGGCACCAGGTGTGCGGGGCTTGCTAAGTGGTGAAAAAGAGCGGCAACCAGGAAGCACCAGGTGGCCGGGGCTTAGGCCAGGTGACCTAGATCCACTTATACCTGCTCCCCTGCAGCTGCACACACTACTTCTCCTGCTCCCCTCATGTGTCCTTGTGCACACCGCCTCTTGATTTTTCCCAGTGTATCCTTATTGCCAAAAGTGCCTGCTATGTTATAATCAACTGGCTCCTTGTGTGTGTATATCTCTCTATGCAGCTGTTTTTTTTACCTTTCAGGACTTTACATCCACAGCTTGCGTTCCTGGATTTTGTGCTTGTGTTACTCCTAGCTCTCTCTTGTGCACACGTCTGTTACCTCCCTCTGTTTTTCCACAAGCTTGGTTAGAGGGTGGGATAGGTGAGTCCACATGCTACATGTTTTGGGCAGATAAGTCGGTGGCCCTGCGACCCCACCAATATTTTTACCAACAAGACTGCTCGGTCTTAGCATTTTCTGTCTAGGGTCTGCACGCTCCCCAATACCAATTCTGTATACTGCATGAGCAGACCTCCGGGCAGAGCATCATTTTCACCACGCACAACTCCATCCAAATAGAGCCCTCTACACTCGTCGGTGGTGAAGGAAGGTTGCACCCACCAATGGACAGCTCTCCCCTAGTGAGGTCCTCCACCCAACACTTTCAAGTTTGTGAAATGGCCAGTCTCTCCCACACAGTAGTGGGTGCAACTACCGCCAAGTTGTAGGGACCAACTATGTAATTAGGGCCCAAACCTCAAGTTATCTTCATCCCCCTACAAGAGACACATTTTCCTTGTGGCTATTCCTGTCTGAAGAAAATGTATATTGCAAATATATATTTATATTACACAGCCACTTGTGGCTGTGTAGTTATGTTTAAGTTGCTAATCCCATAGGAAGAGCACTTTTTTGGCGGCTTATAACTTCGCTCCCCCTGGATCAATCCTCACCAAACTTTTCACAAAAAGTATATGGCCCACTCTGAATATATTTGCAAAGTCTGGTGAGGTTTGGTTCAGAGGGGGCAAAGTTATAAGGGGGATCCCAAAATTTCTTTTTTTCCCATAGACTGAATGGGGAAAATACTTTGCTCATCCCTACATCCCAAACCGCTGGACGTATTTTCCCCAAATTTGCGGCAGGAGCGGCGGCTTGGTTCTGAAAGCGTGCTTTTGTAAATTTGGTGAATATCCGTCCAGTAGTTTCTTTTTAAAAAGACCAAAAAGTAGGTACCAAAAATTGGTTAAATCTATGTCCACTCCACGGACACATTTCCCTGTTCGCTCCGCGGACAGGACACCGATTGGCTAATCGGCTTGCGTCATGTCCGCGGACATGCGACGTGTTCGCTGATTGGCTGGAATGAAGCGTGAGGTGCGTTGTATTGTTTTGATGCATCCGCCATCTCGGATCCGCGGACAGCGCGGCAATGAACTGGGGAGAAATACACCTTTGGAAAGTGTGTTGGTGTACAGGAGTGTTTGGGGAGGGTGGGGGAGTAAGAGATGGGTGAAATGTTGTATTTGTTTAGGTGGCAGGCACCCCTGGTGTGTTCGCCATGTCCGCGGACACCGCGGCTGTCCGCGGACATAAAAAAATGCGCGTCTGGCTATTTTACTTTAGTATGATATTGGTTTTGGGTTGTTAGTACAGTGTTGATTGTAATTAATATCCTGTATAAGTAGCCCATATAGCTCAGTTAAAATGTTTGATTCTATATAAGGAGCCCATATAGCATATATGGGTGTGATCTATGGGTGTGATATGCTGCGGTGGTTGTGGCCAGGGCCTAGAGTCTTGGGTGCAAGGCCCAAGGCCGTAGTATTTGCAAATATACAGTATCTGTTGTGTTTGATTTGTATAGTTTGTATGTGATGATTTGGCTATGTCATGTCATTAAGATTGTAGAGTTTGGTAACAAGCACTGCAGTATAACATATCTGTCATGAACCATAGAACTTGTCCCTTCTGGACCTCCTGGTCCTTATCGCGCCAGGGCTTGTATTCCTTGTTACTCCCAACATGGCTGTAACAAGCGACTTGCCTCACCCCAGCTTTCATGTTGCACACGGCACGTCCTATAAATTGGCCACGCCCCGCGCGTCTCAACGCTATCATTAGGTAGTGACTTGACGTGTGTGTGCTGTTTGGCGAATCTTCTATCCAAGATCCTGGTTCCCTTCCTCCTTGCTTTCCCTCTTTTCGACTCCTGGAATCCCCATTCTTAGCGACCGCTACCTACTTTCCTGGACATCCTGGAACAGCGACCTTCCCGGAACTCTGAACGCGCTCTGCAGCCGGACGAATCTCGAGCGAGTCTATACAAGACCCGATCCGTCCACAAGAGGAATCCTCTCGCGGAACAGAGCAAGAAGCGATCCCAGGTGAGACAGGGGGAGATTTACGACAGTTTGAGACGCCTAACGACCGACACAGATACAGCTATGGAGAAAGCAGTCCAGGAACTTATGCGTGGCATGCAAGAGCTTACAACTGAAGTACAGAACTTAAAGGCTGAGAATGCTGCGCTAAAGCAGTTAGTTTTGTCTCGCGACCCCGCTAACAAGGACAGTGTGTTACTTGGTGGAGTGGTGGACAAATATGATCGATCGGCAAAATCCTTACGTGGATTCCTGGATTCCTGCTTGGTGCATTTTACCTTTAAGCCCTATTATTTTTCAACTTCTAGGGCGAAGGTGGGCTTCATTATCTCTCATCTCACCTCACCTGGGCTACGCCCTTAGTCAACTCAGGGGATGCCCTCCTGGATGATTATGAAGGATTCATTCAGGCACTCAAGACTATGTTCGACCGCCCAGAACAGGTTTTTAGTGCTCAAGAACGCTTACTTGATTTCCGACAGGGTACCCAGGATATGCTAACATACGTTACTAGATTCAAACAACTGGTCAAGGAAGCGGATTGGTACTCTGAAGCAAGTTTCGCTCTATTTCGCAGGGGTCTAAACGAGAACATTAAGGATGAATTACCCCGGGTGGCTCGTCCTAGTTCCTTCCAGGCTCTTATGGATCTAGCCCTGCAGATAGACTTTCGAATCCAGTAAAGAAAGACTGAAAGGAGAAAGACCAAGACACCTTTACAAAAGAATTCCCTTGAGACCTCTGTTAAAACTGATTCTGACCCAACCCCTGACACAGATCCGGAACCCATGCAAATCAAAGCCTTCCGTGGGCCTATTTCCCCTCAAGAAAGGATGAGAAGGATCCACACAGGCCTGTGCATGTATTGTGCCTCGGTTAAACATCTTGTTAGAGAATGCCCTCTAGCCCCTCCACGGCGTTCGGGAAACGCCAGCTCCCGATCCTAGATGGAGCGAGGTGTCTGTAGAGAGATGTTTGCTCCACATCAATTCCATCCTTGAACTCTCCTGGACAAAATAGTTTGGTGATACTACAGGCCTTCCTCTCGCCCTCCAAAGATAAGACCTATCCCATTCTGGCCTTGGTGGACTGCGGAGCTATGGGAATTTTCATTGATCAAGACTGGGTTGTTAGTCATCATATTCCGTACGAGGCACGAAACACCATGCAGCCGGTGGAAGCAATTGACGGAAGACCCCTCTCTTCAGGACCCATAAACCTGCAGACTAAAGAGATCCAACTTACCATAAATCATCATCAAGAGCGGATTACATTCAACATCAAGTCAGCCCATTACCCCATGGTTTTGGGTATGCCCTGGTTACAAAAGCACAATCCGTATATCAATTGGACAGCAGGATCCTTATTCCTGGGCTCAGAGTTCTGTATGTCCCACTGTCTCTCTCTGGACCCTTCCTCGGTAACTCCTAAAGAACCTCCAAGAGACCAAGACACACCGCTCATGGTTTCCAATATCATACAAGTTCCAGAGTCCTATCAGGAGTTTACTGATGTATTTTCTACTGCCATAGTCCAAGCATTACCCCCTCACAGGCCTGAAGACTGTGCCATAGATATAGATCCCTCAGCTGTAATTCCCTTCGGCCGAATGTTCATCCTTTCCGAACCTGAGAAAAAGGCCCTTCGGGAATACCTCGACACCAATCTTGAAAACTGCATCATAAGACCCTCGAAATCTCCAGCGGGTGCTTCGTTGTTCTTCGTTCCCAAGAAAGACACCAAGGAACTCAGACCTTGTCTCGACTATCGAGGCTTAAACCAATGCACCCTCAAAGATTGATACCCACTGCCCCTGATTGCGGATATCCTGGAAGCTGTGAGAGGAGCCGTAATTTTCACGAAGCTGGATCTCCGGGGAGCCTACCATTTAATTCGAATCCGGGAAGGGGACGAATGGAAGACAGCCTTTAGAACAACCTTTGGTCACTTTGAATACCTGTCATGCCTTTTGGACTAGCCAATGCTCCCGCAGTCTTTCAGCAATTTATGGACAGGGTGTTCTCTGATATGTTGTTCCTCTTCGTCATTGTCTATCTGGATGACATATTGATTTTTTCCAAAGAGCCTCTAAAACATGAAGAACACGTAAAGGCAGTACTACAGCGACTTTGTGAAAACAAACTGTTAGCCAAACCCGAAAAATGCTTGTTCCACGTTACTTCTGTTCACTACTTAGGATTCGCCCTTAGCCCAGAAGGAATTGGCATGGACCCTTCGAAGGTAAAGGCCATACTGGCTTGGCCCACTCTCACTTCTGTGAAACAGGTGCAATCCTTCCTGGGGCTTGCCAACTTCTAGCGGAAGTTTATTTCTACCTTTTCCGAGATTGTTCAGCCGATCATAGCTCTATTGAAGGACACCCCCTTTATCTGGTCTACATCGCGAGATAAAGCATTCCAACGATTGAAGACAGAGATCACGCAAGCCCCCATCCTGACCCAGCCCGACACCAATCGCCCATTTCTAGTGGAAACGGATGCCTCTAACTACGCCATAGGGGCGGTATTGAAACAGGAACTTGAGGATGGATTGGAACACCCCATTGCTTACCTTTCACAAACCCTGACCCAGAGTGAGACTCACTATTCCGTCCTGGAAAAGGAACTCTTGGCCATCCGCCAAACCTTCACTGAATGGCGACACCTACTTCTGGGTGCTAGATATCCAGTCCAGGTCCGCACAGATCATCGGAATCTCCAAATCCTACAGTCTTTGGAGTGTAGGAACAGTCGTCAGGCCCGTTGGGCCTACTTCTTTGCCCAATACCAGTTCCAAATCACTCACATTCCCGGATCACAAAACATGATTGCTGACGCCTTGTCTCGATGTCCAGACTACACAGCCACTGAGGACAAGGCCTATCCTAGGATGTTTCCCCAAACTATCTTTGTAGCTCAAGCAATCAACCTCCTGGAAGAAATCCGAGTGCAAACCCAGTCCTCTGACCTCTGGAAGGAAATTTCAAGGAAGAATCCATGGAATCTAAGAGTCAAGGAAGAATATCTATTCAAGGACAATGCACTGGTCATTCCTACGCAGAAATTACAACACAAGGTAATAAGCCTTTGCCATGATACCCCTCACTCCGGTCATCGTGGTATAACTAACACCCTCCGTCTTATACAAAGACAGTTTTGGTGGCCTCAAATGAAGACCGACGTACAACAGTACGTCAAGGCTTGTACTGTCTGCAGTCAAAACAAACATGATAACAAGAGACCGGCGGGTCTTCTACTGCAACCATCGCTGCCAACAAGACCATGGGAGTTTATTGCTACAGACTTCATTGTGGAGTTACCACCTTCCCGAGGGTACACAACCATCATGGTAACCATAGACTTGTTCACATATATGGCTCATTTCACACCTTTGTATAAATTACCATCCTCATCAGAACTTGCTGGAATCTTCCTGAAACATATTTTCCGTCTCCATGGACTTCCTTCCAAGATCATATCGGACCGAGGACCTCAATATGTCTCACAATTCTGGAAACATCTCTGTCGTATTCTAGGGATCCAACACACTCTCTCATCAGGTTATCACCCACAAACCAACGGAGCCACGGAACGTGTAAATCAAACTCTGGAGCTATATCGCCGATGTTTTGCCACCAAGGTTCAGGATGACTGGTCTCTCCTCATACCCCTGGCCGAGTTTGCCTACAACAATTCCGACCACTCAGCACTCAAGGTCAGCCCTTTCTTTTGCAGTCAAGGTTTTCACCCGTCCGTTTTACCTTCTGTTCTTCCACATCCCACTCCAGTACCTACTCTCGACTCTTGGATACAGACTCTCATCAACATTCACAAGGAAGCCAAGGAACAATTGAAAGAGGCCCAAACACGCGCTAAGCTCTATGCGGATTCCAAAAGAAGACCAGCGCCCTCTTATTCTGTTGGTGATCAAGTCTGGTTGTCCTCGAAACTATTACCCCGACATCTACGGTCAAACAAATTGGCACCTCTGTACTATGGACCATTTTCCATAAAGGAAGTCGTCAATCCTGTCTCATTCCGACTCAGGCTACCCGATTCCTGGAAGAAAATACACCCAGTCTTTCACACCTCCCTATTGAAACCTTACTTCCAATCCTCCCGAAAATCCTGCAGACCCAGTCCTATTGTTGTGAATGATCAGCTAGAATATGAAGTGTCCCGAATATGCGATTCCAGGTATAAACAGGGTCGACTTCAATACCTGGTTGAATGGAAAGGATACCCTCCTAGCGAGAGAACCTGGGAACCAGTTTCTAACTTAAATACCCCTCGACTACTTAGAAGATTCCATCTGATACACCCGGGCAAACCTGGTGGAACAGGTCTTCGGAGGAGGCATGCTGTCATGAACCATAGAACTTGTCCCTTCTGGACCTCCTGGTCCTTATCGCGCCGGGGCTTATATTCCTTGTTACTCCCAACATGGCCGCAACAAGCGACTTGCCTCACACCAGCTTTCACGACGCACACGGCACGTCCTATAAATTGGCCACGCCTCCGTGGCCCCGCGCCTCTCAACGCTATCATTAGGTAGTGACTTGACTGTGTGTGCTGTTCGGCGAATCTTCTATCCAAGATCCTGGTTCCCTTCCTCCTTCCTTCTCCCTTCCCCTCTTTTCGACTCCTGGAATCCCCATTCTTAGCGACCGCTACCTACTTTCCTCGACATCCTGGAACAGCGACCTTCCTGGAACTCTGAACGCGCTCTGCAGCCGGACGAATCTCGAGCGAGTCTATACAAGACCCGATCCGTCCACAAGAGGAATCCTCCCGCGGAACAGAGCAAGAAGCGATCCCAGGTGAGACGGGGGGAGATTTACGACAATATCCATGGAAGTAAACATTTTGCATTGTGCTGTATGGTTAGATGTTTGCTTCAATTGTTGTGTTATGGAGCAGCATTTATGGATTGGATTCATTATAATATACTTGCTGTTTGATTTTTTTGTGATTGGATATATTTTTTTCATGACGTGGGTAATTGAAGCAGATATTCTTTTTAAATTTCTGTGATAAAAGAAAAGATTATGTTAGTGTAGGTAGTTTATAAAGACTTATTACATTGCATAATAGACATTTCTGCTTTATTTCGACCCTCATGTTTAGTAGTTTACAAACAAGTGTACTTTGCTATTTGCTCAGTTTCTGTGTTTGTTGCTTTAATCATTAGGTCTGTGGGAAAAAAATAAATCCATGTTGGATTAAAAAAAAACTTTTTGTTATGGTATGGTGCAATTTTTTGTTTGTTTTTAGTGTTTACTTGTTGATGCTGGCTAATGTTGTATCTCTTGGTTGGTGCAGATTGTTAGATACGTGATGTCGAATTGTAACCGATTATAGTTTTTTATTTTATATTATTAACTTTGCTAAATTACCTGTTGGGTTGTTGCAGATTCTTGGGGCAGTTAGATACCTGTTGGCATATTCTAACTGTTTATTTCTTCTTATAATTTAGTGATGTTGATTTATCTGTTTGGTTGTTGCAGAATTTTGAGGCAGTTAGATTCCTGTTGGCGTATTGTAACTGTTTATAGTTTTCTAATTGACGTTTTATTAATGTTTATGCACAGATTAATTATTAAATTTTGATTTTAAGAATATTAAATAAGCGTTTATCAGATTTGCTGGTAATCTTTGCTTTAGAGTAATGGTATTATCATTACATTCAAACCATCCAGAATTCTTTTTTTATATATGCAGTGTAGTGACCTGCATTGGTTGTGGCTCCTGCATGGTAGATTATACCTACTGTTGTGAAGGTTTTCTTACCAAGTGATACTTCACCATGTGTGAATCCAGTCAGCTTGCAGTTGTTTTTGGTACCATCTGCATTGTAAGTAGAAGCATTAGTATTAAGTATTTACTATGGGTTTGTATTTGTAAGGTGGAGCGATTATCTGAATTGCAGGTAGTACATAATCTGCCATGTTTTGTACAAGTTGCTGAAATGGAACGGATTCACAGTTAGGTATGGATACATACACGAAGCGTTCATTAGGGATTTGTTGCTGTGCCACATTGTTGCAGAGAGTGCATGTATGTTTCCACATGTATGAAATCTGCAGGATTTCATTTATAGGTATATTTTTGTTTTCCAGTACTTGTAGTAAGTACATTAGAAATTCTTGTGGCTCTTCTTGTGAGTTTATAGTGAATTTCACCATTCCAGCACAGTAGTCCAATTCCTGTCTTATTCCAGAAACACTGTAAGTGTTGTCAGGATTGTTGGTTGCATTTCTGTGAAGGTCTAACATTTGCAAACAAAATTGGTCTATCCCGTTTAAGTACATGTTTTCAACAATTGGTGGCAATTGGAATAGAATATTGATTGCTACATTTTCATAGCAATTTACACCAGTTGTATTTGAAAACTTGAATGGACCAGACAGTTCTGTGTCCAAGTTGGTTTATAGTCATAAAATCGAAAACAATAATGTCAAAAGTCATAATATAGAAAAAGAAATGTTGAAAACAAAAAAGTCGAATTTTTTTTTATTACGTTTTTTTTTCGAAATGGGGGGGGTTCCCCTCCAAACCCCCCTTTTTTAAATTGTTTAGTTTTGTTTTACCCATTTCTTTTTAATCCTGGACCCCAAAAAAAAATATAAATAAAAAAATAAAAAATTCGACATTATTGTTTTCTATATTATGACTTTCGACATTATTCATTCGATATTTTGACTGCACACCGTCCAAGTTACTTGTTCAGAGTGCGCGTTGTTTCTTTGAAGAGGTAGTTGGTTTTGTTTGTGCACTTGATCCTTGTTTGGTTGTGGTCTTGATGAAGTATTAGCTTCTTCTAATTTCTTTGGAGGTATTGTTGCGAGATCCTGCATAATTTGAGTCTGAAGTAGTTTTCTTTTGCAACCTTTTGCTTTTTGAGGAACAGGATAGGTTTTGAGATGAGGTGCGTAGAGTGCACACAGTCTATTGTATTCTAGAATGTAAGGAATATCAGCGTGTACTTTACTTGCATCAAAGTTGACCATCAATTGTACGTAAGCGTGATAGTGCTACATAGCGCATGCCTTCTTTAAACACTGTGCTACCAATATCTATCAATGCTTTATCTAGGTTAAGACCTTGTGATTTATGAATGGTGACGGAGTATGCTAGAGATAGAGAAAATTGTTCTCTGTGTACATACATGTCTTTGAAAAGAAGGAATTGGGCTGTTGAGCGTCCAATTCTTGTCTTATTGCTTTGAACACTGTGTTGTCAGGATTGTTGGTTGCATTTCTATGAAGGACTAACATTTGCAAACACAATTGATCAGTATTGTGTAAGTAAATGTTGTTAATAATTGGTGGCAATTGAAATAGAATATTCATTGCTACATTTGCGTAGCAATTCACAGCAGTTACATTTGAAAATTTGAATGGACCAGATAGTTCTGTGTCCAAGTCATTTCTTCGGAGTGTGTGTTGCTTCTTTGAAGAAGTATCTGAGTTACTTTGAGTAGTAGATTCTTCTTTGGTTGTAGTAATTGATGAAGTATTAGGTTCTTTTAATCCCTTTGGAAGATTTGCAGTGAGATCCTGTTGCATTTCTGTTTGAAGTAGTTTTCTTTTACGTTTTGCTTTTTGTGGAACAGGATAGGTTTTTAGATGGTGGGTGTAGAGTGAACGTAGTCTATTGTATTCTAAAATGCAAGAAATATCAGCGTTTACTTTACTTACATCAAAGTTGATTAGAAGTAGACCGTCAATTGTACGTAAGCGTGATAGTGCTACGGAGCTCATGCCTTCTTTAAAGACTGTGTTCCCAATATCTATCAATGCTTTATCTAGGTAAGACCCTGTGATTTGTGAATGGTGACTGTGTATGCTAGGGTTAGAGAAAATTGCTCTCTGCGTACATACATGTCTTTGAAAAGAAGGAATCGAGCTGTTGAGCGTCCTATTCTTTTTACTTCTGATAGTTTGTCAAAGAGAATATTGACAAACTGAATGTTGTTGTCACGTGGGTATGTTTGAAAGCCAACAACTGTACCCAATGCTCCATTAACTAGTCCTTGCTCCACGTCAAGGTTACGTTTAAGCATTACTCTACAGTTTAAAGATAATTTTAATATTTTCTCCAAACCAGCTGTGTTGGAGATAGTGTTTTCTAAGGCATTTAATCTTGTTGTGGCTTGTTGACACATGGGTAGTGTCATACCATGTACGTCCAGTTTGTCTGTGGAGCAAATTTCAATTATTGGTTGCATTTCTTTTTTCAGCATTGTTTCATTGAACTTGGAACAACTTGCAAGAGTTGCCATCAAGGACATACAAGTGATATTTATGTGTGCTAATTGTTCCATGACATCGGTAGCACATCACTAGAACATGAGTTATGGCTATAAAGTGCATGGATGTGCCAGGTTTTTAATATTGCTTGTGCTTCTTGAGATAGTACACCAACTCTAATACTTTTTAAAATGTTGGCGTAGGTGAGGTCTGTAGACTGGGCATTTTTTCTGTTAATTCTCTGTATTGAAAATGTTGCCAAAGGTTAACATTTCCTATGCTGCCAACAGCTTTACGACAGAGTTTGTGTCCTTTGGTTTTAAAAATAGGTTCACCTTTCACTGGTATCAATTGAAGAAGATCTCCAAAAACAATAATGTGTTTTCCTCCAAAGAGCTCTTCGTAACTTGTTTTGAGTACTTCTTGAATTCTGAGGTGAATCAAAGCCAACATTAGATGGAGACCATGCTCACCTCATCTATTAGCAGAATTTTCATTTGTTTTAACACTCTGCGTAATTCCATTGCAGCTTCTGTAGAAAGTTTGTAACATTCTAATTTGTTTTGGTGTTCTACTGGAGTAGTAGTAATCGGTGTAAAGTGACACCGCCTATGTTCTACGTAGCTAAACCTGTGGGGGCAGTTACAACAGCTGGCAGTTTGTTGTTTGTCAATTGTTGAAGGAACTTGCTGATGATTTTGATTTAGAATGTTTTTCCTGAACCAGCTTCACCACTGACATATAGTAGTATAGGTTTGTAATTTTGGCAGGTATATTCTTTATTTTCATGTTGTACACCATGTGCAGTTTCTTTTGTTACTTCTTGAAAAATGGTATGTTGCTCTTTGTTTAGTTTTGATTGTAGTACAGTTAAGTCTTCTGTATCTTCTTCATAGTGACACATGGTGTTTTCTTCTTCTGTCATAGCTAACTCTGCCTCATTTGCTATTAGTGGCTGTCCCAGTGGGTCTTGGCTTCCTGTTTCAGAAGGTTGACTACTGTCGGGAGTGTCTTTATCTAGTTGAGCCTTGAGTTCTTCTTCGTGTTGCTGTTCATTGTGCAACATTGTTTTGTACTGTGTAAAGTTTGCATTGGTTATAGTGCTTTCATTTGCTTTGAAAGCGTCTTCATAAGAGTCATAGATACCTAGTATCGCTTCTTCTTTTCTCCATGGTTTAAAAAGTTGTAGCAGGGACATGTAATATAGTTCTTTATGTTGAGGAGTTTTTAATGACAATTTTATTTGATTGATTACATTTATTTTAGTAAGTCTCACTAAGCTGCCTTCGCAATTTGTCACTCTGTATCTACCTTTGTTTTCATCGGGTTTTATATTATTTTTGTATGTGAAGTTTTGGGCTATGTGGTATAGACACATGGTTTCCAAAGTGGTACTTCTGTTTGTGTAGTACGTGTCCAGTAAATTATTTTTCAAAATGTCTTGGCTGTGGGGATCATTTTTGGCTATTGTTTCTATGTCGTCGTATGATTTGAGGACTCTTTCTTTAGATTTAGCAGGAGCAAGTGTTAGCAATACTATGTTTTCAGATTTTCCATACAAAGCAGTACTGGCTAATTGATCTGCAACTTCATAGCAGCCACATTCTCTATGTGAGAGTATTTTTATGCCTAAGCTGTACAATTTCTGAGACGGTGTTTTGTCTGATGATAGGTCATTCCAGAGGTCTTGCAGCTATGTTCTTTCTGCTTTGGTTAGGTAGGCTGTAACATATTGTGCAACTGCAGTGGAATTGTCTGCAGTGTACTGCACATCTATGTTTGCATTCCATAAGAGGGCAATGATTGCATTGTAATCATTGATATATTTTGCTTCTTCTTTTCTTTTTATGTAATATGTGTTCTTAGAGGATTTACCTTTAACACTATGTCTAACTGAAGACATGAAGTTGCTCACTTCACCTGTTTCTGTAACTGGTCTAGTGAAACCAAAGTGGCATTTGGTGTAATATTTCCCTTTGTTTTTGTATTTGCAACAACAATATTTCCCACATTTGTGTCTTTGAAATTGTACAATTTGTGCATGAAGATCACTATTTGTTGCTTCTGATGGAATTTCACAAGTGACATATTTTTCGATAAACTGTAAAACAGTGGCATTACTGTCTTGACCAAATTTAGGAGCATCTTTAATCCATAAAAGCACGTGGATATGTGGTGCTCCTCTGGCTTGGTATTCTTTTCTCCAAAAGAAGTGTTGCACTTCTCCAAGGGGAGGAACAGTTTTATTAAAAATAAAGTGTAGCACAGCAATGAAGCAATGATGGAAATATCTTGAAACATTATCAGGATTTAGACAGCAAAGTTCTCCAGGTGTTAGTATATCTGTTTGTTTTGTTTTTGTTTGCTATGCGTAGGAAATCATGTAAATCTTCCCATGCATATTCTGCACAACTTAATGTAACAAACCAAGTGGGCGGGCCAAGGTTTCTTATCATACAACGTGCATTTCTGTGACATCTGAACCAGTACTCTTTAGTACCACACATGTTTGCTAACAGATTTGTTATGCTTGATTGTAGAACCTCATCTTTTTCTTGTACTTTTTGTAGTAATTGCGTAGCTGACATATTTTGAAATTGGGTACCTGATTTTAATGTGTATGCAACTCCGTAGCATAGAGTTGCTAGTTCACTTTCAAAGAGTAGGTGGAACATGTATTCCACATTGGATCTTCAGAATACATTCGTAACGAGCGGTATTCTGATGCTGTTATCTGAATGGGTCTATCATCGTACCTTCCTCCTTTTCCAGTAGGAAAGAGTAGAGGAAAAGCACATGCTTCTATACTTTTTTCCCATATGCTGATTGGTGATCCTTTGGTTTGTCACATTTGGTACGTTTCTAGTGAATCATCTATTGTGTCATGGATGAATTGTATAATGATCTAAAATATTGGATTCTGTAGCAGGATCTAGAAGTTCAAATTGACCACTTTCTGGTGACTCTTGAATTATTTTAGTGGTTTCCTTCAAGTTTTCTTCAATATTCATTTCTTTGTAGTATTCATTATTGTCTTTTAAATATTGTAAGGCTTGTCTAACGATGTAAGTCTGTGAGTTGTTGCCAATTGTTTTTGTCTTTTGCAGGTACACCATTTACTAAGACAATTAAAGATTGCTCTATTGGACTTTGTAGTCCCAGAGTGTTTACATTTTCTTTCAGATCTAATGGTAAATTAACAACTTTGCCACAAATGCCTTTCACTAATTCAGAGGGAGGTAATTTTGCTGTTTTTGGTTGAAGAGGTATTATTGGTTGAAATGGGTGCACTGTTTGAGGTATAATGCTCTCATATAAATTGAGTTGTTGCAGGGGTTTTTGTAGTGGCAATAATTCCAAGTTATTTGTGATGGCACGTGAAGGAGTTTGGTTGTTGTCAAGTTTTGTAGTTCAGTAAGTGCAAAGTATTAAGGGGTCATTTATCTCATATTTGTTTTCTGCTATAAGGTACATTCATTGTCATCTATTTTGTATGTTCCGTCTACAGTTTTTGTGTTACTTTTATAAAAAGTTCTGCGGCAACACACACACACACATGGTTTGGCATTTCAGCGGATGTACTTTTAGATTTTAGTATTTCTTTTTTATATGTGTGTAGTAGAAGGTTGCCATCTGTACAATTGTTGCTAGTTTGTTGTAAAGGTATTGCATTTTGTAAGTGCCTTTCACTTCCAAAATATTTTCTTTGGATATGCTCCATTTCTTCAAGTAGATCTTTAGCTGTACCATGTAGAAGATTGTTATTTAAATTGGCTAGTGCTAAAGCAGGACTTTTAGCAAAGTACTGTTTATAGACTAGATTTCTTATAGTTGAATGATGTGTTGATATCATTTTGATATGATGAAAGGTGCTTTTGCAAATAGGTCCTGAAATGCAGGCTAATGATTGTTCTTGTAGTCCTGTGTGTTTGCGCACTGGACAGGTATCCATATTTTGTTGTAGTTTCATTTTGATTTTGTCTTTGACTTTCACATACTGATTGAGGAACTGGCATAAACATTTGGAAGATTTTTTGGCAATGTTATACATTGATGTGCATGGCCATTTGTATACTGGACGTTCTGGTCCAGTTGAATGGAGAGGTGATACTGAATTTTCTGTGGACATTTTTGTAAGCAGTATTTCTTGTTTCATAATGGTATTATTACTCTTTTCATAGCCTCTTCCACTGCTATGTATGGCAATAATGTTTGTTTGCTTTTGTTTGTATGCTTCTTCATTGAAGTATGGTTCTGTGCTGGTGACTCCATTCACCTCCACAGATATTAAAGACATTATTTTTGTTGACATTCCGTTTATTTAGAAGTCTTTTTTGTAATTTAGTAGTTAGTTTTGTTAGTGGTTTCATTCTGTTTAACACTAAAATAAATAACTTCCTTTTGAGAAGGATTGCACTGTCTATCAACAGTACCCACATTCAAAAGAAGCAAAGCCGGTGGGTCTAGCTTTCAACACCTAGCACCTAAAAATTGGAACGCACTCCCTACCGCACTAGGGAACGAAAACTCATACCAAGCCTTCCGTAAAGTACTTAAAACCACGCTGTTTAACTAACTCCATCCTATCCTACTGTACTTAATTAAGCACAACTGTAAGTATATATGCATGAATGCTCTGCACTGTATCTGTATTTACTCCATGTACGCCTGTAACAAGTAAGCTTGCTTTCAGCGCCACGATGCCCCTGGGCAGATGTGCGCTATACAAATCCAAATAAATAAAAAATAAATAAAGCTTCTAAAATTAATTTTCTACGGTAGGTATTAAGGGGTGTGCAGGATTTCTGTCCTGTTTTTATAAGATTTTGAAGCACTCTATGGCGGAACCTTTTTTCTAATCTACTTTTTTTGGTATGGTTCTTGCCACTACATCAAGATTTATAGGAGCAGTGTTAGCAGTAGTGGTAGCTGAATTATTGTAAATCACTTTGTTTTGTTTTACATTTTGAAAGAGGAGGGAAAGTGTTTGTACTGGAAGCTTGTTTTGTTTCCCTTAATGAATCTATTAGATCTTTTGTTTTAACTTTTTGTACAAATTTTGCTAGAGATGGATGCTTATTTTGGACACTTTTATTTTCATTTACTCTACTTCTGCGTTGCTTTCTACGGACCTGCTTCTTGGTAGGCATTCTTTGGGGTCTGTTGAAAAACAAGAAGGTATGGGTTGGGCTGTTGTGCAATGTATGTGTGCTGTGTGCATGAGTGTATGAGTATGATAGCAAAGATGTATGTGGTGGTGTTTGATTGGGCATCTACAACTAGTTGGGAAGTCTATTCTTGTACTTGTGTGTTATTATACTTGGGTTCAGATGACAGTACAAAGTAAGCTAGTGGTGAGCAGAAGTACTAATACCAAATCTAATGGTATAGAATTAAAACATTTCTTTGTTCTGTAATACTAACATTCTAGGGGGCGAGTTATGTTATTTGTGTATCGAAAAATGGGGATTTGTGTGCTATTCTGCCCGGTAATCCCTTTTTTAACAAATGGGGATCTGTGAGTAGAATGGTGTATAAATCTCTGTTCTTTGGCGCATAAATTCAATGAATCAACTGCACAGTGAGTTTGAGGAACAGTAAGAATATTATGGTAGTATTGTACTTACTTTTTTTGTTCGGTATGAGTAGGTTTCTTCTGAGTTGTTGTTTGTAATTCAGATGTTGCTGCTTTTCAGGAGAGTGGTCTTCACTGCAATTGTAAAAGAAAGAAGTTAGTAATTTTGTGTGTTTATAGCATTGACGTTAATTTTAGATGTTTATTTGTATGTTTTTGTAGTAGTATTCTTGTTTGATAAGAGAACAAAATGTGTGAATGCAATTTCCTTTGACTATGTGCAGACTTTATAGTTTACTTACAATATGTTACTTCAATATGCTTTGCAAATGAGTAGAATACTAAGTGTATGCAACTCACTTGGTTTTTTAAGACTGTGTTATTGGATGTTAGGAGATAGAAGAAAAATGATATGCTTATTTTGCAATTTTTATAAGGTCAATAGTAGAAATTGTATAGAGAAGCATGGAATGTATGCATTTGTGAATGTATGGGTAATAAAGTAGAAGAATCTTTTTTATAGGCAGTGGTGTTATTTCAGCTGGGAACTTTTCAATGATACTGTCTATCTGTGTGAGTGTATGAAGATACATAATCTTATCCTGACTGTGTGTAATTTTATAATACACTACTAAGTATTTTTCTATAATTATACTGTTATTTCTCCCATCTTTTAATATTATATTTTTTTAGATAGCTGTGTATGTAAAAAAACAAAATTAGATAGCATACAGGTTTGGAAGTGAGAGTTCATTATAGATGATGGGAAAAGTGACAGTGGGCCTCATTACGACTCAGGCGGTAAGGGTTTTACGGCGGCATAAAAAGCGCCGACCCTTACCGCCTGAGTACGAGGTCCCTTAGCGCCATGGCGGACTTAACACCTGCTTTTAGCAGGTGTTAAAATCCATGGCGCTAAGGGACCATGGAGTTAATTACGCCACCGTAATTTACGGTGGCGTAATTAACGCCTTCCCCACTCCCATTATGCCCTATGGGGCAAAAATGGGAATGGGAAAGGGTAAATGAGGATTGGGGACTTACCGCCCCGCCAAGGTCGGAATGGGGCGGTAAGTCCGCCAACCACCATGGCGTAAACGTAGTTTACGCCATGGTGGTAAAGTCACGGCCCAGGCGGTAACTTACCGCCTGGGTCGTAATGAGGCCCAGTAAGTTTTTATAGGTTATACAGGTTAAGTGGCAGTTACTCTGTTTATATGCATTCATAAGAGTTGTTCATGTACTGTGCTGAAAATATGCATACCTGTAGTTTGTATTCTTGCATGTGGATATGCCTGTAGCTGCAAGTAGAAATCTTGGAGACTTGTACAGTAGTTTTTTGTAGTAGCTGCTTTCCAATGATATGAGGCCTGTACTCAGAGTGATCAACAGTACATTTGAAGTGCTGAACTCTGATGATGGAGTTAGATGTAGAGGTCTTGGATGTGATTGGTGGATGGTTGTGTGACTGCTTAGCTGTATCCAATGAGGGAATGGCACAGAGAGTGAAGTGGAAAGGGTAGAAGGGCTGTCCAAGGTGTCTGTCAAGCATTTGCAAAAAACCCCCCAAAAAACAGCTCTTTTCAGAGCCAACCTCAAAGGGGAAATGGGACACACTATTTAAATTTAAATACACCACGCTCAGATTTTTCGATATGTCCGCCGATATGGCGGTTGTCCGCGGACATCGCGTATTACATACAGGGATTTTGGGGTGGAAAGGCATGTAAATGAAAATGAGAAAAGCAAGGGATTGGTCAGTAAAGTTTACTGGGTGTGTTGTGTAAGGAGAGAGTTTGTCAGAAAGTCTTTTTCTGAGAGAAGAACAGATAGCTATGGCTGTATGTTTCAGAAAACAGATTGTATGTATGGATTTTGGGAGACTCATGGATACATTGGTTGGAGGTGCATTCAGAACGCTGTGGAGTAGCTTCAGATCTTGGATTCCCTCATGTGGAAGTGCACTGGCATGGAGTGCGTGGAATGAAGTGGCTGGACTTGGTACCTCTCTGTGCTAGTTTGGAGACAGATCATCATCCAGACATAATTATAATTCATTGTGGAGGGAACAGTTTAGGATATCTGTCTGGAATTTCTTTGCAATTTGCAATGAAAGAAGGACTTGGGAAGGTCATGGACATGTTTCCAAATTCCCAAGTAATTTTTTCTTGTATTGAGCACAGACAAATGTGGCTGCGTTCTTCTTCATTAGGTCCACAAATGGAGAAAGTGAGGCGCAATGTAAATAAGGCTGTTTGTGCCTTTCTAAGAGTTGTTGGCATGTCCTCTTTTCACAATAAAAATATTATGTTTCGTAGCACATACATTTTTCGCAGAGATCGAGTTCATCTTTCTTATGCTGGCAATCAGATTTATCCTTACGACCTTTTTTGGAATTACAGCCATCCATTTTGCAGTAGGTGTTGACCATTTGAAGTTTTTCAAACACAAACACCACCAAACGGCTCTTTTCAGAGCCACCACTTCCTCCCAGAGAAAAGTGCAATGGTTATGATAGGGCAGCACCCCAACATTTTAGATGTCTACAAAGTGTCCGCAGACGTCTAAAAAATGCACAGGGCCCTGCACTAATTATTTGTCACTTCTATTTTTGGACTGTGAAAGGCGGCTCTGAAAAGAGCTTTATTTTTTTTGTTTTATATTTTTTTTGTTTTTTTACACATGACACACTAGGAGAGGAGGGGTAAGGAGGTTAAGGAAGGGACACCAACCACAGGGATAATAAAGGGCAGGTGGAGAGAGGAAGATGTAGGGTGGGCCTTATTTAGGTAGTGGGCAGACCTTCTCATGCTCCTTGACCGTAGTCTCGAAAGCACTCCGAAGACTCTCCGCCCTGCAGAGTACTACATCGCAGTACATACACAATATTGTGACCCTTGAAAGCTAAGGGTCAACAGCATCGTGAATGGCCTGTGAGGCAGCTGGAGGGATGAGCTGTCCCAAAGGAGTGTCTCTTGTGGTGACAGGAGCGGAAACGGAGGATGTGGTAGAGGAACTCAACCTATTACGTTGATTAAAAGGTACAACTTTGCGAAGGGCCCCACCGTGGAACGACTTTAGGTGTCGCTTCATAGATGTAGTACCAAAGGTGTATTAACCAGACCTCCAACGACTAAGCACCATGTGGCTTTTGGCACTCCACCCTGAATGGTAAACAATCGCCACACCCAAGACTCACAGCGGGTGCTGGTAGTAGGGACTTCCACTACCTCATCCTCTTCATCCTCTTCTACATCCTCACGCCTGTTCCTCCTCTTCAGGCCTTTGGGCAGGTGGTGGTGGTGGTGGAAGTGGTGGGGGTGGTGCTGAGGCAGATGTAGTACCAGCTGGAACAACAGCAGCCATGGATGCCATCAGATTTCAGCAAAGGCAGCACAGCACAAGCAGGTAATCTTCAATAGTAGGTAGACAGAATAAAGATCAGCTCTGGGGTGTGGCCTTTTATAGGGGTGTTGATGCGTGTTCCGCGGACAGCCGTGCTCTCCACGGACAGATCGAACACCCCAAAAAGGTTTAAAAAGTTTCAAAAAGTATGTAGAAAGTCAGGGTCATTGTCTGGGACATGTGCAATGGTGAATATTTACTGTAAAATACTTTGAATTGCCCAAAAAAGTACTTTTAAAATGTTTGCAGTTCAGAACAGTGTCCACAATTCAGGACACACGCTCAGCGTGGGTGCGGTCACATGATGACGTCGCAAACACGTCCGCGAAGGGAACCGGTGTCTGCAGGACACCAAATGCACATGAATGGTCGTGCTCATGCGCGCAAATGTTCTACGGACAGTGTCCGGGTCCTCAAACTAATTAAAAGTGCGACACGAGTAATACGGACAGTTACGGACAAGCACTATGTTCGTAGGACTTGGGTTACTTGCGGACATTTCAGACACCGATAGTGTTCTAAGAACAGTTCCATGTTGCTTGCGGACAGTACGGACAGGTATTGTGTCCTTAGGACACCTCCATTTTGGTTATTTGCGGACATTTTGGACACAGATTGTGTTCTAAGAACAGTTCCATGTTGCTTGCAGACAGTACGGACAGGTATAGTGTCCTTAGCACTCGGGGTGTCCCGGTATTCGTTTTATGACGGTACGATAACCTTCTTGCCAAATGACGATATATCATGGTTATCGTGGTATAGCAGGTGGA
This sequence comes from Ambystoma mexicanum, assembly GCF_040938575.1. Lineage (NCBI taxonomy): Eukaryota > Metazoa > Chordata > Amphibia > Caudata > Ambystomatidae > Ambystoma > Ambystoma mexicanum. Next base: position 985,585,860 of record NC_090930.1, read on the forward strand.
GTTAACTAATATTAACAAATATTTTCTAAAAGGTCATACATTGACAGATTTATCATCACAAACAAAACCAGGCACCGAGGGCCAGAATTGGGCTTTTCAACATACTTTCCACTGAAATGCCTTGCTTCCACCAAACACTCTCTCTCTCGCTCTCGCTCTCGCTCTCTCTCTTACAGCCTTTAGTTTATTTGCGGGCCAAAAGGTGTTCAGTAATCACGGACATGTTATCCTTTGGTATGGCAGCAGGGAATACCGACAGTGAATTTCGCAGTGTGACTTATTATATGTAAATTCAATGATAGAACCAGGGAAATTTCCCATTGCCATATGTTTAGAGAACATTATCCATTATAAATATATAAACCCCAAAGCCGCCACCCCAAAGTAAACCCTTTTCCTTCTTGGCACTGTATCTATTCTTCCTATTGCTAACATATTGATTTTGTGTCCGGCACGTATGGTTTATGGAATGGCATTAAAAACTGCTCCAACTGAAACTACTTGGCAGACGGCACATCCAACAGTGCAAGACCATGACTGCGCAGCACTTGCTTACTGCAGCCTTTCCAAATCAGATTGAAAAGCACACTTAACGGTATGAACGGTATAACGGTATAAACAATGTGATGGTTATTATTGTTCAATTAAGTGGTTCACGGTATACTGTTATACCGTTACATCACTACTTAAGACACCTCCATTTTGGTTAATTGCGGACATTCCGGACACCAAAAGTGTTCTAAGAAAAGTTTATTTCTTGCTTGCGGATAGTGGGGACAGGTATAGTGTCATTAGGACACCTCCATTTTGGTTAATTGCGGACATTCCGAACACCTTGTGGGTTCTAAGAACAGTTCCATTTTGCCTGCGGACAGTACGGACAGGTAAAGTGTTCTCAGGACACCTCCATGTTGGTTAATTACAGAGATTCCGGACACCTGCGCTGTCTGCGGACACCCCAACTGCCTTTTTAAAAAAATAAGACACAAAGGACTAAATTAAAATACACATTATTTTTTTAATTATATACAGATATAATATAAAGTCCCTTTAACAAAGTTTTTTTACTGAATTTCATAGGTTTTTAGTAGAGCAACTTAACCATAACGTCCCTTTAACAAAGTTTTTTAACTGAATATATATTGTTTCTTTTTGTACTTATGTCTTTTATAAATACTGAATGAATTAAATGACGGTGAAAGAGGAGGTGTAATAGGTGTTACAAAAGGACACTGTAATTCCCATGTAAAATGATTTGGTGATTATGCTGACGAGCATCAGTTTAATGCGAGTACAATAATTGATTTATTGGGGCATTCTCAAGATAGGTAGGGCATAACGAACTATCATGATTGGCACTGTGCACTGCATTGGTAGTTGAACATTGGTTGAGCTGGTACCAAGTTGGAATTGTGAAATAATGGCAACATGCTGCTAGAGCACAACACACTTTATAGATGAAATTGATGAAACTATTAGTAATGCGGTCATTTATGCTTTTTTGCACTATGCATTTTATGTTCTACAAGGGTTGCCTGGTCTGTACCAGTCAACCGGGATACATTCAGGTATGTGATTAAACCACAGCGTTAAAGAGAAGCTAGAATGACCAGATGCTAAATGCTTCATGGCACTTTGCACTTTATCGCTCAAATAACATGCTGCTAATGCACTAAGCACTTTACTTTGAACAACAGATTGCCTAAACACATGGTGGTTACATTAATAATTCCCATGTGAAATGTTTCATAAACTTGCAATATGTAAAAAGCTCTATGGGTACTGGCGCTGGCGCTGTTACTGTCCTTCAAATACACATATGGTAATACGCCTTATTATCTATCAGCCGCAATATAAAATTAATGTCAAGAGTATCAATGCACCTTAATGCAATACGCTGTGTGGAATTATACAATTACTATAAATATATTACTGTGCATATTTCAGAATGACACTCGCAGAAAGTAAAAAGCTGTTGGTTACTTACCTAAAACACTAGGCCAATATGGCCGACATGTTATCTTTGGGACTGCAGCATCCTAAGAAAACCAGTCCTTTCACTGTGTTTACACCCAATTTTCTTGGGCTGCCTCTCTTTCATGTCTTTTTAAATGTTTGACAATGAGGTAAATCGTTGTGAACAAGCAGCAAGTTGGCCGCGGAACGCGTGAATGCCTCAGCAAACTGATTGCTGCACTTAGGAGGACCCGTGTATTTTGGTCATTTTGATTTTAAAGGATTTCCATGTTTTTGTATTATACGATTTTCCCTGCAAGAAAAATAAAGGAAGGTCATTTTGGCTAACATGGTGTGGATCCGGCAGCATTTTTTGTTCCAATTGGGATTGTTTTTGCCTAAAAAATACTGTGGAGAGTGCAACTTGAATCTTCTGCATGAGAATGGCAGTACTTTGATCATATATATATATATATATATATATATATATATATATATAAAATGTATTTATTTATTATTTTTGGGGGGGGGGATGTTTTACCAAACAATTGAGGTTAAACCAACCAAACCTGAAACTCCACAAACATCAGAAATACCAGAAATAATAAAGTTAAGGTATCAACAAAATAAACTGTATTAATACATTAAACAAATATTATATTAAAATCAAATATCATGGTAACGGTACTTCACCCTGTTTTTGTTTTGCAATATTTTGTTTTTGCTCTAAAATGCGTTATAGTCACAGTAATTTTTAATGTGCATTACAACTGTGCTGATTTTGTCAGTATTTACAGTTTGCATAAATTACTCAATTTAATTTGGCACACAATTTAAATGTCTGCATTGTTTATGCACAGTTGTAAGGAACTCATGGTGGCAACAGTAAAGGCAGACACAAGTGATCACAGTTCAAGGGTGTTTATTAAACTGTATGCAGGTTGGAATAATGCCTCATCTAAATCTAAGATGGGAGCAAGGGTCAACAATCAAATAAAATAAGGCAGTCCTAGTGGCGGTTTGTCAAATAAAAAGAGCCTAAACTAAGAAACCTATTGCCAAACCTTACAACTAATACAAAAAGGGGTGTGGGATAGTTCTCAAGAAAAGTAGTGTTCACAAAGAATATGTCAGGATGCGGTAGTCTGGGACTCCCTCCCCCACGTTTTGAACACAGGATCAGGTGGGATCTTAGAGCACAGCACACTCTTGAGCATCTCTAGAATGAGACGACCGTTCCACTTGCAGATCTCAGGACCATCGATGGCCAAGTCTCGTTTCACTTGAAAGTCTCTTGCCTTCGAGTGCCTGATGTGTTAAAATATCAAAACAAAAAGTTCCTTCAACACAATGAAAGTTTGTTTCCTGGTTTCACTTAGGGTGAGGATTCTTCACTGCTGGTTCACCCTCTTTCGGGCGCTGACCCCCTTTTACTTTCAGCCTTCATCCACCGGGTTCACTTATGGCTTTTCCTTCCTTCAAAATTCTTAATATCTTTTTAAACAGTTGCAGTGTACAGCCCTCGACCGGGTTCATGCTTGTCAACACACTGTTTCTTGGGACTTTAGACTTTCCCCCTTCTCTTCTTCCAGGTTCACTCTTGCCAACTTCGCATTCACATTCATTTTCAATGTTTGCGGGATTCACTTTGCTTGCTTTCTCATGTGGTGGGATTCACTTCCCTTGCTTTCCTTATAGTTCTTAGGTCAAAGGCTTTCGAATATACAGGGATTTTGCTTGACCTCCTCTATGACCACTTTGGCCTATCTTAGCTGCTCTACTATGGCCTTCTGGTATCTGTCGTTTCACTCAGACGGGGATCGACCACAGTCTCTCGAGTTAACACTCACGTAGTGCTGGTTCCCTCTGCAGCTGGTCTCCCCTTAATACTTTTACCGTTCTTTGAACTTAGTTCAACTTGCCACTATGCATCTTTCATTCACCACAGGCTGGCTCCTATCAGCTCCCCCCTCGACTCACCGGCTGTGATGAACCACTTGGCTTTCCTCGTAACCGGAGTCAAGGCCAGTACCACAGTAGCAGGAGTCTCCCTCGCTCCCACTTATCAGCATCCACACGCTCTGTGTACCATTGACATCTGTTGCAGCACACTTGGTTTTTGTCCTTGATCTTACGATTCCCTCTGTCGAGGTTTCACAGGTCTGCGTCGAAAAGGGCAAGGTTGTGTCTCTCCTTGTCAGCTTCTCAATATTCGGTGCCTTTCTCCTCCTCTTGAATTGCCGGGCCTGGGTAGTTGTCTCGCCGTGCGGTCTGCCCTGCTCATACTGTGCTCTCTTGCTCCACTTGCGGGGAAGGCAAAGTGCCGTCAGCTGTGTGTGTGTGTGTGTGATTCTGATCAATTGACGGACTTTGCTTGACCCTTTTATTGGGGCATGTCAGGTAAACAACTAAAAACAACTGAAAAAGTGTTGACAAAAGGGGGATACCGCATCTCACCAGTCAGTGTTCCACTCTACTCCCAGAGGACCTCCACCCAGGTGATCCTCCCTCAATGGTGCACCCCCAGGAACTGGATCCAATAGCGCTGGCCGTGTCTTGGCTACCTGGATGACAGATCCCCGGGGACTAGCTAGGGAGACACCTTCATGTTTCTCAGACAGTGTAATGACAATAAATGTGGATATGTTAATGTTATTTGTAAAAGTAAATGTTGCTAAGCTTTTACTGTATATGATATTTTAATAATTGTTTATTTGTTTTGTATGCGTTTTACTTTAAAGTTATGTTTATTGTTTAGTAAATGAGATGTATTTACAATGCTGACATGTACCTGTTAATATTTATATTTAATTTTTTTATAATTTATAAAGTTATTTGTCAATTGATATTATTCATATCTAACTGATAAGACTTGAATGCTTACTGCAACAACAAAAAACAGACATAGTCCTGCACAACAGCCAACTGCTCTCTTCAAATGTACATGATGCCTATTCCCTTGCGTCAATTGTCCCCATGTAGTCCCTAAGGCATTTTAGTCAATTGCTACTATTTCAAATCCAGGTGTTGCCTTAATGCCCACTGCTTTTTGAGTCAACGGTACCTATGTGCTGCCCCATTGCACCTTAGTCAATTGCTACTACCGTAAACCTAGGTGTCGCCCATTGTATATGAGTGAATTATCTTTGAGTCGCTTTGCACGGTGCACCTACGTGCTGTCCACTACTCTTTGAGTTATATGTATTGCCCAATGCATTTTTAGTCAGTTGTTATTTTCTCAAATCTAGGTGTTGCCTCCTGAGTCAACTGCCCCCACTGCTTTGAGACACTTCATGCAGCCTACTGCTTTTTGAGTCATATGTACTGCCTAATGCATTTTTAGTCAGTTGCCACTATCTCAAACCTAGGGGCCGCCTACTATTTGCCTACCCCTCCACGGTGACGCCACAAGATGCAAACCTTACAAACCACTTTTGCCCTTCTCACTTTAACAACACTCACAGTCTACAGAATTAGACTCGCTCCCACCACTGAACACACTACCTTTCAAAGCTTAGCCCACTCCCCCGCCATGACGCAGACTCAAACCCAACCACTGTTGAGTCGTAATGACCAAACTGAAGAACCTCAACAATGTTGGACCTTTGAATCTAAACCATGCAATACCACATCTAGAAACGCTAGACTCCGAGCCAGACTTGCCAAACTATATGAACAACGCGCCAGAACTCTGACCTCATCTAACCGTAGCAAACCTACACCTAATAGGGGCACAGAAAAACCACACAGCCTAAACTTGAAGACACAGAATGCACGTATGCACACCTCTATCACGACCCAAGAAAAGATATGCACATCTCCATCCACTCTCCCCCACCTAAAAGGTGCACTAATTAACGCTAGGTCCATGATTGCTCATGCCATTGAGATTGCTGATCTTATCCAGACCGAAAACCTTGACTTCCTGGCCATCACGGAATCTTGGTTAAATGCCGCCGCAGGACCAGCTGTGATGTTAGCAATCCCCAATGGCTACACCATCCTAATAGCAGACAGAAGCAAAGCCTGTGGTGGAGGCATAGCCCTTATTGTTAAAACCAACCTATCCACCAGGCTAGCTCCTTCTAATGACTCTAAATCCTGCGAAAGCCTAACAGCTAAATTTGCTATTAACAACTCCTAAACCCTCACCATCCACCTTATTTATAGACCTACAGGCCCTATTGAAACCTTCGAGGAGGACATCTCCACCATTCTATTGCATAACCTAAAACAATCATCACAAGTCATCCTACTAGGGGATCTCAACTTGGGCTTCTATGATCAAAACAACCCACAGGCAAGCAGAGTGGCTAACTTACTCTCTGAACTAGGCTTCTCACAAAAAGTACTTCACCCTACCCATAACAAGGGTAGAATACTTGACTGGGTGGCAGACCACAATTGCAATGCCTCCGTCCTATCTATCTCCCCACTAATTTGGACAGACCACCACCTTATAACATTTCTTCTCGAAACGGACCAACCTACTCCTACCTTAGCCCAGCCAGCACCAGCCATCCCGACCAGGAATAAGAAAAACATCACCCCAGATAACCTACTCCCGCTTATCCTCCCTACACTTAATTCATTACCAGATAACCTGGACCCTGAAACTCTAGTGAATGAGTACAACAAAATTATGTCATCTGCTCTGGATGTAATTGCACCACTTAAAGTGAGACGAAGCAAACCTAAAGCCCACCTCAACTCCTGGTACACCCCCACCTAAAAACTCTTCGTACCAAAAAAAGACAATGTGAGGTGGCATGGAAACTACAACCATCTGAAGAAAATAAGAGCACTCTGAGAGACATTTCCACCCTCTACAAAAAGGAAATACGGTCGGCTAAACGGGAAACCTACAACACTAGAATAGCCCAAGCCAACTCTAGCATGAAGGAACTCTTCATTATCCTAAAGGAAATAGAATCTCCCATCCCAGTGCCAGACAACTGTGTCAAATATAAAACATGGTGCACCAACATTCAGCAAGCCCTAGCTAACAAAGTGACAACTCTCCAATCTAAAATTGCCATGAAAAAATCCTCGCTTAGTCTGGATACTAAACCCAAAACAACTATCGCCCCTCCCAAAAATAACATTGACAATCTTCGCTTCAAGTTCTCTAAAGTATCTATTATTGAGACTGAAAAAATCATACTGTCACACAAACCATCAAACTGCCAGGGGGATCAATGTCCAGCCCAACTGATAAAGGACGCAGCTAGAGACCTGGCTCCCTTTATTTCAAAACTCATTAACGCCTCATTCTCAACAGGGTCCATACCCAGTAACCTAAAAGAATCTTGGGTACTCCCATTGCTTAAAAAACAGACGCTAGACCCAGCCATACCCACGAACTACCGTCCAATCACCACTGTGCCATTCCTCTTAAAAATTATAAATAAAGTGGCGTACTCTCAAATACAGAAACACCTTGAAACCAACAATTTACTAGGAGTACGGCAGTCTGGCTTCCTCCCCCAGCACGGGACCGAAACTGCCCTCTTAGACCTAAAGGCGCAAATTGATGAGCTAAGGGATCAAGGCAAACCAGCCTTACTCCTCCTCCTGGACTTATCAGCTGCATTCGACGTTGTTGACCACAAGGTCCTTTGTAGGCACCTGGATATGGCTGCGCACTTCTCAGAAGAAGCCACAAATTGGATCCAATCCTTCCTCAATAATAGTACTATGAGAGTCTTCTCCACCACTGCGGCAACAGAATCCATCCCCATCACATGTGGTGTGCCCCAGGGATCTTGTGTTTCTCCCACACTCTACAACATCTTCACTAAGCCCCTTTTCGATGATCTGGACCATCTTGGTATCACCTACACTAATTACGCAGATGATACTCAGATTCTCCTACCTCTTACCGGTGATTACGACAAGGATTTGGCTTTGGTGAACAGAGTGTATCTCCTCATCCAGGCATGGATGGCCACTCACGGACTATGCCTGAATGATGACAAAACTGAAATCATCCTAGGCACACCCTCTACCCTCAAAAAACTGGGCCCTAACTACTCCTCCTTTAATATTGACAACAACCAAATTACAACCGCCCACGAGGTTAAAACTCTGGGTTTCTACCTGGACTCCACCCTCTCTTTCAATAAGCAGGTCAACGCGATGGCTTCTGCAACTGCCTACACCTGTAAATTGATAAGAGCAGGCAAACCCTTCCTATCGAACAACAGCTGCATCACACTTGCGAGAGCGCTCGTGTTATCAAAGCTGGACTACTGCAATTCACTCTATATCGGGGCTAATAAGGAAGTTGTCAAAAGAATTCAAATCTTGCAGAACAATGCGCTTAGAGCAGCGCTAGGTATTCCCAGGAGAGCCCACATCACCGAATTTAGACAAGCCAATAACTGGCTTTCTACTCAGGAGAAAATCCAACTAAAAGTTGCCTCGTTGGTCCACAAATGCCTTAATAACGCCGCACCACATTACCTCTCTACGAGATTCACGAGAATAAAACCTACAAGACTCACCAGATCCGCCAACTCCAACAACATATCCATACCTAGAGTTAAATTGACTAGAGTCGGTGGCTGTAGCTTTCAGGCGAAAGCAGCTCAACTTTGGAACTCCCCACCATCCACCTTGAAGACTGACCAACCCTACCTCACCTTCCGACATAACCTCATAGCGTGGATCAAAAATGCAGACAAATAGTAGTTCACCCATTGCCTGGACTTATTTAATCCCTAGTAGTTTCTGATCAGGACTGTAAATACATGCATCCTCATTTTCGCCTATTATATATTTTTGTACATTTCTGTTGTATATTATTATATATTTCTTGTTTTTGTTTCTCTATTTTGCCATGTGCTCCTGTAACTAAGCTTTAAGTTGTCTTATAAAATGCGCCCGGTTACCCCGGGTCTGGTGCGCAATATAAGTAATAAAAACAAACAAACAAACAAACATGAGTCTACCGATCCGTAAATTGCACCCATGCTCAGCGAACTGTGTCAACCGAACTGAAGCTGTCAACAGGACATCACACATCTCGATTTACCTCTTCCCGCTATGCCCTGCTAACCCATCCTACCCTCTTACTTTTCAGATCCCCCAAAGCACCAGAGGACCACTCCGGCGGTGATAGTGTGCGGTATAAATGTCCTTTAACATTAACATTTTGTAACGCTCACCTGATTCCCGTAGAGGCGCCGGTCTTGACTGGGCGTATACCGTATCTTCAAAGGTGATGTGTAACACACGGCTGGCTCTTTGGGCTGGACCTCGGTGCACTGTATGTCTGACTCGAAGGGTAAGATGTCTGCAGATAGAAAATATGGGATTAAGGAACTGGGTTATTGAATGTCTCTCTCTTCTTCCCTTTCTCTTCTCCTGTAGAACCCCAAAGGTTAACGCTCTCACCTTAGGTAAGTGAACGCCGTGCTCTCCATCTGCCTCGGGGCAGGGTGCTGTAACCAGTTTCTTCACTGGATAAGGGGAGCAGGCCTCTTGACTTCAGAGGACTGCTGTCTGTCGTTTACTGCACGAACGGTAAGTTTCGAGTAATTCTAATGTCTTTAAAGTCTTTAGTAATGATGTTTCTTGTTTTGCAGGATTCCGGCGATGGCGGATGACGGGCTGAAGTGAGTTGAAGATGGAGCCCGTGTGATGAATAGAAGCGCCTGGAAGCACGCGAGTAAGCGCTTGTTGCCTGCTTCACGATGCGCTCTAACTGTCTTTTTATTTTGCAGGTACAAGTTCGGAGCGGCTGCAGGGGGCCGGAATACCCACTGGGTTAGATGTGGAAAGGAGTAATGGCACGTGAGTATTAAAGTTCCCCAATGTCTTTAAACGCACCTTGTTTTGTCTTTCAGATGCCGGAATGCAGTGTGAAGACCTCCGGAGCGCACGAAGAGTAGGTAAGCCTTTGTCTTTCAGATGCCGGAATGCAGCGCGAGGCGTTGGTGACAGCCGATGGACCAGGTAAGTGAAGAGCTGTCACTGAAGACCGTAATGCTAACCTGTTCTTTCTTGTCTTTATAGGTGTTGCTGAAGACTGGATTCAGGATGTTAAGCCTTTTTCCTTAGGCCCAGGATCAGATGCAGAAGACACGATGAGCGTTCTGCTGCAGAGGATGCAGAATAACGCAAAGCAAGATTCATCCATCGGGTGTGGTTTAAATAGCCTCCTGTAGTGCTTAGGTGTCTCCTTCCACAGCCACGCCTAGGTAAGAAAAGAGTTCCTGCTTTCCAGAAGAGTTCCAGTGTTCTGAATCTAGGGAGTGGCTCCTGCCCCACCCAACAGGAAAAGTAGTTCCAAACAGAAGAGGATCAGAGGCTCAACTGGCAGGCAAGTAAGCAGCATGGTCTGCTGCAGGTAAGTCCACCCAAGCATTATGAGCCCGGCGCTTCCAGCGCTGGGACTGGGCATATTTATGAGCCTGGTGCCACTGCCGCCAGGACTGGGTCCAAAAGGTCCCAATTGGGACTGGTTGGCACTCGGAACCTGGGTTATGGATCTGCTTCCAAGGGAGTTGGGAAAACCCTGACCTTTTGGAAGCAGAGATCATGACACATTTATATTTTGTTATTGTAGAATTATTTTATTCATTGGAGTGATGGCTCTGTATATTATAATTTTTAAATTGTTTATTATGTAGTAATTCTGTATTTGAACAATATTTTAGACCTGTAACATTGTTTATTGAATGATTTGACATATTTGTTTTATGGGTGAAATTGTTATAATTGTATGGCAAAATGGTATGCTTTTATGTGTGTGGGAGAGTTAAGATTACCATGATATTTGATTTTGATATAATGTATTAAATGTATTACAGTTGATCATCGTGTTACCTTAACATTATTATTTCTATTGTTTGTAGACTTTTAGTTTTTGTTGATTTAACGTTAACTGTTTTGTAAAAAAAAAGTTTTAAAAATAATTTGAACTTTTTTAACGGTTACATGAATATTGATTCTGAGTGTTATACTAGCCTGTAAATTGTAAGAACATGTAGTATAATTGAGTGTGTGGTATAAGAGCATGTTGCATAACAGCATGTGGCGTAAGCTTGGACATTTATACCGCACACTATCACCGCCGGAGTGGTCCCCTGGTGCTTTGGGGGATCTGAAAAGTAAGAGGGTAGGATGGGTTAGCAGGGCATAGCGGGAAGAGGTAAATCGAGATGTGTGATGTCCTGTTGACAGCTTCAGTTCGGTTGACACAGTTCGCTGAGCATGGGTGCAATTTACGGATCGGTAGACTCATGTTTGTTTGTTTGTTTGTTTTTATTACTTGTATTGCGCACCAGACCCGGGGGTAACCGGGCGCATTTTATAAGACAACTTAAAGCTTAGTTACAGGAGCACATGGCAAAATAGAGAAACAAAAACAAGAAATATATAATAATATACAACAGAAATGTACAAAAATATATAATAGGCGAAAATGAGGATGCATGTATTTACAGTCCTGATCAGAAACTACTAGGGATTAAATAAGTCCAGGCAATAGGTGAACTATTATTTGTCTGCATTTTTGATCCACGCTATGAGGTTATGTCGGAAGGTGAGGTAGGGTTGGTCAGTCTTCAAGGTGGATGGTAGGGAGTTCCAAAGTTGAGCTGCTTTCGCCTGAAAGCTACAGCCACCGACTCTAGTCAATTTAACTCTAGGTATGGATATGTTGTTGGAGTTGGCGGATCTGGTGAGTCTTGTAGGTTTTATTCTCGTGAATCTCGTAGAGAGGTAATGTGGTGCGGCGTTATTAAGGCATTTGTGGACCAACGAGGCAACTTTTAGTTGGATTTTCTCCTGAGTAGAAAGCCAGTTATTGGCTTGTCTAAATTTGGTGATGTGGGCTCTCCTGGGAATACCTAGCGCTGCTCTAAGCGCATTGTTCTGCAAGATTTGAATTCTTTTGACATGTGTTGTACTTTTCTGTGTTGTAAGACCATGTGCCATCAAAATTGTGTTTTGTATGTGTTTTAGGAGCGTGTGTTGTAGGAGCATGTGCTATAAGCTCCTGTTATAGCATTGCATGTCGTAGGAGTATTATTACAGTGTGTGTCATAAGAGTGTGTGTGGTAGGAGGGTGTGTCATGGCATGTGTCGTAGGTGCATGTGAGAGCACGTGTTGTATGTCCTCATGTTATGTCTAGTAGGCATATATGAAGTAAGTGTGTGTGATATAGGAGCATATTTCATAGGAGTGTGTGTTGTAGGAGAGCTTGTTATAGGATTGTGTCAAATAGGAACATGTGTTTTAGGATTGTGTCATTACAGTGTGTGTCATAAGAGTCGGCAGTAAGTGTTTGTGTCATAAAGGTGTGTGTGGTAGGAGCGTATGTCATAGGAGCATGCTTCATAGGTACATGCGCCCTAGGTGCATGTGAGAGCATGTGTCGTATGTCCACATGCTATGTGTAGTAGGGGCACATTGTGGCAAACCAGACGGAGGACTCGGACAACAATTAATCATGGTATATACGCGTTTATTCAAATGAAAGGAAAAATGCCTAACTGGACTGTATGTTTATGAGGGAAATTCCTTGCCACCTAAAACAAAAACTAAGGGTGCTCGGTGTAGTCCAAAATAAAGAGTTCTGAGTCCAAATTTGTAAATTATTAACTGGCCCTGCCACTTTAGAAAAACCTATATAAAAAGAAAAGGAGGATTGCATAATGGCCTTGGCATGTGCTTCTCCCTGGCCCGGCATGTATATCAGTCTCAAAGTATAGTATATCTCTACACAGTATCCAGTCCTTGTGTGGAGTTTGTTGATTAAAATAGAAGTATCTTTTATACAGTTTTTGCTTTCTGGCAAAAAAAGAAAATTCCTCTTTCTATATATTATTAGCTGTGTATCACTGGTTAAATTCCTCCAGGATCAATTCAGCTTTTACCAGTAGTAAAAATTCCTCCAGGATTACTTTCGCAGGTGCTCTCCTTTATCCCACCTCTTGTGGCACTGAGACTCCCCAAAGTCTTGTAGCTCTGTGATAGGATTGCCTTTCCATTCAAGCACTTTTGTACATGTGTTGGCTTCCTCAGCCTGGATACAAATCACATGTATTCCTCTGACTCCCCGGTTCATAGATAGTGTTTTTGTTTCTTTCACTCTTATCCATTGGGCTGCTTGTCTGTTGCATGCTTCCAGGCGTTCACGCTCACAGTGACTTCTCCAGCCTTCATATGTGATATTCGCAACACTCTCATTCCAGATTGCCTGGGCCTTGTGCTCGTTCCTGTTTCCCAGTGTTTCGTGTCTAACCCCACAGATAATCGCCCTCACGGGCGTTCTCACGACGGGAGCGTTCGACTCCCTGTTCGTGCTCGTCTCCCTAAAACCGGCAATCGCTGTGTGGAGGTCCGAGACTCGGGCTAATTTCTTGTTTCTAGCTTTGATATCTGGGCACCCCTGCTGATCACTGAGCTTTAGTAGTCACGCCACCATAAAAGACGGTTTACCGGAGCCTACTCTTTGGTCAGCGTACCCGCTTTGTAGGCTCTGGCTAGAGGGCCTCGCTACTGCTAGGCCACCGGTGGCTCTGCTGCTGTGTGTAGACTGCCCCTCCACGACGTGTTCTCAGAGATTTGTCTCTGCATACCATGGATTCTCCTCCCTGCATAGAAGTAGAGCATGGCTTTTGTGTTCTCTCTGCATTCCCAGTTCTTATTATGTGCGCGTACAACATCTTGATAAAAAAAAGTGTATCCTTCCTTTACAGCGGCCCTCAGATAACAGTCCGCATTACCTGAAGCCAACAGTGTGGAAGGAGGATTGCTGGTACTTGTAGTAAAAATCTGAGAACACTCTTTGCTTTCCAGTCCCATGTATGTGGACATTGTATTCCTTTCAGGGAGGTCCTCATTAGCCTGGGAGTCCTTGTCCCCTAGAGGGATCCACTACCAGTGAGGTCCCACTTTCCCATACCCTTAGGGAGGGCCAGGTGGAGTGGGCTCCCGCCTTAGCCTCACAGGGGGTGACTCCACCCTGGGGACAGGAGACGAATTGTCCAGATTTGACACAAGTGTAGTAGAATAATGTGTTGGAAGACTGTGTGCTTTAGGAACGCATGTCGTAGGAGCGCATGTCATAGGAGCATGTGTCGTAGGAGCATGTGTGTGTAGTAGGAGCATATGTAGTAACTGCAAGTGTCATAGTAGCACATGTTGTAGATGCGTGTATTACAAGGATGTTTCATAAGAGTGTGTATTACGTGTGCATCGTAAAGGTTTGTGTGATTGGAGCATCTGTGGGAACAGCACACGTCATAGGTCCACTTGTTTAGTGTAGTAGATGCGTATGTAGTAGCGTTTTATAGGAACATGTATCATAGGAGTGTTTGTGGTAAGAGCATGTGTTATAGCAGCGCGTGCCCTAGGAGCACATGTACCGTAGGAGTGTGTGTCGTACGGGCATGTGGGGTAAGTGCGTGTTTGGTAGGAGCATGTGTCGTAGGTGCATGTGCTGTTGGTTCCTTTTGAGAGTATGTGTCATATGTCTGCATGTTATGTGCAGAAGGTGCATGTGTAGTAGGTGGGCGTGTCATTGGAACATGGATTATAGGAGTGTGTATTGTAGGAGCGTTTGTTTTAGCAGCAGGTGGCGTAGAAGTGTGTGTCATTAATGTGTGTGTTGTAAGAGTCTGCAGTAAGTGTGTGTCGTAAGGGTGCGTGTGGTTGGAGCATGTGTCGTGAAAGCATGTGTCGGAAGAGCATGTGTCATAGGGTCATATGTGCACACAGACTGTGTACAGTTTGTTTGAAAAGTGTACTTTTATTCCATTGCCTTAAAACCGTAATGTGAGTTTTTATAAGATGGTAATTGTCCAATGTACGTATGGAAAAATTAATACACTCTGTGGACAGTTCGTATTGAAAGTGTATATTTATTCCATCACCTTAAAAATGACTTCAAAGTTAGCTGTGACTTGCCTTTCTTGTGAGTTCTTAGGAGATGTTAATTTTGTAATGCACCAACTGCAAAACGTATATGCTCTGCGTACATGATTGCAGTGCATGTTATAGATGCCTCTATGGTAGGCGTATGTGATGTAAGAGGGTGCGTCATAGGACCATATGTTGTAGTAGTGCATGGCACAGGATTGTGTTGTAGGATTGTTTGTGGTAGGAGTGTGTTGTAGGTGCATGGGTTATAGGTGAATGTGTCGTAGGTGCACACTCTGTATACAGTTTGTATGAAAAGTATACATTTATTCCATCACCTTAAAACTGACATTAAAGTCAACTGAAACGCTCTGTGGACAGTTTGTATTGAAAGTGTACTGTTTTTCCATCCCCTCAAAACTCACGTTAATGTCAGCTTAGGTGTGGCTTTAATGTGAGTTTTTACGAGATGTTAATTGTGCAATGTACATATTGGAAAACTCAAACGCTCTGCGTACAGTTTCTATAAAAAAAGGTGCATTCATCCTGTGCATGCGTCATACATAGATACATTTCAAATGTTAATATCTCAAAATTGTCTCAGTCGATTTTCAAATTGTTTTTCAGTGCACCAATTTCAGATGAAATATAGGTGACTGCAAAAAATTGGGAGAATTGACAAGACCAATTTTGAGTTATTTGTGCCAAAATATATATATAGGTCTTTTCGTATGGGAAAACCCCATTTTAAAAGCTGTTCAAAACGCAATCAAAGTAAAAATGTTTACACTATGAAGCTGTTAATGTACAAAATGTAAATTGTGCCTGCATATGTGGCTGCCTCGAAATAATACTGTGGAATATTTCAGATTGTTTTTATTCAGGCATTCGGCTGTTATTGAGAAAATCAATTTTCTGTCTTAACCTTAACTATGCCTTGCACTAGTGCAAAGGCATTATGTATGTATATTACAAGGCCATGGTAGTTATGGTTAAGTTGCTAAAAAAAAAGTATATGGCCCACTCTGATTTTCTCTGCTAAGTTTGGTGAGGGGGGGGCAAAGTTATAAGGGGGGTCCCAAAATTTCTTTTTTCCCCATAGACTGAATGGAGAAAAAATTTGCTCACGCCTACAGCCCAAACCGCTGGACGGATTTTCACCAAATTTGCAGCAGGTGCGGCGGCTTGGTCCCGAAAGTGTGGTTTTGTAAATTTGGTTGAAATCTGTCCAGTAGTTTTTTTTAAAATGACCAAAGAGTAGGTCTCAAAAAATTAGTGTTATCTATGTCCGTTCCACAACACACTTCCCTGTTCGCTCCACAGACAGGAGACCAATTGGCCAATCGACCTACGTCATGTCCGTGGATAGACGATGTGTTCACTGAAAGGTTGGAGTGAAGCGTGAGGTGCGTCACATTCTCTCGATGCACCCGCCATTTTGGATCTGTGGACATCCGTGGACAGCGCAGTGTTGAACTGAGCATAAATCTAATTTTGGGGAGTGTGTTGGTGTGTAGGAGTGGCTGGAGAGGGTGGGGGAATGAGAGATGGGTCAAATGCTGTATTTGTTTAGGTGGGAGAAGGCCGTGATATGTTTGCGCTGTCTGCGGTCACCACGGTTGTCTGCGGACATATCAAACACTGGGCGCACTACTGGGTATTTTACTATACTAGGATGTTGGTTTTGGGTAGTTAGTAGAGCATTGGGTGAAGAGGGTATGTACTGAAGAGTTTGTGCATTGGCTGTAATTATTGTTTCAGAATGTTAATTGAAGTGGGTAGGTTTTGAGGTGGTTATGTTATGTTTTTGGGTTGTGGTCATTTGGCAGGTGTTTGCTTGCATGGGTGTGTTATTCTGCGGTGGTTGTGGCCAGGGTCTAGAGTCTTGGGTGCATGGCCGAGGGCTGTAGGCCCTGGCCACAACCACCGCAGCATAACACACCCATGCAAGCAAACATTTTGACTGTGGTATGTCGGCTTTTGAGTGGATATGTTTTCAAAAGTTTGTGTACTGTTTGGCAGTAGTGTAATAGTGTTTATGGGATAGCGACATGATGTGTGGTAGTTGGTTTGTTGGATTGTGTTCAGAAAGTTGGTACCCAAGGCTCTAGGCATTTTGGGTTGTATTTATTGGTCAGGTGTTCGTTTGCATGGGTGTGTCATGTTTCGGTGTTTGTGAGTCCAATCATTATATACTTACTGTTTGCTTTGTTGAGGCTGTATGTAGAGTTTTGGCCACGCCATGCAGTCAAGACTTTAGGATTTGGCTACAATCACTGCAGCATAAGATACCCATGCAAGGAAACAATTAGCATTGTGGTCTATGGCCAGGTGTTTGCTTGAATGGGTGTGTTATGCTACAGTGTTTGTGAGTCCAATCATTACATACTTACTGTTTGATTTGTTGTGGTTGTATGTACTTTGTTCATGACATGGGTAGTTGGAGTAGTTTTAGGGTTCCATTGGATTGCCCTTTGTCTAATCATAGATCAGTCCCACACAGGAAGAAACATTCCCGAATCCCCAGTAGATATAACAGTTTACGTTCACCTTGGAACCCTGGTTCGTCATTGTTTGCGCGTCCCTTCAGAGAACGCTATGTGTTGCCTTGGAGACGCTGGCGCCCTTTGCATTCACGTAGGCGTTCATGCCTACAGTGACGCGTTGTGCGTGCGGACAGCTGATCTGTATTTAAGCTCCGCCCCTGCGCACGCCAGAGCTTCTGAATTTGTAATTTTCAAAGCTACGCATCTTGTTATCCTGTCTTCAAGCTCTTCAAACTCCTGGCCTGCTTTGTGACCTTCCTTGCCTCGTTCTTGTCTTTTGCTTACTTTATCTGTTGCTGACTTCGAACGTCCACGGACTGCATTCGCCTCATACTTGTTATCTTACCTACTTGCTGCCAAACCTGGAACGTCCACGGACTGCATTCGCCTCATCCTTGTACGTCCTACCTGCTTGCTGCCAAACCCGGAAAGTCCACGGACTGCATTCGTCTCATCCCTCACGTCTTACCTGCTTATTGACAAGCCGGAACGTCCACGGACCGCATCGGAACGTCCACGGACTGCATTCATCTCATTCCTCACCTCTTACCTGTCGATTGCCAAAACAGAACGGCTACTGGACTGCTTCAACTCCAACCATCGTCACTTCTTCCCGCTCTTACCTTGCAGCTCAAAGACTCTAAGGAACTTCAAGGACATTAGCGCATCGGCGCTAGGATCAAAGAACATTAGCGCATCGGCGCTAGGATCAAAGAACATTGGCGCAACCGCGCAAGGATCAAAGACTCTTTAGGCGTCCTCGTGCCGGCAGGAATAGGAAACAAGACTTTGTGTTCCCAGGACTACTACTCCAGTACTACATTTTCTTCTTCAGAATCCATTCAGACCACTTTTTGGTAAGCACACTACTGTCTGGTTCTTTCTTTGTCTTTCTATCCTGTACTCATGGTAATAGTCACCTCTCTTGTTTCAGGATACTCACCAATTTAGCTTGGAACTTGTCAGTCCCAGTCTACCTTTCTTGCTTGTGAGTATCTGCTCATCACCTTGCTTAGATATGTCCTTGTTTTGAGTCATATGTTAATCCTTGATTCATTTCTCTTGCAGCCAGCTGTCTGGGTACCAGGGTGTACCAATATTTTCGGGCAATACTCACCTCAATCTGTCCTTTTGTACTCTTGAGGGGTATATTGTCAGAAAGACTCAATTGTATCACAACGTGTCAAGCCACCACTGCTGGATTTAGCCCCTGGGCCCTAACAAGTAGGCATTGTTTCTTCAATCTCTGTGATAAAAGAAAAGAACACGTTAGTGTAGGTAGTTTGCAATGAGTTATTGCATTGCATAGTGGACATTTCTGGGTTTTTTTTCGACCCTCATAGTTAGCACTTTACAAGTACTATGGTTCATACCAGTGTACTGTGCAATTTTCTCAGTTTCTGTTTTGTTCATGAAATCATTGGGTCTGTGGGGAAAGAAATCCATGCTGGATTAAAAAAAATCTTTCTACGTTATGGTACAATATCTTTCTGTGGTTGATTTCAATAGGAGGAATTTAATAGGTGAATGGTATTTGGTTTGGAAGTGTTGGTAGTATTGTTGCAATTAGATACCATTTGGCGTATTCTAATTGTTTATTTCTTGTTGCATTTTAGTAGTATTCATTTATCCGTTTGCTTGATGCAGAATCCTGGGGCAGTTAGATACCTGTCGGCGTATTCTAACTGTTGATAGTTTTGGGGTTGGTGAGGGTATTTTTATATACGTAATAAGTGTTGCAGGGTTTCCTTAGAAAAATGCATATTGACGTTTTCTGGTTGTAGTTTATGGATTTAAAGGTTATTGAGGAGATTTTGTTGATGTTCCTACTCAGATTAGTGATTACATTTTGTTTTAAGAAAATTAAGTACACGTTTACAAGATTTGCTGGTAATCTCTGCTTTAGAGTAATGGTAGTATCATTACATTCGAACCATCCACAATTCTTTTTTATGTATGCAGTGTAGTGACCTGCATTGGTTGTGTTTCCTGCGTGGTAGATCATACCTACTGTTGTGAAGGTTTTCTTACCAAGTGATACTTGTCCATGTGTGAATCCAGTCAGCTTGCAGTTGTTTTTGGTACCATCTGCATTGTAACGTAAAAGAATTACTATTACGTATTCACTATGTGACTGTATTTGTAAGGTGGAACTGCAGGTAGTACATAATCTGCCATGGTTTCCATTTTGTACAATTTGCTGAAATGGAATGGATTCACAGTTGGGTATAGATACATTCTTGTGGATCTTCTTGTGTGTTTATAGTGAATTTGACCATTCCAGCACAGCCCAATGTCTGCCTTATTCCAGAAACACTGTAAGTGTTGTCAGGATTGTTGGTTGCATTTCTGTGAAGGACTAACATTTGCAAACAAAATTGGTCTGTTCCGTTTAAGTAAATGTTTTCAACCATTGGTGGCAATTGGAATAGAGATTTGATTGCTACATTTTCATAGCAATTTACACCAGTTGTATTTGAAAACTTGAATGGACCAGACAGTTCTGTGTCCAAGTTATTTGTTCGGAGTGCGCGTTGTTTCTTTGAAGAGATAGTTGGTTTTGTTTGTGCACTTGATCCTTGTTTGGTTGTGGTCATTGATGAAGTATTAGCTTCTTCTAATTTCTTTGGAGGTATTGTTGTGAGATCCTGCATAATTTGAGTCTGAAGTAGTTTTCTTTTGCAACCTTTTGCTTTTTGAGGAACAGGATAGGTTTTGAGATGAGGTGCCTAGAGTGCACACAGTCTATTGTATTCCAGAATGTAAGGAATATCAGCGTGTACTTTACTTGCATCAAAGTTGACCATCAATTGTACGTAAGCGTGATAGTGCTACATAGCTCATGCCTTCTTTAAACACTGTGCTACGAATATCTATCAATGCTTTATCTAGGTTAAGACCTTGTGATTTATGAATGGTGACAGAGTATGCTAGAGATAGAGAAAATTGTTCTCTGTGTACATACATGTCTTTGAAAAGAAGGAATCGGGCTGTTGAGCGTCCTATCCTTTTAACTTCGGATAGTTTGTCAAAGTGAATATTGACAAACTGAATGTTGTCACGTGGCTAAGTTTGAAAGCCAACAACTGTACCAAGTGCTTTATTAACTAGTCCTTGCTCCACGTCAAGGTTACGTTTAAGCATTACTCTACAGTTTAAAGATAATTTTATTATTTTCTTCAAACCAGCTGTGTTAGAGATAGAGTTTTCTAAGGTATTTAGTCGTGCTGTGGCTTGTTCACACATGGGTAGTGTCATACCGTGCACGTCCAGTTTGTCTGTGGAGCAAATTTCAACTGTTTGTTGAATTTCTTTTTTCAACATTGTGTCATTGAATTGAGCACAGCTGGCAAGAGTTGGCATCAAGGACATACACTTTACATTTTTGTGTGCTAATTGTTCCATGAAGTTATTAGCATATGGGTTATGGCCATAGAGTGCATGGATGAGCCTGGTATTTAATATAGATTGTGCTTCTTGAGATAGTACACCAACTCTAATACTTTTTAAAATGTTGGCATACGTGAGGTCTGCAGACTCGCACATGTTTTCAGTTAATTCTTTGTATTGGAAATGTTGCCAAAGGTTGACATTTTATATGCTGCCAAGAGTTTTACGGCATAGTTTGTGCCCTAAGGTTTTAAAAATAGGTTCACCTTTAACTGGTGTTAATTGAAGAAGATCTCCAAAAACAATAATGTGTTTTCCTCCAAAGAGTCCTTCGTCGTCTGTTTTCAGGACCTCTTGTAATCTGAGGTGAATCAAGGCTAACATTAGGTTGGACACGAGTCTCACCTCATCGATTAGCAGCATTTCCATTTGTTTCAAAACTCTGCGTAGTTCTATTGCAGCTTCTGGAGAAAGTTTATAGTAGTCTAATTTGTTTGGTGTTCTACTGGAAGGAGAACATAGGCAGTGTAAAGTGACACCGCCTATGTTGTAGGCGGCTAAACCTGTGGGGGCAGTTACAACAGCTGACCGTTTGTTGTTTGTCAATTTTTGGAGGAATTTGCTGATGATTTTGATTAAGAATGTTTTGCCTGAACCAGCTTGACCACTCACGTATAGCAGTATAGGTTTGTAGTCTTGACAGCTACAATTTCTAGTTTCATGCTGCATACCATGTTCAATTTGTTTTGTTATTTCTAGGAAAATGCTACGCTGCTCATTGTTTAGTTGTGATTTCAGTAGAGCAAAGTCTTCTGCAAATTGTTCATACTGACACATGGTGTTTTCTACTTCTTTCATGGCTAATTCTGCCTCATTTCCCATTAGTGGCTATTCAAGTGGTTCTTGCCTTCCTGTTACAGAAGGTTGACTGCTGTCAGTGGTGTCTACATTTAGTTCTGCCTGAAGTTCTTCTTCTTGTTGATGTTTGTTCTGTAACATTGTTTTGTACTGCGTAAAGTTTTCGTCTGTTATAGTGCTTTCATTTCCTTTGAAAGCATCTTCATAGCAGTAATGGGTAGCTATTAAATCTTCTTTTTCTCCATGGTTTAAAAAGTTGTAGTAGGGACATGTAATACAGTTCTTTAGGTTGAAGAGTTTTTTAATGACAATTTCATATGATTAATTAAGCTTTGTTTGGTAAGTTTCACTAGGCTGCCTTCACAATTTTCGACTCTGTACCTACCTCTGATTTAATTCTATTTTTTTATGTGAAGTTTTGGGCTATGTGGAATAGACACATGGGTTCCAAAGTTGTACTCCTGTTTGGGTAGTATGTGTCTAGTAAGTTGTTTTTCAAAATGTCTTGGCTGTTCGGATCATTTTTGGCTATTGTTTCCATTTCTTCATATGATCTGAGAACTCTTTTTCTGGATTTAGCAGGACCAAAGCTTAGCCATACTATGGGGGTCATTCCGAGGTTGGAGATAAGTATTGGTTTTTACCGGCATGGCGGAAAGAGCGAGTCCGATCTGGTACCACGCCGCTATTTACAGGCTATTCCGACCTCGCGGGCACGAGCTTTCCGCCATGCCGGTAAATCCCCTAGCGGCATACCGCTAAAGGGCCCGTTAAACCCCTTACCGGCATGAAGCGAGACGTTCTTAACAACACCGCCATCGAAGCTTCGCCATCCGTAATTAGCGGTGACTGTAATTTACGGATACCGTAAATTACGGTCACCGCTAATTAATGGATACGGAAATTTCGTCATCGCACAGGAACGGGAAGGAGCGCGGCGGCCATCTTTAAAAACACAATCCATTGCCATCCTCTCCAGGCAGCACCCTTGGGACGAACCTGAACCTCGGAAAAGGCCTACACAACCGCCAGCTATGCCCAAAGCACAAAAAAGTCAGCGGACCGCCTGCGCAAGCAGCGCTTCAGCCCCGAGGAGCTGCAGGCCATGGTGGGCCACCTGGAGGAGCACGCAGATGTAGTGTTCAGCAGCGTCATGCGCAGAGAGGCAGTGGTCTGGAAAAAAAACATATGGGCAGAACTTGCTCAAAGGGTGAGCGCAGTAGGCACCATCCCCCGCACCCCCAGGGACTGCCGCAAGCGGTGGGATGACTTGCGGTTGAGGGTGCGGAGCATCCTCGCAGCCAGGCACTGCAGACAGGAGGTGGACCAAGTTCACCAATGAAACTAGCGCCATGGGAGGAGACATGCGCTGCATTGATTGGCACAGAATCAATCGAGGGCGTTGGTGAAATGGAGTGTGGGGCTCCGTCGTCTGCTGATGGAGGTGAGTGTCCAAAGTCAACACCGCCAATGGCAAATACATGCTGAATACACTTCCAAGTCCCGTCCAATGCACCTTGTCATACTGCCCTCCACCCATTCTGATAATGGCAAGACAACTGCCACCAAGGGACAAGTGCTACCACATAATGCCCACCAACCACAGTGCAGTAACTAGCACATCCCAATAAGCACACTGTGCAGCAGGCTTGGCAGTGTGCGAGTCAGACTGCACATGACCAGGCCAGGATTAGTGACTCCCACACCTGCGTACATATCCAACACATCCGTAGAAACCAGTGATGTAGTAACGGCCAAAATGCCACCAATCCAAAATGACTGAAATGTGAATGCTGCCATTAATGACATTAGCGTCTCACACAACCACTCATGTTGTACCTTTGTTCTACACCCACAGGCAGTGAGCATTAGGGCGATGAGCCTGAGAGAAGCCGTCCCACCACATCCAGTGCCAAAGGCAGGGACCACCGCGTACCGGCCAGGAAGGACAAAACCACCACAGCTCCTCCAAGGCCCATTGAGGTTGCACCACCCCCATCCCTCACTGCATCAGCGTCTGCAACAATCACCACACCAAGGTCAGAGGAGTCCAGCATCTCTGGGGAGGTGGCAGCCACGGCCCCTCTGCAAATCGTGGACAGCCCCTTGTCCATCTGTGGGGCGTCAGAGGAGGACCCCTACCCCACTGTATACACCCCGAGCCCTGCAATGTCCCCCAGGTGTCGTGCAGGGACTCTGGGGAGGGTGACACCCCAGTCCGAAGTGCACGTGGTGATGCACCAGGAGACGCAGATCCCGTGCCCAGTACCCCATTTGAGGCCCTGTCAGGGCATGTCGACCCAATCCCCTGCAGGGATGATACGCCATCCCAGGAAGCACTACGTGCAGGACAGCACACTGCCCTCATCACTGACTTCAATGAGGACAACCGCCAGGGCAGGTTGGAGTTACTCGAGGAGCTCAGGCAAATGCGTCAGGTGTTCACGGAAAGCACCAACCGTGTGTGTGAGGCACTTGGACGCATTGCAGACGCCGTTGTGGCATCACGTCCCATTCATGCGACTCAGCAGGAGGACACCCCCTCAACCAGTACCCCCACCCCGGCAAGCCCAGCGCGCCGCTTGCTGCGTTCTCAGCGGCGCAGGAACATGCCCCCCCCCCCCGGGCACCGGGAGCATGGATCAATAGACAATGCTGCCACATGTGGCCTCATTGTGCCACACGGGACTACTGTTGCGGAGTTGGGGGGGAGGGGTAGAGGGTGTGTATGGGAGTTGGGGGGAGGGGGGTGAGGGTGTGTATGGGAGTTGGGGGGGAGGGGGGTGAGGGTGGAGGTTTTGTTTTCACGTGTGAACCTACTAATATAATATACCGGTTGTGCATAAAAAATATCAGAGTGGACATTGATCAATGTGCATGTGTCTTTTAATGACTCACAGTGCATGGTGTACATGTATCCCCACAACCAGTGCCCGATGCCCTGTCATCCTGACACCCTCAGCTGACTTGAGTGTCAGAAATATTGTCCAATCAATGATTGCCACACGGCACATCCCTCCTTTGCATCTGCACTGTGATGCTGTCCTGCCAATTCTTCATCCACCCCCTCATCATCATCTGGTGGTAGCAGTCCCAGGTCAGGGGGCAGTGGCACGTTCCGACGGATGCACATATTGTGCAGCTTTACACATGCCATGGTGATCCTGGCCACCTTCTCGTGGCTGTTGATGAGTGCTCCACCCGAACGGCTGTGGCAACAAAATGGTGCCTTCAACAGGCCAAATGTCTGCTCTATGGCCACCCGTGTACGGGTATGGGCTCGATTGTAGTCCTCCTCATGCCTGTTCTGTGGGTTGCAGATAGGGGCCATGAGCCACGGCTTCGAAGGGTAGCCACCATCACCTGCGTGGAAGGGGAATGAAGGTAAGTGTTTGTACATTGATGGTGGCGAACTGTAGCAGTCTTGCATGGCAGCTGGTGATTCCTGGCCATACACACATGTCCCTGGTTGCATCAACCCCATTACTGGCCCGGCTATGTGTTCTGTGCCATGGAATGATGGAGGGGTAGCTTCTTCAAGATGGCTTATGGTGTACACTCACATCTTGTTGCACGTGCACCGTATATGCGTGCAGCAGTGTTGGCCTGAATTCATTGATGTGTTGGGTTCTGTGAGATTTGGTGGCAGGGGGTATTGACTGTAGTCAGTAGCATACTTGTCTTACTGCACTGATCAGTACCATGTTGACTTGCACCACTACTATGGGTGTGCGGAAACAGTGACATGCTGCTGTATCCTTGTTGGGCTCACTTCTATGCACTCCCAGGGACGTCTGTCTTGTGTGGTGGGATGCAGGAGGCTGCGAGATAGTGCATATGCAGTGCATGGTGCAGGATGCCCTTACGGTGTGTGAGGTCCGCCGGTGAGTGGTGCTTGTGTTGTGGTATTGGGCCAGGTTACCTGTCGGACGAGTAGTGTTGTATTTTCTACATTCTAGCATCGCTGTGAGGTTAGGCAGTCATGTGCCATATCGATTGCCTTGGGGCACTGTGTTCTGTGGGGTGCACATCGTGCATCGGCGCCAACATTCCCACACAGGTGTAGTATGCACCCCCCCCCTTTCCCAACAAGTTGGGGTATGCATCCACCCTACTCATGGCCACAATGCGCTGCCATGGCCCAATCAGGTGACTCACCAAGCAGCCAGACACGTTGTCCAGCATGTTGCTCCATATAGCGTGGTAGCGTGGAGTTCCGCAGGACCAGGGGGTCATGTGTTGATCGGGGGTATCGGGCACAGCAATGTGTGATGGCTTTACTGGCATTTCATACCATCTGGACGTCAATGGAGTGGTATTGCTTGCGGTTGCGATACGCCACCTCCATTGCATGTGGAAAGAACAATTCCACGTGGGTGCAGTCGAGGGCACCTATGCAATTTGGCATGCCTGCCAGTGCATGGTAGGCACCTTATGTATCCAATATCTCCTGGGGTGTCCGGGGTAGGGATATGTAGTCCCTTGTGTGTTTGATGAGGGCATCCAGCACTGTATCTGTGAAAATATGGCCTGTGGTATGCCATGCATGTGCCCCACTGTATGCTGCTACGTGCCTGTGGCAAGGAAGTGGAGAACAGACACTACCCTGAGTAGAGGGGGGATTGCAGTGTGGATTTCTAAGAGGCTCACTATGTCGTCATGTGCCAGGTCCACTATGGTGGTGATGGTGTCCCGGTCAAGGCGGTACAGGGTGTGGATCTGCTCTGGTGTGAGTTTGAAGGGGGAGGCTCTGATGCAAGGGATTGGGGGCTGCCGGTGTGGTAATGGTGGCTGCACCGGTAGGGCATGCTGGGCCTGTCTCACCCTCCTTCTCCTCCTGTGTATCCTCTGGGGTGGGGGCTGTGGTTGTTGTTGTTGTTGCTGTTGTCGTTGCTGCCTTGCAAGCAGGGCCTCCAGCTCCAGTAATCCTGCTACAGTTTGTATCATCTTGGTGTGGGAGGGGGTGTGGTGAGTGGATTTGCTCCTTTTGTGCTGTGCCAGACTCCATTGCCTCCACCTGTGCTGATTGAGTGCACCTGTGCCTCTTGGAAACACTGCTCAGGGTTCTTAACACCTTCTCAGCGATGCCGGTATTTATTCCATGCCGGTAAGGTACTTTGCGGCCTTGTAGAGGCCGTTTTTTGCATGTCCGCATGACTTGGGATCAGCTCCGGTTTACGCCATGCCGCTAATTTCGGCATGGGGTGTTGTGCGCTCGCCACAAGATCGCTATTCATGGCCTCGTACTTTACGGCGCCGTAAATAACGGTCCAGAGGGTCAGAATGGCCCGTAAAGGTAAACGATGCCGGTAATGCTTTACCGGCATCGTTTTTCCCTTAACGCCCAACTCTGAATGACCCCCTATGTTTTCAGATTTCCCATCCAAGGCAGTACCGGTTAAACGGTCTGCGGCTTCGTAGCAGCCACATTCTCTATTGGAGAGCATTTTTATGCCTAAGCTGTATAATTTTTGTGACAGTGTGTTGTCAGATGAAATATCATCCCAGAGGTCTTTGAGCTCTGTTTTTTCTGATTTGGTTAAGTAGGGTGCAACATATCGTGCAACTGCAATGGAATTGTCTGCAATGTATTGCACATCTATATTCGCATTCCATAGTAGGGCAATGTTTGCATTGTAATCATTGATATATTTTGCTTCTTCTGTTCTTTTTATGTAATATGTGTTCTTAGGTGATTTACCTTTAACACTATGGGCCTCATTACATGGTACGCAGTAAAAAACGGCATTTACCGGCATGGCGCTATTAACGTGTCCGCCTTGGCAAGAGGCCGCTAATTGCGTACCATTACGAGTATGCGGACACAAGCATAGCGCCATGCCGGTAATGGCCCTACCGCCATGCCATTAAAGACCCCAAAAAAACCCTTAGCGGCACAAACGAAAGCGCTGATAGCACTACCAACCTCCTGCACCACGTAAATAGCGGAACCAGAAATGGTGTCATCGCACAGGAACGGGAAAGAGCACGGCAGCCATCTTTTAAAAACACAATCCATTGCCATCCTCTGCCCCCAGAACCTGTTTCGACACCAGTGACATCCCTAAGCCCCAAGGATCCCCTCACCATGCCAAAGGCCATAAAAAAAACACAGACCGCCAGCGTAAAGAGACATTTACGAATGAGGAACTCATAACGCTGACAGAGACCCTTGCAGCAAACTCTGATGTGGTATTTGCCAATGACATGCGGCGGGAGACCCTGATCCAGAAAAAGGCCATCTGGGCAGAGGTCGCCCTGAAAGTGAGTGCGGTGGGCACCACCACCCGTACCGTTAGGGAGTGCAGGAAGCGGTGGCACGGTCTCTGCCTCCGGGTCCGCAGCATACTGTCTGCGAACCGCAAGCTGGCCATGGCCACAGGAGGTGGCGCTGATTCACCAATAAAACTGAAGGAGTGGGAGGAGACCTGTGCCAGCATGATTGGCGTGGAATCCATCGAGGGAGTCGGGAGCATGGAGCATGGCGTGGCCACAACATCAGATGGAGGTGAGTGTACACATGAAACAATGCACTGCGAACGGTGAGGCACCCCCCAAATGTGAGCCCAGATTCACCTCATGGATGCGGCCACAAACATACATGCACACAACCCTGCCCATGTGGGTGTCACACCCCAACACACCAACATGCACGCATCACCACAGACAAGTGCCACACAGATGCATGCATGGAAGACCCACTCAACAGCCCCATCACCTGAATGCCCACTTATGAAGTCCCAATGCACAGAACAGCATGAGGAACTGAATCTGCATGAAGCACGTTGAACCATCACCAATGCCATCTTTGTCCCCCACAGGCTCACATACAGACAGCGAAGAACCTGCCACAGCGACTCAGGCTCCCCCTGCCAAGAAAAAACGCAGGGCACAGGAGACAGTAGACACCCCCACCACATCAAGGGGCACAGGGAGGAGTGAGCACGTGCAGAGGGGAAAACATCGCAAGAGCGCCACTGCACCAATACCGCAATCTACACCAGCAACAATTGCCACACCCACTCATATAAACCCCCCAACACAGGTTACACCCACGGATGGCCCACCCTCCGCTGCCACAAGTTCAACTGGTGAGGCAGCAGCCACAGCGCCGCTGTCAGATGTGGAGGACCCTAGTCAGGTCACAATGCAAATGCACACGCCAACCCCTCCAGGAAGCCCAGAAGCATCTCCGAGGCCAACACCAGGATCGAGTATCCATGGCCAGTCTGGCGAGGAGAACACGGGATGGTGCTGGAGCCCACCGATGGCCTCACCTGATGTCCGGGACATTGAGGAAGGTGCAGCAGCCACACCACGAGCTGGCCACAGTGGCCATGACCTGGCCAACATCAGGCAGCACCAGGAGGACATTACAGTGCTGGTTGGGCAGCATGTGGAAGAGGCTGCCCATCTCAGGGGGGAGGTCACGGAGAGTGCTATGCAATCGAGGGAGGTGATGGAAGCCTGTACCAACAGGCTGTGTGTGGAGATTGGCCAACTGAGGCAGGTCCTCACACGCATAGCGGACGCGATGGACCGCCAGTTCCCACCACCACTACAGGGACAAACCGCCACCTCATCATCTGTGAGTTCAAGGCAGACAAGCCCCCTCCGCCGCTCCATGCCCATCACGAGGCGGAGACCCTCCCAACCTCCTAATGGTGGTGGTGGCAATGGGAATTAGGGACAGCAGGGTCTAGCTCGCACGTGTGCAGCAGGACACCAACATTGTGCAAGCCACACATGGGGTAGTTATGGGGGGAGGGGGAAAGGGTGTTTCAGGAGTGTTGTGGGGGGAGGGGGGAAAGGGTGTTTCGGGAGTGTTGTGGGGGGAAGGGAGAAAGGGTGTTTCGGGAGTGTTGTGGGGGTAGGGGGGAAAGGGTGTTTGGGGAGTGTTTTGGGGGGAGGGGGGTAAGGGTGGTGGGATAGTTGTGGACATGCACTTTTTCATATCATTATACCTTAATATACTGGTGACTAGTTAAAACACAGGCTTGGACTTCGTCATTGTGTATGTGTACTTTATTGGGGACAGGGTCCATTGTGCGCTTCACCACAGACACCAGTGCACTAATACCCATATCCATCCTACTGAGTTGAACCATGTGTCTCAGAATATTTGTTTGATCAGATGCTGTCGCACATCGCGTCCCTCCTGGGCATCGCCTCTTGCATGACCAGCATCCCCGTCCCCTCAGTCCTCATCTCCATCATCATCTTCATCAGGTGGTTGCATTTCAACGTCAGGGGGCAGTGGCACATTCCGTCTGATACACATATTGTGCAGCATGGCACATGCCATGGTGATCTTGGCCACCTTCTCATGGCCGTACAGGAGAGCCCCACCCGACCTGCTTATGCACCGGAACTGTGTCTTCAAAAGCCCAAATGTCTGCTCAATCACGACGTGGGTACGGGTTTGTATACACGATTGTAGTCCTCTTCGTGCCTGTTCTGTGGGTTCCGTACAGGGGTAAGGAGCCACCTCTTCAGGGGATAGCCAGCATCACCTATATGGGTGGAAGAATGGGGACCTGTTACTCTTCACCTCAAGTGCGGCCTGTACATATCACACTAATCGAATTTGCATTGTGATTGACATCCACGATTCCCAGCATGCATGCAGACGATCTGTGTGACTGCAATGTGCAAAGGTGAGCTCGTCCCTGCAAGTGGACAGGCCCGATGCATGCCTCCGACAGTAATTGACATGTCCTGGGTGAGGCCAGGTTTTAGGTGTCCCTGGGCCCAGGCAAATTTGGTACCACACTGCTCGTGTACTGCCATTCTGACATTGATGTTGCCATGCTGTGAAGCATCACTTCAGTGGTGCTATAGGTGTGTGAGTCAGTGCTATGGCTAGGGGTGATCCCTTTGCATGCATTCAAGGGCGCATAGCTGTATTGATGTTGTGCTGCACTAATTCTGTATTACAGTCTTGACGCCATGTTGCTGATTTGTGTAATATGTGGTGTGGCATGATGTGCAATGTGGATGTGGATGGATGTGTCATATTTGGAAACCTGGATTGTTCTCAATGTTGTGCACCTTCAAATTGCATGTGGGTTCTTCTCAAGTACATTGTGGCCTTCCCTGATGGACATTGGCGTACATCTGTATGTCCATTTGTCCTACGGACGACAGTCAACACCCAGGTGCAGTATGTATCTCTCCCCCCCCCAATCACACCCAGGTGGAGTTTGTATCTCTTCCCCCCCCAATCACACCCAGGTGTAGTATGTATCTCCCCTCCCCCAATCACACCCAGGTGGAGTATGTATCTCTTCCCCCCCCCAATCACACCCAGGTGGAGTATGTATCTCCCCCTCCAATCACACCCAGGTGGAGTATGTATCTCTCCCCCCAATCACACCCAGGTGGAGTATGTATCTCTCCCGCCCCCAATCACACCCAGGTGGAGTATGTATCTCTCCCCCCCCCCCCAATCATACCTAGGTGGAGTATGTATCTCTCCCCCCCAATCACACCCAGGTGGAGTATGTATCTCCCCCCCCCAATCACACCCAGGTGGAGTATGTATCTCCCCCCCCAATCACACCCAGGTGGAGTATGTATCTCCCCCCCCAATCACACTGCCATGTGCTTGCCGTGCTACTCACCAAGTAGCCACGAACGTTGTCCGGCTTGTCGCTCCATGTAGCGTGGTATGGTTGAGGTCCGCAGGACCAATGAATCATGGTTTGATCTGGGAAATCTGTCACAACAATGTGTGATTATCTTGTTTGCGTCACATACCATTTGGTTATTGATAGAGTGGAATTGCTTTCTGTTTCGGTAGAATACTTCATTGTGATGTGGGACCACCAATTCCACATGGGTACATTCAATGGCCCCGATGCAACTTGGGATGCCTGCCAGTGAATAGAAGCCAACTTTGGTGTTTGCGATCTCCTGGGCAGTCTGTGGCAGGAATATGTGTTCACGTGCATGGTTCAGGAGGGCATCGAGAACCTGGTTCAGCGTGCGTGAGAATACTGGTTGTGAGATGCCATGCATCTGCCCCACTGTATGCTGGTAGGTGCCTGTGGCCAGGAAGTGGAGCACAGTCACCACCTTCAGTAGAGGGGGGGATGGCAGTTCTGATGTCTATGAGGCTCACAATGTCGTCATGTATCATGTCCACGATGCTGGTGATGGTATCCCGGTCCAGACGATACAGGGTGTGTATCTGCTCAGGGGTTAGGTTAAATGGACTGGCTCTGATCCTGGGGATTGGTGGCTGCCTCTGTGGTATTACTAGGTGCCCTGGTGGTGCTTGCTGTGCCTGTCTTGCCCTCCTCTTCCTCCTCCTCCTGCGTCTCCTCTGTGCTGCCTGTTGTTGTTGGTGCTGCACTGCAATCATGTCCTCCAGCCCATGTAATGCTGCTAGTATTGGAACCATCTTGGTGTGGGAAGGGGTGTGTGAAGGGGTGTATGAAGGGGTGTGGTGTGCTCCTTTTGTGTTCCACAGTCTCCATTGCCTCCACCTGTGCTGATTGTGTCCACCTGTGGCAGGTGGGAACACTGCTCAGTTCTCTTAACGGGTGGTTCGTGATGCCGGTATTAGCGCCATGCCAGTAAGGGGTTTTTGGGGCTTTGCCATGCCGCTATTTGCCTGTCCGCATGGCTTGTGATGGTGTGCTATTAGCGCCATGCCGCTATTTACGGGATGAAGGGTCGCGCGACCGCCTACTAGCCACTATTAGTGGCACCGTACTTATCGGTGCCGCTAATAGCGGTTATCCGGGTCGTAATTGGCATGGGTATTTAACGATACTGGTATTCCCTTACCGGTAACGTTAATCCCCTACCGCACAACGTGTAATGAGGCCCTATGTCTAACTGAAAACATGAAGTTGTTCACTTGACCTGTTGTTGAAACTGGTCTAGGGGAAACCAAAGCAGCACTTGGTGTAGTATTTCCCTTTGTTTTTATATATGCGGCAACAATACTTTCCACATTTGTGTCTTTGAAACTGTAAAATTTGTGCATGTAGATCACTATGTGTAATTTGTGAAGGGATTTCACGAGTGACATATTTCTCAATGAACTGTAAAACAGTGGCATCACTGTCCTTACCAAATTTAGGAGCATATTTAATCCACAAAAGCATGTGGATGTGTGGTGCTCCTCTAGCTTGGTATTCTTTTCTCCAAAAGAAGTGTTGCACTTCTCAGAGGGGAGGCATTGTTTTATGACAAATGAAGTGTAGCATAGCAATGAAGCGATGATGGAAATATCTTGATACATTTACAGGATCTAGAGAGCAGATTTC
Organism: Ambystoma mexicanum; assembly: GCF_040938575.1. Lineage (NCBI taxonomy): Eukaryota > Metazoa > Chordata > Amphibia > Caudata > Ambystomatidae > Ambystoma > Ambystoma mexicanum. Next base: position 985,618,763 of record NC_090930.1, read on the forward strand.
TCTTTGTGTTTTCATATCTATATTTGATTTTTTGTTTTGTTTGCTATGCGTAAGAAATCGTGCAAATCTTCCATTGCATATTCTGCACAACTTAATGTCACAAACCAAGTGGATGGCCCAAGATTTCTCATCATACAGCGTACATCTGCATGACGTTGGAACCAGTATTCTTTTCTCCCACGCATGTTTGCTAAAAGATTTGTAATGCTTGATTGCACTTTTTGTAGTAATTGCTTAGCTGACATATTTAGAAAATTGGTACCTGATTTCAATGTGTGTGCATCTCCGTAGCATAGAGTTGCTAGTTCACTTTCAAAGAGAAGGTGGAATATGTATTCCACGTTTTGTCTGAATCTGGGGTCTTCAGAATAGATTCGTAAAGAGCGGTATTCTGATACTGTTATTTGTGTAGGTTTTTCATCGTATCTTCCTCATTTTCCAGTAGGAAAGAGTAGAAGAAAGGCTTGTGCTTCTACACTTTTTTCCCATGTGCTGATTGGAGATCCTTTGGCTTGTCGCATTTGGTAGGCTTCCAGTGCATCATCTATGTTATCTTTAGTAGAGTGCAATGGGTGAATTGTATAATGGTCTAAAATATTGGATTCTGTAGTAGGATCTAGAAGTTGAAATTGGCCAGTTCCTGGCGAGTCTTAATTATTTTGGTTGTTTTCCCTTAGGTTTTCTTCAATGTTTATTTCTTTGTAGTATTCATTGTTGTCTTTTAGATATTGCAGGGCTTCTCTAACTTCATGTAAGTCCACTAGTTGCTGGCAATTTTTTTTGTCTTTTGTAGGTACGCCATTTACTAGGATAATAAATGATTGATCTCTTGGACGTGCTGTTACGCTCACCTGGTATCCACACGGATGCCACCCAGCCGGGTTACTCACTGGTATGCTTCTCAGCTTTGCCCTGATGTGGTCTGCAGGGAAGGTTCTGCCTGAAAATACAGGAGGACTGTGTTCAGGACTGACCGACTGGGGTAAGTATCCTCCCTCCACCCCCATATGATTTCAGTCCCTCTGGCGCCCTCTCCTCACCTTGTGGTATAATTAGGTGTGCTGTTCGTCCTGCCTTCTTTGCAGGGGCGCGTTGTCTTTCATGGGCGAGTGTGGTCCAGTTACTTCACTGACGCCGCCCGTTTGATATTGTTCAGGTAGGTCTTATTGCTGTTCTTTAGTTTTGTTGCTATCCTGCATGCCTTTCTTTGTTTTAAAATGTCTCTTTTTTCTCCCTTAGGTATGCAGAGCTTCAGCGCGACGAAATGGCTTGGTTGAGCCCCGCTGGTAAATGATGGCGCATTAAGAGCGCTATGATGCGGTAAGTAAGCGATATGCGCAGCGCTGCGAAGTCTTGCCTTTGCTAACCTGTGTTTTCCTTCCTTGTAGGTCGCAGTGTTCTTCAGCACGAATGGAATGTCCGGAGTGGTGCCAGCCGAGAGGCGACCAGCCAGGTAAGCCTTTTGAGCAGTTTGTAATTTGTAAATGTCTCTACTGCTTTCTTTAATGTTGCCTCGATCTTCCTCTTTCAGGTCGTTCTGTCCGGGAGGCGTGCAGATTCGAGGAAGCTGTTCTCAGTAGCTGCGAGTGTTTAAAGATGAAGACTGCAGGTAAGATGCTGCTGCTAATGATGTTCCTTTTGTCTCCTTGCAGGTTCTGCTTCTCTGAGGTTCGTGGGTATAGCTGGACACAGTGAGCATCACGTTGCAAGCTACAAAGTAACGCGAAGCGTGTTGTCTTGCTCGGGTGTGGTTTAAATAGCCCCAACAAAATAGTCCAGGTAAAGTAGTCCCTAGGCTACCACACCCAAAACACTAGACCGCATAGCTTGGTTCTTAGGAACCAAGCTATGTGGATGCCTCCATGTTGGCTGACAATACAATAAAGTAGTTCCCAAGCACATTGTTTTTCATGGTGTATGAGCCTGGCGCCATAGGCACCACGACTTGCCCCTAGAGGGCTTTTGAAGAGGATGCCAGGCTCTAGAGGCCCTAGTCCTGACTCCACCTGGCCAATGGGTTTGCCAGAGGGGGTTTTCGGCGAGGGACGTGACAGTTGCACTCCCAGCGTGTGTACATTTTCTTTGAGATCTAATGGCAAATAAAATACTTTGCCACAAATACCTTGCAGTAATTTAGAGGTAGTTTTGCTGTTTTTGGTTCAAGGCGTATTACTACTTGAAATGGGTGCACTGTTTGAATTATGATGCTCTCATACAAGTTACGTTGTTGCAGAGGTTTTGGTAGTGTGAATAGTTCCAAGTTATTAGTGGGAACGCGTGAAGGTATTTGGTTTGTTTATTTATTTATAATGCGCAAAGGTAACCGGGCGCAACAGAAAGAATATGCAAAGCTTACAGTGTTACACAAATCTAAAATTTACAATGTTACATAAATGTACAGTTACATGCATACAAGTATATACAGAATAGTTGCTGGAGAATACTATACATGGTGCAGTAGGTTTGCAAGCAGTGTTCAAGTTATATACATTTGGTGATAGATTACTAGTAATACATATATACAATTCAGCTGAGAATAGAACGGTATCTAATAGGGGTTCCTATACTTTATTAGAATTGATGTGTTTCATAAAGTTCCTTCTGAAGTGTGAGAAGGGTTGGTCTGCTCTTAAGTTATGTGGCAAAGCATTCCACAGGTTAGCAGCTATCACGGGGAAGCTGATGCCACCAATTTTGGCGAGTTTGAATCTTGGTACTACCAGGCAGTTGGAGCTAGCAGTTCTTGTAGGTCTACTAGAGGTTTTTCTTTTTATTTTATCCATCAAATAGCTCGGAGCAGCATTGTTAAGAGCTTTATGGGCCAGGGATATAATTTTCAGATGGATTTTGTTGTCAATAGAGAGCCATTTTTGTTGACGTCTAATAGAGGAGATATGCTCCTTTTTTATTTATGCCACGTGCAGCTCTGAGAGCATTATTTTGTAAAGTTTGTAGCCTTTGGGTGATGGCTTTGTTGGCACCGCTATAAAGGGCATTGCAGTAGTCGAGTTGGGTTAGTATTAGGGCTCTCGCCAGGATCATACAACTGTCGTTGGATAGGAAGGGCTTACCTGCTCTTATTAATTTACAGGTATAGGCTGTAGTAGAAGCTAAGGAGTTGACCTGTTTAGTGAATGGCATGGTAGAATCAAGGTAAAAACTGAGCGTTTTTACTTCCCTAGAGACCTTGATGACATTTCCGTCTATACTAAATGCAGAGTAGTCAGGGCCTAATTTGTTGATATTGGCTTGCGTGCCCAAAATGATCAACTCTGTCTTATCATCATTCAGGTAAAGACCATGGGTTGCCATCCATGCCTGAATGATAAGATACACTCTGTTCGCCAACTCCCTGTCCTTACTATTATCGCCAGAAAGCGGGAGGAGAATCTGTGTATCATCTGCATAGTTAGTGTAGGTGATACCTAGATGGTCCAGATGGTTGTTGTCAAGTTTTGCAGTGCAGTATCTGCTAAGTATTAAGGGGTTAGCAATTTCGTATTTGTTTTCTGCTATAAGATAGAGAGCTAATTGGAACCACTTGGAATCGTCATTGTCTTCTATTTTGTACTACAGTTTTTGTGCTATTCTTATAAAAAAAGTCCTGCGGCAACACACACACACACATGGTTTGGTACGTCAGCACATGTGCTTTTAAACTTTAGTATTTCTTTTTTGACCCTAGCTGCCTTACAGACAAAACTCAGGAGTCTCCTTTAAGGTTGGCAAGTTGGAATGGTTCATAGACATAATTTCGAATACAAAATATTCGAAAGTCAAAAAGTCGAGAAAAAAAACGTCGAAAAAAAAATGTCGAATTTTTTTTAATGACGTTTTTTTTTCGAAATGGGGGGTTCCCCCCCAACCCCCCTTTTTTTTAATTTTTACCTATATTTTTCACAGAAACTAGAGCCCAAAAAAAAAATATCGAAAAAAAAACAATTCGACATTTTTTTTTTTCGACATTTTCGATTCGACTTTTTTGACTTTCGAAATTATGTTTTCGAAATTATGACTGGACACCGTTGGAATACTAGAGGTTTTCACCATCTCATGGCCCCAAGTGATGTAAATCTGGGTGACTATGCTATACTATGCTTACAAGAAACTTGGCTGACCAACCGTCCACACCTAGACGGCTACGACATGACAACAGCAGACGCAGCAAAGGGAAACATGGGACGCCCTTACTCAGGCCTCTTGACAGCTATAAGAACTGGAGTGGGCTTACATCTTACTAAAACCATCCACTCAGACCTGTCCTGTTTGGCGATCATATTGGAATGGCAACCATCTGCCGATTTTATTAGGATCAATAGACCTGGTAATTTGCTAATAATAAATTGCTATTGGAACCCGTCAGCAATTTCGGATGGCAAATTTATCGACCTGGTTACAGCAATATTGGACAATTACGGCAGAAACATGAGATAGATTCTACCATAATTTGTGGGGATCTAAACATTGTGTTGGAAACGCAAATTAAAGGACCAAACCCCTGAAAAGCCACCAACACGGCCGCCTCAAGAGGTCTTAAATGGACTTGCTTTGCGAAGGCAAGAGGCTTACTTCATCTTAAGAAAAACCCAAACAAAATGGATGTTTTCGACTATGTCAACATCCCCTCGTGGGAAGAGACCTCCAATCTGGAGATTTGGATCACATCTTTGTCTCACCTGATAGCTTTCAGTTAACTGCAGGCATTACCATCAGAAGGACGCATAACAGCGACCATAATATTGTGGAACTATTTCTCCCTCAGATTAGCACGGCCTGGTCATCTGTAATGACGGTGGGTTTAGAACCCAACAACGCTGGAAACAGACTTTGTTTAACCTCTGAGGATATAAGAGCGATTACCAAAAAGTACTACGAAGCACAAAATTTTGATACAGTCCCCCAAAAGGTTCTGGACTACAGACCGCTCCATTTCCCATTCAGCCGGGGCTCTTCAAATAAGATGACTACCACCACGCGCCGCCATACTTTTTACCCCGAAGTACATGAGAAATAAGGGCCATGAGCAGGGCAAAACAGCAGGCTGCAAAATCATCTAACCCAGAGGCCAAACATAACGCGGTTCTCCATATCAAAGCCTACAAAACCTGAGTAACACAACATAAACACAGGCTTTTCCAACAAGATGCCGAACAAATGTTAAGAATTCTCAGCAACAAAAAATCTAGACTTTTGGGCTCTGATCCAAGGAGCCTCGAAAACAAATTCAGTGGTCACATCTAACAGTGTAAATGAGAGGGCCTGAACATCCCATTTTGGTTCCCTATTTGAAGACCCTTACCACCACAGTGGATTCGGAGAACCAACAGAACCAACTGTAATATGGAATTTCGATTATGGTGTACCTGAAATCATGGAAAAAATAAAAAGGCTTAATAGATCAAGGGCACCTGGTCCGGACAGCCTGACGAATGCCATCTTAAAAGAACGTCCAAAGGAATGGTCGGCCTTTATCCTTGCTATCTTTCATGACATCTCGAAAGGAAAAACAATCCCAACCTCTTGGAAGCTAGCGGTGATAGTTCCAATCTTCAAAAAAGGAGATAAGTCTGACCTGAAGAACTTCAGCCCGATAGCGTTATTGGACGTAATAGGCAACATTTTTGGAACCTTCCATTTGGAAAAATGTGTGGCCTGGTCTATTAGCATCAACGCAATCCACCCTTTCCAGACGGAATTCGTTAAAATTATTGGAATGTCTGTAAATATCATGCTTTTAAGCATTCTGAAGCATAAGGCGCACTCTAAAAAAAGTGATCTTTTCATAGCGTTTGTGGACCTTGTCCAAGCCTTTGACAGAGTGGATTGCCAACTCCTCTGGACAAAGTTGGAGACACTGGGCTGCCCTTAAAACATATTAGGCCCTTTAAAAGCACTCCACATGGGAACCAACATTGCAAATCCCGACATATTGGGGGGTGAAACAGGGCTGGCCACTGGCCCCAGTGGTGTACAACTTTTTCACCTCAGATATCCATCACTTTGAGCCAAACTTGAGATCATTCCCTCCTTCAATAGGCGATGAAAGAGTAACCCGACTGGTCTATGCAGACGATCTTAGACCAAACAAGAATCGGCCTACAAAGACAGTTGGATAGCTTGTAGAGGTACACCACTCTGAACCATCTTGAAATCAACCAAGCTAAGACAAAAATCTTGCATTTTAAATGAGGGACCCAGAAAATAGAACCTTTTACATGGACTGTGGATTCAAGCTCGATCGAAAAAGTTGAGATCTTCAAATACCTAGGTACCATCGTAAACAATAGCTTGGTAGAGACCCCATTTTTGGAAGATTTGAAAACTAAAGCAAAACAACTGGCGGGTCAAGTAAAAATCATAGATACAAAATTTGGACGATACCTCTGGCCGCAGCTATAACTTACTACAAGGGGAAGATAGTTCCATCGCTAACTTATGGTTTGGATGGAATCTGAGATCAGGGGGCGCCTGGAATCAATCATCTGGAAAAAAACATTAAATCTTCCAGACTCGGTCCAGATTGATGTAGTGCGCAGAGAACTATCCTTGTCATCGCTTGAAGCAGTAGTGGAATGGAAAAGGCAATCTCTGTATCGAAAAACCTTGCTACCAAACTGCCCGAAGGTGCTGGGCCTATTAAAGAAAGAAATTGAGACCAACCCGTCTGTAAGCTTGTCCAACTGGGTGTGCCACCTTAAAAAACTACTGGCAGATTTGTGCTGCTCAGAAGAAGACCTTATGTTAAACCCCATGCGGGTAAAAGAAAAACTCCTTCGCGCTGACTGGATCTGAATTTTGGATAAGGCAAGGGTCTCAAAATTGGTCGGCGAAATACCACACCCTGTTCGGAAGAGAAATGAGCTGATGCCGTACCTTCTTAAGTTTCCAGACAGGCAAATAAGACACGTTTATGAGAATTCACCTTAATTTAATTCCAACTAACGAAATCCAGACTATTAGAGGGACAAACCAATCACTTGGCTGCCGATTCTGCAAGGTTGAGTCTGAAAATGAATCCATCAAACACGTGTTGATTTAACTGTCCCGGCTTGACTGCAGAGCGTCATCAATTTCTAACACCTCTCTTTCGATCCCTATAAACATTGGATGATTACCAACGATGGACTGCATTGATGAGCGGGACTTCAACGTCATGGATGATCGCAGTAGTTGTCATGAGCAGCCGACCCTGGCGGGTATGGAGAAGGTGGAAATGGTAGACGAACACCGCCTTTGTAAACATCAGGCGCATTCTAGTCTTCCAGCCTATAATTACCCGGAAGAAGCTAACGCGCATGCGTTGCAACTTTCCAGTGCTACGGGAAAGTTTTTCCTAATGCTCCGGTGCGTTTGTTTTTCTTCCTTCCCGTTTTCAGACGGGATCCCTTCCTTCTCCTTTCCCGGCTTTCCTGCCCTTCCCTCCGTCTGACTTCTTTCCAGTACGTTGTTCCCTGTGTCTCGTACTTTCTACCTTTTCCGTGCTTCCCTGTTTACTTAGCCTTGTGCTATGCTTACCTTCGCCTGACCACTCCCTCTGTTGGATTCTCCGCCTGGCAATCTTTGCTGTACTGTTGCTGTTCCATTTCGCCGATCTCCTGCGCAGCACTCTTCCCGGAATCCTTCTCCGAATACACGCTGCCACATCACAGCGCATCCTGGGAATTGAAGTCTTCAGATGGTATACGCCGTCACAACTTGCCAGGGTTTTTTCGACAAGCTTTTTCCCTGGTCTGGGGTGGGCTCCCTGGGGTCCCCGCTGCCAGATTTACCCGCATTTCTGGCAAAGTGGCTTCCGGTGGAGCCCATACCTGCAACTACAAGCAGAAGGGAAGGATTTACCAGAAGGAGACCAGCGAAACTTGGCGACAAAGAAGGAAAGGACTCTCCTCAGGCAAATCGGAAGAATCCTCTACAGCTCATACCAGTTCAGGTGAGGAGGGGGTCGGGGAACCTGGTGTTACCACACAGTCCATACCTGAGAGTAGTCTAGTGTATTCGGAGAGTCTACCCAGTTACACCTGAGCAATAGTAAAACAACTGCACCTCTGAAGCCTACCTCATGGGCGGTCTCGTGAGATTCAGAACAAAATGGTGAATGTGAAAAGTGAAAACCTGGATCTTACTTATCTAAATGTTTGTTTGTCTTTTTTGTAAAAATTGCAATGCAATTAAATTCAAATAAAAAAAACAATTTATTTTTTGTATGTGTGTAGTAGAAGGTTGTCATCTGTAAAGTATTTGCTAGTTTGTTCTAAAGATATTGAATTTTGTAAGTGGCTTTCAATTTCAAATATTTTTTTCTGGATGTGGTCTATTTCTTCAAGTAGTTCTTCGGCTGTACCATGTAGAAGAATGTTATTTAAATTGGACTGTGCTAAAGCAGGTCTTTTGACATAGAGTTTATGAACGAGATTTCTTACAGTTGAATGGTGTGTTCGTATCATTTTGATTTTGTGTAAGGTGCTTTTTCAAATAGGTCCAGAAATGCAGGCTAATGAATGTCCTTGTAGTCCTGTGTATTTTCACACTGGACAGGAGTCCATAGTTTGTAATAGTTTTATTTTATTTTCAATTTGTCTTTGCCTTTTACATACTGATTGAGGAAGTGGCGTAAAGAAGGGAAAGCTCTTTTGCCTATGGTACACATTGATGTGCACAGCCATTTGCAGACTGGACGTATTGGTTCAGTGGAATGGAGAGTTGATACTAAGTTTTCTGGGGATATTTTTCTGAGCAGAGTTTCTTGTTCCATAATAGTATTATTATGTTTTTCATGCCCTCATCCAGTCCTATGTATGGCAATTGGGTTTGTTTGCTTTTGTTTGTATGTGTCATGATGCCTACCCCCGGAGCACCAGGCCAGGCCCAGCACCCCCGGAAGCAGGCATCATGCCCTCGGGTAAAAGCCCAGCGGCCCCTTATAGGGGCTCTTTGGACTCAGTCCTGGCGCCATAGGCGCCAGGCTCATAAAGGAAGGTGTTTTGTGCACTTACCTGATGCAGACCATGCTGCACGCTTCAGGCCTCGCTGAGACCTGAAAGGGACTATTTTTTCATAGGGACTATTTTTTCACTCGGGCGTGGCCAGGGAAGGATACATACCTAGTTGGGGAAGGATACATACCTGGGACTTCTTTGGAGGCTATTTAAGCCACGCCCAGACAGCAGCTCATGCTTCGCGTTGTTCTGCTTCCTGCAGCTTAACGCTCACTGTGTCTGCTCCTGCTCCTGGACTCCAGCCACGCCCGCCTCGAACCTGGAAGACCTGCAAGGAAGGAAGAGAAGAGAAAGGTGAAAACCAAGGACTATTTCAAACTTCTTACCTGCATCCGGAATCTTCTCACCAGCATCCCTGAAAAAAGACTTCCATTTAAAAGCATCGCGTTGCTCGCTGCAGCGCCACGCTTCACTCACCTGTCCTCGAGACATCTCCCGGCTCCATCTCGGCTGTCAGCATCGGATGCCACATCTCTGCAACTAGGGGAGAGAGGAAGAAACAAAAGGTGAGCAGAAGGAACACAGAAGGAAAGCCTGATTAACAGCCATAATACTTACTGGCTTTTCTTCCACATTTCGGGTCGGCGCCGCCCCGTTGGCAGGTACCGTACCCCGACCCCTATGGGGAAAGGACAAGAGACATTTCTGGGGAATGATAAGGACAATTATAGGGATCGCCCTCATCACTACTCACCTCAGCAGTTTAACCCCTCGACGCATCGCCTTCATTCTGCACCTGAAATAAAGGACAGATCACAGGTTAGAAAGACAACATAAAGGGGGCCTCACTTGAACTTTGAACTTTCATACTTACGGCGCATCGCTCAGGAAAGTCAAGTGGATTTTGCCAGCGCCATTCTGAAAACCAGTGAAGTAACTGGACGAACGCGCGCCCCTGCACCAGAAGCAGGATGGAGAGTTCATCCTTCCAAACCATAAGGTGAGCTTAAACCGGGGTTTGGAGGAAGTTAGAGAGGAACGAAGAGGGAAAGGGGGGAGCTAGCACACTATTCTGCAGACTGTTAATCCCCTTTCTCATCTGCAGAAGTATATTCCTACGGGCCAGGAAAGCACGATTTGGAGGTCCTGTCCAATCAGTGTTCCGGGTCCTGCACATCACGCTAGAAGAGGCCACAGCAATCCAGACTAGACCAGCGCCCCCGTGGGAACCAGGTGAGCGTTACAGAACGCGAAGCCTTCCTACAAATTCCCACCCAGGCGCTATGGAAACTTCCGAAACTGACCAGTTGGCCCAATTACTGGGGGAATTACGGGCCGAAGTACACGCCGCTCGTCAAGAGACTAGTGCCCTCAGGAGGGAAGTGATTGTAATAAAGGATAGAGCTGATGACCTGGCTAGACAGCTTTTGCAAGGTCAAGCTGGACAAACTCCTTTACCCGGTTCCGGGGGGAACCCCGCTCCTGTGGTTTCCAGTAACCCGGTGCAGATTAATCTACCTGGAAACATGCCGCTGGCCCCACCTGAACGCTTTGCTGGGGACCCCAAACGATTCGCCGTATTCATGAATCAGTGTCGTTTGCACTTCCTATGCAGACCTGGGGCCTTCCCTAATGATCAGACCAAGGTAGCCTTTGTGTTGTCATATCTCAGCGGCTGTGCTGCCGATTGGTCAGTCCCACTGGTAACTCAAGATGACCCGATTCTTCGTGATTTTCAAGGATTTCAAACAAGCATGGAAAGGTTATTTGCTCGACACTCCCAGGGACAGGCTCTGGATGACGAACTTCTATCTCTGCGACAGGGCAATCAAGACCTTCAACATTGCAACCTTCAATAGACTAATTGTGGAAACTGGTTGGCCAGAGGATAAAAGAATCACGTTATTCTATCGAGGTCTACGCAGAGAACTTAAAGATGTCCTGGCACAAGTTGTAAATCCGCCCCAAGAATGCACTGAATATATAGACTTAGTGGTCCAATTGGATCACAGGCTGCAAAACAGAAAAGCAGATCGGTCCAAGTTTGAAACCCGGGTGTTGGCCAAGACCCACGCTAACCCCAAGGGGGCTGATGGCTCGGAGCCTATGCAAATCGGAGGGGTTAAAGGACCCCTAACTCAAAAAGAACGGGAAAGAAGACGACAGATGCAATTATGCCTTTATTGTGGGTCCTCTGGACACTTTCTACGAGATTGCCCAGTTAAGCCGCCCAAGAAGGTGGTAGGAGCCGCTGATAAAATCCATGGAAACTCTGTATCAGGAAACGACCATGCCCGGCAAGCGTAGGGGTCCGCTTGCCGAGCTTGAAAACTAACTCTCAGACCTCGCATTTCATTGTGCCAATGGTCCTCGTAGATCCGGAACAGCCTAAACGGTTGCATGCTATAAAGGCATACATCGATAGCGGGGCTATAGGAAACTATGTGGATCGAGAATTGGTCTCTAGGATAAACCTCCCTCTGCGTCCTAAAACCAACAAAGATGTCATCAGCACAGTAGATGGAACCGAAATTGCCTCTGGGCCGGTAACACATTCCACAGCTGAGGTGACACTTGTAGGTCCGGATGGCCATCAGGAGGCAGTTGTGTTTGATGTAATCAAGGCTCCACAGTTTCAGCTTATTCTCGGAATCCCTTGGTTAGAGACACATAATCCTCAAATTGATTGGCGAGCGAAGAGAATAACCTTCCCGGATTGTGCACAAACCTGCTACCCAGAAAATCCAAAGATTAATCTAGCATCAGTAACCTCTGTCCCCGTGCAACTACCTCCAGAGTACCAAGACTTTCAGGACATCTTCCAAAAGGAACAGGCCAACACGTTACCTCCCCACAGATCATACGATTGCCAAATCGATCTGGTGCCCGGTGCACAACCCCCTTGTAGCAGGATTTACGCCCTTACTGAACCAGAGAATCTGCATTTGAGACAATATTTAGATCAATACCTCGCCAATGGTTTCATTCGCCCGTCAAAGTCCCCGGCATCCTCAGCTTTGTTCTTCGTGCCTAAAAAAGAAGGCGACCTTAGAACTTGTATCGATTACCGCGCATTGAACCAGATAACTGTTAAAAATCGTTACCCTCTGCCTCTGATCCCTGAACTCCTTGACCAGGTGAAGGACGCTTGCATATACACCAAGTTAGATCTCCGGGGGGCTTATCATCTGGTACGAGTAAAAGAAGGCGACGAATGGAAAACGGCCTTCCGTACAAAATATGGACTATTCGAATACCAGGTGATGCCTTTCGGGTTGTGCAACGCGCCTGCAGCCTTCCAATTCTTCATGAACGATGTCCTTCGGGAACTCATCGATGTCTGTGTTGTTGTTTATATCGATGACATTCTTGTGTACTCCTCTTCGGAATCTGATCACAGAAAGCATGTCAGGGCCGTCCTAGAGAAACTGCGCCAGCACAAACTGTTTGCCAAGCTGGAAAAATGTGTTTTCCATACCACCGAGGTTGAGTTTCTCGGATTCATCCTGACACCTAAAGGGGTCCGAATGGATTCACGGAAAGTGGATGCCATCCTCAAATGGCCATCACCTAGTTCGGTGAAAGGTGTCCAAAGCATACTTGGTTTTGCCAACTTTTATCGCAGGTTTATCCCGGAGTTTTCACGTGTGGTGCAACCCATCACTGCACTCTTGCGAAAAAATAAACGTTTTGAATGGACTGAGGAAGCCGAACAGGCCTTTCAGGAGTTGAAAGCTAAGTTCACGTCCGCACCTATTTTGAAGCACCCGCGTCCCGATCTCCCATATATAGTCGAAACCGACGCGTCCAGCTTAGCCATGGGAGCTGTCCTGTCTCAGAGAGACCCTGAAACCAACCAACTGCACCCCGTAGCATTTTGGTCCAGAAAGTTCTCGCCGCTGGAGATAAATTATGCGATCACCGATAAGGAACTATTAGCCATTAAGTCCGCCTTTGAGGCTTGGCGGCATTATCTCCTCGGCGCCCGGCATACCATCACCGTGATCACTGATCACCGAAATTTACAATATTTAAAAACTGCCAAGGCTCAATCGTCTCGACAGCTCCGATGGGCTTTGTTCTTTGCTGAGTTCGATTTTATAATCACCTACCGCCCCAGCTATAAGAATGGTAAGGCGGACGCTTTGTCCCGAATTGGAATGGAAGAAATAGACACAAACTCAGAACCTGTGCCGATAATTCCCGAACAAAGAATTTTGGGGATAACCACTTTACAAACCCTTGAAGACATTCAAGCATGAGTGAAACAATTCCTGGACTCTTCAGCCTTGCAGGATTGGATCAAAAGGGGGACTAACTTTTCAGTCAAGGATGGCTTGCTTACCTTACTTCCTTGGACGCTTATTTTTGCCAGAAAAGGAATTGCAAGAACTGGTTATTTCCCGTCATCATGATACCCTGATGGAAGGACATCCTGGCATTGCCAAAACAGAGGAAAAGGTTAAACGACAATTCTGGTGGCCTTCCTGGCGAAAGGATATTAAATCTTTCGTGATGTCCTGTGGAGTTTGTGCCCAAAACAAAGGTCAAAAGACAACACCCGCCGGTCTTCTTCAGCCCTTAGACATTCCACCAGCACCTTGGCACACCCTGTCACTAGATTTTATCACGGACCTGCCCTCTTGTAATGGTTGCAATACTATTCTCGTCGTGGTGGATTTATTTTCCAAAATGGCCCACTTTATTCTGTTGAAAGGATTACACTCAGCCTTTGTTCTTGCCAAGGAATTCCTCGAAAATATCATCCGTTTGCATGGATTCCTGTCCATACTAGTCTCCAATCGGGGAAGCCAGTTTATTTCTCATTTTTGGAAAAAGTGTTGTCAACTGGCACAAATCGACGTAAGACTCTCGACCAGCCACCACCCACAGACCGATGGTCAGACGGAGAGAACGAACCAGACCCTTGAACAATATCTACGATGTATGTTGCACCAATCGGAGGGTAATTGGAAGGACATTTTATGGGTGGCTGAATATGCATACAATAACTCGATACACTCTGGAACTGGTCAGAGCCCCTTTTATACCCTATATGGACATCACCCTCGTACTTCAGACTTGGACTCACCTCTGAGCCTTGAAATGCCCGCAGTGGACCATTTACATTCTACGATTACTCAAGCCTTCAAGGATGCAACTGCACATTTGCAACATGCGAAAGGGAAATACAAAAAGAATGCGGATCTGCATCGAAGAGAGGCGCCTCCATACCAAATAGGGGATCAAGTATGGTTGGCTACCAAACACCTATCACTCAAGGGGCCTCGAACTTTTAATCCAAGGTATTTAGGCCCTTACTCGATCAAAGCTATAATCAACCCAGTGGCAGTCAAGCTCGATCTACCAGCTAACATGCGGATCGTTTTTCATGTGTCACTTTTGAAACCAGTGCACCCAGGAACCAGATTAATAAAGCCACCAGAACCGATTCAGATAGATGGGGAGCCTGAATTCGAGGTGAAGAACATTTTGGATTCTAAGATCTCAAAATCAAAACTTTTCTCTCTAATTGATTGGAAAGGGTACGGGCCTCAGGAAAGGTCTTGGGAACCCAGTGATCACGTACATGCACCTTGGCTGGTAAAAAGGTTCCATCGGAATTTCCCAAACAAACCGAAACCTCCAGAAGGAACGACCTTGGGAGGGGCCTTGGGGGGGGAGTGCTGTCATGATGCCTACCCCCGGAGCACCAGGCCAGGCCCAGCACCCCCGGAAGCAGGCATCATGCCCTCGGGTAAAAGCCCAGCGGCCCCTTATAGGGGCTCTTTGGACTCAGTCCTGGCGCCTTTGGCGCCAGGCTCATGTTGGACATCAGTCCTGGTGCCATAGGCGCCAGGCTCATAAAGGGAGGTGTTTTGTGCACTTACCTGATGCAGACCATGCTGCACGCTTCAGGCCTCCCTGAGACCTGAAAGGGACTATTTTTTCATAGGGACTATTTTTTCACTCGGGCGTGGCCAGGGAAGGATACATACCTAGTTGGGGAAGGATGCATACCTGGGACTTCTTTGGAGGCTATTTAAGCCATGCCCAGACAGCAGCTCATTCTTCGCGTTGTTCTGTTTCCTGCAGCTTAACGCTCACCGTGTCTGCTCCTGCTCCTGGACTCCAGCCACGCCCGCCTCGAACCTGGAAGACCTGCAAGGAAGGAAGAGAAGAGAAAGGTGAAAACCAAGGACTATTTCAAACTTCTTACCTGCATCCGGAATCTTCTCGCCAGCATCCCTGAAGAAAGACTTCCATTTAAAAGCATTGCGTTGCTCGCTGCAGCGCCACACTTCACTCACCTGTCCTCGAGACATCTCCCGGCTCCATCTCGGCTGTCAGCATCAGACTCCACATCTCTGCACCTAGGGGAGAGAGAAAGAAACAAAAGGTGAGCAGAAGGAACACAGAAGGAAAGCCTGATTAACAGCCATAATACTTACCGGCTTTTCTTCCACATTTCGGGTCGGCGCCGCCCCGTTGGCAGGTACCGTACCCCGGCCCCTATGGGGAAAGGACAAGAGACATTTCTGGGGAATGATAAGGACAATTAGAGGGATCGCCCTCATCACTACTCACCTCAGCAGTTTAACCCCTCGACGCATCGCCTTCATTCTGCACCTGAAATAAAGGACAGATCACAGGTTAGAAAGACAACATAAAGGGGGCCTCACTTGAACTTTGAACTTTCATACTTACGGCGCATCGCTCAGGAAAGTCAAGTGGATTTTGCCAGGGCCATTCTGTAAACCAGTGAAGTAACTGGACGAACGCGCGCCCCTGCACCAGAAGCAGGATGGAGAGTTCATCCTTCCAAACCATAAGGTGAGCTTAAACCGGGGTTTGGAGGAAGTTAGAGAGGAACGAAGGAGGAAAGGGGGGAGCTAGCACACTATTCTGCATACTGTTAATCCCCTTTCTCATCTGCAGAAGGATATTCCTACGGGCCAGGCAAGCACAATTTGGAGGTCCTGTCCAATCGGTGTTCCGGGTCCTGCACATCACGCTAGAAGAGGCCACAGCAATCCAGACTAGACCAGCGCCCCCGTGGGAACCAGGTGAGTGTTACAGAATGCTTCTTCATTGAAATATGGTTCTGTGCTGGTGGTGTGACTCCACTCACTCCACTAATGTTTCTGAAGCTATCTTTGTAGATATTCCGTTCATTAAGTCTTCTTTGTAGTTTAGTAGTTAGTTTTGTTAGTGGTTTCATTGTGTTTAAAACTAAAATAAATAATTTCCTTTTGAGAAGAATTGCACCGTCTATGAGAGCTTCCAAGATTAATTTTCTACGGTATGTTTTAAGGGTTGTGCATGATTTCTTTGAAGGAAATTTATAAAGTTCTGAAGGACTCTTTGTGGCAGAAATGTTTTGTAAAATAATTTTTTTGGTATGCTTACTTGTGGCTACATTGAGATTTATATGTGCAGTGTTAGCACTAGTGGTAGCTGCAGTCTTTTTAATAACTTTCTGTTTAATTTTACATATAGTGTAGTTAATCTTTGGTCTTCCGATTTTATTATTCAAACTCACTTCTGGCTTGGCAAATTGTTCGGTATTCAGTAGTTTACTTTTCCAGTCTCCAGACAATTTAGCTTGCATTCCAGTTTGTTCGACCTTCGCCATCACCCACACCATGCCCCTGTCGCGCCACGGCTGGATTGAACCTTCTGCGTCTCTCACCGGTGTGGCCGCTCCTCCATGTGCACTGGTCTCGTTTTTGGGTTCTCTTGCTCCTCCTTTAATCCCGACGGGCTCCAGCGAGCAGCGCTCACTCTCTATGGTCTCTCCTGCAGCGGTCAGCAGCCTCTCAGTGTTCCCCACTCCCAATGGGGAACACAGGGCAATGGGCTTCACTCAGTTCCAGACCCTCTCATGGCCAACAGTGGTCTCTGCGTCTTCCTGGCTTTCCTTCTCTCAGCGTCCTTTTCACCGGCCCATGCTCTCCCTTGGATGGCTGTGCTTTCCGGCCCAGCTGCTCTCCCTCTTTGCTGTCTCTGCCTTCCTTTATACACCTACAACCATTTAACAGGTTGCAGGTGTGAGCACTCAGTTTCACTTGCCTGACCATAGTTATTGGGATATGCATGACCCTCAGAATACTTCCCAGGCTTCTTCATCGTCTCAGTACTAGAGTGGTGAAATGAGTTGTTAGTGTTCATTACTCTTAGTCACCTCTTTCTCGTCCCAGTACCATCATGGTTTAAATTAGGATAAGTGAAGGGAGATGATGTCACAACATACTATAAAGGCAGGGGGAGGGTACATTTGGTTCTTACTACAATGTCTCACCTGTGGATATCCTCTCCGCAATACCCAAGAACCCTCCACCCAGGTGATCCTCCCTCGCATCTCCACCCCCAGGTTCAGGACCCAGAGACGATGGCCCTTCCATGGCCACTTGAGCAGAGGATCCAAGGGGAGTAGATGTGCGGATACCTTCAGCTGTGTATGTATATATATTTATACATACATACATACATACACAGCTGAAGGTATCCACACATCTGTATATATCATTTATTGTAGTGTGGTGGTCGCCGCACTATAGTTGAGTATCATGTACCACAGGAAACCCGTTTTATGTACTGCTAAAAACGTTTGACTCACATGACAGATCTGGCCCGACGAGTTAAGGTGGTCATGACTTCCCACATCTGCTGAACCTCTTGTTTTGTTGTGTTAAATCTGGTCAACTTAACTGCATTTTAACTGATGTTCTTTCAGTAAATATTTTGAGAAACCAAAGGGTGACTCACTTGCTAGTCCCCGGGGATCTCTCTCTCTCAGGTGGCCATCGCCTCTGGATCCAAACCCTGAGGGTGGACCAGTGCAGGAGTATCACCTGGGTGAGGGATCTTCAGGAGTGGGGGTGAGGCAACTAATGGTGAGACACGGTATCTCCCCCTTCCTCGTGGCCATGCCCCATCCTATTTTTATAGGATTTTCCAGTGTTCCAACTCCCCCAAGCCCCCTTTCTACACGAACACTGGGCAGAGGAAGAGGATGACTCAGAGGAAAGAGGCTAGCACTTGAATATCTCCTTGGACATGTCCCATTAATAAGGTCAGGTCAGGTCAGGCACTTGACCTTAATTACATACATCAGATACCCATTAGCTCCCCCCACACGGATAAAAGGCAGAACATTGAAACACACTCTGAGCAAGGTGAGACACGAGAAGGAGCAGATCTTCCGTGGCAAAGGCGAACTCTCTGGAGCAGCATGACTGATCGACGGACCACAGCGAGGGGTAGGGAAACCTTAAAGATCCCTGCAGGAAGTTCCCTGCACGAGGTTGTTGCCTCCGGGAAACCGTGAAGGATACGCAACGAAAGCCAAATCCCAGACAACAAGAATCATGTGTTGTGTTTCAAGGATGCCAGCGACCCTCCTCGGTGAACGGCAGAGTTGGGGAACCTTGAATCGTATCTCAAAGCCGCAGAGAAAAGAAAGGAATGCACACAACCGGTTAATTAGCGAAATACATGAAAAGCTGTTTGTATCAAGTAAAGATTGATGCTGCAACATCAAGTAAAGATTGAAGCCGCAACAGTGTATCTCACAATTGAAGGATGCTGATGAGACATGAAAGAAGGCAAACCAGTAGTGCACTTTAAACTTAAGGATAACTGTGAAGCCAGTGATACAGAGTAGCAGATTGGTTCGGTGAAAGGAAATAGCCCACTCGGACGTCTCTGTGAAATGTTTGATGTTTTGTTATAAAGCGACAAAGTGAAACTCTGAAATACGCAATAGTCAAGTTTAATCCCAACAAAAGGGGAAGTTAAAAGGTGAATGCTTTAAGAGAAGGATTTATTTGAACTTTTCTAATTCTGTTATGGAACTACTGAGAGCAAGAGACACTGGGGAAAATAACATAAGGGAGAGCTGAAGTGAATGTCGAAGTGGTCCTGCGGAGGTCTATGAAAAAAACCTCACACACTCAAGCCTTCAACATCAGTGAAAGGTCCGAGCCCGAACGAGGGAGACCTGGAATGTGGAATATGTTAGGGAAAGGGAACCCCTGCCAAATGTGAATGAAGCTTGGCGAAGGGAACCCCTGCAAGTGCTGTGATTGCGAGGTCTGAGCCCGGCTGAGGGGGATCTACGTGAACTTTTGTTGAACTGTGAAATAACTTTTGGTGAATGGAAAATAAGTGACTTTAACATGGAACGCCAAGCGGGCCTCGACACAAGTTTTGAACTGCCTTTTTTGATAACCTGAGTCAGAGTGTGTCATCCTGTCTACAGGGGCAACCTTACTCCATGCTGTCCAACGTGGGGAGGAGAGCTGGCTCAGCCACCTTGATCCTTTGTTATAGCACTGACTTCCCTTTTCATACACATTCCCGTTTACACTATTTTTGTATAAGAGATAGGACAGGCATTCGTTTTTTTAGTATATGGCATTTTGATGTGACTAACTAGGACAGTGTTTTCTTTATTATTTGATGGTAGAGACTTCTCCCATCGTAGCTCTAGTAGGAGTTTTCCAAACCCCAAGAATTTAATAAAGGTTTTGAAACTTGTAGCTCTTGTGTCAGTGTCATACTTGTGATACCAGGCCTCCCTTAATATATATATATATATATATATGTATTTTCTTCATATTGCTAGGTATGCTGATGCCACTTAGTTACAGAAATTGGCTTGGCCTTTTCCATTCCATTGTATTGTATTGTATTGTATTGTATTTTATTTATATAGCGCACAAGCCCTGAGGCAACTGGGCACATTTCTTAAGTACGGACACAGATATGCATATATACACTTACAGACATGGAGCATCAGGATTACACGCATGGTAGATGAACTGAAGGTATAGTACATATAAATGTTTTACATAAGAATTTACATTTACATAGATAGCATAGAACACAGACGTCTGTACAAAGATTACATAATCGGAAAGAGAATATTTAGAGCGAGCTTAGCTGTTGTGGATTAGTTTTCATTCTGAGTGAGCCAGGTTTTGGCCCCATTGCGGAATTTATCAATGGAAGGCTCTATCCTGATGTTAGGCGGTAGTGTGTTCCAAGTTTTGGCTGCAAGGACTGGGAAGCTTCTGGCTCCTGCTTTTTCCAGTTTGTACCTAGCTACAATGAGGAGGTTGGAGTGGGAGGATCTAGTTTGTCTAGCAGAAGTGTGGAGTTTGAATTTGTCAGAGAGATATTTAGGTGCTTGTTGTGTATACATTTGTGTACTAAGGAGAGAGTCTTGAATTTAATTATTTGGTTGATAAATAACCAATGGACATTGCGTCTTAGGTCTGAGATGTGCAATTTTCTGGGGAAATTGGTGGCTGCTCTGAGCGCATCATTTTGAAAGATTTGTAGTTTGTGCAGATTGTGTTGACTGGTGCCTAGATATAGCACATTGCAGTAGTCTAACTTGTTAAGTACCAGTGCTCTGACCAGGGTGATGCAATTTTCTGTCGTCAAAAATGGTCTGCAGGCATTAACAAGCTTACAAGTGTTGGCAGTGCTGAACGCTGTGGTATTGATTTGTTTACTTAGCGAGAGGGAGGCATCAATGTACATACCTAATGTTTTGACGTCTTTAGATACTTTGATGTCATTGCCGTCAATATTAAAGGTGTTGAATTTATTGTCCAAGACCATGTTGTGCCATCCAGGCTTGGATGATCAGGTAGATGTTGTTGAGTCATTATGAGTCCGAGTCATGATTATCTGTGATGTGTATGAGATTTTGTGTGTCGTCAGCGTAATTAGTGTAGGATATGCCCAGTTGGTCGAGTTTGTCAAATAGAGGTTTGGTGGCGATATTGTAGAGTGTGGGGGAGACACATGAGCCTTGTGGGACCCCACATGTGACAGTCGAGGGAGGTGCAGAGGCCAATGGTGCAAATACTGTGGTTGTTCTATTGTTCAGAAATGATTGGATCCAAGTGATGGCCTCATTAGAGAAGTGGGCTGCAGTGGAGAGGTGTTTGCAGAGAATTTTGTGGTCGACTAGGTCAAATGCCGCTGATGGGTCTAGTAAGAGTAGGAGGGCAAGGTTGCCTGAGTCCTTAATGTTCTCAATTTGGGTTACTAGATCTATCAGGGCAGTTTCTGTACAGTGTCTAGGTCGGAATCCGGATTGTTGTAGCCCTAGTAGATTGTTGCTTTCCTATATCTGGAGACACATATTCGAGAAACTTCATATTCTAACTGGTCATTGACAATCACAGGACTGGGTCTAAGATTAGTCCGGATGGTTTGGATGTAAGGCTTCCATAGAGATTTGTGAAAAACTGGATGGATTTTCTTCCAGGAGTCTGGTAGTTTAAGTCGAAAGGCCACAGGGTTAATGACTTCTTTTATAGGAAAGGGGCCATAATATCGAGGAGCCAACTTATTCGGTCTGAGATGTCGGGGCAGTAGCTTCGAAGATAACCATACCTTATCC
This sequence comes from Ambystoma mexicanum, assembly GCF_040938575.1. Lineage (NCBI taxonomy): Eukaryota > Metazoa > Chordata > Amphibia > Caudata > Ambystomatidae > Ambystoma > Ambystoma mexicanum. Next base: position 985,640,123 of record NC_090930.1, read on the forward strand.
CCAATGGTGTAAGAAGACCCTGGTCTTCTCCTCGAATCTGCATTGTGCTTAGTTTGGATCTGTGCCCTTTCTAGATGTTCCTTGGCTTCTCTCTGTATATTGATGTGTTTCGATCCAGGAGTCGACGGTTGGAACTGGAGTAGGCTGCGGAAGGACTGAAGGTAATACCGCAGGGTGGAATCCATGGCTGCAAAAAAAAGGGCTGGTTTTAACAGCCGAATGGTCCGAATTGTTGTAGGCGAATTCTGCCACTGGTATTAGAAGCGACCAATCCTCCTGGACCTTAGTAGAGAAACAACAAAGGTATTGATCAAGGGTTTGATTTACTCGTTCTGTGACTCTATTGGTTTGAGGATGATATCCTGAGGAGAGGGCTTGTTGGATTCCTAGTATCCTGCAGAGGTGCTTCCAAAATTGAGAGATATACTGTGGTCCTCTGTCCGATATGATCTTGGAAGGAAGTCCATGCATTCGGAAGATGTGTTCCAGGAAGATTCCAGCAAGTTCTGACGCGGATGGTAATTTATACAGAGGTGTAAATTGAGCCATATGAGTGAACAAGTCAATAGTGACCATGATAGTGGTGTACGCTCTAGATGGCGGTAATTCTACAATAAAGTCTGTAGCGATTACTTCATAAGTTCTCGTTGGTGGAGTAGGCTGTAATAAGAGTCTTGCTGGTTTCTGGTTGTCATGTTTGTTTTGATTATAGACGGAACAAGATTGAACGTACAGTTGAACGTCAGCCTTCATTCTGGGCCACCAGAATTGTCTTTGTATTAGACGGAGGGTATTGGAAATGCCACGATGACCGGAGTGAAGGGTATCATGGCAGAGGTTTATAATCTTTTGTTGTAGTTTCTGTGTGGGAATGACCAGGTTGATATTTTTAAACAAGTATCCGTCCTTGGTTCTCAGATTCCATTGATTTCTTTTTGAAAGACCCTTCCAGAGTTCCGAAGTCTGAGTTTGTATGCAAATGTCTTCCAGGAGATTGTTTGCTTGAGCTATAAATATTGTGTGAGGAAACATCTTGGGATATGCCCGATCTCCCTGAGGTTCAAAGTCTGGACGTCGAGAGAGGGCGTAAGCTATTAGATTTTGTGTTCCGGGAACGTGGTGAATCTGGAACTGATATTGGGCAAAGAAGAAGGCCCACCGAGCTTGACGGCTATTCCTACATTCCAAGGCCTGCAGTACTTGTAGGTTTCGATGGTCCGTGCGGACCTGGACAGGATGTTTTGCTCCGAGGAGAAGATGACGCCACTCGGTGAAGGCTTGACGGATGGCTAGCAGTTCCTTTTCCAAGACTGAGTAATGGGTTTCACTGGGAGTTAATGTCCGTGAAAGGTAAGCGATGGGGTGCTCCATCCTGTCCCCGAATAGCTGTTTGAGAACGGCTCGAATAGCGTAGCTGGAGGCATCTGTCTCCACTATGAATGGCTGGTTGACATCAGGTTGAGCCAGGATGGGAGCTTGTGTAAACTCAATCTTCAACCGTTGGAAGGCTTCCTCTTGAGCTGTGGTCCAAAGGAAGGGAATGTCTTTCTTTAACAGCGCAATGATTGGTTGGACTATCTCGGAAAAGGAAGGTGTGAATTTCCTGTAGAAATTAGCCAAGCCCAGGAAAGACTGGATTTGTTTCACAGAGGTGGGACTTGGCCAGGATAATATAGCCTTAACCTTGGATTGATCCATTCCGATGCCTTCTGGACTAAGGACAAAACCTAGGTAGTGTATAGTAGAAGCATGGAAGATGCATTTCTTGGGCTTTGCCAGGAATTTGTTTTCACGTAGTCGTTGTAACACTGCCTTTACATGTTCTTCGTGCTTAGAAAAGTCCTTCGAAAATATTAGGATGTCGTCCAAATGTACAATCACAAAAAGAAACAGCATGTCTGAGAGCACCCTATCCATGAAGCATTGGAATAGCGCCGGGGCATTAGCAAGTCCAAAGGGCATGACCAAGTATTCATAATGACCGAAGTGTATTCTAAAGGCTGTTTTTCACTCGTCTCCTGCCCTAATACGAATCAGATGGTAGGCACCCCTGAGATCCAACTTGGTGAAAACAACTGCGCCCCTTACTGCCTCCAGAATGCCCGAGATCAAGGGTAACGGATAGCGATCCTTAAGGGTGCATTGATTTAGACCTCGATAATCCAGACACGGTCTGAGTTCCTTGGTATCTTTCTTGGGAACAAAAAACAGTGAGGCCCCTGCTGGGGATTTAGAGGGTTGTATGGTGCCATTTGCAAGATTAGTATCCAGGTATTCTCGAAGGGCTTTCTTTTCAGGTTCGGACAAGATGAACATCCTTCCAGAGGGAATCACTGCGGAAGGGTCCATTTCTATAGCACAGTCTTCTGGTCTATGGGGAGGTAACGCCTGGACAATGGCAGAAGAGAAAACATCAGAATATTCCTGGTACATCTCCGGGATCCGGATAATGTTTGAGACTGAGATTGTACCTTGGTGATTCATAGGAGGTCCTTCTAATGGTGTCCGAGCGAGGTCTGACATTATGCAGTGGGACATACAAAATTCTGAGCCCAGGAACAAGGAACCCACTGTCCAATTGATGTACGGATTGTGTTTTTGAAGCCAGGGCATTCCCAATACCATTGGGTAATGGGCCGACTTGATGATGTAAAATTTTATCCTTTCTCGATGGTGGTTTATGGCAAGTTCGACGTCCTTGGTCTGAAGGGTTATGGGTCCTGAAGAAAGGGGCCTTCCATCAATTGCTTCTACAGGTTGCATAATAGTCCGGGATTCGTAAGGAATATGGTGTTTAAGAACCCATTCTTGGTCTATGAAAATCCCCATAGCTCCACAGTCCACCAGTGCCAGGATGGGTTACGTTTCCTTCTTGGATGGCGATAAAAAGGCCTGTAAGATCACCAAAGAATTTTGTCCAGGAGAGTTCAAGGATGGAATTGATGTGGAGCAGACATCTCTCCCGAACCTGTGCTCCATCTAGGATCGGGAGCAGGCGTCTCACGAGCTCCGTGGAGGGGCTATTGGGCACTCTCTTACTAAATGTTTTTCTGATGCACAATACATACACAACCCGGTATGGATCGTGCGCATTCTTTCTTGGGAGGATACGAGTCCACGGAATGCCCCTAGCTGCATAGGTTCAGGCTTGTTACTCGAAGTGGAAATACCTTCAGGACTTGAGGTTATTCCATTGGGGCTCTTCTGGAGTGGTAGCTTGCTTTTCTTTTTCTCTGCCTTTCTCTCCTGAATGCGAAAGTCAATCTGCAGGGCAAGATCCATCAGGGCTTGATAAGAACTTGGGCGCGCTACTCTGGCTAGTTCATCCTTGATGTCTTCATTTAGCCCCCTTCGAAATAGGGTAAAACAAGCTTCAGAGGACCAATCTGCTTCTTTAGCCAACTGTTTGAAGCGTGTGACGTACGTAAGCATATCCTGGGAACCTTGTTGAAAGTCGAGTAGATGTTCCTGGGCACTGTAGACCTGCTCTGGGCGGTCAAACATGGTCTTAAGGGCCTGTATGAAGCCATCGTAATCATCCAGGAGAGAATCCCCAGAGTTAACCAGTGGGGTAGCCCAGGTCAAGGCATTGCTGGAAAGATGCAAAATAATAAAGTCCACCTTAGCCCTGGGCGTAGAAAAATAATAAGGCTTGAAAGTAAAGTGGACCAAACATGAGTCAAGGAATCCACAAAGGCTCTTCATATTTATCAACAACGCCGCCCAGGATTACACTCTCTTTCGTAGCAGATTCACGGGACAATACCAATTGCTTTAAGGCGGCGTTCTCTTCCTTTAAATTTTGCACTTCGGTCGTAAGGTCCTGGATGGCCGCTTCCATGTCTGTGTCGAATTCAATCAGGTGGCGTCTCAATCTGTCACAGGTTTCCTTTTTTCTCACCTGTTTTTGCTGCCTTGCGGGATCCTTCGCCGGGGGGGGTTTCTTCCGTGCCGTTCGGGTCTTGTATAGGCCCGCTCGGCCGTCGTCGGATTCCAGGATTCGTTCAGCTCCTTCGTCCGGGACTACGGAACTCCAGGAAGACCAGGAAGAAAGGCCGCACACGAGAGCGGTCTGCGCGGAACGCGGATGGAATACAGGTACAAGGGGGAGGAAGGAGACGGAATGGGTCCGGGAATTCGAGTAGAAACTCAGTTCCAGGAGCACGAACTGCGATGCACGTCTAGCCTCAGCTAACAATAGCGTTGAGACGTGCGGAGCCGTGGGGGCGTGGTTCCTTTATGGAACGTGCTGCATGGACGTAAAGGTCGATAGACCGCTTTCTGTGAGTTCGGCCATGTTGGGTGTTCTACAGCGAGTAACCCCCGATGTGCCAAGGACCAGGAGGACCAAAAGGGGCGTGATCGATGGATCATGACAGAAGAGGATAGCGTGATGGCCAGACCAGGCGAGAGGATAGTTTGATGTGATGGTAGTGTAGCAGTTGCAATCGGCAATCCAATCTAGTTAACTACCTTTGGAATGGGTGGCTTGTGTCATTTTACTCCATCATTTTTCTATACGTTTGTCAAATTGTTGTTGCTCGGCTACTATGCAAGATCTTGTCCCATGTGCCATATACAAATGTTTTATCTAGAGAAATGGTGCTTGCTTTTGGAAATATGAAAAGTTTTTTATTTTCCTTACCTCTCATATGTGATGTATACCTCACTATTTTAAGCAATAATTGTCAATATGTACGAGGATGCATTCTTTGGTACATTTGGGCTTTTTAATGTTTTAAAATGTAGCATTCTTAGGAAAGTCAAAATGGCACTATATTACAAAGAGCACATATCTTTTAACTACGGATAGCACATGAAGAAAGTTATAGATGAAATGGGAGGCACCTATGGATTTGAAGGGTTTGAGCAGCAAAACAAGGGATAAGGAAGTGGATGCGAGACAAGGTAATGAAGAAAACTCAATAGGTTTATAGTGCTAAGGAGCTGCTCCAGACTCTTCTCTTTAAAGGTCATTAAAGCAGGAGTGCAGTATTAAAATGTGAGAGGTCACTGCAACCTTTACCGTGATATTATTCAGCAGGATGAAAATCTAAATGTCAAGGTGCAAAGATGCTGCTGTTTGAACCTGCACTTTATAGCAATAAATTGTTCAACCCTATTAGAAGATGCCTACAAAGTCATCTGAAGGTTCCAACAATGCAGCCTCTTTCTTGTTCTGGAAGGCGGCTTAAAATGCTGTGCGTTCGTGGCTGTCAAATAGTCGTTTTGCACCACCACAAGCTGTACGTGAGGCCAGGATTTTTCCAGGATTACAAGATGTTTTGTTTCTTGTTACAAACAGCTTAGAGTTACGCAGTTTCTTTGCCATGGAAGATCTGCAATTACATTGCATACTGCAGATTTCTGGGAATCACGATACTGTGGGAGTGGGCAGAGCCTACAGTGATTCCTTATTGGAATTCAGAACGGACATGGCACCCTTAGCACTTAAGGTAATGGGTGATTTCGTGAAGGGAAGAAATCTAGAACAATTGGACCTCTATCTATCTCTAAAATGGGTGTGGGTGTGTCTTCAGGAGCACCGGTACACGTGCAACCATTGTTTCCCCAATTTCACAAAGCTTCTATTCCCATTATAGCTATTTTCAGGGCCTATGACAGCTTGGTGTGAAAGTGATAAAAGATTGAAATGCAAATCATGATGCTGGTGCCATTCCTTCGTGCTCTATCAGCGTACACCCTTTTCAGTGCAGCACCATGAATTGGAAAACATAATTGACCAATTGGCAGGCTGATACTATTGTGAAGACCTTTGACCCAAGCAATAGCTAGAACTGGATTTGATTTAATTCCCTTGTACTGTGATTTGGATTGAAAATTCCGTCTTCACATTTGGTCAAGTGACACTAAATCATTTAATATGGTAACATTTTTTACTTTTGAAATTCATTATTTTTTTTGGGTAAACTCTAAGGTCTTGAACATATAAAGCAAAGTCCTCATTTGCAGGTATGACCAAAAGGCACAACAGCAGGAGTAACAGGGTATCCTAATGCAGTAATACGATAACTTGTAGTTGTCAGTAAAGTGAGCTATACAAGGACATTTACTCCACTATAACTGAGTCCCTAGGTTAGTCCTGCATTTGTAGTAAATAGTTGCAAAAATGATAACATGTGTCTTTGAGACGTCTTGTTGAGACCATTGGTGCATAGATGTCTTCCCTATCATTAACAGAGACATTGTTTGTAAGCCACTTGGTGTGCGAGGTGTGAGAAACCTGAAGGTGCTCCCAGATCTACTCCCTGGAGATCCTCTGTTCAGGTGGCCAGGGAAGGGCCATCGATCTTGGATCCTGACCCTGGGGGTGGACAAGCGAGGGAGGATCACAGGAGTAGAGGATCCTTGTGGATTGGAGAGAGGGTACCTGATGGTGACACATACTACATCCCCTTTCCTGATATTGACCTACCCTCAACTACCTTAGCCATTATGGGCTATTGTCTCATTCCATCATCCCTTGTAACGTCCCTTTGCTTACTGGCAAGAAGAGGCAACTAGGAGCAATACAGATTTCCCATTGTAAAAAACACTATGGTACTCTGACAAGGAAGAGCGGTTTGGATACATATAGTCATGAAAGATCAGGCATGTCACACTAATGAGCTTACACAAAGTGAGGCAATTAGGAATGACTCATTCCACTTGAAATCCATCAACAGTCAGGGAACATATAAAAGTTGGTGTGCAAAAGGAGGAAGAGAGAGGTTCGAGGAGTACGAGTGCTACAGAAGATGCTGGAGGACAGGAGACCTGACAAGTGCTCTGCAGAGGGGACTACAAGCCGAAGCCCCAAAATGCTATCAAGGTTCCTGGGAGTCCCACTGGGAGTGCAGTGCCGGACTGGGAATCCTTGTCAGGAAGCCGGAGAGCGAACGCTAGAAAGAGCGGAGGTTGAGTCTACCACAAAGGGCGGGACGTGCAGTGTGATGCACCCAGCGAAGCGGAGTTGCAGTCCGGTAAGTGTCAGTAGACACTTCGGACACCAGGTCACTCCGAGAGGGGCTGTTGAGCCTGAGGCTCGCAATCCTGAATGCCGAACATAATGAAGAGCTGAATGCTTGCAATTTTGAATACCGAACGTAACGAAAAGCTGAACATTTGCAATCTTGAATGGTGAACGTAATGAAAAGCCTGATGCTTATGTATTTCGAAGATTGAATATAACAAAAGGGGCTAATGAGCCAATAAGATGACCGGGTCTATTGAGCCCATACAGTGAACACTTGTATATATTGCTGATTTTCGCAAGGGTGGCTGCATGAACCCGCACAACATAAATTGTATTACACCATCATTGCCAAGGAGACACTTCCTGAGTAAAGTGAGAGACTTATTTATTTATTTTATTTGTTTGTAACGCGCTGGAACGAAAGCCTGAAGGCACAGAGCATGAACAGGGCATACAACACAAAACAAGCAAAGTGTAATCATCAGGCATAATTCTAATAAGGAGTCAGGGCAAAAATGGTAAATTCGAACAAAAGAGTTTCAGCTTGTGTTTAAAGGCCAACAATGATTAGCAGGACCTCTGGTCCGGAGGAAGAGCATTCCAGAGGCGAGGAGCTGTGATAGGGAAGCCGACTTCTGATACAACTGACAGTTTAGTCTTAGGAACCAACAGGAGACCCACATTATTGGATTTTAGGGTACACCTAACAGGAAGCCAGTCCAGCAGAGAGGAGAGATACTTTGGGCTTTTCCAAAGAAACAAGTATGCGCTATGCAAGGAGTACGAAACATGATAGGTTTCTTTATGGTCAACCAGTGCAGCGATTTTCTAGCCATTGAAACGTGGTCAAATTACTGCAGTCCCCATATCATTGGAACTGCCTTGTTTTGAACCACCTGAAGGCAATTCAATTCTCCCAGACCCAGGCCTTGCAATAAGCTGGAGCAATAGTACAGGCGTGACCATATAATAGCTCGAGCTACTGTAGCACAGCTGCAAGGGTTTAGAAATGGACGAATAAGGGTCAAGAGCTTCAGATAGAAAGATGAGAATGGCTCCATATGACTCACATGGGCTATCATGCTCGGTTCCATGTCATTTCATCGCAGGATGTTTTTTTGCTGGGTTTTTTACTGTGATTTTTTTTAATGAAAAAACTCATCGCATTTTTTCAAAATGTTTTTTTGGGGGGGTTCTCTCCCCCCAAACCCCTCTAATCCCTTTAATGTTTTATGAATTCCTGAATACCCACACCCCATATATATAATTTTCTAACCCCCCCTAAAAAATTTGATGGCTGTTTTCGTAAAAAAATTTGCGGTAAAAAACCCTGCGAAAAAACATCCAACAATGAAAGGACGTTGTACCTCATGGTCAGGTCTTGGTCTAGGATAACACCCAAAGTCTTGACTTTGGGGAGAGTTTTGAGTACACAATCAACCACTTAAAAGGATTTGAACGGTGGATCTAACTTGTAAAGCCTATCTGAGGTGCCTAAAATCATGATCTCAGTTTTGAATTGTTAAAAGCAAACACATTTACCAGCATCCGACTGCATATATGGCTAAAAGTCCTGTTGATTGTTGCAGGGTCCTGTGCATGATCACCCCTGAGATGGATAAGACACTGGGTGTCGTCTGCATAGTTTTTGTACATTATTCCTTTTGAGTCCAACATCTTGAACAGAGGTAAGGCGAAGATGTTAAACAAGGTAGGCAACATACATGATCCCTGAGGGACACCAGCACAAAGCCTTCTGCAGTCGTCTCCTCACTGTACACCTTGGCTGTTTGGTCAAACAGAAATGACAGCACCCAACTTGCGGCTTCTTGGGGAAAAGCAGCATATTCCTGAACCCTAGTTACCAGTTAGGCATGATCACACAAATCAAATGCTGCTATTTGGTCCAGCAGCATCAGAAGGGTGGTCTGACCTTTATCAATATATTGCAGGATGTTAGTTTTCAGCACCGTGGATTCGGTGCTAGGGTGCCTTCTAAATCTAGACTGGTTGGTGCCTAGGATGTTATTTTTGCATAAAAAGGCTTGAATTTGACGGTGTGCAATTTTGTCCCGAATTTGCAACAGAAAGGGCATGTTGGTTATTGGGCGATAATTGCCGGCCACTGTAGGATTCAAAGATTCTTTTTTAGTAAAGGGCCAATCCAAGCTTGTTTAATAGATGAGTGAACATACCATTCCTTAAAGGAGAGATTGACAAATTAAGGTATCAGAGGAGCCAGAATGTTCGCGCACGATATGACCATGTTCGTAGGACAGATGTCACCCTTACGGTTGGTGGGCTTAATTTTGCCTAATGTTTCTAAAACCACCGCTTCCGACACTTAGGAAAAAACAAAAGGAGATCCAAGCACTGCCTGATTTTTTGTACTACAAGCGGGCTTATAATCTAGCCTGAAAATTAAATTAGCTGCAATATAATTCTTGATGGCCTCGACCTTGAGGTGCATGGAATTTTGGATGTTCAGACACCACTGCACATCTTTCTTGATAGAAGAGGGGATTGGACATGGGTCCTTCAATTCTCTTAGTATTTTGAACAGCTCCCGAGAGTTTTAGGATGGCCTTTTGTGGAGTTTATCAGTTTCAGAGTAGCTATCCTTATTTTCTGAGGTTGGATATTTCTGCCATTTTTAAACTCTTTGTCTTTCACCACTTTTAGTTTGCGGATATCAGCTGAATACCATGATTTTGATGGCTGTGTTTTTACCACCCTTTGTTTCAAAGGAGCTATAGTGTTGACTGCCTATGACATACTTTTTAGGTAAGCTGTTGCTAGTTTCGATGCAGTATTCAGACTGGGAAGAATGCCCACAACCGTAGAGAAAAAAGGACGCAGTGCGTCTGTGGTCAGTTTGTGCAAATTGTAACAGAGGTTCCTCTATAAAGTGTAACTCTTTCTTTTCGGGGGGCTTATCTTGGGCAGCTGAAAAATAATGAAAAAATGGTCAGACCACAGACCGTGTTAAACAGTAAAGTTGTCAACCGTTAAGCCATGTGAGGCCACCCAATCTTGAATCCTCCCACCGATGTGGGAAGGGGGTTACTGGATGAATTGCAAAAAGTTCAATCCTTCCACTGTAGCCTGAACGGATCGAGCTAAAGGATCATTAGCGTCGTTAAACCCAATGTTCAGGTCCCCAAGTACATTTACCTTAATTTGGGGTTTAAGTGTTGTTGAGATCCAATCCCTAAATTGGATCAGAAAATCCGGCATGATGTGTGGGGAAAGGTACACCAAAAAGATGTTGACCGAAGTGTTGGGATCTATGAATAGTTTAGCGTGCAAGGATTCACAGTCTGCAATACCCTGAGTGTTTATAGAGCGAATGTTAAGAGATTTGTGAAAAATGAGCGCCATGCCTCCTCCCTTCCCAACTGGTCTATCTTTTCTGAGAATTGTAAAGTACAAGGGCCCTGCCGCATCATGAAGCCATGATTCAGTTATGGCACAAATGTCTACCCCATGTTCATTCAGGAAGTCTGCAAAGTCAGTCGAGTGTTTTAGCAGAGATCTAGTGTTTAGAAGTAAGAATTTAAGTGCTTTCACCTGCATTATTAGCTCCTGATTTATCTCGCTACTAGCAGCCATTGAACCCAGCAGACCAGTAAATGATTGATGAAATGCCCCACTAGTATTAAGCTGGACTGGAAAAGCTTTAGCAGGTGAAGAACCCGCCATCTCTTGTGGAAGAGGCATAAGAACCTGGGTGGGCGAAATCAAGGGGGAATGAGTAAATTACATCTTTGCAACTAGTAAAATCATTGGAGGAGCTGTTAGTAACTCCTATGACTTGAAACTCGGCAGTTGTCAGAGCACAGACCAGGGGAAGAAGGGGATTCACTTGAGTTCCACCCTGTTGAAGCTTGGCCTTAGGTTGTACATATTGACTGGTACTATATAGAGCTTCAGAATGCTCTCTAGGCTTAATCACAGCACTACTTATCAAGTTGTACTGGTTTGATGCATCATGCACTTCCAATGTTTTAATAAAAGGGACAGAATTCACTTTCAAGAGCGATGTCTGCACAGGAGGAAGCTGAACAGGATGCAGAACTTGTGAACTATTGACTATCTGCTATGGGAAAAATATGGTTGCGTAACCTTTGATGGATGGATCGTGCAGTCTGACAACTGCGCCTAGACCAGAAACCACAAAAAGATTTGACAATCAACTAAGAGGTGTGAACCATTGGTGAAGATAATGAAAGCAGGGGTCAAGCGGGCACTATATTCTCTCTTGTGAACTTCTAAGCCTATAAACATTTGGTAACAAATGAACTGCTGGAAGTGACTCTTGGGGAAAGGAACCCTGGGAGTTCACATCAGAAAACCATTGTCTTGGGGAAGGGAGACCCATGACTACAGTGTTGTGTATGAGCTTTTGCTGCGTTTGAATTTGGGGAAGGGAGACCCCTTTGATGTGAACTGTGATATTTGCGAATCAACAGAAGGTAACTTCAGAGCTTGCCCATTCCCTATTGAAAGGAAGTTACATTGGAACTGTGTTGAACTTGAATCAGAGAACTTCCGAGGAACTTACAATTCTATTACTTGAACATTTGTTTTGGAACACTGACGTTTTGGTTGAGAGCATTTCCCGACTAGTTTTGTTGTAGTTGTGTAGACAAGCAAAGGTTTTGACACAGACAGACATTTTGCTTTTGGACTTACTGACATAGACATCCTTTAGATTTCTTTAGTCAGGGAAATCCCTCAATAACATAGGATTAGTTAGGCGTTACACCATCCTGATTATAAATAAAGTTTGGTTGAACTATGTGTTGTTGTCTGTGTCATCTCTCTTAATACCATGCCTGTCTCACAGAGGAAACTCTCTTGTAATCCAAAGTTTAAGATACTACTCCTAGCAATCAAACCTACCAAGTTAAACAATCTACAATTAAGAAAGGAAACATGTTTGCATCTCGTGGCTAGCCTTCAAGACACTGGCACTCTGCTAATGGCACCCATTTAATTCTGAAAATGGAGCAGCTAGGGATACCGTTGAGTGATATAAAGTGGCTCCCCACAGAACAAAGCTGCTCCTTCACCAGCTTTGGCTAAGGGGAGTAAGGAGTTACAAGGTTTCTCCCCATTTTTGTGTTCATGCTGGGCCTGTTGACTGACTTGATTTCTAAAATGGCAGCCCCTGCTATGCGTGGCTGAAGATACTCAACTGTATCGCTGCAGTGGGGGAGCGCCCTCTGCTTTGCTGCTCTCTCTGGTTGTGATGAAGATGGAAGAAAACCCTCATCTTTGCCGCTTGACCCATGGCCTTGCTCCTCTTCGGAGGACACAGCATCATGTATGGGCAGGAGTGCTCTAAGCCGGCACCTAGATCCCAGCAGATATGTATGCGAAATGCACTACCCAAGTGCCTGAGAACCTGACTTGCTGCGAGACATGCTGGGCTTGGGTATCCCAGTGACTTGAGGGACTGTTATCTAGTGCCTGACAGTCTGGTCTCCGCGTATTGGAGTGTGAGTGTGGATCCCTGTTCATTTGAGGCATTCTGAGTGGCACCTGCTGAGTGGGGGACAAAGACCAGTGTAGATCGCCCTGAAGGAACCAGAACAGATGGAAGCGCTCCCCCACCCCCTCCCCATTCAAGTATGGCGAGCGCAACAGCTAGGGCAGCGCAAGTATGGACTAAATCTCTAGAGCAAGATAGTATGAAAATAGAGTGAAACCAACAAGGATCAGGATCCACCCACAGTCTTGCCACTGACTGACCTTCATAGCCGATTAATCCCAACAAATCTGATTGGAATACACATGCAGAAAGTACAGCATGACATTTGGATTTCTAGATGTAGGGGTGCAAGGAAAAACCATGTATGACCAGCTTTAAAACATAAAGAAATTATTTGCGCCCTCAAGGACTGCTCTGCTGTCTGTGGCTCATAATACCCATGTTGGTACTCTTGAATGGCCACAGCACTTCAAATACAGATCCTCGTGAAATAAGTAACACACTCTTGGGGAAGAAAAAAGCAGATTACGAGCCTGGCATGATAGGAACCCTGGCAGCAAACTGATATTGTGGCAAGTAAGGATGATGGAGACAGTATAGTGACTGGGTTGGAGGCAATTAACACAGTCTTTCGAGGTATTTTTCGTCTGTATATTCTCAATCACCATTGTTGTACAGAGACTAGTTTATTGAGGCTATTTTGTGATTCTCCTTACCCAAATTAACAGGGGAGCACATACTATCCCTGGTGACTTCCATTAGTGGTCGAATTTCATTCTGGTTTCTCCTAGGTCGTAAGAGGTATCGTAGGAGGTGTTACAGTTAGAGTCTTTACTTAATCTATGAGCAAGGCTGTTCAACCTATATTACTTAAGCCAGGTAAGGAACCTTTTAACTGTTCCTTTTATAGACCTTTGTCATTATTGAATATTGATTTGAAGATGCTTACGAAGTTGCTTTCCTAGAGATTACAGCTTTATCTTCCTTATTCGATTAATGAAGATCAGTCTCGATTTGTACTGGGCAGAAGTCCCTTGCCAATATGTGGCAAGTGACACCTTGGATTCTGCTGTTGGGGGTTTCATTGGAAAGGTGGCTATGCCTCACTCACAAATGAGAGAACTTTTGATTCGGATGGATTGGAGTTTGTTTTGGGTTCTCAAGTCTTTGAGTTTCCAACCAGGGTTTCTAAGCAAGATGCAACATTGATGTGTCTTTGCCGTGCTGCAAGTGCAACACTAGTCTTTACTGCGCTGCATTGCATCGTAGCAAAGTATCACACAGTGTGGCGGGGGTGTGAGCAGGTAGTGGACATTTAAGGGGTCAGGCGATGGGCGTCATGGATGGTGCTCATGGATCCAGGCTGGTGGAAGTGGAAGAGGAGCTGCAGTGAGAGACTAAGGTAAGTTGGGATGGGGTAAAGGGAGTGCTTGAGGCAGGGTGTGGAGTTCAAGAGGTGGACCGCCCTTTGTGAAAGAGGGTTGGGTGGGACGGGGCAGCAAGGGAAAGAGTTCCAATGTATTTATTGTTTAGGAAAGACCAGCGCATTAAATACATGCGGAGTAAAGACATGATACTGATCCAACTACTTTAGACCAAACCATTAGCTAGAATCCTCATGGCATGATTATTTTGGAGAGCAGTGTGGAATACAGAAGGCACTAAAACAGGGATGTACCTTCTTTTCCCATGAGTTGTGAATCCTCAAATGAATTTGCTGCAACAGGATTTTTTGCATAAAGGAATAACGGTCACAGGCACTTCAGCATATAGTGTCAACATATGACACAAATATTTTATTATTTATGAAAGATTCATTTCATACAGTACCCGTTATGTTATGTTATTGGGATTTATACCGTGCAATGCTGGCGTTCCAGTGGATCTGAAAGAGGAAACAAATTAGGGGGGAGTGGTTAGGGATTTGTGGAAAAAGACAAGGCGTGGTGCTCTCCATGTTGGTTCTGGTAGAGCCAGGAGCAATTGGTGTCTGTCGGATGAGTTCTCTAGTGGTTTGTGCTGTATCCCCTTTAGTCTGTTTCCAGATGGGTGACCTACTAGGGCAGAGGGATCTGTGAGTTATGGGAGGTTTGTAGCAGTTGCTTAGAGAGGTGCAGAGTTTTAACTAAGTTGTGATGGGCCAACATCTTTCAATTAACCTTAATTTTTGTTTAGTAATTGGTGAGCAGGTGTTGAGTGAGGTGTTTGAAAAATGAGGTTGTTAGTCAATTGGATTCTTTGAACAGCTCTGCTGGGCTAGATTTTGTTAGCGTGTCTTAAGTTGTCTTGTACGTTTCTTTCTGGTTGTATCTTCGTTCCACAAATGATTTCCGCATTCTCTCGGATGGAAAGGCTAGTCCTGTTTTGTGGTGTTCCTTTGTCGAGGAGATTTGTTGTGTTGTTACTTAAATGTGTTTTGGGCAATGGGTTCATTTTGATGGGTCTTGTGTTGGACAAGATGTCACATTGTGTTGTATTGTTCCGTAAATGAGGATTCAGTCATTGTGTTCATTTTTATGTGTCAGTCGTTGCAAGGAGTATCAGATTGCGCAGGGGTAGCATCATAGTGGTTGCCTGTTGTAGTCTGATTCCTAACTTAGGGTAGGAGACAGATCTCTATCCTGGTGTATTCACTATCCAGGTTTTCAACAGTTTCTACAAAGTTAGATTGTCTTCTGTTGTCCAGATTTCTTTTGGGATTGAGTCCCATAGTTTTACTATGAGGATGGAGAAGGCACTACCTCCATGCTTACTGTTCTCATAATTTGGGGTTCTACAAGTATGTTTCTGATTGATCTCAGTGTCCTCCCTTGATAGGGGGTGATTTTTGATTGGAGGAATTCTTCTCTCTGTCCCATGTAGTGCTCTTTGAGCGATACAGAGCGCTTTGAAAGTGGACTCTTGTATTCACTGGTAACTAGTGTAGGCTTATTAAGGCCAGAGGAATGTGTGCTTCCTCCTGTTCATTCTTAGTAGTCTTGTGTGAGGATTCCTGTGGAGTCATCACTGATCCCCAGCCTAAAGTCTACTCCCATTTGGAATGGGGAAGGCAGCCGCTACCTGTCCTGTCACTGGGGGTGGTATTTGGAGGGTGGAACACAGGGGAGGAGATGGCTCTAAGGGGAGAGTGATGACTCCACAAGGAGAGAAACGATATACTTATCTTTATTGTGAAGAGGATCCATTAATTCCAGTGTTTTTGATGGCTTGCTGCCATTATTCAAAACCATTTGCTTCAAGAACCCTGAGAATAACTCTGTTTAAACAAAAAGCCAATGCAATCTTCATGTAGACATGGTTAAATTAAAACATAGGAAACATCAGATGTTTATGGTAATTGTAATGTTATTGCAACTGTTAAACCATTTGATGTAAAATCCATTGAAAATTCCTCAGACTCAAAGTCCCAGAAAGCTTCAAGTACTGTGACAAGGAAGAGGAGCAAGGAGTTCATGTGGAGGAAATGTGACCTTGAGAACACTGAGCAGTCTAGTTGTTACAAATCTGATCAGCTGTGCAGGACATTGAAATCCCCAATTCACCTGCAGCTAATAGAACGTGAAAGGAGAGAGAAGGTGCCGGGGGCTTGAGGACAGAGACGTTCCCACAAAGCTGAGGGGAGAAAAGTGCACAAGAGACAGGCGTGTAAGGAATCCTGCAAACAAGAAAGGATAGGCAAGTACTACAGACAGGCAACAAAGGCAGTGAACAGAAAGGGCCAGGGAGTGTAAGTAAGACCAACATTTCAGGTTCCCACTTCAGGCGTACACAGAATGAGGTAAGAGTTTCCCACAGGGTCTGGTGAAACACTAGCCTTCTGAGCTGGTTACTGTTACAGGGCCCCACTCTGAATGCTCTAGAAAGGAGCAGCAGGGGTGGATGTCTGTGTCTGAACCCTAAGGCGAAAACAAGGAAACAGTACTCACAAGACAGAAGCCTGTACAGATCCAGCAGGAACTGAACAATGACTGCCTCCTGAAGCAGGAACCAGCAAACTGGCACAAGGTACAATACTGAAATACGACAAAGGTAAGGGGCAGAGATTGCCTGCTGGGAAAGCCAGCAGCCAAACTCTAAACAACGGAATTACACAAGCACAAGTGAGGACAAGAACAGTAACAGTAATATCAAGGGAAGAATAGGTAGTCAAGGTAAGCAAGGTTCAGGACAGAGACCAGGAATGAAAGAGGAGAAGCAAGAAGAAAATAATCTATCTAAGTGCAATGGTACAGGAGACTGGAACTGCAGACTAGAAACAAAGGACCAGAATCAATGAACAGCAGACAGAATTATAGACCAGGAACAAGAAAACTCAGGACTAGGATAACAAGGACTGAACTGCAGACTGGTAACAAAGAACTGTAACTATAGACTGGAATAACAAGGGCAGGACTGCAGACAGGTGGCAAGGAAACTCAGGACTGGAATCTAGAAAGCAAAGGCCAGGTACACGGACTAGGGTCACCGAACAAGGAACTACAGGGAACAAGATAATTGGTGGTGGAGAGATGGGGCTGCAAACAGGGAACAGAGGACTGCAAGCAGTGGAGCAGGACTGCTAGGCAAGGAGTACAGAGGTGCATGGCAGAAGGTAGGAGTGCAGGGAGAGTTGTAGGCTGCAAGGCAGGGAGCCCAGGGCACTGGAACAGGAGCAGGTTCTGGAAGTACCAGGACACGACAGATATCCAAGGATCAAAGCACAGTGGGCTGCGAGCAAACTCGATGCAAGAGCCATCTGCTCCTGCAGGCAGCTGCTTAAATACTGACCTGCCCTGTGCTGAAGCATGCTCATTAGCAGCACCTGCACCACCACGCCTGAAGGTAATTTGCCTCCTCCGTCTCTGGTCTTGGGAAAGTAAAAGCAGCACTGATCTCTAAGGCTTCTGGGGATTGTGGTACTAAGACTGCTGCATAGGAATAGCCAGGGAATGAAAACTGCCACAAGGTGCATTATGGGATATGTAGTTTGTGAAATGACATAAGGAAGTACCAGCTTTTTGCAAACGGAAAATAAAGACAAAAATATGAATAAGCATTGTCCGGGGAGGATTATGGTGATGAATTAGTCCCAGTAGTCTGCGCAGTCGTGACAGAAAGCAGGTTGCAGAGTGCACAGAGTGGGAAGTGTGACCGTTGGCAGAGGGAATCCTACGAAGGGCTGTGTGAAGAGAAGCTTGCAAGAAGTCAACTGGCGGCGCTCAGGACTGGAGAATAGCTGCAGGCGAGAGAAAGCGGATGGTGCTCAGTGGAGCCATGTACAGCGACGCGGTACTGCAAAGCAGCCCTGGTCTTAGCAGGGAAGTCTGGAAGAGCTGACGCACAGACCAAGTGGGACTCTACCATTAAAGGGAAGTCAGCCCCTCGCGAGCACTTTTCAACCACCGCACAAAGCGCTGGTGAGTCACCCTTATAGCAAAGGGGGCCCGGGAGGTGCAGATATCCTAAAAAGCATATTAAAAGCACTTTTGAATACCTACCTAATAGAACTAAGTGGACAAAGCGAATATGGTGCAATTCTCCTGACATGAGATGTCATTTGGGGGAAACCTGGGGCCAGCACTGCCTAAGCCAAGAGACATAGCAAAAAGAACAACCAGGGCAGATGTGGTGCAATTCTCCTGACATGAGATATAATTTGGGGGAACTTGGGGCCAGCACTTCCTACGCCAAGAGATATTGCAAAATGAACAACGAGGGCAAATGTGGTGCAATTCTCCTGACTTAAGGCGTAGTTCGGCGAAACCTGGAACCAACATTGCCAAGAGCCAAAAGAGATTGTAAGAGAAATAAAGAGGCACAATGTGTACAATTCTCCTGACTTAAGAGGTCTGTTGGGAGGAATCTGGAACAAGCATTACCAAGAGTTAAGAGAGATTGAAAGACATGTTGGACGCCAAAGCTTGAACAAGCCCACAGACATTGTATGTCAGTTTGGGGGAAATTGGTACAAGTAACAGTTGAAGCCAACAACAGTGTGCTAATGAAGAAGCACAGTTGTGTGGTACATAAGGAGAAAGTGAATGTGAAGAAAAGCCTGATAAAGACATCAGGTAGTGAAACCTTTTTGGACAAGGATACCTGGCAGGAGAGTATACCAGAATATCAAGAGTTTTAAGTTGATATGTTTCTTGGCAGGAGAGTGTACTGGGAAACCCACTTTGAATTGATATGTTGAAAAGAGACTGGGTCATATTAAGTTGTTGTTTCCTTCGAAAGAATATTCAACCAGAAACCTTGAAAAAACTTTCCTTTTGCAATACTGAAATCTCTTTTGTGAGCATTTTTTATTTTTGCCATCCTGAAAAGTAGTAAAGACTTTCCTTTACATCATTCAAATAAACACTGTGGAAAAGATACTTTGTTTAGCCATTCTGAGAGACTAGGAGAGATTTCCTATTTTCCATATCAAGCTCATGGAAGTAAAATGTGTTTTGTCATCTTGAGGAGAGTATTAGGTAAAAGAGAAATGAAATGTGTAATGCCTTTAATAGACTGGTTTTGACACAGAACATTGTGAATAATTTGCTTGAATTAATCCAGGGGAAGGGAGCCAACCCTTGGATACAAGAAGTATTTCTGTAGAAGTTTTATTTGTGAGTTATCACACTTTTCTATTGAGCTAAACTGTGAAACATTTAACTTGCACATTTTGTTTGAATGTAATAGTGTGAGGGTCAGATTGAGCTTTCAACACAAGGTCATCCTGCTTTAGTTTTAGTTTTATAGCAGGGGACACCCTTGTTAGGATAGGGAAAGTTAGGCCTTTATCCAAACCCCTTTCTGTTAATAAAATGACTAATGTTGAGAATGATGCCCAGGTCCCCTCCCCGCCAGTTGCACACCTGCACTGCCCCCTTGGCAACAATTGCACTCAGGGACTATTTGTATATCCCTACAGCCCCCTACCAGCACTTGACACCTGATGTCTGCACTTGCACTTGCCACCAGCTGGCTGCACTTTTTATTCATGGTCTTTATTTATTTTACTGTTATCCTATGTTCTGCACTGCCCCCTCCTCCTTTCCCCCTGCACTTTTCCCTTTCCCCCCTCCCCTGCACTTGCACAATCTCAATGTCACCTAGCCTAGTAAGATCGTTGTCTCTGTCGTCCCTCTGTTTCCCCTCCCTCCCTTGCCTTTTTGCGCGTTGAAACACTTGTGTAAAGGCGCGTTATAAATGCCATATATCATATCATATAATTTGTGTCCGCCTGTCATTTCTAACCCCTCACACTTGCCACTGTGCTTTGTATGCATTGTTAGTTGTTGTTGAGATAATCTGGCATTCCGAGGTATAGGCTTTCATGTAATCTATTCTGGAAACGCATCAAATTCAAAGTCCTCTGCATTGCCCATAAATCCCAACGCAGACAAGGAGCTGAATTCCTGCAGATCTGCCACTACGAGCCAAGAAGGGACGTAAGACCAAGCGACGACCTACAAATAGAGACAAAACAATACGAAAAGAATAAATTCAGAGGTAACCGCATTCTCACGCCTAATTGCTAACCAATGGAACACCATGCCCAAAGAAATCAGAACCACAGAAGACCACATCACCTGCAGGAAACTAATAGAAACCTGGTTATTCAGCAGAAAATGACAAGCACTAAAGGACAACGAATGGCAAAAAAATCATGGACCAAAAGAAACACAGTAAGGGACGTGGTCACAGATAACAACGACAAAACCAAGAAGGACGAGAATACCCCAACTCCCACCATTCAGTCCCCAACAACTAGAGGAATCTGCAAAGAATAGCATGCCCAATCAACAAACAAACCCAGGTAAAGACACCCACCTAGCAATTTATGCACTCAGGAAAGCCCTGAAAGGTAATACATTAAATCGGAACATTACCCTAACAATTGCCCACCCACATAACTAGGTTTGCCCGGTAGATCATCACGTCCTCAAATCTATTATAATACCAGCTGTGCACCAATTTAGCAAATACAAAGAGGAGGGGGGGGATTTGTCCCATGAGCAGAAAGGGAGGGGACAGAAGACCAAAATAACACCATTGATCCCTTACTGCTATATATCAAAGTCAACGTGATTAAATTGTTCAGAAAAGTACCAAACTCTGGTATCATGCACTTTTGTGAAATTCTCTGAAAACGAAAAGGGCAAATTTCTAGAAAGTTATTTGAAATATTTATTTTTTAAACAAAGAAAATCCTAATAACACAAAAGTTGTAATAACGGAGAAGTGTAACAAAAATTATAAAAACACTCAGAATTGTAATTCACAGTGGAAAATTTGGTTTAGTTTTAAGAACAAAAAAACAATCAATTATTCTTTTTGTGAAACAAAAAAAAAAAAAATGTTTTTGTTTTTTAAATAGGTTATTCTTTTTATAAAGTCACAAAGAAGAAATAAAGAAGGAATGGAGTACTAGTGGAGAGAAAGTATATGGACGGTTCTTAAGGTAAAAAGTTCTTCCTTTTCCACACAGAACAGCCGTGTCCACTCAAACTCTAACTCCAATAATCCTAATGACAGGTCTGCCTACGTGTAGGTGTCAAAAAAATATTTCAGAAAAAATCAAGGTTGACATCATCACAACAACGTTTCGGCTAACATGCCGCCTGTCTGGCCATAGTTTCTTTGCATAGTTGAAAGTTGCCTTCCTCAGGGCGAAAGAACCTCACAACAGTTTAACCCTGTGGGGAAGCAGACATGAAAGAAAATAAAATTAAATTTAAAAGCATAATGGGAGCGAACTCCAAAATTTAAGTAAAGTTGCCCTTGTTGTTTAAAAGAGAATAAATTAGGAAATCAATTACCTCAATTTTGCAGGCTGTGGGTAAGTTAGAAATACAGGCGTGAAAAAAGGGGCTCAGAGGCCCACGATAGTAATGCCTGTAAAGCGGAACCAACAGGGCCCTTGGTGTAACTGCATCGAGTAAGGACTCATATTGGAGAAAACAACAACTGAAATGGAAGGGGGAACTTATCAGAATAAAGATTAAGAGAGGACAAATTGAAGTTGTCCAAATGGGGAGAGGAGTGGAGAGGTGTGTACTTACATGTGGATTGTGCACCAATTTAGCAGCCAACCGCACAACAGGCCAAAAACGCAACTGCCGCAATTAGTCCCTCCCGAGGAACTATGGAACACCTGCCTCAAACCCATAGGGGAAGTCAGCCTCCATGCTTGGAGAGGAGGCAGGACTGGCCGACAGACCACAACCAAGAACGTGGGAAGGTGCCATTGAACGGTAACTAAAGACGCACTTCAGAGGCCCTGTCAAACTAACCGATATACTAACCAAGTCCCCCTTCCTGCTCCTCCAACATAACCAACTCCCTATACAAGACTAGGGGCTAGCCATACTACACATCGAACCATTGAGAACTAATCTAATCCTTGCATTCACCCAACTCTCTGAGACTCTGAAAGAAACCTTACAGGAACACACCACTGCACATAGTCCATAAATCCATTGACACAGAACAAATGCACACCAATACAATAAACACAGAACAGTCATACAAGACTCTGGACCCCCTTGTGGATACAATAGACCAGTGACCACAACCCCAGTCTAACCTCATATGAGCCGCATACCCAACACTAGCACTAGCACGCATCCAAGCCACAGAGTCCTACCCATACATTTACAACAGGCGGGGCCTCGAATTGACTCAACTTTGAATCGCAAAACAGCACACACAGACGCTAGTTCCTCCTGGTTCTGCACCTATCCTATCATCCTATCCTCACTGACATACCCCACCCTCTTCTTTTGCAGAGCCACGTGAGCGCCTGGAGACTACCCTCAGTTGGTAGCAGTGCCCGGTATGTATCTAAATTACATAACATAGTAGCGATGGTCCGGTGTGGGAAACTCGGGTTGGAAGTATGCATCTGATTGAGCGTAGTTGGAAGAAGCATTTTCATACTATCCAGGAGTAATTCACAGATTTGTTGTTTTCCTGTCTTATTCCCATTTCTGGTGACCAAGGGTTGCAATAGGTTGTCACTTTGGGGGTGATTATTATTTCTCTTTTGCTTGGGCTTAGTTTTAGGTTACTATTGGTCATCGAGACTAATAGGTTATGCTTGATTTAGACTGTGTTCCGGTTTACAAATTAATTGCACCAACTCCTGTTTATTTCCTCTGCCTGATGTTGAAGCTGGGGAACTATGTTCTCCCTCTTCCCTGGGAATGGGAAACACTTAAATAATGAATTAATTTATAACGAGCTTAATAGCACAGGATCGGGATTCGAACTTGAGTTGTGCTGCTTTGTCCTGCTTCCAAGACAAACACGTTTCCCCTGAGCTATCCTTCCTCCCCAAAGATGCATCATGACACGCAATCGTTGTTTGATGGCAATATTACATGGCATTTGTGTACAGTTCAGTCTCTGCTTAGCTACTGGTGTTCACTTCCACTTTCCATGACAGACCTAGTCGCACTAAGTAAAATGGTGGTTCTCCCAGAACTCATTTATGTATTTGCATGGACCTCAGTTTGCATTCTGGTTAGTATTTTAAATGAAGTTATTCAGTTGCTGGTGAGGCATTTTTGGCGACATCGCAAATGGAGGGTTTCTCTTCAAACATTTAAAATGACTTTCGAGATCTCGTTGCGCTGATTTTGAGTCATAATATTTGGCTTCCAAACTGCAGTTCCTAACCCACTCGCTTGGGAAACCCAAACTTGGAATGACACGTGTTGGCCAGGGAAGTATCACTGCTAAAGTTGAAATGATTGGTCATAGGCAGTACCTTTCAGGACATCACAAAGAAGTCGCTGGTTACAGTTGGGCTGTGAGTTTTGGCCCAGGCACGTCAGCAGACAGCACATGAAATACCATTTTTCTAGGGCATGCCCAATATTTCCACTTTTTCTGTTGCAGTCCAAGAAACTGACTTAAGCCCATACATTAAAGGAGGCTGTATGACCGGTTTAGTGGTGAAGTGTTTGCTTTTTTAGATGTAATGTGTGCTCAATATAAAAGTTGATTCCTGCTGCAAAAGGGACGTGGCCTAAAGTGTCCCGTTTGGCAGCAACCCTACTCTACTACTGCTGGGAAAACCCAGCTCTATCTGCTGCAGATGAAGCTGGAATTCAAAGAATGTACAAAAAAATTTAAAAAATTGCGAAATCTGCAATCCGGGGAAGAGACTTCAGGAGGATCCTGAATCCGGGATCCCGGGAATAACGGCACAGCATCCAAGTGCTGAAATACTGGGAATTGTACTGCAGGTAGGAAAATAGGCAGCTGTTTTAAACGGAAAAGCACAACATTGGTCTTTTAAAATGTCTTTGCATAAGTTAAGGAAATGGGCACCTAATCATTCTTTAGTGCTGAAGGGGAGTCCAGTGCGCAGAAATCAGTTGGATGTCTGAAAATTATACCTAGCCCACAAGTACTCTGCATTATCCTCTTGTCTTCTGGCTCCATTGCACAGATTTGAGCTGCGGTGCGATTGTCGAAAGGGCCAGTGTTTGCCTCCTGTGCGGGGCGGGGGGAGACCTCTTCTCAGCAAATCAGCAAATGAGCAAATGAGCCGCCTGATTGTTGTGAGCACAATTGTTGTCCAGATGCCTTGAGGTTTGCTAGGATATTCAAATGTACTAGTTAGCATCGATGGTGTTGAACATTGGAGGTTTGTTGGCACTAACAGGTGCCTTGATATGCAAAGCGTCGCCCAAAGCTCGGACATCAGTGTCAATTCAGCTTGCTGATCTATTGAAGCTCGAGGGCTTACCAACATCTCAGAACTAGCTTTATGTCCCATTCTGGGGCTGATGAGGAACAACAACTATCGGGGTTAATGCTTCTGTAGTTTTGTTGCTGGGGCCTCTTCAAGTGAACCACACAAAGTCAGAACCCTCTTCCGGTTATTTCTTTTTGCCCGCAGCCTGAGTCACATCGAGGCACAGTGCCTCTCTCTGGATCGCTTGTCCTGATCTTTTGGTCATAACTATAGACAAGCTCCATGTTTTTTTTCCAACTGGTGCCCTTCATGTTCCTCGAGGTATACATTGTTTATAACGAAAATTAAAAAAGTATATGTGGTATATGTGGGGGGTGGGGTAAGGGACTAAAAAGGGTGGAGTGTTTGAGGGGGTTAATAAAGCAACAAAAACAGGGGCCTTTGGGGGGACCCCCAAAATAAAAAAAGAGGAAAAATATTTTTTCGATATGTTAGAGTCACTGAAAAAGGTTGTCACTATTTTTCTTGTCGTTATAAAAACATGTAACCGTTCCTCAAGGATGTTAAGGGTACATTCTCTTCCCCTACTCTGATCAGCTGGCTGATTTCACTGCTGTGGAAGGAGACTGAACTTCCAACACCCTCAACAGATAACAGATTGGGCTTCCCCATTCCATTAAACCCAATTGGTGGCTTCAAAGACTACTGTTATTATCTAATGGGGACATATCCCTAGTGGAGTTGCCTTCTTTTGCAGCAATTCCCAGAATGTCTTGCTCCTATCAGAGTTGCTGTGGGCAGAATCAAAACAGGAGGGGAATTTACAATATGGTGAAAGGAATCTCCCCTGTCCAGGTGTTCCCCTGCTGCCTTAGCTCCTTCCATACCATGACTCTGTCAGAACAAAGGCCTCTGACTGCAATTACCTTTCCTTGCTTAATCACCTCTGCTGTCCAGTCTCTAGTGGTATTTTTTTGGGTCCAGCCCATCCTTCAGAATTCCCTCTTCTTATGTGAATGATGTGCAAGAATTGGAACAAAGCCTGTTCTTGTAAAAGGGGGATAATAACTCCTCTTAGCTTGGGGGGTGGGGGCCTAGTGAGAAGTCCAGAACCAGTTCTAACGCTGAAGACGGTGGCAGGTTTGAGGGCCTCAATCCCTGCTCCCTTCCTTCCACCCCTTTTGCCAGTAGGTTTCCTTCGGGTCATCTTCGACTCTACACTCTCCTTCTCTCCTCACATCTCTGACGTCTCCAATAAGTCACACTACCATCCACGCCTCCTCAGAGGTATTCTTCCTTTCCTCTCATTCCTCCAGAAGCTCACTGTCTCCAGAGCTCTGGTTCTCTCTAGGCTTGACTATCGCAACATCCTCTTTCTAAATCTGCCTGCTTCTTCTCTCCGCCCTCTGCAACTCATCCAGAACAGGACTGCAAGACTTGTCCTTGGCCTCAATCCCAGGGATCGTATCTCTCCAGGACTGAAATATCTGCACTGGCTCCCAGTGGCTGCGAGGATTAAGTTCAAAACCCTCTGCATTGTCCGCAAGGCCTTATGGGGCCTCAATACCTCCAACTCTCTCTTCATAAATATCTTCCTTCTCGAGCTCTTCGCTCATCCGCCTCCAACTACCTCATAGTCAGTTGCTTCTCCAAGCAACGAGTTGGTGGTAGATCTCTCTCTTCGGCTGGGGCCTCCCTCTGGAACAGCCTCCCTGCCTCCAATAAACTTGAGGAGAACCATCTCCGGTTCCGGAAGCACCTTAAAACCTTCCTCTTTGCTTCTGCTTTCTCTCCCCCTGTCCCCTGTTGAACTCCTGGCCTGGCTGAAGCTGCACTGGTTACCTAGCCACCCTTCTGATCTCAGGCCCAGGCCCCGTCAGCTACACACCTGTACTGCCTGGCAACCCCTGCACCTGGGGACTGTTTTCTGTATCCCTTCAGTCCCCTACCAGCACTCATGTCTGCACTAACCTTGCACTTGTCTGCACTTACCTTGCACTCACCACCAGTTGGCTGTTTCTTATTTATCTTATTTATTCTAGTATCCCATGTACTGCACTTCCCCTCCCATGCACTTGCTCAATCTGAATGACACCTGGCCTAGTAAGATTGTTGTCTGTCTTCCCTCTGTTCCCCCTCCCTTGCCTTGTCACGCCTTGAAACACTTGTGTATAGGCGTGTTATAAATGCCATCATATCATATATCATATTATATCATATCATGCAGTCAACGATTGTCTCATACCATACCTCCAACAACAAATGCTCGCCAGTCTCATGCTATTAGTTTCAGTGCTACCAAAGTTATCCGGAACTACAGAAAACTGAGACCGCATTGGAAATGGCAACGCTCCAGACTTGCGTATTACTGCCGTCGTGAGGAGAGAGAAAAAGAGAGAGAGGGAGAGAACTTTCAGATCAAGCCGTACACAGCAGCCAGCCGAGCCACACAACACTCCCCAGCACTGTGTGGTATGTCAGAAGAAAGAGCCATACAAAGGGGTGGTATTTCGAACACAAGGTTTTATTCCAATAATAGAAAAAGGACCTATATTTCCCTATGCCTAGAAGGTTTGCCCTACCTAACTGAATTCTAACTCTGGTGCTCGTAGTCAGGGAGTCAGGGTGGTTGGCAAACTAAAGAATCAATCCTCTGCCCAAACTATCCTACTCTGACCCTACCACTAATCAAAGGTATTCAGCAAACAGAAATGGAACCAGGAGAATTACTCAATTTTCCTGGTCCAACTGGTTCAGCCTAAGGGCTGATTTCTGATAGTCTCTTGCAACAGTTGTATAAGCCCTTGTATTTCTTTCCAGGGACTTCTTTGGACGTGGTTAAATGTTCAACAATTATTCTTTCTTAGTGGTATATATATTCCTGGACTTGTCTTCTCTTCCTCTTGTCTATTGCAACAAGGGGGATCACTCCAGTAATGTCCTTGGCTTTTCCCACGGTTTCTACAAATCCCTTGGTGAGGGCAGCGACTCCCGTAGCAATTTGCAGTTATTGTGATGAGGGAGATTACGTCCAACTCACTCTTCACTCTTGGTATCTTACCTACAATTACTGTGACAAGGGAGATTACTCCGGAGGTACTCTTCACTCTGGGTATCTTTCTTGTAACAACTGTGAGGAGGCCAATTACTCCTGAGGTACTCTTCGCTCTTTGTATCTCTCTTGTAGTGACTGTGATGAAGTGTTTACTCCAGAGACATTCTTCACTCTTGGTATCTCTCTTGTAATTACTGTAATGAGGGAGATTACTCCTGCGGCAGTCTTCATTTTTTCCTAAACCTCTACTGGGCGTCCTGTTGCTCCAGTAACCTTCTTTCTGGTGGGGGCACATCACTGATTCTTTCAAGGATGTTGGTCTTGCTTGCTCTTGTCGAATGTTCTTTGCATCTCTATCTCTGCTTCCCACTGTTCTGCGCTGGCTCTGCAGGCTTCTTAGCCTGTCGGTGTTGGCATAGCTGAACGGCCCCACAGTCCACCATCAGCCGTCTCTCCAGCTTTGTTGTAGTTTGGGTCTCTGCCTGACTAGGGAGTGCTCTGCCGACGGCTCCAAGGTGTCCTCATGACCGAGGACCAGCTTATTCCACTCACTTCCTCGTTTCCAGGTTTGAATCTCCCGTGGATCACAGGCTTCATGCCAGACTCTCCTTTGACTGAGTCCCTTCTTGCTTTTTATATCCTGTAGCTGGGTCCTCCCCAGCGGAATGCCGTAGTCGTTATTTTGTATCAATGGAGTATTCCTAATGCCTCCTTGGGGCAACCTCGTCTAAGTACTGTCTAGACTTGTGGATCTTCCTTGGGGCAGAGAGAGCAAATCCCCCAGGCACAAACTGAAATGCTCAGACTTTTTGAGCCACCATAGTTGTTTTGCAGCAGACCTTCACAGAAAAAGTGGAGGGGGCTTAGACCCCTAATTGTAATCTTGAAGGTGTACAATACATCCCGGGTGGGGAAGACTGGGCCAGATTGGTCAGGAACAGAGAGCCAACCCAAAAAGGGTGAGGGATACAAAAGAGGTCCACAGGAAACAGGAAGTATGGGTTGTTTGGTGATGTCAGATCAGAGGAGGTGGAGGTGTTGAAACAAGACACCAGCATGAGGAAGGAAGGAGCAGCAGATTGTGGAGAAGATTTCTGGAGAAGGTGAGGTATTAGGTAGTCAGGGCAAGTGATACTGCAGTGTTGGTGTGCGTTGTGAATTCGTCCCTTCTACACAAGGGGGACCCATTCCCTTTGGGACTAGGGAGGTGAGCCCACTATGCATTACCCTCCCTAGGGGATAAGGCAAGTGGGATCCCATTGGGGACCATTTGGGGACAAGGAATGCCCCATAGGATTTCCCTGCACCAGCATCCTATTCCGTCAATGTCAAGAGATGGAACAGGCACATCGAAGAGCAGACCATGTAAACTACAGCAAAGGCATGATTGCAAGGGCCAGAACGACTGCCTCTACTGCAGAGCAGCACCGCTGTCGCACTGGTATGTGGCAGCACCCGAGCAGCAGTTGAAGGGTGAGAGAAGCAGTCGACAAAACACAGCTAATTTTCCAAATGACCCAGGATAGGATGAGAGAAAGAACCGACGATACAGGGCTGAGCAGGCCGTAGCCCACACACACAAGGCTAACGATCTGAATACCCCAGGAGGGGGTGAGAGAAGCAACAAATGAGCAAGGCTGTACCAGCCTGCAACCCATGCTAGCTTAAGAATACAAATACCCCAGGAGGGGGAGAGAAAAGTGATAAATCACAGAAAGGCTGAGCTGGCCTGTAGCCTTGTGGGGGCCTGAGAAACTGGCTACCCCATGAAAGGGTGCAGTGAAGGTATAATGCAAATAGGGCTCACAGACCTGGAGCTTACCCGAGGCTAAAACTGTGAACATCCCAGGGGGATAAGAACAAACTTTGGTTTGCTAATGAACAGTGACTTATACAGGTCAGGAGACTACATCCCAGGAGAAGGATAAATTTGAAAGTGTATGGACTATTTGACGATGACATCATTTTGCCACAAGGACAAGCTGCGAGACATTTTCATTGGAACTGTTCTACATAGCCAAAAGCTGGATGAAACCGTAAGAACTCTTTGGTGGGGATCAGAAAAACAGCCACTACTAGATTAACCAAGTCATAAGTTAAACTTCCTTCCTTCCTTCCTTCCTTCCTTCCTTCTGCTCAGAATAGACCAGCAATCTGATAATTCGAGAGAAAAAGTATAGTTTGACCAGGTCTAATCTATCTTCCTGGATAAAATCAACCTGAGTGATGTCTCTGGAGGATAACGGACGAGGGTTGGGGATTTCTGAAAACAAAGCCATAATATGGCTTCGATTTAAAGGATTGGTCTCTGTGGTCACAAAGACCTACTTCAGGATCAGGATATGATCTTCCAGAAAGTTTTTATTTGTTCCATACCCTATCTTCGTACCTGTGACTCCTAGATCTTGATTCGACCCCCGGCTCAAAATAGGTCGAGATTCGTATCTTCTAGATTTCGTAAGGTCTGTATTCCAATTTATGGCAAGAGAGCGATCCTCCCCATTCCTCTGGAGACTACGAGGATGAATTATCTTTGGCAGATCTTTTTCCTCTGATTGTTGAGCTTGTGATAACAAGGAAGAAGTTGCATCCAGTAGTTGGTGATCATGCCCCAATGGTCCCGGAACCAAATTACTCAAGGGCCTCCTTTTTTCCTCCATAGTGAGGAAGGCTGAGTCGGAAGCTAGATTTTCATTGGGGTTAATACTGGCCATCAAATCTTCCATACGAGTAACACGTGGATTCGCACTGACTGTTATTCTCACATCAGTTTGGACATGTTTTAGGGTCGCTTGATCATGTCTGCTGCTTGTTCCGAATGGAGAAGTTGGTACGGGAAAGAGCTTGGACTTGGGTAAAGCCAGTCCACTGGGCACAAAAATAGGGGCCAATGGTATGAATCTAGAAATTGAGGTAGGGTTGGACTGGGGTGGGAATGGGTGGAGGTTGGGTGTCTGCTGAATCCTCCAATGCCCTTGCCAACATGGTTGTAGGCGAAAACTCCTCCAACATTACCCTGTTTTGGTCTGCCAACTCTCCTATACTCTCCATTTCTGAGTGGACTGTTAAAATACTTGGGTCCAAATCCTCTGTATTTGTCGTCACTGTTTTAAGAAATGTGTCCATTGGCGCCCCCTCCCCCCCTTACTGGATTTAGTGGATTTTTCCAAATTTGTACTTTTGCGTTTGGACTTCCTTGGTGGAGTTTTCTTCGAAGCACTGTTTTTTGATGGCTCTGTTAAGGCCTTGCCGTATCCCATTAGTGTTGGTGTCGTAGACTCACAAGTGCCCTTATCACAGTTTGTAGATGAACTGTTATCGCGTCAATGATTCCTAAGGAATTGCTGAGACCCCCTTGATCTTTGTTCCCTGGCGTTTTTCTTGTTTTTAGACTTTTTTTCATGATGGTGTTGACTCCCTACTGTGTTTATCTAGGGTTCTAATAGCCTCATCTCAGCTTTTGAGGAGTTTCCCGCAGTCTGGATTTCTATAGGTCTGGTTGCTCCCAGTAGACGTGAACTAGCTTTATGTCACACCATGTCTTAGTCCTGTAGTTGGTACAAACAAATTAGTTCAAACTATCATGCCCCCTTCTATGGTAGACATCTCTCTATAATCCATCCATTCATTATGTGTGTGCAGAGTGCGCGAGCCATGCCTCTCTGCTTTACGGCATTATCATATCTGCTAGATCATCAGTAGTCTTACAATGCACTCATGATTTAGAAACTCCTCACTGCATCCTGGTTGCGAGGTAGTCTTGATAAACAATCTGCTTTTTTATTGCTCTATCAAGGAACTGTGACAGGGTCGGACCATGACCCTGTTAGATGGGGGGTGGTCAGGGGCACCGCTAAACCAGGGCCAGGAGGCTCACCAGAACAAAAGCATGAGCCAGTCCCGTCCCAGATTCAGGGTTGGGAATTTGGGTGGTGACCCTGTAAATCCCCCATGTGCCACAAATGTATATGCTTGTACCTCTCTTTATCTCGCAAAGCCTCCCAGTGCATTTCGGGCCACATCTTTCTTATTTATTTCAGGACCCATCTCT
The DNA here is from genome assembly GCF_040938575.1 of Ambystoma mexicanum. Classification (NCBI taxonomy): domain Eukaryota; kingdom Metazoa; phylum Chordata; class Amphibia; order Caudata; family Ambystomatidae; genus Ambystoma; species Ambystoma mexicanum. The sequence continues at coordinate 985,671,379 of NC_090930.1, forward strand.
CAATACAATAGCGAGCAGCTGGGAAACCCCAGACTAGAACCAAACAGAAAGAAGTTCCAAAATACAGCAGTTCTTATGAACTCCGAACTGGCACCACAGCCCAACAGCACCCAACACCTCACAAAAGCACAGAACTCAGCACAACAGAAGGAAAACAACCTGCCAAATCCTCAGCACACCTCAGAAACAGCATGGAAACCCTCAGAGACTGTCAGAAACACAATGCTGGAAAAAGGGGGGAGAGACTTACAAGGTTTTATTTAAAGCCAACCAACTAGGTCCTGAGGAAAAGACAGACATTGATTGGTTCAGTTAGTCAGGTGAACGTTGCTGCAGCAGGTGTGAAGGGGAGGAGGGCACAGAACCACCTGCTCACAAATATAAAAGGAGACTGAGTGAAGGGCAGAGTGTGTGCTGTTCGCGTGAGATCGCAGAAGGAGGTAAAGGTGGACCAGGAGGAAGACGGACGGAGGAGCGGAGTGTTGGTGGCAGAGCTTAGTAAAGGGGAGGACTTTGTTAGAGAGTGGTACCAGTTGTTTGTAGTGTAGAGTTGGAAGTGGTCAGAAGGGTGTATAGAGGTTGTCAGAGAGAATGAGATAGGTGTGAGATATAGGTGTGAGAGATAGGTGTAGAGTAGTGGGATAGTAGTAGTTGGTGTGAGAAGAAATGCGTGTTAATAGAGAATGAGGCAAGTAGAGAGGGGTGTAGGAGAGATGTGTGGAGGTGAGTAAAGCAGAAGGGTATGCAGGGCACCATATCCCTGAGTTTAGGGGCATTAGTAGTGCAGATGGGGAAGTAACATCTATTGGTGGAGGCGAGGACTAGAAGTGCAGAAGTCGACTAACAGCCAGTCTGTCCCAGCCTGTATCTGACCTAAAGCTTTCAGGTCTTGCAATACACTTTCAAGATCTTCTTTGAATGATTTAGTGTGTAGGATCATTTGGGTCCACTTGCTGGAGGAAAGCATTTCATTTGTTCCCAACCGCCAATGATCTTTCTTAGATGAGATAAGCCTATCACCTGTGACCTATTGTCGTTCTTATTTTAGTGAAATGTAATATTTTTATTTGAAGTGACGTTGGGCCTAATTATAGGTTTGCTGGTCCAGTAACAACTGTACCAGACCGGCAAACTATGAGTTCTGCTTGTGGGTGCCGTTTCGTCCCCCAGGTCAGGCCGCAAGCAGACCATGTCGGATGCACCGGCACCATTCCCGAATGGTGCCGGTGCATCCAACCTCCCCATTCCCATTGAGTCGAATGGGACTCAAATGGGAATAGGGAGTAATGTTTTCCGGCACCCGGGAATGGGCGATTACCGGGTCCGCCGGGGCCGTAATGCCCCGGTAATTTCCAGCGGCAGCCGTGCTGGATTTACCGGCACGACTACCAATGCTCTCATAATGAGGCCATTGCCTTCTAAAAATGTATTTCATCCTCCCATATATCAATCGGGCCCAGTGCTTTAGATAAGATTTGAGAGTGCAAGTATTTTACTCCCTATTTTTTCATGTTGGGAGTAAAATGCATTTTTTAGGGAGTACAAAATTAAGTAACATTCCCAAAGGGAGTATTTTATAAGCAAATAAAAATGTTTCAACCATAAAACAAAACTGTCTTTGTAACAAATACTACTTTGCGCCTAGTTTATTCATGCACATTAAGAGATATATTTTTCATCTTTGTATCAAGCAGTAATAATAGTTTCTTCCTGTGGTACTAAATGCACTACTGGTCCAAACCCACCCATGCACCTGCGTGGGAGAAAACAAGGGCACAAAGTCCTAAGTGTCGGTTTCCTACTTTTTTGTTGGGAGTATTTTTACTGCCTATATTTATTGTTTGGGAGTATTTGCCTATTTGTAGGGAGTAAAAGCCGATACACCCCTTAACCGTAGGGCTGATCGGGCACATATTCATGGATTATCAGGTGAGGACGCTAGCCTGCTCATAGCAACCCTCCTTGTACTAACTTATGTTCATGTTCAAGAGTCTGGCAGGTTAGCTCGGGGCCAACACCCTCTCCTTGGCACCAAGACAATGCTGTGCCATATTCCCAATGTGGTGCTCAGAAGTTGGAGAAGTCTGGCATTAAGTGCACTATAAACGACTAATACAATTTTAAATAAGGACGGGGGAAGTTGCGTGGGAGTAGGAAGCCAGCTTCCTAGATTGGGCAAGTGGAGGGTAGTTATTTCTGTGTTCAGTTTGTCGCCTCACTCATCAATTAGGTCGATTGTTCAAATAGTTTTAGACCTATAATTGTACCACCTATTGTCGTTCCAATGTATGCTCACTAATATGGCCGAAGAGTAGGCATTAACACTCCCTACCAGGCTTCCATACTGACAAACAAAGTGAGATATGTTTGCTGTGCACACCTGAATAGGGCTTCAGTGTTGGGAATCCTGCATTATTAACATACCAAACCCGTAGAAAGACTTGAGGTCCTGGCTGCTTAAATGAGCCTGCCGAGAGATAGCAATGACATTATCCGACTTCCCCCGCACACTGCAATTTGCAGTCTGGTCACATTTCATAGCAGCAGACTGCAATCAAACCTCTGCAGTAAGGAAGTACCTGTGATCAAGGCAGCCCTTTGCAATTCCGCGCGTGCCTCTATAAATGCTGTATCCTGTGAATGACATGATATATACAATGGCCAGAGCTACTGCAGTCTGCATGCGTAAGCCACGCAGTGAGAGAGAAAGGCTGACTAATGCGGAGGAAGACAGGGGAGCAAACCCTAGGACCTGCTATGTGTTTGTGTACAGCCGACGGTGGTTTATATGTTTAGGGGGTTCTTTCTGATGGCTAACGATGCACTGTTGTGTTATGTTACATACATTTATAAAGAGCAACGTTCAGCCAAAAGGGCATCTTGGCCCTGTATTTATGCAAGACTTATAAACGAGGGCGTGCTGTTAGGAGTTGTATGCACACCACATAACTGTCTCTCATTTTACCAACTGAGAAGTTAACTGCCCTGGACAGTGCCCACGTCCCGTGCTAGCCCTCATGTCGCCTAGTCAGTGTGAACAAGTATAATAACTGTGTGTGCGTCAGTGCAATAGGCAATCAGTGCAGCAGGCAAGTGGGTTAACGGGACTGTTTGCTTTTATTGAGCAATCTTACGAAGATTGGATTGTTTTGATTCCTGATCCCACGTTTGCAGCATTCCTGTACAGCACCCACTGCCAGAACACATTCATATATACCAATTAAAGCAAAGTCTAGGGAGCCATGCAGAAAGAGCCAACTCATCACTCTGGTAAACACCAAAACAATAGGCCTCATTACAAGTTAGCCGGTTCGGATTTAACAGTGCCAGTAAACCGGTACCGGCACCGTTTTCCGGACCGGCTCATTCTAACCTGCGATGGCAGAAACACCATCACCGCAAAGCGACCGCCGTGGTGTCAACGCACCCGGTAGCTCAGTGCACGTAAACAGCGGGACGACTTGGCGGCGCACCCCCAATCACCTGCAATGCGCAACACTGGGGACATTACGAGTAGCACAGACACGGAAACACTGCCAGGATCATGGCGTTAACACTTTGAACACCGCGCCGGTATCGCCGGCACTGCGGACATGGCATTAAACAGTGGCAGGTGAGCTGCAACAGGCCCCAGGTGTGCGCAATCAGGCCAGCTGCACATCATAGGCCACTGGGAGCCTACAAAAGGGCCACACCCAAGCCACCTTCCAACACAACCATGCTGTCAGCCGCCCTAGCAGCAATTGGGATAGGGAACCTGCAAGCAGCAGTGCAGATTGAAGCAGCAATGAGGCAGAGAAGGAGGCAGTGTAGGCACAAGAGGCAAATCAGGAACCTGGTGGCCATCCAAAACGTCATTGTTCAGCAGGTACCACCCCGCAGGCAGCCAGCAATACCCTGCATCAGGGCCTCACCCTGGAACCTGACCCCAAGTCAAATACATACATTATACCGGCTTGACAGGGCCTCAATCATATCTATCGTCACCCTCATTGAAGAGGACATCAGCAGCCGCATTGGCATCCAGACTGCAATCCCCCCCTGCTGAAGGTAGTCTCCGTACTGCATTTCCTCACCACTGGAACCTATGAGCACACTGTTGGGGAGCTGCATGGGCTGTCACAACCCTGTTTCGAGGGGATTGGGTCCTCCGACGTATTCCATATCTATGACATGTAATCACCACAGCTGTGCTGCTTCGGAAACTTTTTCGGCGTCTGCGTCCTGCGTCGATGACGTCGATGCGCCGCCGTCGAGGACCTCCTCCGACGTCCGACGTCATCCGATGTGATAAGTAGGACGCACGACGCCAGTAGCCTCAGTTCCGTTTTTTCCGCGAACGTGTTGCTTCGTGTTTCTCGGTTCTAGCCTCGACTCTTTGGAGTTCTGTTCTTTCTGGTTCTTCGAGCCTGTTCGTTTGTGAATATTCCTTCGCAGCGATGTCTTCCACTTCGTCTTCAACCCCGCGTCCGGGCTTCAAGAAGTGCGGGGTGTGTGGGTCCAAGATGTCGGTGACTGACTCGCACGACGCCTGCCTCTGGTGCCTCGGGGAGGCCCACGACACGGATGACTGTGTCGACTGCCTGTCGCTCACTTCCAAGGCCTTACGCGAACGTAAGAAGAAATTGTCGGTAGGTCGGGTGTCCAAGCCCCGGAAGTCGAAGTCGGCGGGGCTTTCGACGGATGATTCGAGGGGTGACTCTCCGCGTCATCGTCAGAGGTCTCGTCGGTCTTCTTCTAGGAGTCGGTCTCGCCACTCCTCTGCCTCTTCGAGGCGTTCTCGGAAGCGCCGTCACCGGTCGCCTTCCAGGTCCTCTTCCAGGGACTCTGCCCGGCACGTCGGTTATCCCACCAGCCGTGCGACGCCGGAGGAATGGGCTTCCTTCGGGAAGAAAATGTTGGCGATTCTTGAGTCGCAGGGTACTCAACCGTCCGCGCCCCCGAGTGGGGTCGGCCGTGTGAGGTCGAGAGACGCCGCTCGCAAGAGTGGTCGGCACGAGTCACGGGAGAGGTCCCGTTCGGACAAGGAGGCTCGTTCTCGCCGTACCCGTTCCATGTCCCGGTCCTCGACGCGATCGAGACCGTGTGCACCTGTGATGTCTTCGAGGAAGACATCGACGTCTGAGGCGTCGAGGGCGTCGACAGGCTTTCTCGAAGCTCCGGCTCCGAGGAAGTCGTCGAAGCCGTCGACGTTCAGGTCGTCGAGGGACACGCTCGGGGCTCCGGCTTCGAGGGCTGTGTCGACACCGCCGATGTTGGAGGCGCTGCATCTGACGTCGACGCCGATTTCCTCGACGTCGACGCCGATCCTCTCGGCGCCGTTGCCGGTTTTCTCGACGGCGGCGCCGATTCGCTCGACGCCATCGACGCCTTTCGTGTCGGGTGTACCCCCTAGGAAGGCTCTGGCTAAGAGCAGGCACTCTCAGGTGCCTTTCCACCACTTGGATTATATTTCGGAGGCGGATGAGGATTCGGTTGGCCTGGTTCCTGATCAGGTGCCGGATGACATTGTCTCGGGCCATAGTCAATTTGACGATTTGAGGCAGTCGCTGCATGATGCTAGTGGTCTGGACACCTCTCCGGAGGTGGAATTTGGTCGGCCTGAGCCTGGCTCCCATGCCGATTCCTCATACCGGCGCCTTATGGCTAGGGTGTCTGAGTATCTGGGATGGTCTGCTCCCCCAGGGGAGTTTGTGCAGGATGATCTGACGGACATCCTTGATGTTGGTCCCCCATCTGACCCGGTTCTGCCATTCCATATGGCTTTACAGCGTAGGGTGGCGGCGGCTTGGACTGCTCCGGAGAGTCTCCCGGCAGTGGGCAGATCCTTGTCGCGGAAATACCGTCCAGCCAGTGGCGACCCCTGCTACTTGACCAGGCACCCCACTCCGGAAAGTTTGGTGGTGCAGGCGGCCACGGCCCCGGCAAAGCAGGCGTCGTACCCTACCATCCCTCCTGATAGGGACGACAAACGTTTTGATGGCTGGGCGAAGAAGGTGTTTTCTTCTGGTGGTATGGCGCTTCAGGCGGCCAACTCCATTTGTGCCTTGTCACGTTTCACGCACACTCTGTGGAACTGTGTTGCGTTAGCGGCTGAACATATTCCCGAAGGGGACGAACGGGATGGTTTCCTTGCTTTGGTCCAGGATGGTAAGGATGCCATGTGTGAGTCCGTTCGGTCGGGTTTGGACTTAGCTGAATGCGTCAGTAGGTCCATGGCGGCGAGCACCGTGATACGCAGGTTTGCGTGGTTGCGGAAGTCGGGGTTTGCTCCTGATGTGCAGTCCCGGCTCCTCAACATGCCCTTTGATGGTGAACATCTTTTTGGCAGCAAGGCTGACGAGAGCCTTGAGAGGTTGCAGACCTCAAAAGCTGCAGCGAAGTCGTTGGGCGCTGCAGTTCGCCAACCTCCGCCTTTTCGTCCTAGGGGACAGCAGTGGAGGGGTGGCTCCTTTCGCTATTACTCGTCCTTTGGTAGAGCGAGAGGAGCTGGCAGTCAAAGGGGCCAACGCAGGGGTACCAGAGGTGGACGACAGGGTACCCGTGGTGCCAAGGCCGCTCGGGCAGTTGCCTCTTTGCCCTCAGGTAACGCCGCAGCCGCTCCTACTCAGTCATGAGGCCTTGTCCCATGGTTCGCCGGTTGGGGGAAGGCTGGCGCAGCATCTTGTAGAGTGGCGTGCCATTACTTCGGATGTGTGGGTTCTGGAGATCATAACCCACGGCTACTGTCTTCCCTTTCGGCACAGGCCTCGCGACAATCCACCGGGGAACCTCTCTTTGAAGTGTCCGGATCCGCTCCTTGCGCAGGAAATTCAAGCCCTGCTGGAGAAAGGCGCCATAGAACTGGTGCCTGTAGCGGAGAGGAACAAGGGATGGTATTCCCCTTATTTTTTGATTTCCAAGAAAGACGGGGGATTGAGACCCATCATGGACTTGCGCGGTTTGAACAAACTCCTCAGGAAGGACAAGTTCAAGATGGTTACTCTCTCTCAAGTCCTCCAGGCCCTTCAGCTTCAGGACTGGTTGGTGTCACTCGACCTCAAGGATGCTTACTTCCATGTGCCGATCCATCCCAAGCACAAGAAGTACCTGAGGTTCGCGGTTGGCGACTCGCACTTTCAGTTTCGGGTCCTGCCGTTCGGTTTGACCTCCGCCCCGAGGGTTTTCACCAAGCTCATGGTGGTGGTGGCAGCGCATCTCAGGCAAGGGGGGATTCACGTCTACCCCTACCTGGACGATTGGTTGGTCAGGGGGAGCTCTCCCGAGCAGGTCCTGGATCATCTGTCCGTCGCCTGCCACTCCCTTCACAGGCTGGGCTTCTCCCTCAATTTAAAGAAGTCCCATTTGACGCCAACGCAGAGGCTCCAGTACATCGGAGCAGTGCTCGACACTTCCCTGGGGCAGTGTTTTCCTCCCCAGGTGAGGGCTCTTCACATTCAGCAGATGGTGCGCAAGTTTCAGCATGCCCAGACGCTCCCAGCGTTCGAGTTCTTGAGGTTGCTCGGCCTCATGGCATCCTGCATTCTTCTGGTGCCAGAGGCTCGCCTGCGAATGAGATCTTTGCAGTGGGCACTCAAGATGCAATGGTCGCAGTCCTCCGGCAGGATGTCGGACCCAATTCAGGTGCCGCCCTCGGTCGCCCGGGACCTTCTGTGGTGGGCCGTCGAAGGCAACTTGATGAAGGGGGCTCCGTTTTGGCTTCCCTGGCCGGAGGTGACGATCGTGTCGGATGCATCCCTCACGGGATGGGGAGCTCATGCCAACGGGCTGACAGTCAGCGGTCGTTGGTCTCCGTCGGAGTCCAGACTCCATATCAATCTGTTGGAGCTGAGGGCCGTCAGGCTAGCCCTGAGGGCTTTTCTGCCGACTGTGCGAGGGAAGAATGTCCTGATCCTGACGGACAACACAGTGGCCATGCACTACCTCAACAAAAAGGGGGGGGCAGGGTCACTTCCTCTGTGCAGGGAGGCGATGCAGCTCGAGTTCTGGGCCATCCAGCAGGAAGTTTCGATCTCGGCAGTTCATCTGGCCGGAGTCGAGAACGTGACGGCGGACGCTCTGAGCAGGCAGAGCACGATCTCTCACGAGTGGGAGTTGGCTCAGGAGATTCTCCTGGAGATCTTCGCCCTTTGGGGGACCCCTCAAGTGGATCTCTTTGCCTCCAGTGTCAACCGGAAGTGCGAAAGGTTTTGCTCGCGGGAATTTCCTCCAAAAGGAGCCTTAGGAGACGCGTTCGTGGTGGAGTGGTCGTTCCCGCTGCTGTACGCGTTTCCTCCGGTCCCCGTCATCCCGCAAGTGCTGCGGAGGTTACGGAAGTTCGGTTCCCGGATGATCCTCATTGCTCCGGCGTGGGCTCGGAGGACGTGGTACCCGGACCTTCTCGACTTGTCCATCTGCCCTCCACGTCGTCTTCCCTACCGAGACGATCTGCTCTCACGGGAGGGGGGTCAGGTTCTCCATCCAGAGGTCGGATCCCTCAACCTTCACGCTTGGCTTCTGAAAGGTTGAGGTATAAGGATTGGGACCTCCCTGAAGACGTGATGGAGGTGTTGCTTTCGGCCCGAAGGCCCGCAACTAAGTCTCTGTACCGTTGCCGTTGGCGTAAGTTCTGCGACTGGTGCAGAGTTCAGAATGTGGATCCTTTTGCATGTGACATCCCCATGGTTCTGTCCTTTTTGCTTTCTTTGGCCCACAGGGGCTTGCAAGTGGGTACCATTAAAGGTTACCTGGCGGCGCTGTCCATCTTTAAGCGCTCATCTGAAGAATGTTCGTACTTTAAAATCCCTTTAATTTCACAGTTTCTGAAAGGGCTCACTAATGTGTTCCCTCCGTCGCCTTTCCTGGTGCCCGGTTGGGATTTAAACCTTGTTCTTAGGTTTCTTATGGGTGCTCCGTTTGAGCCTTTACATTCTTGCCCTTTGAGACTGTTGACTTTGAAAACTGCGTTTCTAGTTGCGGTTACTTCCGCTCGCAGAGTGAGTGAGTTACAGGCACTTTCTGTTAAGCCACCCTTCACTGTATTTCACAAGGACAGGGTTGTCCTTCGAGTTCGTCCTTCTTTTCTTCCAAAGGTAGTGACGGAATTTCATTTGGCCCAGAAGATTGTTCTTCCGGCTTTCTATCCTCCTCCGCATCCTGGTAAGGAAGAGGAGAGGCTCCATAGGCTTGATCCTAGGAGAGCTTTGAGCTTTTATGTTTCTCGCATGTCCCGGGTCAGAGTGGACGATCAACTCTTCATTGGTTACGCTGGTAAGCGCTTGGGGCAAGCTGTGACGAAACAGACTTTGTCACGCTGGATTATTTTGGCCATCTCGGAGTGTTACCGCTTGGCGGGTAAGGACCCACCGGCTGGCTTGCGGGCCCATTCTACCAGGGGCGTGGCTGCATCTACTGCCCTGCAGAGGGGTGTTCCTATTCGCAACATCTGTGATGCTGCCACCTGGGCTTCAGTACATACATTTGTACGGCATTATTCCCTCGATTCCATCAGAGGGCAGGATCTGGCCTTTGGCAAGGCGGTCCTTTGCTCTGCTATTTGATTGGCTATTCTAAATTTTGTTTCTAAATTCTTTCCCTCCTCCTTGATTTGGTACTGCTTTGGGAGTCTGTCATAGATATGGAATACGTCGGAGGACCCAATCCCCTCGAAGAACAAGTTACTTTCTTACCTGGTAACGTTCTTTCGATGGGATGGTCCGACGACGTATTCCATATCGCTCCCACCCTGCCTTCCCCGCTGCAGAATTTCTGTTGCGATTGCAGCTTACGTTCCGCAAGGCTTTGTGTCGGACTGGCAGTTGACTAATGTCACACGTTCTGGGGGAAAAAACTACAACTGAGGCTACTGGCGTCGTGCGTCCTACTTATCACATCGGATGACGTCGGACGTCGGAGGAGGTCCTCGACGGCGGCGCATCGACGTCATCGACGCAGGACGCAGACGCCGAAAAAGTTTCCGAAGCAGCACAGCTGTGGTGATTACATGTCATAGATATGGAATACGTCGTCGGACCATCCCATCGAAAGAACGTTACCAGGTAAGAAAGTAACTTGTTCTTTTCAAGGATACTGCTCCAGGTACTGGATGCGCTGCTGCGCCATGCGTCAGAGCACATTTACCTACCCTGTACCCCTGCCCAGGTCATTGCCACCAAAGTAGCCTTCCATGCCATTGCCCGCATGCCCAATTGCATAGGCTCATTCGATTGCACGCATGTGGAGTTGACTGTCAGACATGCAATTGAGGCAGTGTACCGCAATTGGAAGCAATTCCACTCACTGAACGTCCAGATGGTCTGCGATGCCCAACAAGTCATCACGTATTGCTGTGCACGTATGCTGGGGTCCACACACGACTCTATGGTATTGCGGAATTCAACATTGCCACGCTACATGGCACGTTATGCCAGACAAAGCACATAGCTATTGGGTGATTACAACTGCCAATGCATGTCCCCAGTGTATTTGGTGGGGGAGAATAGTCAAGGCCCACAATGTCCCAGGCAGTTGGGTGAGCACAACTGCCAATGCATGACCCCAGTGTATTTGGGGGGAAATATACAAGCACCGGAATCCACACAGCTAACCGCAGGCAACTTGAATATTGCACCATGCCATTTCACGCAAAAACATGCCCTGCCTATCTTCATGTACACCCTAGTCATGGGATGGAACTACATGCAATTGCAACATGAGGATGTGAGTACCTCCCCCGCCCGATGTACATGTGCTACTCCCATGCACACGATGGGCGCATCTCGTGCTGTGCGAAGTGTTCACATCTTTGCTGTGACCTGTGTCTGCCTGATGCAGATCTGCCCATCACCTTACAATGCCGGAGTCACCCACCACATCTGAGCAAATGTATATTACAATGATTGGAACATGTTCTTGCCTAACATCACTCCACGAATCTAAGCATCACAGAACCCAGCATGGAAATGTGATCCAAGTGTGCACAATAGATGAGTCAAGCATCTGATTACCAGAAGGGGCATCTGTGGACTGCAACTGATACAGACAGTAATACCACAAACAGTAACATGTGCCCTTACTTTCACTCCCATGCAGGTGATGCCGGATATGCACTCACGCCATGGCTGATGACGCCCATACAACGACCACGGAAAAGGGCTACAACCGGGCACACATACGTACACGTGGTGTGATGGAGCGGACCTTTGGACTGCTGAAGGCCAGGTTCCGCTGCCTGAGCAGATCAGGTCGCGCATTGCACTACAGCCCGGTGAAGACAGGGAAAATAGTACTTGCATGTGCTATGCTGCACATCCTGTGCATATGCAGGAACATTCCACTGCCCCTGGACATCGAGCCAGCAGATGAGGATGAGGATGAAGATGATGATGACGCTGATGGGATGGGTGTACTACCAGGCCGGGGTGCCATAGGTGGACAACATGCACGTGGAACACTCATACTCCCTTTTTTCTGATATACTTCTTATGCACATTCAGCACTTCATGTCGTAGCACTACAGTAAATGATTTCCACACACACGAAATGAGATTGTCCACTCGTCATTTGCATTTGCACACCAGTGTATTGTTGAATTAACAGGGGAAACAGGTTTAGTATTGTAATGAAGACCACACGTGCCCCCCACCTACCCAACGTACCCACCCACCAACCAGGCCCAAACTAACAAACCCCACTAAGGACCGCCCACACCTCCCCAACGTACCCACCCACCAACTAGGCCCAAATTAACAAACCCCACTAAGGACCACCCCCACCTTCACAACATACCTACCCACCAACCAGGCCCAAACTAACAAACCCCACTAAGGACATCCCCAACGTACCCACCCACCAACCCGGACCCATTCACAACTTGTGGGACTCCAGTTCTGCAATGTACAGCCTATTTTCTGCTGCGCTTGTGCCCATGGCCGTCCTTCCCAGAGGCTCCTGCCAGCCGTGATGACCGCCTCCAGGGGCTGCTGGTCACAGAACTCGTGGGTGTGCTGCTGGCGGAGGACAAAGTGGGGTTTGGTGCTGGCACACGGCCCATGAAGGCCTACTGGGCAACCAACATTGTCTCTGCAATGTTAGACATTATGTTGTTGCCCTCCCTGACCTGTCGTGACAACACCATGTTAGTTGTAGCAAAACGCCCTATCGAACATGAGAGGCGGCGCACAGAGGTGGCACTGCTCTCTCGCTGCAAACGGACCTCCTCCCTTTGGAGCCTTGCCTCCTGGAGCTGTTGCTTGACAGGTTGCATCAGACAGTCCTGGTGCTCTTCGATGCGCTGTAGCTGGGCGCTGAGTTCCTGGAGGGAAGGTGTGGGGTAGTGCATCGGACTGTGCATTCCCATGGGGCTGAATGTGACCAGCTGCTCTGGTGTGGTGTTGCCCCCCTCATTTCCATTCCCGTGTGCATCAGCACCCTGATCTACATGGGCACTTTCAACGCTAACAGCATCATTGTCGCTTGTTGGGGCACCAGCACTAATAGGTGCACTGTAAGTGTCTGCACGGGGATTTGGTGTTGGCACATGCTGGTCTGCAGGCGCAGTGGGGATGGTGGTGTCCATGGTGTTGTGCACCGTTACCGTAGCAGATGCATGGCTGCTGGAGGTGCTGGCAGTGGCTTGCTGGCATTGCTTTGTCCGACGGCCTCGTGCAGTCCCCCTTGGCGTAGGCTGTTGTGCTGTGTCACTGTCGGTTGATGTACCTGTGGGGGATTGTAGGGCATGACGTTAGTGGTGTGACAGGATGTGTATGGGGCAGTCACATGCAACACACTCCTCATGCTTCGTCCACTAGCAAGTAAACTCATTGATGGGTGATGCACTCAGGTGTGTGGATCAGGGCTTGCACTCAGTTGCACGTTGTCTCGCTGTCCGTGTGGCGTTGACACATGGGGTTGTTGGGTGTGGTTGGGTTAATGGTGGATGTGTTGTGTGCCTCTAGGCCCTGGCTGGTCTTCCTTCATTCACACTCATGGCTTAGCACTCTGTGTACTTACCAGCCTCGCCAGGTGTGCCTGCTCCAACCTCAATCACTGACACCCTCAATCCCGTCAAGGTGCATGATGCTGCTGCACCTCTCTTCCATGTTTGGAGCTTCAGTGGGGAATGTGGTCCCCCCTCCTGTGCCTGTGTGCTGCCAGCAGGTTCCTGACCCGCAGCAGCAGGTCGTCCCACCGCTTGTGGCAGTCCTTCACTGTCCGCACTGTCACACCCACAGCTGTGCACTTCTGGGCAGCCTCAGCCCATATCCCCTTTCTCCTCTGCTGTGTGCTGCGCCTCTGGTCTGCACTGAACAGCGCTGGCGCATTCTCCACAGTGTTCTCCACGAGCATTGTCAGTTCCGCCTCGCTGAAGCAAGGTTTCCGCTGCCAGATGGCTGTGACCCTTGATGCCATCTCCAATCGGGTATTTCAGCAGTCACAGGAGCTGTAGGCCTTTTGGTTCCAGAGGATTGCAGTGGATTGTGTTTTTTGTAATGGCCGCGGCTGCCTTTCTGGTTTTCGCGATCATGGTATTACTCGTTCCGGTATTTTCGCATCCGCTGATACCGGCATGGTGGATACGGATGTACCGCTGCCATATGGCCTGGTGAATTCATCTCTGTGAGTGTTACCGTGATGGCGGTGGGACCGGTTCCGCACTGTTCCGGGGCGCACAACCGACTAGCCGTAATTGTTCCTTACTTCCGCATACTTGCGGTCGCAGAAGCGTTGTCACTGCCATCACGGTAAAACCAGATTCCGGACCGGCTAACTTGTAAAGAAGGCCAATGTGTACGCTTAAACTTACTGCATTTTTGCCAGGTAATATTTCTGCACAGTTCACTCGTAATCCACCTTGCTTGTGGTCTGTTACCAGGTGTGTTATCAATTCTTCGGGCTTTTGTTTGACCAGCCTGACCTACCCATATCAATTTACAAAACCCCATGTCTGTAGCCTAATTTTGCTCAGTTGCTTAACAGAAAGAGTTAAAATAGACCTATCTTTTTTTATTCTGGTGCACAGCATCATTTTATGACGTTCCAAATTCTTTAGATTCCCAGCTAGTTTGACACTTATATGACATGGCAAATTTGCTTTAAGTCATGAATGACCGAACAATGTTATTAATTTCTCACTAATATATCCTATTTCATCTAAGATTACTTTGGATCCTTCCGGTATGCCAGTTGAAGCCGTCAGGTGAAGACATGTGGCTTTGACTTCAGTGCACTGGATCACATCTAACAGCTTCTCCTCTCCTTTCGTGCCAGTCACTAAAGCAAACTTGGTGGTTTGGGATGCTGGGGTGAATTTTCACACACAAACTGGCAGATCGTGTGTTTTTACTAGCCGATGAAGCTGACCATGAAAAGAGTGGCTAAAAGTGTTTCCGTTAGCCAATTGATCCACAACATATTTTTTGCATCAGCCCCTTCCACCCACTCCACGGCCCCAGAGAATTCAAGATCTATTTTCTGAATCTGCTGCCTTTCACTATCACAGTTTACTTTTGATGATCTTTAAGCAGAGCAGCATGTCCAATTGGTTTCCGCTATGCCTCCTATTCACAGCTGCTCAGGATTTAATAATCAGTGGTAGTTTTTTTGTTCCACTCTTTATTTCTTCCTTTACACAATTTTTAAACGCAGGAAGTAATTCAGACCACCTTTTCATAAGTGGGTGGCCCTAAAAAGGAGACCCTGAAGTTTGTTTTCCGCAATATGTTTTGTATCCTAAATGTCCACCGTGGTCAATTTCTGACAAGCTGCTGAATGCTCAGTGTAAAAACAAATCTTTCATGGCATGTCCCGTACACATCTCATATTGATGAGGCCAGGTTGTTCCCAGGACTTTGCCTCCCTCTTGGTGCCCAAAATCTAGCCCCCTTGATAAATGATACAGCATTTATAACACACCTTTACACAAGTGTTTCTCGGTTTCTTTGCTTCACGTCCTGACCACACTATTTAATATTTCCCTTGTCACCTCTATCTTTTCCTCTGCTTTTAAACATGCTATTATTCTTCCTGTCCTAAGAAAGAAAACCTTATTTTTTTATTTAAATTTGTTTATTGGTAAAGTAGTTACAGCGTCGAACATTACATTACTATGAGTGTATACAATGTCGCAATATATCAATTATTTCTAAGTACTAAATAATCCCCAACATGTTCTGTGGATTTAAAGTATATTAAATGTTCTCGTTCAAGTTATAAAATAAGAAATCTTTGCATCTGTTTACTTCACAGACGTGGGCAGCCGGGTTAATATTAGTGATACGGGCACCTTAAATATATCAGTCCAAGGTAATAAAACCTTACTTGACCCTTTTCTTCCTGCGAAACTTTGTTCCAATTCTCTTTACCCTTTTCTCTCAAAAGTCCTGAAATTGGTGGTTTATGTCCAAATCTCCTCTTACTTCGACCAACTCTCTATACCTCGGCCCAATCAATCTGCCTTTTAAGCTCTACTTTCCAATAAACTGCTCTACTCTGTCACTATCTCCCTTCTTTCACCTTGACATGACAAATTGGCTTCTATTCTTATCCTCCTTGATCTTTCAGCTGCTTTCAATACTGTGGATCACCACTGCTTGTTTCTACGGTTTAGTCTCTTGGTTTTTCTGGCTCTGTACTCCACTTGCTCCGATCATATCTAAGTGACCAAGCTACTTAATCTCCTAGGCCTGAAATTCCTTTCCTATGCTTCTGTTAGAATTCCATATACATCAAGGTTCTGTACTCGAGACTCTTCTTTTCTCGCTCTACATATCCCTATTTTGTTTCTTTTCTCTACCTTTAATCCCTCCTGCCACTTTTATGTGAATGATTCATAGATCTTTTAATCTTTCTCCTCCTTCTCTGATGCAATACGCTCTACCCTTTCCAGCTGCCTTCTTGCATTCCAAGCCTGGGTGAATTCTCAGTTTCTTCATGGGAGTCCTACCAAAACTGGAGTACTCCATTTCTTTTTGCTTTTCTTCTCATATTTCTTCCCCTACTTGTCGCTTTCACCTCTACAATATTTGCAAAGCCTGTCTTTCTTTCCTTCCATGGAACCAATGTTCTTCTGTCCTTTTCTCATGGCTTTATTACTGTTCCCCCCTTCTAATTGAATTCCCTGTCTATCAACTGTCTGCTCTTGATTTTATTTACAATTCAGACAGCCGGCTTCTCTTTGACCTTCCTCCAAACGCCGCTGTTTTCTTTTCTCTTCTTCCCATCCCCTGGCTGTCATTCAGTTCTCGGTTTCTTTTCCACATCCTATGTATTCTCTACAAATGCACTCATGGACTTTCACCACCCTACCTGATACTTGGTTTCCTACTATTTACCTCCTCGCCCTCTTCGCACGCAAGCTCAGTTTATTCCCACATTCCCTAAATGTCCCCTTGCCCAATCTCACCTTTGCTCATTTTCACTTTTCACCTGTGATTACTGGAACACTCTTGCTCTTGATATTCGTGGCTCTCCTTCTGCAGCTATTTTTTGTTCACATCTTAAATCTGATATTCATTCATCTGTCGGAATTAAACATTTATTCCTTATTACTGTTTTTTTCCATGTATTGTATTGTATTGATGCAGTTTTGTCCAGCGCTTAAGTAAAAACGCCATATAAACTCACTAAAAGAAATAAAATACAATGACACTGGTGGGACAAAGTTGGGGTAGGGTGGGTGGATGGCTGGCAGAGTGTGGGCCTGGAACCTCATTTCGTAACCAGGCCTGTGTGGGTCGGCATTTGAACGCAATAGTGGTTGGAAGTAAAGAAACAAGGCTATGGTGAGAGTATTTTTGGTGAGTGTATATTTCAAGAATCTGTTTAAAAGCTATGGGCGGGTTTAAAAGTATGAAGGATTAGAAGGGATGGAAAAAACATCATCTGGGTAGCATTAAAGTCAGACACAATTTAGGTCTGATGGATGGATATATCCGAAGAACCAAAGCAACAGAAGGCTCCGAGCATAAACACAACCCCTGCCTCCCCCAGACATTAGGCTGGACTAATGAACAAAAGGAAAACATACTTCAGAGTCAAGAACCTGAGGGGAAGCGCTGCCTAGAGCTACAGCTGCTCATTCCGTAAAGCATCAAGCATTGTGGACCGATTTCAAGGGGGCAAGACCAGATGCTCTGTTAGGTGAGCCACCAGAAAGCTTAGGTAACCAGGGGCATAGGGTTCTATTGTTTAACTACCACCCAGGGTTAATCTTTTAAGGAGGAATCTGCCAAACCCAAAGCAAACCCATCCTTCGCAAACATTCTAGGTTTTTTAAGGGATCACAGGACCAAGGCAAAAAAACAGGGTACTCAAAATAAATAATTGAGAAACCAGAAACAGTCTGCTTAGGGAGTCTTTGTGGAGATTTTCAATCACTGGGAGAGTTCTGCCCTGAAGGTGTCTCTCCCACTAGTCCTCAGAGATCTGTCGTCCAGGTGGCCAGGACACAGCCATCGCTTTTGCATCTAGTTCCTGGGGGTGGGCCAGGGTAGGAAGATCACCTGAATGAGGTGTCTTCGGGGAGTGGAAGTGGGACACCGGATAGCGAGACATGGCATCCCCTTCCCTGTAACACCTTTACCCCATCCTACCTGGTAGGATACTTAGAAATTCAAACCCCCCCCCTTTCCAACACGAACACTTTCCCACAGACAGCTCACTGTGAAAGAAAATGGACTAACACCCGAGTCGTATACCTGATGTGTCGCACTACAATGGCCAGGAAGGGTCAGGCAATTATTGATCATTACACACCCCTGACTTCCATCACACTTAAGGCGGAGCATGAAAGCACACTTTGAGCAAGGCTAAGCACACTAGGAAGCAGAAGTTCCAAGATGGCAGTTTAACACAAGGCGGAAGACGTCAAGACCGAAGAGGATAGCAAGGAGGGAAGTGCCCTTGACCTTTTACCTGAAAGCATGTATCTTTCCTGAGCCTTTGAGAATAAGAAACACACCTGGAATCCAAGCTGAAGAATCCTGTATTGTGTGTCAGAGGTACCCGGGGCTCTCCCGCATCGACAGTCAAGGAGGGGAGAATAGATTGCCACTGTGGTACTGTCCTTGGCTCCTACAACAAAGCAGCACCAGTCAAGTCCGCACAGCCAGTGAGTTGGGGGGACTGATATCTAATCTTCGTGGAAATAAAGGTTGCAAGCAGCAACATTGTGTAAAGAATATTGAAGAGAACAGTGCATGAAGAGTATGTGCGGAGCGCCACAAATATAATTAAAACAGCAGATGAGTGATGGAACTTTGAGGCTAAGATACGATAACATTGACGGTGTGGTCCAGCACCATGTGAGTGCCCATTCGAAAGTCTGTTAGGTATCCAACAAAAAGTTGACAAAGGTTAAAGCAAGAGGAATTGTGCAATCGAATTGGCCCTGCAACGGGTCAAGCCAAACCCTGTTCACATTCGAAAGTCTTTGATATTTTATGTAAAAGTGACATTGGTCCGAGCCCAACAGAGGGAGACTAATTCTATGAAAAAGGGATCTGAGCCTGGCTGAAGGTTATCCGGGATGAACCGTGAGTCACCCGAGAAAGAGAATATACTACGAACATTTTGCCAAAGAGATCTGAGCCCGGCTGAGGGGGAACTTGGGTGATTAAGGTAGTCGCTCAAAGTGAATACTTGTCGAAGGAGGAGAAGAATTTATTGTTTTGAACTGTACCCTCGTGCTAAATCCACCAGAGATTGTGCTACGCACGAGTGAACCGCCTTGTGCTAAAAACGTGGGGAATGGAGGCCAACCGCCTGAACAACTTGACATATCATTTTGAACACTTGTTTCTTTTCATAACATTGTTCCCTACACTATTTGTATTTAGAGGTAAGGATTGGCAATAGTTTTCTTTTAGTATAGGCCCTTTTATTTTGACAAGACACCACTAGGACTGTTATTATTATTTGATGGTCGTAGCTTGCTCCCATTGATGGCTGTAGGCTTATATAGGCGTTTATCAAACCCTTTGCTCAATAAACACCCTTGAACTGTGGTCACTTGTGTCTGTTTTACTGTTGATGCCATTCCTTCCTTACATGTGGCACCCAATTGTCCTTGTAGACATTCACCCTTATATCCTCCAGAAGAGGGCTAAATCCTTGGAGAACTTGACTGATCACTGCTAACTCTCCAATTCAATGAGTTTGCTGCTTCCTTAGATGACCAGCATCTCTTGACTGATCTGTGATCCAGAGTAGCCAGACAGCCGCCCAGGGGACCAGCCTCTTTCATTATGCTAATTAGGTCTGGAGGTTATGTTAAATGGATCTGGAGGCTAAAAGATGACTCTCTTGTAAATGTTGTCCTCCGCTAACCACCATTGGAGAGATTGAGCCACTTCTGATGTAATTAGGACTGTTTGTTGTTCCTAATGATCCCTCTGGTGGGCCCATCTCCATAGCATTTGTCTGATGAAGGGTTTCAGGTGTAGCCTGGACCAGGGTACCATTGATTGACACATATGCTGCAAACACCCTCTAGACTTGTAGCTACTTTTGTGCCACTAGAGAAGGATTAGCCAGTAGAGCAGAGACCCAAAGCACCTCACCCCTGCAAACTCACCTGAACTCTCCAGGACATGCTCACCCCTTCTTGACCAACCGCCATTCCCTCCTCCCGCTCAGTGGATGTGTGTGCCTGTTTCTTTTTCTCAAAAATCTCCAAGATTCAGGATAACTTGTTCACCCTTCTCTTCTTCCATCCTCTCTCCTCATTCCTCACACCACCATATACAAAATGTTTACCTATTTTCTATGGGTTGCCACCTACCTCTCTCACCAAACGGCTTCACATCCTCCAGTTAGCTAAACCCTCTTCTACTCCTATGGATTTGCTTTCTCCCCAAATTGTTAGAGATTGCCCCACTCACCTCTCCTCCCTCTTCCATCTCTTCCTTACTTCTAAGATCGTACCCACCTGCTAGAAATCAGCCACTGTGTTCCCTTTACAGAAAAAACCCTTGGCCGATTCCCAAAATCCTTCCAACTACCATCCAGTCTTCCTCTCCAACACTATTCCAAGATACGCGAACAAGTACTGTTCAACTTGATCACCACATATCTGGAAGCACATGATCCCAGCCACCCTCTCTAAACCGGAGTTCGCAGATGCCACTCTACAGGAACCGTCCTCGCCATATATTTTACTTTCTCAGTGCTGCTTCCACTTCAAACTGACATTGATCCTAATCCTTCTTGACTTTTTTGTAGCCTTCAACACTGTCTACCACTCATCATTCCTTTGCACACTTAGTCTTCTTGGCTTCCAAAGTACAGCCCTGACCTGGATTGCTTCCTATCTGGCTGGTCGATCGTTTCACCACATCATGGTCACCCCTTCCTCAATTGGAAGGTCTGTCCTTGGCCCCCTCCTCTTCACTTCCCCACTAAGCAAACTAATCCCCCTGTTTCAATTCTCTTAACGTGTCATTGCAGACAACACCCAGATGTTGTTCTCTTTCCCCTCCTTATCCCTGGACTCTCCTCCAAAATCACTTGTTCCTGAGAGCGGTATATTCCAATGGATGGCACTCTGCTCTCGTGTTGAACTCATCAAAAACTGAAATTAATGATCTATTACCGGCTCCTCACTCCCTCCTTTCACCTCCATCTTTTTCTTTGGACCCCTCCTTTCAACCTGTCTTGAAACCTGGGGGTCCTATATGACAATAACCATCACCACCGCTACAGCTACCAGGTTTAACATCAGGAGAATTCTTGCCCATCTAACCTTCCTCCCTGCTAAGTCTCTTATTTCCACCCTTGTGCTCCGCCTCCTCGACTAATGCTCCAGCCTACTCATAGTCCACCCACTCCACTACTTCACCCCTCCCGGTAAGATCTTCAAATTTGCTGTCCACATCCTCTTCCTTTTTATTCGAATTGGAATAAAAAGGAAGAGGATGCCTACCTCCTCCAGCCACCGACTGTAACTAAGTTGGCTATCCATGCAAACCCATCTCTTTTTTTAAACTATTTTTTACTTGCATGCAAATCCATGTAAGACTATCTTCCTCCATCTCCTGGCACATTCGCCTGCACACTTTGTTCCTCTGTCATTCTCTCCCTCTCTGTCCCATGCCCCTCTATGCCACCTCACGGTTCGGCGCCATTTCCTTAATTGTTCCTCACCACAGGAACTCTCTCCCAACCAACCTCATGCGTGCTGCCCTCAAAATGTCCCTCCCCCTTGAAGGTGTACCACTTCTCCCCTTGTTCTTTCGCACCATCCCCATTCCAGTCAGCTGACGCTTTATAGCCATAAAAGTACATGTGCTAACCAATGTTCATATGACAAATATAAAAGGATAAAACATAAAACGTGTGTGCAATAACGCTGTGGCACAGAATAAAGTGCCAGTGTGAGACAGATGTGCAATACATACTAAATATACATTCCATTCATAGATAAAATGAAGTCAAAAGCGGTGCGACCTCCATAAGGCTTGTAACAGGAACTCAGCAGTGGTCGAAGTGTACGAAAAGGCGTAGTGGAACTGTGTTCCCTATTGGCCTGCCCCCGCTCTCCACAAACCCCATCACCACGCCCAAACACATGCGTCTGCTATTTAAGGGAACATTCAGTACAGTGCACGGACAGTGCAAGTTTCAACTTCTTCCTGCACTTTTATTTTAAAAGGAAACCATTCCGGAACTGTTTCTTTTTTTGTTGTTGAAAGTATAGGAACAGAAAAACTTAATTTAAAAAAGAAGATGGGCACCGCTGACAACTACTCCAGTCCCCCCCACTTCGACCACTGGAGCCCAGTAGCGTAAAGTGCATGTGCACACGAGAGATATAATAGCAAGGATACCATATTAGTACAAAGAGCTTGGGTCGTGTATGATCAAAAGATCTGCCTCAAATACATTACCCTAAAATGCTTACAAAGTGGACTAAACGAGAGAACGTGCTCATCAGTTTCAGGCACATTGGCACATTTCAAACATTTATTTGATACGTCATATCCCGGCATGTTCAATCTAGAGGCTACTGGTAAGTTTGATGTATAGGGAACGCAGATATCTGGGTTTCATGAAATCAAGTTGATTCGTAGCCTATGGTGTCTTTGTTCGCCCCGTATATACAAAACGAGTGACCGGGGATGTGGTCAATGATGTACCGACAGTTTACAACATGGTCTGCCTTGACTATTTCTTTGACAGTATTGTTAAAATTCTCAGGTTTTACCTATACTTCCTCGTGCCCCAACCCAAATAGGGTGTTTTACACATGCGTGCACCAAGAGAGGGACAAGCCCACCTTCTTGGCCAAGAACGTCCTTGACTGCTTCTTTGTACTTTTGCGATTCTAAATTGTACATGCTCCACTCCCTACCACTCCCATGTACATAGTATGTTGTTGTCTTCCCTCTCTGTCCCACCACCTCTTACCTGCTACAGTGTAAAAACTGATTTTGGTGGGGATGACAAATACCAACTTCCGATGCCCTGCGCCCTTAATGAGATCCTTAGGTTAGTAGAGTCGCGTGTGTATGAAAGGAAATGGAGACCAAAAGTTCTGCCACTACGTTGTAGTCCAACAGTAAAATTCTTTCACACAATGACTGAGCCACAAACCGTACAGAACCTTGTGCATGAACGGGAGAAGACAATTTTCAGGTGAGATTAACCCAGGACTGCTGACCAGTTGAAGACATAAAACAGAAAGAACGTCTCGAGCATCTCGGCTTCATCGAGAGACTGAATACTGTGGAAATTGGGATACTTTTAATGATTTGTTTGAGTAAGGTATAGAATTAATATGTTTGGTGGATTATGGGAGTTGGGTGGGGGTTGATGTAATGTGTTTTTGTCTTTAGTTTTTGTATGTGTATAAGTGTTGTTTGTGCTGTCAAAGTTCAAATTGGAGTGTGAGGGGAGATTTTCCGATGCTGAATTACTGTTAACTGACGGTTATTATTGTCAAAGCAACTGTTATGTAAATTGTTGCTTTTCTGACTCTCACCAATATGTTTTAATGTTGTTTATGGTTTAAAATTAAATAAAGTTGGTAAAAAAAAAATAATAATTTGATTTGCCCTGATTTGAAGAAGGCACGGGTCGTGCCGAATCACGTCTCTCACAAAGAGCCCTCCTACGGGAGTTCTAAAAATACTAAAGAATAAAACCAGACAAGGTTCTTTACGGTTTGTGGCGCAGTCATTGTGTGAAATAATGTTACTGTCTGCTACAACGTAAGGCACACCACACCTTCTGGGGATTGCCTGGTCATGTTTTATGTACAGTGTGTTTTGTCAATGCTCTTTATTAAATAAATTAGTACAAACATACAAAAAGGTGGCGCATTTCCTTTTTCTTCTGGAAAGTACAGGACAAAAAGTGAAAAAATACACCAGTGATATTTGTAAATGTTTTACCTGCACCTCATCAGTGGAGGCAGGCCGTAAAAACGGGTGTTTCCAAATGCTGATTTTTTGCAGTTACTGCCAAATCTGGCACTTCAGAACAATGACTTTAGCATTTGCCTGACTGCATTGGATATTCCCCTAGTTGAATGTTTTATTGTCTGGAGCTTGCAATCTAAAACGCAAATATACCATACACGAAAAGGAGTTCGTACATATGCTGTCTAACATGGACAACCGTTAACAATTCCTTTAAAATATTTGAAGTTTGCAGCTTTTACAATGATAAAATTCAAAGTGGGGTGGAATGTAATACATATGCTGCTATTCATTGAACGCCTTCCACGCCTTACGTGCAAACCTAAGCTTCACCTGTATTTGCCATATTGTCTTATGAGGCACTCCTCCAAACCAGCCCAACCCTATGTCGTTGTGCACATGTATTTGTTTTTGATTACATCTTTTATTGAAATATAATCAAACCAGCAACATCTGAGATTAAATGATGCAATTCGTGGTACCAAAGCAGTTGGTGTTAATTTGACCATGTGTGGAATCACAAAGTGCAGATATTAGAAGCAAGAAGAAAAAACCTGATCCCACAACATAGTTCCCGCCCCTTCGACCCCCAGTGCTCTGCTGCGCCATCAGTTACAGTCGGGTGTAAATGAAGCACAAATCATGCAAGGAGGCAGATAGTGCGATATGCCAGTCACAGGCCCCGCCTGATCTCTGCACACTGCAGCGACAGGACTCACTGTGCTAGGGATGGACGAGGTAAGGCAGAATAATTAGATGTAGGCCTCTACCAGTTCGCGCGAGAACCGCCACCAGCTTGAAGCCAGCACACTCTGCCATGCAGATCTTGGATAGCAGAGCACGCCATTTCTTCTTGTCATGCTGGGTCGCTGAAGTTCCAGTCCAGGAGAATGGCCTTCTGAACTGAGAACAGAATGATGTGTATAAGCTTCTGGGTTAGTAAGTCATCGTGCCAATCATCGCTGTTGAGCCCAAGGAGCATTGCCTTGGGTGATAATGGAACATTGCACCCCCGAATCCGTGTTAAATGCCTTCAGACATAGTCCCAAAATGGCTGGACGGCGGGGCAGGCCGAGTGAACCAATTTCGACAGGTTGTCTGCAGCAGTCGGGGGATTGGATGAGGTACATATTGTACAGTATGCTCTCCGGACAATCTTATATTGCATTTCTCTGTTTCAAATTATATGACACTTCTTTAATCGCACCAAAGGACTCGTATATAACTTCGACATTTAGTGGCATGTCAAGTCCTCGGCCCATATACTGGCAAGTGTCGCATTTCTATTGAAATGAGTGATCATTAAAAGTTCTAATCTTGGGAAAAACTAGGATGTCTCACCCAAATGCGTCCTCACAGGGAGATGGCTCACTTGCTGTGGATTCGGTCATAGTAAATTTAAGTATAACTGATTTTATGGTCCGTTTTGTCATCCAGTTTTTATAAGTGAGGCCTAATGTGTGTCTGACTTCAGTGAATGGCAATACTTTTGATTCGTCACAAAGGTCCATCATCCTCACTGACTGCCAGTCAGAGGCCTGTCGGTCATGTAGAGTGGTGTGTAAACTCTAAGACAATAAAGCCCTTAGACTAATTCAGGTTGTTGCGGTGTGTGTATCGAAACCTGACATGTGTGTGACAGGCATGCTATCAAGCAAGCCAGGCTTGCTATCAAGTGAGACACAGACTCAAGTCGGTTAGTTAGAAAACCTTTATTGGCTAAAATTCTGGGGATGGTGTAATGCCTAACTGGCCCTAACTGTAAAGGGATAGTTCCCTCAACTGATGTTTCGAATGGCCGTCTCTGTCTAAGAGTCCAAAATAAGTCCGCCTGTGTCTAAACCTATGCTTGCCCTCACTCTATTACAAAAATGTGATAGGAAGTCCTTTTAAAAATAGGAAAAAGTGGTTCAACAAAAATGGAAACCAGGGTGGGTTTCGGGTGGTCTTCTCACTAGGTGCTGCTGGGTCAGTGTCACACAAATAAGTTCAATCCACAGAGCTGTTCTTCACAGGTCCCTTTTAATTATCCCGACTACAAGTCCCTCAGGGTTCCCTTCCCCAAGCTTCAGCTTCATCAAGTTTGAAAACACCATTGAAAATAGCAACACAGTTCCTTTTGTAAGCTTCTCGGGGGTTGTCTTCCCCAAGCTTCAATCCTCTTACCAGGTCTTACCAGGTCAACAAAAACGAACAAGTCTCTTAACTTGGTTAGGCCTCTTACGGTTCCCTTCCCCAAGCTTAGGCCCCTTCAGTTCTTTATAGGGATGTACTTTGATTTCTTAAACAGCCCTCTCAGAGTCTCCTTCGCCAAGCCCTAGGCCTCTTTCATTTTACAAACACAGCATAATATGATTTATTACAGTTCTGTCTTGAATTTATAAACCATTCCTTGATGGGGTAGAATCAGAGGCTTTTGAAAATGCCAGGCTCTTTGCTTTCCCTATGTGCAACCCCTCTCTTTACTCTCACGTTCTTCCGTTACCCTTTTGTTTCCTTTGGATGCCTTCTTTATCCCTTTCCTTTTGCTTTCCTTTCTGTGCACACTTGCATCCTCTTTCTCGTGCCTCTGGCACTTTACTGATTTGCTGTCCTTTCCGTGGACACGTGCACCCTCTTTTGTTCCGTGCACACTTGCACCTTCCTTGGCATGCCCCAAGCACTCTTTGCCTTTCTCGTGTCCCTCGCACTACGGGCCACTCGCTGCTTCTTCTTTCTCTCGGTTTTAGCTTTGATCAGGCTTTTTCTCCTTGCCTTTCGCCCCGATCTGCTTTTCTTACTTCTTTTCTTTTGCTTTCTGTCACCTTGCTGCACCTTCAGCCTTTTTCTTTGCTTTCACTTCTAACTTTCACACTTTTATTTCTTTCCCATTCTGTGTCGCTTTTCCTTTCGGGCCTTTCTCCCACTACGCTCTCATTTAAACGCACGCTCCCCAGTTTCTCTTGGTTTCTCCATGAAACTCACCGGGCAGTGTCGTGTTGAGAGGTGGCTCCTCTGGCACTGTGGGATTGAGGTCCGGGTCTCACCACCTGCCCCTCAGGCACCCTTGGGCTTGGTACTCGCCACAAAGGAACAAGCACTTTGCTGGACCAAGCCTGCGGAATACAGGCATCGCTTCTCTGGCTCCGTGGAGGCTCAGCTCCCTCGTTACGCTGCAGCCCACACACACCGGGCCAGCCTCTCCACGTGCCATCTGCCTTCTTGCCTGCAGCTCCTCTTGCTCTCTGCTTCTCGGCTTCACAGGTCCGGAGTGCATCCCCAGCTCGTTTCAGTCTCTGCGACGGACTACACCTTTTATAGCTGAACACACAGTCAAGTGGAGCCAGGTGTGAATAGTTACCCATGCCTGACTCTGCCTGACTCTATTAGTGGGACAATTGTTTTTTCTAAAGTCGGTTGCCCTTACTTTCCCCCTTGTTATTCCTATGGGTAATCTCTATTGATCCTAGTGGCCTCCTTCTCGTCTGAGTACTTTTTGGTAATGGGGAGGGGGAGATGAGGTGAGAATGTAAACACCCCACAAAGGGTGAGGGAGTGTAGGGTAAGGTGTTTTCAGGATTGGGAAAATACCATGTCCTGCCTCGGGTATCTTCCTCCCAATCCCTTGTGATCCTCCACTCAGATGATCCTCCCTTCCTTCTCCACTCTGATGCATTCAGCCATCTGTTCGGCCACCTGTAGGTCTGCTGTGAGATTTATTTTCCTGTGATTTCCAGGTGTGCTGCTTATATGTCATCTGGAAATACACTGTCGTCTCAGATAAGATATGAAAGCATCTCGACATCTGAGGGCATTAAAGTCAATGGTGAGGTTGTCTCACCAAAAACCCTCAGTGTCCTGTAAGAGATGGTCTACAATATCTGGGTGTTTGAGAGACATCCAATGGCGCCAGAGGGGAAAACGTTTTAGTTTGTCTGAGCATGTGATCTGTAATAGCACCAGAGCGTGATCAGAGAGTGTCATGGGCCAAATGTTGCACTTGTTACCCATAGGTGTAATATTGCATGGGAGAAGTCAGTAGTCCAGTCGGGAATAGCTATGATGATGGTTAGAAGATCCCCCATTAGTGTGCAGAGTGATTGAGACGTTTTTGGTGTCCTGTGACGAACCGCCTGTCCTGCTTTGTTTGTCCAGTATTGGTGACAAGGCGACATTTAGGTCTCCCCCAATGAAGGGTGCACATGAGGCTAGTGTGTTCGTGAAAAAACCTGGGGATTCGGTTGTCGGACCATAGATGTTAATGAGCGTGATATGCTGTTAGGATAAGATTATGTATCATGACAAATCTGCCCTCTTTATCTGACTTGGTGTCAGTAATAATAAGGGGAACATGTTTCTGACTAAGGATGGATACTCCATATTTTCCATGGAACTGGGAGTGGGCTGCTGAGCCCACCCAACCCCCACATAATTTGGCAGATTGAGTCGCGTTCAGGTGCGTTTCTTGTAAAAATACAATATCCCCTTTCTGATCCCTAATATTTTCAGTAGTCTGTCACTTGATGGTATGGTCCAGCCCCTGGATATTAATTGTAAAGCATGTCAGTGACGCCATTACCAATGGGATGTAAATCCTCTACTAGCCAACAGTGCCTTTCTCAACGAAAGCCTGCCTCTTGTAGACTGTATGTCATCATGGTGAATTGCGCTGGACATATATCGACAATAATGTTGTCAAGGGGGAATCCACCCCTTCCCTGCCAGGAGACCGAGTGACCGACAACAGTGATAGCCAGACATATGTGTGTGGATTGTCGAAACAGCATGACGATAAAAGAACCCAAACCAAGATAGCGACATTGAAGTCTAGGAACAGGACCCTGATACAGCATGGTAGACGCCTGTGTGGTGAGCCTCACTAGTAATGAATAGTGTTCCATTGTAACCCCACAGCAACTAACTCGTCCACGAATGGGGCGATAAGAGCAGCAGTGGCAACAACCGGGGAAATTATTAACAGTGTGTATAGGTGGGTTGAGAGAGAGGCCACAGGCGATGCCTTTTCCTGTAGTAAACCATAGCATCCCACATGGTGGTCTAGAATTATACAAACATACAGCTTGTGCCACACCATCTCCCCTTCCACTTAGTAACTTCATCACTCTTTAAGGCAGTGAGCTTTAGGGCCATTCATTTGAATTTCCAATTTAATCCACTTGGGCGGAGCTGCAAACCAAGAACAATAAGAGTATAACACAACATAAGGGACCAAATATACTCATAAGGATCAGAGGGAGGTATTCAGTTCTAAGGCGTGCAGGACAGGTAACTGCACGAACCAGCCTGTTCCACGGAGTAAGACCCCGGTGGGATTTGCGGTCATCTCCTCCGTCGACGGTCCAATTTACGGTCTTGATCAGAACTTTGGGAAATCGACCACTCTGTTTCTACCTGTTGTGAGGGACAGTGGCTCTATTGGGTGAGCAGTTGATCGTTCTGGCTCCTCCAGTGGTTCATCCAGCTCCTCCAGTGGTTCATCCGAGGTGACTATGTCATGCTCTTTCAGTAACCGCCACGCCTCACCGGGACCTTGAAGTAGTGCCATTGCCTGGCCCACTGTATAAACCAGACTGCTGGAAACCTAAGATCATGACGATGATCTGTGACTTTCAAGGCCACGAAGATGGGGTTAAAACCCTTTGGTATCTCGACACCACTAAGGAGAAGTCGTTAAATTGTGTGAGGGGTCAGAAATGTGAGGCAGACAACTTGGTAAAGATTTTTCACAAGTAGCCATTTCTTTAACTGAAAAGGATGCGATAACAGCCACACTATCCCTAACCTAAAGAGAATTTCCCTGCCCATCAAAACAAGACTAAAGGAAAACACTCTAATAAAATGAATCTGTTTCTCACACTTATACATACATACAAATCATCAAGATGCAATATGGCAATTCAGGTTAAACAGAAAAATGTTATATTCAACATGAACCTGATAACTTTGTATCCTTGTAACCTGGGTCGGATCCCGTTCCCCAGGTTCAAAAGCAGGGTTTTCAACCAAGGTTCCAAACAAGAAAGTTCCCCTTTTGTATTGTAAAGTTCTGTTCATAAAGTTCTTGCTCCAAAATGTCTTTCACTTGGTACTTGACAAGTTTCAACAAAATGAAAAAAGTCTTGATAAACACTGCACTAACGCTTCATCTTCTTGGAACATAAGCAATTCAACAATTCTTCTTGATTCACAACAATGTCTTTTTAAGGATGGTGATTACCACAAGTCATCAAACACAATAGTGGCCCTGTCACTTTCTTTCCTTCACAACCTTTAACCCCAATGCAGTACTTCAGTGTCATCTTCCTGGTCCACTAACCTGCCACGACTACCACCAACAATCCCTATCCTGGTATACTTCCCTGCCAAGACAAAAACTCCTATCACTACTACAAGTACTTTGTGGTAAGGCTTGCTTCACACTTTCAGCAAAGTCTTTGACTTTCAACAACATTTAAGATTCACAATTCTTTCTGTGAAGACACAATACTCATTGGTGCAGTTCATTCCACTTATTTATTTGCCCCAGGCAATGCATGTTCTGTTTCTCTCTTCCTTGATATCTCCCACAAGAAAGGCTTCTCTCCTGCCATTCTGTCTCTCACTTTCACATCAAACAAATGCTGACAATGGGCCTCATTACAAGTTCGTAAACCGGTACGGTAAAACCGGCAGGCTGCTGCCGAACTTGGGAATTGGGCAATTACCGGGTCATTACGGCCCCGCCAGACCTGGTATTTGCCCATTCCCGGGTGCCGGTAAAAAATGCTCCCCATTCCCATTGAGCCCATCGGGGCTCAATGGGAATGGGGAGGCCTGATACACCGGCATCCTTCAGAAAGGTGCCAGTGCATCCGACATGCTCTACTCGCGGGTGCCGATCCGCCCGCCAGGTCCAACTTGGTGGGCGAAAAGGCACCCGCGAGAAAAACGCGTAGTTTGCTGGTCCGGTAACTATGGTACCCGCAAGCTTACTGGTACCGTATTTACCGGACTGTCAAACTTGTAATGAGGCCCAATGTCTCTCTATCACACTTGCCTTTCTTCGGCTTAGGCAATGCTTGTTGGTGGGTGGATTAACTATGGCCTGTTCCTCATTCTGGGAACAATGGTTACAATTCCTCTGCCATCTCGTTGTTTTATTACATTTCCAATGCCGGTTATATGTTTCCTAAAGTATGTCCCACTCTTTACTTTGGCAATGGTAGTTTTTTTTCCTATTCAATGTTTCCCCCTCTTTACTTTGGCAATGCAGGTTTATATCTTTCTGCAATATGTCCCCCTTTTCGTTTAGGCAGTAAGGGTTGTAACCTTGCTTTCGTCTAAAGTGAGTATATCACCCACGTAACCTTCTTCCATTTGTTCGTTATACAGAATTGTTTCCAGCGGGCAGCGTTCGACTACAGAGCATTTCAGGGTTTCATAACGCAGGTAAACTCACTGGTCTCGCCACAGATGTCTGCTCGAACTGCTGCTTGTTCTGTGGACTTCTGAAATCCTGACAGTCTCAGTCGCATTCCTGCGGCCCATGCTGTTTGGGAAAAGAGCCTGTCTTGCACCTCCTGCACTCCGGTGCTCGCTAGCCACTGGAACCACACACACATTGAAGAGAGTCTCTCTCCTGGGGACGGCTTCTCAGTCTACCGCTTCCCACTGCGCAACCTCTACTGTTCAGAGTTTCCCCTCTGAAGACCTTCTCAGATCCGAACTCCGCTTTTACAACAGTGACGGCTCCAGTGTCTTCAATTCTCTGCTAATGCAACTGCAGCTTACAACTCCTGTGCTGCTGCACCTTCTACTTCTAATGGCCTGCACCTGAGGGGGCCTAATATATTCAAAAGTTCTGCTTAGATATGGTTTTCAGAACCACTAGACTGCACATTGCAGTTTAGTGCCTCTGAGTCCCTCTTCCTCGTCCAAGTACTTTGGGCATTTTAATTAATTCACTCCTTTTAGTACACACCTCTTCAAAGAAGGCTTTAGGAAAGACTAATGATTGTTTTAGATTTAAGGGAGAATTATATTTATTAGAAGCCAGAGTCTTAATGCTTCCATATTTCCATATCCTTCCCCGGGCTGATCGCAGTGGTTTTCACTACCAACAAAGTGGGTTGGTTTAAGAAGATAAGTCTTACTCTGACAGCAAGCCATTAAATATTCTGGCATCATAGAAATCTCTCCTTCTGAAGAAGATAAATACTGCGTCCCTCTCAATGGAGCCATCTCATTTCCTGGGGCCCTTCTCCTAACCAGGTGATAATTCTAGCTAATGCCACCCCCAGGGTTAGGATCAGG
Organism: Ambystoma mexicanum; assembly: GCF_040938575.1. Lineage (NCBI taxonomy): Eukaryota > Metazoa > Chordata > Amphibia > Caudata > Ambystomatidae > Ambystoma > Ambystoma mexicanum. Next base: position 985,703,067 of record NC_090930.1, read on the forward strand.
TAGCGGCTGCCTTCCCCTGGCCACCTGGGAGGAGGCTTTAGGCAGGGGTTCTGTGAGGACTCCACAGAATTCATCACAATAGGCAGAAGGAGTACCCGGCAATCTGGATATTGCCTGTCGAGCGATATGCTTTTAATATCGCCAATTCATGCTGGATATTAAGTAGGTGCAATGTGATGATACGTGGTCTTTCACCTGCCTATGGTTTCAGTATAGGTGCGCGGTGGGCCCTTTCAATAGTGTAGCTTCTAGGCTCCTCGAGCCTGAGATTATTCCGGAAAAACTCTGTGATGAATCTGGGAAACGTCTCTCCCCATGTGGCCAGGGAAAGGCAGAAGTTACCTGACTCTGCCCCTGGGGGTGACTATCTGAGGGAGGATCAGATAGGGGGAGACTTCCCTTGGGGGAGGAATGAAGAATCACTAGATGAGACATGGGGTATCCCTCATAGCCAACTGCCCCAAGCCTTCATGGCATACTGTCACACTAGAGTAGAAACTGTGTCTGAGAGCAATTATCAACCTTATGCTTGTAGTTCCTTCTGTAATACTGGGACAAGGAAGAGGGCCGGAGTAACAAAGATTCATAGAGCCAGGAAACCAACGCTGCAATCTAGGTGTTGGAGGGAGTTACATGGTGCCAGGATATTTAAAACCAGCACAGTTGTCACGTGGCGAGAAGGAGAGGCTCAGAGACAGCTTCCTTTGATACAACACTGGTCGGACTGCGGGAAAGAGGCACACTGGCACCCGGAGCAGGAGAACTGCTGAAGATGTCGCTGCAAGAGGCCGAAGAACCGGAGGGCTGCCACATTGGGGTCGCGGACAGCAGGAGGATGTCAGACATCAGAGACCAGGCGGGAAGCAGAGGCGAGATGGGATGCTCCTCCAGGCAATCTGAAAGCCGTCACAGCCAAGAGTTGACACGAGGGACGCCGAAGCAGCCAAACCAGACCACTGAGCCCAGAAGGGAAAGGTGGGATGCCGCAGCGCATCACAGCGAATACCACGCACCGTGGGCAAAGCTAAAGAATGTAATCAAAAGGGCGGGAAGCCCAAACAAGTTAAAAGGAACAAACAAACTGCAAAGAAAAGGATTGCTGACCCAATTTAGAACAAGGGCAATATTATCAACATGGAGAAGGCTGATGCCTGATAAAGAGTGCGAGTCTGGGACCTGGACCCAATTTGTGAAACCACGAGAAGGGAAGCCAAGGGAAGATGCATACGTCTGTAGCTCTCTAACAGAAATGCCCTTGCAGGAGAGTAAACCAGGCACTGGGCAAGTCTGGGACCCACACCCAAATACATTGTTGAAGTGAATACAAGATCCAGGGGAAGGGAGTCATTCTCCCTGGAGTGGCCAAAGGAAGGAGCATATCCTTTGGGCAGAAAAATTGCTGTGCATGAGCCATTTTGGGCATTGTTAAGGTCAAGAGGAGGGTAGGACACTGTTGACACATTTTGAAGGAACCAGGGGAAGGGAGTTGTTCCCCTGGAGTTGTGAACACTATTTGAACTCTGATTTTGATCAACACCTTCTTGCTCTTTTCGGATCATTCAAGACACTATTCAATGAAGCGACATTCCCCTTGTCACCTTAGGATTAGTTGTAGCATGTGAGGGGAAGATAGGATTTTGGACACAGGATGGGGGACCTTTTGCTTTGGGACATCCTAACAACGACGGAGCCCTTAGTATTTTGCGTTGAGGTAGGGAAACCCCTGCTAGTGTTAGGCATAGCGAGGCATTTTCCAACCCGTTTGTTTTCAATAAAAGTTTATAGCACCCACTATGTCCTCCATGTATCCGTGTCTTCTGAGCCCTCAACTCCTAGAGGACATTTTCTATGTCTGTGTCTTCCATGTTTTCGGGGACACCAACAAGGTGAAGATTATTAGGGCTATTTTCTTGATTTTTGACCTTTGCCCCCACCATTGAACCTCCTTAATTAGTGCATCTATGTCTGTCTCAAGGGTTGCATGATTATCCTCCAGCAAACTGATGCAGCACTCATTATCAGTGGTACTCTCCGCTTGAACATTGAGCCGGCTATTAATGTCTTTGAACACCTTCATGTCCTGGACGGTATGTGATGAATCCTGCGGATCCCTCACTAAAACCCTGCCTAAAGTGTCCTCCGAGGTGGCCAGGGAAAGGCAGATGCTTCCTGATACTGGCCTTTGGGGGTGGTGTACTGCCGAAGGATCCAGTGCGAGGAGATAAGGACAAGGGTGGTGAGGAAATCCCATGGGATGAGACACAGTATTTATCTCTAAAAGAGAAGGACCTTTTAAAGGTACCGAGACATATAATGGCTTATTGTTATTATGATGTGTCTCAAACACACATTAAACCTGTTGATGTGGGTAAAGCTGATGTGACTTCTTTAAATATCCCAAGCAACGAAAGACCGCTTGAGACTTCCAAGGTCAAAAATCCCACTTACTCCCAGAAGCACAGTAATAGGAAACCTAAAATAATGCCTTAAATGTACAGCCTTCTCCTTTTCAAATACATTCTTGTAACTTTTCCTTAAATGCATTTAAGAGAAATACATCTGCATTTAAAAATAAAAAGCTGATAAAGCCTATTTCTGTTGGTTGGGACTACAAGCCCCTTAATTCCCTAAGTACTGGGATGAGGAAGAGGACCCAAGAGCAATGTTGCAGGAGTAGTCAGCTTGTTAAGCATAATGACCCAGATCTGAAGAAAGCAGAGAGGCTTAAAAGGCCCCCTCAGGTTCAAGCCATTAGATGGAGTTGGAGCTGGAATAGTCGCAGTAGTAGCCGCAGCAGAGCAAGAGCACGTTGTTGACAATCCAAGCAGAAGTTGGTGGAAAGAAGGGACACCAGGATTTTGACCAAGCAGATTCCAGCTGCCTGTCCTGAGAGGGTCCTGTCCCCCCCCCCCCAAGTCTGAAGTGCAGAGTTTGTGCAGTGGAAGGTGTGACGGAAGACTGCTTTTCTCCATTTGAACCTTACTGCAGATTGTGCAGCAAGAAGCGTGCCGGAGACTGCATATAGCCGAGGGTCCCAGGAGTGAGAGGAGCTCTGTGTCTGCGTGGTAGGGACTAAGACACCTTCACCGAGGAAGGGTTTGTGTCCAAACGAAGCCAGAAGCAGTTCAAGTCCTGCATCACGCGAAGGGAGCAATACAGAAGCCAGTGTTTTAGCATTTTGTAGCCAAGCAGAATCACTCGCATATGAGTGAAAGCAGTAATAAACTGACTGTTGATTGTCGGAAAATGAGAATTTACAAAAGTCGCACTCCCGTTGAGTAAACTTCTTCCATAACACTCGTGTAAAATTAAAACACTCTGAACCACGTTAATTGAATCCTAAACCCTCTGAAACAGATGAAAGACTGGTTGTGTGTGCTTAATAATAACTCTGAGGTAAAGGTTAACCAAAGAGTCAGTTATGAAGCTGTTGAAGATGATGTAGCACTGAAGTTAAGTAACTGAACATTGAATTGTGAGTTTTAAGGGAACACGCATTGCCCAGGCCAAGAGTGAAAAAAGCATTGCCCAAGGTAAGAGTGAAACAAGTAATTTTTTCGAAGCCAAGCATGGTGCAAGCATTGCCTTAGGCCAAGAATGTACACGCATTGCCCAAGCCAAGCGTGTGCAATCTTTGTCTTCACCCAAAAGAGACTAGCAGGCATACCATTAAGCTGCTTTGGTGGGCAGAATACAAAGAGGCTGAATGCAATGTTGTAAAAAGTAGAAGCCTGCTGAATGTAAATGTTCCCTAAAAATTGGTATATCTCACATTACTAAAGCCATAAGGGGGAACGGTAGAATGACATCCTTAAGGACACATTTTGTTGTTGTGGCAGAAAGACAAGAGTGGCAAAGAGGATGCCCTTATGATTGTTCAGAAGAAGAGTGTCTTGCTTACTTGGAAGTGTTGAGGGGCATTAAAGTGGATTTAGTCTTTTCTGAAACGTTGTTCAAAGTCACAAAAGGTGGAAACTTCTGAAGTTGTGGTCAATACTAATGTTGCAGAAAGACAAATGGCAAAGAGGCTGCCCTTCTGAAAGGTGAATGTTCAGAGGAAGAGTGCCTTGCCTACATGAAGGTATTGAGGAACACTGATGTGAATATTGTCTTCTCTGGACAGTTACTAAAAATCACAAAGTTGCAGACTGTTAAAGTTTTGATAAATCTTTTGTTGTCAGTAGATTTAAAACCTCAGAAGCTCAGTTGAATGTGGAACACTATGGGGCAGGCGAGCAGACCTGCATGGTGAATCCTTACAGAAGTTAACCTGTTATGAGAATTATCCAGGTGGAAGTAGTGCTGCTGTGAAGTTATCCTGATGAAGATATAAACTTTGATTCATAAAGCTATAGAGAGAGTTGAGAAGCGCTACCAAGAGGCTGCGTTTCGAGGGGATTGGGTCCTCCGACGTATTCCATATCTATGACATGTAATCACCACAGCTGTGCTGCTTCGGAAACTTTTTTCGGCGTCTGTGTCGATGACGTCGATGCGCCATCGTCGAGGACCTCCTCCGACGTCATCCGATGTGATAAGTAGGACGCACGATGCCCGTAGCCTCAGTTCCGTTTTTTCCGCGAACGTGTTGCTTCGTGAATCTCGGTTGACGCCTCGACTCTTTGGAGTTCTGTTCTTCTTGGTTCTACGAACCTGTTCGTTTTTGTGAAAATCCTTCGTGTGAAGATGCCTTCTACTTCGTCTTCGACCTCACGTCCGGTCTTCAAGAAGTGCGGGGAGTGTGGGTCCAAGATGTCGGTGACGGACTAGCACGACGCCTGCCTCTGGTGCCTCGGGCAGGCCCACGACACGGATGACTGTATCGACTGCCAGTCGCTCACGTCCAAAGCCTTACGTGAACGTAAGAAGAAGTTGTCGGTAGGTCGAGTGTCCAAGCCCCGGAAGTCGAAGTCTGCGGGGCTTTCGACAGATGATTCGAGAGGAGACTCTCCGCGTCATCGTCGGAAGTCTCGTGGGTCTCCTTCTAGGAGTCGGCCTCGCCACTCCTCAGCCTCTTCGAGGCATTCTCGGAAGCGCCGACACCAGTCGTCTTCCAGGTCCTCTTCGGAGGACTCTGCCCGGCACGTCGCTTACCCCACCAGCCGTGCGACGCCAGAGGAATGGGCTTCCATTGGGAAGAAAATGCTGGCGATTCTCGAGTCGCAGGGTACTAAGCCGTCCGCGCCCCCGAGTGGGGTCGGTCGTGAGAGGTCGAGAGACACCGCTCGCAAGAGTGGTCGGCACGACTCACGGGAGAGGTCCCGTTCGGACAAGGGGACTCGTTCTCGACGTACCCGTTCCAGGTCCCGGTCCTCGACGCATTCGAGACCGTGTGCACCTGTGATGTCTTCGTGGAAGACATCGACGTCTGAGGCGTCGAGGGCGTCGACAGGCTTTCTCGAGGCAGCCGTCGACGCTCAGGTCGTCGAAGGACACGCTCAGAGCTCTGGCTTCGAGGACTGTGTCGACGCTGCCGATGGCGGCGCTGCATCTGACGTTGACGCCGATTTCCTCGACGTCGACGCCGATCCTCCCGGCACCGATGCCTGTTCTCTCGACGCCGGCGCCGATTCGCTCGACGCCCTCGACGCCTTTCGTGTCGGAGGTACCCCGTGGCACGGGGGATCCCCCTAGGAAGGCTCTGGTTAAGAGCAAGCACTCTCGGGTGCCTTCTTTTCGCCACCTGGAATATATTTCAGAGGCGGATGAGGATTCTGATGGCCTGGTTCCTAGTCAAGTTCCAGATGAAATTGTCTCGGGCCATAGTCAGTTTGACGATTTGAGGCAGTCACTGCATGATGCCAGTGGACTGGACACCTCTCCGGAGGTGGAGTTTTGTCGGCCTGAGCCTGGCTCTCATGCCGATTCCTCGTACCGACGCCTTATGGCTAGGGTTTCTGAGTACTTGGGATGGTCTGCTCCCCCAGGGGAGTTTGTGCAGGATGATGTCACGGATATCCTTGATGTTGGTCCCCCAACTGACCCGGTACTGCTGTTCCATATGGCTTTACAGAGAAGGGTGGCGGCGGCTTGGACTGCTCCGGAGAGTCTCCCGGCGGTGGGCAGGTCCTTGTCGCGAAAATACCGTCCAGCCAGTAGCGACCCCTGCTACTTGACCAGGCACTCCACTCCAGAGAGTTTGGTGGTGCAGGCGGCCACGGCCCCGGCAAAGCAGGCATCGTACCCTACCATCCCTCCTGATAGGGACGACAAACGTTTTGATGGCTGGGCGAAGAAAGTGTTTTCTTCTGGTGGTATGGCGCTTCAGGCGGCCAACTCCATTTGTGCCTTGTCTCGTTTCACTCACACTCTCTGGAACTGTGTTGCGTTAGCGGCTGAACATATTCCCGAAGGGGACGAATGGGATGGTTTCCTTGCTATGGTCCAGGATGGTAAGGATGCCATGTGTGAGTCAGTTCAGTCGGGTTTGGACTTGGCTGAATGCGTCAGCAGGTCCATGGCGGCGAGCACCGTGATACGCATGTTTGCGTGGTTGCGGAAGTCGGGGTTTGCTCCTGATGTGCAGTCCCGGCTCCTCAACATGCCCTTTGACGGTGAACACCTTTTTGGCAGCAAGGCTGACGAGAGCCTTGAGAGGTTGCAGACCTCAAAAGCTGCAGCAAAGTCGTTGGGCGCTGCAGTTCGCCAACCTCCGCCTTTTCGTCCTAGGGGACAGCAATGGAGGGGTGGTTCCTTTCGCTATTACTCATCCTTCAGCAAAGCGAGAGGATCTGGCAGTCAAAGAGGCCAATGCAGGGGTACCAGAGGTGGACGACAGGGTACCCGTGGTGCCAAGGCCGCTCGGGCAGTTGCCTCTTTGCCCTCAGGTAACGCCGCAGCCGCTACCACTCAGTCATGAGGCCATGTCCCATGGTTCGCCAGTTGGGGGAAGGCTGGCGCAGCATCTTGTAGAGTGGCGTGCCATTACTTCAGATGTGTGGGTTCTGGAGATCATAACCCACGGCTACTGTCTTCCCTTTCGGCACAGGTCTCGCGACAATCCACCGGGGAACCTCTCTTTGCATAGTCCGGATCCGCTCCTTGCGCAGGAAATTCAAGCCCTGCTGGAGAAAGGCGCCATAGAACTGGGGCCTGTAGCGGAGAGGAACAAGGGATGGTATTCCCCTTTTGTTTGATTTCGAAGAAAGACGGGGGATTGAGACCCATCATGGACTTGCGCGGTTTGAACAAACTCCTAAGGAAGGACAAGTTCAAGATGGTTACTCTCTCTCAAGTCCGCCAGGCCCTTCAGCTTCAGGATTGGTTGGTTTCTCTCGACCTCAAGGATGCTTACTTCCATGTGCTGATCCATCCCAAGCACAAGAAGTACCTGAGGTTCGCGGTTGGAGACTCGCACTTTCAGTTTCGGGTCCTGCCGTTCGGATTGACCTCCGCCCCGAGGGTTTTCACCAAGCTCATGGTGGTGGTGGCAGCGCATCTCAGGCAAGGGCGGATTCACGTCTACCCCTACCTGGACGATTGGTTGATCAGGGGGAGCTCTCCCGAGCAAGTCCTGGATCATCTGTCCGTCACCTGCCACTCCCTTCACAGGCTGGGCTTCTCCCTCAATTTAAAGAAGTCCCATTTGACGCCAACACAGCGGCTCCAGTACATCTGAGCAGTGCTCGACACTTCCCTGGGGCAGTGTTTTCCTCCCCAGGTGAGGGCTCTTCACATTCAGCAGATGGTGCACAAGTTTCAGCATGCCCAGACGCTCCCAGCGTTCGAGTTCTTGAGGTTGCTCGGCCTCGTGGCATCCTGCATTCTTCTGGTGCCAGAGGCTCGCCTGCGGATGAGATCTTTGCAGTGGGCACTCAAGATGCAATGGTCGCAGTCCTCCGGCAGGATGTCGGACCCGGTTCAGGTGCCGCCCTCGGTCGCCCGGGACCTTCTGTGGTGGGCCGTCGAAGGCAACTTGATGAAGGGGGCTCCATTTTGGCTTCCCTGGCCGGAGGTGACGATGGTCACGGATTCATCCCTCACAGGATGGGGAGCTCATGCCAACGGGCTGGCGGTCGTTGGTCTCCGTCGGAGTCCAGACTGCATATCAATCTGTTGGAGCTGAGGGCCGTCAGGCTAGCCCTGAAGGCTTTTCTGCCGACTGTGCGAGGAAAGAGTGTCCTGATCCTGACGGACAACACAGTGGCCATGCACTACCTCAACAAAAAGGGGGGAGGGGGCAGGGTCACTTCCTCTGTGCAGGGAGTTTCGATCTCGGCAGTTCATCTGGCCGGAGACGACAACGTGATGGCGGACGCTCTGAGCAGGCAGACCACGATCTCTCACGAGTGGGAGTTGGCTCAGGAGATTCTCCTGGAGATCTTCGCCCTTTGGGGGACCCCTCAAGTGGATCTCTTCGCCTCCAGGGTCAACCGGAAGTGCGAAAGGTTTTGCTCGCGGGAATTTCCTCCAAAAGGAGCCTTAGGAGACGCGTTCGTGGTGGAGTGGTCATTCCCACTGCTGTACGCGTTTCCTCCAGTCCCCGTCATCCCGCAAGTGCTGCGGAGGTTACGGAAGTTCGGTTCCCGGATGATCCTCATTGCTCCGGCGTGGGCTCGGAGGACGTGGTACCCGGACCTTCTCGACTTATCCATCTGCCCTCCACGTCGTCTTCCCTACCGAGACGATCTGCTCTCACGGGAGGGGGGTCAGGTTCTCCATCCAGAGGTCAGATCCCTCAACCTTCACGCTTGGCTTCTGAAAGGTTGAGGTATAAGGATTGGGACCTCCCTGAAGACGTGATGGAGGTGTTGCTTTCGGCCCGAAGGCCAGCAACAAAGTCTCTGTGCCGTTGGCGTAAATTCTGCGACTGGTGCAGAGTTCAGAATGTGGATCCTTTTGCATGTGACATCCCCATGGTTCTGTCCTTTTTACTTTCTTTGGCCCACAAGGGCTTGCAAGTGGGTACCATTAAAGGTTACCTGGCGGCGCTGTCCATCTTTAAGCGCTCGTCTGAAGAGTGTTCTTACTTCAAAATCCCTTTAATTTCACAGTTTCTAAAAGGCCTCACTAATGTGTTCCCTCCGTCACCTTTGCTGGTGCCCGGTTGGGATTTAAACCTTGTTCTTAAGTTTCTTATGGGTGCTCCGTTTGAGCCTTTACATTCTTGCCCTTTGAGGCTGTTGACTCTGAAAACTGTGTTTTTAGTTGCGGTTACTTCCGCTCACAGAGTGAGTGAGTTACAGGCACTTTCGCTTAAACCATCCTTCACTGTATTTCACAAGGACAGGGTTGTCCTTAGAGTTCGTCCTTCTTTTCTCCCGAAGGTAGTGACGGAATTTCATTTGGCCCAGAAGGTTGTTCTTCCGGCATTCTATCCTCCTCCGCATCCTGGTAAGGAAGAGGAGAGGCTCCATAGGCTTGATCCTAGGAGAGCTTTAAGCTTTTATGTTTCATGCATGTCCCGGGTCAGAGTGGACGATCAACTCTTTATTGGTTACACTGGAAAGCGTTTGGGGCAAGCTGTGACGAAACAGACTTTGTCTTGCTGGATTATTTTGGCCATCTCGGAGGGTTACCGCTTGGTGGGTAAGGACCCACCGGCTGGCTTGCGGGCCCATTCTACCAGGGGTATGGCTGCATCTACTGCCCTGCAGAGGGGTGTTCCTATTCGCAACATCTGTGATGCAGCCACCTGGGCCTCAGTACATACATTTGTACGTCACTATTCCCTCGATTCCATCCGAGGACAGGATCTGGCCTTTGGCAAGGCGGTCCTTTGCTCTGCTATTTGATTGGCAATTCTAAATTTTGATTCTAAATTCTTTCCCTCCTCCTTGCTCTGGTACTGCTTTGAGAGTCTCTCATAGATATGGAATACGTCGGAGGACCCAATCCCCTCGAAGAACAAGTTACTTTCTTACCTGGTAACGTTCTTTCGATGGGATGGTCCGACGACGTATTCCATAACGCTCCCTCCCTGCCTTCCCCGCTGCAGAATTTCTTTTGCGATTGCAGCTTACGTTCCGCAAGGCTTTGTGTCTGACTGGCAGTTGACTAATGTCACACGTTCTGGGGGAAAAAACTACAACTGAGGCTACGGGCGTCGTGCGTCCTACTTATCACATCGGATGACGTCGGACGTCAGAGGAGGTCCTCGATGACGGCGCATCGACGCAGGACGCAGACGCCGAAAAAAGTTTCCGAAGCAGCACAGCTGTGGTGATTACATGTCATAGATATGGAATACGTCGTCGGACCATTCCATCGAAAGAACGTTACCAGGTAAGAAAGTAACTTGTTCTTCTTTTACCTTGCCGGATGTTGTGTTTCTTTGAATCTGACATGGAACTGCATTTCTTCTATGACTTATCTAAGTTGTGGAAAAACATTGTGACCCAGAACATCATTGATGCTATTTGATAAAGTGGAAATTATTATTCTAGGAAGATGAGGAAATATTTCTGCTGGTTGAATATTGTTTAACCGAACTTTCTTTTGAAAAAGTGAAGGAGTCAACAATCGAGTTGGAACTTTGTTGCAAACCTGGCTTTCCTTGTTTCTTTATGTTGATCATTGGAACTGAACTTAACTTGAAACCTGGGGAAGAGGAGCTCACCCAGGTTCTAAAGAGAGACTTTTAATATATGAGAAACACCATTGTTGATGACTGTTATGTATTGCCATATATTTTCTTGTGTATTTTATGCTTAAGTGTGAGCGCCATATATCCTTTGTTAGAGTGTTTCCTTTAGTTTTTGATAGGCAGGGAAATCCTCGTCAGGTTATGGAAAGTGAGGCTTTTGATGAAATTTATAATTTAATAAAATGGCATATTTTGAGAAATTATCCAAAAATTGTCCTCCTTACATTTCTGACCCCTCAGAGGTACCATTAGTTTCCTGCGTGCGCTGGCCAATTCATTGCAGTCACAGTGGATTCCAGCTGTGCCAAGGCGTCTATCTTGTCTTTGTCTCAATGATCTATGCAGTGTTGCACAGGCAACTAAGTGTATGTCAGTGACCTCCACTTCAGACTCTGAGCCAAGCTGGGACAGACCGCCGTAGTAGCAGGTACGTTTCTCTTCAGAGCTGCTGTCTAGCAGGCTCTGCGAGGCGCATGTGGGGTCTGCAGCATTTCTTCTGGTTGCGCGCCAGATATAGTGCACATACAGCAATCCATCAGGCCCAGTAAGGAGTTCCAGGCCGCAGTGGGTCTCATATAGGGCTGACAACAAGAATAGTGAAGGTGCCTGTTGTGGCTCAGGCTCATGTACAAACTGGAAGGATGCTAGTGCCAGAGTTCGCAGCAGCTGCCCATAGTAAGTGCTCCGTGTATCTGTAGTCCTGTGGCTCAAGGACATCAGCTATTCCCCACTGAGTGGACATCAGTTACAACTCCGTCTGGGCCCCTGGCATTGCATCAGGAGGGGAGGAGGTTGCCGTGACTGCGGCTCTTAGTACATGTGCATTTCCGAGCTGAGCATGGTCTCTGTGTAGATGCTCCCAGTAACTTGAAGCCACACCACCAGGTGGTGACGATCCCGCCTGGGTAGCGTGTTGTGGGCAGCAGGGTCCAGATGTGGGTCGCGCACCGTACCTTATCTCTATGCGATCCATTTTGTGGTTGTGCCGGCTCTATCTTCAGTAAAATATGTTGTGTACCTTGGCACACTGCATTTGTTGGAGTCTGGCGTACATTTTAACTTGTGCAGTATATGTTTTTATTTCACCACAATTCACAAGCAATCCTGTGCTTGTGAATTGTGGTGGTAATAGATTATACAGCCTTCTAGCTGTACCCAAAGGAGCATGCTGCATTCCACAATATGCACATTTTTCAAACGCATACTATCCTCCTAGTAAACAAAAAGTCATGGGTATTAAGTGTATTAGTTTTGTTTACTAAGTCCCCTGCCTTTTACATGAAGGACACAGACATTCAATTAAATGCTTGGTTTTTTTCCACAATGTGTGTGGTTTCCCTAGATATCTCTTCCTTTTTCTAATGTTCCCTTGTGCCAAATAAAGATTCCTTAATTTAATACTAGACTACTGAAATCTGAAGAGCCACTAGTGCCTTAAGCGCTTAGTTAAAGCTTAACCGCACCCAGACCAAATTCATACCCCTCCGAGTAAGAAGCTACTCAAAGATGGTTGGATAAAATGTGCCTGGACAGGTTAAACCCTCAACTCACCCATTTGGCAAAATCCCTAGGCCTTTATGGATAGCAATCGAGCAGTACATTGTGAAAGAGGCTCAATTGGCTTGGTATCAGATACCTTTACTTCACAAGATCAAACCTTTCGTCCCACACCAGGAATTCTGAACGGTGGTGCAGCCTCTTTTGATCTCACATATTGACCAGGATAACACCCTCCTCACAGAGCTCAAGGTGGCTCAGCTGGCCTCTTCAAAGCTGTCCACCAATCTGTGGCTCGCCTTGTTACCGGCTCTAGGAAAGTTAACCACATCAACCCCACTATGCGCAAATTACACTGACACCCCATCCCAGCTAAGATCTGGTTTTAAACCACATGCCTCACCTACAAGCCAATCAATGCCAGTACGCCAGCCAAACTAAAAACAATATCCGGTAGCACATGGCATTCTCTCAGTAAGATCATCACCAGACTGGAAGTTAGATTGGCTTTGAAGAAGAAAGCCAGGAAACTGTTCTCATGCTGTGCTCCAGTCCTCTGGATCTCCATCCCAGTGGTAATTCGGACTGTTCCAAGTCTGCTTCAGTTTAGGAAAGATTCTTCAAATACCTAGTACCTGGGTGCCAAGAGCAGAGCCTGGCTTTGAAGTTATTATTATCATCATATATTTTTGTTAAAGTATCAACAACACCTTGGTGTAACCTAGATTCCAGCTAACGTGTGCACACACACCCCCATGCATATATTATACTGTGATAATTAATATTAATGTTTTCTTGATGACTTGTTAAATTCTCGCTACCAATGTTTTGCTCTGTGACCTGTACAGTGCTCTGTTTCTCCCAGCATAGTTTTGCACAACAAACATATATAATGATAATTATAATAATAACTCCCGAGCCAGGCTCTGCCCTTGACACCTAGAGACCATATATTTGACGAATGTGCCAAGTTAAAGGTCACTTCTCAGCCAAGCCAAGTGCAAAGCATTTGCAAGCGTTTTCCTTTTGCATGTTCTATCAAAGTAATGCGCGGGTCAAGCCATGAATGTTCATCAATTTATACCAAGGACAAGTAGCAAAGCAGATGTGCCTATTCGTCTAGTAAAGGAACATGTGGTGCTGCAGGATTCCTAATGCCTCCCCATACATGCCCAGCCTGTTCCAGATTTACGACTTCTAACCAATTTATGAATAATTCCAAAACGCATTTTGGCCCAATTGACAAATTGATTTACCTCTGGGATATATGCTTATAGTTGGCAAAATAATACACAACCTATTTGCGCATCTTCAATAATGAGTGTTTCAGCGCGTGTGGCCAGGGAGAGCAATGCAAATGCTGGAGAATACTCGCCAAGCTGCAACTTGCATGTGTTAAATAAGCTTAGAACACTCCCACTGCTGTTACCGAACTCTACGAACTTTTTTGTCAACATTATTTGCAGCTTGGGGAAATCATGAATCCAATTGCTGGAAGGTCTGCTTCATTTTTCTGCCCACTTAGGCCATGCATAACGTATGGTCAGTAGCTTAACTTTCACATTGCATACCTTAAGCAATTCATGCGTTTCCTATGTGAATGCGGCCAATGATGTCTACGTTTTATCTGAAATCATTTGATGAGCACGAATTTGAGCTTTCTCTCTTCTAATAACAAGTAAACAGTATTTGCCTGAGACCGAATAGCTACATTTTAGCCAGAGTTATGCGAAACACTTATTAGAATTCAGCTTTTGGTGCAGCCGTAAACGGTTCTAAACGGTGCTAATAACAAAATTAATATTATGAATTACGTAATGCAGTTTTCCATCCAATTCATTCGGCGTTACTATTACATAACTCAATGGTATTCAGTCTGCGAAACAAGCACTTAACTCACTGAACAATCTGTGATGCATAAGAATTTACCTTTTCACAATTGATTATGAAATGAAGGTCAATTAGGACATATATGGGTGGGGGGACCCCCTGCAACTCCCACTCAATCCAAAACCCCCCGGAAACCACCTACCCAATCCCATTATATTATTTATTACCCCAAACCCACCCCACACATATATATAAAAGTAAAATAAAGGTAAAGGTCAATTGTGCAGAAGGTCAATCAGGACAAAAGGTCAATTGTAAAAGGTCAATGTGGGTAATACAACAATGTGACCTGCTGTACATTTGTACAATTTTATTTTGATTTCTTTAAGGGTGCATTGAATGCTTCAATGGGGGTGGGAGATGGTGAACGGTATAACATAGAAGTCCTTTACTTCCTGAGTACAGGTGCATAAAGAGGAATGTTGAGAAGCAAAGTAAACCTTAAGCTTTGACTGTCCCTTATATCTTAGTTATTGCTAACACATTGAAAGTTAGGCATCTTCAGACTTGCATCAGTCATATGCGGACCCATGTCACAGAATCTTTGTAGTTCAACTACAGACAATTTCGAGGTTTGTTGTCTCTATACACACAGTTTTCATTTGGCTATGGTTGCCATACAGATTGCTTTACTTTGATTCGGATTGTCTACCAGAAGGACGAAACTAGTGAAAGTTGTGTTTTACAACTCCTTTGAGCAGCTTGTTGTTAGATCACCACCTCCCCTGCTTTTTTGTTCAGAATAACTATTGTCTATCGCCCACTGAAATACGATTTTCTTCCTAGCAGAGTTAAGCAATCCTGTTAAGTGTATTTAGTCTCTCTAGTTGAGCCTGTCCGCCAGGTAACTTAACATCTGGGTGGGTGGCTTAATCAAAGGTGTGAACAGTCTAGACTTCATTCAGCAACTTACACACACGGCTGCACACACTCCTGATTTATTATTTTAAATGAATGTCAACATATTCTTAACTACCATCCCTTGTCTTGTTTCTTTCATTATACCTAACCATATGAGGCACTCCTCTTCCTCCAAGTATGAAGCAATTTCACTCTCCTCTACAGAGAAGTGAATACTGTCAGGGTGGAAGACTTTACCACCGCTTCTTTACCATTGACTTACAATTTGGATACTTAATAACCATAGACCAAAATGACCCAGACTCTGGACGTCCTGCCCCGCTTTATACAGTCAAGGCCCAAATTATGTAAAGCTGGTTCATTGACAATCTACACACAATGAAAAACTGAGGAATATCATTACGACATTGTTGGAGAATATCCACGTCCTCTTCCAACTTTGCTGCATGTAACAAACATAATGTAAAATTTAAGGCTGCCACCCTTCAGATCTTCAATGAAATGGCCTTTCTTCCCAAGAATGTATTTTCTCCCACTTCTTCTCAAGAATTGTGGGACAACCTGATACAGTTCCATACAGAGATTGAGCCTTAGAAAGCGATCCACTAGATCATTCTCACTGATCCATCATCTGGTCACCAAGGTGCCCAATAAACCAAGGGATATGTTTCCAACTTAGAACCAGTGTCGGGCAAAAATATTCCAAATATCCTGACATCTTTCAAGGCCCTCCCTTTCATTCAATGTCTGCAATGCCCAAACTTGGGCTCTCGGAAGTGCTCTTTTTATGGATGATCTTTTCAATGCCTCCACCAGCTATGGTGCATGGGTAGTCTTTTTGCCACCAAAAACTGTGCCAATTTATTTTGGTCGTTTTTTATTGCCTCGAATTTTACCACCAGAATGTAGATGTTAGGTTGGGGTCAGGCAATATTGGTGGTCTCCCCGTATTCTATGATAAACAATTTGAGCAACAAAAAAACAAAGCAAAATAAATGTGAGCAGTTTCTTTTCCTGAGCAATAGACATACGTCCAACGAAGTGCCATCCCAAACTAAAGTATTCCATCATAACCCCACTACTGTAGAAGCCATCTGCAGACCTGGATATTCTGGATTAACGTCTCTATCCTTCAACTGCTGCCAAAAGACATCATTCAATAGGGTCTGTGCAGCTCCCATCCTATATCCAAATAATGACTTTCTGAGTGATGGCCTCAATTTGACCACATAGAGATAACAAAATCACTCTTCTAGATATCTCAGAAGGGCTACACATTCCCTGCATCAAAGCAGAATGGTGCCTTGATTTTACCTGACTTTTTATTGGCATTTGATATTGTGAATCATTATATCTTAGTTTGCTGCCTAAAAGACATTTTGGGGCTCCAATAGGTAATGATCTATGTTGGGTCATGTCCATCCTCACTAATAGGCTACAGTGGGTGGAGTTACTCATTCTTATCTAGCACTGCCAAAAAATCATATATTGTGCCCTCAAGGGTTGACAATCTCTATGATCAGCATCAACCTATACATGACTCCATTCGTTTTACTTCCTTTATTATTTTTAGGATGTCTATGTTCGTCCAGAATTCACATAAGAAATCATTGTAGGCTCTAACCACTCCCACAGTTATTAATCACCATGAAATTGACTTCTGTATTTACTGTATGTCGATGTCATGCGACACGCGCATGACTACGTACGGTCCTGCAGAACACAGCCCCGTTGGCGCCTATGGGTTGCCAGTTGCAGGGGCCGTGACCCACGCCTCCACAACTGGTGTCTCTCGCTGGCTGCTGCGGGCGCCGCCATCTTTCCCCATATATGCAGGCGCGAGGAGCACGTAGACGGCCACTCCGCCTGTGCATCTCCGCCGCTTCCTGAGCAACCGCTGCCACAACATCAAGCATCACAGTGGCAGCAGTGGGCAATAAAAACAGCCCTTTCAGGTTAATCGCTGCTTCTTAAGGCAGTAGCGACTTCTAGTTTTCTGCTTCCATGCCTTTTCTTTCCTTTCCAGTGCATCTCCAAATCAGATCTGCCTTTTCGTCCCCTGTCCCTGGTCTCCCCTTTCCTGCCTTGGTTGGGGGAACTTCTGGTTCTCCTTTTCTCTATCCCCTATTCATTCTGGCATTTCCTTCTGGACCATATCCTTCTCCGGTTCTTATGTGTTTTCCCAGACATATATACCTGCTTGAAACTCCCAGGTCATTGCTTGCACTATCCCTACCCCACGCCTATCCTAGGAGGTTGTCCTGTGGTGTAGGTAGCTGGCCTTGGTTGCCTCAGGGTACTTGCCTGCGTGGGTCCATCGGGTCCGGTTTCCGGCATTGCCTATTCGACAGAAGACACCACATCCTGGACCCCAAGAAGACAGATTTTCAGTGCAGGTGAGACGCGAACTGTGCAGATTGAAGAGACCAAATACAGAAGAGGATAATATCGTAGATGGGTTCGAAGAGATATTCGTGTGCTAGTGATCACTCTAAGTCTAACTTTCGAACCGGCAGCGAACACCCTTCCACAAAACCCACCCATCTAGGGTTTGGATATAGTGAACCTGGATATGAATCTGAAAAGGGGGCCAGTCGCGCTCTGGTGTTGAATATCAGTATTGATTGAGCTTGAATAATCAAATTATGAATTAACAAAAAGTATGTTACGTAAATCAGATTTATTCCTGATGTGGACAGCTGACAAGTGTTTCTACCTTGTGGTCGTTTTTGTCATGATGCCTACCACCAAGGAGCCAGGTCCGACCCAGCAACCCCAGAGGCAGGCATCATTTCCCCCAGGGGAGTGCCAGCGGGCCCAAGCTGGGGCCCTTTGGACGCAGTCCTGGGGCCTTAGGCGCCAGGCTCATGTTGGACCCCTGTCCTGGCGCCTTAGGCACCAGGCTCATAAAGCTAGACATGTGTTCAAGTGTTTTAATGTGCACTTACCTGATGCAGACCATGCTGCCACATCCAGGCCCTCTTGAGGCCTGAATGGAACTACTTTACCTGTGGGATTACTTTCCACCGGGGTGTGGTCGGGGAAGGATACATACCTGATCGGAGGAAGGATACACTTTTGGAACTTCTTCCAAAGCTATTTAAACCACACCCGATCAGCGTTGTTCTGCTCCTCGCAGCTGGACGCTCACCGTGTCAGCTCCTGCATCTGGACTTCAGCCACGCCAGCCAGCATCCTGGGTCACCTGCAAAGGGAGACAAGAGACCTTACCAGCTAAATGGGCACCACGGAGACATCACCGACGATCCTGAAAGGGAAGACATTATTTTTAAAAGCATTTCGTTACGATCGCTGCAGCGCTGCATTTCACTCACCTTTCCTGGGTTCCTCCATCTTCAGCAGCGATCATCCGGATACACGGCCACTTCCCAGAGCCTAGAGAAAAAGACAAGAATAAGAGGTGAGAGAAGGAAGGGAATAAGACTTACCTCATTTCATTTTGGGTCTTGCCGCTTCCAGGCATTTTCCGGACCCCGGCCCCTATGGGGAAAAAAGACAAAGACATTGAATGAGCATATGCAAAGACAGTTCCCGAGCGCTCATCCAGAACTAACCTGCCATTTACTGGAACTGGAACTGCACGTTTCACTTCGGGTCGGCGCCATATCTCCGGCATTCCGAACCCCGGCCCCTAAGGGGAAAAAAGACATAAGCATTAGCGCTTGCTGCAAAAAGACAATCAACATTATTATTAAGCTTGGACTTTTGAACTTGCAACTGAACTTTTACAGAGCCTTACCTGAATAGTCAAGCTTACCTGAACTCCCATCAATCCTCAATCCAGTGAAGAAACTGGGTTTCAACGCACCCCTGCATCAGAAGCAGGATGGAGAGCTCATCCTTCCTGACCCTAAGGTGAGACTTCACAGGGAATCGTGGAAGGGTATCGTGGAGGGTTGGAAGAGAGTGGGAGGCTTGAGCATAACTCAGTCAGTAGGTAATACTCCCTTTTCACGCACAGGGGAATATTCCTGCAAGCCGGAGAAGCCAGAGTAGAGGGCCCTTCCTGTCCATCTTCAGAGTCCTGCGCTTCACCATTGAAGAAGCATCAGCACTCGAAGCCAGACCTGCGCCTCCGTGGGAATCAGGTGAGCGTTACAGAACGCGAAGCCTACCCACAATTTCCCACCAGGGCGCTATGGAGACTTCCGAGACTGACCAGCTGGCCCAGCTTTTGGGGGAATTACGGGCGGAGGTGCACTCAGCCCGCCAGGAGACTAACGCTCTCAAAAGAGAACTGATCTTATCCAAGGAAAGAACAGATGGCCTAGCCAAAAGGTTATTACAGGCCCAGGCAGGGCACACTCCTTTACCTAATTCCGGGGACATTTCCACATCAATGGGTTTGAGTAACCCGGTACAAATTAATCTACCTGGACACATGCCTTTGGCCCCGCCTGAACGTTTTGCGGGGGATCCCAAGAAATATGCCGTCTTTATGAAACAATGTCGTTTACACTTTCTATGCAGACCCGGAGCCTTCCCTAACGACCAGACCAAGGTAGCCTTTATACTATCTTACCTCAGTGGCAGTGCTGCCAATTGGTCTATTCCATTGGTAAATCAGGATGATCCCATTCTCCAGAATTTTCAGGGCTTCCAGGCCAGCATGGAAAGATTGTTCGCTCGACACTCTCAAGGACAGGCCCTTGATAACGAACTGCTATCCTTACGACAAGGTAATCAGGATCTTCTGTCCTACATAGCCACCTTTAACAGACTGGTTGTGGAAACTGGATGGCCAGAAAGCAAAAGGATCACATTGTTTCATCGAGGCCTGCGCGGAGAGCTTAAGGATGTTCTAGCTCAGATAGTAAACCCACCCCAGGGCTGCGCAGACTACATTGACTTGGTGGTTCAACTTGATCACAGACTTCAAAATAGAAAAGCAGGTTGGTTCAAGTATGAAAACCGAGCACCGATCAAAACCCACGCTAACTCCAAGAGTACCGACGTATCTGAACCTATGCAAATCGGTGGTGTTAAAGGACCATTAGCGCAGAAAGAATGAGAGAGAAGGCGGCAAATGCAACTTTGCCTGTATTGCGGGACTTCCGGTCACTTTCTTCGAAATTGTCCAGTTAAACCACTTAAGAAGGTGGTTGAAGCTACTGATAACGAATTAGTGACACCTGATTCGGGAAACGACCTAGCCCGGCAATCGTAGGGGTCCGCTTGCCGAGCTTGAAAACTAACTCTTTGACCTCGCATTTTGTCATGCCAATGGTGCTCGTGAACCCAAAACAGCCTCAGCAGTTGCATGCTATAAAAGCATACATCGACAGTGGAGCTATTGGAAATTACATAGACCGTGAATTGGCTTCCAGGATTAAGCTTCCTCTCCGCCCGAAAGTAACCCAAGATGTCATTACTACAGTAGATGGAACCGAAATAGCCTCAGGGCCTGTAACACATTCCACTGTTGAAGTGACACTGGTGGGTCAGGATGGACATCGGGAAGCAATCGTGTTTGATGTGATCAAGGCCCCACAATTTCAAGTAATTCTTGGAATTCCTTGGTTAGAAACACATAATCCCAGAATTGACTGGCGAGCAAAGAAGATAAGTTTTCCTGATTGTGAACCAACTTGTTATCCAAGAAATCCAGCTATGGGTCTAGCCTCAGCAACTTCCACCCCTGTACAGCTACCGTCAGAATACCAAGAATTCCAAGACGTTTTTCAGAAAGAACAGGCTAACACGTTACCTCCCCATCGGTCTTATGATTGCCAAATCGATCTGGTACCCAATGCTCAACTACCTTGTAGTAGGATTTATGCTCTTACGGAACCTGAGAACCTGCATTTGTGTCAGTATTTAGATCAGTACCTAGCCAATGGTTTTATTCGCCCGTCCAAGTCTCCTGTCTCTTCAGCTCTGTTCTTCGTGCCGAAAAAAGAAGGCGACCTTAGAACGTGTATAGACTATCGCGCCCTAAATCAAATAACGATTAAGAATCGTTATCCTCTGCCCTTGATCCCTGAGCTTATCGACCAGGTGAAAGACGCTTGTGTGTACACCAAGTTAGATCTCCGAGGAGCTTATCACCTGGTGCGCATAAAAGAAGGCGACGAATGGAAGACTGCATTCCGCACCAAGTTTGGGCTCTTCGAATATCAGGTGATGCCCTTCGGTTTGTGCAATGCACCTGCCGCCTTTCAGTACTTTATGAATGATGTTCTTCGGGAACTTATCGATGTCTGTGTCATTGTTTACATTGACGACATCCTGGTGTACTCTTCTTCAGAATCTGATCACAGAAAACATGTTAGGGCAGTTCTTGAGAAACTGCGCCAGCACAGACTATTTGCAAAACTCGAAAAATGCGTTTTTCATACTACAGAAGTTGAGTTTCTCGGATTCATCCTGACACCTCAAGGAGTCCGAATGGACTCGCGAAAGGTGGACGCCATCCTCAAATGGCCTTCTCCAAGCTCGGTGAAGGGAGTTCAGAGCATGCTCGGCTTTGCCAATTTCTATCGAAGATTCATCCCGGAATTTTCCCGAACAGTCCAACCCATCACCGCTCTCCTAAAGAAAAACAAACGCTTTGAATGGACTCTTGAGGCCGAACAAGCCTTCCAAGACCTGAAAACCAAATTCACCTCTGCACCTGTATTGAAGCACCCGCACCCAGATCTCCCGTACATAGTGGAAACCGATGCATCCAGTTCGGCCATGGGAGCTGTCCTGTCACAAAGAGACCCAAAAACTAACCAACTACACCCAGTGGCCTTTTGGTCCAGAAAATGTTCTCCTCCTGAAATCAACTACGCAATTACCGATAAAGAGTTACTGGCCATCAAATCTGCTTTCAAGGCTTGGCGTCACTACCTTCTCGGGGAAAGACACACAATCACCGTAATTACGGACCACAGAAACTTACAGTATTTAAAAACGGCCAAAGCTCAATCTTCACGACAACTCCGCTGGTCTCTATTCTTTGCGGAATTTGATTTTGTAATTACCTATCGCCCTGGCTGCAAGAATGGAAAAGCGGACGCCTTATCCCGGATTGGCATGGAAGAACCTAATTCGAGCTTAGAACCTGTGCCCATCATACCTGAGCAAAGAATCTTAGGCTTAACCTCATTGCACACTATTGAGGACATCCAAACGCAAGTAAAACAACTTCTAGACTCTTCAACCTTACTGGAATGGAGTCAGAAGGGTCCTCATTACACCGTTAAGGATGACTTACCCTACTTCCAGGAGCGGTTGTTTCTGCCAAGTAAAGAATTGCAAGAACTTGTTATTGCCCATCATCATGAATCTTTAATGGAAGGACATCCTGGTATCGCTAAAACGGAGGAAAAAATTAAACGTCACTTCTGGTGGCCTTCTTGGAGAAAAGACATAAAGTCTTTTGTTCTGTCTTGCGGAATTTGCGCCCAAAACAAGGCTCAAAAGAAAAGGCCAGCCGGCCTACTTCAACCCTTGGATATTCCACCGGCGTCATGGCACACCCTGTCAATGGACTTTATAACCGACCTGCCTCCTTGTGCTGGTTACAACACAATCCTTGTAATTGTGGACCTATTCACCAAAATGGCCCACTTTATCCCTTTAAAGGGTTTGCCTTCTGCTTCCACCTTGGCCAAGGAATTCCTGGAGAATGTAGTTCGCATACATGGTTTCCCTTCCATATTAGTCTCGGATCGTGGAAGTCAATTTATCTCCCATTTTTGGAAGAAGTGTTACCAACTAGCACAAATAGATGTGCGGTTATCCACCAGCCACCACCCCCAGACCGACGGACAAACCGAGAGAACCAATCAGACTCTCGAGCAATATCTTCGGTGCATGTTACACCAATCCGAGTTAAATTGGAAAGACATCCTTTGGATCGCAGAATATGCATACAACAATTCAGTGCATTCTGGAACCGGACAAACCCCCTTTTATACTTTGTATGGTCACCATCCTCGGACCTCTGACCTAGATCCACCTCTGATCCTGGAAATGCCCGCAGTAAATCATCTGCATTCCACAATAACCCGAGCCTTCAAAGAAGCTACAACTCATTTACAGCAAGCCAAGAAAAAGTATAAAGAAAACGCAGATTTGCACCGGAGTAAAACTCCGCCTTACCAAGTAGGAGACCAGGTATGGCTAGCAACTAAACACTTATCCCTCAAGGGCCCGCGAACCTTCAATCCCAGATTCATAGGACCTTATCCCATCAAGGCTATAATCAACCCAGTGGCCTTTAAACTGGATCTACCGTCCAACATGCGTATACATCCAGTTTTTCATGCATCACTTTTGAAGCCCGTACAACCAGGAACCCGATTGTCCAAGCCTCCAGATCCAGTTCAAATTGAAGGGGAATTAGAATTCGAAGTTAAAGACATTTTAGACTCCAAGGTAGTAAAGTCGAAACTCTTCTATCTTGTTGACTGGAAGGGATATGGACCTCAGGAGAGATCGTGGGAGCCTAGTAACCATGTCCACGCACCTCGATCAGTACAAAGGTTTCACCGGAGATTTCCGAATAAGCCAAAACCCCCGGAGGGAAGAACCTTGGGAGGGGCCTTGAGGGGGGGTACTGTCATGATGCCTACCTCCAAGGAGCCAGGTCCGACCCAGCAACCCCAGAGGCAGGCATCATTTCCCCCAGGGGAGTGCCAGCGGGCCCAACTGGGGCCCTTTGGACGCAGTCCTGGCGCCTTAGGCGCCAGGCTCATGTTGGACCCCTGTCCTGGCGCCTTAGGCGCCAGGCTCATAAAGCTAGACATGTGTTCAAGTGTTTTAATGTGCACTTACCTGATGCAGACCATGCTGCCACATCCAGGCCCTCTTGAGGCCTGAATGGAACTACTTTACCTGTGGGATTACTTTCCACCCGGGTGTGGTCGGGGAAGGATACATACCTGATCGGAGGAAGGATACACTTTTGGAACTTCTTCCAAAGCTATTTAAACCACACCCGATCAGCAACTCACGCTTCGCGTTGTTCTGCTCCTCGCAGCTAGACGCTCACCGTGTCAGCTCCTGCATCTGGACTTCAGCCACGCCAGCCAGCATCCTGGGTCACCTGCAAAGGGAGACAAGAGACCTTGCCAGCTAAATCGGCACCACGGAGACATCACCGACGATCCTGAAAGGGAAGACATTATTTTTAAAAGCATTTCGTTACGATCGCTGCAGCGCTGCATTTCACTCACCTTTCCTGGCTTCCTCCATCTTCAGCAGCGATCATCCGGATACACAGCCACTTCCCAGAGCCTAGAGAAAAAAACAAGAATAAGAGGTGAGAGAAGGAAGGGAATAAGACTTACCTCATTTCATTTCGGGTCTTGCCGTTTCCAGGCATTTTCCAGACCCCAGCCCCTATGGGGAAAAAAGACAAAGACATTGAATGAGCATATGCAAAGACAGTTCCCGAGCGCTCATCCAGAACTAACCTGCCATTTACTGGAACTGCACGTTTCACTTCGGGTCGGCGCCATATCTCTGGCATTCCGAACCCCGGCCCCTAAGGGGAAAAAAGACATAAGCATTAGCGCTTGCTGCAAAAAGACAATGAACATTATTATTAAGCTTGGACTTTTGAACTTGCAACTGAACTTTTACAGAGCCTTACCTGAATAGTCAAGCTTACCTGAACTCCCATCAATCCTCAATCCAGTGAAGAAACTGGGTTTCAACGCGCCCCTGCATCAGAAGCAGGATGGAGAGCTCATCCTTCCTGACCCTAAGGTGAGACTTCACAGGGAATCGTGGAAGGGTATCGTGGAGGGTTGGAAGAGAGTGGGAGGCTTGAGCATAACTCAGTCAGTAGGTAATACTCCCTTTTCACGCACAGGGGAATATTCCTGCAAGCCGGAGAAGCCAGAGTAGAGGGCCCTTTCTGTCCATCTTCAGAGTCCTGCGCTTCACCATTGAAGAAGCATCAGCACTCGAAGCCAGACCTGTGCCTCCGTGGGAATCAGGTGAGCGTTACAGTTTTCAAGGATGTTAAATTCCATGAACATATAATGCATAATCATTACATATCATAGTAGGTCCAAACCAACAGTCCATTATAATCATGTACATGATTTGGTTTTGAAAAATAAAAGAAAACAATAATTAAAATGAAAAAATGAAGTAAAGAGAAAATGAAAAGCATACCACACATCAGTTCGGAAATAGAGGGTTTTGTGGGAGATGTACAGCGAAATCAAAACAGAAAAAGTATAATTTAGCATTTGGTTATCATCAATGATATGTTAAGTCCTATGCATTGGTTTCCGAACTGTAGTACATCACCCGACTTGCTCCCTTCATTGCAGTGGTTAATTCTGAGTAATATCTCTGCGTGCCCTTAGGTTCCTAAGGATGCCGGCATGGCTTAAACATGAATGTTGCTAAGTAAAACAAAGGTGTAACATGATGCGTGCCTCGAATTATCAGTATATTTCATGCCATTTGAATTCTGGTGACTATCGATGCCGAGGTGAGTGTTAGAAAAACTATCATCACCACTGTGCACCAATGTTAACAAATGCAAGCTTACCCTTTCTCATATGGAATAGTAAATCTACCCAAAGAAAGAAAGTGAAGGAAAATCATATGCAGTAAATGCGGATGCACTTTGCATCCAATCAGTTGGTCTAAAATGACAAAGTACTTCATTTGAATAAGGTCCAACCGTAGCAGTCTCTTGTCCCTTGTTAGGTAGTAAATGTGCGGTTCGGATAGTAAAACGTGATATGCACTATGAATGCACCTGAAACTTGGCACATCTGTAAAGAAATGTATATACATTCCATGTAGTCAATGTTATCCCTTCATATGCAATGATTTGCATAGCGAAATGATAGCCACAAATAATGAGGTCTCTCACCTAGGTAAAAGAATAATTCTACATCAGCTTGGAGCTAGTGTTTTTGTGTTTAAGCGTTGGCTGGTAGTGTGAACCTTAACAAATGTCAAACAATGACTATGAAAAGTCCATTTGTGCCAATGAGGGCATGAGATGGATATAAAAGCAGCACAATTTATTAGACGGGAGGCTCTCCCACAGTGATTTGTTTGACATTCAAAAAAGCCTTCCTCAAGATTTTTCAGGCTCTCAGTCTGGTTTCCAAGGCCCACAACCAGTTGGTGGACATAAAACGGGGACACCAAGACCTAGTCTTCTACATTAGCCACTTCCGGCAGCTTGCCACTGATTCTCAATGGCCTGAGATAACTTGGAGGACCTTATTTCCTTCCTTGCGGACTAAGAGAGGATTACAAGGACTAACAACTAGTCCAGGTTTCCGAACCCCCCCATTGTTACGCTCACCTGACTCCCACGGAGGCGCTGGCCTGGTTCGCGCTGCTGTGACCTCTTCTAAGGTGATGGGCAGGGTTCAGAAGACGGACTGGACCGGGCCCCCAAATCTGGCTTGTCTGGCTCGCAGAAGTATCCTTGTGTAGGCGAAAATAGGGGATTAACTGTCTGCGGGGTAATGCAATCGGCCTCCCACTTTCCCCTCTCACCCTCCTCGAAACCCTTCTGTGATTTCTCGTAGCGTCTCACCTTAGGGTCTGGAAGGACGAGCTCTCCATCCTGCTTCCGATGCAGGGGCGCGTTGGTATCCAGTTACTTCACTGGATTTTCGGATTGGTGAGAACCAAACTTGCTTTGTCTTCCAGGTAAGTTTTTTGATAAGAGGTTCCCCTTGTGTCCATGCATTAATGTACTAATGCTAGTGTCTTTTTCCCCATAGGGGCCGGGGTACAGAATGCCGGGGAACAGGCACCGACCCGAGATGAGAGGTGAAATCCTTGTAGAAATCAGGTGTAGTCTTTAATGAGCGTTTTTTGGTAATGTCTTTTCATTCGCTCATTAACGCTGATGTCTCTTTTTCCCCTTAGGGGCCGGGGTCCGGAAATGCCAGGATGCAGCGCGGACCCGAAATGAAGAGGGAATGAATCAACAGGTAAGTCTTAACATGGAGATTTAGCTTTCCTTATTCCCTTCTCTCTCTCACCTTTTGTTCTGGTCTTTTTTTCCCTAGGCGCTGGGGCGTGACTGCGAATCCCGATGATCGCTGCTGAACATGGAGGCGCCCTGTAAAGGTGAGTGGAATGCGGCGCTGCAGCGATCGACGCGATGAGCTTTTAAATTAAAGTCTTCCTTTTCAGGATTGTCGGCGAGATGTCTCCGGGATGCGGATTTAGCAGGTAAGGACTTTTCCTTCTTCTGTTCTCTTCTTCTCTTCCTTTGCAGGTGATCCAGGATGCTGGCAGACGTGGCAGAAGTCAGGATGCAGGAGCAGACACGGTGAGCGTCCAGCTGCTAGATGCAGAACAACGCGAAGCACGTGTGGCTGTTCGGGTGGGGTTTAAATAGCCTTGGAAGAAGTTCCAGGTATGTATCCTTCCTCCAATCAGGTATGTATCCTTCCCTGACCACGCCCGGATGGTAAATTAGTCCCACAGGTAAAGTACTTCCTTTCAGGCCTCAAGGAGGCCGGGATCCTGCAGCATGGTCTGCATCAGGTAAGTGAACCCAAGCACTCCCATAATGAGCCTGGCGCCTATGGCGCCAGGACTGATGTCTTTTATGAGCGACACTGTCCAAAGGGCCCCTATATGGGGTTGCTGGGTCCTTCCTTGGGGACTGGATGTCCGCTTTCGGGGACGCAGGGCTTGAACCAGCTCCCCGGGAGCGGGCATCATGACAGCACTCCCCCCCAAGGCCCCTCCCAAGGTTGTTCCCTCCGGGGGTTTTGGTTTGTCTGGGAAGAGTCAGTGGAATTTCCTGACTAATCGAGGTGCATGCAGATGGTCGCTGGGTTCCCACGACCTCTCCTGAGGTCCGTACCCCTTCCAATCAATTAGGTAGAACAGTTTTGACCTAAACATTTTTGAGTCTAAAATGTTCTTCACTTCTAATTCGGGCTCCCCATCTATTAGAATAGGTTCTGGAGGTTTGAGTAGTCGCGTTCCGGGTACCACTGGTTTCAGAAGTGACACATGAAAAACAGGGTGAATTCGCATACTAGCTGGTAAATCAAGTTTAACAGCCACTGGGTTAATTATTGCCGTAATAGAATAAGGTCCCAGATATTTTGGCTTAAAAGTTCGAGGCCCTTTGAGTGGTAAATGTCTGGTAGCTAACCACACTTGATCCCCAATCTGATACGGGGGTGCTTCACTCCGATGTAGATCAGCATTCTCCTTGTATTTTCTCTTGGCTTGTTGTAAATGCGTAGTTGCGTCTTTGAAGGCTTGGGTAATTGTAGAATGCAGATGTTCTACTGCAGGCATTCCGAGGTTCTGAGGTGAGTCAAGGTTTGAGGTTCGAGGGTGATGCCCAAACAAAGTATAAAAAGGACTGTGGCCAGTTCCAGAGTGTACCGAATTATTATATGCGTATTCGGCTATCCAAAGAATGTCTTTCCAGTTGCTTTCAGATTGCTGTAACATACACCGTAAGTACTGTTCAAGGGTCTGATTTGTCCTCTCGGTCTGACCATCGGTCTGAGGGTGGTGACTGGTCGATAATCTTACGTCGATCTCCGCCATTTGACAGCATTTGCGCCAGAAGTGGGAAATGAATTGGCTTCCCCGGTCAGAGATTAGTATAGATGGGAATCCATGTAGCCGAACAATATTTTCGAGGAATTCTTTGGCTAGGACAGAAGCTGAATGTAAACCTTTCAAAGGAATAAAGTGGGCCATTTTGGAAAACAAATCCACAATTACCAGAATAGTATTGTACCCCGAACAAGGAGGCAGGTCCGTAATAAAATCCATTGATAGGGTGTGCCAGGGTGCTGGTGGTATGTCTAGAGGTTGAAGGAGACCGGCTGGTCTTTTCTTTTGACTTTTATTTTGGGCGCAAACACCACAGGACATCACAAAAGATTTAACATCTTTTCGCCAAGAGGGCCACCAAAATTGTCGTTTCACCTTTTCCTCTGTCTTGGCAATACCGGGGTGTCCCTCTATTAATGTATCATGATAACCGGAAATAACTAGTTCGTGTAATTCCTTATGTGGTAGGAATAGGCGCCCTTGGAAATAAGGTAAACCATTATCTATGGTAAAGTCTGATCCCTTTTGTATCCATTCCTGTAAGGTTGTAGGGTCCAGGAGTTGTTTCACTCTGGCTTGAATGTCTTCAAGCGTCTGTAACGAAGTCATGCCTAGAATCCTCTGTTCGGGAATTATTGGTACTGGTTCTGAGTTTGTATCAGATTCTCCCATTCCAATTCGGGATAAGGCGTCTGCTTTGCCATTCTTGCAGCCAGGTCGATAGGTAATCACGAAATCAAATTCAGCGAAAAACAAAGCCCATCGGAGCTGCCGTGATGACTGAGCCTTGGCGGTTTTCAAATACTGTAAATTCCGGCGATCAGTGATCACTGTGATGGTATGTCGAGCGCCAAGCAGATAATGCCGCCAGGCTTTAAAAGCAGACTTAATGGCTAACAGTTCTTTGTCCGTGATTGCATAATTAACCTCGGGTGCCGAGAATTTTCTGGACCAAAATGCTACGGGATGCAGTTGGTTGGTTTCGGGATCTCTTTGGGACAGGACAGCTCCCATGGCTAGGCTGGATGCGTCAGTCTCGACGACATAAGGGAGATCTGGACGCGGGTGTTTCAATATAGTTGCAAAGGTAAACTTAGCTTTTAAATCCTGAAAGGCCTGCTCGGCTTCTTCAGACCATTCAAAACGTTTATTTTTCCTCAAGAGTGCAGTAATGGGTTGTACCACGCGTGAAAATTCCGGGATAAACCTGCGATAGAAATTGGCAAAGCCGAGCATGCTTTGAACCCCTTTTACAGAGCTAGGTGATGGCCATTTGAGGATGGCATCCACTTTTCTTGAGTCCATTCGGACTCCTTTGGGTGTCAGGATGAAACCTAGAAACTCGACTTCTGTGGTATGGAAAACACATTTCTACAATTTAGCAAATAGTTTGTGTTGGCGCAGTTTTTCAAGTACTGCCCTGACGTGTTTTCTGTGATCAGATTCCGAAGAGGAGTACACCAGAATGTCATCGATATATACGACAACACAAACATCGATGAGTTCCCGAAGGACATCATTCATGAAGTATTGGAAGGCAGCCGGCGCGTTACACAATCCGAAAGGCATCACCTGGTACTCGAATAATCCGTATTTAGTACGGAAGGCAGTTTTCCATTCGTCGCCTTCTTTAACTCGTACCAGATGATGAGCCCCCCGGAGATCTAACTTGGTGTATATGCAAGCGTCCTTCACCTGGTCAAGGAGTTCAGGGATCAGAGGCAGAGGATAACGTTTTTTAACCGTTATCTGGTTCAATGCGCGGTAATCAATACAAGTTCTAAGGTCGCCTTCTTTTTTGGGCACGAAGAACAAAGCCGAGGATGCCGGGGACTTTGACGGGCGAATAAAACCATTAGCTAGGTATTGATCCAAATATTGTCTCAAATGCAGATTCTCAGGTTCGGTAAGGGCATAAATCCTGCTACAAGGGGGTTGTGCACCGGGCACCAGATCGATTTGGCAATCGTACGATCTGTGAGGAGGTAACGTGTTGGCCTGTTCCTTTTGGAAGACGTCCTGAAAGTCTCGGTATTCCGGAGGTAGTTGCATGGAGACAGAGGTTACAGATGCTAGATTAATCTTCAGGTTTTCTGGGTAGCAGGTTTGTGTACAATCCGGGAAGGTTATTCTCATAGCTCGCCAATCAATTCGAGGATTATGTGTCTCTAACCAAGGGATTCCAAGAATAACCTGAAACTGTGGAGCCTTGATTACATCAAACACAACACCCTCCCGATGGCCGTCGGGACCAATAAGAGTCACCTCAGTAGTGGAATGTGTTACCGGTCCAGAGGCAATTTCAGTCCCATCGACTGTGGTGATGACATCTTTGCTGGTTTTAGGACGGAGAGGGAGGTTAATCCTAGAGACCAATTCACGATCCACATAGTTTCCAATAGCCCCACTATCGATGTATGCCTTTATTGCATGCAACCGCTTAGGCTGTTCTGGATCTACGAGAACCATTGGCACAATGAAATGCGAAGTCTGAGAGTTAGTTTTCAAGCTCGGCAAGCGGACCCCTACACTTGTCGGGCGGAGTCGTTTCCCGAAACAGAGTCTTCATGGTTTTTATAAGCGGCTCCTACCGCCTTTCGGGGCGGTTTTGCCGGGCAATCTCGTAGAAAGTGTCCAGAATTCCCACAATAAAGACATAATTTTAACTGCCGCCTCTTTTCACGTTCCTTTTGAGTTAAGGGTCCTTTAACCCCTCCAATTTGCATAGGCTCAGAGACATCAACTCCCTTGGGATTAGCATGGGTCTTGACCAACACCCGGGTCTCAAACCTGGACCGATCTGCTTTTCTGTTTTGAAGTCTGTGATCCAATTGGACCCATAAGTCTATATACTCTGTGCATTCTTGGGGCAGATTTACAACTTGGGCCAAGACATCTTTAAGTTCTCCGCGAAGGCCTCGATAAAACAACGTGACTCTTTTATCCTCTGGCCATCCCGTTTCCACAATTAGTCTATTAAAGGTTGCAATATAGGATAGGAGGTCCTGATTGCCCTGTCGCAGGGATAGAAGTTCGTCATCCAGAGCCTGCCCCTGAGAGTGCCGAGCAAATAACCTTTCCATGCTTGCTTGAAACCTTTGAAAATCACGGAGAATCGGGTCATCTTGAGTAACCAGTGGAACTGACCAATCGGCAGCGCAGCCGCTGAGATATGACAATACAAAGGCTACCTTGGTCTGATCATTAGGGAAGGCCCCAGGTCTGCATAGGAAGTGCAAACGACACTGAGTCATGAATACGGCAAATCGTTTGGGGTCCCCAGCAAAGCGTTCGGGTGGGGCCAGCGGCATGTTTCCAGGTAGATTAATCTGCACAGGGTTACTGGAAACCACAGGAGCGGGGTTCCCTCCGGAACCGGGTAGAGGAGTTTGCCCAGCTTGACTTTGCAAAAGCTGTCTGGCCAGGTCATCAGTTCTTTCCTTTGATATTATTAATTCCCTCCTGAGGGCATTAGTCTCTTGACGAGCGGCATGTACTTCGGCCCGTAATTCCCCCAGTAATTGGGCCAACTGATCAGTCTCAGAACTTTCCATAGCGCCTGGGTGGGAATTTGTAGGAAGGCTTCGCGTTCTGTTACGCTCACCTGACTCCCACGGAGGCGCTGGCCTGGTTCGCGCTGCTGTGACCTCTTCTAAGGTAAATCGCAGGGTTCGGAAGACTGACTGGACCGGGCCCCCAAATCTGGCTTGTCTGGCTCGCAGAAGTATCCTTCTGTAGGCGAAAATAGGGGATTAACTGTCTGCGGGGTAATGCAATCGGCCTCCCACTTTCCCCTCTCACCCTCCTCGAAACCCTTCTGTGATTTCTCGTAGCGTCTCACCTTAGGGTCTGGAAGGACAAGCTCTCCATCCTGCTTCCGATGCAGGGGCGCGTTGGTATCCAGTTACTTCACTGGATTTTCGGATTGGTGAGAACCAAACTTGCTTGGCTTCCAGGTAAGTTTTTTGATAAGAGGTTCCCCTTGTGTCCATGCATTAATGTACTAATGCTAGTGTCTTTTTCCCCATAGGGGCCGGGGTACGGAATGCCGGGGAACAGGCACCGACCTGAGATGAGAGGTGAAATCCTTGTAGAAATCAGGTAAGTCTTTAATGAGCGTTGTTTGGTAATGTCTTTTCATTCGCTCATTAACGCTGATGTCTCTTTTTCCCCTTAGGGGCCGGGGTCCGGAAATGCCAGGATGCGGCGCGGATCCGAAATGAAGAGGGAATGAATCAACAGGTAAGTCTTAACATGGAGATTTAGCTTTCCTTATTCCCTTCTCTCTCTCACCTTTTGTTCTGGTCTTTTTCTCCCTAGGCGCTGGGGCGTGACTGCGAATCCGGATGACCGCTGCTGAACATGGAGGCGCCCTGTAAAGGTGAGTGGAATGCGGCGCTGCAGCGATCGACGCGATGAGCTTTTAAATTAAAGTCTTCCTTTTCAGGATTGTCGGCGAGATGTCTCCGGGATGCGGATTTAGCAGGTAAGGACTTTTCCTTCTTCTGTTCTCTTCTTCTCTTCCTTTGCAGGTGATCCAGGATGCTGGCAGGCGTGGCAGAAGTCAGGATGCAGGAGCAGACACGTTGAGCGTCCAGCTGCTAGATGCAGAACAACGCGAAGCACGTGTGGCTGTTCGGGTGGGGTTTAAATAGCCTTGGAAGAAGTTCCAGGTATGTATCCTTCCTCCAATCAGGTATGTATCCTTCCCCGACCACGCCCGGATGATAAATTAGTCCCACAGGTAAAGTAGTTCCTTTCAGGCCTCAAGGAGGCCGGGATCCTGCAGCATGGTCTGCATCAGGTAAGTGCACCCAAGCACTCCCATAATGAGCCTGGCGCCTATGGCGCCAGGACTGATGTCTTTTATGAGCCTGGCGCCATAGGCGCCAGGACACTGTCCAAAGGGCCCCTATATGGGGTTGCTGGGTCCTTCCTTGGGGACTGGATGTCCGCTTTCGGGGACGCAGGGCTTGAACCGGCTCCCCGGGAGCGGGCATCATGACACCCATTCCTCATTATTTAAACTCATCGACTTAAATGGCTCCTATTGACCACCATCTTACTGAAAGGCAGGGTGAGAGAAAAAGGCAAGAAGCACGACCACTGGAGTTAAGGGAATTTCATCCTGCAGCCTTGCCATCCGGGATGATGAAAGCAAAGAACCCATGAAACT
Organism: Ambystoma mexicanum; assembly: GCF_040938575.1. NCBI lineage: Eukaryota > Metazoa > Chordata > Amphibia > Caudata > Ambystomatidae > Ambystoma > Ambystoma mexicanum. Next base: position 985,736,615 of record NC_090930.1, read on the forward strand.
CTGGACCACCCGTGGCCCATTATCGGAAATGGAGAAGAAGAGAAGACGAGCACAACGCCTCTGCCTGTATTGTGGGCAAGCCGGCCATTTCCTTGGTTCCTGTCCTCTCCGGCCTCCCAAACTCTTGGGAAACCCATGGGCCTTCTGTCAGATGGGAAGAAATCAGCAAGTCAGTTCCCCTCTTCCTGTTTTCAGTCCATTGCCGGCCATATGCCTAATGGCTCTCAGAGTGACACTGTCTTGTGCCGTGCCTGCGTTTACCACCATAGCCCTCATTGAGTCAGGAGCATCTGGGAACTATATCGACCAGACATTTGCACATCAAATCCAGGTACCCTTAATCGAGAAGACGATTTGCACCAGAGTTGAGTTCATTGATGGTATGCCGTTGTCATTAGGGACGATTCACCAGCAAACCATTGCTCTTTCCCTGAGTATTCGCCAACAAGTGGAATCCATGGCCCACAACGTCATCTGCTCTCCTTCGTGTTGGGGCTGCCTTGGTTGATGCGTCATAACCATTTTATCAATTGAACCACACAAACCCTTGTGTTTGGTTCCAATCTCTGCACTCAACACTGCTGACATCATCAGACCAAAGTTCTGATGATCCAGTATGCCAGACACCCAGCCCTAACACAGCAGCTGTGCCTCATCCAATGGATGGCACCTGAGTACCACCTCCTTGTGCAGGAGTTCTCGGCACCGGAAAACAACCCATTGCTGTTTCACTACACATTCGACTGTGCCATCGAGCTACAGCCTGACAAACCAATACTGCATGGGCGGATCTATACCCTCTCTCAACACGAAAGACTTGAGTTGCAACTTCACCTTGACGATTGTCTTGCCAAAGGTTACATCAGCCCTTTTGTTTGTACCCAAAAGGGAGGGTACCCCACATCCCTGGGTGGTCTACAGGAGGTTGAACGAGATCCCCACCAAGGACCGGTACCCGCTGCCCCTAATTAAGGACATCATGGAGTCTTTGAAGCAAGCCAAAACACTCCCCAAACTCGACCTACGACGGGGAGGCATATGCCCCTCGTATGCCGAGCCAGACAGGACATCAGACAGGACGACAAATGGAAGACCGCCTTGAAAACACTATTATAAATATATTGCCTTAATAATAAAAATTCGTACCCTACAATGCCCCAGCAATTTTTTCTGAGGTTCTTGGCGTCTTGGCTGACCTTATCGGCCTTACTGTATGGGTGTACCTTGGCGATATTCTGATATTTTCGCCATCCCAGGAGGATCACCATTGACATGTCCGTAAAGTCACCTGTACCCCAGAGGCTAGAAATGCCAATTCCATCAAACCTTTATCGAGTTCATGGGCTACGTGATCAGTGACAAAGGTATACAGATGGAGCTGGAGAAACTGTGGGTGATTCAGCAATGGCAAAGACCCCATGACATCACGTCTATGCAACGTTTTCTGGGATTTGCCAGTTATTACTGTGGTTTTATTGCAGGCTTTGCTGACATAACTGTAAATATCACACAATTGCGACGGTTCAACCAAAGGTTCACCTGGGATAAAGAAGCAGAGGCAGCCTTTCAACACCTGAAATTGGTCTTCATGAAGGCCCCAATCCTACATCACCCGGTCGATACCCACTTGTTTATCTTCAGGACTGATACTTCCGAAGTGGCTATCGGAGCGGACTTGTTACAACTCAAACACAACACCTTAATTGAGATCCACTGAAGTTGGTGAGGTATGGATAATCCAGGCAGTCATGGTGGAGCTCATTGGATTGACTCTTTACGTGCTGCACCCTCTCACATGGTGCAACAGAAGCTGCGCTCAATACAGCACGGATCACTTGACTTAGGGTCTGCACACTAGAGGGTGCGGCACGTAAAGAGAGTCAATCCAATGAGCTCCACCATGACTGCCTGGATTATTCATACCTCACCAACTTCAGTGGATCTCAATTAAGTCCACCTGCTCAAGGCTACAGCCACCAGGCTCCAGCCCTGCAGACCTCACCTATAACTGCTGCACAGCCTGCATTACCTCTTTTACTGAGGCCACACAGAGCACCACATTATATGTGCCAAAAAAGGAGCCCTCCTTAACAAAACAGATATAAGCTCCCATGCTTCCTCAACATAGGAAGACGCACCATAGTACAACTTAGTCCAGGGAGACCCAGTCTAGACCCATGATGAAGGCTGCTTGACCATCCTGCCGAAACGTCAAAGGATGTAACACCAAGAGTGTGAATACCCCGTCACTTCCTTTTTTAGTTGATCTACATCTAGACGTAAAACATCCTTGACTACCCAGTGCCCTTTTAAATTTCAATGAAGGACACCTGAATGACAATCTTTGAATATGAATATGACTGTCACTGTACTTAATATTGCTTTGCCTTTCATTGTACTGATTGCAAAAAACTTGTTTTGTAGAAAAGGTTCATTGAAACTGTTTACACTGTCCAGCAAATGATTTGCATGTTTGTATATATTTGTACTTGTTTTGTTTACTTGGTTCTGTACTAAATATGTGTTTTTTTTATTACTCATGAAGTATGAACACAACATAAATGCAGAACTCTTTTTGATTCCCCCCAAAAACTTTCTTAATCTAAAAAAAATAAAGTGTTGGGATCTATCTTCAATTTAAACACTAGCTGAATAATAAAAAGCTACATGCACTCAATACATTGTTTTTGCTCTTCTACTTTGATTGAAAGCCAGAAACAGTTCTTTCTATAGCAATACAAAGCATGAAAAATAAAAAATCTTTACAGAGAACGTGTATGTAAAGAGTTAAATATATGTGGCAGGACGCCAGCATTGTTTCCAAAGTTTCCAAAATCCTCCCACTTAATCAAGCAGTCCCTTTTAGTTACACAGATTTCATCATGGACCTGCCCACTTCCCGCGGTATTACTTGCATGATGATGGTGGTGGTGGACCGTTTCACCAAACAAGATCATTTAATCTCCCTAATGCTACCCGGATGGAAGAGGTCTTTCACAATGTCTATCGGCTGCATGGATTGCCGAGAAGATCATTTCCAACAGGTGAACCCAGTATCTGGTCTCAACTCTGCAAACACATCGGCATACATCAGGGGTTGAGCTCAGGGTATCATTTGCAAACCAACAGGCAGACCGAGAGGACCAATTAGACTGAAACAATACCTCAGGTGCTACTTGAACGCTCAACGGGCCAATTGGGACTATTATGTGAGCATGGCCGAGGTGGCATATAAAAACATCCTACACAATTCTGTCTGTTGTTCCCCATTCTGGTGCACTTATGGCTAACATCCCAAATGGTTGCCTGTACATGCTGTCCCCAGCAGCACAGTCCTGTCCGCGGATGACTGGTCTCTAAGCTCGAGGACATTCATCGTCAGGCGCACCAGGTACTGTTCGATTTCAAGCTATATCAGAAGAAGCACGCAGACCTGAAAAGAACACCTGCACCAGATTATCAAGTAAGCGATAATGTATGGCTGACCGCTAAGAATCTGCCCCTGCTCAACCTGCCTGGGAAACCTGCCCCGTGATTCCTGAGCCCCTTCGTTGTTCTAAAGAGGATTTCACCTGCACCTGTGGCTTATTGCATCCAACTGCCATCCAGCTGGAAGGTTCTCCCTGTGTTTCATGTTTCCCTCCTCAAGTCCCACATCCCGGATGACTATGGTTGTGGTGTACCTTGCCCCTGCATATGAATGAGCAGGCTGCATTTGATGTGGATGCCATCTGCGATTCTTGTTTCTGTGTCCAGTCGTCTATACCAAATTGATTGGAAAGGGTGCTCTGCTTGCGCTAGGACCTGGGAACCGGCCTCTGAAGTGCCCACTCCATTGCTAATATGCCGATTCTACCACTGTATTCCCTGGAAGCCTGGTGACCTGAAGTGGTCCTGCCTCCTGATCCTAATGTGTGTAATAGAGGAGTGTTGCAGGGATCCTTAGTGTCACAAAAATGTCACAGAAAAAGCCAGACGGCCTTCTTCTAGCTATGGCTTCTGAAGAATATATTGCCCCTTTTTCTGATGGTGCAGAAAATACCTCTTCTTTTTGCAGTCATCCTACCTTATCTGCTTTATTGTATTGGAATCTAAGCTGGTTCCCTAACCAAAATCCTCAACATAAAGTAGAGGGCTCAGCTCACTCTCCTAGTTGGCATGATGTGTTGCAACCCCTTCCTGCCTGCTGGTGTATTACTTTGTGGACTTCAAGGCTTTGTTTATCCTGTAGAGCAATTCAGGTCCAGCTAAAGATTTCCCCTGTTAATACAGCAGACTCTGAAGATAGGCAACCCAAAACCTTCTGAACTCCCAACAGTTCAGACTCAACCCTTTTGGTGGTAGACCCACCCATTCGGTGTCACCTGCAGAATTTGAGGTGGCCTAACCTTTGCCGTAGGTCAGAGGAAGGAGACCGAGTCACTAGTGGACAAGTCTTTCTTGGGTTGGATTTTGGTGATTCTGTGAATAAGTTCCTTTATTTTTCAAAAGGGCTCTTGTCCCTCGGGGGTCCACCTTCCAAATTCTGGCACACTTCCTTGTTCAAGTCCAAGCTTTCGTAGCCACTGATCCTGCTCTTGGCTATCCTCCAAACCAGTACATGTCTATCTGTTCCTTACCAACTTATTAAATACTTGGGATCTTTCACTGTACTGTGGGTTTAGTTTCACATACAATATTGTAATAATAGTATCTATGGACAATTGATCCCTGTCGACTTCTCTCTCCCTCTTAGTGTTTCTTGTATTTTATATCTTTCAACACTGCCCTTGGATACTGTTCTTTTCTCTTCCCAACCTTGACTGGCACCCGGATGAGTTTGGTTACGCCCTTGGTAGCCTTTGTTATCTTTACACCATCACTTGTACTTCGATAAGTACGATTGGTCCCTTGGTAATATTTTTTTATTTCCCCCCATTCACTTGTACTGGGATGTGTAGGATTGATGTGGGCCGCCTGCTCCACAACAAGCAGCCTTGCTTTTGTGGACTGCTTCCTCAGCTCGGATTTGAATCTCCCGGGCTCTGGGAACAAGATCTTCTTCTATTGGCCCTTCTGCATAAAAACCAAGACAGTGTTGGGCCCTCCCTAGCATAGGCCCACCGTCATTTGTCTCTTTCCATTATGCATTGTCACGCTTTTCTCTATCTTCTTCGTCTCAACGTGGTTGGCTGCCAACCACTGATTCTTTTTCTTCTCCTTCTCCTTCTCCTTCTCCTCCTCCTCCTCCTCCTCCTCCTCCTCCTCCTCCTCCTCCTCCTCCTCCTCCGGAGTGGTTGCTCAAAGTTGATTAGTGAGAACATTACAGTAGCAAATAGTGACTGGTTTGAAGGGAAGGTTTTGATTCGTTTATGTTATAGGATCCCCCCCACGGAGAGGTTATAGGGAGTTCATATACGGAACAGGATTCCCTGTCCTCAAGAGGGGAGTCTCTCCCTTTGAAGTCCCACTGGCTGCCAACCCTATGGGGATTGTTGCATAGCAGGCTCACATCCCTAGTCTCACAGAGAAGGGCTCCCCTCTGGCGAGAAGTGATGACATCCTGTGAAACGACACACTTTCCTGAATTTTAAAGTTGCTCTCCCTCATGTATGCTTGTGCTATGAAGAAGACTTGCAGTCATCTTGAATGTCTTATAGAACTCCTATAAAATAAAATGCCAACGTACTTGCGTTCAGCAAATTGTAAATGTCATTTTAACGCAATGTGTTTTTTCTTATGGAAACCTGCTTCTCCCTTTCAGTCTTCAGTACATTACTGTGATCCGTCCGTTCTTGCTCAAATGGTTTTTATTTGTAAAAAAGCTCTGTCTTGTGGAACCATAAGGACTTGGACCACTGTCACTTCAAGATCATCTGTTGGTACCCACACAATGGCATGTGTGTGTCAGTGTTGGCTTCAAAATTGTATGACAAAGTATTACTCCTTTGATGTATTACAAACCTCAGTGTTTGATTTTTCTTTGGCACCCCAGACAGCCCTATACAGTGGATTACATTTCGAATTTTGAGATCTAGAACTGGCAGTTTTTCGAAATTTCTTTTTTGTACCGCTTGAAAATCCATCCAGCCGAAATGTATGTCTTATTTTATTTAACATGTATGTGTGTGCATGTATATACATTCTACTTGATATCTCCTCTGCATTTGATACTGTCAACTACTACATCCTCATGAAAAGGCTCCACGATAACCTTGGTAGCACTGCACAGGCACTGAACTGGATGACCTCCTTCCTCAATGACCATCCCTCCCAGGTTATACTGGGCTCTTTCTCCTCTCCCACCTCTATCTCCACCTACAGTGTTCCCCAGGGCCCCAACAGTTCTCCCAGGCTCTTTAACATCTATCTTGCTCTGCTTGCACATCTTATTTCCACTTTCTTCCCTTACTTCCAGTGTTATGCAGATGACACACAACTATTCTTCAAACTACCTTCTGATTCTCTCCTTACTTCCTCAACATTCCTGACAGCCTATCTGCCATCCAGTCCTTGTGTGCCTCGAATGATCTCTGGCTCACGCCAGCAAGACTGAGATCCTACCCATTGGGACTCCTGCTCCCTCTTTCTTCCCCTCACTCTGGCCACCCTTTATGGGCTCTCCCCCTTCTCCTTCTTCTGAAGCCAGAAATCTTGGAGTCAACTTCAACTTCTCTTTCCATCCACCCTCACATCCAGGACCTTGCCAAGAAGGCCCACTTTCAATTCTACCTCCTCAATGGGCTCCTTCCTTTTCCTCACTTTCCCTCTGAGGCTCAATGTCTCTAGAGCTCTGGCACTCTCTAGGCTGGACTACTGCAACAGCTTATTGCTTAATCTACCTTCTATCTCTCTATGTCCCCTCCAGCTTATCCAGAATAGGGCTGCAAGACTTAAGGATGGCCATAAGCCCAGGGACCGCATCTCTACTGCCCTAAAATCTCTCCACTGGGTTCCGGTTTCTGTTACGATCAAATTAAAACCCCTATGCATCATCCATAAGGCTGTCTGGCTCTCAACAAATACTCTCCCTCCTGATCTTTATGCCCCTCCGGCACCAACTCTCTGCGTGTCAAGCGCTTCTCCAAACAGCAAGCTCACACTGGCTTGTGCTATCTCACAGGCTTGCACTTATTGTTTTGTCAGTTGACCACTCTTATCAAGTGATCTCTGCAACTCCTTTTACAACTGCTTGCAACTTGCTGCCTAGAACTTCCCTCTGTGATGCTCCTTGCACTTAGTACCCGCGTCCTCCCTCATCCCTTCCCTCTCTCTCTCTCTCTCTCTCTGTACTTGCACGCTCTGAATGCTCACAAGGCCTAGTAGGACCGCCTCTCTCTATCGTCATTGTTATTATACTTGCATTTAATTCCCATGTTCCCTCCCCGTTGCCCTGTGGCCACTTTGAAACACAATTTACTTGATTTATAAGCGGCTTAAAAATTAATATATATTTATTATTTGAAAACATTTCTTTTTACAAAAGAGTTAAGGTTAAACAAACAAAAATTAAGTTTACAAACAGCAGAAATAATAAAGTTAAGGCAACTAAATAATAAACTTTATTAATAAATTAACAAAAATCTATATAAATCATATATCACGGTAACCTTAACTCGCCCTGTTTTTGTTATGCATGCAATCTTTTGTGTTTCCTCTATAGTCACAGGAGTGCAATGTGTTGTGTGACTGTTTGTTTTTAATAAAAATGTTAAACAGTTTTTATTTGTTTGCAATGTGCATTACATTTGTGCTGCTTTTGTTAGTATTTACATCTTGCATTATTTACTAAATTTATATCAGCACACATATTAAATGTTTGCATTGTTTATGCCGTGTAATGACTATAAATGTTTTGTATAGATTAATGTTATTTGTAGAAGCAAATGGTTACTAAGCTTTTATTGTAAGTGATATTTTAATAATTTTGGATTGGTCTGGAGTATGTTTTATTTTTATAATGTTATGTTTATTGTTTAGTAAATTATATGTATTTTAAATGACTTGTACCTTGTTAATGAATATTTGTATTTGCATTCTTTAGTTATAAAGTTATGTGTTAATCGATATTGTTGTATATGTACAGTATAAGACTTGAATGCTTATGCCTATTTTGTTATTGTAGATTTATCTTTGAAAATATTCTGTGTATCTTTTTAATTGCAATTTTTTGGAGGAATGATGATTTTGTATATTATAATTTATGTTTATTATGTAGTCATTATGTATTACAAACATAGTTGATGCTTTTAAAATTTATTATAACTCTACATTTAATGTATTTTTGAATGATTTGACATTTTATACAATTACCTGTGTTTATGTGTGAAATTGTTATAATTGTATGGTAATTGTGATAAACCAGAAGGTGTCTCACCTACTATTCCCTGGGGATCACTCATCCAGGTGGGCAGGACAAGGCTATCTCTTTTGGATCCAGTTGCTGGGGGTGGACCAGTGCGGGACGATCACCTGGGTGAGGGGTCTTCAGGGAGTGGGACACCGGATGGTGAGACGCGGGATGCCCTTCCTTGTTTAGGAACTCTTACGCTCCCCACCCCCTTTACAACACAAACACTTTCTGAAGGACAGCCTGCTTTGAGAGAAAACGGATTAACACCCGAGCAGTATACCTGACGTGTCCCCAATACAATGGTCAGGTGAGGTCAGGTAATTACTGACCATCACACACACCTGACTTCCATTACAATTCGCCACACGGATAAAAGGGGCAGCATGAGAGCACACTCTGAGCGCGGCAAAGCACACGAGAAAACAGCAGTTTCGAGACAGCAGCTGAGCAAGAGAGGAAAGATGGCCAAACCAAAGGGGATTGCAAAGAGGGAGATTCCCTTGACCTTTTTGACACAGAACCATTACTTTGCAGAGACCTCGAGAATATAAGGCTTGAGACCAGGAGGCCAGGCTGAAGAATCCTACATTGTGTAGCAGAGATACCCGGGGCCCTCCCGTGTCAATAATCAAGGCGGGGAGAACCACCAATCCGCCGTGGTACCATCCTTGGCTCCAAGAACAAAGCAGCTTCAGTGAAGGCAACACAGCCGGTGAGTTGGGGAGACCGATCGATACAAGACCAGTCTGTGTTGAAGCCAAGGTTGCAAGCAGCAACATTGTATTCCGAGTGCTGGAACGAACATTTTTAAAATGTGTGTGATTAGAGACGCAAGTGAAGTTGAACTGCTAATGAGTGATTGACCTTTAGATCAAGCTACAATTCCTTTGACAGAGTGGTCTGGCACCATGTGGGTGCTCAATCGAAGGTCTTCGTAAGGTATCCAGCGGAGAAATGACAAAAGTAGATAAATTGGGTCCAAGCCCAACAGAGGGAGACCGATTGAAAGAGATTGACTAAATGTGAATCGAAGTGGTCCTGCGACGGGTCAAGCCAAATCCTGCACACAGTCGAAAGTCTTCGATTTTGATGAAGTAGAGAACGTTTGGAAAAGTACATGAACTTGTTCCGTGCCCGGCAGAGAGAGATCAAGTGAAGGTTTTGTGTTAAAGTGGGCCTGAGCCTGGCGCAGGGGGACACTGGGTGAACAATAAATAACCCGAGAAGGTGTATAAGGGAAAATCCTGAGAAGAAAGGAACTTTAATGTTTTGTCATGTTGATCAGGCCCTCTGAAATAAGAGACTTTAAATGGCAAAGAGACTTTGGCACAGAAGGCCCTCCTGTCGAGGTTTAGAACTGCATCCTCGTGCTAGAGAAGCCAGAGAGTGTGCTAAGCTCGAATGTGCCACCTTGTCCCGTGCTGAACACCTGGGGAAGAGGAGCCAACGGCTTGAATATCCTGACATATCATTTCTTGAACACTTTTCTTGTGCATAACATTGTTTCTCACACTATTTGTATTTAGAAGTAAGGATTGGCAATAGGTTTATTAGTACATGCCCTTTTATTTTGACAGACTCGACTAGGACTGCGTTATTATTATTTGATGGTCGTAGCTTGCTCCCATCTTTAGATTTAGGATTACATAGGCATTTTTCAAACCCAATTGAAGTTCAATAAACACCCTTGAACTATGATCACTTGTGTCTGTCTTACTGTTTTATACCATGCCTACCTTACATAATATTGTATGCTTTGAAGTGTGTCAGTGAGTTAAGGTTACTTTGAGATTGGACTTAAATATAATATTTTTTAAATGTATTAAAGTTTATTATGGTGTTACTTTAACTTTATTATTTTTGTTGTTTGTAGATGGTATGTTTTTGTTAGTTTGACCTCGACTCTTGTGAAAAAAAACTTCATTTAAACTTTATTTTACAGTTACATGATTATTGATTCTGAGTGTTTGTTGCAATACTAGCCTTTGTTGTAATAACATGATGTGTGTGTAGCATAAAAGCATGTTGCATAACGGCACATGTCATAATTATGTGTGTATGTGTGTCGTAACTGCATATGTTGCACATTTTCTGTGTTGTAAGACTGTGTCGTAAGATTTTGCGTTGTTTGTGTTGTAGCAGCATGTGTTGTAGGAGCGTATGTTGTAGGAGCGCATATTAAATTGCTCGTCGTAGGAGCACAATTCGTATGAGTCTGTCATTACAGTGTGTCTCATAAAGAGTGTTTGTGGTATGTAACGAACTCATGGTTTTAACAGTAAAGACAGACACAAGTGATCACTGTTCAAGGGTGTTTATTAAACTGTATGATGAGTGAGAAAAACACAATCTAAACCTAAATCTAAGATCGGAGCAAGCTACGACCATCAAATAATAATAAGGCAGTCTTAGTGGCATCTTGTCAAATAAAAAGGGCCTACACTAAAAAACCTATTGCCAATCCTTACAACTAAGTTACAAAAATAGTGTGGGAAAATGTTCACAAGAAAAGAAAGAAGTGTTCACCAAATAATAAGTCAGGATGGTATGGCTGGGGTCTCCCTTCCCCATATTTTTAGCACGGGACAAGGCAGGACCTTTGAGCACAGAACACTCCTGGGCCTCACCAGCATGAGGTTACAGTTCTTTCAAAATGCCAGGACCTTCTGGGGCCAAGTCTATTTCCTGCAAAGTCTCTTACCTTAGAAGGCCTGCTGTACCATAAACAATAAACAAACAGAAGCTCCTAGGGTAATCTTTCACGTTTGGCGATTGCTCTTCGCCCCTTGGATCCCCCTCAGCCGGGCTCTGATCCTTCATGCAACGTTAGCCTCCCTCAATCGGATTCACTATGGCCTTTCACTCAAAAACATATCATTTAACAGTCTCAATGTCCTTTTAAAAAACTATCCATTATGGACAAACCTTAGCCGGGTTCACACTTGTCGTCAAATTGTTCATGGGTATATCACTGTTTACCCTCAATTCGCAGGCATCCCTCTCTCGGGTTCACTCACAAGTGTCCAATGATGGGACATTTTGGTATGCTGCTTTTATCAGGTTTTGTCTCACAATCAATTACTTCAAAGCAATAGTTTTTTGTCGCTTTGAAGTAATTAATGTTTGCCAAGGCCCATGGGTGAGTTGTGAGTGTGGATGACCTATTTATTAACTAACGGCAGGGGAGAGAGCAAGCCACCTTAGTTGTACTGCTAATGTATGTTATCTTCTTAGTTTGGATGGAAAATAACATTCTGTTGTAAGTTGAACAGGAGCTCAGCTAACACTGCGTGACTGACTTCTCTCGCTCGACTGGCTCAGTGGCAGAGCAGCTCTGTGGGCCGGCTGATATCCGCCGTAATGCCAGACAGCCCGGCAGCCCAATGACAGCAAGTCGGCATGCATAACTTGTTTAATGAAGGGCATGCCACGCACCAGCCAACAGCAGCCCAGCACTTAAGGCAACGCAGCGTGCACCCTGCCTTTGACCGTAATAGCGCTGTAAGGAACTCATGTTGGCAACAGTAAAGACAGACACAAGTGATCATAGTTCAAGGGTGTTTATTAAACCATATAGGTGGGTAGGAAAAACGCCTAATCTAAACCTAAATCTAAGATGGGAGTAAGCTAAAACCATCAAATAATAAGGCAGTCCTAGTGGCGTCTTGGCAAATAAAAGGGCCTATACTAAGAAAAACATATTGCCAATCCTTACGCTAAATACAAACAAAGAGTGTGGGATAGGATTCACAAGAAAGAAAGAAGTGTTCGCAAATAATAAGTCAGGATGCAGTAGTCGGGGTTCCCCTTCTCCACGTTTTGAGCACGGGACAAGGTGGGACTTCGGACAGCATATGCTCGAGCTTTCTCAGCACGAGACTACAGTTCCGCTCTCAGGTATCAGGACCTTCGGTAGTTAAGTCTCTTTACTACAAAAGTCTATTGCCTCCAAGGACCTGATGTGTTAGAAAAATAATAAACAAAAGTTCCTTTCTGCTTGCAGGATAAGTGATGCCTTTTCACCCTTGGGTCCCCCTCTTCCGAGCTCAGACCCTTCTCAAATGTTATCCTCCCTCCGTCGAGTTCTCTATGGCTTTCAACACAATCTCATCTGTGACTTTCACAAATCTTAATGTCTTTTTAATCAGTTCACTTTGGACATCCCTCTGCCAGGTTTACTCTTGTCAACACACTATTTATCGGGGCTTTGGACTTTGACCCTCTTTATCGACATCCCTCCATCGGGTTCACTCTTGCCGACTTTATCAATTACACAATTCCTTAAACAGTTCTTACGATGCAGGATTCACTTCTCTTAGCTTCACAATCATTTGTCGGTCGAAGAGGATTTTACCAGAGCCCTGTAGGACCACTTTGACCCCTTTCTCTGATTTTTTGCAAGGGTTTCTGGTTGCGGTATTTTCAACAATAGTGTATTCGCCCAGAGGTTCCCAAGTGAGCACCCACGTGGTGGCTGACTCCTCTGTAGCAGGTTCTCCCCTCTCAAATTAACAGTTCTTTGTATTTCTTCAATTAGCTGTTTGCTACTTTTGTTCAACAGAGTTTGGTTTCTTATCACCTCTCGCCTCGACTCACCGGCTGTGATGAACGGCTTGGCTTTTCTTGTCTCTGGAGTCAAGGCCGGTACCACGGTGGCAAACGTCTCTCCCCGGCATAGTTATCAACGGAGGAGGGCCCTGTGTACAGTTGTCATCTGCTGCAACACACGCTGGCTATCGTTTGTGGTCTTACAATTCCTTCCATGGAGGTTTTACAGGGCTGGCTCAGAAAGGGCAATGTTGCTTCTCTCCTTGTCACCCTCTCGCTTTGCGCTGTCTCCTCCTCTTGAACTGCCGTGCTGAGTTAGCTCTCTCATCATGCAGTCTGCCTATCTCATCTTGTGCTGTCGTGCTCCACCTTTTATTCCTATGGGACAGGGAAAGGGATGTCGGGTGTGTGTGTGAGATTCTGGTCAATTGCCTGACTTTGCCTGACTTTGCCTGACCCTTGTGGTGTGACATGTCAGGTAAACAGCTCTGGTGTTTGTCTTTCGTCTTTCGTGGTGTGTGAAAGTGTTTGTGTCGGAAAAGGGGAGGTGGTAGAGTGTCCGAGCATCCCACAGGGTAGGATGGGGAAAAGGTGTCATAAGAAGGGGGATACCGCGTCTCACCCATCGTTGCTTCCACTCCCCGAAGACCCCCCATCTAGGTGATCCTCCTTCACTGGTCCACCCCGAGGAACTGGCTCCAATAACGATGGCCGTGTCCTGGCCACCTGGATGACAGACCCCGGGGAATAGTCAGGGAAACACCTTGAGGTTTCTCAGAGCGTGCAGCACAGCCTTATAGTATATACATGCGCAGAGCGAACTCATGTCACATGGTGTGGCTGTCAGTCACTGTGTTCAATGCGTGTATATACTATCATGTGGGTGCTACTAACGCACTCAGAGTCAGGTGCCGGTGTGGCCTCGGCCGCCGTGGAAACAACCGCCATGAGGCGTGCACCACCTACCAAGCGTTGACTGCACCGGCGGTGGTGGCATGTGCCCCTGCTCACCTCTGCAGCCCGAAGTTGGAACCCCTTGAAAGGGTCATGGCAGAGTTTGCTGATTTGCCAAATTTGGGAGATCTTCAAATGGGTTAAATACCAGTATATGAATATAAGAAATAGATCAACTAGAATTAATACAATCTGGAGATTTTTCATGTGCATGTGGCATATGCTTGAAAACTATATTCTTCACAGTGTAGTCACATTAAATACAAACTAAAACAGGTGGCGTTTCCATGAGCAGGCTGAGAGACTATTGGCTTTGTAGTGTGAAATATAGGTATATAGTCACTATTTTGTATTATTTATGAAGCAACAGTATAGTGTGTTTTTTCAAATATAGAGCGTGGTGAACTAAATTACTCTTAGGGACTGGCAGGGAAATTCAAGGTTGTCCAGGATTTCACTTTGGTTAAGTAGTGCAGAAGCAATTTAGGTAACGGACCACATAATTTCCAAGCTCATTTGTACCTTACTGTACACCTAATTTGTGAATATTTTGTTATGATGACATTTAAGAGACATATACATGCAACAAAATAAATTGATACGGGCATCTGCTTATTACACAGTCATGTCTCTTGTTTTTGAAGATGTGAAAAACACTTAAAAATGTCTACGGAAAAATCCAGCAAGATAGTTTAAAGAATTGCTTTTTTTGCGATTCTACTTTAAAGGTGCCTTGAAAGCATGCACAGATATGCTAGCTATGTAGAACTGTGTGCATCTTGTCATATGCAGACGCTCCACGAAGCCCCCCTTGTGGGAGAGGCCCTGGGCAGTTTGCCCCCCACCCACGGCCTTCTTGTGATGGTCCTGTTGGCAAAGCCAGCACTGTTAGTTTGGCCAGTGCTTCTTTCCGATGGTGAGAAGGTTGGCCCTTATGTGGATGGGCATATGGACTGTGTTCCTAGCCACAATCCTTTGCTTGAAAATATCAATCTTACTGATTTGCAACACATCGAAGAACGGCACAAAAAGGTTATTCCACATGCCGTCCTGGACCCCAAAGAGCTGCACAGCCATCAAGGTGCAGAATCGCTGAACCGTGTTTTCAGGTAAGTGACCGGTCTAAGAGTTGGAGCTGGGGTGGGGTGGAGAAAGTTCTCCCGCGGGTGCGTTGTCGAGAGCTTAGAGGACCTTAGTCCTCTAGCAGCTACCCTTTCAAATCGTGTGCTACCACCGCGCCTAACGTTTGTGAATTGTGTGAGATGAGCCAAACTGTGTTTGCTTTGGTGGGTGTGAATATGTATGCAACGGCAGAGCTTGTTATCGAGGGCCTGCACTTGCTATTCCCACCCACATGCATACAGTTGAGGACCCGCTCCCACTCTCCTAATATTGATACACTACCTGACAGTTTGTTGATATCCCCTCACCGCCTCCAAGAAAAGTAACAAGCAGCATAGGTATGGCCTTCACAGTACCGACTCTCGTTCAGGAAATGTGCCCGAAGCCCCTCGCGAGGCATTCAAGGTACTAATATCACACGTTGCACAAAGAAAAGCAACAAGGATGAAACTGGACGCTCGTCAACTTCACAATTGAAAGTTACTGGCTATCTCGACAACAAGGGTGCAGTTTCCATTGACAGTGGTGATCTGTTGGGGAAACCTGCAACTGACGGTCCTTTTCATAATGGAAATAATAGCAAATTTGTTGAAAATAGACCTCACGGTTCTCCCTCGATCGACATTAATGGTTTGCTTCTCAATTTATGCTTAAGTCTACAATGGAACTCAATGGGGTTGACTGAGATAAGTTACAATGACATCATAGGCTTCAATCTTTCTGCAAGGCCGGATCTTGAGAAGTTAGTTTCAGCCTCGGAGCATTCCTTTTGAGGAAGTAAAAGCATAGAGCAAACTACAATTTTATGTAATAACTCATTTTCCAGGTCTAATACTGGAATACCCTGTTCATCCTCCACTATGAATTCTATCATTTCCAAACTTGATACTCTTTTTCTTGTCTGTACGAAATTGGCAGAGGACCAATCTGAAGTGAAATGCATACTGGCTCTGGTGGTAGATATTATCATTGACTCCAGTGTTGTTTCTGGTACTAAGACTAGTACAGCCTCAGGTACTACAACTGCTCCAACACTACAATCATCTCTAATAATATGCAACACATTCCCTATTTCTGACAACACTACTATCCACATGCCAGTTGGTTGGGAGTGTTCTATTAAGGGCATTAGTCCATTACCTCCAGACAGAGCAGTACTACAAAAGGATTCAGTGAAAATGACTACGGGTACTGAGGAGCAAGCCTAGAAGCTCTACGTATTGAGCATTCACTTCTTAATACATCGGTCAAAACAGCCAGAAAGAAGCAGAAAAAGTGACTGCAACCCACTTGCGTTTGCCGGCATATTAAACGTACCGAGTTTTCAAATGCCCCCTCAACAACAGTTGCTAAGAAACATTCTGCCCCAAAGTAATTTCATCAACTTCTGGACACTTCATAATCTCTAATGATTTAAGGGTCGGGTCACTAGACAGGTGTTGCTACAGGGCCCGTTGGACAAATGGATGCGCCTGTCTGGCTTAGACCATATAAAAACGGCTTCCACAATAACCCAGACTGAATGTAGCTTTCTGCACAATGTCTTAACCTCGGCATCTGTTGGCAGATTAGCTGTACAACTAGAGCGCTGTGCTCTACCTTGCATCATTTCCATAGCTTCTACCTCTCTGGCCCTAACTGACTAAGCTTTTGCTAATGACAAATATAATACTCTGGGCCAATACAAAGTGTCAACCCAAAAAACTACTGACAATGGACGTACAGTGCCTAAAGTGGTAGCGGGTCAACTACGTGACGCAAAGGACACACAATCTCAAGCGGTTGCTTTTAATAGCCGCTCATTTGCCACGTTAATTTTCCATCTACATCTTCCTCGCGAGAGGAAGTGGATAACCACAGTCGGAACATTTGGTCAGCACAAGTAGAATCTTTGCAAAGCGATCTGCCCCCTGAACCCGTTCTCTCTTCTGACACTTTCTGGCAATTTGGCTCTAAACATGTAAAAATAATTGATATCAACTCTGCAGCGGCAAGTCAATTTTTGTTTTTAAACTGTATTTATTATGCTTGACAGAACGACAGAGAACAACAAGCCACATGTGAGTAATCAACGATCTTACATGAGAGGTACAAAGCCTGGTAAAGTGGCATGGCAGGACCATGATGGAGAAATCATGAGCATTGTCACCAGTGGAATAGGCGCACAAACGATCTTCCAAATAGCCTAATCAGGGTTAGCAACAGGTGACAACGGGTCATTGGTGTCATCTTCATCTTCGCTGGATTGTTAGACACTCTTGTTGGTAGGGTCCTGGACCCTGACATAGACAGGAAAATAGCATGTCCCCATGTAGTGTCCCACACGCAGTACAAGAAGGCCTTTCGCTTTCAACAGATCAATACAGAGCTGGGGGTGGTGGACTCCCTCATCCAGATTTCGAGTCGGGACCCCTCGTTCACCTATTACTCGAAAGTGCACAACACATTTTCAAGAATTGACTACCTAATGATTGAAAGCCAGTTAAAAAATTAAATCTCCGAGTCAACTACAGAGTCTATTCCGTGGTCAGACCACGATCAGATTAGGGCAATTGGAGTCGGGGAAACACAAATCTAGGTGGCCCTGCAACAACCTGTTGTTAAAAGATAAGGATCTAGCCCAAACGCTACTTAAGTCAATTATAGAATTCTTCCAATTCAACGATAATGGAGAGGTGGAGATTCCGGGAGTGTGGTAGGCATTCAAGGCAACGATCTGAGGCGTCTTGATGGAAATGGGAACCAAAAAGAACTGGGAAAGAGCAAACTACAACCAGGGGGGAAACGTAAGTCCCACATGTTGCCAGCCACCCGGGAAAAACGCCAGAAATAGAGAGCCTAACTGAAGGCCCTCTTGATTCACCAAACTGAACACAAATTGGCATTCCTCAAACAGAAATACATGGAGAAGTGGGAACGAGCTGATAGAATCTTAGCCTGGCAGCTAAGGGAGCAAAGAAAGGCTAGAAGGGTGGCAGTAATACAACCAGCGAGGGGAGAAAGACTCCTTGATGACACCCAGATAGCGGAAGAATTCCATACATTTTAAATTTTACGAAAACATTTATACTTCCGAATTCAGGGAGGAGGGGGCCCTTGTTGACCAGTTCCTTAACTCCCTCCCTATCTCGTGCCTGCCCCCGGACAAAGTGGCTGCATTAGAAGCCCCTATTACTGAGGAGCAAGTCCTTGGCACCATTGGGGGGATGAAAGTGGGTATGGCACCAGGGGAGGATGGCTTCACGGTCCATTTCTTTAAGAAGTTCTGCTCCACTCTGGCCTCGTTTGTGACAAAACCTTTAAACACATGTTTCCCCCACAACGTGCCATTTTAGCAGTTTTATGTCCTCCCATCCCATCTCATTCCTTCCTTACCAAACCAAAGTATTACTCAAGACCCTCTTTCTTCCACTCCTCCTGACAGTCGCCTGTTCCGCTGCCCTCGCTACGAACGAGAGGCCAAACGCCCACGCTACCTTTCTGTCATGCGTGGCATCCTCTAGCACGGGGGGAGAAAAATCTATGCAACCATCATTGGAGCGCTCTACATTCTTTCGATCCTGATGTATTTTTTATAGGCCCCTGGTTTCCATCGCCCGATCTCCTTAATCCCCTCGTTGCTTGCTCCTGCTGCCGTGGAGGATGCGCCTATTCTAATGAGTAGGTGCTGTACTGTACTGCTCCGGGTCCCTGCCCACTCTTCTCAACACCATGCCCAACACTGCCCTGACCTGAAAGACTGTCGGAGGCAGCCCGTCCGTGTGTACCAACAGATTCCTTACGCCCCTGGGTCTTGCGGCCAGGATAATTCTTAGCAGACATACTGGACAGCAGCTTCCATCCCTTATGCAGCACAGCGGGACCCATTGCCCTTTCCCAGCCTGATCGATCTTTGACCTCCTTAGTAAAATGGCGCCTTCTTGCCCCTGCAGCTCCACGTCAGCCTCCCTGAGGCCGCCCTAGCCATCACCTGCCTTGTTTGCTGCAGTCAGCTTGCTAACCCTAAAAGCCCCAAAAAATGGTAAACTGAAAGCTGCTCTGAAGAGGTTTGTCTCATAACCCGCTTTGCATTCGACCGTGGACTCGCACATTATACCTGCCAGATCCTTGAAGGTGATGGGGCGCCTGTGTTCTGCCTCCTTTCCTTCCATCCTCCCCCAGCCCTTCGTGGCTGCCCTTATAACCTCGCTTTTAGTAGGTTCGGCTTCTCTTCTTGTCCTGCTGAAGAAAGGCACCAATGCTACATGTTAGCACCCCATGCCCTGCTTCTCCGGGCCCTGCAGGCCCCTGTTATAAACTTTAACAAGTTCTGCTCTCCAATTAACCCACTCGGCTTTGTTAATGCCAGAAAACTCCTCCAATGCCCCTTGTACTGCTGCAACGTACCTGGAGGACACAGAATTATCCACAAGTGTCCTTAGAACGTCTTCGCTATCACCCACAGCCACTCTGGCATTCCTGACATCTCCTCTTCTGTCCCCGGTGCGAGCTGCCTGAATCTCTGCCACTGTAAACGAGGCAACGCGTCAGCTATGCTGTCTGCCCGCCTGGAATATGCCTCGCCCTCATCTCTGTATTCAGTGTCAGCCAAGAACCTTAGTAGGGCAAGCACTAATGGGCAGTTAGCTGCGCCACTATTCACTACCTGCACTACTGCTTGGATGTCGCACCACAGTGTGATCTTATTATTGACCAACCTCTCCTGCCAAATGTGGATACTGACTGCGAAAGCGAACAGCTTCAGGAATGTTATGTTCCCCTTCAGCCTCTCCTTAATCCATGCTCCTGGCCACACGCTCGCGCACAAGCTCCCTGCCAGAAACAGTCCAAATCTCACACCTCCTGAAGCATCAGTGAACAGCTGTAACTCCTCGCTAGACAGTCATGGCTCTCTCCATAGCGACAACCCATTGTAGTATTCCAGGAAGCTCTCCCATACTTGGAGGTCTGTCTTCACTCCCGTCCCAGATGCACATAGTGATGTGCCTGCGCCAGCCCAACTGTTTTATGGGCAAGCCATCTTGCAAAAACCCTGCCAGCCGGGATAACCATGCCTGCAAAGTTGAGTTGCCCCATCAGCATCTGCAGCTCCACTAGGGTTGCTTTCTCTTTCCTCCCCAACTCTTCCACAGCCTCCCTAAACTGCTCTACTTTCACTGGTGGGAGCCTGCAGATCCCCTCTATGGTGTCAATCTCGATACCCAGGAAGGTTAGGTTTGTGGTTGGCCTAACCGGTTTTTCCCCGGCCAGTGGGACACCGCCAAATGCTTTGCCAGTTGTTGGAAAGCGCTTGGCCCCACCTAGAAGCCTTCTTTGCCGTTCATACCTACAAATAGGAAATAGTCAAGGTAGAGTTCTACTTTAGCCCTTGCACACCTTTTTCTCGCTGCCCACTCCAAGAAAGTGCTGAACAGCTCGAAGTAGTGACACAAGATAGCGCAGCCCACAGGCACACACTTGTCGATAAGAACTTGTCTTGAAACTGGAGCCCAAGCAACCTAAAGCACTCAGGTTGGACTGGCAACACTCGCAATGTGGAATCAATGCCCACCTTTGCCAAAAGAGATCATCTGTCTGCTTCCTTCACCAGGTCGAGTGCCTCATCGAAGGAAGTGTACCCCACTGAGCACTGGTCCAGATCTAGCCCACTGTTTAAGGACGCTCCCTAAGGGTAAGAGAGCTGGAGGATTGCCACTCTTCCTTTGGGACCACACCTAGGGAGGAAAACACACATTTCTTCAAACGGGGGCACCGTGAATGGCCCCTCTATCTTACCTAGCTTTATCTCCTTTTTCAGTTTCAAGTCCACTACCTCAGGTTTAATAGCTGCTGACTTCAGGTCTTTTGGGACCACCCCGCTGAGCACATTGTGGCTTGATATCTTAAAACCCTCTGAAAAACACTTAAAAGTATCTCGGCTGCTGCCCTATCATGATAGGAGTTCAGCAGCGGACGCAGTATCTCAAGCTTGATGAGGGTTGGGGCTGTTCCCCTCAACCTAGGTTCCACTTCCCTTCTGCTTTGATTGATCCCTCTGCTTGGGGCCTTGTTGCTCCTTCCTTCTGCACCATGCAGCTGTGTGGTCTCCGCCGCATTTGTTGCATGCATGCCTGAACTTGCAGTTGGTTCCCCAAGTGCAGTTTCCTTGTTGAAAAATGTACAGCAGGTGGTCCACTGCCCCTGGAACAGGCACCACCCCTACCCCGAAAGGGCCGCCTTCCTGTATCGCTACTCTGTTGAGTCCTGCCTCTCCAATTCAGGTGGATCCTCCTAACTAACTGGCTGCTGCTCCCCCATGTCCTGCTCTTGTGCCCTTTGCTAGATATCTTCTGAATGTACCCTGACACATCCTCGACATCCCAGTTCATGCTGGGAAACATTTGCATCGTTAACCTGAAGCCCTCATCGTATTTGAGCCAAGCATCCCCTCCATACTCTTCATGGGCCTTGTGGATGCGCTGGTCGTAGGTGATTAGCGCAGCAGCGTCACCCGTGTACTTCTCAACCATAATGGAGGTGTACTTCCTGAAGGCATGTTTCAAGTAAGGGCAAGGAAACCCTCTTTTTTGATGGGGGGGGCTGACTCCAGAGGGTTAAGGCAAATATATCAAAAGAAAATGGAGTCAAAAGCTACCCTTATCAATGACGCTCTGGTAGTTTGCTAATATAGGCAGTGGAGCTTCAGATAACGTAAATCGGTTTGCTCTTCCAGGAAATAAGAAAAAGGGGATAGTGAAGTGAATTCATTGAATTCTGTAATTTATTAGTTCACATACGAAAAAGTATTTTAAAAACAATGACATATGCTGTCCTGGGCACATTGACAAACAAAGAAAAATATTGCGTATAGATCACAATACTTTGTACATCTTTCAGTGGGTTAGTACAATTAGAGTGACTATGATTTTATGTATTGCTAGTAATGAGGCAGTACACAAGCATGGTCGACACACAAACAATTCAGGTGTTTCTGGTGCGGTGGATGGGTGAAGAATACAGTGGTTGGAGTGGCCGAAACCTGCTGCTAATGGCACCGCACTGTCGGCAGGACTGAAGGGTATTGGAACACAATGGTGCAGAAGGGGAGTGCCAACCACCTGCAAAATGGTAAGACACGGGATGGGGTGTTAGGTCTGGAAATCATTAAAAAGGCATCATTAAAAAGGCAAAATAGAAAGGGACACTGCGGGAAAACAACCTACCTAAGGTAGTAAAAGCGTCATGACTGATTGTTGTTTATGTTGCCAGCTGTTGAATGTATCTCTGGAGTTGTTATTGAAGTCCGCAAAGGTGGGCTGGTGAACTCTGCAGGTACTCTAGAGGTCAAAAAAATGATTTAATTGTAGGGAATGTCACAATGAATGTGATATCGAAGAGAGGATTAAAGGTCAAAGCATGGATTATCTTGAAAGGTCGGTCTTGAATCCAGGTGGTGGGAACCGTTATTTATAGTTTCGCCTGGTTGCTGTGAATGTCCTGTTGAAAAGGACATAGTTGTATGTAATTTAGAATGCGCATTGCTGGCTGCAGAGGTAAGCGTGTGCAAAAAAATTCTTTCGAGGAGACCATGGCACCCGGGTGAAATAGGAGACAATATGCAAGAGGGAGCCGTGTTCAGTCTCGTGACTCAGTGAAGGTATGAATAATATTAATTTAAATTTTTACTTTTTTACTTTTAACGTGGTAAGAGAGGATCACCTGTGAAAATGGCATATGATTGGCCAAGAAAAATCTCGTTCTCCCTTAGCTAGGGTAGGTGCATGTGTTCTAGCAACAAAGGGGGGCTAAAGTCATGCAGTTGATTAAAGGTGAACGCTGGATGCATTCGTAACTCGTTTGTGCACATAGGTTGGTTGAGACTGTGAGGGGCGATGTTAAAACTTAAATGAGATGACGAAGTGCGCGTGGTCTCGTCGGAAAGACAGATGGTTTAAGCTAATGAGTCCCGTAAGTACAGGGGGACTAGTAGAAACGAGATTATCGGGCAGTTCTCCAGGCTTAGCTCTGAGCGGGCTGTATCGTTGGCTTTCAGTATTGTCTGTATCGGGTGCATGCGTATTGGCTGTATTATATGGGATCGCTAAAGGCAAAAGGGACTGAATGCGCATGTGCAGGAGAGTAGCGTAGCGGTGTGGAGCATGGTTGGTGCTGCTGTGGTTATGGCACCACAGGTCATGATCTGTGCATCACGGATAGCGGCGTCCATTCAGATGGAGGCATTACTAAAGATATGAAGAAGGGCGAACGAATTAGTCTAACTGTTGTTGTGCGCAGAAGGAGTTTGTGTGTTTTGTGGGAAAAACATGCCTGTTCTGTGTTACTGAAAAAAATGGATGATGGTAATCATGTGTATAATCGTACAAAGTGCAAAAAGTTACACATAGATTCATACAAATTGCTCCTATGAAGCACCACACATTGCAAATGCATAGAGAATAAATGCAAAGTAATAATGGGCACACATTAGTAACAGAAACAATTGAACAAATCTCCTACTGTAGAAAAGGAGAGCTGTTAGAGAGAATGTTGAAGACTAACATTTAAATGATAATAACAGAGATCTATGGTGTATGACTAAAGAGCGGAAAAAGGTGGGAGACAAGTTCCACATGGGGGGTTGCTAATGATGCCCATATTTGTGTTGGTATGTTTACTGACTAGTGAGTGTATTGCAGAGAAATCAGCAGGAGTGCCAAGTCATTTGTTAAAAAACAAATTCCACTCGATGGATATATTGAGGCCATTCTTTACAGAGTCAAGGCGGTAGATCCATTTTTGTTCCAGTTTCCGTAGTGCAAGGTCTCTATTGCCTCCACGGAACGGGTTGTTAACGGTTTGTAGAACTACCCAAAAAATGTCATTGTAACTGTGTTTTTTCAACTTGTAGTGGGCCACTAGGGGCTTGTCATCTACTTGATTTTTTAGGCACGAACGATGTTCACAGATTCGTTGTTTAATTTCTCTCTTGCATTTTCCAATGTAGATTAGATCACAGGGACACTTAATGGCATATACTGACCATTTTGTTTTACAGTTGGTGAAATTGGGAAATGTCCATCTTGTGTCTTTCAGATCAATCTGTTCGATGTTATTTGTCAGGGATCATACTGAGCAGTTGCCACATCTGAAATGGCCTTTGATGGGAGGAAGATTCCCAATGGTTGTCTGGGTGATTTTTTCTTTTGTCTTGTCTTCATAGGTATGCACCAGATGATCTTTGAGGTTTCTGTTCCGTGTGAATGCAAATCTTGGTTTCACGGGTTTGAAATCTTCTGTGTGGAGTGTATCCCAGTGATGAAGGATAGTTTGTTTGATGGAATTACTGATAGAAGTGAAGGTAGTTACACATGTCATCTTGGTTTTATCTTGTTCTTTGGCTGCTGGTGTGAGGCACCTCTCTCTATCAGTGTGTTTTGCTCTTCTGCATGCTTGACGTATGATATGGCTCGGGTACCCTCGGTCTTTAAGCCGTGTACTCAGATTTTTACTCGTGGTGTCATAGTCTTGGTTTGTGCTGCAGTTTCTTCTCAGTCTGAGAAACTGGCCAAAAGGAAGGTTTGTCTTTAGACCTGCTGGATGGAAGCTGCTATATTCTAGAAAAGTGTTCTTGGAAGTGGGTTTCCTGTAGAGAGTGGTGGCCAGACAATTATTGGGACTTTGTAAATATCCAAGTCTAGAAAAGGAATCCTACTGAGATTGTAGTCGATTGTAAATTTTATGCATGGGTTACGTGTATTTATCCAGTCTTTGAAGGCAAACAGTTGTTCAGGGGTGTGTTTCCAGGTCATAAAAACATCATCGATGTACCTGCACCAACATCCGATGGAATCCTTAAATGGGTTTGAGTCATGGTAGATTGATTGTTGTTCGAATTAGTCCAAGAAAAGATTTGCCACGTCGGGGGCAAAAGTCGCCCCCATACTGGTACCGAGACATTGTTGGTAAAAAATTTCCTCATAGATGAAATAGTTTTCCATCCACGCTATCCTAGTACATTCTAACAAGGTGCAGTCTTTTGTCCAAGTAGGTCGCTAGGGCAGTTATGCACTCTAATTGAGGTATGCTAGTGTAGAGTGACTCTACATCTAGAGTCACCAATAAGTCATTACTGTCAACAGTTACTGTTCTTAGCTTTTTTTATCATTGCTGTTGTATCTTGGATGTATGATGGCATGCAGCTAATGAACGGTCCCAGAAAATGGTCGATATAAATCGAAAGGGGTTCCAGAATGGACCCGATACCAGCAACTATTGGTCGGCCTGGGGGGATTTCAGCATTTTTGTGTAGTTTTGGAAGCAGAAAAAAAGCTGGAATGATTGGATGGCGATTTACTAGAAAGGTCTTTTCATCTTCATCTATCCAACCCTCCTGCCAAGCATGACACATCAGACTCTCAATTTCTGACAGTAGTTTAGCAGTGGGGTTGGTGGGTATCTGCCTATAGAACTTGGTGTCAGATAGTTGTCTGGTGACCTCATTGTTGTACAGGACACGACTCCAAAGGACAATGCCTCCGCCTTTGTCTGGCGGTTTAATTAGGAAATTTTTGTCACTTTCTAGTGATTTGAGCGCCAGACGTTGTTTTTTGGTAAGGTTGTCTATGTAATGGGTTCTTTTGTTGTCAAAAATCTTGCACATCTCTAGTAGGATACGATTCTCAAAAGTAAGGATCTCGGGGCATACCATAGATGCTAGAGGTGTGAAGGATGATGGTGGTCTTAGTCCGGTTGTTTTCGGTGGTTCTTTTTTGGGACTATCTCGAAAGAAATAGCGAAGGCAAATAGTTCTGAAGAATTTACGCAATTCCACTTCTGTGCTGAATCTGTCCGGCTGTGTTGTGGGTATGAAGCTCAAACCCTTGCTGAGGATGTTAATTTCATCGGAGGAGAAAATGTGATCGCTTAGATTGCAGATCGGAATTACCATGTCTGGGGTGGCGGGACCCATTGGCGGGTTCGCATTTGATGGGGTCCTTGGTATCTCGGTCGTCCGCGTTTGCCGCGCCCTTGAAAAAATTATGGTTGTTGATTTTGTCTTGGGTTGGGCACTGATTGACCGCTAGTTGTTGAATCAGAATCACTACTGTGAGAGCTATTGGAGAAGGTCACAAATTTCTTGTTGTTCTTTCTTCTTGGATTTTGCCTATTGTTTGACGCCGTCTGGTTGAGTTGGTCATAAAAGCCTGTGACGAGATAAGGATAGGTTTTATCTTCTTTAAAGTATTTTATATCATTTTGCAATTTCCAATGTTTTTTATCAATTGTGAACTTCTTGATTTTGATTATTTCTTCCTCTATTTTTTCCAGGTGGGTTTTAATTTCTGAAATTACACAATCTGTTTTGATTTTGTCTTCAAGGGTTTTCAGTTCTTCTTTTTGGATCTTAGCTTCTTCCTCGGCTGTCTCAATTACTAAGATGATCCAGTCTCGTAAACACTTGTTTCCGACACCACTACATTTTTTTCATAAACCTGGGGTTGTCCAGGAATACGCGTGGAATATTGCGTACTGGCATGCCTTCTGGTATTACGCCAGCTTTTAAATATTCGAGCATTAATTGGCCATGAGATTCAGTACAGATTTGTTTTTTGTAATAAAACATCTAAATCATTAGGACCAGAATTTTTGTCTGGTCCTGTTGGTGCTGTGGTTACACCTAAGAGCGAAGGAGTTTCTAATAGTTTTTTATAGAGATTGTCGGAGAAACTGATGATATTAACGCTCTCCATTCAAAGTTGATGAATCAGCCCAACAACCAAAGGGTTGTCCTAGGGGATGTTTGAAGTAAGGGCAAGGAAACCCTCTTTTTTGATGGGGGACTGACTCCAGAGGGTTAAGGCAAATATATCAAAAGAAAATGGAGTCAAAGGCTACCCTTATCAATGACGCTGACACCCCGACAGAGAGAGGTGCCTCACACCAGCAGCCAAAGAACAAGATAAAACCAAGATGACATGTGACCTTCACGTCTATCAGTAATTCCATCAAAAAAACTATCCTTCATCACTGGGGTACACTCCACACAGAAGATTTCAAACCTGTGAAACCAAGATTTGCATTCACACGGAACAGAAACCTCAAAGATCGTCTGGTGCATACCTACGAAGACAAGACAAAAGAAAAAATCACCTAGACAACCCTTTGGAATCTTCCTCCCGTCAAAGGCCATTTCAGATGTGGCAACTGCTCAGTATGTTCCGTGACAAATAACATCAAACAGATTGATCTGAAAGACACAAGAAGGACATTTCCCAATTTCACCAACTGTAAAACAAAATGGTCAGTATATGCCATTAAGTGTCCCTGCGATCTAATCTACATTGGAAAATGCAAGAGAGAAATTAAACAACGAATCTGTGAACATCGTTCGTGCCTAAAACATCAAGTAGATGACAAGCCCCTAGTGGCCCACTACAAGTTGAAAAAACACAGTTACAATCACATTTTTTGGGTAGTTCTACAAACCGTTAACAACCCGTTCCGTGGAGGCAATAGAGACCTTGCACTATGGAAACTGGAACAAAAATGGATCTACCACCTTGACTCTGTAAAGAATGGCCTCAATATATCCATCGAGTGGAATTTGTTTTTTAACAAATGACTTAGCACTCTTGCTGATTTCTCTGCAATACACTCACTAGTCAGTAAACATACCAACACAAATATGGGCATCATTAGCAACCCCCCAAGTGGAACTTGTCTCCCACCTTTTTCCGCTCTTTAGTCATAAACCATAGATCTCTGCTATTATCATTTAAATGTTAGTCTTCAACATTCTCTCTAACAGCTCTCCTTTTATACTGTAGGAGATTTGTTAAATTGTTTCTGTTACTAATGTGTGCCCATTATTACTTTGCATTTATTCTCTATGTATTTGCAATGTGTGGTGCTTCGTAGGAGCAATTTGTATGAATCTATGTGCAACTTTTTGCACTTTGTACGATTATACACATGATTACCATCATCCATTTTTTTCAGTAACACAGAACCGGCACGTTTTTCCCACAAAACACACAAACTCCTTCTGTGCACAACAACAGTTAGACTAACTTGTTCGCCCTTCTTCATATCTTTAGTAATGCCTCCATCTGAATGGACGCGGCTATCCGTGATGCACAGATCACGACCTGTGGTGCCATAACCACAGCAGCACCAACCATGCTCAACACCGCTATGCTACTCTCCTGCACATGCGCATTCAATCCCTTTTGCCTTTAGCGATCCCATATAATACAGCCAATACGCATGCGCCCGATACAGACAATACTGAAAGCCAACGATACAGCCCGCTCAGAGGTAAGCCTGGAGAACTGCCCGATGATCTCGTTTCTACTAGTCCCCCTCTACTTACGGGACTCACTAGCTTAAACCACCTGTCTTTCCGACGAGACCACGCGCACTTCGTCATCTCGTTTAAGTTTTAACATGGCCCCTCACGGTCTCAACCAACCTATGTGCACAAACGTGTTACGAACGCATCCAGCGTTCTGCTTTAATCAACTGCATCACTTTAGCCCCCCTTTGTTGCTAGAACACACGCACCTACCCTACCTAAGTGAGAACGAGATTTTTGTTGGCCAACCATATGCCATTTTCACAGGTGATCCTCTCTTACCGCGTTAAAAGTAAAAAAAGTAAAAATTAAAATTAATATTATTTATCCCTTCACTGAGTCACGAGACTGAACACGGCTCCCTCTTGCATATTTTCTCCTATTTCACCAGGGCACCATGGTCTGCACGAAAGAATTTTTTTGCACACGCTTACCTCTGCAGCCAGCAATGCGCATTCTAAATTACATATAACTATGTCCTTTTCAACAGGACATTCACAGCAACCAGGCAAAACTATAAATAACGGTTCCCACCACCTGGATTCAAGACCGACCTTGCAAGGTATTCCATGCCTTGACCTTTAATCCTCTCTTCGATATCACATTCATTGTGACATTCCCTACAATTAAATCATTTTTTTTACCTCTAGAGTACCTACAGAGTTCACCAGCCCACTTTTGCGGACTTCAATAACAACGCCAGAGATACATTTAACAGCTGGCAACATAAACAACAATCAGTCATGACGCTTTTACTACCTTAGGTAGGTTGTTTTCCCGCAGTGTCCCTTTCTATTTTGCCTTTTTAATGATTTCCAGACCTAACACCCCATCCCGTGTCTTACCATTTGCAGGTGCTTGGCACTCCCCTTCTGGCACCATTGTGTTCCAATACCCTTCAGTCCTGACGACAGTGCGGTGCCATTAGCAGCAGGTTTCGACCACTCCAACTGCTGTATTCTTCACCCATCCACCGCACCAGAAACACCTGAATTGTTTGTGTGTCGACCATGCTTGTGTACTGCCTCATTATGTATTGCTAATACATAAAATCATAGTCACTCTAATTGTACTAACCCACTGAAAGATGTACAAAGTATTGTGATCTATATGCAATATTTTTCTTTGTTTGTCAATGTGCACAGGACGGCATATGTCATTGTTTTTAAAATACTCTTTCGTACGTGAACTAATAAATTACAGAATTCAATGAATTCACTTCACTATCCCCTTTTTCTTATTTCCTGGAAGAGCAAACCGATGTATGTTATCTGAAGCTCCACTGTCTATATTAGCAAACTACCAGAGTGTCATTGATAAGGGTAGCTTTTGACTCCCTTTTCTTTTGATATATTTGCCTCCTGAAGTCATAGAGCCAGTTCATAATGTTCCTTTGCTTCCTCACTCTCTTCCTGCTTTCCATCCTGTCATCCTCCTTCTTGGCCTCCTTTACTATATCCAACCCTACCTGCTCTAGCTCGAGGAAATAAAAATGTTGATGAACACCTTGCTCCATATTTTCTCTTTGACTTCCAAGGGTATGTGCTACACTAGGCCCGCTGCCCTTGTGGCCATTGGAGTGCACCCTGGGTCCCTCCTGACCACCACTGCTGAAGCAAGCATGCCTCCTTGCCTGTCAGACCCTTGGTTTCCCATCGTTTCGAGCCCCCATGCTACCTCTGGAAAGCCCACTGCTGCAGTACAGGCTACCTCCTTTGTCCTGTGATCTCCCTGCTTATTTTGGGAGCTGCGCACCGCCCCAGCGGCACCTGACTATGTGCCGATGTGCCCTTTCCCTGCGTGCCCCCGCCTGAAGTGGCTACATCGTTTCCCCCTATTGGGGCCCTCCTTTGTTCCACCAGCGCTATGTTTTGCTCCCTTCCACACTTGTCACGCTTGCAACCCATAGTTGTCCCTGTAGGAATTTACATTATCAACCCACCAGTTCTCCTGCAACCCTTTCAGCGCTCTTTCTACATGTATTTCTACCATCTTTGCAATTTTCTCACCCAATGCGTCCTGTTCTGCTGCCACTGTTAAGGCCTTTAGTGGTTTCTTAGTTCTGGCATCCGTCTGCTGCCTCTGCTTCGGTGATTCCCTCTCACCGTTAGCTTCTGCCGCCTTCACAGACGTCTCTTGGCTTCTGGAGGGTCGGTCGCCTCTTCCGTACTTTTCCTTTTTTGCACCTCCTCCAGTCAGTCTGGCGCTTCGGAGCATTCCCCCATTGACTCGTTCTCCTTCCCCTTGGGTTCTGGCCACCCACTGTCAGGGGGGGGTGTCTGGGACATAGCCCTCTTCCTCTGCATCTTCCAGCACTACCACTCCTTCCTGCTCCTCCTCTTCCTTTGCTGGCTCTATGAGTCAGTCTACGCCTTTGTCTTTTGTGGCTGCTCTGATTCTCTGCAGTAGGTCTACCATATCCTCGGTACTATCCGTTATTCATTGTGCCTTTGCCTCTTAGGTGCCACAGCCACTGCCTGGCTCTGACTATCTCCTGGGCCGGGTCACCGTACTTCTTCCTCAGTTTGTTGCCCCTCCTGCTGGGCCCCTGCACTGTTGCTGCACTTCAATTTGTCTTGTTGCCAGGTGCCATGCTGCCAAGCCTAGCAATGCTACTTCCAAAGGAAATCTTTTTTTGTTGTTGTTTGTTTGTTAGTACTGTGACAAGGAAGAAGAGCTGCTGTGCTGTCAAAGACCCAATGCATCCCTTTTTGCTTGCTGCTACTTATAATTATGTCATCCTGCCAGCAGTAGCACTACTAGCAACACACCTGTTTCATTATTTTTCTGAAACTTTCATTAAATAGAAAAGTGGTGCTGCAATCTAAGAAATTGATTGTTTATAAAGGTGTCTGCAGTGTAGTTAAACGGCACCTCAAAGGTCCTGTATTTTTACTCCTTTTTCTGTCGTGCTAAACCAGTGCTGCTGGGAGTAGAATCCCGGCAATGTGGCTGACCTGATATGATATGTCATTAATAATGCGCCTGTACACAGGTGTGTCAAGGCGCGACAAAACAAGGGAGGAAGGAAAAGACAAAACAATCTTACTAGGCCTAGTGTCATTCAGATCATGCAAGTGCGCAAAGCAAAACTGCGGGGGGAAGAGAGAGGAGGAAGTGCCAGGGACAGGGAAGGGGAAAGTGCAATCAGGTCAGCAATGTTCTGAGTAAGTGCAACCAGGGCAGCGCGGCTCTGGTAAGTGCAAGTAGGAGGGGTACTGTAGGGTTTACAGTTACAACCCCTATGTGCGCGGTATGTCCGCAGAGAGTGCAGAAGGAACTGGTCATGGAGGAGCCTGGTACCCAGTGAGACTCTGAGGATATCCAAGCAACCAGTCCGCGCAGCAGATAGGTAGGGCAGCAGGGGAGAGGGAGAGGGAGAGAGAGAAAGCAGAGGAGAAAAGGAAGGCTTTGAGCCGCTTCCAGAACTTCAGGTGGCCTGGCTCAAGTTTGAGAGGGGCAGGGAGGCCATTCGAGAGAGGAGGCACCTACAGAGGAGAGTGATCTACCCCCACTTTCTGCCTGGAGAAGCATCTTGCCCGCAGAGAGTTGGAGGTGGCTGAGCGAAGGGCTGCATTCCTGACGGTTGCTAGGGCTGTTGTCAAGCCATAAATCAGGCACATGCAAAATCCAAAGCTTTTATGTCCCTGTACCACATTCTTTATTCATCAGAATATGGTGTTTGCAAGTAAAGTGTTCCTTTAGAGGAACACTTTCTTACATTTGCACGCACCTCAGAATCGGCCCCTCAGGCTTCAGTAAATTAGAGAAGTGGTGTTGCCAACAAGAAAAACCTAGTTTTGACAGGAAAAACCTGTTAAGGACACCTAACAGCTGCTGTATTTAACTTCTTTTTTAAACGTGTAAAAAAATTGATCTTCAAATGAGAATGCCCTTACAGTGCCTGTCCAGACCTGAATTAAAGATGGTCACTAAGGTTGTTGTCAGGCCATAAATCAGGCATATGGGAAAATCTTAGGCTTTGATGCCTAGCTACCACATTCTTAGTTCAACACAATATGGTGCTTTTTTTGTAAAGTGTTGCTCATCCATGGAACAACACTTTCTATTTTTGCATGCACCTCTGAATCGACCCTCTGTCTGTCCTTTGCATGTGCAAAAGAGCAAGCAGAGACTGAGGAATCCCTGCCTCTCCCTCATCAGAATTGGAATACGGGTGAAGTCAGGTCGATCCCTGACTGTGTTCGCCACCCTGCATCTCTCTCCTGTGTAGGCATTTGAGTATGGCATGATTCTAAAGGTGTGTTTCAGCATCAGGGCTATTTTGCGACTCTATAAAAATGAAGGCTTAACAGTGCAACAAGACAACTCGTTTTTCACTTTTCAAAGGCCCTTTATTATGTGGGAGCGGGAAGTGGCCCTGGAATCTCTCATGCAGGGCTTCACTAAATATGTAACATGAGCAGGAACGGACTACAGATAGTTTTAATTGTAGCCTCCCCCCATGCTGTTTCACCTCTGGTTCTTCATAAGAATTGACAAATGGCTTTTATTAGAATAGATTAAAACGCCGAAGCAGGTGCCACATCTACAGTCAGCGCTTCCTGCGAAAAGGCCTGAAGAAAGATGTTAGCAGATGAAGGGTGAATTGGAATTAATATTCTGTGGGCTCGTTTGACAGCCACATTATGTCTACCTGGGGATTTCCCCCTAATAGTACATCACTGCACTCCCTGCCATCAGCAGGGGCCGCAGGCCACATGAAACTGATGTAAAGCTGGTAAGCTGTCAGCAGTTCTAGCTACAGGGTAATCAAGCACAGAATTTATGGTTATTTGCATTTTATTGTTTTTTTTTAACATTGTTTTTCTTTCCTTTTCATCTTGCAGCTTTTACGCACAGAAGGTTGCCCTGATTCAAACCTCCCGCCACAGCACCTCCAAGTAAGCAACTGTGTCCTTTTACAATATTTTGCTTCAACACA
Organism: Ambystoma mexicanum; assembly: GCF_040938575.1. Lineage (NCBI taxonomy): Eukaryota > Metazoa > Chordata > Amphibia > Caudata > Ambystomatidae > Ambystoma > Ambystoma mexicanum. The sequence continues at coordinate 985,769,849 of NC_090930.1, forward strand.
AATGCATTCCCTGAGAGCGTTTTAGGTTTAATGCCGCAAACGCGTCTCTGTGGTTTTTCACCTTTTTGTTTTTAATATACCAAATGTGTCTTTTTGACAAGTAAGTATCGGGCTCCCCAGTGTCCTAAGAAATGAGTAGATTGGTGTGTGCCATTGAGAGCGAATGTTTTGCCATGAGGTGTATTACCGATTTGTGCACACTGTCGATTCATTTGGCATAATGATATCGCCACCTCAGACCTCACATAAAGCATGGTGTGTTATAGGATGCTTTGCAGTGTATGTTCAGGAAAATAGAGGCAACCTTCCCACCCCCGGAAGCATCTTTGTGCTGTTTAAGATCATGCAGTATAATGTGACGGCCTTGAAAATGCCATCAGGGCCTTTTATACCAGAAGGCAAGAGTAGGCGGCTGCATAGTGTGCTATAAAAAATAAAGCATTGGGCTTTTGTGACGGCATGGGAAAGGGCACTTACCAGGCACAGCTGTAGTGGTATTAACTGACCATTGATGGTAGCAGGTGTGAAATGGTGGGAGTACCTGGGATCTAATAGCAATGCTTGTTTTTAACAGGACTTCAGTGAAGGACACGCTGAGTATTTATAAATAGTGGCTGACTGCATACTGGTAGGACATTTTTATTACACCAGTAGTGGGTTTACAACTCCAATTAAGTTAGTAACTCTCAGAAGACTGCTTTGAAAAAACACTGGCAGGAACTTCCAGTGCAAACTTTGATGACGAGGCTTGACTAAAGCGAGATCAGAGTTCCCACGAGGAGGTGTCTTGGACGGGGAGAGGCAGGAACTTGATGGGAATGGCCGCAGGGATTAGTATGACTATGGGCAGTCAATGGGTGTTATGTTATGTTGATTTATACCGTGCACTGCTAAAGGGACAGTCTTGATGCGCTTGCGTGGCTCTGCAAAAGAAAGGGGGTTGGGAGGTTGGTGAGGATAGGGTGAGAGGATAGGTTCAGAACCAGGAGGAACTGGCATCTGTGAGTGTTGTTTTGCATGTGGGAGTTTGTGCGGGAGGCCTCTTGTGTTGTAACCGTATGGGTAAGATTCAATGCCTTGGGTGTGTGGTAGTGTGGTAGTGTTTTGTGTTGGTGTTAGTGTGTTGTGTGGGTTGTGGTGGGTTTGGTTCTGCGCCCTGGGTAGGGTGGACAAACAACCAAAAACCACCTGCAGGCTGTGTCCCTCCTCATATGCCATTCCTGCCTATCTGTGCTTTCGGCTTATACGTGTCACAAGCAGCACCCAATAGCCCAAACTAAAAAAGCACTCTCCTTTAATTCATGTAATGATACAACTGTGTAATACATGCAAGGCACTTCCCTGAAATAAACAGTCAAATCTGATGTTTGCACAAAATGAGGCGAACCAGTCTTTCTTACTATTAAGATGTACACATGCCTATTGTAGAAGCATACTCTCGTTATTTGCGCTTTGAGATATATACAAAAGGTACTGCACAACATCTGTAATTGGATCAGTGTGCTTTCCGATTTCGTGTTGCCGTTTTATTAATTTAGTGTTGTAGCAACTGACTGATATTTTTTTACGATATATCGGAGGTCATTGACTTATCAATGTAAAGGTTCTTATGCTCAGCGAATACATCAACGGTTACCAATATAAATCTATTCATGTTATCGTAAAAACTATCTTAGTCTGTTCAAAATATGGCTAATCGATAATACAACTCTAATTCGAAATGATGTTCAAAGTTCCCAAAGTATTCATAATTTGAAATGTCATGTGCAAACTGGTTAGACAGTGTCAATATAATCAATGTATCATGACTGCACGCCTACCTATGTTACTTTTAGTTCAGTGTATTAAGCATATTCGACTGAACACATTCAAGAGTGCTAGTCTGTTGCCATACTGATGATTCCATGTCATAAAGACATTAACATATCCAAAGAACTGATGAATTAATGTTATCATATTCGATATTTTTAGTTCAACAGGTTCAAGATGCTAAGAACATTCATGCATTCGAGGCTATCACTTCAGAGCTGGATGTGCAAAGACAGTGCGCTATGTATGGCTGAAATATCAAGCTGTTGAAACAAATGGTGGTCCTACAGCTGATTTAGCCTATTCAGAATAGAAAGCCACAGAGAGGACGACTGAGGCAGCCCTGGTGTACCAGGAGTCCAGTCGTAAGCCTCCTGTGTCTCGCTGCACACCAACACCATTGACCCGTTAGCAGGCTGCCAGGCGTGCAGCCTCAACTCACAGGCAGTGCGGCATCTCGAACCTGGGCGCTGGAAAGGCCAGATAGCCTTTCAGTGCCACAGCTGGGTTGGTGTGCGTGCGTCAGTGTGTGGAAATTGCACAAAGCAGCAGGGGTGCAATGGACACAGTGGAATCAGCCCCTCCCAGCCGCAGTTACTAAGGCCCTGCTACTCAGCCCAGCCTCGCTCCCTCTGGAGACAGCGCAGTCAGGAGGCACATTGGATAAAAACACAGTTATATCCTAACCTCTGAAAATTTTCCAACAATCCCCCTGTCTGACCACCATGCATCGGGGCAGGAAATGACATAGCGATACCCGGGCACATAGCAGGAAATGAGACAGCCACAGCAAAGAAGTCATGTTATGGGCATGGCAGCATCATTCATCGTGCATGCTTACTAACCCATTATTATCCACAGGATCTCCTGGTGGGGACCCGGGAAGTGTGGGAGGACCAGGGGGTGGGAGGGGCTGGGGTGCCAGGCTTCACTTCCATTAGCCCTTTTTAGCTTGACTCTTGTCGGACGATATGGGCAGCTTACCCAGTTTTGCTTTTTCGTTACATCATTTTACTGAAAGTGAAATGGTGGTCAGTCATAATGTAGAAAGCAATAATGTAGAAAGTCAAAATGTCGAAAAACATTTTTAGAGAACAATGTCGAAAAACAATAATGTCGATTTTTTTTTTTCTACATTTTTTCGAATTTTTAAAAATAAATAAATAAATATATAATTAAAATGTGTTGAGTATGAGGGGTGAGAGAAGGGTGGGGGGGTGGCCGGGGTGTGTTGGGTGAGGGGTTTGGGGGGACCCCCCCCTAGTAAATGATACTCTTATTGTTTATTTATTGATAGTGCTAATTGACATTTTTTTCGACTTTTTTTTTCTAAAAATTGACTCTTTTCATTATATGTATAGGTTTTCGACATTATTGTTTTCTACATTTTTTTTCGACATTTTTGTAAGTCGACATTTTTTCTTCTACATTATGACTATAAACCAAGTGAAATAGTTTGTATAGGGGAGTCAAAATTACAAAGGCCATAATGGAAAACAAAAAAATCATTTTATCTATCTACCAAAAATTATAGTTAGAAATTACAAATAACATTTGACATCATGTGTTTGAAAAATTATAAAATCGCTAACCGAAGCTGAACTAATTGACTTTGCGAAAGGAATTTGGTTCCCTTCGGAGGCTGCATGGTATCTTTCCCATTCAAAGATGGCCACTATTTTTGGCTTGTTTCCAGAAAGCTTCCTTAGAGACAGTCATCCAAAATGGCTGTCTCCATGGAAGAGCTGAAAGAGCTCAAAGAGTTCAGAGATAGGCAGGAATAGGTGGGATTAGCCATAGGTATTCAGATGGCTAGGGGCAGGGAAAGGGAGAGATTCAATAACCTAACAACTGTATATCTCTCCTCAAATGTCATCTCCATCGGAACAGCATTACAGACCCTCATTCAAAGCCCGTATTTGAAGCTCGTATGTTACATTTCTTATTTTAATGATAATAGTTTCGGCTTAAAGGTTGCATTTTCAGTGCCACCTAATAGCCCAAACTAAAAAGAGCAAGAATTCATGCTGGATCTGTCCAAGGTCCGTTTTGCCACTCCCTCTCCTCTTTGCAATTGAGCCGGATTGGATTATTTAGGGCCAGCAGGACAATCCGCTGTCACCCCCTTCTGGTCACGCCCTGAACCGAAGCCTGGTATAGATTTTTTCAGACCTGACCCTGGAGAGGGTGCTACGTTCCCCTTACAAACAGCAACGGTTCCTTTCATGGCTCAGGTGTGATGTGAGATGTGGCCGGCAAAGTCTAGGGGAGAATGTTATTTTGCCTTCTTGGCAATAATCTGATGGGTAAACTTAAAGAGAACTTGGCATATATTGCCTTTGGACTTTCTCCGTGCAATGAGTGGAAAACCAAGTTGTAGCAGTAATCCTTTTAAATATTATTTGGAATGAATGTTTTTGTGGGGAAAACAATAGTGGCAGCATACATATACAATGGAAGTGACTGACTGCAGTTATGTTTAGTAGGAGGAAGAAAGTGCTTGGATGCCGCTAAGGATTCTCTTCAGGCATCATGGAGAAAAAAACATCTTTGGCCATTGTGGATTTATCTCGTTTCTTGAAAAGCCCTGAGGTCACATTATGTAGCTGATGGCCTGTTGAAACCAGCCATGTTGTTAATTATAAATGCAAAAGAGATTTGAGTAGCAATTCTTCATAGATGATTGGGGTTCATGATAGCCTCATTTGATTGTTCTGATTTGTGAGTTAGAGCAAAGAAGAGCGGGGGCTTACACAAACATTCTGAAAAAAAGTGTGCTATGAAATAGATGTAAGGAAAGTTTCTGGCTCTAAACCCTGGTGTACAAACAATGAAACCACAGTACAGATCATAAACAGACACTGCTATTGGCCAGAGGCATCTTGTCAACATTGGAGTAGATGTCCATCTTGGATGAGCACAGCATCAGTCATGATTGTGTTCGTTAGAAAAAAGGTTTGAACTGGAAATGGGACTATCAATATCAGGATCATTTATATTTAGAGCCATACCTTTTTAAGCACATGCATTGCAATTTGCCATAATTCATATTGATTTTATAGATGTAGTTTTCATCCATCCGAATGTAACTGTTATAAGTGGATTATTGTTATCATACCTGGACAATGTCAGGATAATAGGGGTAGGATCTTATCCCAGTAAATCATAACATCATTGCTTAGTCTTACAAGAAGGTTTGAATGTGCCCTTAAAATCTAAGCTTACAAATTGTAATGAACAAAACAAATTAATGCCACCCTTTAATTTGTCGGTGGAATGTCATGTTAATTTAATATGCAGTGTACAATATATGGTAACAAGTAAAGGAATACAAAATGTTGACAGTAAATGTAAATGGCACTGGTTCTTGTGAAAAATAGTCTTCAAGTTATGATGAAGAAATTCCATACTGACGAGGATGTTCAGTGTCTTCACCTTCAATGGTTACTGTCTTCCTCTGAAGAAGCCCAGGTCCTGGGCCGTGTAGCACTCAATCATTCCTAGCACTTTGTCCATGTTTCACCCTCGAGCTCGAATTCCCGAGCACGTACCCACTCTTCCTTCTTCCTTTCTGCACTTGCACGTTCTGAATACTCACAAGGCAAAGTAGGTTTGTCCCTTCTCCTCTTCCCCCTCTGTTCTTAATATTGTGTTGTAATTGTATTTCCCATCCTCCCGCCTTGCCCTGTGTGTGCTTTGAAACAGTATATTCTTATTGTATAAGTGCCTAACAAGCAAACAATAAATGAATAAGACGCCTAGTTGGTAATAAACCTATATAGTCCAACAGATAGAAATGTTCTACTACTGCTTTTAAAGGATATTATTAGAACAATGCAGATTTGGCTAGAAAAAAATAACTAATGTTCTCCAGCATGGGGTCTTGCATGGATTCCCATGCTCATCAGGCTGGGAATCTCGGTAAATCTAAAGCAGTTTAGCTTTAAGCTAAAACTGCTCATCTCCTCTATAACCTATCAGTGTCACTGCCCCAGCCAATGACACTGACAATGACACTCTTCCTCCTAAGCTCCATCCCTGGTAGACATCTTCAGATTTTTACTGCACGTTTCCCGTGTTGGGAGTCCTCATGCTTTTCTTTGCTTTGCTTTGCTCGAAATTCGCTAGCTTTTATCTCTTTTGTGCCTATTTTTGTGAAAAGTCTTCGTCTATCGTCATGTTGTGACAACCAGCGGCGGGGACACGTTGCCGGAGGAGATCCTTAGTCCATAGTTGGATCTCCAGCTTGTGGCGCCACAGGCCCAGGCCTTTACTCCAACAACATGGTGGATGCCACAAAGAAAAGTCTTTTCAGGTCCTGTGAAAACTGCGGCCTGAAGGATATCTTGTTCGAGGATCGGCACCTCAGGGACATTTACTGTCTACACCCCGACCACGATGCTGACAGATATTTGCCAATCCTTTTCCTCGAAGACACGCAAGGATGGCCATCAGAGGTTGGTGGCGTGGATCGATGAAGGGAAGGCCTCTGAAGTGCCCTACGGACATAGTCGTGCCTCTTCCAGGGCCGGCAGGTCCAAAGAGCATGCTTCCTCTGGTAAAAAGAGGCAGAGGTATTTTCAGGATGCTTCCTTGGTGAAGATCCAAAAGAAGGCAAAATCACACATGCCATTGCCTTCCTCATCAATGGGTGCCGTGGCTGCAGCACCCAGTTCAGAGACAGGCCACTCACCATCACTGGCTCTGTTGATGGTTGACCTGCCGGCAGGCGGCTACCTCAGTCGGCGAAAACATTCGCTGGTGTCAGCGGGCAAACAGAGGTCTTCGTCGAAGAGTAGGTCGTTGAAGGACCCGTCACCACCATCATTGACATGAGCCTCGATGACTTCATCCACCAAGACCATCGCCCCGTTGACTACCACCCTGTCGATGAGAAGACTGCTCTTCCATCGACCACCTCAACACCAAAGGGTTTGTCTACGACCTTCACCTTTACCACTGCGACGATTACCACGCCCAGGGTTTCCTTGCCGCCTAGACCTTCGTCTGCGGTCAGATGACTTTCCCATCAATGACAGTGCCTTTTCCTGCTGCGCAGGCTCCAGTCGTTGCCTTTCCCTAAGGGCTCTGGTTTGGTGAGAGACATGTCTCCACCTCAGGTTTTCCTGCCTAGCCCCACCAAGGCACTCTTCACTCTCACAACTCTGGGATCCCCCCTGGAGGTCTACAGCAATCTACACCAGTAGTGAAGAAGACCTGCCAGAAGGGTTTTACTCAGATCAATAAGAGGGCCAAGGCAAACCTGACCCCATTCTGCCTTTGCCCCATCAGGGCTTGCCGGCCCACCAGCCTTCCCAGCCATTTAGCCCTCCATGGGGCTCAGGCCCAGCTTCTTGACCAGCTGCTGCACAGAGGCACATATTAACCACCTTGCACACACGGGAGGCTGAAATCCAGCAGCAAATGCACACTGCTTCCGTTCCTATTCTGGCAGTGCGACCTACGAGGCCTTCTCAGGCTCAGCCGACACCGCTTCATAAGGCCCCTGCTACCCCTTGACCGGTAACCGTGCCCCCTGCGGTGGAGAAAAATCCTCAAATGGACACTGACTCTTTAAAGTTGTGCCTACTGAAAGGGGGTTACATTCGCTGGATGTTGCGTGTGCACTGTAGTTTTATGTTGCCGGCACAAATTACTTTAGAAAGACGTCTCGACATTTTGACACTTTTGGACCTGCGGGACATGAGAAGGCCCTCACTAAGGCTTCCATCTCCAGGTGGCTTTCCGGCTGTATCATGCATTGCTATCGCCCGGCCAACAGACTTCTTGCAGGCCGGCCAAGAGCCCATTCCACCAGAGCCATTGCATTGATGACAGCGTTTCTTTCTGGTGTTCCACTGCTCGACATATGCATGGCTTCTACATGTAGGTCTAACCGCACCTTCACAAGATTCTACTGTGTCGACCAGGATTCCAGAGAGGAGTCCCAGGTGGGCCAAGCAGTGCTGCACAACCTGTTTGTTTGAGGTAAGTCTGTTTTAGGGTAACTGTATTGGTTCTGTGAGTCTAACCACCTCTCGTGGTTGTGTATATGTACTGTTGTAATCGTATTCATGTTATGTCGTGTGAAATGGTCTTATATCGCACAGTCTTGGCACTCTGGCAGATCTGCAATGCAAAGGGGGTGGCAGGGCTTCTTAGCTGGATTGAGCGGAAAAGAGCAAGAGAGCTTTGATGTGCTGTTGGCAGCTCTAGTTCGGAGAAACCGGTCACTGAGTTTTGGTGGCTTTTTGGTCAGTAGCCGTCATGTGGTGTTGAGGTGAGATTACGTGCGGATTGGTTTCATGTTGGGTGTTGTGAAGTGGGTGCGGTTTGTGGTGTGGTTGTGTTTAGTTCAGAGTTTGAGTATGAAGGATGATTAGTTTTTAGTGTGGTTAGTTAGTAGCGATACATTTCCTACCTCTAACAATCCATCTAAGTGTGGTACATCTCCCACCTCTGACAATCCATCTATGTGTGGTACATTTCCTAACCCCATCAATCCATCTAAGTGCGGTACACTAATTATCCCAACCATCCATCTAGATGGTGCCTTTCCTAACCCGAACAATCCATCTAAGTAAGGTACATATCCTACCCCCAACAATCCAACTAAGTAAGGTACATTTCCTACTCCAAACAATCCATCTAAGTAAGGTACATTTCCTACTCCAAACAATCCATCTAATTGCAATACATTTTGTGAGGGGTCAATAATGTGAGGCAGACAACTGCTTGTACTTTCCTCAGTATTTGACATTTTATCAATGAAACAAATACAAAGGACACCTAACTAGGCCTACTGTACCAGGGAGTTCCCTACCTACTCAAGGATCTAAGGGAAAGACTTGCCCTCACACTAAACAACAAAATATTCAAGATAAATCATAAATACATGATTACCAAATAACCAGTAATTTGGATAACTTCCACTTGTCCTGGGTAGATCCCTTTCGCAGGAATGTCTAAAGTCAATCTTTCACAAAGAAAAGTAAAGTCTTGAACCAGTTCTTGAAAGTTACAAAAGAAACAAATGTTTGTCCAAACAAAAATCTACTGGTAACAGTACTTTCTCTGTTTGTTGAAAGGTTCCCTTTCCAATTCCCAAAAAGAAAACAGCACCAGTGGTAATCCTGGTTATCCTCCTTCCAGGATAAGCTTGACAAAGCTCATAACAAAAGTACCACTTCTGCTTCAACACCTGTCCCTCTTTTTTTAACCTCTGCAGGGTCTTTGGGATAACCTGTCAAGATGCTTCTTCTAAGGGGGTTGCTTTCCTCTTGGCAACTCCCTTCTGCTAATGGCAGCGTGAACGCAGGCTCCTTTGCTTCACAGTGTATTACTGCTTCAACCACCTTCAATATAATGTTCTTTGACAATATTCTAGACAACCACAGTTCTGTTAGCTCTGCTACAACTTGGTACTTTGAGAACGTGTTAGGCAACTTAAAGACAAAGCTCTTCGACCTCCACAGGTAGGCAAGGCAATCTTCCTTCCTATGCCACAAGGAAGGGGCAGCCCCTTTGCCCCTTCTGTCTGTCCTACAGCTACCACTATAATTTGCCTTGGCTTCTAGACTGCTTCTTTCTCTCAGCTTCAACAGTTGCAGGTTTACAGATTGTTGATTAGTTCTTTTAACAAGCATTGTGAGAAACCTGAGGGTATTCTCACTTTTGAACCCCTTTTATCCTCTGCACAGGTGGACAGGGAAAGGCCATCGGTATTGGATCCCCCGACCGTAGGGGCTGAGAAGCTCGGGAAGATCACCTATGTGGAGGATCCTAGGGAATTGGAAGTGGGGTGCCCGAGGATGAGACATGTTATCCCCCTTTCCATAGTGACAACCAACCCAACCCCTCCCCAGCCTCTATGGGCTATTGTAAGCCAGCTCTCCTAATTTCGCCACCATTGACAATTGACAGTACTAGGATGAAGAAGATGCAACTAAGAGCAGTGAAGACTATGCTCTTTTACCACTCTAGTACTGGGAAGAGGAAGATGCCTGACAGGAGTAGTGAAGTTCAGGCATGTTCCTTTAATGGGAGTCAGGCAGGATTGAATAATCATTCACACTTGCAGCCTAACAAGAGGCTGCAGGTGTATAAATGGAGCCCAACCCAGTTGCTGTTCAAATTGACAGGAGAAGGACCAGGTGGATGGTGCATGCAGCAGGGGATCGTTCAGCATGCGTGGGAGTAAGGACTTCCTGGAGCAGACCAAGAAAGGTGAAGGGAGCCGTGATGGAAGGCTGCCCCTTTCCCTTATACTTAAAGTGCTCGTTCCCCTGTGGTGGAGGACCACCCCACGAGTGTCTGAGGGGCCAAGCTGGAGCCCCGGTACTAGAGGAAGAAGGACCTGTGATCTGCTCTGCAGCCAACACATACTAAGTGACCTGTGAGTTTCTGGGGCTTAAGAAACTCAGTGCACCTGTGTGAATTAAGCATTTTATGAAATACAGGCACATTTTTTAAGGTCTCTGAACAGTGAACAGTTCAATTAAAGAGGAACTAACAATTATGCTTGATAAATATACAATAAAGGGAAATACTTGGTATCGGAGGGTACACGTGTGGCAAGGAACACGTTCCCGAAAGTCTCTGAACACCGAACTATATAATTAAAACAAAGCAAGCAGTTAACTTTTTCTGTCATTAAACAAAGGGTATATCTTACATTGGAGTGAGCATGTGTGATGAGAAACACATTTTCGAAGGTCTCTGCACATTGATTTGTACCTTTAATGTGAAATTAACATTTATTGATCTCTATATGGAGGGAAAATAAACTTGAAGCCAGAGGTTTAATTATTGAACAACAAACTGAACTAAGACTTTGTTGCGAAAAAGAACCTAAAGCTTTGAAACCAAAAGGTGACAATACAGGCAACCAAAGGACACTGCAGCCTGACACATAGAGAACATATAAATATGTGGGGAATCTACAAAAGTATTTGAATTGTGCATTTGAAAACAAATTAACCAAACGGTGGAAGAAAAGACATTTTGTGTTTTTTTTTAAATTGTGTTTTGGAACTTGGGGAAGGGAACCCTGAGTCCCGACAAGAAGGCTTTCATCTCAAAGTCCTTTTTGTGGGATTTGGAACATCGGGAAGGGAATCCCACGTTCTAACTTCGGGAACGAAACGCTGTGACCGGAAGAGACTTCTTTGCATTCTAATTCTTAATAGGGGGATATGGAGACTTTGATGAACTGTTTTATACTTGGGGAAGGGAGCTGAAAGGAAGCAGCAAGTTGGGAGAAGCTCAGGACTTTGTGTTGAACACTGTATTCTGTTGGTTGCTGACATCCCTACATGTTGTATAGTTATAGTTGTGAGGGTAAGAATAGGTTTTGGGCACAGACATATTCCTAAATTGAACTCTTTGACTCAGATTCTCCTTAGTTTTATTTAGGTAGGGATATCCCACTTTCACACAGGGCAAGTTAGGCCTTTTTCCATCCTGACATTTAAGTTAATGAAAACTGATTGTTTGAATTTGGAATATGTTTTCTGTGTCCTTCTTCATGATGCCATCACAACACCCAACTCCCTTCCCCAGCTTTATGCACACCTTCTTGATTCCAGCAGTTACCCCAAAGCTGTATTGCCACACTTCCAGCCTTTGATAACCTTGTCACCCTTGTATCAGAGGACACTGGATTGGTAACAACTTTAACAACTTCAAAATATCGGTGTTTAGAACTTATTAGGGTTGGTTCCACGTTAGAAATGAGTTTCCTGCTGGCTTGGGTTAATACTTGCTCTTTTCGTTACTTCAGCAACTTCTGCAATTAAAAAATACTTTGTTTTGGATGTTGCAAGATTCAGGTTTCACATTAGAAACAAAATTAGGATCACGCGATCACACTTTGTTGGAGAATTTCAATTGTAAATTCTTGCATTCCCTTTCATTTATACAGAGTCCTGCTTGCACGTGAATCAGGAATCGCCATCATTCACACGTGACCTTTCTTTGATGTAAATATTCTTGTAACAATTTGGGAAAGTCAGCTCCTACCTTTTGAGTGATTATGAGCAGCGTTCTCCTTCTAAATTGGAGACACACGACCACACCGGTAAAGTTATTTTCTGCAACAATGGAAAATGAAAGGGTTTTCTTATATGTGAGCCCTTGACTTGTTTTAAATGTGCGGGTGGTGAATTGTCTTTGTTGTCAAGACTTCCCATAGCAACAAACAACTTTTACTCGTTCTTACTGCTATGCAAGTTTAAAAGAGCTTGTTACAGTTACCGGCATGGAGTTTGTAGTGAATTAGAGTACAGAACTTCACTCACCGGTTCCAAAACACTGTGGTTGTGGGTAGTTGCCACTTCCTGACTCTTCTACCTGCTACTGCTTTTTCAGGCGCTCTTGGGAACCTCATCCCGCTACAGTTTGGGTTTCCTTGATCCGGCCGCGAACACAGCGAGTCTCCTCTCTTACTTCCCTCAGCTTGCTTCTGCCCACGGGCCTCGGGTAGCTGCACAACCTCAGTTCTGCAGTATCAGCTATTAGTCGCACCTGGGGAAACCATTAACTTCTTCAAGTCTCTCTCAGTGCAGCCATAGCCCAACAGGGTTTGTGAACACAGGACCAACTCAGAACCTGCAGGTCAAATCTGCTCTTCTCTCATTCCGGCGTCCCTTGAGTGGTCACAATTCCTTGTGAACTGCCAGCCTTGTGCTCTTCTCCTTCTGCACCTACTGTCAACCTTCCAGCTCCTGATTCCAGCTCATTCCTACTGCTCCTTCCCTCTGCAGCCTTTTATGTTTCTCAGGTGGGGCAATTGACTTCAGGTGCAGGCCCTTAATGTTAATTGCCTGACCCTGGCAAAGGCTGTTAGGTCTAGTTGCCTGTCTTCTTCTTCTGCATTCCACCTCAGCCCTCTATTCCCCACTACTTTTCCAGCCCCTTTGCACCTTCCCCCGAACAACACTCACCCAAACTCCTCTGCACTACCACCTCTCTAACCGCCAAGCTTTTTGCCACTAGCTGAACCGGCCATCCCAAGTCACCAATGAGTCAAAGATCTCTGACCGCCAAACCTCTCTTCCCAGTCCTGAGCCATCCAAGCCCTCAGCCCACCAACTACACTATCCCCCCTGCTGTCCACCTCAGTCCATCTTATTACACTGCCCTTTGCAATCAACCTTACACCCACCACCAACACCCTGCCTCCGACAACCCGACCATCCCAGCCCGGCCAATCCAGGATCCCCAGGTAAACACTGCTGCCTCCACATCAGGCAAAGTCACCTGCCTCCTCTTCAATGCCTGCTCAGTAGCCAAGAACAGACACATGATCTTTGATCTCCTAGCCTCCGAGAACCCCGATCTTACCTTCATCAATGAAACCTGGTTCACGGACAACCTCAAACCTATCACTCATGAAGTCTTCCCACCTGACTACTCACTTGTCACCCACAACAGACCCTCCAGAGAAGGTGGAATAGCCATTCTGCACAAACCTCACATCTCTATCAATGCAACTGAAAACACAACCATGCACAGCTAACTGCAACTCCATCCTAGTCAAACTCTCTGACTTGCCTAATTTGTCACACAGCTACCTACTCATCTACAGGCCTTCGGGTTATGCCAGACACTTTGCTAACAGCCTATTCAAAGCTCTAGTAGCCATTCAAGTTAGCCAGCCGGCACTCACTCTTCTGGGAGACCTTAACATCTAGTTTGACCTCCAGAACATTTCCATGACTCAACCACTGGTTGACAGCCTCGAGGCACCCAACCTCAAACAGCATATCGGAGGACCAACATACATTGCATGCCACACCTTTGGCCCCATCTTTAGCTCTTCTGACCTCATCTACATGTCTGATCCCCAACCCCTCATCTGGACAGACCACTCTGCCATACATTTCTTTTTCCTCAATCCACCGCCACAACCCAAGTCATCCTCCACCCCTACCTCTCAGTTCAAGTGCTGGAAAAGGGTCAAGGTACTACAGGACCTGGGCGAGGCACCACTGAGCACCCTCCCGTATCTTCCAACCACAGGCAGACCCTTAACCACGGAACTCTTCGACTCTTGGCTAAATGACTCCCTCATTCTCCTAGCCCCTTCCAAGTCAGCTCCCTCCTGCACAGAACCTTCCCCCAAATGATTCACCCTCCTGCAAAAACTCTAAAAACCCATAACCGATCCCTTGAGTGCAAATTGAGAGCTTCCCGAACCCCCGCAACACAAATCATTACTGGCCCACCACCACAGAAACTACAAATCAGAGATCCAAAAGGCCAAAAAAGCATATTATAATAATAGGATCCTGAACTGCTGGAGCGGAAGCAAAGAGCTCCACAGGATCATCACTGAATTCCTGAACCCGCCTTGCATCGAAGCCCCAACTCCCTCCTCACAAACGCTCTGCAACCATCTGTCTGATCACTTCCACAAAACAGCCCTATACAGGACAGCCACCATCAGCGCCAATGCCAAACTCTCCCTCTTGTCCACCCGCCCTTCACCTGCTCTACCAGACCGTACCTTCCCCCCACACTCCCTAGAACGCCTCTTTCTGCTCCTTCAACCGTATCCCGAGCGAGGAGTTGGCGAAACTGCTATCCACCAGCTGACCCTCCGGCACACCCCTTGACCCTTGTGCCTCCTCTCTCCTCAAAAAAATCTTCACCTCCTACTGTGCAGGGAAACTGGCGAGGCCCATTCTCAATGACTCCCTCACCTCTGGCAACTTCCCAGACTCCTCCAAAACTGTACGTGTCAAACCTCTGCTTAAAAGAGCATCCCTCGACCCTCTTCTACCAATCAACTACAGACCAATCTCCAACACCAGATTTCTGGCAAAACTGATGGACCGCACAGCCTACTCACAGCTCAATGGCTTCGTGGAATCTAACAATCTCCTAGACCCTATGGAACAGAAACCAAACTGATCTCTATATGGGACGACCTCAAAGTGACAGCAGACTCTGACAGATGCACAGTCTTTATTCTTCTTGACCTCTCGGCAGCGTTTGGCACCATCAATCACACAATCCTCCTTGACAGACTGCACTCTGTAGGAATATGTAATTCAGCTCTCTCCTGGATAGCCTCATTCCTCTCTAATAGACAGCAAATCACCCATCTCCCCTCATTCCTCTCCGCTGCTTGCCCAGTAAACACTGGAGTACCCCAAGGTGCATGCCTCTCGCGCCTTCTTTTCAACATTTACCTAACCCTCTTCCCCAGGATCATCAGTTCACACAACCTCACTTGCTACAACTATGCAGATGACACACAAATCGTCCTGAGAATTCCTAAATCAATCTAGTACCCCATCACTAACCTAGCAGCATTTCTCTTAGACACTGACCGCTGGATGACGACTAACCAACTCCTTCTGAACCCAGGTAAAACGGAGATCATGGTTTGCGGAAAATATGCTTTTTCCCCTTCCGACTCCCTGGCCCCCCTTACTCAACCCCACCTCCACCACCCCCATGACCAACAGCACTGTAACAAACCTTGGCTGCATAATGGTCTCGGACCTAACCCTATCTCACCACATCAACAATATATCCAACACGTGTCATTTCCATCTTAGACTCCTGAAGCTTATCTTCCCTTACCTCACTTTCCCGAACAGGCAGGCTGCAATTGGTGTCCATTGTCTTGTCTAGACTTGACTATGTGAACTCCCTCTCTCTGGGTGCACCGGCCTACCAATTAAACAAACTACAAAGATTACAAAACTCAGCTGCCAGAGTGCTGCTCTCATTGGGACAAAGGGACCACATCTCACCGGCGCTCAGCCCCCTACACTGGCTCCCAAATGGACGCAGGGCCACTTTCAAATTCCTATGTATCATCCACTGAGTGGTGCACAAAACAGGCCCCAAATTCCTACAGCATAAGATTATCCCTTACTACCCAACCCGCACCCTTAGGTCAGGGATGTAATTTGGGGGTCGCAATTGCAACTCCTGAGGTCTCCCTTGCTACCCATGTGGTCTCTCTTGCTAGCCCTAAAAAACAAAAAAAAACTAATGTTTTCTCTTCTTTTTTTTTTAATGTAAGTTCCTGGGCTGTGGCCAGTACCATGTGGCTCTTTGTTTCTGGAGTAGTTGTTTAGGTCTAAAAACAGGGGGTTCCACAAGTGTAACACTTTGAGCAATGACCCTAAATATCAAAGAATAGGAATAACAAATAATTTTGTCTTTCTCGAATTCTATTCAGTAACTGCTAGACTCATTAAAGGTTTATTTCAGGCACACTTCAGAGGGTGAGTCACTGATTTTGTCTGTTCTTAAACCCCTCAACTCAGCCTTTCATCCTTCGGAGGTCGATGAATGAGTACCAACACAGGTTAAGTGATATTGTATGAATATTTGTTCTAAATAAAGTGCTTAAGCGTAAGTGCTATATAATAACACATCATTATCATTTGGCCTTGGACATCTGCTTGCATTCACAGTAATTCGGTAATATGGGCCTATACACACTGATATTAACAATACATATGGTGATCCATTCTTGTTATTAAATGTATATTTGTCAATGGGTGAAAGGTTGTGTTCTATCGCTTTCCGTGATGTAACTTAGGGTTGGGGTCAAATGACATCACTTCCTGTGATGACATCAAAGGTCAAGGGTTGTGTGATGTCACTTCCGCTACCCCTGGCATTTTGGTGAAATGACATCCCTGCCTTAGGTCAAGCATTGCCCTCCTCCTAGTGGTCCCCCCTTCCAATTCAACCAGGATCGGAGGGTCAGCCTTTTCAGCCCTGGCACCAACCCGGTGGAATTCACTGCTTTCCCGTATCAGACACAGCGATGACTTCCAGAAGGCACTCAAAAGCTGGCTGTTCACATACAAATTCACAAGAGTATGCAGTGAACAACCCAATCCTACCACCATGCCCGACACCTGGCGTGGTACCTGGCTGATTACATACCCTGTCTAGCCTGATGATACATAACTCCACTTCCATAACCTTTGCCCAGTTGTGAAACCCAAATCGTAGCAGAACCCTGATACAAGTCTATACCTGACAGAATGTATTCAATCACCACATCTGCAGGAATTCCATACGCTCTGAAGCCTAAAAGTTATCTATCACCATTAATCAGGGGTGATTTTGCTAGTACGCAATACCTAGCCACCAATTAACCGCCCATGAGTTTGATCAAGGCCACGCAATTTTACACCATGCAATCAACCCATGAAGGCACTTGCCAGCTAAGTCTACAGGCCAGGAAAATCAAGAGCAGAGCTATGTACCAGGGGGCTGGGGGTGAGGTGTCTGGTAATGTTTGGTATGGTATTGTTTATTTATATAGCGCCTACACACAGGTGTTTCAAAGCACTCAAAGATGGTGGGCACATGGGGAAAAAATTAACAGTCGCTCAGAGCCCTTGAAAATCTGAGACGATAATAGTTTGCACAGGCAGAGTAAGTGCGTAAAAATACATTTAACAGTTTGGGAAACAAGCAAATAGGCCTGACGGCGATTCTGCAGTTTTAACAGTGCAATTTAGGGGTGAAGACAAAGGAGAACAGAGAGAGAATCTTCAGGCGCAGTGCGTACGGATCACACAAGTGCAAGAGGATTGCAGGGAGGGAGGGGTTCAAGTGCATTCGGTCGTTTGAGACTGGGGTAAGTGCAGAGAGAGCCACTCTCTTAATTTCTCAAGTACATTGAGTATGGATGGGGTGTAGGGCCCTGGGGCAAGTGCGAGAGAGGACTGTCGGGGCTGCCGGGGATCAGTGAGACTCTGAGGTACACCCGCGGACAGTTAGCATGCTGTAAGGAAGAGGAGGGAGAGAGGGGAAAAACAGAGAACTGTGTTAGCAAGGTAGAGGGAGAGAGAAGGAAGAGGAATGTCTTGAGGAGTTTGCGGAATTTAAGGCGATCCGGCTCAAGACGGAGGGCGTCAGGGAGACTATTCCAGAGGGAGGCACCTGCTGAGGCGAAGGATCTCCCTCCAAATCTCTGCTTTGAGAAATGGCTCACTTGCAGAAGGATGGAGGTAGAGGAACAGAGGACTCGCGAGTGATAGTATTTAGGTAGTGTTGCAGGTGGGTAGGTCCCAGGCCCCAGAAAGCCTTGTGAACAATGCAAAGGTTATTGAATGTGATCCTTGCAGCCACAGGGAGCCAGTGAAGGGAGTTCAGCGGCGGAGAGATGCGGTCCCAGGGCTTGAGGCCAAGGATAGATCTCACGGTTCTGTTTTGGATGAGTTGCAGAGGGCGCAGGGCAGAAGAAGGGAGGTTGAGGAAGAGTCTGTTGCAATAGTCCAGCCTGGAGAGAACCAGGGCTCTGGAGACAGTGAGCCTCTGGGGGAAAGTGAGAAAAGGTGGAGTACCTCTGAGGAGGTGTCTGAAATGTGAGAGGAGAAGGAGATATTGATATTTGATATTTTATTTCTATCGTGCTCCTACACAAGTGTTTCAGAGTGTGACAAGGCAAGGGAGGGGAACAGGGGAGAAAAAAAACAACGATCTTACTAGGCCCAGTGACATTGAGAATGTGCAAATGCATGGGAGAGGGGAGGGGAAAAGTGCATGAAAGGGGGAGAAGTGGAAAGTGCGAAGCAAAGGAGTAACAGATAAATAATAATAATACATAAATAAATAATAAAGGCAACAAACAGTGGTAGTGCAGCCAGCAATTTGCAAGTGGTAGGTTTATAAGGCAGCAGACAGGGTAGGTCTGATAAGTGCAGGAAAAAAAAGGGGGTCTGTATGGGTACCGATACAGACCCCAGTGCAAGGGGTGGCCCGGAGGCAGTGTGGGAGGGTGGCAGGGTGAGCGGGTACCTGGGCCCGGAGGACAGAGGGTGGCCAGGTGCATGGTGCCAAGAGAGAACAGATCAGCAGGGGAGAGGGGAGCGAAGACAGAAGAAAAGAGGAAGGCCATGAGGTGCTTCCGGAACCGGAGATGTGTTCTCCTCAAGTTTTAGAGTGGCAGGGAGGCTGTTCCAGAGGGAGGCCCCAGCCAAAGACAGAGATCTACCCCCAGCTCGTTTCTTTGAAAAACGACTGACCCTGAGGGAGTTAGTGGTAGAGGAGCGAAGAGCTCGAGAGGGGAGATATTTGCGGTGGGATAGCTGAAGGTATTTTGGACCCAGGCCACAGAAAGCCTTTTGGACAATTCAGAGGGTTTTGAATTTAATTTTTGCATCATCTGGGAGCCAATGGAAAGATTTCGGAGCTGGAGAGATACGATCCCAGGGCTTGTGGCCAAGGACAAGTCTCGCAGTCCTGTTCTGGATTAGTTGCAGAGGGTGGAGAGTAGAGGCAGGTAGATTTAGAAAGAGGCTGTTGCAATAGTCCAACCTAGAGAGAACCAGAGCTTGGGAGACCATGAGCTTCTGGGGGAAGCAGAGGAAAGGCAGAGTACCTTTGAGGAGTTCAGTAGGAAGTTTGACTTTTTAGAAACCTCAGAGATGTGGGCGGAGAAGGAAGGTGTAGAGTCAAAGATGACCCCGAGGTTCTTAGCCTCGCAGATGGGGGTAGAAGGAGGGGCAAGGGAAGCCGGCCACAGAGTGAGGAGAAAGGATGGTGAAGGTGTGCCGATGAGGAGGATCTCCGTCTTGATGGCATTCAGACAAAGATCATTGGTGGCACACCAATCTTGAGTGGCAGTTAGGCAATCAGAGATGAGAGAGGGGGAGGAGGTGGCTGAGGGCAGCCTGAAAATGAGGTGTGTCGTCATCGTAGCACTGGAAATTTGAGCAGAAAATGGCAATGCAGTGGGCGAGAGTTGCCAGGTATTGGTTGAAAAGCCAGGGTGAGAGGTTAGACCCCTGCGGAACACCACAGGTGGAGAGGAAGATAAATGATAGGAAGGACGTAAATTTGGACCTTGGAGGTTCGATCAGAGAGGAAAGAGGTCAGCCAGGCCAGAGTCTGATCAGTGATACCCAGGTTATCACGGAGACGGTTGAGCAGGATGGTATGGTTGACCGTGTCAAAGGCAGAAAAGAGATCGAGGAGGATGAGGACAGAGGGAATGTTAGAGTCCAGGTTCGGGAGCAGATCTTCACGGATGTTCAGGAGAGCAGTTTCCATGCTTCTGGCAGCTCTGAAGCCAGACTGGTGGTCATGGAGACAGCCAACAGAATTGCAATGAAGGTTAAGCTGAGAGATGGCCAACTTTTCCAGGTGTTTGCTCAGAAAGGGAGTAATGGAAATTGGGTGATAGTTAGCTGGACAAGAAGGATCAGCTGTGGGTTTCATGAGAAGAGGATGCACAAGGGAGTGCTTCAGAGGGGAGGGGAAGGATCCTGAGACAAAGGAGTGGTTGCAAATATCAGCAAGGGCCAGAGCGAGGGTGTCAATGTGGTCCTTGATAGTTTTAGAGGAACAGCGATGAACCTGTTTTGGCGAGGCTTTCATAGATCAGACTTTTCTAGCGACCTCGTCTGGGGAGAAAAGAGGAAAGGACGAGAAGGATGGTGGGGGGGTGGCTAAAGGAGGGTCAGCAAGCACAGATGGAGAGGGGAGAGGAGGGTGGGGGTGAAGAGGGTGGACAGATTGTCCTGGGTTTTTCAGATGAAGTGAGAGGCAAGGGCATTGCAAAGAGCCTGGGAGGCAACTGGAGGGGTAGAGACTGCAGCAGGGTTGACCAGCTCTTTGCAGATTTTAATGAGTTCAGCCGAGAGAGTCAAAGATGGCCCCAAGGTTTCTTGCTTCCGAGGTCGTTAAGGGTGCGGGGCTAAGGGAGGCCGGCCTGAGCTTAAGTGGGAAAGCAGGAGCAGGGGTACCAATCCGAACAATCTCATTCTTAGTGATGTTGAGGCAGAGGTTTTTTGTAGAACACCAAGAGTAAATAAAGGATAGACAGTCAGATATGAGCGAGGACGAGGATGCGGATGAGGGTAGCCTGAAAAATAGTTGCGTGTCATCTGCGTAGCACTGGAAGTTAGAGGTGAAAGTGGCAACCACACATGCCAGGGCAGCCATATAGATGTTGAAGTACCAGGGGGATAGGTTAGATCCCTGGGGAATGCCACAGGTTGAGAAAGTGATAGTCGAGTGTGAGGGTCCACCTGCGATGGACGGTCGGAGAGGAAGGAGGTAAACCATGCCAAAGCCTGACCTGTGATTCCCAGGGTGTCACGGAGAAGTGCGGTCAGGATGTCGAGGAGTAATGTACTAAAACACACCTACCATTTAACGTAATTAGCAATACCACCCAGTGGTATTCTAGCCAACTGAACCAGCATCCCAAACGCCAATAGCACTTATATACCTGATCATTGCCTTACAAATATGCACAACGCTATCAAACCAGGAAATTCCTTGCCAGATAATCCTGGACATCTCGAAATCCATGTGGAGAAATAAATAGTAAGTAACGTTTATAGCACTTGTTTCCTACTAACCCCATCAATCTGGGAATGTCCTAGCAGAACTTCCTATCAGAGATTCTGTTTATCAAACTGCCCCCCGAGGACCCCGGCAGCATCTATGAACCAACATGAGCTGTGGGACATAACTAACTGTCACCTCCCATCAGCCTCCGACAAATAATTTGACCCACCAAGATACGAGGAGATAACACGGGCCGACAAACACTGGAAGCTGAACAATGAACACGTTTTCTCCTGGAAAACACACAGATACTCAAAAACACACCACTCTGCTCACTCTTTTTTTGTTTTTTCAAATAGCTTTTATTTGAACACGTAAGCTTTCAATCTGATGCAGTATGACACTTTTAAACATTTCCGGGAGGTCCCTTAGCTTGTATGGGGCTCAATGTCTTGCCACTCCACCCCAACGGTGGTTGGGTGCCCCACAGAAGTGCTCACAGCAGGGAGAATCGTTGCAGCATGGAGGTTTTGGCCACCATGGCGGGGTATTTTTCAGCAAAGTCAATAAACGGGGACCACACTGATACATAATTCGTATAGCTCCCCTCACACATAGCTGTGATTTTATCTGCCACCAGTATGTCCCAGGACCTGACCCACCACATCTGTGCAATCGGCCCCTCAGGTGTTTTCCAGGTCCGGGCTATGACTAGCTTTGCCGCTATCAGAAGATGTCCAATCAAGGTGGCCATTGAACCTGTTAGGGGTAACACCCCACCTCCCCCAGTATCCCCCAAGATCCCCTCTCGCGGGTTCACAGGAAGGGTTAACCCTGTGATGTCCTTTATCCTTGCCAACACCTCCTTCCAGTATAGTTCCACCTTGGGGCATGTCCATACCATATGAAACGATGTTCCCAACGCCCCACTCCCGCCAACAGGTGGTCGGGTAACTTCCGTCCATTTGGTGTAGCCTCTCTGAGGTGAAGTACCACCTGTAGCAAAATGTGTAGGTGCATTCTCTGT